>NC_083728.1:81979844-83179844 GCF_028564815.1 Eubalaena glacialis | reverse complement strand
GTGATAACCCTAGGAGAAGACTTTTTTTTAAACTAAGTTGCAGAAGAAAGAGCAGAAATTGGTCCACTAACCATAATGGCCCACATCCCATCTTGTTCTCATTCTCCCTCCCTCCCTCTCTCTCTCTCTCTCTCCTCTTCCCCCAAACTCACACTCCACAAAGAGAAGATAAAAAGATACCAGAGTCGAGGAGACTTGACTCAGATTCTGTTGGAACAAATAGCATTCATCATGCTAAACATGAACACATGGGTGGAGGGAGGGACAAAGTCTTAGCACTTATGCTACATAACTCATGCAAAACACAGAGTTATCATATACAGATTACAAAATAACTGCATTTAAAATATGTAAAGAAATAAAAGGTATAATTTTAAAATGAGCAAAACTTAGGAGATTTCCAAAACTTCCAAAATAATCATGTGGATTTGCAAAAGAACTGAACAGAACCCCTAAATATGAAAAAAATATGTAATTATCAAAATTCAGAACTCATCATGGCTGGAAGAGCTAAGAAACACAACTGAAAAGGGAATTAATGAACTGGAAGTAGACAGGAAGAGCTGATCCAGAATGAAGCACAAAGAGATGGAAAATTGGAAACAGTAGGAAGGAAAGAATGATATGGTCTAACATACACCCAAACCAAAGTTCCAAAAGAAGAAAAATATACAGAATAGAAAATGTTAAAGGTGCTAAGGGCTAAGAATTTTCCAAAAATATTAAAAGATGTGAATCTTCAGATTCAGGAAACACTACAAATCTAAAGCAAGACACCTAGAAAGGATACTCTGATGTACCCACAGTACATCATAGTAGAACCACAGAACACCAAAGGCAAAGAAAATCTGAAGAGTAGCCAGGTAGAAATGTCAGACCACCTACAAAACAATGCCAATTAAACTGCCTCCAGACTTCCTTAACAGCAACTATAAATCCAGAAAAGCACAGATTAATAACTTGAAAGTGCTAAGAGACTGTCATTTTTATTAATGCTTCACCACTAAGTGAATCTAAGAACTTTTAAATATAGTCATAAAGACAGAGAAGGGAAGATGGCCCGACAATAATAGCTAAGTTGGAATTTTTTTACTGGCTCATCGAGATGGAGACTTAGATTGGAAAAATAAATATTGAAATAATAGGATATGCTATTTCATAACAAAAAAATAAAGTGTTGAAAGAAAATACATCCAGATAAACTATGATCCCATCCAAGAAGGAGTATTAAGCTAAATACAAAGGCAAAGAAATACTGAATCTATGACCCACAGACCTCACTAAAGGGCTATCCAAAGGATACACATCAGGGAAAAGGAGATGATCTACAAGGGAAGTCTAAGATTCAAGAAAAAATGTTAACTAAATAAAGCAACAGTCATGACAGAATATCCAAAGCAGATGTTGGCAAACTATGGATCATGGGTTAAGTTCAGCCCACTGCCTGTTTTTGAAAATAAAACTTTATTGTAACACAGTCTCTCATTTGTTTACATACTGTCTATGGCAGTTTCTACGATACAACAGCAGAGTTGAAAAATCGTAACAAAGACCTTACAGCCAGCAAACCTGGCCCTTTATAGAAAAAGGTTGCTGACCCCTGATTTAAAGCATTTGCAAAATAAAACCAAAAAAATAATAATTTATGGGTTAAAAGAAAAAATCAGCAAAAAATATTGATCTACAATAATATGTAAAACAGGGTAAGTGATTGAATTTAAAGTGTTCTAAGGTCTATTATTATTTGGAGAGAAAAGATATTGGTTAACTTTGGAATTTATGTTTTTTAAGCATATTAAAGTTTTAAGAATAGTGACTGTTTTGGAGTGAAAACTTCCAAAACAGTAGAGGGGGAACATGAAATTTTAAAATACCATCAGTCCAAAACAGACAGAAAAAGAAAATGACAAAGCAAAGAAAAGGCAAATCAAATAGAAAGTAGGAGCTACAATGCCAGAAAGAAGTTTAACGGTATCAGTCATAAATGTATAGACTTATGGGAAAAGAATCTAAAAAAAAAGAAGAGTGGATATATGTATATGTATAACTGATTCACTTTGCCATATACCTGAAACTAACACAACATTGTAAATCAACTATATTCCAATAAAAATTTTTTTTTTATTTTTTAAATGTATAGACTAATATTCACCAGTAAATAGAGAATGTCAAACTGAGGTTTTTAAAAAACAAGGATATGCTAGTATACAAAATGAGTATTAAAAACACAGAAGAAAAATTTTTGTGTAGCTTACTGATATCAAATAAACTATACTTTATGGCAAAAGAGCGCCTTTATGAATAAAGAGGGTTGTATCATGGTCAAAGGTTTGCCTCACCAGGAAGATACAGCAGTTCTATATTTGTTCATGATTAATAGCATAGTCTCACTTACAAGATAAAAATTACAGAGCTATAAGACAAATTGTCAAATCCATCAACAGAGTGAGAGAGTAAAATGCATCTTTCCTAGGAATAAATAAAGTAGACAATCAGTAAGCTATCGAAGGTTTGAACTACACAATTAACGAGCTTGACCTAATGAATATGTGTGTGTGTTCCTGCATCAAACAATTATGGAAATCATATTCTTCCCAAGCTCTCATAAAGCATTTATAAAAATTGGCATCATTGCAGGTCAGAGAGTTCTTAAAGCTTTTCATAGAACCGACACCTGATAAATCACATTCAACCACATTGATTAAATTAGAAATCAGCAATAAGATAACTTTAAATCCAATGCATTTGGACACTTCAGAAGCACACTTTAAAAAAATATATATTTTTATTGTGGATGGTTCCAAACATACATATAATCAATCCTATGCTTGTATCAACATTCAAACACACACACACACACACACACACGCTTTAACTCATGGGTCAAAGAAGAAATCATCATGGGAATATTTAAATACTTGAGACTGAACCATAATAAAGTCTTCTACATCAAAATTGTTGGCATGCACTAAAGCAATCCTCATAAGTTTAACTTATAATCTTAACTGTTTATATTAGAAAAAACAAAGACTAAAAATTAGTGATCAAAGCATCTAATTTAAGAAGTTAGTAACAGAACACAGAATAAACTCAAGGAAAGTAGGAAGAAAATAATAAAGATACAGGCTAAAATTAATGAAGTCTAAAATAAAGATAAAATACAAAGGATCATTAAAGATGAAAGTAAGTTCTTTGAAAATACTTAAAAAGTAAACAATCTTTCACTGAAAGTACTTAAGAAAAAGAGAAAGGGGCTTCCCTGCTGGCGCAGTGGTTGAGAATCTGCCTGCCAATGCAGGGGACACGGGTTCGAGCCCTGGTCTGGGAAGATCCCACATGCCGCGGAGCAACTAGGCCCGTGAGCCACAACTACTGAGCCTGCGCGTCTGGAGCCTGTGCTCCACAACGAGAGGCCGCGATAGTGAGAGGCCCGCACACCATGATGAAGAGTGGCCCCCAATTGCCGCAACTAGAGAAAGCCCTCGCACAGAAACGAAGACCCAACCAGCCAAAAATAAATTTTAAAAGTCTTATTTAAAAAAAAAAAAAAGAGAAAGAAGTCACAATACCATGATTGAAAAGGCATAACTCAAAGAAAACTGATTAAAATAAAGACAATAAGAGACAAGATATACATAAGAGAACACTATAAACACCCTGATACTGATAAATTTGAAAACAGAATAAATTGACATTGTCTTGAGGGATAAAGTGTATGGAAGTCACTCAGGAAGAAATAGAAGACCTGAGTGCTCCTCAAACATCTAAAGACATTGAATCAGTATCTTATCTGATAACAAAGAACAAACTCATAGAAATGCCCCCTGAATAAGTAGGCTTTCAGTTTTATGTGGTTTTTTTCTACTTTAGAGTTACTTACACTAAGGTTATTCATATCATATAAAGCCATGGCCTTTGGCTACTAACTGTTATAACTGTTTGGAGATTCAGGGAAAACTATATAACCAAATACTTCAAACATTCAGAAAATAGGTCATAGAACTAAACTTAACATGTAAGTTCTCCAAAACCACAGAGCAAGGCATTGATATATAAGGAGCTTCAAACAAATTATGAAAGTTGAGTTTCACATTAAAGAATAGGTGAAGGGGATTAAGAGGTAAACTTTTAGCTCTAAGACAAATAAGTCACAGAGATGTAATGTACACATAGGGAATATAGTTAATAATATTGTAACTACTTTGTATGGTGATGGATGGTAGCTGGTCTTATTGCAGTGATCATTTCATAATGTATAAAAATATTGAATCACTATGTTGTGCACCAGAAACTAATATAATATTGTATGTTAATGATAACTCAATTTTTAAAAAAAAAGACAGGTATCCAAAGGTGATCTGTCAAGTCACCCAGATTAGGAATTAAGACATTCCATCCACTGAGTTTTCCCTTGAAATCCTGAAGTGGATCTATAAAGTGCCTGTAAGGTTTCCAGAGCAGATGTGTAGTAATATGTCCAAGGCTGCTGTGTTTACAGTTCTCTGAACTGCAGACTTCAGCCTTCCTTAGGTTAAATTTCCCCTTGACTGTTTCCCAGGGCTCTCATGGTGAACTGCAGTTCCCACCTCAATGTCCCCTCCCTCAGCTGTTTGCTTTTTTCCTAGGAAACCTGGAAGAGTCAAGAACAGGTGGCTTTGGACTGTCAGAACAGAAACTCACTTGTAGCCTTGCAGTGGAAAGGGAGCAGGAAGCACATACACGATAGCTCTTCTGTCATACAGAGCAGGAAAGAACACTCCCTCACTTATCCAAAGGCACCTCTGGGTGCTGCTTCATCCTGTTAGATCTCGCAATCAAGGTGGGCAAGACACAGAGAGAAGGAAGGGAAGCAACGCAGCCATGGATTTTTCCCACCTGACTCCACCCCATCCACATTTAGCACAAGCTTATTACCATCATTTGCTTCTCCAGTGAATGCAATTAAACGCACCTCCATGTCTGATCCACTGGGAACCTGAAATGTTGCTTACAAATTACCTGCCTTCCTCGGCCATTACCGTGCCTGTGTAAGCCAGCATTGCACTAACAACCAGAAGAGAACTGCAGAAAAAGCGCGGCTTGGAAGGGAGATGAACCTGAGTTTATATCCCTCGTCGTGGTGGTTTCACACCTCACAATTTAGGATGTGCTTCAGCAAAATTTAATTTTAACATACCGTTACCAAAGCTTTAATTAAAAACCCCATTCCCTTTGGACTTGCTATTTGTCCTGGATTCGGTTATGCCCTATCCCAGATCCATATAACTGCCCTGCTTTCTGGCTGAGGTGGCCCCAGAGCAAGGTCTCTGCTACTGCTGTCACTGCCACTACAGACCCAGTGCCCACAGTGACAGTTACTACTGGTCCCTGATGTCACCAGTGAGCCTGCCCAGATGGCGTCTTGCCTCACACCTGTGCCATGCACCTCTGCATCGCAGCCACCACTCTGGGGCTTTCACAGAGCTCCTAAGGTACACAATGCCTCAGGGCCCACCAGGCACTCACGCTTAACCTGGAAATGCAGGGCAAACTTTGAACAATGGGAGATGGATGTCAATATATAAATCCACCCCCCGCTTTCCCTCTCTGAAACACAGCCTCTCTGAAGATTACTTGAGTGATGGAGACGTCACCTTGTGATGAAGCTGTAATCAGCTGGAAACACTCCCTCATATTTGCTCCCCAGCTTTCAGCCTCACTCCTGCCACCCTGGGATCCCACTCCCCAATAAAGTGTTCGGTCTTAAGCCCTTAAGCCTCAGGCTCTGTTTTGCAGGGAACCTGGAATGAGACACCATTCTTTAAAAATGGGTTTCATCCTTTTCTCTCTGTGCTGCTTCCTTCAGGAACTGGACTCCTACTTATGGGCCATGAGCTCAAGCCAAAGTGGATCACTCACACACACTCCAGCCTGCCCCTTGCCCGGTTCCCACCCCACACTAAATCCATCACAGAACTAGCAGGAGATCATGTACAAAACAAAGGTTCAGATTCAACTTTCAAAAAGAAACTTTCTGTTGAAGTGTTCCACAGCTATATATATATATATATATATATATATATATATATATTTTTTTTTTTTTTTTTACAGCTATATTTTTTTATGTAGCCAGAAAGCGAACACTGAAGAATCCTTCTTTCAAGCAAACATTGGTTCAATAAAATATGAGGCAAAAAAGAGGGAAGAGCATTATTCTTCAAGACCGATTGTCATCACAAATTAAAGCATTTTAACATTCAAATATAATAGCTTATTTTTAGGCAGTTGGGTGGCTTCCTTAAATTTTATTGACAAGAAAAAAAATTAATTTTAAAAATCAGAATGTTTAAAAGTAATTTATCTAATCACGCACGAGTGATGTAATATGGAGACATAACAGAAAATTTTCATTTTGCTAGTCCATTAGGTATTATGTTATGTTTCATGTTTCTGAATCACTAGATTTCAAAAAAAAGCAAATGATATTACTGTTACGATTTGCTTTGCTATTGTGTGTTAAAATGAAACATTTTTACATGAACTATTCATTTTTATTTTTTTTAATTCTTAGGATTTTAATTAGTGGAAGGAATGACAGGAGGATTTCACGTGGCCCAGTGGCTACTCTCTGCTATATCAAATTCTACCCCTTCATGACTGGGAGCCAGAAAACCTTGAAATGCCTGGTGGTTCTTTGATAAACCACATCTTGAGATGTGAGTTTTTCTATCAGAGCATTCCAGCCTTTTCAAAAACCTGTTATCTTCTTTCAGTGATGCTAACTATACAACACAAATATCAATACTAAAGTGAAATTTCAAAAGAACCACATGCTTTACATAAGCAAATGTATTCACTCATTGGCTATTTATCCCAGTGACACACCTGTCTCAGCCACAATTCAAGACTTTGCAAACAGATTTCGTTTGGCGTGTCAGGACTCACAAAGATAACCTGAAAGATTACAACTCAACAAATGTGCTGCCTCTTATTAGATTCTGAATAAGCAGGTAGATATAGATCCTTCATTCATTCAAAGGGACAAACTAACAAGTTTATTTAGCACTGCTGTCAGGCACTGGGCTCACCATTTTGCATACATTATCTCCTCTGATAATGTGATAGTTAGGACAACATTAGCTGCTGTAACAAATAAGACCCCAAATCTCAGTGGATTATCACACTCTCTGCAGTGTCATCCACTGGCAGGCAAGGATAGAAGAAGTGACAAAGGCACACCCATTTCCTAATTTCCTACGGGTTTCTTGGGTCTGATGTACAGTGTGAATAAATGCTTGCAGCTCTTAGCCCTTCTTTGATCAATGAAGCACTTTTTTATTAATATTTTTCTTTGTATGTAAAGGAGGAACCGTAACTCTCCGTAGCTGTATATATAACCCTTTTCTCCTAAAGAGGAGTTGGTCAGTGCTCCTATATTTTTCATTTTTTGTCAAAGCAAGAAGTAAATACTTTAGAACTGTTAAATATATAAAGTGAATAAAATTTAGTGTTCCGCATGGTAAAAAAAAAAAAAGAGTGGTCTCACGTGGTGAGACCAGAGGAGAGTCCTCACCTAGACGGGAGCAGCTTGGGGGGCAGTCATCAAATGTAGTCACTGGCTGGACAACCCATTCTCAGAGAGAATCTACACTGCACAAAGGGGAGCACACTTTTGGGGGGTTAACTAATCATCTCCCTCCTTCTCCCCTTCCTCTCTCCCTTTATCCCTCCTCACCTCCCTCCTTTTCTCTTTCCTCTCCCCACCACACACACACACACACACACACCCCCAGCTGTGCACACACAAACCCTATGAAGTAGGCATAGGTTTTCCATTTGACTAATGATGAAGTGGGCTAAGAGAAGTTTTGCAAATTTCCTGAGGTGTAATAATAACCCAGGTCTATAAGACTCTAAAACCCTGGGTCTTTCCCATATATCATGTGACATATAACAAGTATTTGTACAGCTCTTTCAATATACAAAGCACTTGGGGCTTATTGGGAACTGGTGTGTGAAGTGGCATGCCCCTTCTCAGTTCATATCAATAACATATTTCTCACAATTTTATTCAATCAATGTTGAATGAATTAGTGGGTACCCCAGGGGACTTTGAACAATGATATATTTATTTATTTATGAAGGGTCTTTTTTCAGGTTCATTTTAGAGAATAACATAATATTTTCATAGCACAATAGTTTTTAACATGGCAAAAAATTTTTATAAGATATATAGGTTTGACTGTAATTTCAATGGAAGGCTTATATTCACAATTTTTTTAAACAACTTTGATTTGGTTTGTGGTTCACTAAAAATAAAAGTGATACTTAGAACCAGTTCTGCCTGGGTTCAGTAAATTAATGTGGTTAAGTTCTGGTTTATAGTTAAGTTGAATTCTGGTTCCTAGTAAAAACAGAGTCTTATTTCAAATAAAATAGCTTGTTATGTGTTTTTTTAAAGCCTTTTCCTATAGAGTTATTTACTTCTTCTTTGAGGCAATACATCTTGGATAAGATGAATATCCCTTCTACTTTCCTGTCATGTGCCCCCCTCCACCCACCCTCTGTCCACCAATTCATTTCATTTCTATTTCTATTTCGCCTTCTAAGTTTTTTTATATTGACAGCTCAGGTAATTTAAATGATGTTTCTGAGTTCAAGTTTCCAGCAAACCTCAACTGGAAAATAAGCATGAGGGGTGTTCCAGTGATCTATCTTTGTATAACAAACCAACCTAAAACTTAGTGACACAAAAGAACCATTTTTGTTATGCTCAATGCTTCTTTAGACCTGAGATTTGAGAAGGACCCTGCAGGAACAACTGGCAGGCAGGGTAGCTGGAGATTGGAACCATCTGAAGGTGCCTTCACTCACATGTCTGGTGACTGATGCTGACCAGAACCTCAGATGAATCTGTTGGCTGGGACATCTATATCTACATCTACCTGTGGCCTCCCCATGTGGCCTTGGCTTCCTCATACTGTGGTAGCTGGGTTCCAAGAGCAAGCATCCCAAGAGAACAAGACAGAAGCATGTAACATGAGAAATCACATGGCATCATTTCCACCTTTGCTCTACTGTTGAGGCAATCACAAAGGTCTGCCCAGGTTCAAGGGCCAGAGGACATGGAGCCCATCACTCCACAAGAAGGTTGTCAAGGTCATGTGGTAAGAGAATGTGGGATGGGAGATATTATTGTGACCATCTTTGGAAACTATAATCAGCCACAGGAGACATACCCAATAAAGTGGCAGATGCCTGTCCACTCTTTCTCGCAGGCAGCTGCCGCTCACAGAATCACTGCACATGTGGCCACAGAGAATCAATGGAGGCCTGACCATACTGTAATGCTTATTGGACTTTTAGAAAGGCTTGGAATTAACGAAGGAGAATGACCATAAAAAGAACTTAATTCTCTAGACTAGATGTAGCTATTGTCAGATGCAAAGACCTGGCCCCTGCAGAGCAGGCCTCTTGGTCCCAAGCTCCTGGAATGCTGCCAGGTTGTAAGAGTCAGCTTCCCTCCCTACAGGGTCAGTGCCCAGGTATGTGTCTCCTCCACCCAAGGTCCAGAACACAGTTCTCCAAGGCTTGAATAAAGTCTGCTGTCATCCTCTAAAATCTGCCCTCCTCTCTCTAGGCTGATTGATAATGGAAACATACATCCCTTCAAACGTATGACCTTGCCCTCAGCCCAATGTTAGCTCACTTCCCAGAGCACCGTGCATTTAGTGCTGAATTCACCAGGGGTGGGGCCTCCAATGAATAGTCCAGGCTGGGTTTTGGCCATTCTATTCAGGGCTCTTTGTGTTTTGCTGCAGCAAGGTGAGATTGTGCCTTCCTGTAACTTCTGCATTTAGCTCCCTATTTCCTGTGAGCAAATGCATGAAAATACATGCACACACAGCTTGCAAATACATAATCACATTTGATACTCAGAATTACCTGTTGGTATAGATATTAATATCCCCATTTTGCATTCAAGGAAACTAAGACTTAGCAGAAGGGCATGCTCAAGTGTCTTAAACTAGGATTAATAAGTCAACCTCTAACTCCCAGTTGTTCTTTCCTTTGGACCACACTGGCTGTGCAGATTCAGAAATTCTCATTTTGAGTCTCATGCACATGAGTCAATATTTCCCACCTGATATTAACTCATTCATCATTCCCTTTACAGGAGCCTTTGCCACGGGTTGTAGGTGGCTCCCCATCTCTCTTCTCCTTCCTCCTTCCCCACCCCTCTCTTTGAGACTATCAATTTATTTTCCATCATTATCCTTTTGGTTTGGATCTGCACCAGTTTTCTCTAAGTGATAGAACACCTTGTATCCCAAAGAGAAATGCTGCTACTCTGCAAAGCAAGCCTTTGAGTCTCTTTTTAAAGAGAGTTCCTACAGTGTGGCAGATTTTAATGACCCCCATCTCTCATGCCTGCATTGGGTCACCTGAGCCACACTGCTCAAAATGATCTAACCACCTCATAATGCCGGCCAAGGCAGACTCAGGCTCGCCACGGGGCACCCAGCCTAATTCATTATACCACTCAAAGCCATAAATCACAGGATTCTCCCCCTACTCTCCTTTCCCTCCCACCAAAAGGAGAGCTCACATGAAATCTATTTACATGGGATGATTATTCAATTAATTTTTTCATTACACTTGCCAGCAAGCATTGCCAGGATTTCTGAAACTGCCCTGTGTGTTTGCATTAATGATGACGGTGGTTTGTGCTACTTAATTTAGCAATCACGGCCCATTTGGAGGTCATGCCCAGCCATATGCAGACTGTAGATGGTAGAGGGGCAACTTCCTGATCAGGAACACGTGAGTGCCTGACACATGTCTAGGATAAGCACAGAGATATTAATATCTCTGCGTGCTGTCCCCACAGCCATTCCCACTGTGGTAGCCTTAGCACAGGCTTAGGGCCCTCATCCTCAACAGCCCAGGTGAAACAAGACCCCTTGGTTGCTCTCCCTGTCTCTTTGACCCCTTCCAATCCACCCCCCATATAGGCTGCCATAGTGATCTTCCTAAAGGGTAAATCTGATCTTTTTGCCCCTCACATCAGTGGTGCCCAGTGGCCCAAGGAAGAAGGTACAAGCTCCCAGCCTGCTTTGCATGCAACACCCTTTGCGTGCACCTGGCCAGCCTCAGCTCTCTCTACCTACTCCTCCACCCCAAGAGGAGACCCATGCTCCAGCCACATAAATACCTCCAAGCTACTCACAATTCCTCAGCCAAACAAGCTCTCCCTGGCACCCAGGCTACTTCCTCTGCCTGAAGTGCTTTTTACTCCCTTATCCACCTGGCAAATTTGCACCCACTATTCAATACCCAGCTCAAAAGTCCCCTCTCTTGGGAAGTTTTTACAGCTCTCACAAGGCACTAGCAATCTTTCTGGGGTCTCCATAGCGCATTGTAAATGCTTTACTCACAGCCCATACCTCGTATTTTAATTCTCTGCTTTTCTGTGAGTGAGTTAGATCAGTGTCCTGGTCATTCTTTCTTGTATCCCTAATACGGGGACACTCAAATGAAAACTTTTTTAAAAAGACAGATTATTTGGAATTTACCTAGACCTATTGAGAAGCCCCAGAATTGGTATTTTTTTTTTCTACTGAAGTATAGTTGATTTACAACGTTGTGTTAGTTTCTGGTGTACAGCAAAGTGATTCAGTTATATACATTTTTTTCTTTTTCATATTCTTTTCCATTATGGTTTATTACAGGATATTGACTATAGTTCCCTGTGCTATACAGTAGGACCTTGTTGTTTATCTATTTTATATATAGTAGTTTGCATCTGCTAATCCCTCTCCTAATTTATCCCTCCCCACCTCTTTCCCCCTTTGGTAATCATAAGTTTGTTTTCTATGTCTGTGAGTCTGTTCCTGTATTATAAATAAGTTCATTTGTATATTTTAGATTCCACATATAAGTAATATCATATGGTATTTGTCTTTGTCTGACTTACTTCACTTAGTATGATAATTTCTCGGTCCATCCATGTTGCTGCAAATAGCATTATTTCATTCTTTTTTATAGCTGAGTAACATAGCATTGGTATTTTTAACAGTTTCCAGAGTTGTTTCTTTTGCTGCCAACCTGGCCAGGTCCATAGACCCTGAGTTGGGGACCTACCACCCCAGCATGTGGCCTGCCTCAGAGCAGGGGCTTAATGATTATTTTGTAACAAGTGGAGGAAAGCATGGCTATTGGGCAGACGGAATCACAGAGTAGGGTTGTGTTGATAAAGGCAACAGGGCACCGACTGCTCTTTCCTCACCATTATAGGCCAACACTGAACTAAAAGGGATCCTAGCTCTGTGAGCCTGTTAGAAATGAAATGAATGAAACATCAATTTGGGTCTCACATAAGTGCCCTGACTCCTAGGCTCCAAGCACAGTGTATACCTGCTGCCTAGCATCTACCCTTTCCCATCAGATCTGGGTGCCGATGAAAAGAAGGATGGGCGGGCAATACCTGTGCAGACCTGGTCCTCAGCTGACGTAGTGGTAGGAGTTGCTACAGATGCTAAGGATGCTCTGGAAATCCAGCCCTCTCTCCCTTTGGCCAGGCACTGGGAGAGCCTTCAGGATCCACTGGCCCCCACAGGCTGTGAACCAGAGTCGTAAAGTCACCTCCTGTCCTATTGTTGCTGAAGCCAAGCCCTTGGATTTCTTCTTCCTCCTTTCTGGAGGGCCAACATCTCAGGGGGGATCGTCTGTGGCTCCCAAATTGACTTCCCCTCCTGGTCTTACTTAGAGAATGCAGGTTCATTCTCAAGCACTGGTATATAATATAGATCATATTGAGAATATAGATCCTATTTAGCTGATCAGGCCTTCATCATCAGTCCATCAAAATCCCCACTGGCTACAAACCTTTCCCTGTGAGGACCAGGGAATGGAGGGCGGATGTCTCTCGTTGTGGCTAAGTTCACATCTGAACCTGCCAGTGCTTTTGCACAAGGGACTGGCCCTCCCTACCATGCAGGGCTGGAGCAACCTCTGTGCACTGTTGATCTGATGTACACAGAATTAGATGCCTGCCTGAAGCCCCCTCTTGGCCGCCTTCCATGTCCTGAAATGCTCACCCCAGATTCCACCTAGGGGCCTCCTGACACGGCCATATATCTTCCCAGGAGTAACCAACATGCAGGGCTTTTAGGGACTGGACTCTCAGGTAAGTCATCACTAGCCCTTGTACTCCAGCTGAGAAACACTAAGAAAACCTAGAAAAATCTAGAAAAACCCAGAAAATGAGAAAATAGGAAAAGAAATGAACATTTATTGAACTTCTACTATGTGCCTAGGATTAAATATTCCATTTAATGCCCACAACCCCCTTATAACACAAGTATTACTCTCCTCATTTACAGATGAGGAAACTGCGGCTTATGTGGGTTGGGTTACTTGTCTAATTTTGTACAGGAGTCAAGACCATGGCTATCTGACTCTAAAGCCTTTAATTATTTCATTATCCAATGCTTTCTCCAAGTGGGACCTTCCAGCAGAGCTTGAAGTAAAAGGCTTGAGTCCTGTCTACGTACTGTGCATTTTAATTTGGGAAAAACCTGTAAAGAAAGAGGCAGTGTTTGGAGCACACATTACCAATGTTCGGGCAGCATAATACCTCAGGGTTCCTAGAAAAGTGGGCAGTAGAGGGGGGTCGAGGGCCAAAGACCCCTGTGAGCTGCTGAGCTGGGGAAGTTCACTCTCCCTGGTCCTCTACGGGGTAGGGAGGCAATTGGCCCACCCATATTTCTCTGGTTGGGAGGGTTGAAAAGAGCCAGCTATGAAAATTCAAAATCAGACCCACACATTTATTAAGGGGACAGGAGCAGGGGAAACAGGGAGAAAATTCCAAAGAATTGTAAGACAGTTTGCCTTCGAGGAAATGGGGAGACAGTAGACTCACAAACATGTAATTACAGTACGCCTGAGAGTCTTGCTGCATTCTCATCACTAGAAATGTGCTTAAAATATGGGGTGAGCCCACAAGGGGCAATTAGTTCTAGTGGACAGAAGAGGTAGACGGAAAGCTGACACTTGAAGGGTGAGGACAACATTCCATCCCTGTGGCCTCAGCCTGTGTGAGAGTAACTGGAAGCGGACGGGCCTCCAGAGCTGGCAGCTCCCTCCTAACCACAGAAAGGTAGCAAGCGATGATTTTGTGTCGCCGGGCAGGAGATTTATTTAACTTCTTTTTGGTGGAGACCTATAAATGTTATCATGGTCCCTGCTGTCAAGCTTTGCAGTCCCTTTTAAAAACTCAGGCTCTTAATTCACTACACGGCCTCCCAGGAAGCGTGAAATCCTCCACGGAGGGACGATGCAGGGTGAGGAAGGAGGTGGCGCCTGCAGCCATGCTTCCCGAAGGGCCTTCTCGGTGCTCTCTTCCCGGCCCTCCCTCTCTTCCCCTCCCCTCTCCTCTCCTGGAAGTCCAGCTGGCAAAGTCAGTGGTAGAAGACACATGAGAACTTTGGAACGCATAGGATGGTTTAAAGGAAGTCTTTCTGATTTTCTCCTGTCAGACTTCACAGCATTTGTACCACCAGCCTCCCCTCAGCCTCCTTGGAAAGACTGCCATCAGCAGCCATCTTAGTTCCCTTCTTGGGATTAGCAGTAAATCCCATCATTGGGCCTTTTGAGCAGACTTTTGACTGCCTTTGGGCCTTTGTACTAGACACTGAGTCAAGAATGTAAATACTCGTCTTTAAGCTACTCAATCACTGTAGTTCCTTTCCAATTATCTAACTAAACACAAGGTTAACCTACAACTTGAGCTCTCTGGTCTTCATCTGAAACAGAGTCAGGAGAGTCTGTGAAATGTTTGTTGATATTGTGAGAAAGGCCATATGACCTTCCGCCTGCGTCACTGAAGAAGAAGGGGAGCCTAGAGGGTTTTGTTTCCTTTGTATTATTATTAAAATGAATATGTGGGTTTTTTGGGGAAAACTTGAAATATTCCAGAGAGTACGGAAAATAAATTTTTTTTAAAAACCCTCATAATCCCACAATTCAGAGATAATCATTGTTAACATTATGGTACATTTCTTTACACACACACACACATAATTTGCAATTTATGACTTTTCCTGCTATTTTATCAACTAGTTTTCATAGGCAGCTGATCAGTTAGTAGTCTTTTGGTTGTGAGAGAAAAATATAACTCAAAGTGCCTGAAGCAGAAAAGGGGATTTATTGGCTCACATAGATGAGAGTTCAGGGATAAGCATGTATCAGACATGGTAGAATCTGGAGTTTCAAGCCATGTCCCTAAGGCCTGACCTCTTGTCACCGCTGCTCTGCTTTCCTGTGTGGTCTCCACCTCAGATTGGCTTCCTCCTCAGGCTGGCAGAATGGCAGTTCACGGCTCTGGGATTCTCCTCACAGCTTCATAGTAAGTTCTAACAGAAGTCTCATATCATTATCTCTGAATTGGTCCCCTGCTCATCTCTGAGCCAGTCCCTGTGTGCAGGATGATACAATTCTCTGATTGGCCAGGACTGTTTCACATGGCCACTCTTGGAGCCAATAGGAACAGTCTCTGCCTCCCATCTTAATGCACTGAGAAGGCAGAAATGGTTTCCTGCAAAGAATCTGGGCATTATCCCCAATGTCACAATATTCTGGTAGAACCAGTGTCAGTGACACTGTCCACCGCTGTTGTTGCAGCTGCCATGTATTTTAAGGATTCCTGCTGCCCTCTGGCTAGTATCTCCATTGGTGCCAATGCTGAAATGAGTAAGAGGAGGAAAACACATCATGCGACCTTCCATTTTTAGGTAAATCTTTTTTTTAAATTTTTTCATATGCTTCAGTGGCTATTTGTGGTAGAAGACTTACAAAGTAGTAACTGATCCTCTCACTTTTAGCCCCAAATCCCAAAAGACAGGCTAAATATTCTGCTTATTCTACCTGCTCTGTGATAATTTATGAGGTCCATACCCTGAACCCACCTACTGACATAGCTATGGGCTCCTATAAGCAGTCTTGGCCCAGGATAGTCCCTGGTTGGTCATTGCATAATTCTTCCTTTATTGTTTTCCTTCATGTATCTTTTAGTGGGAGCCCAGAGAAGTCTATAGAATAAGATGCTTGAGTCTTTGGGGTTTGGAAGGCTGAGCACATTAGATTTTTAAATTTATAGGTTTCAGGCGTGTGAGTGCTACTGCCATATAGAACATGGGAGGGCTCCCATCATAACCCTCAGAGGAAAAGGAAAGGATACTAGGGAACAAAAATAACCATGTGCACAACAAGCACTTTCCCATGTCCATAAACATCCTTTGAAAATATGATTTTAATGGTTGCATAAAACTCTGTTGTACGAATGTACTGTATTAACCAATCATTGTTGGATGCTTTCTAATTTTGTGTCTGTTTTGCACTGTTCTAATGTAATGCTATAAGGAATATCCTTGCATATAAATCTTCAACTGCTTCTTTAATTATTTCTTCGGGACAAATTTCTAGAAATGGAATTTTTGGATCACAGGCTTTTTACATTGGACTTCCAGAAAAGTATTCAGTTATAAGACCACCCACTGTGTGTGACCTGGGTCTGTTCTGACCCTGACCATGCTGTTAACATAAGAAAAAGAATATTGGGATTGAGGAGAAATGATAAAGCAGATGGCAGCCTGAAAGTGATTTCTTAGGAGAGCCTTAGGAGAGGTAAAGTTGAATCAAAATTAAAAAGTGGAGCAAAAAGTTATCTTCCTTGGCATATGTATGGAATGGAGCCATGAAAGTGTCCTTCTGGAATCCATTTTGACATAAAGGTCACCCTGAACAGTATAATATTGATAGACCCCTGGGTCTTGGGAGGTGGGCTAGAAAAACTATTTTTTTCAGCCATTCAGTTTTTGTTGAAGTCAACTAAATATGTTAAATAAAACCTGCTTTTCTTATTTAACCATTCAAGCTACATAGAGACAAAAGTGAATCTAGTCACTCATTCATTCATTCATTCAACAAACATTTCACAAGATGTTTATTTGCAAAACATTATTCTAGGAATTTGAGGCTACAGAATTTGAAATGAAGAAAATAAATCTCTCTAAGAGCTAAGCAAAACCTTCCACACATTAAAGAAATAAATCTGAAATACGTGCATTACTCTTACTGAAATAGAATGGTTCCTAGGTGAGAATAAGACCTGGTGGTGAGTTAACTGATTTTATTAACTTATCCAGAGATAGAATGTATCAGACAGAAGAGAGAGGTTATCAGAGAACATAGAAGAGGGAAAATGAGAGAGATCCATTTTGGCAGTGCCCATCAAAGCTCTCTTCCAGTAGTCTAGGAAGCCCACAGGAACACATGATTTGTTTGATTTCTCTGTGGACATAGATACATCAGACCATCAGAGCCTGATGATATTAAACATTCAAATCCACCACCAAGGCCCCTTGCTCTGATCTCTTATAATCCATGCAACCTTCTGACAATTTGACTTTATATGTAGTTTTCCAAGATGGAGAAAATGTGCAGATCAGGCTAATGTGAATGGCTGCTCCTCCTGTACGTTGTATTTCCCATTGTAAATTAGTGAATTGACATTTTTAAATTAAATTTATTTATTTTTGGCTGCGTTCGGTCTTTGTTCCTGCGGGCAGGCTTTCTCTAATTGCGGCAGGCGGGGGCTACTTTTCGTTGCAGTGCGCGGGCTTCTCATTGCAGCGGCTTCTCTTGTTGCAGAGCACGGGCTCTAGGTGCGCAGGCTTCAGCAGTTGTGGCACGTGGGCTCAGTAGTTGTGGTTCGCGGGCTCTAGAGCGCAGGCTCAGTAGTTGTGTCGCATGGACTTAGTTGCTCCGCGGCATGTGGGATCTTCCCAGACCAGGGCTCGAACCCGTGTCCCCTGCATTGGCAGGCGGATTCTTAACCACTGCGCCACCAGGGAATCCCCGTGAATTGACATTTTGATTTATAGACATGAGTTTCTTGTGAGCTGGGTTAATTTGCACCCTGAGAAACTGGCCCACTTAATATGCCGAGAGAATCAACCTTCGAAGCCTTCAAGGCTGAGGTTAGATTCACCAAAGTAATACCATCCTATACAGCCACCGATGACGAACCAACCTGCTCAGCACAGTATCTGGTATATAGAAGTTGTCCAACAAATGCTGCTTGACTTAAGTGGATTTGAATTGAATGGGTTTGATTTAATTAAGGTTGGGTGTGAGAGAGAGAGAAAGACAGAGACAAGGACAGGCTCACAGACTTGGGAATTCACCAGTATAGTCAGTTGAAGCTATGTGAATGAGTGAGGTCACCCAGGAGTAATGGAACCTGCAGAGGGAGGTAGGAGATCTGATGGTGGTAACTTAGCAAATTTCCACAGGAAGGAGCTGGAAGAGGAAGAACAGTTACTGGGGCATTTGAAGGTCAGGCAGAGAGGAAGACTGAGTAGTGCTGAGGAAGTTCTAGTTTATCCTTCTCTATCATTACTTTCTCCATAAATTATCTACATCACTAGCTTTAAAGATTATTTATGAATAATCTTTTATAATAATCCAAACTCCTATATCCATGTGACAATGTGCCATCTGTAATGAGATGTCTACTGGGTTCCCTAATATAACACATGAAACAGAACTCTTGATGCTTCCCCTCAAAACCTTTTCCTCCTTCAGTCTCCCCAGCTCAGTAAATGGTTCTCCAGTTGTTCAAGCCAAAACCAAGGCATCACCCTTAATTTTTTCATTTTCTTCACTCACCTCTCCCCCAACCCCACATCAAATCCATCACTACCTTCTGTGGCTCCATCTAAAAAACATGTCTCAAATTCAAAACTTCCCTTGTCTTCACCGCTCTTCATCAAGGCACCAATATTTCTTGCATTCTAATGATTGTCCTGATTATGTCATTGGCACCTTTGTTCTTTTAAAAATACACATGGGTTCATGTCACCCCCCTGCCTAAAATTATTTCATGGTTTTCCACTGCAATTAGGATAAAACACAAAATCCTCCCCATGTGGTCTAAAAGTTCCACATAACTAATCCTGAATAATCCTCCGACTCCATCTCCTGCCACAAATCCGCTCTTGACTATGACCCAGCCACAGGGCTTTCTTTCTCTTGCATGAACTTACCAAGCTCATGCCTTCCTCCAAGACATGGCACTTGCTACTTCTTCTGCCCCTAGGTTCCATCCCAATCTTTGCAGGACTGCCAGGTGTTATTCAGATTTCTCCTCCTAACCATCTCTAAGGACCCTATCAAATTACCCAGTCCCAACTATAGCCACATTGAAACGTGTCACCTTGTTCTGTTTTCTCCACGGCGCTCCCTTATTTGGTAACGTGCTAACTGTCCTCTTCACTCCACCTCTCCACCATACGCATCCCATGAGAGCAGGGACATTTTTCCCCACCATTGTGTTCTCCAGGATCTAAAAGACTGCCTGGCACACATTAGGTGCTCAGTAAATATGTACTCAATAAAAGATGAATCAATAGAAGATTAAGAAGCTAAAGGAAATTCTATAAGAGGAGGAGGAAGCCAACAGCCTGCTCACTTTTTACCAGAATATATTTTTCTCCACCAAGAATCCCCATTAAAGAATTTAGTTCCATTTGCAATATTTTATTTTGCATTCAAAGACCCAAACACTTGATCTCTCTGGCTCTTCTTAATGGCCTCAGGAGGAATGCCAAAAACAAAAAAACAAAAAAAATCCACCCATGCTGTTGAAATACCAGAAAGATGATTTTCATGCATTCAAACTCAATATTTACACTGGAATACAGAAATGTGATTCTAAGAGAAAAAGAGTAACAAGAAGATACAACTCATTGCAGTCTAGTCTTACTTTCTATTTTTTTACCTTGAAGAAATGACTTAAATTCTCTGAGCCTTAACATCCCCAGGTGTAAAGTAGGTGTATCAATACCTGCCTCTTCTTTCTAACTCTCGGGTCTATTTTAACTCATAAAGTGTGAAAAATATCTAACAATGGCTTAAGGTTAGAGATTTTATAGGTTATAGAGCTTGTGATTTTTTTGATAGCTTTGGAGAGAAGAGTGAGTTATTATTTTTATGGTCATAATTCAGAGACAGTTTATCACATTATATAACCTCGAAAATAATTGTTCTTTGACCGGAGAAATAACATGTTTACATTATGGACTGTTACACTAGTAATAGGATCCGTCACTACTGCATTAATGAAAAGGAAGATGCTAGAATGAGAGGAATAGAAAATCAATTTATCTACTTTTCCAACCCAATATTTATATGCTGACACCAAGTACTGATATAGAGTCAAGTATCAGATGTTTATGTAATGTCTCAAACACTACAGGCAGCCAAGATTTTCTTCTGCAAATTCCAACTGCCTGACTTAAGTTCCAAGTAGGATTTTTTGCTTCTTCTGCACATCCATGGTATTACATTGAATATTTTCCACCTGTGATTGGTAGAGTGGGATAAATAACTTAATAGTTATGTAAGTTAAATTTTTTGCTGCAAATACCAAACAACTTGACTAATTTTGGCTTAAAAACATTGGGGTTTATTTGAATCATCCAGAAAGAATTCTGGGAGAGAACAGTCCTAAAACTGATATGGTAACTCAGTGATGCCATCAGAAACCCAGTTGGTAAATGTTTAACAACCATCCTGAAGGGAAAGTCCTCATATGTCATATTTGCCAATTTCCATAGTGTACATACTTCCACCATGGCTTGATTTTAAACCTCCAACGTGATATAACTGACTTCGGAGTTGGGAAGAAATACTCAGTAGCACACCATTACAGAGTATTTCCATCATGCATGTAATAGATGTAACTAACCTTAAGAGCATTAGATAATAGTAAAATGTAATAGAAGAATTAGGAAATTAGGAGCTATGGGCATTATCTTTGTTTTAATAGAATTTATTTAATTGTAAGTTTATATAAGGTAATTTTTAGTAATGGCTGTGCTGAGGGGACTTCCCTGGTGGTCCAGTGGTTACGACTCTGCGCTCCCAATGCAGAGGGCCCGGTTCAATCCCTGGTCAGGGAACTAGATCCCGCATGCCGCAGCTAAGAGCCCGCATGCCACAACTAAGACCAGGCCCAGCCAAATAAATAAATAAATAACTTAAAAAAATAATAATAATAGCTGTGCTGAACAACAGGCTTGCAAAATTTCTGGAAATTTAACAGTCAACTCTCGCAAGCTGGTACAGCCATGTCCAACACACCACTGAATGCAGGTTCTTTATATCATTTTGCTCTTCCATCTTCTAGGTGTACACTTTTCATCTGCGTGCTTGTTGTTGCCTTATGGTCGCAAGAAGGCTGCTGCCCTTCCAAACCTCACATGTGCATGCCAGGCAAGGAGAAGAAAAAGGGGGGACTTCCCTGGAGGTCCAGTGGTTAAGACTTCACCTCCCAGTGCAGGGGGTGTGGGTTCGATCTCTGGTCAGAGATCTAAGATCCCACATGCCTTGCGGCCAAAGAACCAAGACATAAAGCAGAAGCAGTGTTGTAACAGATTCAATAAAGACTTTAAAAGTGGTCCACATGAAAAAAACCTTAAAAAAAAAAAAAAAGAAAAAGGGGTAAAATAGCAAAAGCAGCATGCCAATTTTTAAAAAAATACTTGCCCAAAGCCCCACTCGGAGGCTTCTGTTTACAGCTTGCTTGCTGGAACTGTCCACATGTGCCTAGGCCAAAGATGGCTAGGCAGAAAGGAATCACGAATGAAGGCTGGGTTGGCCAACTAAATGGATCTGCTATAACAATAAAAATATCTATGGAACTCCAACTTCTAAGACACCATACCATGCTCAGCACAATGACACAGAGATGAAAATAGAGTGGTTCAAGACTCAGTGCTTGCCCTCAAAGATTCTTGGAAGGTAAGACATACACACATGGAAATATAGCCAGCAATTCTCCTTTAACAGCACACTGAGACCCGAGTGTTGGCACAGAAGCTAAGTACCTCTGGACCTGCCAGAGGCAGGCATCGCTCTGGACTGGGTGGTCCATTTCTACAGAAGGCTCATCATCACAGAAAGAGAAGTCAGTTCAAACAAGTAACTGCCAACAGGTTTATAGATGCTGCTTAATTTGAATCATTAATTAGTACACATGGGCATGGCCTTTGTACACTCCCCAATTTTAGTTATTTTAGCTAATTGCATGGGAGGCTGAAATTTGTATGGAAATACGTGGACTAAAATTAAATTGCTCTCTCTGCAATGACCTACCTGCTTTTTCTAGGTAACAGATAATTATCATTTTTCTAAGCTTAGTCCAATACTCTTCAAAGCCCTCTGGGATCACATTACTGGTATCAAGTGGTTTTTCAAGTGTTCCATTTTTTAAAAATACTATCTTTCTACGCAAGGAGGAACACCACAACAGTGGCTTAAAGCATCATGTGAGTATTTCCAAATGATGATCGTAATACTGATTTGAATATTATTGCCATTCCCCTGGAAATTTCTATCATCATCAAGGTTGAATTATATTATGCCTGTATTTCTTTAAATGTTCAGAGCTCTCTCCTGCGCCTAGGCAGAGTGGAGGACCCTCACTCTTAGCATGAACAGACGTCACCTAAACCAACAAGAATGAAGGTTGCTCTAAGTTGCTGAGCTATACCAGCCTTCGGGGCTGTGGAATCAGGCCATCAATTTTGCCTGATGTAAAAGGTTATTCTCTTACTGCCTTTCAGTTTTGCCCTTTTAGCTCTGTACGGGTCACCACTGAATTCCTGCCTTAAAAAATCTGGCATAATGGCCTGTTTGGCACAAGGATAGGTATGGAAAGTTCAGAGAAATTTTGACTACAAGGTCCTTCGGGACCTGTGATAGACAAATAACAGCATCCTCCCCTCCCCCAGGTAACCCAGAAGCCTTTCTTTTCCCCCACCACCCTGCCTTTCTCCCCAAAGTACTCACTATGCCCATACAAAAATAAGATATTAACCAGCTGGTGCTGCTGCATACCTGACTTCCCCAAAACACACTGCCTTACAGCAGCAAACATGTCTTCTTCTAGCTCCTAGGTGTGCAGAGTTTCTGGGACAGCCCAGGATGTGGGTCAGCTTAGCCTGGCTGAGCCTTCCAGTGGGGTTCAGGCCCTCTCTCTGGGTCTCTACCTCTCTTTGGACCAGCAGCTCCTTGGTGCATGGTCACGGTCTTTGTCAATAAGTAGACACTGAATGCCTGTGACTATCCCACTAGTCACGTGGGGGTTAAGAGAGGGGTAACACTCTAAAGAAAAATTTAGTAATGGAATCAATTTGCACAAACACACTCGGCATAGCTGGTTGATAATGCAAAACAACACATGATTAAAAGTGAGAATGGGAATGGATAGGCAGGATTTTGACAGATCTAAGCAAGGGCATTTTCAAAAGAAGAAACACATCTAAGGGAGGCAAAGGATCTATATGGAAATGAGTGTTATCTCAAACATAACATCATCCTAACTTTTTTTTAAAAATTTTTTTGGCCATGCCGCGTAGCATGCGGGATCTTAGTTCCACGACCAGAGATCGGACTGGTGCCCCTTGCATTAGAAGCACAGAGTCTTAACCACTGGACCGCCAGGGAAGTCCCACATCATCCTAACTTTTATAAGGTGAGCTATAAATAAGGTGAACCAGTAGACTGGTTATACGTTGGCCCTGTTTCTCTATCCCTAATTTTTAACTATCTTTCCATTACTTGATTTGTTAATAATAATAATTGTAGAATGGCACAAAAAGAGGAATTCTTCAGAATGCTTTTATAACATAAACATTCATAGTATCTAAACAATCGATTTGTTTTATAGATTCAGGTTTCTTTAAAACCAGAAACACCTTCCTACAGAGACTTTTATTCACATGTAAAGAAATCACAGCCAAGGAAACAGTGACTGAAGGATTTCATTCTAGGCAGGAAGAGACCTCAGTTACTCAGTTCTGTGGTCCCCTGGCAGTGGCGATGCATGCAAAGATTACTTATGTCTTTTATTCATTTCAAATGAAGTCTGGAAGAACAGACACTTAAAGACTGTGCTGGTTTGGATCCAGTTCCTAAGTTTTGCCTCCAGGGGATTCAGAACTCTGGCCATTGGACTGAACTGGATTCCAAGAGCTGGAAGGTCACTGAATCTTCTTCCTTCATGTTACAGATGCTGAAAAAGAAGCTGGGAGTTTATTCAAATAAATTTGAATAAAACTGGGACTAAAATCCAGGTCACCTGATTTCCCAGGTGAAGGCAATATTCTGCCAGTCACCTCCTGGGTCCCTCTTGTGCCCCCAGAGCATTTCCTGTAAGCCCTCTCCTCCCACCAGCTTCTGCAAAGTCAGCTCTTCTGAACAGGCACGAGAGCCTTGACTTCAGACAGAACTCATTTCAAATCACACTCATTTCAAAAGGACACCCATTTGCTGGGTGTCCTTGGGCAAACGGCATGATCGTTCTCTGCTTCCACTTCCTCCTCTGTAAAAGGGCGCTAACGATATCTAACTTGCAGTGTTATTAGAAGAGCAAATACAATAACACACTGCACAGGGCCTGGCCTGCAGGAGCAGAGCTACAAGTAGTGGTTACGATGGTGACAGTTAAGTGACTCAGAGGCCTGTCCGGGGAGGATGCATGCACAGAACACTTGGTGGGGTCTTATGGCATGACCTGGCCTGAGACCTGGGTAGGTTTCTGTAGTTTTTCTGCCCTGGGACAGCAGAACTCAGTCTTCTGGGAGAGAGAAGATATGGAGGCCTCCCAGCCCTGCCAAGTACCCTGTGTGGGGACTTGGGAAAAGCAATAATTTCCCTGCTGCACATCCTCACCCACCCTGCCCAGGGTGTTACCATTAATTTAATGACTCAGATGAGGATAAATGTATTGTTGGAGTGGGATGGAGAGAGTGGTAATGGATCTTGAGATTCAGAGATTTCCCTGAGGATAGGGAAATAGATTTCCCAGAGGTAGATGGGGATGTGCCCCATGGAGATGGGAAGAATGGGATGCTTGATAAAAGGGTCCTGAAGGAAGGGGACCAGTGGGGGGAGAAGGACCCCTGTGGAGAGCCTGCCAGGCTATAGGGAAAATTATACTGGACAGTGTTAAGTTTCCTCCTCCAATGTTTTAAGTCTCCTGATTCACCCCCACATCCATGAGGACAATTTAATCCAAGCTTGAGGGATAGTATGATGGAGAACAACGCATCAGGAGAATAATGAAAAGGGGGACCTGCCTGAATTGTCTTGGAGGTAAATGTTGGGTTCTATAGGCATACACACATCCCAAGGACCTACATGAATTATTAGAGCTAGCACTGCTGAAATCCAGAAGGAAAACAAATATATTCTCCTGTCTCACCCTGTCTCATAATTTGAGAGGTTCTCTTGCATGTTGGAGACCATCCTGCACATCATTGTACAGAAAGTGTTAGTTCCTATCCTTCACCCCCTCTTTTCAAATGGCACTGTATGGTGAATATATCAAAAAAGAAGCAGACTCACAGATACAGGGAACAAACTAGTGGTTACCAGTGAGGAGAGGGAAGGGGGGAGGGGCAATATAGAGGGAGGGGATTAACAGGTACAAACTATTAGATATAAGATAAGCTACAAGGGTTTATTGTACAACATGGTGAATGTAGCCAATATTTTATAATAGCTATAAACGGAGTATAACCTTTAAAAATTGTGACTCACAATATTGTATACCTGTAACTTATATAATATTATACATCCACTACACTTCGATTTTTAAAAAATGGCACCATATGGTCATTGGAAATAAGAAAGGGCAATTTGAAACCCCCGAGATAAACCCACACACATATGGTCACCTTATATTTGATAAAGGAGGCAAGAATATACAATGGAGAAAAGACAGCCTCTTCAATAAGTGGTGCTGGGAAAACTGGACAGCTACATGTAAAAGAATGAAATTAGAACACTCCCTAACACCATATACAAAAATAAACTCAAAATGGATTAAAGACCTAAATGTAAGGCCAGACATTATCAAACTCTTAGAGGAAGACATAGGCAGAATACTCTATGACATCAATCACAGCAAGATCCTTTTTGACCCACCTCCGAGAGAAATGGAAATAAAAACAAAAATAAACAAATGGGACCTAATGAAACTTAAAAGCTTTTGCACAGCAAAGGAATCCATAAACAAGACAAAAAGACAACCCTCAGAATGGGAGAAAATATTTGCAAATGAAGCAACTGACAAAGGACTAATCTCCAAAATTTAGAAGCAGCTCATGCAGCTCAATATCAAAAAAACAAACAACCCAATCCAAAAATGGGCAGAAGACCTAAACAGACATTTCTCCAAAGAAGATATACAGATTGCCAACAAACACATGAAAGGATGCTCAACATCACTAATCATTAGAGAAGTGCAAATCAAAACTACAATGAGGTATCACCTCACACCAGTCAGAATGGCCATCTTCAAAAAATCTACAAACAATAAATGCTGGAGAGGGTGTGGAGAAAAGGGACCCCTCTTGCACTTTTGGTGGGAATGTAAATTGATAAAGCCACTGTGGAGAACAATACGGAGGCTCCTTAAAAAACTAAAAATAGAACTACTATATGACCCAGCAATCCCACTCCTGGGCAAATACTCTGAGAAAACCATAATGCAAAAAGAGTCATGTACCACAATGTTCATTGCAGCTCTATTTACAATAGCCAGGACATGGAAGCAACCTAAGTGTCCATTGACAGATGAATGGATAAAGAAGACGTGGCACCTATATACAATGGAATGTTACTCGGCCATAAAAAGAAACGAAATTGAGTTATTTGTAGTGAGGTGGATGGACCTAGAGTCTGTCATACAGAGTGAAGTAAGTCAGAAAGAGAAAAATAAATACCGTATGCTAACACATATATATGGAATCTAAAAAAAAAAAAAAAATGGTTCTGAAGAACCTAGGGGCAGGACAGGAATAAAGACACAGACATAGAGAATGGACTTGAGGACACGGGGAGGGGGAAGGGTAAGCTGGGACGAAGTAAGAGAGTGGCATGGACATATATACACTACCAAACGTAAAATAGATAGCTAGTGGGAAGCAGCCGCATAGCACAGGGAGATCAGCTCGGTGCTTTGTGACCATCTAGAGGGGTAGGATAGGGAGGGTGGGAGGGAGACGCAAGAGGGAGGAGATATGGGGACATATGTATATGTATAGCTGATTCACTTTGTTGCAAAGCAGAAACTAACACAGCATTTTAAAGCAATTATACTCCAATAAAGATGTTAAAAAAAAAAAAAGGGCCCATTGCCCAGCCATATACCTCTCAGTGACCACACAAAGGTCAGAGAGAAGGCTGGAATTACCACCTGTTAGAACACTGCAACTCTCTCTTAAAGGTAAGTTTCTATAACCTTGTTAAGCCTCAGTTTCCCCATCTGTAAAATGGTAATAAAAGCTCGACCTCATATGGGTATCACAGGGCTTAAATGAGCAGCCCCAGTTAAAGCACCCGTGCAGCACCTGGCATGTGGCAGGGTTCATGTTAGTTTTCTTCTTCTACACCTTAGTAACTCACCAAGGTCAACCCTCAAGTTTCCATGTGAAAAAATGAGTGCTTCCAACAGCACTGTGACAGAAGCCTAAAGTTGGGGCTCCCAAAGGAAGCTTCTAAAAGAGTACCTATTGTAGCCTCTTCAGAAAGAATATTCTGACAGGAAACTGTTTCTAGGAATAGGGCACAGTGTTATTTCCAGGAAGAAAAATCACTAGTTAGAAGACCGAGGCAGCTGGATGTTGTTCAAAGTTCCCCCAAACTGGGCTGGTTCCTATTAAGGTGTCGGGACCTGGGCAAACATGTATTGTGAGGGCTGCCTTAAAATAGAGGAAAAGAGACTTTAAGGGAAAAGAAGCCCCAGAGTGGCAATCTGAGGGGTGCTGGCAGACAGAGAAGGCACAGTTCACTGCTGGGGCTTGGTGATGAGAGGGAGGGGGAGGACCTGGGGGTCAGGGGCTAAGGAGAGGACTGGCCATGGAGTGCCCTGACTGCTCGCTGGAGCTCTTTCGAAGAAACTGTTGGCAGAGTGGCCTTGGTCTCTTTAACTTTAATGAGCCCTGACCAGATGCCAGTAAGTTAGGAACTCAGGACCGTGACTTCACTGCAGGCCAGCCAGTGCTGCCAGGTGGACGGGAGGCTCCAAACTCCAGGGATCCAGCCTTTAGGAATCCCCTTTCTGGAATCACTGCTGATGGGCTATGCTGTGGAATTCAGCACACTGTCCTCTCCCTCCCTGCAGATTGTCAAAACGCAAGCTGGTCCCACTCAGCTGCTGAGTCTAGGAAAGGAAAGAGCCAAGGAGTTATGGACATGGCTCTGAGGGTTTTTTCATCATCTGAAGGTTCAATATTTAGAACAATATCGATTCGATTTATCTAGTGTTGTAATGGTCCGTTGGTTGCTAGGCAACAGAGTTCTTGCTTCCCTGTTTTCTGGGTGGCTCATGGGAGTTTGACTACCAAAGAGATTACTTTGTGTATATGAAACTAAATGGACCATAGGTGCCATACATAAGTGGAGGAATACCGTTTTACTGGGCAGCATCAAGACCACGTTTCCTATCACATCTCGGTAATTGCAATTCAACCTCCAGAACAACAGGGCCATTCATATTCCCATGCCCCTACAAGATACCCACTGAGAACAATTTAACACAAAGTTGTGCTGATGCATAAAACCCTATGTTGTGCGCTTACTGTTCCACCCTCATAAAGTTCAAACCTGCACTGGGGCAAGAATATGTTTATGCCTCCCCATTCTGGTCCCCTCCATACCCCACACTGATAACCAAAAATAGCAACCTGGATTATAAAGGGCAAATTCTGGTTTGCACTTAAATCTTGGTATGGCAGGGTCTTTCCTCATTTCTCTTATCCCATCTTCTCCCCAACTCACCCCAAAACTGCCTCCCTTTTGGGGAGGCTCTTTTGTAAGTTCTTTCACTGTTTCTTTAAACTCCCAAGTCAGAAGCAGCAGGCAAACGAGGCACTGTCAGCTTGGGCTGTATGGTTCAGTGACTTGGCATTAATGATGTTTATTTTGGAACCTGCGTGATGGCCTGACCTATTTTAGTATCTCTGCTTTAACCATACCTCCCTCCCCTATTTTTCCAATTAGAAATGAAGGCAGAAGGGATTATGGGGAGGTTGGGGAAGGCAGGGAGGGAAAAACCTGGAGCTCACAGCTCTAGGAGTCACACCTGAAGCCGCCCAAGTTGACCATAACACTAACCACTGTCACAAAGGTGATTTCTGGAAAGGCTGGAATTCAGGGCTGTGTCCACAAAATGGGAAGAGCTTCCAGAGGCCCTGCTCTGCCCAGGTTCCCTGGTTGGGGGAGGTGGGGGGGGGAAGGAACCAGGAAATACACAAACCAAAGGCCACATCTGGTATTATTCGGCATTTTCCTCCCTGGAAAGACCTGTTCGGGGAGAGAAATGATCTGGTTCTTCCAAAGAGAAAAGCTATCGGGAGGAGGGGGAGAAGGAGAGAGAGGCAAGTGCAGGCAAATAGCCAACTACGCACATTTACGGACAGTAGGAATGTAAAACAGATGCTGTGTAGGAAAATAAACCACTGCCCTGGGAGCATCATCATCGGCCTCTGGAGAATAGGGTTTCTCAGATCCAGGCGAATAACACAGCAAGTCACTGAAAACTGCACACGCATCATAACTCACTCTAAGGAATGGCCCTTCTGGGTTGCCTGGTCCCCTGTCTCCACATCTTTCTCGTTGCTGAGTGGTAGCCAGCATTCCTCTGAATCGATGTTATTCTGCCTCTTCAACTAAGACTGAGGAAGTGCTCTCACCCACACCAGAGCTTCTTCCCTGTGATGGAGAGCAGGGGCAGCAAGACCCAGAGCTCCAAAGAGGCAGACGGTGGCCCTATAAGCCCTGTCCTATGGCTCTGGCGTAATGTATTCCATGAGAGTAGGGGTTATAAGAAAGCAAGAGGACCCAGGCCACTCTGTGAAGACCCTAACAGAACAGTTGTAGCACTCATGGAACAAATGCTGACATCAAGGTCAGTGTATAGAGGACCCATGGCAGCTGCTGCTGTGGGCAATTCAGGATCCCATTAAAGGCTACCAAGAAGATGCTATGCTTAAATGCAAATCAAAAGAGGTACTACCTCACGCTGGTCAGAAGAGACATCATCAAAAAGTCTGCAAACAGCAAATGCTGGGGAGGATGTGGAGAAAAGGGAACCCTCCTACACTGTTGGTGGGAATGTAAGTTGGTTCAGCCACTGTGGAAAACAGTATGGAGGTTCCTCAGAAAACTAAAACTAGAATTACTATATGATCCAGCAATCCCACTCCTGGGCATATACCCAGATAAAACTATAATTCAAAAAGATACATGCACCCCTATGTTCATAGCAGTGCTATTCACAATAGCCAAAACATGGAAACAACCTAAATGTCCATTGACAAATAATTGGATAAAGAAGATGTGGTATATATATACAATGGAATACTACTCAGCCATTAAAAAAGAACGAAATAATGCCATTTGTAACAACATGGATGCAACTGGAGATTATCATACTAAGTGAAGTAAGTCAGAAAGAGAAAGACAAATACCGTATGATATCACTTATATGTGGAATCTAAAACATGACACAAATGAACCTATGTACAAAACAGAAACAGACTCCCAGACATAGAGAACAGACTTGTGGTTGCCAAGGTTGTGGGGGGGGGGGGAGGGATGGACTGGGAGTTTGGGGTTGGTAGACGCAAACTATTACATGTAGAATGGATAAACAACAAGGTCCTATCTATAGCACAGGGAACTATTATCCAATCTCCAGGGATAAACCATAATGGAAGAGAATATTTAAAAAAGAATGTCTATATGTGTGTAACTGAGTCACCTTGCTGTACAGCAGAGATTGACACAACACTGTAAATCAACTCTACCTCAATAAAAAAATAAAAAGAAGAAGATGTTGTGCTGTGCTTGAACCACCCGGGATGAGCCAAGGGGAGAAAAAGAGGATATAGAAGACGAGGGGTCCCAGCACTGGGTGAGACAGAGGTCAGAGGTATGATGTCTCCTCCCACTGGGTTGGGGTCTAGGAAGCAAATCCACAGGAGTTAATATAACTCAACCCATCAAAGGGCCACAAGAACATAAAGGGTCAAGTGAGTCTTAAGAGAAATAAAATTAAGGAGCAAGTGTCCACTGTGGAAAGTCACTAAAGTTGAAGGTAGTGATTAAGTCCAGCTAGCAAATTTCTCCCTGAGAACTGAGCCCACAGAGCAAGTCTTGTATTCTTTAAATCAACAACTTCTATGACCCCTGAACTGTATTGACAAAATCAGAAATAGTCCTTTTTCTAAGCATTCCTCTTTGCTTTTCTGAATCTCCTTTTAGAATATCACACGGCAGGGAGGCACTGCAATATTTTGGGTCCCAAAATATTTTTCAGGAATGCAAGCTGGAAATATCAACCTGTCAGACATTGTCTTAAGTTATTAACTTATCTGGTGGATGCCTTGGGAGGCTGGGGGGACATCTGGCCAGGCATTTTTCCTCCTTCTCTATATATTTCTTTTCTTTCCCCATGTGTTTTCCTAGGACTGTGATTCACATATTTATAATTAAAGCAGAAAAGGGGGAAGGAGTGTTCTTACCCCATTCCAGGCAAGGTTTTCACCTCTGGAATCTAGATTAACAATGTTACATATTGAGGTCCTGGAGGGATATGGAAGAAAGAGGAGAATGACAAGAAAAAGAAGGAAGAAGAGGAGGAATAGAAGGATTTCACTGCAAGTTATATTTCCAGTTCCCAGACCCAGAAGGTCATTGAAATTTCTTGCTCCTATATAATTCTATGACGCTGATAGAACATATCGTTTTCTAAGTGGAATCAGGTTTAATGGAGGAATATCATGCCTTAAAATTAATTAGAATAAATTAATTCCGTAAGGAAACATACTAGCAAAGCACGAGAAAACTAAGGGTACCCAGTACTGATGTGCCGATTAAGAGGCGTGATCGTAAGGATGTCAGTTGATAGGAACTCCTGCTGCGTCTATGCACACAGGCGGCTTTGAAAGATATCAACACTTCCGATGGCTGGATCACAACCCACCAGTTAGGAACTGCCTGGTTGCTGGTTGCTTGACTGAATCCAGGCAGTCTGTTTTGAAAATAGCCCACACTCTACCTAACAGCATCAATTTTGAACCAGTTTGCTGGGTGCTCTGTTTACTGCTCTGCCCAAGCTCAAACGGTGGGGTGGATGACAACTTCAAGTTCAAACTGAGCTAAGAAAATTGGTTGAAGAAGAGAGTTAACAGAAAGTCCAGCAGTGAGGAGAGCATCAAACTAGGGCCGCTGGTTGACAGCTAAGTCCAATTTAAGAGAGACACTGAACTGAGACAGTGGAACTGCCAGAGAGAAAGCCAGGTGATTCTAGAAAATTCCATCCTAACACATATCACAGGAGTCAGGATGCAACCCTAGAAAACAGGAAGAAGGAACCAGCAAGGCAGTCTGATCGCTCCGCATGGGGATTTGGCGAGGTGGGATTATCACTCATTGACATGGCAGCACTCTACATGGAACGTCATTTCTATTTTCGTAATCGAGACGTTTTCAGGAAGAGCACTCTTGATGTACTGCTCAGCTGACCTTTTGTTAGTTCTGGGAGAAGAGCAGAGAAGTCCGCCGAGAGCTGGCTGCTTATGCTAAACAGCTGGGCTGGAGTTGGAATGACATAAATGTAGACATCCATTTCTAGCACCTCACACTAGTAACACAGCTCCAGGGAAAGGCAGGGGACTGACTCCTTTCTAATTAGTCAGAGAAGCTTTTGATAAGAACCCAGTAGTTCCTTATCCCATAATATCACTTGTCACATGAGCACATGGGCCCACGAATGCGCCCTGAAGGAGATGGATGAGTGGTGCCAGTTCTAAATCTCCTATGGGGTTCCCCTTGACAGGCTGCTCTCATGATTTAGGGCACCATCAGTGGCCCTGGTTTGATTCATCACTTGGTGATTCATCTTTCCCAACAAGCTATGGTTCCTGTTTTATAACGCCCCTTCCATTTCTCTCCTTTGAAGAGAGAGAAATAGGTGCTGAAAGCCAGGTTTTGGAACAGAATTCTGGCTTTTTCTTGCCAGAATTAGCACTCGGTAAGAAGGAGAAGCAAGCTGACTATCAGATCAATTTCAGGGAAGAGTATACATATTGACAAAACAATGCCCATTTACATCAAATATGTCACTTCTATTATTTCACGTATTGGTATGATAAGTACTATAAATAGCCACGGCAACATATGACCAAGTGAGTGGATTTTTCTACCTAAACACTATGATTAATTAAAAATAAGCACATTTGATTTTTTAAAAGTTAAATTATATTTTGACCCTTGAGTATACAGACTTGTTACCATATTGAATCTTACATTTCTGTCCTAAAATTTATTGTCACCATTTTGAATGTTGTCACGTAGTCTGTTTTGGCTATTGTAAGTCCCCACAGTTCTTACTTTTACAATATTTTTAAGCAACAGTTATTGTTTTTATGACAGAAGCAATGCATGAGCATTATAGTGAGCTTAGAAAAATAAAATTTCAGGCTAATATAAAGAAAAAATTACCTATTATACTACTACTCAGAAATAATCATGGTTCATAACTTGTTGAATTTTATGTATTTACACATAATATATTTACATATTATACAAAAATATATAAATTGGGATCATCTGATATAAAGGCAACATAGTAACATTTTGTCTTTTTCTATGAATAGCCTTCACCCTAGTCAGCCCTCATCAGCCCCTAATGCCCAGCTACCTGGAGGGGTTTATTAGAGAAAGAAAGCATAGAAGAAAACTAAAGTTCAGTTTCTAGAATTCAAAACTAGGATTTTGTAGCAGATAATACCTTGCAATCCCAGGCATTATCTAAAGAAAGTTTTGTCTAAATTTCTCTAATCTCCCCGGCCCCAAACATCCCAAACCAACTGTTTTTATGATCTAGATTAAAGGTATGTATTTAAGAGAGGTCCAGCTAGAAAGAGGAAGGGGGAAATTCCACCCTCCCATGTAGGTGTGCCTATTTTCCCCTCTTCTGCCTGAGAGGGGCAGGTATTTAGGTGGATGAAGGTACTATGGAGAGCAAAGGAGACTGCCTTAGTGCATTCAGGCTGCTGTAAGAAAAATACCATAGATTGGGTGGCTTATAAACAACAGAAAAGGGATTTATCTTTAAAGCCCTTTTCTTTATTTCTCACAGTGCTGGAGACTGGGAAGTCTAGATCAACGCTCTGGCAGATTCCGTGTCTAATGAGAACCTGCTTCCTGGTTCACAGGTGGCCCTGACAGGTGGTCCCCCCATGCTAGAAGGGACAAGGGAGCTCTCTGGGGTCTCTTTTATAAGGGCTTTCATCCCATTCATGACGGATTCACCCTCATGACCCAATCATCTCTCCAAAGCCCCACCTCCAAATACCATCACACTAGGGATTAGGTTTCAAAATATGAATTTGGGGGATGCAAACGTTCAGTCTACAGCAGAGACCCTAGGTCTCATTCTTCATCTAGGACTTCAAAACATGCCTCTGAGGCTTCTCTTGCACCAACCTGGGGCACAGTCATGTCTATTTGGCTGCAGAGCATCAATCAGGGAGGGAGGACACCTTGAGGTGCGGCTCTCCTGAGCTGCTCTGGGTTCCTGGATAGCAGGAATACAGAGTAGAGAGCTAGATGGGCTGTCCAGGGATGTGGCTGAGCAAGGTGAGTCAGCTATAGACGCCAGGACGCAGCACCCCCTCCAGGCCAGCAGGCTGAATAGAGGATAGTGTAGAAGCTCAAAGATCATTTTTTATACAAAGGCTATCAGATCACTGACTTTTTTGAACTTATAATATTGATTCAGCTCTGGGTCAATTAGACAATGTCTTCCAAAAAAAGTTTTCCCACAAAGGGCAAATAGCTGGTAAATTTCCTAGATCCTTACAGTCCCTAGAATAGTTTGCTTCTACCTTCAACCATAAACGAAAATTCAGCCTGGTTCAAAATCCATGGATCTTAACAATTTCCCTATAAAACCAGTAGATGTTATTCCATCATCTTTTATCATTTAATGTTAAAGAGTAGAAGTCTGAAGCCAGACTGAATTTTTGTTCTCTTGTGGTAAAACTGATTTTTTTTTTTCCGCCTGGATATGTAAATAATTTTGAGTGGCTGATTTTATTTTTTTTATATAAATTTATTTATTTATTTGTATTTTTTATTTTTGGCTGTGTTGGGTCTTCGTTGCTGCATGCAGGCTTTCTCTAGTTGCGGCGAGCGGGGGCTACTCTTCGCTGCGGTGCACAGGCTTCTCATTGCGGTGGCTTCTCTTGTTGCAGAACACGGGCTCTAGGTTGCAGAGCATGGGCTCTAGGTGCGCAGGCTTCAGTAGTTGGGGCATGCGGGCTCAATAGTTGTGGCTCGCGGGCTCTAGAGAGCAGGCTCAGTAGTTGTGGTGCACGGGTTTAGTTGCTCTGCGGCAGGTGGGTTCTTCCCAAACCAGGGCTCAAACCCGCGTCCCCTGAATTGGCAGGTGGATTCTTAACCACTGTGCCACCAGGGAAGTCCCAAGTGGCTGATTTTAATTCTTAGAATTTTTTTTAATTTCCAGGATATGAGTGAGAGTGTGTGTGTGTGTGTGTGTGTGTGTGTGTGTGTGTGTGTGTGTGTTGCCTGGAACATAGCAAGCCATTTCAATCTTTAAATTCAGATGTGTTTTCAAATTCATATAGATTCCTTCAACATACTTTCGATCTTTACATTTTATTCCATTTGTTCTGTTTCTTTCCTCAGAAATCTCTATAATTCTTAAGTTTAATCTTTGTTTCATGCCCTCCAAATCTGTCGAATTCTTCTTGCTCTTATCTATTAGTTCTTTTCCCCTGAGCTCTGAGAGAGCTTCTCAAGTTTGCCTTGGAATTTTCATCTTGGCACTCGTATCAGTTTCATTGATTTCTCCCTTTAGTACTTCTTTCTCCCTTTCTGCCTCAGTTTGTTAAATCTGAATCTCATCCCATTAGACCCTTCACCTCTTACATTTTGTCTTATTGTTTTGCTTCTTCTTTAATCAAGGTCATGCCTTCTTGCAACTACTGTGGTCAACAAATAGTTTCTAAAAAGTTCTTTTTGTCCTTGCAGTAAATATTTCCAAAACTATATTTCTCCACTGAGTACACTGAGAGATGGTCCCCTTTCCTTATTCTGTGGCATATTTTCCAACCAGCCTATGTTAATTTTTATAATATTCTCATCTTGAAAACAGAAGAGTATAATTGGGATCTCTCAATAGATTTTAGTGTGAATTTACGTGGGTTCTACTCACAAGCCCCCTAAGTGCCAGGAGATCCCCTTCTTGATCTAACTCTAACGGGAACATTGGTTAGTATAGCTCTCAGCTCATATTTAGGATCTGATATGCATTTATCTGGTCCTAACTTTTGTTTTCTCCCATCCCCACAGCTTGGTCCTCTAATATTGAGAAATAATGGAATATATGCTAATTGATTAGGATGTGGATGCAGTAAAAAACAGACCCAAAAGTTTATAAGAGCTCAAATACAGTAGATATATATTTGTAACTCATGTAAAAATTCCAGAGTTCCTGAATGTCATCAGGCAGCTCTCCTCCAGGTGGTGACTCAGGGACTCAGACTCCATGAATTTCCATCCAGAAGATGGAGGAAGAAAAAGGGAACACGGAAGAGGCACAGTCTCTTATACAAATCTCCAGACTACTTTCTAGAGCTGCACAAATCACATCCACTCACAAGTCACTGAACACAACTAATCCATGACCACATCTAGCTACAAGGAAAGCTGGAAATGCAGTCTAGCTATGTATTCAAGAAAAAGAGAAGGAGACATTTTGGTGAACAAGTCTGCCACATTTTTCAGAACAGAATCACTAGTACATACGGTTATACAGATTTTCCCTGCTTTCCCTCCTTATCAACACTGCTTTTCTTGATTGTGGAAGATACAACTCTCGTTTATTCAACTATTGATACTATGACTTCTCTGTCTCCTTAGTTCTTGGCTATTTTGCTTAAGATAGTCCATTCATCCCAGCCTCAGCCCCTATAATGCAAACTCTATACCCAGGCCAGGCAGACTTACATCATGCTAGAAATTAATCAGAGAAAATGAAAAGGAGAGGAGGAGGTGTCCAAGACAAACTAATCCCTTTTCTTTAAACACCTGGGAACACTCTTAGCTTTTCTCTAGCAACAGAGGCAAAACAAAGCAATCTCGCTGGGCTAACATACCTCTAGCTCAGTAGTTCTCAAACTGTGGTCCTTGGACCAGTAGCATCAGCACCACCAGAAACTCTGGGAATGAGGCCTGGGAACCTGTGTTTTAACAAGCCCTCCAGGTGATTCTGTTACACAGTCAAGTGTGACAACCACCGCTCCGATTTAAACTTGGCTTTGACCTGGGCCATAGCAAAGTACCCTATGTCAACTCGAAGCACTCCATTTTAGTTGTAAGCAAACCACCTAAGAGGAATATTTGGAATTCTAATCTTGAAAAACTAAAAATATAGAGCAATGATAAAACTTTGACACTAATTCTCTAATTCTCTGTGCTAGATCAAAATGACCATCAGTGATGAACACAGAATCACAAAATATCTGATATAGAAGGGATCTCAGAGATCATCAAGTCCACTCACCCATTTTATAAACTGGAAAATTAAGGTCCAAGAAGAGTATGTGGATCTCCCAAGGTGCCACCTCTGGTTGGCGGGAGAGCCAGTCCCAGAACCCAAGACTCCTGATTCTTGGTCCAGCTCTCTTTCTCATGAGATCATGTTTGTAAAGCCCTCTGAAAAATACAAAGTGTACAGTGGTTGCATTATACGAATATTGCATTGAGTTCAGATCATTTGAATTCCAAATCTTAAAGAGCCAAAGTTAAACGTACGTGTAAATTTGTTCTCTAAGCCCTGTCCAAATGCAAATAAAAAATGAATGAACAGCATTGCCTTAGAATTACAGAACACTTCAGAACATTGATATTGATATTAAGAAATGCAATGAAAAAGCATCAGGCAGCAGCCTCTGATATCTCCTTTTTGTATTTTCTTCCAAAATGTATGTGATGTCAGAGAAATCTGAGATAAATTTCCACTAACTGTAGGGTCAATAGACCTGCATAGAGAAAAGCAATCTGTGGGTTCCATATACCCTATTTCACAAAAAGAAAAACTCAAGCATCACAGAGTAAAGTAAGTCAGAAAGAGAAAAACAAATACCATATGCTAACACATATATATGGAATCTTTTTTTTTTTTTTAATCAGTCATCAATTTTATACATATCACTTTATACATGTCAATCCCAATCGCCCAATTCAGCACACCACCATCCCCACCCCACCGCAGTTTTCCCCCCTTGGTGTCCATACGTTTGTTCTCTATATCTGTGTCTCAACTTCTGCCCTGCAACCCGTTTCATCTGTACCATTTTTCTAGGTTCCACATACATGCATTAATATACGATATTTGTTTTTCTCTTTCTGACTTACTTCACTCTGTATGACAGTCTCTAGATCCATCCACGTCTCAACAAATGACTCAATTTCGTTCCTTTTTATGGCTGAGTAATATTCCATTGTATATATGTACCACAACTTCTTTATCCATTTGTCTGTTGATGGGCATTTAGGTTGCTTCCATGACCTGGCTATTGTAAATAGTGCTGCAATGAACATTCGAGTGCATGTGTCTTTTTGAATTACGGTTTTTCTGGATATATGCCCAGTAGTGGGATTGCTGGGTCATATGGTAATTCTATTTTTAGTTTTTTAAGGAACCTCCATATTGTTCTCCATAATGGCTGTATCAATTTACATTCCCACCAAAAGTGCAAGAGGGTTCCCTTTTCTCCACACCCTCTCCAGCATTTGTTGTTTGTAGATTTTCTGATGATGCCCATTCTAACTGGTGTGAGGTGATACCTCATTGTAGTTTTGATTTGCATTTCTCTAGTAATTAGTGATGTTGAGCATCTTTTCATGTGCTTTGTGGCCGTCTGTATGTCTTCTTTGGAGAAATGTCTATTTAGGTCTTCTGCCCATTTTTGGACTGGGGTGTTTGTTTCTTTAATATTGAGCTGAATGAGCTGTTTATATATTTTGGAGATTAATCCTTTGTCCGCTGATGCATTTGCAAATATTTTCTCCCATTCTGAGGGTTGTCTTTTCGTCTTGTTTATGGTTTCCTTTGCTGTGCAAAAGCTTTGAAGTTTCATTAGGTCCCATTTGTTTATTTTTGTTTTTATTTCCATTACTCTAGGAGGTGGATCAAAAAAGATCTTGCTGTGATTTATGTCAAAGAGCGTTCTTCCTATGTCTTCCTCTAAGAGTTTTATAGTGTCTGGCCTTACATTTAGGTCTTTAATTCATTTTGAGTTTATTTTTGTGTATGGTGTTAGGGAGTGTTCTAATTTCATTCTTTTACATGCAGCTGTCCAGTTTTCCCAGCACCACTTATTGAAGAGGCTGTCTTTCCTCCATTGTATATTCTTGCCTCCTTTATCAAAAATAAGGTGACCATATGTGCGTGGGTTTATCTCTGGGCTTTCTAATGGGCCCTTTCTTATTTCCAATGACCATATGGTGCCATTTTTTAAAAATCGAAGTATAGTTGATGTATAATATTATATAAGTTACAGGTATACAGTATTGTGAGTCACAATTCTTAAAGGTTATACCCCGTTTATAGCTATTATAAAATATTGGCTATATTCACCATGTTGTACAATATACCCTTGTAGCTTATCTTATACCTAATAGTTTGTACCTGTTAATCCCCTCCCTCTATATTGCCCCTCCCCCCTTCCCTCTCCTCATTGGTAACCACTAGCTTAAAAAAAAAAAAAAAAAAGGTTCTGAAGAACCTAGGGGCAGGACAGGATAAAGACGCAGACATAGAGAATGGACTTGAGGACACGGGGAGGGGGAAGGGTAAGCTGGGACGAAGTGAGAGAGTGGCATGGACATATATACACTACCAAATGTAAAATAGATAGCTAGTGGGAAGCAGCCACATAGCACAGGGAGATCAGTTCGGTGCTTTGTGTCCACCTAGAGGGGTGAGATAGGGAGGGTGGGAGGGAGGGAGACGCAAGAGGGAGGAGATATGGGGACATATGTATATGTATAGCTGATTCACTTTGTTATAAAGCAGAAACTAACACACCATTGTAAAGCAATTATACTCCAATAAAGATGTTATAAAAAAAAAAAGAAACTCAAGCACCATTAAAAGAAAGTGGGAAGCCAACAGACCCTTCTGTGACTATCTCAAGAAACTATAGCAAAAGCAACAAAGAGAAAAGTGGACAACACGAATACTATTGGAGGTGATGGTAGATCGGACGCCACCCTCCACTGGCCCCAGCCTCAGCCACACCCCAACATTCAACATCCCTCTAGAGGTTGCAACTCCCAGGAATGTACAAGGTTGGCTGAGTCAGAGACTTTCAGTTTCTGAATGCAATAAGAACCATGCACTATTGGACCTAGAAGCCAGACCTAGAGCATTCCAGAGATTGAGAGCAAGTGAGGTAGCCATGGGATTGTGTCCCAGGTCACTGATAAATGGAATTGAGTGTCCCTGGCTTGGTTTTATGGGTGGTCAGTTGCCTAGTGCCCAGCTGGTTCAGACAGGATTGGAGAGGACATGGCCCCATACACCATAGGGTTGCCTCTTTCCAGGAGGAGTTTCCCTTCCAGTTTATTTTTTAGGATATGAGCTGAAATAGACTTCTCTCTGCCTAAACTTTGTAAGTGGCTTAGCTGGGTCTTTAAAGAACCTTTTTTTTTTTTTTTTTGGACAGCTTTATTGATGTTTAATTCATATACCACACAGTTCACCCATGTAAAGTGTGCAATTCAGTGGTTTTTAGTATGTTCACAGATATCTACAACCATCACTGCAGTTGATTTTAGAACATTTCACCAGCTTGAAAAGAAACCCTGTACCTTTGAGCGATCACATCCTAAGCAGGCACTGATCTACTTTCTGTCTCTTCCCATCTCCCTGTTCTGGATATTTCATATGAATGGAATCACGCAGCATGTGGTCTTTTATGATTGGCCTCTTTCACGCAGCACAATGTTTTTGAGGGTCTTCGTGTGGTAGCGTGTAGCAACACTCTAGCCCTTTTTATTGCTGAGTAATATTCCATTGTATGGATAGCCCACATTTTATTTATCGGTGGATCAGTTGATTTGGGGTTTTTCCACCTTTTGGCTATTATGAACAATTGTATTGGGAACATCAGAATTGTCATCCAGTCTGAGGGTAAAGAAATTTTGAATAAAGGAATTTCCTTAATAACTGGATACTTTTACATTGTTTAGCATAGTAATTCAATAAATATTGAACACCTGCAATGTGCAAAACAAAATGGAAGCTACTTTGAGGTTATAGTTTTTAAGAATATTTATAACAGCAGTAGTGAGAAGACCATCTCTTACAAAGCCCTTTGATATTATCTTAGGGAATCCTTATTATCATAAGAATACTCTACGAACCAGATATTGCCGGTCCCATTTTACAGCAGACATAAGCTCTGAGAATTCAGCATCACCAGCCTAGTGCGTAGAAGACAATTTGGAGAAATTCCAGTCCTATCTCTTGTTAAGATAGACTTTCATCTAATTTTTATAGGGAAGATATCCTTTTAGAAACATTTTCCCACAACAGTTGAGACTTCTGCAGTCCCTTGTTATGAATCAGAGACCGGCACATTTCTCCTGTTCTAAATTCCAATAGCTCTTTTTTACACTTTTATATTTTTTTAACATCTTTATTGGAGTATAATTGCTTTACAATGGCGTGTTAGTTTGTGCTGTATATCAAAGTGAATCAGCTATACATCTTTTTTATACTTTTAAAAATATATCACCTTTTGTGGAGGATTACTGGACTGAATGTCAATATTATGACATAGTATGAGTGTGTTTCGTGTTTGGTAATTGCAATCATTGTTGCTTTTGTTGTGGTCATCCATTTACAATGCTTGGTGTCAGTTTATCTCTTGTAAAAATAAAATACAGTGTGTGTGTGTGAAAAAAAAAATATATGCCTAAAAAAAAGAAAGTATATGAATTTGAGAGTCTACAGTTTTAAGTAAGGGTCTACACAGTATAATAATAGCAACTTTAAATAGAATCCAGGGAATTCCCTGGTAGTCCAGTGGTTAGGACTCGGCGCTCTCACTGCCGAGGGCCCAGGTTCAATCCTTGGTCAGAGAACTAAGATCCCACAAGCCGCAAGCAGTGCAGAATGAATGAATGAATGAATAAATAAATAAATAAACAAACAAAATCCAAAATCCAAGAGTCAGAGACCCCGAGAATAGGAGGGGTTGATAACAGAGATTTTTGGGGAAGCAAAGAGAGCCATTCTAGGGCATTCTGAGAGACAATAAAATAAGGTGAAGCAGTGTTGGGTGTCTGGAGCCAGGGATCCCAATCAGGGATCAAGGGTCAGGAGTGTGGAGCAACTCTCCTAGGGGAGTGATACCTTTGAACACCATCCTTGAGGTGGAGATTACTTCAATTGAACCTATCTCTCATGATATTTTGCTAGACTTTGGGTACAAGTATTTGATGAATAATGTTTTAGTTTTTCATTTGTGCTTAATATTTTACATATTAAAATAATAATTCATCAAAAAAAAATCACCTTTTTGCCTTTTATCATTATATTCGTGTTAAGGGTCATTCCCTTTGCTAGCTGTTCATAGCACAAAGACTGGACCAGAAGTCCACTGAAAAATCTGCTAGCCATAAAGTGTCTGGGACATTTTCTTCAGTGATATGGAATGATTCCACCATTACCACAATGCTTATGGTTTTCTTATTGGTGGCTCCCTTTCTTTGAGGCTGGGCAAACCTAATAGAAATACTGGCCATGTGAGCTCATGCTGGATGGATCTGGAGTTGCTGAAAGCCAGGAGCCTATGCAAGACACCAAGGAGGGCCATGTGTTTACTAAAGGAATATTATCATGAGAAAGGGAACTGCCAGACAGAGAATGAGGAAGGAGTCAGGAGCCAAGGACATCAGACAGAGGCTGGAACTGGACAGAAATGTGGAATGAATTCAGCGGGCTCATGACAAAGCCTGTGGATGAATCAAGGTACCTGAGGGCTTATTTATACTGCACCCTTGCTTCCTGGTTAAAGGCTGAGTTGTCCAGCTGAAGGGAGCAGGGCACAACTGAACACCCTAGGCTGTTACTGAGTCTAGTTTTTAGATTTCACTTTCTAAGGACATCATTATTACCATCTTCAGGGCACAACTGCCACCTTACAGGCTACAAACAAACAACAACCTAAATGTCCATCAATGGGGACAAGTTAAACTATAGTAAGTCTGTGCAGTGGACTACTGTTGGCTTTTCAAATAGTGGTGGAGAGCTATACACTTTTCTCAGAAGATATTCATGACATAGTGTTGATTTTAAAAGATTATAAGAAAAAACAAAGAACAAGCTCATGATACAGAGAACAGATTGGTGGTTGCCAGAGGTATGGGGTGGGAGGGTGGAAGAAATGGGTGAACTGTTTTGTTTTTTAGTTTAAATAAATTGAATGATTTATATTCTTTAAAAAGGTTATATGACATCATGAATATTATTTGAATATTATTCCATTTGCATAAAATTGTGTGCACACAGGTATATATGTGTGTGTGTGTTTATGTATGTGTGTGTGTGTATAATTTTATGTCTCTATGTATAAAGGGACGTAGAGACCTCTTCCATTTTGAAAGTATATTTACCAAAATTAAAACTGCTTTCAGGATAAGTTGATTTTTCAGTGACTTTTTTGCTTTTCTTTTAGCTCTTTCCCCTATTATTTTTACCACTATCCTTATCCTTATAACTAAATGCTCAAAATTCACAAAACAGTCTGCTTTAAGATAATACTATTGATTGGGCACCCACCAGTTGCTAGTCACATGAACTGTCTCACTAGAATGGCAGAGCAATTCTTAGAAGTATAATATTGTTGTCTGCATTTTTAAATGAGGCAACTACGACTTAAAAATGTTGAGAAATTGGTCCAAGGTCAGACAGCAAGTAAATGGCAGAGCTGGGACCATAGTTTAGGACTATGTAACTCTACAGTACATGCTCTCAGTCACTGTACTGCGCTACTGTGAAAAATGCGAAAAGCACAGGCCTTACATGGTAAAGACCATGACCATCAGTGAGCATGATTTCCAATGTTATTTATTCTCCAAAACCACAGGAACTCAGATCTGCCTTGACAAGAAATGTTCAGAACCCACAAAACTATTCAAAACTGAATTACTTAATCCTCTTCATATACCAATATCAGACACTGCAGTGGTTTTAAAACGTGTCTGTAAATTCTTTGACACTCTTTCCATTGAGAGGCAGTATCTCCATCCCTTCCTTTGTATCTAGGCTGGCCTTAGTGACATAACTAATAGAACACACTGAGGTCACTGCATGACTTCCAAGGTGTCCACCTTGCTCGCTGGGATGCTCACTTTTGAGCCCTGAACCACCTAGGGCCACTCTGATTGAGGAAGCTCAGGCCATGTGTGGAGATGCTGCAGGGGACAACCCCTGCTGAGAGCCCAGCCAACAGCCAGCATCAACCCCCAGACCCTTGGGTGAAGATGACTCTGTATGGCTCTAGCCTCCAGATGACAAATCACCCCCAGCTACTGAATCTTTCCAGCTGAGACCCAGACACCAAGGGTCAGAGGTAAGCGATCCCTGTCTAATTCCTGACCCACAGAGCCCATGAGCATAATTAAATGGTTGTCTTACGCCACCAGCTCTGACTCCAGCACATTCCTTCAATAGCTATCCATTTTACTGAATTCTTACTAGTGACATTTGAGTCTTGGAGGTTATTTAGACAGGAGTTATTGGCTCTAATCTCTTTTTCCATAGAGCTAGGACAAACTGCAAGCTCCCTGAAGGCAGGAATGAGTTTTTCATATAGACAATTATATCTCAACACTCGCCACAGTGCCAGGAGCATATGAGTAGGCGGTTTCAGTTACCTCTCTAGTTATTTATCCCAAAACTTAGTGGCTTAACACGGGGGTCAGCAAATTATCATCCACAGGCAAATCCAGCCTGCCAGCTCTTTCTGTAAATAAAGTTTAATGGGAACACAGCCACAATCATTCATTTATATATTGTCTACAGCTGCTTTCACTCTGCAGCGGCAAAGCTGAGTAGTTGCAACAGAGACTATACAGCCTTCCTGCAAAACCTAAAATATTTACTATCCTATCCTCTACAGAAAGTTTGGGAGTTCCCTGGTGGTCCAGTGGTTAGGATACCACGCTCTCACTGCCGAGGACCCAGATTCAATCCCTGGTCAGGGAACTAAGATCCCACAAGCTGTGCAGCTTAGTCAAGCTGGCTTAACACAACAATGATTTATTATTTCTCCCAATTCTGTGGTTGGTTGGGCTCAGCCACGCAGGTTTTTTCCCTCTACATTGTCACTGATGAGGCTGCATTCATCTGAGAACTTGGCTCGTGCCAGAACATCCAGGTTGGTCTATTCACATGTCTGGAGCCTTAGTCCTGTTGGCTGTGGCATCTTGATTCTCTTCCATGCAGCCTCCCTCTCTGGTTTCTCATCATTCATTAGTCCATCCCAAGTTCCTTGGTTGAAACTTCCAAGAGAGAGAGCAAAAGCAGAAGCTACCAAGGCTCTTAAGATGTAGGCCCAGAATCTACACAGCATCACTTCCATTGCCTTTTACTGGTCAGAGCAAGTCACAAGTCAGTCAAGATGAAAGGAAAGAGGTCTCCGGGTTGGAAGGAGCAACACGGACGTACAGAGAGAGCAGAAATTGTTGGTGGCTATCTTTGGAGGCTATCTATCATATAAAGCACACAGTAAATAATTGCTGAACGAAGGCAGGAGAGATTTACAAAGGCATAAATGCAGAAAGAAAAGGGAGCAAGTAACAGGATATGTCCTAGGTTATCTACATAGGGAGGCAAGATCTCCATGAGCTGCCAGCACTAACGGAGGGCCAGTGGACTTGAAGAAAGATTCCAAGTGAGTACAGAAAGAGAGAGAAATCAGGAACATGGTCAGTGAAGCCATTTGGGGATGGAAGGCTGCAGGGGTAGGATTAGATACCAGGTCTACATAGCAAGAAACATCAGATCTCCTCAGAGCAAGTGCAAGAGTCATACTTCATCAGTCAATGCCAGACAAGAACTAGCAGTGACTGATGAGGAGGCAAAGCAATGAACTTTCGTGACTATTTGCAGCGTCTGGATGAACGTATTGGACAGCCTTCTCTTGTCCTGGTTGTGTGTCAGACCAGACGGCTGACCTCAGTGAATATGACTCCTCAGGCTCAGTGGATGTGTCGATAGCATCGGATAAAACAATGATCCAAACTACTTAGTTAACAGGCTTAGAAGAACTTGTTACCACCCAAGAAAGGAACATGGCAGCTTCAATAACAAAAAAGCATTACCTTCCAATTGTCTATATAGGTTGCAACTAGCAGAGCTAGCAACTCAGCAGGTAAAATGATTGGAAGAAGAAGATGAATCATGTTCATTATTTCACTCAATCCTGTGAATATGTTAAAATTTCCACCATTTCACAAAAGGGGAAACTGAAGCTTGCAGAGATTAAAGAACTCTCCCACGTTCATATAGTTAACATGTAGAAGAAGCATGATTTGGACCCAGTTCTGCCTGAATCTAAAACAGTCATTTTGCTTCCCTATGGAATACAGAAATTGCTATATATGGAAAACGTAAAAATATGAGGCTTCATCTGCCTAGAAAAGTTTGTCTCAAAATATGTCCTGTGCAATACTAATACCTTGAAATGGTCCTCCAAAAAATGATCCCAAGGTAAGTAGTAAGCATGAGAGCTGATGCATGATAGAGCCCCTTATGAAAGTCACATGAGCATTTGTATATTTAAACAGAAATCTGTCTGAAATCCAAATCCTTTTTTTCACTGACTGTCCACCAATATCCTGAAGAACTAGTGTTCTAAGGAACATGCTTTGGGAACATTCTATCTAGGAAGATGAAGCAGTGAGAGACCACTATTTTAATAATCTCATTAAATGCGGCCATTGGGAACACACTTTTGGCAGCCACTAGAATTGGGAGTACCCAATGAAGGGTGAAGCAATTTTAATACACATAAAAAAAGGTCTTATTCTTCACAGTCTAAAGTAAGCTTAAAAACCTTGCTGCCATGCTAAATTAAAATATAAAAAAGCCATGATCATGTGATTAAAGAATAGGCCCCTCTGGCCTCCCCAAAGCAGCTGTGGGTGTCAGAATTAGAGGCACAACATTGTATTGGATGTGCTGCAGCTCCAGCGTTTTGCAGAGACTCAGAGCAAATTTGACCCAGCTGACCTGGCCTACCAGAGCTGGCTATGGGTTCACTGCTCCTGTCTCTAATCTGCAGATGGTACCTGGAAAAGTTAGCATCTTTTTATCCTGTCATGTTTACATAATCTCAGTAACTCAGAATTGAGGTGGCAGTTAATTTTGCATTGCTGGTGGAAATGTAAAATGGTGCAGCTGTTATGGAAAACAGTATGGGAGTTCATCCAAATTTAAAAATAGAATTACCGTATGATCCAGCAATTCCACTTCTGGGTATACACCCAAGAGAATGAAAAGCAAAGACTCGAAGTGATATTTGTACACCCATTTTTCACAGCAGCATTATTCTCAATAGCCAAAAGGTAGAAGTCACCCATGTGTCCATTGACAGTTGAATGGATGAACAGAATGTGATACGTATGTATAATGCAATATTATTCAGCCTGAAAAAGGAAGGAAATTCTGACATACACTGCAACATGGACGAACCTTGAAGACATGCTCAGGGAAATAAGCCAGTCACAAAAAGATAACTACTGTATGATTCCACTTATGTGACTTAACGGAGAGCAGTCAAATCATGGAGACAGAAAATAGAATGGTGGTTGTCAGGGGCTGAAGGAAGAGGGGGAAGGAGTTATTGTTTAATGCAAACTGAGTTTCAGTATGGAAAGATGGGAAGATGGGAAGAGTTCTGGAGACGGATGGCACTGATGGTTACACAGCAATGTGAATGTACCTAATACTATCGAAGAACTTAAACATGGTTAAGATGGAGTGTGGCTCCAGTGGTGAAATGGGTTAAGGTGTGGTACTTATAAAAATGGTTAAGATGGCAAATTTTGTTATGTGTATTTCACAGGGGAAGGAATGGAGGGAAGGAGGGAGAAAGGGAGGAATGAAGGAAGGAAGGGAGGAAGAGAGGAAGAGAGGGATAGAGGAAGGGAGGGAGGGAGGGAGGAAGGAAGGAAGGGAGGAAGGGAGGGAGGGAGGGAGGGAGGGAGGAAGGAAGGGAAGGAAGGAGGGAGGGAGGCAGGGAGGGAGGGTGGAGATTAGATAATGTTTTATTTTGCATCTAACAGGAGCAAGAGGGTCTTCCTAACAGCAAGGCTGAGCTTGGAGCCCTGCACCCGCCCCCATCCTCTCAGCACAACCACCCCCACGTAAAGCGCTGCCCTCCCCAGGCCTCCCAGAGGGAGGAGGTGGGCAAGCCTTGCAGCTGGTTAATCACCTGTCACCCCATCCTTCATTCACAGGAGTCCTGGAGCAAGAATCCCACACGTCCTGCGCAGCGGTGAGCATGGCAGGTTTCAGGCTGAACAAAAGAACCAATTTAAACTATAACAAAGAATTGCTTCAAACCTAATGAAAATCAGGTATTGAAGGAAAGAAGCCCTGTCTCTCCTTTCTGTTTCCTTTTCTTTCGGGGAGGGTGGGGGGGCGGCTCTTGAGACCTGGCTCTGGAGGGGAATCCAGGATGGGTCAGCCTCCAATAAGGGCTCCTATTCACCAGCCACTGGGTAGGTAACTGGTCAAAGCCTCTGGGACCCCATACAGTTTATATTAACCCCAATAATCTTCCTAATTGCCACTTGTCATTTCCTCATAACGTCCTCCTGTTTGGACTAGACTGAAAGTCAAAAACATTTCCGAAGCAGTGGTGAAACAGGGGAAATGGTCATCAAAGCAAAAGTTAAGTGTTGTTCTACTCCTACGGAATTGGAAGGAAGGAAAGAGGGTGGGGGCGGGGGAGGGAGAGAAGAGGAGGAGTGGGGGAGGGGGAAAGGGAGGGAGGGAGGAAGGAAGGCAGGGGAAAGAAAGAAAGGAAGGAAGGAAGGAAGGAGAAAGAAAGAAAAGAAAGAGAGAGAGAAAGACAGAGAGAGAGGGAGGGAGGGAGGGAAGAAGGAAGGAAGGGAAAGAAAGAAGGAAAAAAAATTTTAGTGCAATTGTGTGAAACAAGAACACTCAAGCTGATAGCATTTTACATTGACAATTACACTGGAAAACAGGACAATGTGCATTAAGAGCAATACAAATAAATACACCTTTTAACCCAATAATTCCACTCAAGGGATTTGTTATAAAAAAATAATTTGAAAGAAACAAAAAGCTACGTGCAGTAGAATAAAGATCTCAGAATTATGTCCAGTACTGAGAAACTGCAAAGAATCTATCTAGTAATGTGGGAATAGCTAAGTAAGGTATGAGAAATTAGCTTCATGATATATTATTGTGAAATAAAATTCATATTTTATGGCAAGACAAGAAAAATTTAAACATTAAAAGTTTTCTCTGCCCTTTGGCCTTCTCTTTCCCCTCTACTGTGCGTTACATATCTGCATTATACATCAACCAAACCTCCCCATCAACAGGAGATACCTGCTCAGCCATAAAGAGCAACATTCTCCTAGCATCAACAAGACAGCTCCTTAAAATATAACATTCCTTCTTGATCTGGTAAGGGGTCACAATGACACACCACTTTGTATATCATTTAATGCACAGCCCTCTGTCTCAAGAAACTTATATAACTGTGTTTTGACTTCTAATGGGCAGAACAGTTCTCAGAGCTTTCTGAGATGCCATTCCCAGGTTATAATCCTCAGTTTGGCTCGAATAAAATTTTCCATTTCTTTCTTAGATTTACTGATTAATTTTTCATTGACATTGTATAGCCATAAAAATAATTATGAAGAACATGTCACATTACAGAAATTTTCTAGAAAAGCATTAATTAAGAAATGAAGAATTTATACTTACGTGTATACTCCAATTATAAGTATATAAGATATGTGCATAGAGACTAACTGGAACAGAATTTAATTTAAAACTAAAAATTGTTGCCATAGTAAGTGTAGTAGAACTATCAGTGACTTTTTTTCCTTCTTCAAATATTTTGTTTAGATCAGCCATGATGGCGGAGTCAGAAGACCCTGAGCTCACCTCCTCTCGCAAGTCCACCAAAATCACAACCATCTGCAGAACAGCCATCAATGAAAAAGACCAGAACCGGCCAGAAAAGATCTTCAACAACTAAAGACATAAACAAGGAATCACAACCACTACCATTGCACAGAAAAAAGAAAAAAGAATGAAAATAAACTAGGACAGTTTAAGAGACCTCTGGGACAATATCAAGCACACTAATATTTGCATTATAGGGGTCCCAGAAGGAGAAGTGAGAGAAAGGGGCTGAGAGAAAGGGGCTGAGGAAGGCATAATAGCCGAAAGCTTCCCTAACCTGGGGAAGGAAACAGTCACCAAATCCAGAAAGTACAGAGAGTTCCATACAGGATTAACTCAAAGAAGACACATAACAAGACACATTGTAATGAAAATGACAAAAATTAAAGATAGAGAATATTAAAAGTAGCAAAGGAAAAGCAACAAATAACATACAAGGGAATCTTGTCTGCATTATTGACTTCTATACCCCCAACACCCAGGACTGAACCTGACACATACTAAATGTAACAGTTATCTATTGCTGTGTAACAAACTACCTCAAAGCCAAGTGGCATAAAATAATAAGAAACATGAATTATCTCACACAGTTGCCCTGTGGCAGGAATTTGGGAGCAGCTCCACTGAGTGGTTCTGGTTTATGGTCCTCTCATGAGACCGCAGCCAAGATGTAAGCCTACAGTTATCTGAATGTTTGACTGCAGACTTCCAAAGTGGCTCACTTTCATGGCTGATCCAAGAGAGAGTAAGGCAGAGGCTACAATGTCTTTTATGACACTGGAAGTCACACATGTTATTTCTACAATATTCTCTTGGTTACTATCCACTGTGGGAGAGGATGACCTCCTGGTGAATACTAGGAGACAGGGGTCACGGGGGGCCATCTCAGAGGCTGACTACTACACTAAGAGTTCAATTAATACATTGATGAATAAACTCATGATTAAATGGTAAAAAGAAGTCTGACTGCTTGGATTCACATTCTGGCTCTGACACTTGCTGGATGTATGGTTTTGGCAAGCTATTTAACTTCTGTAAGCCTCAGTTTCTACATCTATAAAATAAAATTGCTGTAAGCATTAAATTATATGTGAAATGTAAAGGCCCTTAACATGATGTGGTGCATATAAGTGCTCAAAAAATGTTGTCTATTTTTTATTACGGTTACTATTAATTCTCGACCATAAGTCTCCTCATTAATATTCCTTTGTAAGGGTTTATTCTTCAAGGAGAGAGAAACTCACTTGTCTAGAAAAATTGTTTGAATCAATTTACTTGTGCAAAAACATCCAAAACATTTTCAAGATTGCCCTGGAAGCAAGATAATTGGCAATAGAAGATTTTAAGATTTATTGAAAGAAGAATATCAAGGCCACTGGAGAAAGCTGGTATTTGGGAAAATTGGATCAAGATGGCAGCTGAGCATAGGTTTTGGTCACTCTCCCTACCCAGGAAGAAACAGAAAATCAATACTACCAGTGGAATATAAAAAAGTGTGCCATCAGCAGACCAGAAACTTTTAGGAATTCATAAAAGAGAGGAAGCAGATGGGCACTGTGAGATAATAGAAAAAATATATATATATATATTGGTCTCTGCCCTCAGTCCCTGGCACAGAGTCCCTAAAACCCTTGTAAATTCCTAAGTGATAAGAACACTAGGAGCATCTTATTTTAATGAGTGACCCTGGGTGGTCTCCTGGGTGGCTCTTGGATGGGGGCTGGTCACCAGAAAGACCAAGCCATGATTAGAAGCTTGGAGTTTCCAGCCCCACCCCACCCCCTTTCTCCAGAGAGGGGAGAGGGGCTGGAATGGAGTTAACAAGTTATCATGCCTACATGATGAATCCTGCTTAAAATCCCAATAGTTTGGGGTGCGGAAAGCATCAAAGTTGGCAAACTCATCCACACCGGGAGGGTGATGCATCCCAAGTCCACGGGGACAGAAGCTCCTGTGCTCAGGACCCTCCCAGACCACACCTTATGTGTCTCTTCATCTGGCTGTTCATCTGTATCCTTTATCAACCTCTTTAATAAAATGCTAAATATAAGTAAGTGTTTTCCTGAGTTCTGTGAACTGCTCAAGCAAATTAATTGAGAATAAGGAGGGGGTCGTTGGAACCTCTGATCTATAGCAGGTTGGTCCAAAGATCAGGTGATAACCTGGCCTTGCATCCAGTGTCTGAAGTGGGTGTGGGGGGCTCTGGTGGAACTGAGCCCTTAACCTATAGGATCTAATGCTATCTCCAAGTAGACAGTGTCAGAATTGAATTAAATTGTAGGACACCCAGTAGTTGGAGTCACAGAGAATTGCTTGGTATAAGGAAAAACCTCCACATATTTGATGACCAGAAGTGTCAGAAGTGAAGTGTCCTGTGTAAGTAGTAAAAGAAACACACAGGAGATGGACTGAACTAAGGGTTTTCCCTACACCAAAGGGAAAGACTGGGTTTTTCATTTTAGGTACAATCATACCTTGTTGGCAGTAATGATAAAACTTTTTTTGAGGGTATTGGATGCATGTATCTAAAAAAAAAGTTAATGTGCATGTTATTTAAACTATTCCTATACTAAGAACCTGTCTTAAAGATATATACTAAAACATGCACCTAAAAAATTACCTGTGTGTGTTTGTGTATAAGTATATTCACCAAAACATTTTTCTATAACTGCAAAAAAATTAGAAACAACCAAAAAGTCTATAAATGGTCATCATTAAATAGATTATGAAACACTATGCAGACATGAAAAGTTATAGGGAAACCCGATATGTACTGACTTGGAAAGTTCTTCAGAATATATTATTTATTTCTTCTTATTATATCTTATTTCTTCATATTTAAAATTAGCTGGAAAATGCAAGTTGCTGAACAGTAGACAAAGACTGTTGTGCCATTTTTGTAAAAATAAAGTCTTGTACTTACAATTAAACATATAATACCTGTGTGTATGCATGTGTGTGCATAAATTCATAGGAAAAAAAATCAGAAACTTAAAAACGAATCTTTTAACAGGGCTGTATCAGTCAGAGTCCACTCAGGAATCAGAAATCACAAAAATTATTTCAACACAGAATTTCATAAAAAGCAATGATCACCTAGGTACAGAGCTGTTAACTAGGTAACCGGAAGTTACCACAGAGGTAGCAACTGCAGGGAGCAGCTGCCGCCTCTAGGACGGGAGGAACAAAGAAAAAGGCTGGAATTATTTAAACTTAGAGAACTTAGAGGAGAGGTTATGGGGCCCCAAACCTCTGAGGAGGGGAGAATGGACGCCTGATGCTGGTGGCTCTGAGGGGGCATGATGGAGCTTGTCCGCAAGAGCTGGAGAAACTGCAAAGTGGGTGCAGCTACTACTACAGGAAGAAACCACCACTGCTGGGGTGGCACTAACAAGAACAGGAAGTCCACCGGGAGCAGACAGACAGGAAGAAGCAATTCTCGACTTCCTCCTCCCCTTGGCAGTCTCCCTCTAGCCCCACTTTGGCAGAGCCTAAGGAAGCCCAATGTGATTTTCAGAGTTGCTGCTCCAAGATCAAAAAGCAGACTACGGGAGCCAATGACTCCATGCAAAGAGTCAGAATTCCAGTGGAGAAGGGTCTTCCTGAGGTCATGTTGACAAGGCTTTGAGACGCCTGGCAGATAGTTTTGCAAACTCTCTCTGAGATGTAATGAGCAATTACCTTCAATGATGAGCAAATGCCTCTGAATCCATGGACCATTATTCAGAAGAAAGGTGGGGCTGTAAGCTAATGATTCATTTACTAGAGGTAGCACTTCTCAACTCAAAACAGCACATATTTCCATTTCTATGGAGCAGGAAGAGTCTTTTATGTTTAATTTTTATCAAGCTGTGAAATGAGGTTTGAGCTGTGGGTGTCTCATTGATGCTAGCTGTGCTCAGGAGGCTCTGTCTCTCCAGTGTCTTTAAGATCCTGCCCCTGCAGTGTCCCCCACAGGCAAGAGCACACAGCCCAGATGAGATGGCAACTTTTCCTTAAAGCTTCCTGAGAAGTTTTTCATCCCTCACGATTTTTTTTCAATTTCATTCATCCTATTATCTCAGAAAGCCCCATTCAGTATCAGTATCAGTCACTCACCAAAAGCATCTCTAAGACAATAAAAGCTTCAAGGCAGCCAAACTGCCTTTTTGATACTAAGGGCTGATGGGCTTATTGTGTGTGTGTGTGTGTGTGTGTGTGTGTGTGTGTGTGTGTGATAGAGAGAGAGAGAGAGTCAGAGAGAGAGAGAGAGGGAGGGAGAATAAAGACAAGGTTTAGAGTTTTACTTTTCCAAGACACCTGGAAAAGCCAACTGGGAATAGAATAGAATAGAATAGGAATTTCCCTTAAAACAAAGAAGCTGATATGCATCAAAATAATATCATTCCATGAGTCAGCACCTTGAGTTTCAGTCCAGTTATGTCATTTGCTTTTTTAGAAAGCAGGATAATAGAAAAATCTAGTCTCATCCACACCACCAAACATAGAACCAATGAAGAACTAGAATGGCAGGAATGGAACCAGTTCTGTTGGTTCTTCCAGAGACACCCTCTTGGTCTAAGCTTTGTAAACTGACATCCAGAGAAGTGAAATAATCTACCCAGAGTCATATAGCTGCTAGCAGGCTAAGACAGGAGTAGAACCCAGGTCTCCTAGTCCCCTGGGTCAGTGCTGTGTCCATCACCCCACAATGCATATGTAAAACATGGAGAACATGAAATGTTCACCAGGAATCCCCTTGGGATCAGCAGACCATGTTAGGAATAAATAGTTGATGATCAATTTAGAATAGAGTTTAAAACACAAAAGATAGGTTCAAAGAATTAGAGATAGCTTCTCAACTATCTTTGCAGAATGGATCCTGTTAAATGGAGATATTCTGACTTCCTTCTTGAGGATGTGAATGCAGTTCAGGATCAGGAACTGTGATAGAATAGCTCTGCTTAACAGAGAGGTCAGAAAAGTAAGATTCAGATTAGAGAGTCATAATCCTAGGAAAAGGGAGCGAAACTAGTAAAACTATGCATTATTAGGGAAAGAATGGGGGTGGGGACATTAGCAGCTCTGCCAGAGATGGACTTTGGGGGAAAAAAAATATCTAAGCAGAATTCTTAGATTATTAGCTGAGCTGCATGTGCTATAAACTCCTATGTTAGTTAGGGCAATGTTAGCTGGTGAAACAAATAAACCTCACAGATTGTTGTTTAACCTGTTTCTTGATCCCAAAGGATGTGATTTTCTTTCTATTCTGCTAGGTATGGTGGACCCTGCTTCTGTTTTTCTGCTGCTGCAGAGTTGGTGCTGTTGCTATGCTCTGATGTGAAAGTGACAGAATGCTCACTCATGTACTCTGTGTTGTACTTTGCCTCCTTCTGTGAAAACAGCACATTTTTATGCTACAGTCTCACAAGGACCTTTGTATCAGTCAAGTTAGGTTAGTTTATGCTGCAATAACGAACAACCCCCAAATCCCAGAGGCCCAAAAACAAAGCTTAATTGCTCCCTTCCTATACATCCATTGCAGATGGTGCTCTGTTCATTATAACCAGGCAAGAGCCCAGGCAGATGGAAGAGCTACCAGCTGACTATTTGCAGGTTACTGTGGCAGAAGGAAAGAGGGCCTGGGTGAGACTTCACCAGGAATCAAATGTTCTGCCTGAAACTGATACACATTGCTTCTACTCCCAGTTCACTGGCCAAAACTAGTCACGTGGCTCCACTCAAATAAAACGGATCCAGGAAGTACAATCCTACCATGTATTTGTGAAACATAACTTTTATGGGAACGTCTTCAGCTTCTGGTCCCATGTCCTCCCTTTCTAAGGGTTAAAAATTTGTCCACATAGCTGGTAGGGCCAGTTCTCATATCATCTTCATCATTATTCTCCTTTGCACCCATTTCTCCACAGGAGAAATGTACAGTTTCTCCCTCCTTCTTTTGTCAAAATTACAACCCAAATCCCCTGCACAACCATGTGGCAACTCATATATATGGAAACCTGGAGGGGCGGTCCAGTGAACCACTTTCAGAAATCGCCGGACTCTGAAGTCCAGTTTGGGCTCATTTGGAAGAGCTGCTATAAACATGTACACACAAATGTGCCTGAGGGCTGTGCTCTGCACGTACATGGAAGCCAGATGTCAGCTGTCGCCTTGCTCCTTGGCCCCTCGGACAGTCTGATTTTCCCACTGGACTCCAGTCACAGAATTTCAAGTTCTCTCCAAAGAATCCAACCTCTCAGAAGTTCAAGAAGCAATATAGACTTCAATGAAGATTTTTTTAGGAGGAATGGGGGAGGGGCTGTTACAGAGATATCTAGCTATACACCGAAATTTGGTCTCCCTTTCACAGCGGGCAGGTCCTACATCAGGACCGGATCTTTACAAACTCTCTTGAATGCAGGGTGCCCCACATGGCTTATTTTTGCCAATGGAATGTGCATGGAAATGTTGTGTATCATTTCTGAGCATGAGTTTTTGAGAAGTGTTTGTGTCAACTACCTGACTTGAGTTGGTGTCTGGCTTTGTCACTTTGTGGCCATGTGGCTTATTCATTTCACCATGTCTTCTTGGCCAGCTGACTCCATCTCATTGTTTACTTCATCTATGAAACAGGCTAATTATGTCTGCCTCCTTCAATAATTACGGGGATTGAGTGAGATAACCTATACTGGTAGTTTTTAAACATACTCAGGGGCTGCCGTAAGGAACTCAGAGAGAGGGGTTTTCCATGTCTCAGCTCCCACCCTTCTACTCAATCAAGTGACTCCAGTTATATCAGTTTTGCATATTTAATCTTCTCCATATGACTTTGTTTGCAGAGAATGTTCTATAGCAGAAATACAGTTTGAAACTACTAACCAGAGTAAAGATATTTGATGAAATGGAAAGTGCAAATCTAATGAATTAGGATCCATTCATTTACACATTCATCAATATAGATTGGCCCTGGAGCTGTTCTAAGCACTAAAGATACAGCAGTGAACAAAATAATGGGGAGGACAGACAGTAAACATATAAACTAATAAATACATAATGTGTCAAGCGCTCCAAAGAAACACAAAGTGAGGTCAAAGGACTGGGTGATTGAGAGTGTTACTTTAACAGGGTGGTTAGGAGAAACTGCTGACAAAGCAATGTTTGAACAGACCTAAAAGAAGGAGGGACTGATCCATGCAGGTGTCTGGTGGAAAAACAGTAAGGGAGAAGAGAGATAAAGAGGAGAGGCCATAGGCAAGATCACATGAGGCTTTGCCCACCATGAAAAGCACCGTGCATTTCATTCTGAGTGAGATGGGGAGTTGGGGAGGGGGGTGGAGCAGAGAAGGGACATGATCTGATTTGCCTTTTAAATGCATCATTCACGGGCTTCCCTAGTGGCGCAGTGGTTGAGAGTCTGCCTGCCAATGCAGGGGGCACGGGTTCGAGCCCTGGTCTGGGAGGATCCCGCATGCCGTGGAGCAACTAGGCCTGTGAGCCACAACTACTGAGCCTGCGCGTCTGGAGCCTGTGCTCCGCAACAAGAGAGACCGCAATAGTGAGAGGCCCGCGCACCGCGATGAAGAGTGGCCCCCGCTTGCCACAACTAGAGAAAGCCCTCGCACAGAAACGAAGACCCAACACAGCCATAAATTAAATAAATAAATAAATAAATAAATTTTTAAAAAATAAATGCATCATTCAGGCTGCTCAGAAGAGATTAGACAGCGAGGAGTCGAGAGCAGAAATAAGAAAACCAGTTAGGTGATGGTAGACACAGAAGAATAGAGGTGAGTAGCGCTCAGACTCAAGATGTATTTTTAAACTAGAGCTGGCAAGATTTGCTTATGGATTGAATACAATGCAAGAAAGGAAAGTCTAGGGTGGCTCTAAAGATTTTAGCTAAATGATTGGTAGAATGGGGTTGCTGAGATGAGAACAAGGGAGATATAATATGGGGGAATTTGGGTGGAAAAGGAGAAGAATCCAGAGTGCTTTGGTGGCTTTAACTGTGAAATGTCTCTGACTCAGAAGAGATGTCAGCCAGACAGCTTGATGTGCAAGCCTGGGTTTAGGGGAGAGGCTGGGTTAGAGCTCATCATGCATGGATGCTGCTGAATACTGGGAGACTGGAGAAGTCTCTAGGGATTAAGGACAAATGGATAAGAGGTTCAAGGCCAGTTAACATCACTTATCAAAAACTACATTAGAAGTATAATCTTTAACCTATCATACCTGATCACACATTAAAAGGATGAAAGTTACTAAAATAAGTAATTTGAATATTGTACTGTCATTTTACCATGAGAACTTGAAGAGATAAGAAGGAAAGAAGAAAAAAAATTAAGGTGCAGTTTCCAAGATACAAAAGCATAACAAAAAGTAGGGATTAGGAAGAGGGGAGTGAGTCCAATAGTACATCTCCCATCCACTCTAAAATTAAAGTTCAAAAGGGAGCTGTAGGTTCAAATATACCAAGAATAGAAAAAACCCCACAATTTATTTAAACAGGTTTAATTGTGAAACAGTATTAGACGAGTAGAAAAAAAGTTTCCTTCCAATTGTATTTAAGTAGAAACAGAAAAGCTCAAATTATTTAACAGAAATAATATTTGTGATGAGAGAAAACAAAGAACTTCATTAAGTAGAAAAGAAGACAGGTTGAGGGAGAAAAGGATAAGTACGATTATAACATTAAGCAGCAGTCGGCTGTATTCAGCTTCTAGTTTTAAATACCATCTACTTAGCAGCCCTGAAACAGCCTTTCCCAACTTTTAATTAAAATGCCTTTAAAAAGACAGAAAACAATTAAAATTCACAACTCCCTAAGAAAACAAGACCAATGGTCAACCTACTTCCAGATAGAATTGGGGAGACTGTCCTTTATGAAGCAATGGAACTGCAAGGAAATACACAATTGATGGCTCACTTGGGCTGAGAGCAGATACATATCATTCCTTCCTTCACCCGTATTTGCTCTCTGGTTCAAAGTACATATCATCGGAAACCTGAGAAATATCCCCTCTCCTGCAAGAATGCTGATTTTTGAGGCCATCCAAGTGCAATTCTTGAGGCCATCCAAGTGCAATTCCTCTTCCGCCAAGCTCTACCTCTCCCTGCCCAAATCAGGGGCACTTTACAATATTCAGTCAGAACCTGTCACTCCCAGAAAACAACTGGTCCCAGGAAATGGGCTGGGCTGGTGGGAGAACAGGAGTACGATGCACCCTGGAAGGTAAATTCCCGGGGAGGGAGGCACACAGGAAGAGCTACTGGTGCAGTGCATTCTGGGAACTGTAGGTAGGGCTTCATTTCCTACACCTGTTAGAACCTTAGGCTGTGGGAGAAAAAAGTCCCATCGCGACTAGCAGAACCTGCTTAGAGTATACCTGCCACACACTGACGACTGGTCTTAAGAGCTTCGTTCACTGAATCTCTGAGAAGCATGTCTGACCCAGTGCATAAGTGAACCCAGTAGGCAATGCACATACCCAGCCATTAGTGGGAACCATGACTAAAAGTATCTTCCTCTGTCAAGGGTAAGTAAAGAGACATTACCAACACCATCACTAACATACTCTAAATAAGTAAATAATAAATAAAATAATAACAGAAGACCTGGTGAAACAAAAACACAGAACAGGTAGGAAAGAATGTTACTATCTAGACTAAAAGGAGAAGCAAATCACCAAAATAAAGAAGGAAATTTTAGAAAACTTATTCAAGATAGAGCACTTCTGACCTCTATGACCTAGGAATGGAAAGCCAGGAAAAAAAAAAAAAAGACTGAAAGGAACACACAAACAAATAAGAAGGAAACTAATGAGATACGAAAAACTTGCAGAGAAATGTGAAATGTCACTGGGCAAAGAGCATGACTGCTTTGTTCACCATTATATCACCAAGGACTAACACAGCACCTATACACTACCTGTCTACGTTCCAAAAGCTGCCAGAAGTCTAACCAAAGCACCAGAGGGCCATTATTTCACATCATAAATATTAGAATATGCTTCCCTTTCATGTAAAAATAGTTCTCTATTAGTAGGTTATATATCTTGATTTTTTCCAATACTCTGATAAAGTATTCATAACCTATTGAATTAATAATCATTAATAATCAACAGTTCACATTTCTGATAAATCAAATGCAATTGGGGAAATAAGATCATATACACAGCAAGTCAATTAGATCAACACAGGATTGTAAAAAAAGTAATAATAAAAATAATGTCAATGAGATCATATAGAGTATTGTAGACTGACTGTACCTCCCCAAAATTCATATGTTAAAACCTAGTCTTCAGCGTGATGGTTTTTGGAGGTGAGGCCTTTGGGAGGTGATTAGATCATGAGGGCAAAGGTGCCATAAATGGGATTAATGCCCTCATGAAAGAGACCCCAGAGAGCTCCCACCATGTGAGGTTGTTCTAAGAGGATGACTGTCTACAAACCAGGAAGCAGGCTTTCACCAGACACCAAATCTTCCAATGCCTTGATCTTGGACTTCCCAGTCTCCAGAACTATGAAAAGTAAATTTCTGTTGTTTATAAGCCACCAAGTTTATGGTTATTTTCGTTATAGCAGCCCGAATGTTCTAAGATGTGGGTGTCACTACAAGACTCTGGCCCTATTAGGGCTATGCCTACAGAGTTAAGTTAATGGCACATCTCCAAATTCAGAGAAACATTTAGGGCCACTTAAAACCATTAGGATCAGTGCCTTTTTTGGTCTGGATATATGTGCACTTGTCTTCCTCTTGTTCAAAACAACTCCCTGTGCTATCAATGTCTCTCCATCACATTGGTTAAGGGATGCAATAATGGTACAGTATTTTATCCTGCTCAATGTGTTTTCATATCCATTATGTCATTAGAGCTTTACAGCAACCCAGAGAGGATGTAGATCAGGTGTCTGCCTGTGTCCATGCCGAAGAGGTAAGTAGCAGGAGAAGAGAGAGCACTGCGGCTTCCCAGGACACGGAGGGGAAAGGACGGTAGCTTCACATCTCCCATCACAACCCTTAGCTCCCCGTCCTGCCTCTTCTGCTCTCCGTCCAGCCTCTAGTAAACTTTGGGACACCGTGCTCAAATCTAGCACCTGACTCCTGGAAACTGTAGTCGCCAAGCAGACCAAAGACTTCCTCAAAAGAGCCTGGCTGAGAAACTTCTAGGATGACAGTGGCCAAGATCCGTAAAAACAAATCAAAACATAAGAGATATTGGTTACTTTGGGGGAGGAAGGCATACAAAGTGTATGAGACTGTGGTTCTGGGTTGCTGTATGTTCTAGTTCTTGGATATATTCAAATTGTGATAGTTCATCATACCATATGTACCCTTAAGATTTGTGCACTTTTCTGTATCAAGGTTATGAGTTCAATGAAAGTGGGAATTTTTTAAAGGCACAAATACCTTTCTAATTCCATGCTTGCCTTTTCCTCTCTTTGTGTCTCTCGGTGTTTAACATTCTTTTTCTCTTCTCTTCTAGGGTGAATCACCCTACTTGTTAAAATTGTACTACAGCAAATGTTGGTAAATGATGTGCCTTGTGGTGGTGATTAAGTCAAATCAAACACATTTGTCACTGAAGAGATGGCCTCCAGCTGTTTATCTGGGAAATATAATTGAATACTAATGGGATAAACACTATAAGCTGCCGGTTTTATTTTCACTAAGGTGCAGGCTAAAGTATGAGAGGGTGAATTTCCCTAAGTTTAAAATACAAACAGAATTTTTTAAATACAACCTAAGTCTTCCAAAGAATTTAGCACAGGTGATTTCATCCTCACTCCCACCAAAGAAGAATAAACACAGATACTCTTATTTACATGGTACAATTGGTACTTTAACTTCAAAGTTACTATGCTTGCTACTTGCATGAGAACTTATCAAGGCATTTCACATTGAACTTGGCTCAATTTTCACTTCCCAGAAACACTTGTTACATCCCTGCCCTCAAGCCACACTCACTATCAAATAGCAGTTATCAAGATTTGGACAGAAGTGATAAAAGCCTCTGAAAATTTTTGTTACATGACTCAAAAAGTAGATGTGTGATGTAAAAGATGATGATATTGCAAATGGAAGAGATGAGTTGGAATAAAATTGTTTCAAAGAAAAAAAAATGTTTGATGGCTTTCTATAACACTTCTGAAATATTCTAAGCGTTCTCTGGACTGAACCACAAACTCGAGTCCCACACTGAGGAGGCCTGTGTCTCAGAGAGCTGAGATACACTCTGAAAAAAACAGCAAACACAGACCCAATAAAGACAGCAAGACATCAGTGCAGGTCTTTTTTATCAAGCGCCTTTTGACAATGTGGTCTACCAAGCTGCAACGTTGTAAGGGTCTGCTGTCCCTTTTGAGGGAAGAAATCACTCACACAGAGAGCAACTAAGCAACACGCCCAAGATTTCAAAACTGGAACCCAGGTTCCCAGGACTGTTTTGTGACTGTCCATGAAGATAGCTAGAAATAATACAGGTCAAGCATTAATAAATTCCATGGAAAGTGTAATAGGAAACAAAAGAAGCTTGTATTTGGGATGCTGACATAGCCTTGGACTGTCTGTTGGGAGTGGACCTGACCAAGACCCAGGGGCCAAACGGACCGACAATGGGGCAGGGGCAGTTGGAGGGGTAGGCAAGAGGCAGGCCATGCAGGTGGCAACCAGCGTCTTGGATGTCTGGCAATGGCTATCATCAGAGGCCTTGTAGAAAGGCAGAGCCCAGGATAAGAGTCCATCAGCAGGCAATGGGGACCAACTTCCAAAAGGGCTACAAGTGCTGTGGGCACAAGAGACCTTGCAGGATTCCAGGACTGTCCATGGTCAGAGATCAGATAAGTCCTATTACACACCTGCCTTCAGATGCTCACTTTTCTACTCTCTCTCATAAATCTTTGCATGTGGCCCAACGCCTCCCACTGTTGAGAACGATTCCACCAAACAAGCTGACACCACACAGGGAGAGAGGGAAGACAATGGGTCCTTGAGTTCATTTCCTGACCACCCCCCTCCTGGGAGAGAGCTCACCTCTGGCTCTCAGGTCAACATGACTCTAGTCATTGCTCAACAATTTTCAGAAAATCTCCTTGAATTAGAACCAGGGAAATACACTGTTAATAGATATTTTTTGCTCCATCAAATCGTTTTTCCCTGTTCCCCTCAACTATCTTTCCACTCAAGATTCTTTAAAATTACACACAAAGGGGAAAAAAATGTAGGCCGGCACGCATGCTAATGACCTTGTGTTCATTCCTCCTCAGGTGCAGCGCGCCAGCAGAACCGTGTCACACTTTTGTTTTACCCTCCGTTCTACGCTGTAGCACACACTTGTTCTGCTTGCGCTCGGCAGGTACAGCAGAACCAAAGGGATTATACACTTAGCATCCGGAAATATTCCACCAGCATCACAGACCAAAATCTATACTCATCCCTCCTGTGCCAAGTTAGGTAAAATAAGAAAAAGAGAAGCCTAGGTTTGCACACCCACAGCAGCCCCATCAGAGGAAGCCAGCAGGCTAATGCAAATCTTGTATTCTAAGAGCCGGTGACTTGTTCTGGAAGTGAAACGTGCATGGGGCTTTTAAGCAAGGAGAAGACGTGGAAAGACTTAGGTGATAGGCTTTTAACACTGCCAGGGGTAACATTAAAATGCTCAAATTCATGCATACTATGCTCTCATGATATTTCTCCAGAAAATGGAGCCTAACTCCAGACTTTTCATGAAGCAGGCAAACAGAGACTAACAGAGCACCGTTCGAACTCTGGGAAGTCAATTAGGCTCACTCATATCTACTCCCACCATAGGTCTATACCGCATAGGTTTCCGATTCCTGCCCCTGCACAGATTTCAGGGAGCCATGGAGCTATGGAGCCACTGGAGGATAATCAAACCCCCCAAAGTGAAATTGTCACAGGCAAGATATTACTTTCATGGTTCTCAATCTTTGATGTGCATCAGAACCACTTTTGGATGCCTGGACCCCACTGCAAACCTAACCCAATCAAAATCTCCGAGATGGGACCCAGGCAGGCCTAATCGTTAATAGCGTATAAATGAGTTGACTGTGCTCCCCCCAACCCCCCACCCACCCTGGCCCCACCTATCCCTGTTCAGAACCACGGCTCCTCAGCAAATATTGGTTTGCACATTCATTTATTTTTACATCTCACTCTGCCATCTGTGACAATGAGTGGTTTCTTCTTCGGAGAGATATTCAGAAGAAATATTCCATGGGAGGACATCTAACTGTAAAATAAAAGGGAGAAAAAATACAAGGGTCTTATCTCCACACAGAATCCATTAGCTCTCTTACCAGACCCTTCCCACCTCCTTCCCACATGAGTTGACTCATCGCCAACACAGAAAAGGCTTTACCGGGGCTCCCCTGGTGGCGCAGTGGCTGAGAATCCGCCTGCCAATGCAGGGGACATGGGTTCAAGCCCTGGTCCAGGAAGATCCCACATGCTGCGGAGCAACTAAGCCTGTGCGCCACAACTACTGAGCCTGCGCTCTAGATCCTGCAAGCCACAACTACTGAGCCCGTGCGCCACAACTACTGAAGCCCGCGCGCCTAGAGCCCATGCTCCGCAACAAGAGAAGCCACCGCAATGAGAAGCCCGCGCACCGCAAGGAAGAGTAGCCCCCGCTCGCCGCAACCTAGAGAAAGCCCGCGTGCAGCAATGAAGACCCAATGCAGCCAAAATAAATAAATTTATTAAAAAAAAAAAAAAAATAAGAAAAGCCTCTACCAAACCTAGTGTCGGGGTCTCAGGTGTTCAAATAAATAGAATGTTCCTACAAAAGGGGAGCCAAGATTGCAGGATCCTTGTAAAATATGCACAGGTGGGTCCAGGCCAAATGCAAATCATGCTCAGGCCCTGTTTGCAGAGCTGGCTGTGCAGGGAAAAGAGCCCCAGACAGGGAGTTCAGAAACCTCAGCCTTTTCTGCCTCCGCCACTTAACAGCCTAGTAGGACTCTGGCCAAGTCACCTCCTCTCGAGCCTCAGCATCTTCACCATTTCCGAAATAGGGCTGTGACAAAAGTAGCTGGCGTTCTCTTAAGTGAGCATCCACACTCATCTTCCTTCATCCCAGCCTTCACCTTTGAATCTGCTCCAACCTCAGCCCAGAGGCCTCAACCAGGGGTATCGGAAGAACTCATGGGGGAGGCAGAACTTCGCTCCTGGTTACTGTTTACCCCAGTCTCTTGGCCTCATTTCTACCTCTCTGACATGACCTGCCCGGCCCCCATCTCTGCCACAGTCACAGAACTGAACTGGAGCAAGAAGGAGAACCAGGCCAGCACCCTGACACCCAGCTTTGATTCCCATGTCCTAGGCTCCTCTGCTCTCCTTCTCTGGAGCCTCTTCTGAAACCTAGACTAGCACCCGTTTCACCCAAATCAGTATCTATCGGGAATCTCACCTTTTCATTTGTCTTCTGCTTTAGTCCAGCTCCTGGACACCTATTTCATATTCCAGATCCCGTCTTGGACTGAAGCCTTAAACTTGAACCCCAACCTAGTCAGTGACTTGGCCTGTTTCCTACTGAGAGGCATTCCCAATACCAAGAGTCTACAGGACTGTCCAGCTAGGTGTGCCCCCCCCTTCATGGGAACCCCCCCACCCATTACTGCTCACTGGCCATCTGCCAGTGCTGCCTGAGCAGCAACCAGAGTTTGCCCAGCCTTTTCCCAACTGTCCCTACAGCCCCTGCAGCTGGGTGGATTGCCCCAGAGCCTGGCTTACCCCAGGAGGTAGGCTTGGTGCCATGTTCCCCCCGCTTCTGGCCTGGCTCATCATTCATATCCCTGGTAAATGAAGCCCCACCCCTCATCCTGAGCCTGGCCCTCCAACCTGCAACTCCATCCCCTTTGGAAAATGTACGCACTACCCTGACTTAGTGTGACACCCTTTCTACTGCCAACCGTTCACCCAATTCAGACACAGTGGACCACTCCCTCCAACACTGACCGCTTTATTCCCTTAGAGACTGTATTCATTTCCTTTTGATGCTATAACAAATTACCACAAACTTAGTGGCTTAAATGACCCAAATTTATTATCTTTATTTATTAATAAATATTTATCATCTTGAGGTCAGAGTCTCACGGGGCTAAAATAAAGGCGTCAGCCAGTTCCCTCTGGAAGTTCTAGGGAGAATCCTTCCCTTGCCTGTTCCAGCTTCTAGAAGCTGGCCACATTCCTCGGTCTGTGGCCGTCTTCCAGCTCAAAGCCAGCAACCGCATCACTCTGACCTCTGCTTCCATTGTCACCTCTCTCACTCTCCCGCCTCCCTCTTTCCTTATAAGGACCCCTGTGACTACACTGGGCCACCCAGAATAATCTCCCCATCTCCAAATCTTTAACTTCATCACATCTGCAAAATCCCTTTTGCCACATAAGGAAACAGATACACAAGTTATGAGATTAGGATGTGGACATCAGGGGCCATTATTCTGCCAACCTCAGAGACCAGGACATTTCTCTCTCCGGTTCTTTTTCTCTCTCTGACCACTCTGCCTCGTTTTCCATCACTGGATCTTTATTCCCCAGTGATCTCTTAAATGTTAGTGCCCCCACTGATTTCGCTACGGTCCTGCTTCCACTACACACACTCCTGTGTACTCTCACCCACAGTCATGATTCAGGTCACACACCGATGAATTCCTAAATAGAGGTCTCCAACCTCCTTCCTCCTGAGGTTCAGACCTCTACATCCAGCTGTCAGATGCTGGTACTCTGCCTGGGTACACCAGTGTTCCCAGTGGGCAGTGGGCTCCAGAACAAAGTCAAGAAGTAACCAACGTCAAAGCCCCAGCAGGGGGACCTCTGGAGGTTGTATTATCCTCTTTGGTACAATGATTGAAGAGACCAGCTTATTCTTGCAGAAGAAATAAACATGGGCAGGCAGAAGAATAAATACAAACATCTTCAACTTATTCATCTTACATTCTTGATATGTGAAAAGTCCCACTTTCCACATCTTGCTCTCCTAGAACCTTACCCATAAGAGGGAAAAAAAAATAACTTAAAAATAATACAAAGAAGAAAGTTACACAGGATAACAATGCCAATGACACTCATTTATAGAGAACCTATCAGGAATTGTATTAAGCAAAGTACGTGAAATATTTCATCTCCTTTAATCCCCACGACAAGCCAGTGAGGTATTTTTAATACCAAAAGAAGAAAGTGTGTCTTGGGAGGTTGAGTAACTTGCCAAGTTCACACAGTTAATAAGAGACAGAGCCTGGACTTGAACCAAGGTCTGCCTGACACCAGTATCCAGGTTATCAACACTTCTCTCTTACCTCCAACACACACTGTGTGGAGGTAAGAGAGAAGGCAGACGCCCACAGATAAAGAAGAGCACATGAAAGCAAAGAAGAAATGGCTTCTCTTCTGCCATAAGGCAACGTGCATCCTTTCTGGTGTGATTTTTCTTCCCATGTTCATTCCAGAATTCTGCAGGCCTGGAGAGACAAATCTCAGTATCCCTGCTAACTAGCACACATGCCACCATTTCCCAGGCTCTGGGGTCAGATTATCCAGCCCGGCAGCCCCGAGAGGGTTGGAGTGATGAACGTGCCTTAGGGACAGACAGCCTGGGAACTGCCCGCCCAGTCGCCACAGGCCCCCATCACGCCTGTGTGTAATTTACACTGGTCAGAGGAAATCATTGCTGGGTATTGATTCTGGATGAAGACGAGGCAAAGGGAACAAATGCAGCCCAGTAATAACCCAGTGAGGGGGAAAGCCGAGAGGAGAGACCGCAGGTTCACTTAACTCCTCGGTGGTCGATAGGCTGTTTATTGAGACGCATTACTCTTCCGCTCCCAGATCCCAAGAGTGCGGGCATCGCCTGGGAGCCTGTGGCTCTCGGGCTCCACACCCCCACCACTTCTGTGCTTATCCTAATGGATGCAGGCTGAGCTTTGTGCGCTGTTGGGATCCCGAAAAAACACAACGAAGGGAAGTAGTTCCATCCGGTAATCCTCCAATGGGAGCAGATGTGCACTTTCTAACCTCCTGTCCTACCCACCTTCCTCCTCCTCTCCACACCCCCTCTTCCTATTTATGACTTTCTTTTCACAAGTGTTAAATTAGATGATTCATTCTGCTACAAAAATGTTGTTAAGAATGAGAGAGACAGACAGACATTGGGAAGGAAGAAGGGAGGGAGGGAGGGAGAGCATCGCCTTCCTCTTTTTGGGGACAATATTTTTTCATTATCCCACCACCCACTGAAGTCTCTGAGTACCTTGTTACTGACAATGAATAATCAGAACAAAGGACAAAAAACAGAAAATTGCTGAATTTGAAGCTATGTCTGCCACTCATGGAGAAGCTTTGGTTGTGAAGAAGTGATGATTCAGATTAAGATAAGAGTGTAGCTGTGAGGCTCAAGAAGTCCTTCTGTCTGAAAAGGAAAGATGTGGAGGTGAACAAGGTCAGAAGTGTCGACAGGAAGAGGCTGAGGTATCCCAACGGTCAACTGCCAGATTTCAATGCAAATTTGACCTCATCCATTGTAAGCATTGAGCAATTCCTCCCCACAGGCCATACTCTGATTCATTTCTTGATAGCTGTCTAGCAGTTCTTTAAATATGGGGTTCCAGAAAGATGCATGGCAAAAGGAAAATGCATGATTTCTTTCTTTCTTTTTCTCTATCTCTTTCTTTCCTTAGGTGAGGCAACACTTCTGTGGTTCTCATGCGTGTTTTTTTTTTACATTCAGTACAAATAATTGCTATTCCTGGCTGCTTATTCCAAAGGGATTCTTCCAGAAATACCTTGAAAAAAGCAAGGGCTAAGCTCACTACACATTCATGCATGAATACAAGAATTGGTTGAGTGCCCACTGTATGCCAGGCAAGTAAGACTGGAGACCAGTTCTCTAGATAAGAACAAATGGCATATTGTTGACCTTTTAACGACCTTCATGAGTGATATCAAGAATGACCAAGTATTTCCAACCCATTCCCTGATGGTCCAGTGGTTAAGACTCAGCGCTCCCAATGCAGGGGGCCCGGGTTCGATCCCTGGTCAGGGAACTAGATCCTGCATGCCGCAACAAGATCCTGCATGCTGCATCTAAGACCCAGCAAAGACAAATAAATAAATAAATATTTAAAAAAAAAAAAAAAGAATTTCCACCCCATATCAGACCACTTGCCCTTTCAGGCCCATGTTCTGGAAGTGGCATCAAGGAACACTTGAAGAACAGGGTAATTACAAACTCTACCTTCAACATTCTAAGTTCCCTCCAATAATGGGGTGACACCAGGCTGTTGCACACAGCATGATGCCTGGCACACAAGAAGTCTCACTAGAAGAGACCAAGCATGGAAGACCGTGGAGGTAAATCATGGAAGACTACTGCGTGGATTTAAAGGCAGTCATGTGCTCATACTCGATGACTTCCAAACCACTTGGAAAACAAAAACTAACACTGAGTGAACATGATTCTATGTGAGGCACTGTGAGATATACTTTATACACATCATCTCCTTAGAGCTCCCAATGGGCCCTGGAGGTAGGTCATTCTACCCATGAGCGAATGGGCACAGGAGGTGAAGGGACCCATCACAATCTCTGCTGCTCTCCTGCTCCCCTTGGAAGCAGCACTGATGCTCCACCCGCCTTTGGGGAGAGCTGGGTGCACTGGAGAACCGTGTAGCCACATCCTGAGAGAGAGAAGCACCAAGGTGGTACCTATCTCTGCTCTTAGGAAACCCCTGAGTGCACATCCTGAAGAGGATTCAGGAGTGACTTCTCATCCAAACCAATGACACAGTAAGGCCTACTTTGCCCCCAACACTCCACCCAGCAGGGGCCCAAAGGATTCCCATAGTTCCCTCACCAGCCAACTGTAGTCAGTTAAATTTCATCATAAATGACCCAGACTCCTTGGTATATAGAAAGAACCTACTTCCTACCATAGAGGACATAGTACTTGAGAGAGTGTTACAGCCCCAAAGGCTCTTCGGGTTTTTTTAGTTCAGTTATTATTTAATTTCATTAAGAGACTACCATGACCAGGGCAGTGCCAGGCACTAGAGAAGCAATGGTGGACACAACACACATGTGCCCTCTGCCCTGGCAGTTTACAATCCAGCAGTCACTCCCTTTCAATAGAGACACTGCCAACCCAGAAAGTGTCCAGGAGGAAGGCAGGTGGGAATAAGGTCAAGAAATCATGTGACAGGACTTCACAAAACAAAAAAACAAAAACAAAAACAAAAAAACCCTGGTGGCGCAGTGGTTAAGAATCTGCCTGCCAATGCAGGGGACACGGGCTCGATCCCTGGTCCAGAAAGATCCCACATGCCGCGGAGCAACTAAGCCCGTGTGCCACAACTACAGAGCCTGCGCTCTAGAGCCCGCGAGCCACAACTACTGAGCCTGCGTGCCACAACTACTGAAGCCCGCGTGCCCAGAGACCGTGCTCCACAACAAGAGAAGCCACCGCAATGAGAAGCCCGCGCACCACAATGAAGAGTAGCCCCCGCTCACCGCAACTAGAGAAAGCCCGTGCGCAGCAACGAAGACCCAACCCAGCCAAAATAAATAGAAATAAATAATTTATTTTTAGAAAAAGAAATCATGTAACAAGATAACAAAATCAGTGGTAATTTTTGAATACACTAGTGGTCACCCGTGGGGAGAGAGAAGGGGGAGGGGCAAGATAGGGGTGTGGGGTTAAGAGGTACAAACTACTGTGCATAAAATAAATGAGCAACAAGGATATATTGTACAGCAATATACGGGAGCAACTAAGCCCGTGTGCCACAACTACTGAGCCTGTGCTCTAGAGCCCACGAGCCACAACTACTGAGTCCCCGCTCGCCGCAACCAGAGAAAGCCCGCTCACAGCAACGAAAACCCAACACAGCCAAATAAATAAATCAAATAAATAAAAAAATAAAAAAAAAAAGAGGGTGCATCTCTGGCCATGTATCAAGCAGAGGGTGGGATCATGGATTGAAAGCTTCAAGAGAGCCCTCCAACTATTACTTTGCCACTGTGCTGAGGATTTCAGAAGGCTTTTTTGTATTTCCTCGTTGGTTCCTTCCTGGGGAGAAGCGGGGAGAGCGGGTCCTCCAGATAGGACTTTGGTTCCCATGTGTATATTGGGAGGAAAGAACACCAAAATGAAAACCACCACCACCACCCCCCCCCCATTTAATGAACAGGAACACTCCGCCGAGCGCTTGCTGAGTTTATATGCATTATCTCATCTAATTTTCATATAAACTTAGTAAGCAAATATCATAATTATACCGAAACGGAGGCACGAAGAATGAAAGTGACATCCAGCTGACAAAAGATTCTTGGCAAGAATCTCAATACTAACCTTCAGTTGATGGAGAGAGCCCCATTCCTGGGTCAGTTTGTGCTCCTTTCCTTATTTAGAATTCTCTAGCACCCAGGGAAGCCAGCCCAAGACAGACGCGGGCACTTAGGGAGTGGAAAGGAAAAATAAAGGCACCTGCAGAGCCAATTAGTGAGTTGAAATTCAACTCCAAAACCTAACTGTTGGTTCCCTGAGCTAAAGTCAAGAGCTTTGATCACTGTTACTAACTCCTGAGCAGTGCTGACTGGCCTCGGTTCCCCGCAGGGAAAGGTAAACATTCTTGTGGAAATGCAAACATATCACTTATGGTCTAAAATGGCCTGTAATGGAGGCATAATTTCTTTTGGAAACAAGCCCCCTATAAAGGTACAGGTGGTTGTTTTTAACCGCCTGGATGAATGATCTTCCCGACTGCAGCCAGGACTCTTCCTCTGGTATTGACAGCACCTGCAGGGCAGATGAAGAATGAAATATCCATTTCATTTCCCTACCAAACTCCTGCCGGCTCTGCTTTAAGGCGTCAGCACCTCCCCCCCGGGGAGGTAAGTGTCACCCACTGTAGTTTTCCTCTGAAAGGGAGGTGGATAGGTGAGGTTGAGAAGGTATAATTATGGGTAGAGCCTGGAACATCTTGGATTGTGATACCCGGCCAGGCTTTCTCTGCCGAGTGCACCCCTGAAAGAAACTTTCCCTCCACCTTTATCAAAACCACTGTCCGGGGAGCACCCTTGTTATTAAATACCGCTTGGCACGTCTGCTTGGGAGGCGTAATCACAGGTGGTAGGCCTGGAGGGGAAGCTGTTCAAGGGGAGAACAGAAAGAAAACACAGGGTTGAGCTGACTAAAAACATATAAATGAGGTGTAAACATTTTATTAAGGACCTAGGAAGGTGAGAAAAAATGAAGAAATGGAGGTGTCGGGGTGGGGGGGAACTCTGAACATTTCTTTAGTTCTTGTGTGGATGGGTCAGAGCCCTTTTGTTTTTCAATCCTTGGTGGGGGAGGGCAGAAAATTCTAGAAAGGTGAGAAACATGGGAGAATGTGTGGTCCTGGCATGGCCACATTGCCCTGATGCACCTGCTAACTCATTTCAATGAAATAACAGAGTAATGGACCAAAAAACTAGAAAGCTATTGGCAGTGTACCTGACCTGGCCTTTGGCAGGTGCATCAAAACCGCAAATGACCTGAAAAGACCCAGGCACTAGGACGTTAAGTAGGGTTTGTGACCCCAGAGTCATCCTCATGATGGGCCAGTGAACTAAAGGCAGTTCCCAGTCACCAAATAATAAGATTATCTTGGAGGAGTGGTTAGCAAACCCGACTGCCCATCGGAATCACCTGTGGGGCTTTAAAAGTAACTCAATGTCCAGGCCTCACTCCAGGCCAATTAAAGCAGAGTTTCAGGGGATGGGGCTCAGGCATTCCTACTTCTTTTAAAGCTCTTCCAAATGATTCTAATGTCTAGCCAGGGTGGAGCCTCTACCTTAGAGGAAACAGGGCTCAGCTCTATGGCCAGGGACTATCCATCCCCACCTGTCACCCCAGGAATACAGCCATTCCTGAGCCTTTATTGAGTGCAAGGTAATGAGTTAAGTGCTGAAGGCCACAAAAATCAGAATAAGATGGCCTCTGCCCAGTTTACGAATGCAGTGAGGGAGAAAGCTTGTGTCTGGCACAGAGGGGAGCTCAATGAATATTTATGAAATAAAAGAACGAATGAATAAATAAGTGAATAGCTTAACAACAGTAAAACAGCAAATGAAATACATGAAAAAGAGAGGTGCACACAGAGTGAGGAATGGTCAAAGGGATGGGGTGGGGGGAGTCTTTATAAAGGTAGCGTTTGAATATAAAGGTAGCATTTGAATTGGGCTTTGAAGAATCGGTAGTAATAACATTTAACATTTGTTCAGAGCTTAAAGTTGATCAATGTTTTACATACATTAACTCATTTAGGGGATTTCAATTGCCCTTGAAGTTGGCATTTTAACCCCCGACTGTAGAGGTTGAGGAAAGGTCAAATGGCCTAACCAAGGTCAGATGGCTAGTGAGGGAGGGAGCCACTGACCCTTTATGACACTGCTGACGACTCACCTCCTAAGTCACTTAAGGGGAAGGACATTCTAGGCCAAGAAAAAGTGTAAGAGAGACTCAGGTGCTCCAATTCTGAGCATGTGGCTTGCACAGGGAAGGTTGGGTTTTTTAATAAAAGGTGTGTCTCTTTTAGGAAGAGAATTGTGAATGCGAGGAGAAGAGCAGACTGGAGGGCTGAGATATTGGTGAAGGTGCCCCAGAGACCCCGGAACCCTCAGAGCAATTGGTTAACATTTCTCCTGAGGCCCCTAGCACGTTCCCCAAGGCATTCTTCTTGGGTGAACTTGTCTTATCTCCCCTCTTTTATGACAAGCTCTTTGGCCAGACACTGGCCATATTCATGTTTGAATTTCTCTGAAACCCAGCCAGGGTGGATGTAGGTTTTCTGAATCCTGTAGTTTATACAATTCAGGGGGACTTCATGAAGAAAAATAATAAAATTATAAACACCAGATTAGGTACAAAGTGAACATTTGTTTAGCATGAAGAAGAAACTCACGGCAAAATGCAAATTTTAAAAACTGACAAATATAACAAAACCCCAAAAATAGCATATATTTTTATTCCTCAACTGCCTGATATCCCTCTGTAATACTTCCTTAACCTCCAATTTTTTAACTGCATAATCTTTGATTGCCTTTTCATACGATAAAAATTTTCTTATACCTTTTTTGAGAGCGAGTATGGTTGACCGAAACTTGTTTTGTGTTATCAAGAGTTTTGAAATGTTTATTTTAGCATCACAACTTGTCAATGGTAATGTTACATTTATCAAGTTATTTCCTATAATAGCTATAAGATTTGGGGACAAGGGTTCTTGTTCAGGGATATATCTTAGATTCTCTTGATCTGATGACCCTTGTTTACCAATGTGTCATAAATGTCCTCGTTGCAGGGGTGTGGTAAGTTTTATGTTATCTTACAGGAAGGAAACTCCATTTTGTCTAAACATGGATAGGAATCAATCCTTGCTAACAATTTTACTTGTCTGATACTTGGAAGAATTTTCCTCAGACTAGATTATGACTCTGTACATTTCAAATCTTCTTTCTCACCCATTTCTTACTTGTTTCTGGTTCTGGGTTCTGTAGGATCCGGTCATATTACTATATGACTTCTGGCCTTGTACCACTGTGTCATGATACCAGGTAAGTCAGTACCATGGAGGTTAAGAGTATTCCTGGAAGCCATACCTACACCAGGAAGGCAAGAATCTGAATATACTTAGAAATGAGCAAATTACATCCATCCATGCCACTAAACCCAGTTGAAAATGCATGCCACCTCAACTTCCCCTTCAGAAGATGAAAAAAACAGATGACCACTCCTCTGGTGACACTCAAAACAAGTGGAAGGAAGTTGATAAATGGAATACTGCCTGCCATAGCAGTAAACAAAGGATGTCACAGTCATCAGCGATTGCAGCCCTCCTACGTGAGCTGGTGAGCCCTGAGGGAACTCAGGAAGGAAAGAATACTTGCCATCTAACAGCCATCAGACTGCAGCCACTCCCTATGGTGACCCCTGAGGAAACTCTGGATATGAAAACACAGGATACTGGCCCCAGACAGCTGAGTGCATATCAAAGGAATGATTTCAGTGAGCCCAGACCCTTGCATTCTTCCCATATTAGAAAAGCACTAAATTCCTTAACTTGCATTTTCTGGTTTTCTTTAATTAACAATCATCTTTGATGTTCTGACTATCTGCCCTTTGTTGCAAAATTCCTATATGTCCTAGCTCCCCCCTCACCTCCCGCTCGGAGCAGTTCTCTCAGGGTTACTTGAGATGCTGCTTCCCGGGCTTGAAGTCCTAAAAATTCCCACCGAATAAAACATAACCCTCAACTTTTAGGTTGTGAATATTTTTTAAGTCAACAAAGTGTAATGTCATGAAAGGGAGGTCAGAGCAGAAAGAGACAGCACTCTTAATCAATTCCACTTATAATAGCTTAGGTTTACAAATTAAGCAAAAACATACAACCATCAAGACACATTGCCAGGGCTCATCAAGGCCTTAGAAGGGACCCAGGCAAGGGAAGAGTTTGAAGCTTCAGCTTCATCAGCTTCAAAGTAGTTCTACCTCTGGACACATTCCTGTGCTTTTCAGAGAATAGGTGCTGAATGAATGAATGTCTTTTACACTAGGCTGGGAGCTGGGATCCCAGAACCCTGCAAACAAGTGGGAGGGACCTGCAGGGGCTCTCTCCTTCATTTGCGCCCCAGGGTGTCAGGTCTGGCTCAGAGCAAGGCCCAGAATTGAGTGCAGTGTTTCAGGAGTGATCTGACCCGTGCAGGGCCAGCAGAGTAGACCCCTCACCTTGCTCAGGCCAGCTAATTTGCCTCTATTAATCCTAACAGAAGTTGCTTTATTGAGTTTTTTCCTTTCCTTCTCTTTTTGTCAAACTTCTCATGACACTGATGCACACTGAGCTTACAGTCAACAAAAACCTTTTAATTTTTCACACTTGCTAAACCAGTTCTCCTCCAGGCTGTAACTGAGCAATTTAAGGTGCTGTGATGGTTAATTTTATGTGTCAATTTGATTGAGTTAAGGGATGCTCAGAGAGTTAGTAAAACATTATTTCTGGGTGTGTCTGTGCAGATGTTTCTGGAAGAGGTTAGCATTTGAGTTGGCAGACTGAGTAAAGAAGACTGCCCTCACCAATGCATGTGGGCATCATCCAGTCTATTGAGGGGTCCGAATAGAACAAAAAGGCAGAGGAAGGGTAAATTTGCTCTCTTTGCTTGTGATGGGATATCCATCTTCTGCCCTCACACATCAGTGATCCTAGTTCTTGGGTCTTTGGACTTGGACTGAATTATACCACCGGGTTTACCTGTTTTCCAATTTGCAGATAACAGATTGCAGGACTTTTTGGCCTCCATAATTGCATGAGCCAAGTACTATAATCAATCAATCAATCAATCCTATTGATTCTTTTCCTCTAGAGAGCCCTGACTAATACAGTCCAAATGCACAGCTCCACAGTGATTCCAGTTAAATTCTATACTCTTATGTTTAGCCCACACTCTGGCCTCAGGAGATGGATCTGACTCTCCTGTGTGTCATCTAGCATACTAACAATTGCTACCCTTTCTATAATGTCCAAGGCACTGATTCTGAAACATAGACTGGGATGTGATCCTGAGGGGAGCTCTGCAGCTCAGCCTCCTGAAACTCCTCTCTGGCCTGACATTAATTTATCAACATCTTTGGGGTCCATATGTTCAATCTACGTTTAATCCATCTGACTGTAATGGTATACAACCCAAATTTCAAGTTCACAAGGATATCAAATGCCAGGGACTGGGAATCCACTTCCAAGATGGTGTCACTCCCACGTGTGGTGCCTTGGTGCTCCTTGGCCTCTCACTCCACAAGGTGTCACATCCTCCAGGGCCTCCACTCCACAAGGTGTCACATCCTCCAGGGCCTCCACTCCACAAGGTGTTACATCCTCCAGGAATCTATATATCTTCTATATTTCTAAATCCTGCGGTCCAAGGATCTCATCAAAATAATTAAATGAGGTTGGTATGCTTCTTTTCTTAGTGCATCTATCTTTTTTCCTGTTGACCGTCACTTCTTTTTCTACAGTCTGAAGACACTGGTTTACAATCATGTGCTTATACAGCACTTCCCTAGCTCATCTGACTCACAGCTCTCTCTGGAGAGCAGGACTCTTTGTGATAGGTAAGAATACAGCTTTCAGTTGAGGTCAGTGATTCCAGAATGTATTTGTATGCAATGTCGTAATAATACCTTGCACTTGGTATAGGGCTGTGAGCTTATAAGGCTCTTTCTTGTACAATTTCATTTAACAGAAACTACCTAGGAAAAAGGCAAGAATTCTGCTTTATGAAAAAGAATAATGGACTCTAATCATTAATGCCCCATCCAACCCCAGGACATATGACTCTGAAAAGCCAATGAAACTGTACTTCCCATGTGAGCATTATGAAATCCACGTAACATGATACCAAGATGCTAAATGCTATCATCTCCACCTTACAGTAATCATTAGAGCAAGGAGAGACTTCTACAAGGCACTGATGCCCAACAGCTTGGGAAGAATCTGTTATGACTTAGGATGTATCTAAACAGTCCTTTCCCAGAGATTTACACTTCGGCTGCTTTCAAACAACCATATTAGATTGGAGACAGGATGAGGTGTTAATTATAGACAAGGAAACTGAGTTCAGAAAGTGGACAAGTGGCATGGTTTATAATAGGGATAAAACTCCTCGAAGTCTAGACTTGAATTTTACTTCTTACTCACCACCTGGAATAAAACATAGATGATGCAGAGAATGGAGAAAATAAATGGAAACAAAGCAGAGACCTGCAAAACACAGGTTTCTTCAGGAGTTAAGAAGATAACCATTCCAGATTCCTCAAAAAAATTAAAAATAGAGCTATCATATGACCCAGCAATCCCACCTCTGGATATTTACCCAAAAGAATTGAAATCAGGATTTCAAAAAGATATTTGCATTCCCATATTCACTGCAGCATTATTCACAAAAGCCAAGATGTGGAAATAACCTAAATGTCCATCAACATATGAATGGATAAAGAAAGTATATGAGGGCTTCCCTGGTGGCGCAGTGGTTGAGAATCTGCCTGCTAATGCAGGGGACACGGGTTCGAGCTCTGGTCTGGGAAGATCCCACATGCTGCAGAGCAACTAAGTCCATGCGACACAACTACTGAGCCTGCGCATCTGGAGCCTGTGCTCCGCAACAAGAGAGGCCGCGATAGTGAAGAGGCCCGCGCACCGCGATGAAGAGTGGCCCCCGCTTGCCGCAACTAGAGAAAGCCCTCGCACAGAAACGAAGACCCAACACAGCCAAAAATAAAATATAAAAATAAATAAATAAAATAAAAGATTATTTTTAAAAAAAAGAAAGAAAGTATATGAGTTGTCAATTGAGTTGATGGTACGAGAATCATAAAGCAGAATTCTGGAATCAGGATCTCACCTGCCCTTTCCTGAGGGCCTCTGACATATGGCAGGTAAGCAGGTCAGAGGATAAGAAAAAACCAGAGAACCTGAAGGACTAGAGATGGATGATGCAGGGGTCTTCTGGAGCTTCAGCGTACCTCACATTTGGAGGGCATTTTGGGGCACACCACATTTTTGAGCGCACAAGCCATCCTACATTTCTAAACATCCTTAACTTATAAAAGGATTTTCACAGACATTATCTCAATTCGAACTCACAACAACTCTGAAACTAACTCTATGAGCCAGAGAAAAAGGTGCCATTGTCATTTTTCTGATGGACCAACTGAGGCTCAGAAGGGACGAGGGACTTACTACCCCAACACCTGAATACCTTCTGTTGCTCACAAGTTTGTGGGTCAAGAAGTCTTACCTGAATAGAACCCCTCTGCTCTACGTGACACCAGCCAGGGAGGCAGGGACTGGGAATCCACTTCCTAGATGGTGTCACTCACATGTGTGGTGCCTTGGTGCTCCTTGGCCTCTCACTCCACAAGGTGTCACATCCTCCAGGGCCTCTCCACATGGCTTGGACTTTGAACAGCCATGAAAGACACACTTCTATGGCAGCTGGCTCCCAAGAGGGAGTAAGTGGAAGCTGCTGGGCCAGCAAAGAGCTATGCTTAGAACTGGCATAGAGTCAATTCCACTGTACTCCATTTGCCACCGCTGTCACAGGGCCCACTCCAAGTCAAAGGGGTGGACACTCTCCACTGCTTGATGGAGTAGGACAGTCACATTGCAGAAGAGTATGCAGGATGAAAGACTGCTCTAGCTACCTTTCCCACAGACCAGAACTTTGATTTCCAGAACCCTATTCCCTTGTGTTTCCCGCCAAATAATACTTCTTGATATGGCCCAAATATGAATAGTGCACATACACCCACCTTAGCAGAAGGTAAGTGCTTTACACACAGCTACACACATCCCCTGTATAATGTTTGCCCCCAAGAAAACAATTAAAACGTAGTGCCATCTTTAGCAATTACAAATTCACAAGTTGGTAGTAAATGTTTTTTTTTTTAACCAGTAAAACATACATTCAGAATTAGCTCATTTGGGATTTGTAGTGATTTTAGGAATATGTTTGCCAATCACCTTATCAATTCTAACAAAATTGGAAGGGGGATGTTTAATCTACTTAAGAAAATCAACTCTGGATATTTGGCAATCACTTTATCAGCATCATTTTCACATAAACACTGTGCTTATTGATGATTCTTATCTAGTCATTAAAGTAGGCCTTGTATTTGGCGAAGCACTTGTCATAATTCTGCGATTCTTGCTCACTAGGGCTGGCCACCCTCCAAGATATTCCAATTAAGGGTTTACTACTCTGTCACACTTTCAGGGGCCTGAGTCGACATAAAGTTAAATTCTATCTGGAGGACATATCCCAGGCTACAGCTGTTCTGCTTCTGTGGGATTTTTTTTTTTTTTGGTCTTGTTTTTCTAATGAAAATAATCTATGGATCCTGTTCATAAGAGGAGCACACAGCTCCAAATCATTACCTCCTGGAAGTGACTACTTTTTGAGTCCTCTCTGCTTCAGCACACTCCTTAATGGCAGTTGAATAAATATCTAAGATGCAGACTTCTCGGTCCTTTCTGAAGGATAGTATCTTCCAACAAGGGGGCAAAAAAAAAAAAAAAAAAAAATGAAGAAAAGAATATTTACAGAGCATCAAACTATGTGGTGAACACCAAGCCTGACACCCTCAGGGTCTCTGCCCTTAAGAAGCTCACAGCACAGCAGTGGAGACAGTACGAAGCCACACTAAGGGTAATTCTGCACTGTCTGGGAAGGACCGGGGCTCTCACCCTCTCAAGTAACAGCTCACAGGACCAGGGATGGACATGTGACCCAAAGACAGCCAGTGTGACCTATGGCTATGCTCGGGCAGATAAATGGGTCCAATCTAATTCTCACCAGAATTTTCAGTAAAAGGCATAGAAGATTTCGCCAATAGGAGTGATAAGCACTGGAGCTGACAGGGCACATAGACTCAGGGACTGGGGCAGACATTTGTCCAGGAAAAGTCAGTCTGCAGAAGGAGTAGAATTGAGCAAACCAGCAGCATGTGACCCCGGAGAGAGAAAGAGACAGAAAGAGAACAAAACCTCCATTATCATTCTGGTTCCCAGCCAGAGTTCCTGAGAGGTTGGTTCTATTTGGATTTTTTTCTTGGATTCTGTGAGCTTTCTTTGCAATACAATAAACACCATTTGTGTTTGAGCTGGTTCGACAAGTTTCTGTACCTTGAAACTCAAAGGCCTGAAAGAATCTCACGGTTTTTTTTTTTTTTAGATTTCACATATAAGTGAGATCATACAGTGTTTAGCTTTCTCTGTGACTTATTTCACCTAGCATAATACCCTGAAGGTCCATCCATGTTGTCACAAATGGAAAGATTCCATTCTTTTTTATGGCTAAATAATATTTCATTATATTTACATATATATACATATATATAATCACATTTTTCTTATCCATTCATATGTTTATCTTTTTTTGAAAATAATAATAGTAGTCTTTCACAGATAATCAACATAATAAATCAATTTTGGGCCAATAAATAAATATTAAAAAAAAACCCTAAAAAACCCAAATCAAACACAAAAGCAAAAAAAAGTCGTTTTCTACTTTCCCTGCTCCGAGGTTTTGCTTTTGCTGCTCTACCTACCTCTTCATGCCCCCTCCACTGCCCCCATTCCCCTCCCCGCCTGCACTGCCCACCTGCTCTTCAGTCCTAGTGCAAGGGTCAGCTTTTTCTCTCCAAAGCACTCCAGGATTAATCCAACCCACTTCTCCCACCGCGGCTATAGTTCATACAGACTATTTGTCAGTTCTTCTACATCCCCAGCCCAACCCAGGGAAGCCCCAGCCTGTACCCCCTCTTGCTCCCTGTGCTGTTGTGATCTCAGCATACCTCCAAACTTAGCCTTCCCAAGCTACCATGGGGATGAAATGAAGTGAAGCTGAAAGGCAAGAGCACAGTCGTGATGGCACCTAGTGTTCAAAAAAGGTGGATGGAATCTGAAGATTCACAGACAACAAATAAGACAACTGGGGTATAATCGAAAAGGTACTGACACTGAATACTTGCTCCGCTGATTGAGGGATCATGGCCGAGTTTACTTAACCTTCTGAGCCTCAGTATCTGCATTGATAAAAAAGAGGTAATAACCTCTATCTCACAAGACCATTGAGAAGAATAAAGGAGACAATGTCTGTGAAAGAATCAGGCACTGTGTGGTCTGTAGGCCTAAAATTAACAGCAATTCATTCTTGGCTTCAACCACTGACTGGTTCATTGTAATGCTATATAACTTTTCATGGGCAGATCATGTTTCCCTGGAGGTCAGAGACAGTGACCTACTTCTTCAAATTCCTAAACTTAATATTGATACATAGAAAGTTCCCAGTAAATATTAAATGATTTATTGAAAGCTGTATACTGAAGACTTTTATTAGCACACACATACAACATCATAAGACCCACGTTCCCATTCATGCAACTACATAAATCATTCACTGTGTTCCTGTAATCTTTTCAAAGAGCTAGTATAGTCAATTTCCAATTATCTGTGTCAGTGGGGAACAGGAATAGTCTGAATAATGAAACCCACAAATAATCCATACATTTAATTTTAGCAGCTGCTTCCAGCCAGTATGAAAATTTCCTGCTGTGAATGTCACTGTTCTTCCTGCCCCTCCTTTCTCTCTGGCAGGGGCAGGTATTGCCAAAAGGCATCCTCATCAGAGAGAAGGGAAACCCAGAGTCTAGATGATCTGCAGGCTTGCTAATCAGCCTTCGAATAATGAAGCCTGGCTCTGCTTCTTAGGAGGCATTGCCTGGTGCAGTGGCAAAGGACAAAGAGGAATTATAGGATCACACACTATATTCCAATCCTAACATCACCCTGACGCCCATGGTCACCAGCCATGCATGTCCTTTGGCTAAATCAGCCAATGTGGGTCTGACTCCTCATTCTGAAACAGAGACTCACAGGGCAAATAAAACAGGAATCACAGCACACAGTGCCAGATCTACTTTATTCAGTTAGCAAATATTATTGAACACCTACTCTGACATCTGCCAATAATACATGTGTGTGTGTTACATATATATATATATATATATATATATATATATATATATACACACATACACATACACAATTACTGTGCCTTTGGAATACAAGACAGACTCAAGAAGAAATGGGCCTGATTTGAGAACCACTTCATAGGGCCACTGCTTACCAGAATCTTGAATGCAAATGTCATTTGAGTCTACTAATTTCATATTATTCTAATAATAGCCAAAAGGCAGTTTGTCATCTTTGTAACCAAGTCTTAAAAGTTAATATGCTTTTTAAAAAAAGGATCAATTTATGACCTCCAGTCTTTCCTGAGTTGGAAACTGTTCAACCTAAGTTTGCCAACAAGGGGCCTGAGGGCTGACTCTGGGCTCAAAAGTGTTTGGCTCTCCCATTGTGTGTGCTCTCCAGGGCCTCCTCCACCCTGTTTCTCCCCAACACTGAGGGCACATGACAACTGCTTTTGTCACCTGACACCCAACCTCTTCACTAACTTACATCATCCACCTGGCTTCTCCAGGCATTTCCTCTGTAGTCTATGGCCTGTTGTACTTTCTAAATTGCAGCAAAAATACCTCCCATCCCACAAGCTCTTCTTACAATGTGACTTCAATACCCTTCCCATGAAGAGATGGGGTCTAGGTTTCTTCCTCTGAATATGGGCATGTCTGTGGACTTCTTCAGAAGTGACCCTAAGTGACGCCCAAGGTCAGGACCATCTCCACCTGTGGGTGCTGAAGCTGGCTCATACCACCTGTGCACCTCTCTTCTGAACTCTGTGTTCAGTGGCTTAAAATGGGCCATGATGGGGGTCTTTACATCATGCAAATCAGCAAACATGACAAATAGGGCTTTTCCACCGAGAAAGCCAGTTGTTTCTCGTTTCCCAACACACTGCTTTACCTGGTTCTCTTCTGATGCTCACTCCTGGAATTCAGCTGTCATGCTGTGGGGAAGCCTGAGCAGCCCGAGGAGAGGCCCCCATGACAGGAAACCAGAGCCCCTGGCTCAGCGCTCACTGAGCTCCCAGCTGATAGCCAGCACCAACTTGCCAGCCATATGAAGCCATCTGAGAGTAGATCCTCCAGCCCCGAGTCACATCACCCCAGCTGACACCATGCAGAACAAAGACGGGCCTTTCCTACTAAACCGTGTCTAACTGTGGGCAACTCATGAGCACCTAAAAAGGTTTGGGATGGCTTATGCAGCAGCAACAGTGACCAGAACCCAGTTCCTGGTAGCTTGGAATAGCCTGGCTCTGCCCCACATGGGCCCTTTTACCTACGGGCACCAACACCACTCTTACTTACTGGTTCCCACTGTTTCACATCCTACCTGGGTTCAGGCAGACTTGGCCCTTTCTTTGTATCAGGGCTGACATCCTCCCCTCAGAGAATTCCAGAATCTCCATCCCTAGCTGCTCACAGTCCGACCCATGGCAGCTTGAGCTGGAGCTGCTCTGAATCTGTCTTCCTGAATCTCTCGCTCTGGATATTCCGAATTTGAAAGTGGATGCTGCCTAGAAAGCTGAAAAATTAGGGAGTTCGGCTCTTCTGTACCCACTGCTGTCATCTGGATGCCTTGTCCCAGGGGTGGCCACGCATCTGAAATTTTAGGCAGATTTGGAAAACATCCTTATTTGGTGCTACCTGAGTTACCGGCTCCACCTCGCTTTCCCTGGCTCACTCTCAGGCATACGTCCTTCTGGGGGCAGGACAGGTTTTCCTAACTTGCCATCTCATTCCTGCCCACGTGGGGGTTACACCGGGTGTGAAAGGCACGCAGTGAATAAGACTCTATCCTGGCCTGCAAGGGCTGCAGTCTACTGGGTGTTTGCACTGAGGGAACTGGGGAAAACTTGATTTGGGTTTTAAAGTTTGAATAAGAGTTTACTTGGCAGAAAGAAAGAGAGAAAGAGAGGAAGGAAGAGAGAGAAGGGAGGAGGGAGGGAGAGAGGGAGGGAGAAAAATTAAATAAATTCCAGGCAGAAGGGAAAATGTAGGTGGAGGCAGATTTGGCAAAGAGTGAGAATTTGAATGTATTTGGAGCAAAAGGTACACAGGCAGAGTTCAGAAGAGGACGTGGGGTCAGACGAAGCGTAAATTCGTTCCACGGGCAATGTGGAGTTACCGCAAGCAAGACCGAAATGACACGGTGTGATTTGCATTTTCTAAAAATAACACTCTTGGAGGCAGAGTGGAAAAGGGCTCAAAGGGGGACTTAACTGCCAATCAAAGGAGGCCAATCTGAAGGCTATTTCTAGGCAAGAGGTGATGAGGGCTCAAAAATGACATGGTGATAATTAGAAGAGAGAAAATACTTGTGGAATAGAAACCACAACATTTGGTGAGTGCTTGCATCTGGGGGATAAGGGAAGGTGTCGAGGGGTTGGAGTGTATGGAGTAGGAGTATAATAATAGCAGTAGTGGCAACAGCAACAAACACAGGCATTGTTTTAAGAGTTTTGCTATATTAAGTCATTTAATCCTCACATCAATCTTATGAAGTAGATTTATTATTTTTTCATCTATCATTATTATCATTATTATGATGATGATCTTACTTTCTTTCACAGATGAGGAAATTGAGGCACAGTGAGATTCAGTCACTTACCCAAAGTCACAGAGCTGGGATATCAAATGCAGCTTTTAGTGATTACCCATCACTGCCTCTCCAGGGACCAACTCTGGGGAGAGGATGCATAGGACAGTCATCAAAATACGAAGGGGTGGGTCTAGCACCAGAAATGGGGAGGAGAGGGAAACTCAAAGGTCCCTGAGAAGAGAAAACAGAGCTGTGTAACAGATTTAGTGTAAAGGACTCTGCTTCGTTTTACAGCCTCAGCTGCCCAGCTTTCAGGGCTAATGGCCCCACGAATGCAAAGCTGAAGCTCTTGTTGGGCCTGGAGTCAGTTCTGAGGAAGTCAGGGCAGCCTCAGTAACCTCAGTGCTACTGCCCTGGGAACTTAGCCTGAAGTCACTCTCCCAGTTCTAGACCCTGGGTCCCAGCCCCTGTCCTGGGTTTCCCCTGCCCCTTGTTCCCACTGATGCCAACTAGATCTGGATGCAATCCCACATGGAAGCCCCAAGAAGCAGCCTTGCCTTCCTCCCCCTCCCAATGCTCCCTTTCTGCAGAACCAGCCAGAGCCTGGGCCACAGGCTCTCACGCTGTCCTGCCTAAACCAACTGCCACATACCGGCTGCCACCCAGGCACCCTGCTGCTGGGCAACCCTGACGGATGGGTTCTTAGGAGCTCACCCTTCTAGGATTAATGAGACTGATGGATGCTTTCAGACGTTGTGCTGGAACTAGGTCAGCTCTCCCCCATGCCTGCCCTACCCTAGGTGGCTGCCCTGTGTGCCCAGCCTCCCTCCTTCCCCATCCCGGCTGACCCAGTGTTGGGAAAGGACATCAGGCCTCCGGATAAAGCTGTGCAGAACCAGAGCCACAGGAAGGGGGAAAGCGACGGCAGTGTCAGAGCTGGCAGTAAGGTTTCTAGCTTGGAAGGAGGAGTGATAACACTGGCAGATGCAGAGTCGCTGGAAGGGCGTGAAGCCGTTTTGTGCCCTCTCTTCTGGGTGGGTGAGATCCCCGGCCCTGCCACTCACACTGTGCAGGCAGCTGTGCCCGTCAAACCATCTGCATCGCAGAACGCCACGGCAAGGGACTCACTCGGGGCTTGCAGCTGTTTGGGGGTGGGGACACGAGGCTTCGGATGACTCCAGGGCTGCTGCACAGCGCTGCTCCTTCCAGCATGCCTTTCGAATGGGGCCAATTTTCCACTGCACAAAACCCATGAGCTGCCGATCTGTGGCCGTTTGCGGGTCGTTTGTGCTCGCTAACAAGGACCGGTTGTCATTGAAGGCACCCCTGATTTCCACTGCTGACCGTTACGGCTGCATGCAACTAACTCTAAGTGAATTTCCACAAAGCCTAAAGACACAGGACACTTCATTTCAAGACATTAGCTTTCAACCACATCAAGAATTCTTAAAGCATCCAGGACACAGCAGTAAAAGGCTCAGCTCTGTGGCCTCCCATGAGCGTCTGTTTTGGGTGCTTCTTAATGGTACCAGGGTTTTGACCTTTGCAGTTGCCATCCCACATGGAGAATGAACGCTCCTTCCTATATGCCTTCTTCAGAGCCCTGCCTTTCATCCTCATGGGAAAGTTTAGCAATGTATGGCCAATCCAGACTATTTTGCACAGCAGCAATTAGCAAGCCAAAGTTCATGAATAAAGAGCAAAGTGATAGTCTGTGTGGGTATATAGGAGTGTGGGTAGGTGAATGATAGATCAAGAAATAGATGATAGATAGATAGATAGATAGATAGACAGATAGAAAAAATCTCCAATATGTCAGGCCTTACCATTTGGGAAGGATAAAATAGGGTCGCATTATAATGAATCCAAGCCCCCCAAGTTACTCAGGAAGATAACTAGCCCTTGTCAAAGGGTCCTCCAGTTATTTCTGGCAGCCCACAACGTAGGGTACCTTGTAATGCTTGTTCAAGGGCTATAATGTCAACAGTCCCTGTGTGGGAAACTAATGCAGGTTCCAAGGGATGTTCCCGAATTTGCCATTCCTCAGCCTGGCCAGGAGTATCGGGCGCTATGCAGACTCCACCCCAACTCCACACTACTCACGGCCCCCAGCTGTGATTAGAGACCAGTCCCTTCTCTAGAATCTCGCTGCTGAAGGTGTGGTCCATGGACCTGAGCATCAGCATCACCTGGGAGCTTGTTAAAAACGCCCAGGTCCCACTCCCAGAGGTTCTTACCTAATGAGCATGGGGTTCATCTAGCATGCTTCTCAAGCTTTAATGGCTGAGGATTCATACAGGGACCCAGTTAAAATACAGATTTTGACTCTCTGAACTCTATGATGGGGTCTGAGATTCTGCATTTCTACGAACTCCAGGGCAGTGCTGATGCTCCTGGCCCCCAGTCTACACTTTGCGGAGAATAGTTCTCTCGGCTCCAGTCTTAGCCCCTCCACCTAGTTCCTCTTTTTAAAAGCTCCCCTCACCCCCCGCCCCAGAACCAAGAACATGTCTTACTTCTGCCTATTTTCTGAGACAGGAAAAAAGATTGGAATCCTGCCTCTAAACCCTAAAGGAGTCCAAAGAAATGTGCTTTACGTTGATCCAGGAAAGATTCTAGAAGAGATGGTTTCTGAGCACTTAAAAAAGGAAGCAGCAAGGATTTGTTAAGAACTCGCCATGCCAGGTTAGCTTCACATGCGGTTTCTCCACTGGGTACAGGACTTTTTGAGGTCACACACACTTGGCCTTTGGCATTGCAGCCTTTCTCCTCCACACATCTGAGTCTACTCCCTCCCCACCTGCTTGCCTCCCTACGCCAGTACGAAGGACCAAAGCTGCCCAAAGGTAAGAGCCTCACCTCCTGGGGCTCAGCACTGGGATGCTATTACAAATAATCTGTCCCTGAGCTCAGGCCCAAATTCAGATAGTTGCCCTTATCCCCTGTGTCTCAGTTCAGGGAGAAGGGCCTCAGTCCTTGACCTGAACACCTATTCTAGCAAGCTGCCCGGTACCCTGGATCCCTTGGCCTCAGGTCTTGCTTTGTTTTGGCTAACCTCTTCCTCAAATTAGAAGCCCTGAGTCTCAACCCTAAATCAACTATCAGGAATCTGCAGAATGACAACCCCAAAACCAACCACCTTCCTACCCACCTGAATCCTCCTATCAGGATCCTCAATTTGCACCATCATTGTAGTCTCCTCCTCATGGTGATCTGGGCATCCATTACTCACAACTTGCCTGGACCACAGTCATTAAGGAAGATGCTTCATGGGCCAGATGGAAACTTCCCTCAGCTCCTGTATATGGGTCTGTGCCTGATCACCAGATCTGAGTCCTTCTCTACTCTACCAGCCCTTCAGTAAGTGACCAGGTCAGACCTAGCCAAAACCTGAGATGGGCAACAGATCAGGGAAACGTGGTCAACATAGTATACTAGCTTCAGCAAGATTTCTCATAAAGTCTTTCAATGGATAAGAAAGGTTACTTACTAAAACAAAAAAGTAGCTTCTGTTCTCATGGAATGAATATCAGAAGAGTATTTACTTTCTTAAACAGCTTTATTGAGATATAACTCATACACACAATTTACAATTTAAGGTATACAATGCAGGGACTTCCCTGGCGGCGCAGTGGTTAAGAATCCACCTACCAATGCAGGGGACACGGGTTCGAGCCCTGGTCTGGGAAGATCCCACATGCCACGGAGCAAATAAGCCCGTGTGCCACAACTACTGAGCCTGCGCTCTAAAGCCCGTGCTCTGCAACAAGAGAGGCCACCGCAATGAGAAGCCTGCTCACTGCAACTAGAGGAAGCCCCTGCGTAGCAACAAAGATCCAACACAGCCAAAAATAAATAAATAAAATAAATAAATTTTTTTAAAAATCTGCTATGAACACTGATGTATAAGTTTTTATGGGGACATATATTTTCATTTCTCTTGGGTGTACACCTAGGAGTAGAATTGCTGAGTCATAAGATAACTTTACATTCGACAATTCGAAGAGCTGCCAGACTGTGGAAGAATATTTGCTTCTGCATTAACTCTAGTGGTACGCCACAGGGATCGGTCCTTGGCTTGTCTTATTCAAAGTTCTTAACCTAACTCGGCTAAGAACGTGGGTGGTGTCTTCATCAGTTCCCAAGGTTTTACTTTTCAGGAGTACCCCCGCCACATGCCAAACTCTACCGAAGAAAAATTACACCCCCTTTGGACTGTGGTCTCTATCCACAACTGAGCCCACGACCCTATATAATAGTTCATCTATTTTACACTACAGATTCTTCCTCTACTCCCTACCCTCCACCTCCCCGTCTTCTTTTAAGAGATGCCACTGCTTCCTAGTCCTACTGAAAAATAGAATCCATCAGGTGAAACTTAGTCACATCAATATCCACCCTTTGCCCTTTCTTCTCCATCTAAGTGGCTGAGCTCTCCCTCCCTCATATGAGGCTAATCCTACCACGTAATACCTGAATCTCCCACTCTCCCTCTTCCTCAGAGACTTCATTTCATCAACTGTCTTCTCAGTCTCCCAAAATTCATGATCCTCCCTCCCCATGGTCCATTTTCATTGATCTTAAATAAGTTCAAGTCTCTCCCATCTTTAAAAATTATGAGTATTATTTTTAAAGCTCTCCCTCCCACTAGTGCTACTACCACATCTCTCTGCTTTCTTTCAGAGTAAAGGTTATTGAAAAAGATGTGCAGTAACTTCTCCATATTCTCACTTCCCACTTACAATCTTCAACCTACAACACCACTGAAACGTTCTGGCAAAGACATCGCCACCGTCCTGTATTTTGCTAAAGTCAATGAATGTTCTTCAGTCCTCATTTAAACTGACCTCTCTTCTTAAAACCTGTCCTCAATGCTTTCTCTTAAATTTTTTTTTATTGAGGTAGAGTTGATTTACAATGTTGTGTCAATCTCTGCTGTACAGCAAGGTGACTCGGTTATACACAGAGACATTCTTTTTTTCATATTATTTTCCATTATGGTTTATCCCAGGAGATTGGATATAGTTCCCTGTGCTATAGATAGGAGCTTGTTGTTTATCCATTCTAAATGTAATAGTTTGAGTCTACCAACCCCAAACTCCCAGTCCATCCCTGTCCACACCCCCTCCTTGGCAACCACAAGTCTGTTCTCTTCGTCTAAGTCCTCACTGGTTTTTAACTCTCCTTCCAGGCTTCCTGATGAACCTCCTTCTCCTGTTTGTTCTCTTCTCCTCTCTCACTCTGGAAATTTGCATCCACTCCCATGGCTTTGAATTCTGCCTAGGTGTGATCACCACTTTTAAATTTGTCCCTCAGCTCCAGATACATATCTCTAACTGCCTGCCCAACATCTTCATTTGAATGACAGAGAGAAAACTCAAACCTAACTTGACAAAAAGCAAACCATTTATTTCCACCTCCTACAAAAAGAAAAAAAATCGCTCCATCCTCAAGGTTTGCCTATCTCAGCAAATAGCATCACCACCATACAAAAGTGCATGCACAGAACTTAGGCATATCCTTGATTACTAGTATGTTTTTTCAGCTAAACTTCCAAAACCCCTATCGAATATGACCCTTTCTCCCACCTCCCCTGTGACTTCCCTAGTGAAAAACTACCACCATCTCTTGCCTGGACCGCTAACAGTGACCTAATTGGTCTCCTGCCTTCACTTTGCCTGCCTAGAATACATCCTCCACGTGGCAGCAATGATGATCTTTCAAAATCATAAATCAGATCACATTATATCACTAATGAAAATTCCCCCCAAATCTTTCCATCACAACCAGAATGGAATCTGAGCTCTTTAGCAAGGTCTGTAAAATTCTACATGACCTACAATATACCTCCCCCACCTCTCTCCCACCGTCCCTCCCCACCCTCCTTCCTCTTGCTTAGGACACTCTCCAGCTGTTCTGGCTTGTCTTGCTCACGAAGGCCAAGTTATTCCTGTCTCTGGAGCTTTATACCTGCTGTTTCTTAGTCATCTTGTGATCTTCCTCCAGATTGTCACATGGATGCCTCCTTCTCATTCAGGTCTCAACCAAAATGCCCCTCCTTTTTCCCTTAGCACCCTAGCTAAAGCAGTTTCACCTAGTCACTCTCTTCCACATTACCCTATTTTATCCTCTTTGTGCCACTTGTGGATGACTAAAGTTATCTCATTTTCTTGTTTATTGTGTGTTTATTACCTGTCTCTCCCCATCACCACCAGAATATAAGCTCCTTGAGGACATCTATTACTGTCCTTGACCCATCAGAGGTTTGCTGGATGGATCGATGGATGGATGGATGGATAGATGCTAACCTCATAAGGCTCCATCTCAGCCTCTCTTTACTTCACACACTCTTCCTGAACATTTTCATCAACTCCATATTCAACTATTGTCTCTGGGCAGGTGATCCCCAAATCTTTATCTCTAGCCCAGCTCTCTCCAGACCCCATGGATGGATGTATCAGCTGCCTTTTGGACATCTCTAAACAGATGTCTCAGTGCATCAACCTCAAATGCCCAAACTGAAACCTATTCCTCTTCTTAATTTCTTATCCAAATGAAGATTGCCACTATGTACTCAGATGCCAAAGTTGGGATTCTGGGCATCAACCTTCACTCCTTCCTCCCAAACATTACCAAGACCTGTTGATCTGATCCCAGATCTATCACCCCCATCAGCCCTCACCAGGAGCACTGTAACAGCTCCAGTGCCCTCTCCACCTCTAGATGTGCTCAATCCCCTCCACTCACAGCCTCAGTGGTGTTTCTTCAACTCAATTTTTCTGTTCCCCATCACCGTAAGGATGAAGTCCAAAGCCCTCAGCCTTTTATGATCTGGCTCACTATTCCCCACCATACATTATACTGCTAGTATTTGAAGTGCTTGCAGGTTCTTCAATGTACATTCATGCTTTCTCTTGCCTCTGAGCCTTTGCCCTCTGCCTGAAATACCATCTATACCTATATCTTCTGCTTCTACTTTTTATACAGGATTTATTGAGGGTGCCACCCCTGCAAGGGAGCCTTCCCTCATGCTCCATGCCATCATCCAGGTCTAGATTAGGGACTTCTTCCACCTGTTACCATAAAACCCAGTACCTCTTTTATTACACCGCAGGCACTGTATTATATTTGCCTTTATACATATATGTGAGTTCTCTGAAGGCAGTGACAGAGCCTTAAACATCTCTAAATCCTCCATACTGAGAACAGAGCTGACACAGAAAAGGCATTCAAATATGTGTAGATTGATGGGTGGAAACTTGTGGGAGTACAGCGTATATTTTGGAAAACCTAATAAGGGCTCCAGGCATTTCTGACAGGATAGAGTGATGAGCTGGGTTTAACAAGATAAAATTTAATTGGAACAAATGTAAGGTTCTGCCCTTGGGTCCAAAAGGCACATATGCGGGACCAGGGAACAGTGTGCAGCTGCAGTTTATACGAAAAGCCTGGGGAGTTAGAGTTGTCAGGAAGCTCAGCGCGGGTCAATAGTGTGATCTGACTGCCAAAAAAATTAACGCAACCTTAGCTTGCACTAGAAGTGTAGCCTCTAGAATGAGAGAGGACCTACGCACATGCCAGACAGACTATACCGTGGTTCTGGGTTTGTTCTGAGCATCGCACTTCAGGGGCCAGACTCTAGCAGGCTCTGAGGGAAAAGACCAGTGTGGTGAGGGGACTTCAGGTAAAGTCAGATGAGAAAAAGGTGGAGGATCAGGGGCTGCTTCGTCTTCAGAAAGTGTGTAGGTACCTGCTAGTTACCTTGGAACATCCAAAGATACGTGACCTATTATAAAGTATTACTTTCTAACCAATCAGGCTGTCCACATATGGACAGGTAAGGGGTCTCCTGTCAATGGGTGCATTTCAAGATGCAACAGAAACATCTTTTCAAAATACAGATCTGATTATGTCTCTCTCTCTCTCACACACACACACACACACTCTCACACACACACTCACAATCCCCTTTTCCCACACACATCTCCCCTACCATTCAACCCCTGCTTTAAAACCTTCTAAGACTTTCCAGTGTCCTTAGGGTTCAAAAGCACAACTCTCCCTGCAACCTATAAGGCTCTGCTCTTTCTGGCCTCACCCTCCTCTCTGCCCTCTTGTTCCCTCTGCCCCCTTGAGAACCTCTCACCAGACTCTCCTGCCTCAAGGCTTTTGCCCGGGCAGTTCCATTCACATGGAAAGCGCTTCTCTCCCTTCTTGAACCTAATTCATGCTTTGCATCCATTAGCTCTTGACAGGCTCAGGCTCCACCCCGTTCAGAAAGCAGATCATTGCCCTATTCCAGGCTCTCCTAGCCCCAGATGACTCCTTGTTTCATTGTTTGCTGTCTCCCCTACTAGACGATAAGCACCAGGTGGGCAGAGACTAAATCTGGGTTTGCTCACCATCTCATTGCCTCGTCAACACACAAGAGCTTCATCATATACATGCTGAACAAGCCAATGAATGAAAAGATGAGATGACCAGAGGCGATGACTATTTGGACATAACCTGAAGGGAACTAAAAGCCTCCGGTCAGTGGTCAGACTAAATGTGCTTTAAGGTCTCTTTTTAATGCCAAAATATCTGCCCCTCACTATCAAAAATCCCACCCATAATTCAAGGGAACCTCAAACATTAGCCTCCAATTTACCAAGGGCCTCTCATGAGTCCCCCACCCCTTTTTTAGTAACTCTTTTAGTGCACTTGCCATATCCCACCTAATCCTAAAGACATTGGTGATTTGTCTTAGCCCCTCCACTCAAGGAACTTAAAATCCATTTGGGGAGATGTCATATTCACCTGCGTACCCCTCCCAGCACACCCCAACCTACAACCAGTGCTTGGTACACATTTGTGTTATATATGGGTAAATGGGTAACATTTACTTGACATTTCACTATGCTGTGTTTCACTGTCTTGTTTTCCAATTATGCAAGTGTGTTTGCACATTAAGTGGCCTATAATACAGGTCAGATCCCATCGTAAGAAGATGCACGAATACTTTTGACTACACCATCATTCTGTTTTATCAAATCGTTTGAAATAGGGAGACAAGTAGGCATGGGATGTTGAGATCCCAGTTACGAAGGGATTCTGTTGCAACCCTTTCCTTGAATGTGACCTGTGTGTGCGTTAATGAATTTTTAAACTATCTTCCTTCAGGCCACCAATTACAGTCAATTTTCACTCATCTAAAAATCATAAACAGTAAATTAAGCCGAACATTACTCATTTAATACTTCCCTGTGGGCTTTCTATTTTTCCCTTCCCAAACTTAAGGAGGCCCTATTAAATATGTACGTATGAATTCACAAGCCATTTACTCAGAAGAGGACAAGAAAATTTAACTTTGTTTTTCTAAGCTGAACTTAATTTCCATCCCACAACCCCAGCTGAAAACTTTAGTCTTGCCAATACATGGCGAACTCAGTTAAATTCCGGATCTTCTTTTCTGTCTCCAGCCTGGCTCCCCGTTCTGGCATTTAAGTTCTGGCCCTCCACTCTCAGTAGATTTATAAAGCTGTGTTTTGGGATGCTGCATTCTGTCAAGTCCTCAGGTCACCTCTCCAAGCTGACATCTGTTACGGTGTCTCTGTCACTGTCTGGTTTCAGGCGTGGCCTGGTATCAGTTAGGATTGTGTTCCACTGCAAATACTTGTTGTCCTGACTTATGGCGAGTTAAATCAGTGTTTCTCAAAGTCTGGTCCCCAGACCGGCTGCATCAGAATCACGTGGGTCCTTGTCAGAAATACAGATCCTCGGGCTCCACTCCAGGCTACTGAATCAGAACCAGCAATCCGTGTTCTAATAAGCCTTCCAGGTGATTCTGATGCATGCTCAAGCTTGGGAACCAAGAGAGTTTATTTTCTTCACAAAACACGAAGTCTGGAAGTTAGTGGCTGTCGCTTGGTGACACCACGGCCACTCCCAGCTGCAGGGAAAGCTAAGGAAACACCGTTAACGCTTTGGGTCCCTGTAGTAGAAGGTGGCAGGGGAAATGGAGATGGAAATTGCATTGGTTTCTGCCCCAGAGCTGTTGTGCTCTGCATGGCAGTGTCCCCTTTGTGTAATGATGAGCCTTTGGGTACACCAACAGCCCTTGCTCAGCTACCTACCACCCTGGCCTTGGAGCCCTCAAGCTTCTGCTGCCCTCACCTTGTTGGTTCAGGGCCATCAGGAACTTGGTTTCTCATCCCCCAGCCTAGACTCCTGCAGTAATTTCCGGACCACACCATGCACAGCTCCTGCAAAGCAGCCGTGCCCTCTAGGCTCAGGTGCTCACACTCACTGGGAAGTTCTGTCACCCACCTCCCTTTGGCAACAGGGCATCAGGAGGGCTGTGGAGAGGCAGGGTACAGCACTGGCAGGCCCCTTACCGCTTTACAAATCATCCCAACCCACCCCAGTGACAGTCCCCTCTTTCAAAATCTCATCTTAAGTAGAAAAAAAAAAAAAAAAAATACTGATTCTCCAAAATCTGACTTGCACCAGGATTGCATCTTAAAAGCCAAGCATTTGAAGCCCTTTTTCTCTGACTCTGTTCTTGAGACAACGGAAGCCTCCAATAAAGGTCTGTAGGGGGTACTGGTGGAGGGAGTGGTCCAGAGGAAAAGAGAGAGGGAGGGGAGGTGGGAGGCATTGAATACTTGACAGCATCCTGTCAAATCCAGAGTGACTTCATAAACACTAGCTGCTGTTTTCAAAAAACATCTTTGGGAGGGGATATTGTACAGATGTTGGAGTGTGTTGGTGGGGGGTGTCTCCCTTAATGCTGTGTCTACAAAGTCCAAAATAGCAGTATGCGACGAAATCTCTCAAACCCAGTTATTTTCAGAGGAAACCTAGTGGAGTGGAAGGAATAGCGGGGTAAGAATGGAAAGAACTGGGTTTTCTATCCAGATCTGTCACTTCCTAACTGGGTAATCACAGCCAAGTGACTTCATCTCTTTGAATCTTAGATTATATAACCTATAAAAGGGAAGTGAAAAGATCTGCCTGGTGCATATTTTCATACCTATTTTACAGATACTGGTTGTGAGGGTCAAATGAACTCAGGCACACAAAAATACTTTTTTTTAATTGAGGTATAATAGACATATAACATTATATTAGTTTCAGGTATACAACATAATGATTCAATATTTGTATATATTGTGGAATGATCGCAAGTCTAGTTAACATCCATCACTACAGATAGTTACGAAAAATTTATTTCTTATGATTTTTTTCTTGTGTTTTTCAAGGTCTACTCTCTTAGCAACTTTCAAATATGCCAGACAATATTATTACCTATTGTCACCATGCTGTACATTACATCCCCAGGACTTATTTATTTTATAACTGCAGGTTTGTACCTTTTGACCCCCTTCACCCATTTCGCCCACCTCTCATGCCCAACATAAAAGTACTTTGAAATAAAGCAGTGATTATACAAATCAAAGGTCATACAAGTACCATTATTTTCTGTCTTTATAAACCAAAGGCAGGATAATTATTTGCTTTAATAGAACCAGGGTTCTTTAAAAACCAAATTAAATTCCAATAGAGTTTCTAGATTTACCCTATGGTCATCTCTTCAGACATTTCAAAGAGGTTAGGGAAATAAGGACAACAGAAAAGTATGTTTTCCACGTAACACAGCAGGTTATTTTAGGTCAAGTATAACCTCACTGATCTTCTGCCTGCTTGATCTACCAATTACTGTTGAAGTCTCTAGCTGCCATAGCAGATTTGTCTACTTTTCCTGGTGGTTCTCTCCGTTTTTGCCTTGCATGTTTTGACAGTTTATTAGGCACATACACACTTAGGATTACTATGTTTTCTTGGAGAATTCACATTACACAATGTCTTCTTTATCCCTGATAGTTTTCCTCGTTCTTAATGTCTGCTTTTGTATGAAATTAACATAGCTACTCTAGCTTTCTTCCAACTAGAGTTAGCAGGGCATTTCTTTCTCCATGCCATTACTTTTCATCTGAGTCTTTATACTTAAAGTAGGTTTCTTATAAACAACTTATACTTGGGTCTCTTTTTCTATTTTAATCCACTCTGACAAACTGTCTTGTAATTGGTGTTTTTACACCATTCACATTTTTTTTCAGCAACAGACACCTTTATTTTCAAGGTTCTTGGAATATGTTACCACATTTTTCCCCCAAAGTGTTTTGACAATTAACACACCCAGCAGCAATTCAATATAAGTGCCTACAGTGAGCCAGTCCCTGGGAATAAATGGTTGGGTCCACATGTAAGCATCAGTTTTATCACATCCTTGCTAGCACTGGGTTTTAGTCTCAGTTTGCATCTCTCTAGCATGAGGAAAGCAGAACTTCCATGAATGTTTGCTTACTTATTGGAGCAACTCCCTATTGTATGTATGGATTGTCCATTTACCTCTTTGGGGTGTTGATGTTTTTCTTACCGACTTGGATTCACTCCTTATATAGTAGAGATCATTGCACTTTGTTATTTTTATGTCAGAGACTTTGAGGGCTGAGTGAGACCTGGAGTTTATTTGGCCTAAACCCCTTGTTGTGGGTTGAATGGTAACATCCCCAAAAGATATGTCCATGACCTACCCCCACCCAGAGCCTGTGAATATGACTTTATCTGGAAAAAGAGTCTTTGCAGATGCAATTCAGTTGAGGTAGCCCATTCCCATTTAAAGTGATAATTGATCAAGTTTGGACTACTATCTCCCATGTCGATGACTGTTTTATTGTTTTCTGTTTGTTATATTTGTTCTCTGGGGGGTGTTTCTCCCTCTTTTTCCACCTTCTCTGGTTTTAACTGAGTGTTTTATATGATTCTATCTTATCTCCTCTCTTAGCATATCAATTATACTTCTTTTTAAAAAATTTTTAGTGGTTGCCCTAGAGTTTCCAAGACGCATGTTTAACTAATCTAAGTCCACCTCAAATAAGACTGTACCACTTCACACGTAGCACAGGTATCTCGTAACAGCGTTCCCAATTTGTCCCTCCCACCCCTTATAACATCCCTGTCAATCACTCTCTCTATGCTGCAATCACCCAATGCAGGAGTTTCTCACTCTCAGGTGAGTCCACACTCAGCCTCCAGCAATTCGTCAAGATTATCATGTAAGTGTTCCTATCTGCTTATGGCCCCAGTGGCTTCAGGTTCAGATAAACAAGCCTTGGCTGTGGCTCTCTGGATTTGCCCGTCTCTCCAGACTTCAAGGTGGTGGTTTGCTTGTCAACCTCAGTTCTCTGAGGAGTCCAAGAAAAGTTACTGATTTTCAGTTTGTTCCCCTTCTTTTCATTGTCAAGGACAGGAGTGACAACTTCCAAGAGCTGAAGCCGAAAGAAATCCAGCAGATTATTTTACATCATGGAGATTATAGTTGTGTTTGCTGATTTCCCAAAGTATCCAGTCCCTCAGCTCAGACCTGCTCTATCCCTCTGGCCGGGCCTGGACTAAAGAGAGAAAGCAGTTCTTAACTCAGATGCAAGAGATCACTCAATCTTCCAATCTGATCTGAGGACCCCTCCTGCCTAGTGTTATTTGCACAAGACAAGAACAGTTATGTTCCTGTCCTGTGCTACCTTACAACCTTAGTGGCACTGGTGTAACTGTCCCAGGATGTGGCTGCTGTGCTTTCAGTTCAGAAACCTCAACTTCAAGCACTGGAACATGTGAGCTCAGCTCCCAGATAATCACTATTAATTATACTCTCATCCACCCCACAGCTCACCAGAATTAACCTGCTCTGTCCAAAAAAAAAAAAAAAAAGTTTTTTAAATCAAGCATTTGATTATAGTATGTACTTTTAAAACACTTAGGCAAATTGTTGGTTTAAAACAAAGAAGAATTCTGATTTCCCCAGAACTCTACCAACCTGAACTCCTGACTGGCAGGGCCACACAATGAGAATGGGTGCTTGCGCTGATGATCCTGCAGCACTACAAGATTCTGGGGAGCTTTTGAATCATCCAAGAAAGATTAAATTATGTTCAGTAGCACTTTAACGTTAAGTGCATCTTACACTGTATTCCACATCGATGGAATCTGATCATTCATATGAAGCACAAGGTGACTCTCTTCCTCGCCCAGAAGCCAATGCGTTTTAGTTCAATTTGAATTACAAGGGTCTGCTGAACACCTACTACCCTGGTACACACTGGAAGGCATATTCCATTTATTTGTGGGGCTCACAATTTCATGGTTAAGGAAAAACAAACAAGCAAGCAGACAAACAAATAAGCAAAACAGACAAGACACACCTTATAACCCCAGCACCCAACACATGCACAAGTTAATTGAATGAGTGTTTGCTCAATGACCTGTAGACAAAGTGCCTTATAGGCACAGAAATGCAGGCAATCACAGAATGTGATGCAGGGAAGAGATATTTGAGCTCAGCTATGGAGGATGCTCAGGACTCTGGCAGTCTACAATAAAGTGGAGGAAAGTATGCTAGCCAAAGGGAAAGTGATGAGAACTTTCAGGGAATGGAGAAAAGTCTGGTGTTTCTGGAATATGTGGGTGGAAAATGCCAGGAAATGTTGTCGAAAAAATAAATCACAGAAGGCCTTGAATATCATGCTGAGAAATCTGAATGTTTTCCTGTAGGCAATGGGATGCTGTCAGTGTTTTGAGCACACGTGTTTTGGTCAGATGTGCTTTAGGAAGATCACTCCAGAAGCACCTGGGAAGATGCATTGGGGTGCAAGGGGGAGACGGGAGACACAGAGGCCAGTTAGAAAGCCACTGCATAAGTTCAAGCAAGAGATAAGGGACTGCAGTGATGGAAAATGGAAATAGGTACATGGCTGAACACATACTGCAGAGGTAGATTCAACAGCACTGGGCAACCAGTCCTCTGCGAGAGGTAGAAGTTGAAGATTGCTCCAGAGTTGTTTGCAGAAAGAGCTACATTCCCCACCCCACCCTATATGCACACCCTTTGCAATGTAACAGCTCCTACCACCATCAAGAGGTGGAGTCTATTTCTCTACCCCGTAAAACTGGATTCTAGCTCTATACCAACACTGAACAGTTAGGCTGATATGGAGGGAGAGGATGCTGCTATAATAGAATACCATGGACCAGGTGGCTTTGACAACAAATACATATTTCTCACAGTTCTAGAGGCTGGGAAGTCCAAAATTAAGGCATCAGCAAATCCAGTGTCTGGTAAAGGCACTCTTTCTCATTTGCAAACGGCCGTCTTCTCCTTGTATCCTCACATGGCAAAGAGACAGATCTTTTGTCTCTTTCTCTTCTTAAAAGGCATTATTCCCATCATGGGAGCCCCACCCTCATGACCTCATCTCATCCTAATTTACCTCCCAAAGGTCCCACCTCCAAATGCCATCACATTGGGGAATAAGGTTTCAACATATGAACTGGGGGGAGGACACACACATTCAGTCCATAATTAGACCTCTCCTTGAACTCCAACCACCTTGGCTGGGTCCTGCCCTCTTTGCCTAACTCTTACCAGACCCGTATTTCTGAAGTCAGGACCCTGCCCTGAAAGCTTTGGCACCGCCTAGACTCCCGCCAGGTGGGATAAATCATTTATAACCAAAGCCCTGCTACTCAGCCAACTTCAAGAAATGTCACTCTCCAGAGACTCCTCCTACAGCCTGACTGTCCCTGCACTGGGGGATTTTTTGGAAACGAAAGGCAGCTGAATGGAGCCGGAGTTCACCCGTGCCCCTTGGCTCTGTCATCTGAACAGCAGGCTCTCCTTCCCCCATCCCCATACCGTTATGGGGCCAGTCCTGCAGCTGGATTCATACATCCCACTTCCTGCCCTTCCATGGTTTCCACTGCTTCCCTCTTCAGTTTGGTGTGTTTTGCAGAGGAGCCAGTTTTTGTGCTTCATTTAACCACTTAGTCAATGGTCATACGCACCTATCCTGTGCCAGGCATTGCTTGGGATGCAGAAGTGAGTTAGAGAGCATGCTTTGTAGGTGCTCCCAACTCAGAAACCCCTATCATCTGGAAAAGGCAGGAGAATGCACACAACAGAGCTTTCTTAATGGGAGAGCACTTGCCCGCACGCTCCACCACTGACTATTCAGCGGGCATAGGGCAACTGAGCCAGTATCCTCATCTAGCATAAAAATAAAAAGTAAAAGCCTTTCTACAGCCCAGGATTGTATGGGACGAAATGAAGGAAAAGACCAGACCTTGACTTAATAATGGTTCCCAGCTCACTGGTGGTTCCAGGTCCAAGGGTCCAGCTTTCCAGCATCCAGAACCTCAGGAAAGGGGCACCATCAGGAGGTAGCTCCCCCGTGGTGAGGCTCTGGTGAAGTGTTTGCAGCATCAGAAAGCCCTTAAAATGCTCAGCTTGAGGAGCTGCCAGGTCTTACCTAAAGAGCCATGCACTTGGCACTAAGTCTGGTGGGGCCTGATTCATAAGGAACCCCTAAGAACCGTGGACAAGGGCATTTACAGACCTAGAAAACCCTGCATGCTCTTTTTAATTTTTTTCTTCTCCCCTGAGAAAAGCAGGAGTTAAGAGATTCTGGGGCCCTCAGCCAGGCCTCCTCCCCCAAGGTCACTCCCCCGGGCATTCCCACTGGTTCTGATGCAGCCCTGATTCCCAACTACAGCCAAGGAGCCCAAGTGCAAGGCTCAGGAAGGAGAAGGCAACCAGACGCCAGGCTCCCTTGCCTGGAGAGAAAGAGAGCATTTCTCCCGAACGCACAGGCAGGCGTTGGCCAGAAAATGTACAGCAGTTTCAAAAGCCACAACTATAGCACCATGCGTGCTCCAGACAAGCACTCCCACCAGGCTCCATTCCCCCCATGAGACCATCATAGCCCAGACCCTGCCTCTGGGGGCCTGGGTTGGCTTAGCCTGTTCCTTCAGGTACTAGATTTCCCCACTTCCCCAGTTATTGTAACTCACTTAATCCTTACAACCCCCCTACGAGGGATGTTTGATGACTCTACTCCTTTTACAGATGTGGAAACTGAAGCACAGATTGGTTCTGGTCTTGCCCGATGTCACAGCGCGAGGAAAGGGTGGGGCAGGATTCAAACCCCCGTGCACATCCGAGTAGGCACCCCTCTGCTCCTCCTCCATTCCCATGCCAGCCCTCTGTCCCCTGACCGCAGAAGAGTGATTCACAGGGCCCTTGCCTTGGATGCCAGCTGGTATGGGTCTGAGGTCTTTGGAGGGCTTACAAGATCCCCTCTCTGAGCCCTCAGAGGCCCTGGGATGAAAGGGATTAGGCTAAGCATGAACATTTTTTCCTTGTTAGATTGTCCATTTTTTCCTTTCACCACATTCCTCATTTCAATCATTCCTTTTCCTTTCCAGACCCCAGGAGCCAGAAATAAACACACACAGTCTTTGCATTGATGTAAATAACCATTGGCTTTATTGAACCCATCTGCTTGGGCCATTGGTTGAAATCACAGCTCTGGAGTGTTTTCCAAGTACCCCCTAGGGCATCGGGAAGTTTAGCTGCTGCCCTGCCCAGGCAGGTTTGTTCTGCTCCCTTCAAGAAGGACCCTCACTATGGAAGCCATGTGTTCATTTTCTCAGTATCCTTAGAGCTCAAAGTCTAGCCATTTCTCCCCACAATCAATTTCTCTCTCTCCTCTTCTCTCTCCCATCACCCCAAGAAGCTGCCTCCTGCCTCCCAGGCCCACAGACTGCGTGGCCCCACCATTCTGTCCCGGGACCTTAGGTTTGAAGGCAAACAGAGCCAATAGGTACCTCCCAGTCCCACCCCAGCCCCATGTAGCTGCCTTGTGGTTTTCCACCTTCAACTGGGGCTCCTTCCTCTTCTAACAACAACAGTAACAGTTAAGTGTATCAGACACTTGTTATGTGCTAGGTACTGCTGTAAGCCTATGCAAGTATTATTTTTTTTATCTCACAACAACCCCTAGGAAACTGAGCCATATACAGAGTTGAAGTAACCTGTCCAAAATCATACAGCTAGTAGGAGGTAGAACCAGGATTTGAACCCCAGAAGTCTGGCTCTAGGGCTGGGCCTCTACAAAAAACTCAGCTCTTCAAGCCCCACTTGTCTGGAAGCTCTGGGGATCAGAGTCCAAGTCTTCTGCTGTGCATGGTTGATCTTTTGTCTTCTGGTTGAGTCACTCTTTGTTTTGTTTTTTGGTTTTGTTTAGTTGTGTTTCATTTGCTTTGTTTGTGTCTTTCTCTTATTTTCTGTATCTCCTGAGTTTCCCTCATGACTTGAGCCTTTATAGTACTCAATGGCCTCCTCCTTACTTCTCTCTTCTTTCTCTCTCTTGCTCCCCACATTCAAGCAGTAGCCAAGTCCTCTGAATTCTTTCATTTCAGAAAGGTTTCTTGAGCATCTCCTTCATGCCAAGCACACAGGAGGTGATCAAGATGGATGGAGTCCTTCTGCATGTGGCATTTTCAGTCCATTTCATTGGCCTCTCATCTCTCACACCTCCCATCCCCCATGCCCTGGTCCCAGTTCAGGCTGATTTTCACACCCACCTGTGCAATTGTTGCTCCCTCCCCTGTGTGTTTGCCTCACTCTGCACATGACTGATGAATAACTCTTAAATAAGCCTGCCTGGGCTTCCCTGACGGCGCAGTAGTTAAGAATCTGCCTGCCAATGCAGGGGACACAGGTTCGAGCCCTGGCCCGGGAAGATCCCACATGCCATGGACCAACTAAGCCCGTGTGCCACAACTACTGAGCCTGAGCTCTAGAGACCGCAAGCCCCAACTACTGAGCCCAAGTGCCACAACTACTGAAGCCTGCGTGCCTAGAGCCCATGTTCCACAACAAGAGAAGCCACGACAATGAGAAGCCCACACACCGCAACGAAGAGTAGCCCCCGCTCACCGCAGCGAGAGAAAGCCCACCCACACACAGCAACAAAGACCCAACAAAGTCATAAATAAATAAATAAATAAATTTATTTTAAAAAAAAAAAAAAAAAAGGCTGCCTTAGATCAGGTCTTTGCTAGAGGCCTTTAACTGGAGCTCAGACTTGGAGCTCCAAGCCATCCAATAGTCCCTACGGGATAACATGCCAAATCCCCAGTCTGGTACTCTGGACTCAGACTGTTAGTTCCAACTTGACCAAACATACTTCCTACTGCATTCCCTTATTTAGCCCAAGACAACATTTCTTAGAGGGCAACCCCACACTTGCATCAGAATCACTCATGTGCCCATTAAAATGCACCCTTCCCCAACCTTCCAAATGAGAACTTCCAAAGGTGGGATCCAGGAATCTGCCTTTGAACAAGCTGCTTGGTGATTGGCATGCACTCCATGGTCAGATACCCACCTGCCTAAGTGATAGCCTCTGAACTACTGAGTTCACTCTGTTCCACACACTAGGACCCACAATGCCAACCCCATCATCAGATCTCCATGTCTGATCCTACGCATTCTTCAAGGCCCATCTCAATGGCCCTTCCTCTGAATTACCTACTAAGAGTCCACCTTCTGTTACCCCAGCTGAAATCAATCTCTCTCTCCTCTTTCAGCGTTAGAGCCCTTGTAGAATCTGAGTGTCTTTCATTGGCCATTTGCTACTTTCTAGCTTGTATTATTGTTATGTATGTGTCAGTCTTATCACCATTACTAGGCTGTAAACATTTTAAAGACAAGAGCTATCTCTTAATCAACTGACCAGGATGTTATGAGTGTAGCAGCCAAAGGAATCCTTTAAAAAGTGTCAGTATGTCACTCTTCTACTCAAAACCCTCCAGTGGCTCCTCATGGCCTGGGAGTAAAGCCAAAGTTCTTGTGATGCTCCACAAGGCCCCGTGTGGTTTGGTCCCCTTTACCTTTGTGACCTCCCTTCCCACTACTCTGCCTCTCACTCCTCCCACTCCAGACACATTGCCTCCTTGACAGACCTCAAGTGTGCTCCTGCCTCAGGGCCTTTGCACTGGCTGCTGGATCTGCCTAAATGTCCTTCTCCCATCTAGCAGCCCAGCCCATTCCCCCACCTCCTTTTAGAATTTGTTCAAATGTCACTTTCTCAATAAGGCCTACCCTGTCTACCCTATTTAAACCTGCAATTCACCCCTGCACTCCTGTTACCCCGCTATACTTTTTATTTTGTCCATAAGGATAAGCATTATTGATTTATTATAAATGGATTTATTTATTATATTTACTGCATTTTGTCTTCTCCCTTCACTATACTATAAGCTCCAAGCTTCATTTTACCCACTGACATATTCCAAGCACCTAAAACACTGCCTGACACATAGAACATGCTCCATAAATATTTGCTGAATGAATGAATAAGTGAGTGAGGTGAGGAATGAATAAATGGAGGGAGATGGGGAAGCAAAAGTTGAATTACAGGCCTGGGTGGGGCCCACTCAGCATTTCTCACAAGTCCAGGCCAGGAGTCAGAAACAGAGAATAAATTAAGTCAAGGGTGTAATATGAGCCATATATTTTCAATTCTGTCCTAACAGGTGAGACAGAATGAGGGCAGGCCAGGACCAGAAGTAGTGGAGATGGCTGTCACCATCACCTGAATCTGATGTCACTCGACCAGACAGCTACAAGGCCTCAGCAGCCTCCGGATGACTTTCCTGGAGCTTGAGTACAGAAGAGAAAGGGGATGTAAAGAGTCAGCACTGGTGGGGACAGGCAGAGAGAGGCCTGGGCTCTAACTGTCAGGGTCCCATCTGCATGTATGAGTTTCCTATCGCTGCTGTAACAAATTACCACAAACTTAGTGGCTTAAGACACCACAAAATTTAATCTCTTACAGGTGTGTAGATAAGCAGTCTGAATGAAATGATGCCATTTGCACCAACATGAATGGACCTAGCGATTATCATACTAAGTGAAGTAAGTCAGACAAAGAAAGACAAATATATGATATTGCTTATATGTGGAATCTAAAAAAAAAAAAAAAGATACAAATAAACTTATATACAAAACAGAAATAGACACACAGACATAGAAAACAAACTTATGGTTACCAAACGGGAAAGGGTTGGAGGAGGGATAAATTAGGAGTTTGGGATTTAAATAGACACACTAGTATATATAAAATAGATAACCGACAAGGACCTAATGTATAGTACAGGGAACTATACTCAATATTTGGTAATAACCTATAAGGAAAAAGAATCTAAAAAAGTGTATATATATATATAGCTGAATCACTGTGCTGTACACCTGAAACTTAACACAACATTGTAAATCAACTATACTTCAATTTTTAAAAGTCAAAAGAAAAAGGGAGGCTGAAACTAGTCTCAGTGGACTAAAGTCAACATGTCTGTACAGCTGGTTCCTTTTGCAAGCTCTGAGAGGAGAATTTGTTTCCTTGACTTTTTCAGCCTCTAACAGTGACCTGCATTCCTTGAGTTGTAGCCCCTCCTCCATCTTCAAAAAGCATCCCTCTCTTCTGACTCTGACCCTCAAGCCCCTCTCTTATAAGAACCCCTGTGATCATATCAGTCAGACCTGGATAATCAGAGAGAAGCTCCCCATCTCAAGATCTTTAACTTAATCACACCCACAAAGTCCCTTTTGCCACGTAACGTAACATTCACAGGTTCTGGAGATTAGGCTGTGGAATATTTGGGGGCCATATTCAGCTCCCACACCCTACATAGAGTCAAGGCAACCTCATCACATAGCTGGGCCCACTCATGCCTTCCGAGGTGTATCTAGGAAATTTGTATCCAAGTGAACCCCTCCACTGGAGAGGAAGTGAGATCCCCAGGGAATCTGTCAACTAAGGGACCAGTGAGAGGGACTGCTGCCAGCCCAGACCTCCTGCTCAGGTTTAGGAAACTCTCACACGTTCACTTTGCCTTCCTACTTCAGAAAACCTTCTCTAGAAGGACTTTCAGTCCACGTTCTGCACTGGCTGCCATGTGATCTCAATGGCCAACCAGCCACACCCTGATTCACACTGCAAGTAGAAGCCCTCTCTGCGGAGGTGATATTTGAAAAGACACATAAAGAGAGTGAACCAGTCATCAGAAGGACTCCAGACTGAGGGAATAAACATACAAAAGCTTAAGAAAGACGGAACCTGACAAGTCTGAGGAAGAGGGAGAGGCTAGGATGGCTGAAGGTCGCGAGCAAGAGAATTTAAGATTGGAGACGCAACCAGAAGGTAGATTATGCATGACCTTGGGAGCCATGAGGAGAAGTCTGGAGTTTTCTAGGAGCAAGGATAAATTGATGAGAATAATAATAACCACAACAGCTAACCATTATATGCATAGTAACATGTATATGTATACCGAGACGAACATATATAGTACCAGGTACTATTTTAAGTACTTCATTTACATCAGTTTAATTCTCAAAAATTTGTATGAGTAGATGCCATTATCCCCATTTTACAGCTGAGGAAATTGAGGCATGGAAAGGTTAAGTAACTTGCCAAGCCCACACAGCCAGCAGGTGGTAGAAGCCAGAATTCAAACCCAGGTGATCTGGTTTCTCAGTGTGTGTTTTAAAGGGCTGCACTGACTTTCCTGCTGAGGACTTCACACAAAAAGATCATTCTGTGTGTGGTGGGGGAGGAGGGTAAATAGGAGCACAGAATATTTTTAGGGCAGTGAAAATACTCTGCATGATACTATATAATGGATACATGTCATTACACAGTTGACCCTTGAACAACATGGGGGTTAATTGGCATATAACTTATAGTCAGCCCTCCGTATCTGCTGTTCCTGGGCATCCATGGATTCAACCAACCATGCACTGTGTAGGACTGTAGTATTTATTACTGAAAAAGACCCACGTGTAAGGGGACCCGCACAGTTCAAACGCACATTGTACAGGGTCAACAGGTTTGTCCAAACCCCTAAAATGCACAACACCAAGAGTGAACCCTATGGGTGATAATGATCTGTCAATGTAGGTTCATCGGTTGTAACAAATGCGTTGCTCTGGCAGAAGATGCTGAAATGGGGGAGGCTGAGCATGTGTGGGGGCAGGGATGCCTTCATCTTAATTTTGCTGTGAACTTAAAACTGCTCTAAAAAATAAAGTCTTTTTTAGGGGGCTTCCCTGGTGGCGCAGTGGTTGAGAATCTGCCTGCTAATGCAGGGGACACAGGTTCGAGCCCTGGTCTGGGAAGATCCCACATGCCACGGAGCAACTAGGCCCGTGAGCCACAACTACTGAGCCTGCGCGTCTGGAGCCTGTGCTCTGCAACAAGAGAGGCCGCAATAGTGAAGAGGCCCGCGCACCGCGATGAAGAGTGACCCCCGCTTGCCGCAACTAGAGAAAGCCTTCGCACAGAAACGAAGACCCAACACAGCCAAAAATAAATATAAAAATAAATAAATAAATAAAAGATTACTATAAAAAAAATAATAATAAATAAAGTCTTTTTTAAAGTTAGGTATACACAAACCAAGTGATGCAGCTCTTCCATTCCTAGGTTTTAATCAAGAGAAGTGAAAATACACATCTACAGAAATACTTGTATGTGAGTGTTCTTGGCAACATAGCAACTTGTACATGAATGTCCTTATTTATTCGCTGTAACCAAACACAGGAAACAACCCAAATGTTCACCTTATGGGAAAAGATCAACAAATTGTGGTATATTCATATAATGGAATAACACTCAATAATACAAAGAAATGGATGATTGTTATACACAGTAAAAAAAATATGCACAATCTCAAAACAAATTAATTCTGACTTTAGCAGGAGGGTGGACTGTGGAGGGTGAGCAAGGGAACTGACAGACTAGCTGCTGTACAGCACACGGAGCTCAGCTCGGTGCTCGGTGATGGCCTAGTTGGGTGGGATGGGGAGCGGGGGTGGAGGGAGGTCCAAGGGGAGGGGATGTGTGTATTCGTATGGCTGATTCACTTCGCTGTGCAGCAGAAACTAACCCAACATTGTAAAGCAATTATACTCCAATAAAAAAAGAGAGAGAGAGAGAACTGGCAGACTAATTAAGAAAGTCTTGTAGCATCTAGGTTAGAGATGTTGGTGGCAGGCCTGGGGTGGAAGCAGCGAAAATAGAGAAAAATGAATAGACTTAAGATAGATTTGAGATCTGGGAGGAATCAAGGCTGATTCCTAGGTTTTCAGCTTGAGCAACTGAGTTGATGCCTTTACTGAAAAAGGAATAGGCTTGGTGGGGAGGGTCCCCAAGCCCAGTATCCCTGCCCTTGCGGAACCCCTGAGCCCTCGTCAACTCTCAGCCACACTCTAGAGAAAGCCCAGCACACAGATGCCAAGGTTAGCCTGCACTGGCGGGCCCATGCCAAGAACCACAAAAGCCTCATTTTATTTAAAACACAGGGTTTGGCAGAATTCCCTACCTAGACAGAGACAAGCCCATTACTTCATCTTGTGAGCTGCATTACAACCTCTGCTTTCGTGTATCTATTAGCAAGACCTCTCAGCCAAAAATCCAGCCAGCCCATCAATCATTCTTCCTGGAGGCCCACAGACCAGGCAGCTGAGGCTGGGATCCCGGCAGATATCCACAGACATTTGCACAGGGGACTAAGCCCCAAAGGCTTTCCTGTTTGTGTATAGGGGGCCTTATTGCTTTCTATTTTTAATTAAAAGCAGATTTTTATCAATCCCCCCAAAAATCTATTGGGGGAACTGTAATTTTGCTTCCGATCTTCCTATTTAATACTCCCCTAATGCCCATAAAAAGCTTTGGGAAAAAAAAAAAAAAAACTTTGGAGTTTCAGTTCATGATTTGAATCTTTACAGATAATTAGCTGGTAGAACGACTTGGAGAGAGAAGCAGGTATATATTTTCACAGCTTGGTGGGGAGTGGGTGGGTGAGTTGTGGGAGAAGCATCCCCAGGCACACCTCCATTCCAGAAACATAAACACGCAATTCATGTAAAGGTACATTCACTTAGGTTCTTTAATAGCTGCCTTAAAAAGTGCTTTTCCCTCTGATTTCTGGGGCACCCTGTTTTCATGCCACTTGGCTCTTCCACCTTCAACCTCCCCCTCCAGGTGCTCAGACCCTCCATCATTAAACTTAACCTGCTCCCTGCCACCTCGGCCCCACCTCCTTGCCTTATATTCCAAGTCAGTCCCCTTAGACTTGGACAGGCCTTTCCTGTCGCCTCTCCGGCCCTCTGTTCCTCCTCCCTCCTGCTCAGCCCATCCTCACACTTCCCTCCCTCCCCTCCCTTCTCTCCTTCTCTTCTCCTTTCAGACTTAGCTTCTGTGACCATCAACTGATCACCTTCTGCATGAGTCGGAAATGGTGTCACATGTACTCACCTTTAAGCCTTATAGTAATCACGTGAAATAGTAGTGTTACACGCACACGCACACAGGCGCACGAGCACATACTTCTTTAACATCTGAAGAATCTGAGGCTCCAAGAAGTCCAAAAATTTACTCAAACCCCACCTTCCCCTTTATTTTCTCTCCCTTTCCACTCTCCTTTGTCAGGTGATAGATACATATATACATACACACACAGATACATAGGCAGACACTTAGACAGGAACATAGATGGACAGACTGACAAAAGGGCAAATACTCAATAGATAGTAGAAGAAAGACAGGTTGGTAGGTAGGTAGGTAGCTACAGATAGAGAGAGACACACAGACAGATGGTAGAGGAGGGGAGACTACAGCAGCTGCCAAAAATCAACCAAATACTTCATTCCACTATTTTGTCCCTTTTCTCAAGAAGCTCTCCCAAATCTTCTGCTACGAGGAATCGTAGCTCAGTGAAAACTCCATAAGGTAGATTATAAACGCTGGAAACAAGAAAGTAACGAAGAGGCTGTGTGGCTGCCCAGGTGTGAATCAGGACACATGAGGCAGTGGGTGTGAAGGCTCTTTCTTGATCAACAGTTAACGTTCTCAAAGGTGAGAGGGGATCAGAGTCATCCCTAATGGAAGAGAGTTCAAGGTCCAAGGGGAGGTGGCTTTTGACAGTGGTCCTCCACCTCACCATGCATGTGAGTCACCCAGAGGGCTTCTTAAAACACAGATTCTTGCACTCCACCCCAAGAGTTTCTGATTCATTCAGTCTGGGTGGGGCCTGAGAATGTGCATTTCAAACAGGTTGCCAGATGATGCTGATGCCGCTGGTCCAGGGACCTCACTTGGAGGACCACTGCTAGAGAGTAATGTTCAGAGATTAATCTGGCTATTATGATGATGTTAAATCTTTTAATCAAATCTCTTTTAATCAAATCATATTACCTGGCATATTTGAAAACAAAAGAAGCAACACTGGCTTGATCATTTTCAAGATTGGGTCAAGATTTCAGAGGATGACTGAACTTTGATCCACTGAACACCTCGCCCCATGTTTCCTGACGCTATCGGGACCTCCATCTCTGCCTACCATATTCCTACCCATCTGCCTCCTCCTGCATGAGAACAAAGACCCTGTCTGTCCTGTTTGCCATTAGAACTCCAAGGCCTAAAACTGTATCTGGAATCGTGGATGTGTGTGTGTGTGCTTGTGTATCTGTATGTGTATGTATATGTGTATGTACACACACACGTAAAAATGCATACGTGTGTTTGTGTCTGGTGAATGAGCCAGTGAATGGATAGGCTGCCTATATAAAGGACTCTCTGAAACGGGCAGGAGGAGGAAAAAAAAAAGGGGGGAATTCCCTGGCGGTCCAGTGGTTAGGACTCGGTGCTTTCACTGCCGCAGGCCCAGGTTCAGTCCTGGTCAGAGAACTAAGATCCCCGCAGGCTGTGTGGCGCAGCCAAAAAAATGAAAGGGGCAGGAGAGTGGGCTCAGAGCTGGCCCACCTGGGTTTGAGGCCCAGCTCCAGGGCTCAGAGCACTGAGCAGGAAATCTCTGAACTGCCATTGCTCCTGCCCTAACAAGGCCCCCTCCCCCAGGCAGTCCGGGGTGGCTGGCTCAGCTTCTCTAAGTATACTTATCTCCTAAACTGAAGACATCTGATCTCCCCAGCCCTGTTCTCACTGCTGGCATCAGCTCAAAAGAGACCCAGTGGAGGGGAAAAGTCCTTCCACCAGTACTAAAAATACTCATATTGATCTCCTGCTGACTGTGGCATCCCTCTCTCTCCATTCCTGGTTTTTCTTGCTGTTTTCGTTCTACACAGTCCTCCAAATCAAGCACAAGATCATCTGGGCCTGGATCAAGAGGTGGTTTGACCCTCCCCACGGTGTCACATCCAAAATCGTTCCTCTCATCCAGCACATCATTTGCAGGGCCCGGTGCAAAATGAAAATAAAGGGGCCTCTGTTTCAAAAATTATTAGGAATTTCAAGACAGTGACAGAGGGCATTAAACAACCCTGGACAACTGCACAGGGTGTACCCACCGCATGTTTCTGGACACAGTGGATAGACCCAACATTCTCCCCAAGCTCCAGGGAAGTTCTGCCCTCCTCTGACACTTTGTCTGTGGGATTAAGGGGGTGGTTCTTGAGTCCACACTGCTCCTGGGAGTTCATCAGCTCCAAGTGCAAAAGGTCCTTGCCCTCTAGGCCCATGGGGTCCTTTGAAGTAGCTTCCCAATGGCCCTCCCTGACCTGACAGAATACTCAAACATGTGGGTAGAAGCCCCTTTAGGGAACTGCTCACACCCCCTCCCCCGTCCCCGTTGATCGCTAACTCCTTGTAGAGACTGTGTGCATTCTCCCGAGCATTTTGAAATTGACACGAATTGAGTTGCTGCAGGTGCCCATGAAGATGGGCATTTCCTCTTGGAGCGAAGGAGACAGGGACATCTTAGGAACCACACCCTGTTTCTAAAAATGGGTCAGCTCATTATTGGCAGGCATTCTCAGAGGCCTCAAGGGCAAAATAAATCAAGTGCAAAATGCCTATTAACTTCCTGAAGTTTCAAACCAGCTGGGGAAATTAGAAAAACTAATAGAAAAATAGATCTTAACACCCTGCAACTGAGGTAGCTGAAAAAAAATATGTAAAGATGAGATCAATCACACCGGGAAGGGTCATTTCTGCAGTACAGCATCTCTCTAGGGGGACCGAATTCGAAACTCTGCTGGGGGGAGGTCAAGAAAATTAAAGGAAGTTCTGGAATTTGGGCTGCACATTAAAAATCACAGAGAGAGCTTTCAAATAGAAACAAAAGCAAAACTGAGCCCAGGCCCTACCTCAGGCAATTCAATAAGAATTCTTTCTCTATAAATTGTTAAACTTGTTATATATTTTAAGAACACGCAACACAGACGGACACTATGCTGACCTCCCATGTACCACATCAACTCTCAGTAATTAACAGTTCAGGATCAATCTTGTTTCACCTCTGTCCCCACCCACCTCTCACCCCCCCCTCCCCAAATATACAATTGTTTTGACACAAATCCCACATGTCAAACTTCAGTATGTATCTCTGAAAGATAAGGACTCCTTTTTAAAAAATAACTACAATACTATATCACACCAAATAATAATAATAAGGTATCTTTATAACAATAATTCCTCAAATCTATCAAAATCTAATTTCTCCTGCTGTTTGATATATTTTTAGGCATTTGTTACAGGTGGAATGCAAATAAGGTCTGTGTGTTATAATTTGTTGATGTAGCTCCTAAAATTCTTTTTATCTATAGGTTCTTGCTCTATCTCATTCTCTTTTATTATGAAATTTATTTATTTTCTTAATGAAGAAATGAGGACAAGTGTCCTGTAGAGTTTCTCACTGTCTGTATTTTGCTGTTTGAATCCCCATGGCATGGTTTAACATGTTCCCCTGTCCCCGTATTTCCTGTAAATTAGTCATTAGATGTGGAGGCCTAATAAAATTCAGATTTGAATTATTTGATAAGACTATTTCATAGGTAGTATTGTATACTCCAATCACAGATATTTAAAGGTCTTCCCTGGTGGCGCAGTGGTTAAGAATCCGCCTGCCAGTGCAGGGGACACGGGTTTGAGCCCTGGTCCAGGAAGATCCCACGTGCCACGGAGCAACTAAGACCGTGCGCCACAACTACTGAGCCTGCGCTCTAGAGCCCATGAACCACAACTACTGAAGCCCACGCACCTAGACCCCGTGCTCAGCAACAAAGAGAAGCCACCACAATGAGAAGCCCACGCACTGCAACAAAGAGTAGCCCCGCTCACCGCAACTAGAGAAAGCCTGCACGCAGCAACAAAGACCCAACGCAGCCAAAAATAAATAAACAAATAAATAAATTTAAAAAAAAAAAGTGTTAAAAAAAAGATATTTAAAGTCTAGTTGCCTCTTTTTTCATGATGTGTTAATAATCATAACCCAGATTCATTAATTTTTTAGGGTTTTTTAAACCTAGGGTTTCCAAATCTATGATTCCTTCTTTCAGCAGCTGCAATGTTTCTATAAAGAGAAACTTCCTTTTATCAACCATGGGGTTACCTGAGAAACAGTTCAAATAGGAAAGGCAGCAGAAATGCTTGATACTTTCTCTTTATTTACCAGTTTTTAAAATAAGGAGCTGGGGGACTTCCCTGGTGGCGCAGTGGATGAGACTCTGCACTCCCAGTGCAGGGGGTCCAGGTTTGATCCCTGGTCAGGGAACTAGAGCCCACATGCATGCTGCTACTAAGAGTTCACATGCCGCAACTAAGGAGCCCACCTGGTGCAACCAAATAAATTAAAAAAAATTAAAAAAAAAAAAAAATAAGGAGCTGGTTCCCTAGCATCCGCCAAATGTGACGAAACGTTCATAGTTGTTATTTTTAGAGTGTCATTAAGAGCTCATTAATATAAACATACTCAGTGTGTTTCAATTTGTTATTCTAATTCTGTTCAAATTATCCTACCTTTGGTCGGTGGGAGCCTGTTTAATTTCTCTTCTGAGTCCTCCTGAGACAATCCTTGTCATCACTGATAGCTTCCTTGCACTCCTGTGACAAGATGCTTCAGGCCCATAGGTACTTTCCTGTCCCAAACTAGAATCATCCATTTTTCTAAGAGGTCCTGGCTTGGTTTTATGCAAAATAGTATTTAGAGGCCACAATCCAGGTGCTAAGGGTGCTTGTTGCTGCTGAGTTGGTGATTGTTTCTGGGCCTTTGCAGTGGATAAAGCTGGACAATATTTTATGTTTTAAGGGAAAAAAAGAGTTTACATCATGCTTTTGGGAGGAAGAGATATTGAATAATATCCTCCAAACTGAGAAGGAATTTTGAGACTGAAAAACGAAGCAGGGAACCCAAAGTGCAATTATGAAGTTTACTGCAGGTAACTTATATACAGGCAGGATCAGGCAGACGGCAATCCAGAGGCATTCACGGCTGCACTCCATGCATCAGAAAGGGGTACAGGGAAGTTTTAAAGGATCTAAAAATAGATCTGACTACCAAGTGAGAAGCATGTCTGCACCAATGGGAACCAGGGGTTTTTCTTCCCCCTGGGGGGTCTCATGTCCATTAACCCATCTGCATCAGCAAAACTCTTTTTTCCAGTTTTCATAGCGGATGAAGGCAAAGGTAAAAATTGCTAGGGAACTTATCTGGCTTGGCCGCATTCCTTGTGAGTAGGCTAAAGCTCAGTCATGCAGAAAGGGGAAGAGGTAGGACTGGGGGCCTAAGATGGAGCTGACAAAACGGAGTCAGCGTGGTTCAGCCATACATCATATTCCAATTCAAATCCTGGACTACAGGGTTTTTATTGACCTCAGTGATTTTACATGTGTAACATCTTCCATTTTAAAAAAAAAATCCCAGTATCCGAGTTCATAATTATTAATTAGTTTTATCCCTTACTACACCCAAGAGTCTCCAAATAACACTATCAACTACTAGCAACAATATGATTACTTAAATCAGTTTAAATTTTTCCCAGCCTTTCCTTCTTACAATTCATTGATAATCTCCTAAACTTCTAATCCAGAGGTGCCTGCTCTCTTTCTTTGTCACTGTGCAAAAAATTATTAACCAAGAAATGAGGACTAGTGTCCTGTAGAGTTTCTCACCAGAAAACACACAGCCCCTTCCTTTCTTAAATAAATGTAGCAGACCACACACTTAGCTTTCTTTACTGACTTCTGGAGACTGCTCCCTCATGCTACGTAGAGATCTTCCTCACTCCTTTTCACAGAGGCATGGTATTCTAGCGTGGGATGTGACATAGCGGTTTCTGGGTTACTTCCAGGTATTTTGCTATTACAAATAGAGCTGCAGTGTAGAACCTTATGTGTATGACTTCTTATATTTTCATGCTCTCTTGTGAATCTAACATACAGCCAAAATTGAGAACTCCTGACCTACAGAGAAAAGCAGGTTGTTAAGAGACCCAAGTTCGAATCCCAGCTCTGCCCTTAACTTACTCCATGTAAAATCTGGATAATAATATCTGGATAAAAATCTATCTCACAGATTTCTGGAGAGGATTAAATAAGCTAATATATGGAAGGTGCTTAAATCAGTTCTTAGTGTATTTTAAAAGGACTATGTTGTCATTGTTGCTATGAATCTTTAAATTTCTTTTTTTTAATTGAAGTATAGTTGATTTACAATATTGTGTTAGTTTCAGATGTACAGCAAAGTGATTCAGTTACACTTTTTTTTCAGATTCCTTTCCATTATAGTTGTTACGAGATTTTGAATATAGTTCCCTGTGCTATACAGTAAATCCTTGTTGTTTGTCTATTTTATATATAGTGGTGTGTACCTGTTAATCCCGTACTTCTAATTTATTCCTCCTCCCCCACTTCCCCTTTGCTAACTATGTTTGTTTTCTATGTCTGTGAGTCTGTTTCTGTTTTGCAAATAAATTCATTTGTATTAATTTTTAAATTCCACATATAAGTGATATCATATTTGTCTTTCTCTTGAAATTTCTTATTTAGCCTCCCTGCCTCAGTTTCCTCAGCTGTTCTATCTCAGGATGTTGTCACAACAAAATTATATCATCACTGTGGGACTTCTCGAAATAGCTATCATCTCTGAAAATGTGGAGAAAGGGTATTATTTTCATCACCGTGATTACAGAATGTCCGGTTAGGAGAATTAACAGTATTCGTCTGGTGGGACTCTCATCTCTGGAAGCTGTCTATATAGGGTTTCCTTACTGGACTGAGTCCGAAAGACAACCTGTCGATTCACTCAAACCACTAATTTAATTGACTTTTTAATTTTCTACTAAATTGACAAACTGAGTAAATTGACCAAATTGGCTGTTTTGATATCATTTAGACTCAGTTTGAGTGGAGCTAATCACGAAGGGGGAAATAATTGTTATTGACATTGCCACAGTGATCAAAGACACCCCTGGCATGGCTGATGGGGAGCGCAAGGACCCTTACCATGTCCACTGGCCTCACGCTCCACCCAACTAAGGCTCAGAGAACAAACACTGCCCGATCCACTGCACTGCATTACAGGGGGGAAAATTCTGAACAGGATCAATCAATACATAAGTGAACATTATTGGCAAGACTCCATGTGCCCAATTCTGAGTGTAGTGAAGAGCTATCTAGGCTGAGGAGACTTAGATGGTCCCTGGGGTACAGAGAATAATGACCCCCAAAGATATCCCAATCTTAATCCCTGGAATCTGTGAATGTTACTTTACAAGGCACAGGGGACTTTGGAGATGTGATTAAATTAAGGATCCTTCCATACAGAGATTATACTGATTTCTGCAGGTGGGTCCAATGTAATCACCAGGGTCCTCATAAGGGGGGGACCAGGAGAGATTTGACTACAGAAGGGAATAAGACATGTGAGGAAGGGCCACAAGCCAAGCAATGCAGGCAGACTCGAGAAGCTAGAAAAGACAAGAAAACGGATTCTCCCCTACAGCCTCCAGAAGGACCCCACCTTGCCAACACCTTGCTCTAGCCCAGGGAAACTGACTGGACCTCTTGACTCCAGATTGCAAGAGAGCACACGTGTGCTGCTGCAAGCCACCACTTTCACAGCAGCCACAGGAGGCTAACGCACTCCCACCAGCTGTCTTCCAGCCATAATCCTCGGTGCAGACGCTTCAGGGCAGGAGGGGACATTAAATGGCGGTGAAGAGTGGCAGTCCTGTCCCGTTTCTGCTTCTAACAAAGTGGTTCTGTTTTAAATGTGGGTTCCATGTATGATTTCATGGTGGGGGGAAGAAATGACTCTTCTGAAATGGGAGGAGGGAGCAAACTGAAATAGAGATAGTTGGTATTTGTGGATCTCATACATGGAAAACACTTGGATCAGTGCCTGGCACAGAGTGAACATAATAAAATGCAGTCGTGGTGGTGGTGATGGTAGTTATTATCTGCTCTGATTCCATCCAGCTCACTGCCATTCAGGGACTTGTCCAGTAGCATCCAGCTCCTAGTAGCAGAACCAACATTAGAACCCAGGTCTTTATAATCCTAGGGTCGACTGCAATCCGCAACCCGGATCTTCCCCCAAATAGGAAATGCCACCAGCTGACCGTGACTTATACTGAAATTAAACTTGCTGCATAAGGGCTGTTTTGATTTTATGTGTTTTGTCTGCAGTTCCAAGGAGGGCTGACCACGCTGGGTGTTCCCTGTGTTGCCCATTACTCCACCATTACTCTGGTGGGCCGCAGTGCCCGCAGGTGATTGGATAGCAGAAGGGGCTAGCTGCTTCTGGCTCCCCCAACCCCACCCCGCAACCGACAGCTGGAGAGAAGACTGCCGTGGAGATGGCGGGGCAGGCCGGGGCGATGGGCAGGGATGGTGAGGCAGCAACGGAAGCAGCTGCCGGCCCGTTAAGGGCACTCGGGTGACATCTGGGCCGTACCAGGCCCAGCCATATGCTCAAATGCAAACCACAGCTGCTTGCAGGCGATTCTGTCCTCTACACGGCAGCAGCAGAGATAACATATTCTCCCAGCTCTGCAGGCGACTTCTCTTGCTGCTCCGTCACTTGCTTTGATGTCCCACTGAGGAGGTGTCCTGTTAGCCTAGCATCAAGTCAAAGGGATAGGAGTTTTAGTCTAGCCAGTACTTTTCTGTAACTGCACTGTAGGAGAATGGGGGTGGGGGGAAGACACAGCAGATGAGCCGGGAAGACACAACCCTTTGTCATACACAGAGCTCTCATTGTCTTTACCTAACTAGAGCCATTGCTTCCTGTCTGAATAAAGCTCCTCACCTGGGCTTACAAGGTTCCCAACTATCTTGTGCCTACTCACCACTCCAAGGCCTTTTTCTATTCTTCCACTCACACCAAAAAGGATTACTCATTGACCCCCCACTACGCCATTCCATTAGAACACAAGCTTCAAGAGGGAAGCAACTCTATCTTTCCAATGCTGTGTCCCCAGTCCTCCATATGTTTGACACACAGTGGGTCGCAGAAATATCTGTGAAGGAATGAATATGGCTTATTTTCCATACCTGCACAGTACTAAACACAGTGCTAGGCATTGACTGGCATGAGATCTTAGGTAAGTTTCTAAACCTCATTTACAGGACGTCTGTAAGGGTGAAAACAGAGACAAATATACAAAATGTCATCAAGGACATGTTCAACCTATTAAAATATAAATAATATTATCCATATTTCCAGACCTGATGAACACCCTACATAAAATTGTGTAAATAATAAGTTCATAGGGTTGACGTGAGAATCAAAGGAGATAACATGTATGAAGTGTGCTCAGTCCCTGACACAGAGTATAGCTCAATAGATGTTAGCCAGGGCTTCCCTGGTGGCGTAGTAGTTAAGAATCCGCCTGCCAATGCGGGGGACATGGGTTGGAGACCTGGTCTGGGAAGATCCCACATGCCTTAGAGCAACTGAGCCCATGCACCACACCTACTGAGCCTGCACCCTAGAGCCCCCGAGCCACAACTGCTGAGCCCGCATGCCACAACTACTGAAGCCCACACACCTAGAGCCCATGCTCCTCAACAAGAGAAGCCACTGCAATGAGAAGCCTGTGCACCGCAACAAAGAGTAGCCCCCACTCGCTGCAACTAGAGAAAGGCCGCACACAGCAACGAAGACCCAACACAGCCAAAAATTAATTAATTAATTAATTATTTTAAAAAATAGCTGTTAGCCATTATTACCATGTTGCTATTTTCACAAAGATTAATAAAATAGCAACAAATGCAGGAGTAGATAATTACAGTGAAAAATAAGAGGTGCTGTCACAACAGTACAAAGTCCTGTGCAGCCCCAGAGGCTCTATCTTAAAAATGTATCTAGAAACAGAACACTTTCACACCATTTCCACCAATACCATTTTAGTCCAAGCCACCCTCATTTCTCACTTAGTCTATTTCAGTTGCCTCCTAACTCTTCTCTCTGCCCTCACTTTGCCCTTCCCCCTCCTCCCTGCCCTAGTCTATTCTCAACACAGCAGCCAGTGGTCCTGCTAGAACTTAAGTCAGCTCATGTCACTCCCCTGTTCAAACCTCTCCAGTGGCTCCCCATCTTTCTCCAAGCAGAAGCCAGAACTACTATTGCCTACAGTGATGGTTAATTTTATGTGTCAACTTAACTGGGCCACAGGGTGCCCAGACATTTGGTCAAACATTATTTTGGGTGTGTCTGTGAGTGTGTTTCTGGATGAGATTAACACTGAAATCTGTAGACTGAGTAAAGCAGATTGCCCTACTTAATGTGGGTGGGCCTGGTCCGATCAGTTGAAGACCTGAATAGAACAAAAAAGCTGAGTAAGAGGGAACTTCTCCTATTTGACTGATGTGAACTGGGCCACTGGTCTTCTCTTTAAGGCTCAGACTGAAACATCAGCTCTTTTTGGGTCTCAAGCCTGCCAGCTCTCAGACTGGAATTACACCACTGGCTTCCTGGGTCTCCAGCTTGGAGATAGCAGGTCATGGGACATCTCAGCCTCCATAACTGTGTGAGCCAATTCCTCATTATTCTCTTAATTACATAATAGTATACATAATAGTATATTATACATATATAATAACAAATATACACATCTGGAGAACCCTGCCTAATACACCTACAGGCCACCCACACTAACCACGGTGCCCTCCCGTGCACCACCATTATTTCTTTAATTTCAACTCTTTCCACTTTCCTTTCTCTCTCTTTGTTCCAGCCATGTTGGTCCCCAAACACGAGAAGCCCAGTTAAGCTTAAAGACCTCAGTGCCCACCATGCCCTCCACCTAGAATGCTCTTCTAAGTAAGTGCCTCACATCTTCACTTCTTTCAGATCTCTACCCAAATGTTATATGACTGTGAAACTTTCCCAAACCTTCTTATATGAAATCGTGTGACACACACACACACACACATTCACTTTCTTTTAAATTGCTTTAGTTTTCTCTATAGCACTTACAATTATCTGACATACTATATCTTCACTTGTTTATTTGTTCAATGTCTATCTTTCTCTTCCAAATAGAATATAAATTCCTTGAGAGTAGGAGCTTTGTCTTGTTCACAGCTGTATTCCCAATAGGTAGACTTGTACCTAGTCCTAGTACCTAGTTGTGCTCTATGCCTGTTGACTGAATTAATGAATATATTAAAATTTTAAGTCCGATTCTAGAGGAGAGAAAGGTATTATAGACAGGTGGCAATAAAGGATATACAGGCAATCAGAGTAGAAGACTAGAGTTTTGCTGAGTGTTGGTTAAGAATTAGGTAGCAAAGAATTCAGGGTTTTGCCCCCCAACAAGGACCTGGAGGACAGACACTCCACAGTGCTGATTAAGAGCTGATCTTCATGCTTAACAGCCAGCAGAGCAAAAAGCATGTTTGACATCCTTGCCTATAAATTAAGGAGCCCAACCAGGATATAAGCTTGAGGTGAGCTGAGTGAGTAGCCCCATTCAGGGCCAAGATTTTCCTCAGAAAACAGCTCTGGGTCTGCTCTAACACTGAGATAAATTGGAGACAGAGACCCTAAAGTTCAGTGCCAATGAGAATAGCTACAATATTTTTAGTTGGAAATAGCCCACCAGAGCCATAAAATCTCAATGAAGAAATCAAACATAGAAGGTCTAGTTTTAAGCAATGTGACATCCTGGTAAAATCTCCAAGAGAAGCAGGTGGTGAAATATTGCCCCTAGTAAGTAAATGAGTTGTCTTGCAATAAATGGTTGTCAGAAGAAAGAAGTTGAGAAGGCTAAAGTTGTCATGTGCATCATGGTCAGGAAGAAGAGACCAGAGGCTGGAACTGGAGAGAGCTGGCTCTGTCTACACTAGAACAGTAACCAAATGGGGGACCCAGTGCTTGCTAACTATCCCTGCCCATGAGATAGGGTATTAACTGCTCTATCCTATTTCATAGGGTAACCACAAGAGTCAAAGGAGGTAAAGTTTGCAGAGGTGACACTGTGAGATAATAGCAGTAGATTATGAGCATTGAGTTTTAGATGAGATGTTCCATGGATGTAAGTTAGGTGGACAAAGCTTTCTAAAGAGGACTAACTGCTACTTGGGAAAGAAGCCTAACTTAATTAATGCTATACCTATGACACAGCTTGCATCCCCCCAGCCATGAAAGAGCTTCCTTCCTTTCTGTCTCTCCTGCCCATCCCAGTCTTGTTCCAATCAACACAGCGTTGTTGAGCTGGACACAGACAAGAACTTGTCTCTTTGACAAGCCACCTCTTAGAGCCCTGTTGACAGCTGTAATCAGCTGTTACTGATTATAAAAGTCATACATGTTTGAAATGACATACGTCCAAGGTTCTTCATCACAACATTGTTTATAACAAAAAAAAGGATTCATAATAGTTTGTGTTGATTTTTTTAAAACTGAGATACTTGTGAAGAATGGAATTCTATGCAAGAATTCCTAAGAATCTAAGTCCTTTAAATACTGATATGACATCACTGCCAAGAAATATTACTAAGTTAAAAAAAAGGAACAGAATGGTGTACATATAGGCATGCTACTGTTTATATAAGAAAGAGAGAGAAAAAAAGATATCTGTGTGGGGGGGTTTACTTGGATTGCATAGAATAACTCCAAAAGTATGCCCATGAAACTAATAATACTGCTGCCTCCAGGGAGAAGAAGTAGGCAACTGAATGAATGAGTGAACAAATGAATGAGAGACAGAGATGTTTGCTATCTATCCTTATACCTTTTGAATTTGTTCCACTTGAATGTATGTCCTTAAAACTTAAATTAAAAATAAAAGGACAATATAAAATACATTAGATGTGCTCATTGTAGAAAAATTTCAAAACACAGCAAAGTATAAACAGCAAATAAGTATGACTCCATTGTTTCATAACTAGAAATGATCATTATTAATGCTGATTTCTTTCCAGTTGTTTTCTCTGCATATTTTACATAACTAAGATCACAAGGTTTAGAGATTTTTATATCCTACTCTAACATAGTGCCATAAGCATTTTCCCACATCACTGAAATGTTAACAGAAAGATTATTTTAATGAATGATTTCTACTCCATCCTATGAATGCACCACAGTTTAACTAGTACCCTTGATCACTTAAGCAGTTTCCAATTTTTTGTAATTATTTTTGGGCACTGATCTCTGACTGAGTCTCTGATTATATCTGTAAGCTGAATTCCTAAAAATAGGCTTACTGGGTGAAAGGGTATGATTTTTTTTTTCCAGTCTCTTGATACAGACTGCCAGAGTCCCTCCAGAAATCCTGTACCAATTTATATCCCTACCAACTGTGTATGAGAGCACCCTTTGCACTATAACCCAGGGCTGTTCTGATGTCACCACTGGGTGCCAAAATTCTAGTCATTCTCCAGCTGCGGATCAGAAATCAATAAACAGGACAGCCACTCTCAGAGCTGGCAGGCATAAATGATACAAGTTTGATAATTGCTTTGTAAAAGCATCTTTTCTGGATTCCTGAGACAGTTATCCAGAATTGGTAGATACTAAAAGTACCATTATCATGAAGAATAACACTGTTTCGAGTATTCTTTGTCCCTTGCTGAGAGAAAACTCTATTTTATAAAGCAAATTTCTCTCCTTACAACCAAGCACCCCAGGCTTTAAATTAAGCCACACAACAGCGCTGCAAAAGAATATCAACAGTACATGGATTTCAAGTTGGTTTCAGAAGCAAGACTTCTAGTCTGAACATGGCTACGTAAATAAGTAGGCTTCTCCTCATTTTACTCCTTCTCCCCCTAGAAGTCACACAAAAGCAAAAAGAGAATTATAAACTACACAAACTGTGGTTTCCATAGAATTTGAAGATGAATATAACCCAAAGTACATGTAAGGGTGCCCTGAACAGGCCGCGACTGGACTGAGATTCAGTTAGGGGAAGTGAAGAGTAGAAGAAAAAAAAGAGACGGGAGAGTCCAGCAGGGACAAATTTCAGAAAGTGCCACCTAAATGACATGGCCTGAAGGTGAAGGCTCGCTGCATGCTTACAGGGACTAGGTGGCCAGAACAGGTGACTTGGACGCTCTGGGACCCCGCTGGCTCACAGCAGCAGTCTATCTTCGTGGGGCACGGGAGGGAGCAAGCATCAGAGGCTGCCCGGGCCCCTCCCCACACAGGATCTCCCGCCCATGAGCTGGCTCAGAAAATCCAGCTCATTCCGTTATGAATAACACCACCAACAACAACAATGGCATTATCATCATTATTCATTGCTGGAACAAGAATAATAATAGCAGTAATCGCATATATAATATCACGCAACAGACTGGGAGAAAATATTTGCAAACAACGCATCCGACAAGGACTTAATTTCCAAAATACACAAACAGCTCGTACAACTCAATAACAAAAAAGCAAACAACCCAATCAAAAAATGGGCAGAAGACCTACATAGACATTTCTCCAAAGAAGACATACATACATACATGAAAAAATGCTCAACATCACTATTATTAGAGAAAAGCAAATCAAAACTACAATGAGATACGACTTCACACTGGTCAGAATGGCCATCATTAAAAAGTCTACAAATAACAAATGCTGGAGAGGATGTGGAGAAAAGGGAACCCCCTTACACTGTGGTGAGAATGAAAATTGGTGCAGCCACTATAGAAAACAGTATAGAGGTTCCTTAAAAAACTAAAAATACAGTTGCCGTATGATCCAGCAATCCGACTCCTGGGCATATACCCAGAGAAAACTCTCATTCGAAAAGATACATGCACCCCAGTGTTCACAGCAGCACTATTTACAATAGCCAAGACATGGAAGCAACCTAAATCAGGGTCCCCCAACCCCTGGACCGCAGACCGGTACCAGTCCACAGCCTGTTAGGAACAAGACCACACAGCAGGAGGTGAGTGGCAGGCGAGCACGTGAAGCTTCATCTGCCGCTCCCCATCGCTTGCATTACCACCTGAACCATCCCCCCACCCCATCCGCGGAAAAACTGTCCTCCACAAAACTGGTCCCTGGTGCCAAAAATGTTGGGGACCGCTGACCTAAATGTCCATTGACAGATAAATGGGTAAAGAAGTGGTATATATAAACAATGGAATACTACTCAGCCGTTAAAAAAAAGAATGAAATAACGCCATTTGTAGCAACATGGATGGACCTAGAGATTATCATACTAAGTGAAGTAAATCAGACAGAGAAAGACAAATATCATATGATATCACGTTGTCTACGGCCATACCACCCTGAATGTGCCTAATCTCTGCTGATATCACGTATATGTGGAATCTAAAATATGATACAAATGAACTTATTTATAAGACAGAAACAGACTCACAGACATAGAAGACAAATTTATGGTTACCAAAAGGGAAAGGGGGTGGGGGAGGGATAAATTAGGAGTTTGGGATTATCAGATACAAACTACTACATATAAAATAGGTAAACAACAAGGTCCTACTATAGAGCACAGGGAACTATATTCAATATCCTGTAATAAACCATAATGAAAAAGAATATGAAAAAGATTATATATATATGTATGTATATATATCTGAATCACTTTGCTGTACACCAGAAACTAACACAACATTGTAAATCAACTATACTTCAATTTAAAAATTTAAAAAGGATAAAAGAATTTAGATATAAAGGTTAAAAAATGTATATCATATAGATTATAGACAGATAACAACAACAATAATAATAGAGATAACTGCTTCAGCACCAATGCAGAGAGTCTATAAGAAAAAATATGGGCAAAAGGTAGAAAAATTATTCATTTCAAAAATTTCACAATGAAATGTGGCTGGCAAAGCTCAAGGAAGAAGTAGAAATAAATAGAATAAACACCACAGAAATGAAAACAAAAGCATTAAGGTGCAAAATGCAGAACAGACACTGAAGAAAACAGAATAAGGGATATAGAGACAGGTATGTGAAACTTGAATAAAAGGACACAAAATGAAATGAGTTACAGACATGAGAGATAAAATTATAGATGTGAAAGACAGACGAAGGAGACCCAATACTAGACTCCCTTAAAATACAAAAAATAAAATGAACCAGAACAATGAAGGAAAACAAATACTTAACAATACAATTCAACCAGCCTGAAATGAAAGGCTTGATTTTGCGTGTTGAAAAGGCCTCTCATGGTCAGGAAAACTGATCCAGAACAGTGAACACTGAGACATTGCCTGGCAAAGTTGCTGGACTTTAAAGATACAGAATCTTTTGATCCAGCATTTGAAAGTTCGATTACAAGAGAGAAAGATCAGGCTGACTTCAGATTTCTCCACATTCAACACTTCAAGACACTGGAGAGATGCCTAAAAATCCCCAAGGATTCAACATCTGAGCCAAGAATTTTATATTTATCCAAATCATTCTCCAAGAATAATGACTCTGAACAAACAGTTCTGAACCTGCAAAAACTCAAGGAACGTTATTCCACAGCAGTTCTTGAGGAAACTTCCAGAGGATAATCCACAGCAGTGTGAGAAATGCCTTGGGTTCTAGCGCAAGAGTCTTAAATACATTCACCTAAGAGCAAAAAATGAAACACAAACATAGGTTTGGATGATGGAAGAGAATGTAAGTGTTATATACCCTGACAACCTAGAAATAACAACAACAAAAGAAAAGTTTACAAAAACGGACCAGGGAAGACCAAGAAGGAAGGAGATATAGTAATTCTGCCATTTACCTGATCTGTAACAGATAAGAGTCCGAGAACATTATTTAAAGCTGACAAATCAAGTACCCGAGGTGTATGAGAAGAAATAAAAGCTTACTGACAGTTCAACTGTAAACTGCAAGCAAGATATTATTGACTAAATTTGGGAAACTAAGGAGAAGGAAGGAAGGACAAAAGAACAGGAAACACATTAAGTTTATAACTGTTCATATTAGGAAACCATTAGATACTGTGTAAAGAAATAGGGACTATGAGAATTATATAAAGCTATAATTAATTTTATGATGGCAGCAACTAGAACAAAGGTACCAGCCTTCCTAAATATCAGAAGAACTACACACACACAGAAAGCAAAGATCACAGAGTAAATGTGCAGAAGCAATTATAAAAAGAGTACACATAAAATAATATGAAAAACTAAACCCAAACATACGTATCAGTATGTAGATGAGCCTCAATCATTATTAAAAGTAAAAGTTTTTCAGATCATAGCATAAAGAAAATCCAAACTCTATGTTGTAAAGAGATAGAATAAAACAAAATGATTTTAAAAAATAAAAGACTGGACAAAGGTATACCAGGCAAATACAAACAAAATGAAAGCAGAGTTTATGATATTAATACTATACAAAGTAGAATTAAGGCCAAAAAGCATTAAATGATACAAAGAAGGACATTTTATAATGCTAAAGGGTACAGTCCACAATTAAGATATCAGTTATGAATATTTATATACCTGATTACATAGCAGCAATATTCCTAAAGCAGAAATTATCTAGACATACAGAAAAATAAACAGCAACCTGCCAGCTGCAGAAGACTTTAATTCAGTTCTCCCAGTCTATGATAGAACAAGCTGACAAAACATAACATAAATCTTTGGCCCTGCATACCTAGCAATGCCACATGCAAAATGACATGGGCATAGGTTATTTATTTCAGCATTGTTTGTAAAAGCATAACTTTCCTGTTCATCAATAAATGACTAGTTAAAACAAATTATGGGATAACAATTCAGTCACCTGTACCATAACGAGGGAGAAAAAAAAGGATGAGTATCTCTATGAACTCACAGAAATGCTTTCAAGTGTTCTTCATGTGAAATGGTACCATATCTCCTCACTACTTTGGTTCTTGCAGTAGAGAGCCACACTGTTTACACTAGCCCCTTCCCAGAAAGGAAATTGTGCATTCAAGTCCACTGCCACGTGACTTGCCTGGGCTTGACCATGTCACATCCTAACAGAAGTTTTCAATGTAATTGCAGAGCTCTGCTCAGACTAATTGATATTTTCCTCTGTCAAAAGTGTGGGCATGTCCCACACTGGGACTACTCTTCCAGCCTGGGTCCCAGAGTGATGAGATACATGGAGAAGAGACACACAGACCCACAGCAGCCCACCTAAAACACAAGCAAGAAATTACTGTTTGTTTCTGTAAGCCACTGAGATGTGAGATTGTATGTTGAGTGGGTAAAGCTGGCCAATACAGAAATCATCCAAAAGTGGCGATTTTAGGAAAAGTTGGATTTTACTGTCTGCCTCATTGTCAAGAGATTTTCTCCATATGATACTTTGTAGTACAATACCTAATTTCATGTACTTATTTCGTGAACACTTAGACAGCAGTTACTACATGCCAAGAACTACTCCAAGCACTTTACAAAAATTAATTTACTGAATTGTCATAAAATCCCATATCCTCATTTCACAAATGAGGAAACTGAGACAGAGAGAAGTCACGATCATATGGCATGTAAGCAGCAGAGTCCGAGTTTAAACCCAGGCAGTCTGGCCCCAGAGTCCATGTCCTTAACCACTATGCCATGCAATTATCATAACCATTGATATATATTGAGTTAATTTATACTAAGCACGTTTGATCTTATTTGATTCTCATGATAACTCCAGGAAGTGGGGGGACCTGAGACTTCAAAGATGCCAAGTTACTGATCCAAGGTTACATGTTGACCTTGATGGCAGCGATGTTCTATAAAGATGATGCTCCGTAGAGAAAAAACCTCCAAATACTAATATAACTCTTCCTGTTCAAATCTGGTGTCAGGCGGACGGGGGAAGAGGCATCAACCAAATCTTACCATCACTATATTTCCAATTCTCTTTGTGCTTATCACCATCATGATCATTAATAAATGTTTGCTGGATGTCTACCTCAAGAAAGGCATTGTGCTAGGCTCCCTTCCCCCAGTTAAGATTGGAGACGTAGGCTTACTCTCATTAGGCCTTGATATGGTGAAAGATGCAATAAACAAGCACCCCAGAGGACCAGGAAGCATCCGGCACCCTGGTCAGGTGGCTCTCACTTGGTGACTACAGTTTTCACAAGACTGCATAGCAGCCAGCTGCCCCAGAAAGTAGCAGGAAGAGAAAACACAATATTCCTGTCCTCCTGTTTCATTATCACCAGGGAGGGCGTTGGCATTAAAGGAGCAGTGTGAAATGGACAATTCACACATCTTCTGAGTTTCTCAACAATGTCGGTCCCTGCTGTTGCCACAGCCGCTGCGGCTGCCGCTGCGGCTGCCGCTGCCTCGAGGTCTTCTCACAACAAGAGTATTAGACGTGGACCAGCGAGGAAGCGTGTGCAAACAGGTGCACGCACACGCACACACACACACTCCCTACACCCCATTCTCCACTCCCAAGAAATGGCAGGGAATATGGAAAAAACAAAAGAGGCAGCAAGCATTCGAGGAAGGGCCCCTCTTTCATTGCTGGAAGCTTCAGAAGAGCAATGGAGTCCTCCTGCAGCTGCAGGTTACAGCCCAACGGCCCCAGTGGAATCTCTCTTCTCCAGTCTCTCCCTTTAGTACCAGACAGACCACTTCTGGAAAAGAGTGGTACAGGGCCTTCAAGGTTTTGTCTGGTACACCCACCACCTGAAAACAGGATGCAGCCAATGAGAATAAGGGCCTACCTTGATCCCTGCCCAACCAGCCCTCCTGGAGCCTCCTGGGCCCAGGTGAAGGCTCAACCCCTCCCAAACCTCTGGGCCACTCTTGCTTTTAATTGGGAAGAATTGGGAGCTCGACTTCCATACCCTGGGCATTCAGACTTAGGGCAGCTCAGTTTTGATTAGGTAGCCTAATTCTGAAAACTGAGCTTCTTCCCCATTGTCACCTGTATTAGGATTCTCCAGAGAAACAGAACCAATAGGAGATATAGGTGTAAAGAGATTTATTATAAGGAATTGGCTCCCACAACTATGGAAGCTAAGCCCCACGATCTGCCATCTATAAGCTGTAGAACCAAGAAAGCCAGTGGTATGGTTCTAATCCGAGTCCAAAGGCCTGAGAACCAGGAACACTGACGGCTGTAAGTCCCAGTCCAAGGGCAGGAGAAGACCGATGTCCCAACTTGGCAGGCAGGCAGCAAAAGGGGCAAACTCCTCCTTCCTGTACTCTTTTGTTCTATTCAGGCCCTTGAAGGATTGGATGATGCTTACCCACATTAGGGAGGGCAATTTATTTTACTGAGTCTGCCAATTCAAATGCTAATCTCATCCAGAAACACCCTCACAGACATACCCAGAAATAATGTTTAATCTGGGCTTGGCCCCATCCAGTTGACATATAAAATTAACCATAACAACACCTGTACCCCAGCCTCTGGCCACCAGACCCGTTTTGATAAACTGCCTGCGACACTGGTTCCTCCAGGACAGAGACCTGCCAGGTTTTTGCTAGTCTCTCCTTTCAAGGCCAAGTTCCTCACCATAAAAATCCACCTGATTATTTCTTGCTGAATCAGTGGCTGTCATCTGTCATCTTATTTGGTCCTGTTGTAACACATTCCATAGTGCAAAATAATTTTGAGATTAAATGTCCCCCCACAGGACCCTATAGTCCTTTGGGGCAAGGGCCATATAGGTCTGTGTCTTATTCCTCTGTGTGCCCCTAACAATCAGCCCCCCAAGGAGGCACTCAGCCAATAGTTGTTGAATGAAATCCCCTCACCAAGCCATGGCGGTCTGGCATCCCCCTTGGGTGGTTGACATACAAAGGGCTAGAAAGTTTAGGTCAACCCAGGAGAATTACTTACAAGAAGCCAAGAGGCACACTTGGCTTCTTGTTGAGGGACTTCCCTGGTGGCGTGGTGGATAGGACTCCGCGATCCCAATGCAGGGGGCCCAGGTTCAATCCCTGGTCAGGGAACTAGATCCCACATACATGCTGCAATTAAGAGTTCGCATGCCACAACTAAGGATCCCGCCTACCGCAACTAAGGAGCCTGCCTGCTGCAACTAAGGAGCCCGTCTGCCACAACCAAGACCCGGTGCAACCAAATAAATAAATATTAAAAAAAAAAAAAAGCCCAGTTGAAGGAGACTAAGTTTTGCCTGTTTCTGTCACTGTTGCCATGGGAATAGAATGCCTCCTGTGTGGCACATTCATATAAGTGGAGTATTTCTTCACAGCAACATCTCTGAGTGGAATTCCCACTGCAGGGATCAGGCCTTCCTCTCCTGGGCAGCACTAGATGCCATCCTAGGGGCCCTAGAGTCTACAAAAAAGGGGGAGACCACCTCCTTCTCCTCCTCAGGCCTTCTCTTTATCCCTCTCCAGCTTTCATCATCTCCCCCTCCCTTCCTCTCCAGCCCAAATGCTCAGATAGCAAACTGACCTCACAAGGTCTTCTCACAAAGATGGGTGTCTTATCTGAGTGAAGTGGGGGTAACAAAATCACCTCCAGGTCAAGGGGACATTTCAAGCAATTCTATCTGTTCAATAACAACAGTGGAGTCGATACTAATGCTATGGAGTCTAAGCTTGTACTGCTCGCCACACAACAGGCCAAAACTCGAGAGGTGAGTTCTTGAGCCAAGGAATAATGACTTGATTCGGAAAGCCAGCAGATGGAGAAGATGGTGGGCTCGTGCCCCAAAGAACCATCTTGCCTGATTTAGAATTCAGGCTCCTTTTATACTAAAAGGGGAGGGAGTAAAGTCAAATACTTCCTGGTTCCCATCAGCCTCGGGAAGGGATGTGTTAATTTCTTCCTCCCTGCAGTCATTCACAGGTGGGCCTGGTCCGGATGTTTCCTGTGAGCTAAACAGAGGTTTTTTGTTTTTTTTTTTAAATAAATCTATTTATTTTTTATTTTTGGCTGCGTTGGGTCTTCGTTCCTGCACGCAGGCTTCTCATTGCAGTGACTTCTCTTGCTGAGGAGCACAGGCTCTAGGTGTGTGGGCTTCAGTAGTTGCGGCGCACGGGCTCTAGAGCGCAGGCTCAGTAGTTGTGGCGCACGGGCTTAGTTGCTCCGCAGCATGTGGGATCTTCCCGGACCAGAGCTCGAACCCATGTGCCCTGCAATGGCAGGCGGATTCTTAACCACTGCACCACCAGGGAAGTCCAACAGAGGTATTTTAGCTTAATGCTCATTACCTGGGAAGATGTCCCCTTGACCTGGAGGTGATCCCAGAGATGGGCCATTATGTATAATTAAAGCTTGTAGGCAACACCCCTTTAGTGATTAACTTGTAGTAGAATACAAAAGGTTCTTCCTTATTACACTAACACAGCTACTCTCACATGAAGGAAAAAATGGCCTGGATGATGGACATCTGTGGGAAAGAAAGGAAGCACGCATTTATTGAGCAAATATTTTGTGCATTTTCTCACTTAATTTGATATTACTACCTCCATTTTACAGATGAAGCAATTGAGGCTTAGAGATCTCAAGTAACAGTTAAGTTATAAAGCCAAGACTTAACCCTAACTTAGATTTTTCTGAATCCCAATCCAGTACTCTTTCCACTATACCTGAGTGCCTCCCAGTAATGATGAGAAAACATCATCCTAACTAATAGTTTTCCCTTTCATTTCATCTTCAGTACTTCAGATAGGTTACCTTCAGTTTGACCTTTGGCCCCACTCCTTCCTTCCCTCTGTATTGCCGAAATAGTCAAAGGGTTGGGAAGGCAACAAGTGAAGGGAAAAAGATTAGCCACACCACATTATTGATCCCTTGGTCCTCCAATATTGGCTGGTTTGGAGTCATGCTTCTGACCTACCTGCCATACCTGAAAGTTCTGACGTGCTTTCTGTACTATTTGGGGGTCAATGTCTGCCCAGCCCCTTTCTCTTGTCTCATAGTACATGATTCCATCCTGTCCTGTCTGAAGGCTATATTGACTTTGAAGCAGTGATTCTCAAAGTGTGGTCCAGAGCCAGCAATGTCAGCATGACCCGGGAAGTGGTTAAAACTGCAGATTTTCAGGCCCCACCTCCAACCGCTGAATCAGAAATTCTGGGGGTGGTACCCAATAGCCATCGTCTTTTTTTTTTTTTTTAACATCTTTATTAGAGTATAATTGCTTTACAATGGTGTGTCAGTTTCTGCCTTATAACAAGGTGAATCAGTTATACATATACATATGTCCCCATATCTCTTCCCTCTTGCATCTCCCTCCCTCCCACCCTCCCTATCCCACCCCTCTAGGTGGTCACAAAGCACCGAGCTGATCTCCCTGTGCTATGCGGCTGCTTCCCACTAGCTATCTATTTTACTTTTGGTAGTGTATATATGTCCATGCCACTCTCTCACTTTGTTCCAGCTTACCCTTCCCCCTCCCTGTATCCTCAAGTCCATTCACCAGTAGGTCTGCATCTTTATTCCCGTCTTGCCCCTAGGTTCTTCTGACCATTTTCTTTCGTTTTTTTTAGATTCCATATATATGTGTTAGCATACGGTATTTGTTTTTCTCTTTCTGACTTACTTCACTCTGTATGACAGTCTCTAGGTCCATCCACCTCACTACAAATAATTCAGTTTCATCAAAAAATCTACAAATAATAAATGCTGGAGAGGGTGTGGAGAAAAGGGAACCCTCTTGCACTGTTGGTGGGAATGTAAATTGATACAGCCACTATGGAGAACAGTACAGAGGTTCCTTAAAAAACTAAAAATAGAACTACCATACGACCCAGCAATCCCACTACTGGGCATATACCCTGAGAAAACCATAATTCAAAAAGAGTCACGTACCAAAATGTTCATTGCAGCCCTATTTACAATAGCCAGGACATGGAAGCAACCTAAGTGTCCATCAACAGATGAATGGATAAAGAAGATGTGGCACATATATACAATGGAATATTACTCAGCCATAAAAAGGAACTAAACTGAGCCATCTGTCTTTTAACAAGCCCTCCAGGTGGTTCCCAAGCACTCTCGAGCTTGAGAACCCTAGCCTTTAAGGCTTGCTCTCTTGCCCTCTGAATACAGCACCTCTTTCCAGCCCTTTTTCCATCTCTTCACTTCCCAGGACCCAATTTAAGAAAGGTGGAATTTCAGTGGCAGGTGAGATTTAAACTGACATTTTCCCTCCTTTCTAGCTCTGTTGGCTACCTGATTGCAATAATACTCCAGAGGCCCCACCCTCAGAAAATACCTATTCAAAATCAGAGCAGATTATTTTAAAATGCTTGTTGGCACATTGATGCCACTGGCTGGTTTCTACTGATTAATTAATCCTTATTTGACCTGAATTAATTCCTAATCTGTGTAAAATGATGGAGATTTGCTGGAATGCAGCAAATTTGAGACTCTAAAAACCAAAGGCATGTGGGATTCAGCATCAGGCTGCCATGAGGATTAAAGTACTTCTTCAATTGGTACATTATTTGAAGTTTGATTTTTCCTCCTTTCTCCTCTCCACCCCCACCTCCTACCAGGAAAAGAAAAATTACCAGAAGACACGAGCATATTGTCTCCCCTTCTCCCAAATAAAGGTAAACTGACAGCGCTTTCAATGAAAGACTGCATGATTGGAATTAAATGTCAAATACAATTTTCTGTTGGCAATTCAAAGTGTTGGTGTCAAAACCATAACTGACAGTACGGCTGGAGATTAGTATCTGTCTGGATCTTAGCATCACACTGTGGGGAAGGTTTATGATTTAGTAGATTAACACAGCTCTCTTCACGCCACCACTTAAGAGATAATTTGTTGAAGCAGGAGCCAATTAGATTGTGGTTGCCCCTGAGCAGGAGGCTCCCTCCCCTAAAGTTCTGTCAGGCGTTTGATGGCTCACCCTGCTCCCTGTGGGGGTCTGCCATCATGACGGGTGACAGGCAGGCGAGGTGAGCAGGCCACAGCTGCCAACAACCCGGCTGTCAGTAGCCACCAGTGATGTTTGCTGGCAATGTCTCAGGGAAAATGGATTTGCTATTGATCCAACCAATATGAAATGGCCTTCCAGGTTGGAGATTTGATTTATTTCGTTTCTGCTTCTCACATGGGATGGAAGGAGGAGGGGGACTTCCTGGCAAGTCATTGAATCATACACTCTACCACTAGATTTCTTCTAGCTCTAGGAAAAAGATGACGATCCCGGCTCAGAGAGGTTAGGGGACTTGCCAAGATCACAGCGTTTGGGAGGAAGGGGAGCTTGGGAGTTGGTATTGCTTGATACTCACAAAGTGATAGACACTGACTTTGGTACTTTGATCTCCAATGTCCTGTGTAAGATTCACAAAGTCTTTGATGTTATTATAAGGGCAGACGAGGTTAAGGGTGTAAGTAACTTGCATGAGCCAGAGGAAGTCCACGGCAGAGATGGGTTACAACTAGGTTTGCTAATTCCCAATTCAGCGTTCTCTGCAACATCTTGCAGCGTATCCCTAGAATAAATATTCCAACTGGGGAGGGGATAAAAGGGCTTTGAAAATTGTTCTTCTATCTTATACGCATGACATTTCTGCCGAGTGACAGCCCACAGAACCCAGATAATAAAATAAATAAAATGGATGCTCTGTGCCTTGACCAGCCATAAATTGTCAGTGGTTCCTTGCAAGCCTGATTTAAGAGTTTCATCTTGCAGAGACTATATTTGTTCTTTCTTTTTTTTTCCCCTCTTGTCCCCACTTCTGGGGAAGAAGGAGAAACGATGAAAGCAGTTGGTTCCGTGCAGCATTTATATTATCCAACAATGCCAGGATGTGACAGCATAGGAGACTCAGAAGATAATGTTCAGACTCTGGTTTTAGAATGTTTACTCTCTTCTGGGTGAACTCTGACATCCAAATGCATTAATGCGGTGCCATTTTCAACTCTCATGCCAATCTCCATCCTTGTACGTATTGGAATTTTAATGCCCACTTCCCTGTTTGAGTTATGGTAATTTATTGTAATAGTACATTTTGACCTTTTCAGTATTTTGTATTTTTATTGGATAGCTGTTTCACCTCTTCCCTGGAGGGTCAGCCGGGCTGAAAATGAGAGAGAATACTAAGACCAACCAATCAAAATACAGAATATTAAAAAGGTCAACACACAAGAGCAAACTACTAATTTGGAAAACACACACAGGCGAAAAGAATGAATGGTGACCAGAGCAAGAATAAGTGGACAGGAGAAGACTAAGGGGTTCCTCTGAACCCACAGCACGGCAGTTAGCTCAACCACTGAATGTAAACTAGCCCATCATCAGAAACCAAAGGAGAGTAGAATCAGTGTAAACTCCAAAGGGTGTAAACTATACCATTTCTGTTTCTACCTGGTCAATGCAAATGACAAAGAGAGGTAGATGGGGGTTGAAAGGTCCCAGCTTGAAGATGCCAGGGCACTTTTGAATATGCAATAACCAGAGGACACATCAAAGATATCATATGAGTTCAACACTCTACCTGCAAGCAGATGAAAGTCTCCAGGATCTAGAATTAATGCTCATCTACTTCTTTTTCAAAGCTCTCCATCCAGGAGGGAAATCCGCAAACCTCCCCCACTGACTCTTTCCAGTTGAACAATATTAATTAAGCCACAATAATAAGCATAGCTGGACAATCAAGATTAATAGAATCATAAAAGTTCAAAGCATACTAATTCAAGTGGACGTTCAGGTCTCATCTACTGAAGGTTATGGTCACCAAGTCACTGGGAAGCACACTGAGCGAGTAACCTGGGTATAGCCCACTCACCCACTGAAACACACTACACTGGTTGTTAGCAATGCAGAAGAACATACACAGAAGGTTTTGGATATCCCAGGATGACTGGCACCAAAAAATGGAAAAGAGCTACTTTAAAAGAATACTTGTAAAACAGGGACCAAAATCTCAGTGTGAAGAGTGGAAAGTTTTTGACTGCAACTTCATCTTGAAAAATAAAATGAGAATGTATGAAGAGATGATTCTGTTTTCTATTTAATAAACTATAGGTTAAAATTCTAATCATATTCTCAAAAGCAAAAAGGATTTAAGGGTTGACTGGGAAGTTTGGGCACAATTTTCCCAACAATGTTCTATGTTAATATAGATACATCACCCTTCACAACACCTTTGACACAATCACGAGAAGCATAACTTATAAGATATTCAGAGGACCCAAGATAGGCGCTCCTCTAAATTCTTTGACATTCCAGTTTTTTCTATTTAATATCTTGTTCTTTGTTTTCTATTATTCGGTTTGGTTGATCTCCTTTTATTCAATTGCTTGTGAGATCCTTATTTGTCAATAGATTTGAGAGAAATGAGCCATCCTACTATATCACATTCATCGACTTCATGAAATCCTATATTATTTACAAAACTTGCAATTTCCATTTGCTTTATATTTAGCACTGCCAAAACATCTGAAAGTCATCTGCAAACTGACCAAACACTTATGCCATACAGGTTTGTCTTAAATAGAGTCATGTTTGAATAGGGTCTAATTTTTAAAGTTCGTTAGCAAATATCTGACAACTCTTAATTCCCTGTGTAAACAAACTTTTAATTACAGGTACTCTAATAATGAAAACTCAAGCACATGGATCCTAGACTTATCTAAGCGCAAACCAGAATATCTTCAGCATAAAACATACTATAACAGACATAAAAGTGATTGCTGGAATATATTCAACTATTAACACTTTCTAATCTCTTATGAATAGCAGTCCAAGCAAGTTGCAACGTTGAATAAGAATTTAGGGTTAGAAACACTATGCAGATTTGTAATGACTGTTCTTTAAGAATATTCATATGTAATACACTCGTCGGGGGGGGAGGGATAAATTGGGAGATTGGGATGGACATATACACACTACTATATATAAAATAGATAACTAATAAGGACCTACTGTATAGCACTCAGTACTCTGTAATGACCTATGTGAGAAAAGAATCTTAAAAAGTGTAGATATATATACATGTATAACTGATTCACTTTGCTGTACAGCAGAAACACAACATTGTAAATCAACTATACTCCAATAAAAATTTAAAAAATTAAAAAAATACTAAGATTACACAGTTAAATTAAAAAACACTTTTTAAAATACTATATAGCACATGATCCCTGTTCTTAAAAACCTATCCTTTATTAAATATTTACTGGGTACCACGAACTGTACTTTATATGCATTATGTTACTTAACTCTTATAACAGCCCAAGAGGAAGGCATCAATACCTAAAAAAGTTATAGATAATGAAATAATACACAGAAGTGAAGCAACTTGCTGGAGATAAAACACCTAATCAGTGGCAAAGGCAGGGCTCAAACCCAGGTCTTTATGACTCCAGGCCTTTATGACTCCAGGCCCTTGTTTCTAACCACTCTGTTGTAATATACAGAAAAGGCATCTAGAAGAATTAAGATACTGCAGTAAGATTGTGGATGCTTTTATTCACTTCTTAGTATTTTTCTATCTTTTCTACATTTTCTGGATCAAAACTGATGGCTCTTATAATCAGAGAAAAGAGAACTAATTTTTGTAAGAAGTTATGGTTAGAGATGGGAGATCCTCTTGTTGCTTGTGGCTAATGGAAAGAACTTTCTTTTGTGGAGAAAAGGGAGGTAAGACTCCGGCTGGGTTACAGCTCGAGGGATGACTCCCCCAAGGGGCCTCCAGAGGGAGGGTCTGGCACATCCTGTAGGTGCCACTGACATGGATACTGCCCACTTGACCTACTGAGGAGCTGAAATCACTGTGTGCGGTGGAGGGAAGAACACTGACCACAGTCAGAGACAAGGACACCCACCATGTCCTCTGAAGGCCTGTCTGGCTGCCCATCCCCCACCCCACAGGCCCCCACCTACAGCTCAATCCTCCCTTCTGCTTTGAAGCCAACTCTATCCCAAGTCAGGGCACTGAGCACCGCTAGTGTCTCCAAGACCTCAGTTCCCCAAGAATGGGGCCCTACCTTCCCGCAGGACTCTTGGAGACTTCCTCAGGGCTTTCCTATCTGTGCTCAGGCCTGGCCTAGCTCTTCTTGGGCTGCACCTCAACGCACAGCCAGCCACATCTTCTTGGACCTCCTTGCCACTGACATCTTCACTGTCTGAGCCATCCTTGTTACCAGTCCACACAGCCTTTCAGCCAAACTTCCCATCCACTGTCTGTCAAAGTCTCAACTTTTTTCCCAAATGCTTAACTTGGGCTTTGCATAGTGAGTTACAGGGAGCTGAGATGCTTATCTCCCAGTTGTCAGGGTAGCAGGTGGGCCTTGGACCCTACATTCCTGGCCCCAAGCAAGCTGAGTGTGCCCTGTGTTACCATTTTGTGAAACTTGGGGCATGCAAAACTTGGGAAGCACCAACTGTGAACCACCCTGGTGGGTTTTCTTTGTCCCCATATACCACCCCCCGCCCCCCCCCCCCGCCGCTTTTCTTTTTTGGCCACACCACGCGGCATACAGGATCTTAGTTCTCCGACCAGGGATCGAACCCGTGTGGAAGCACGGAGTCTTAACCACTGGACCGCCAGGAAAGTCCCCTACCATCCCCTTCTAAACTGGTCCATCTTACACCGACTGAGCTCCTGCTTTGTCTCTTGGTAATTTAAATAATTTGTGTACTGTGTGTCAGGTACTCTTCTTTCTAATTGCTTTACATTAATATGGCTATGACATGATTGACAAGTTCTCTGGGCCTCTTTCACTTCATCTGAAAAATGGGGACAGTGGTACTCTATCTGAGACCCCTTCCAGTCTTCTTTGGGAGTTCCAGGAATGAGCACCAGTACCCATGCAGCCTCCTCTCAGTACATGGCTTAAGGACATGGCGCCTTGCAAGAAAAGGAGAGATCAATTTAGAAACAGAAAGGAACACTTTTCTCTAAGATGATGTTTTCAAACCCTTAACCTGAAAAAAAAAAAAAAGGTTGGAATTTCCAGTAGAAGTGGAATAACAGAAGAAAGAATCGGCATTTGGCTGGAGGAAGCAGGTTTGTGGTGAAATGGACCCCAAAAGTGATGGGTGGAATTGCAGGAGATGTGCCAGTTAGAAAATCAAGCCCGACAGTAAGAAATCAGCTTCCAGAGAATTGCAGTCCCAGGCTCAGGCCCAGAAACATGACTGGGCCTTTCCACACGGCTCTAACCAATAGCTAATATATAGTATTTACCCAAGGAAGATGGTTCCAGAGTGAGGAATGAGATTTAGTTAGTTACTGTAAAACACATTATTTCTTGGAGCTCCCAGTTGCCCTATGAGAAAAGCCATTCTTCTTTTTCAATATATGCCTGATTTTTGCAATCTCTCAGGCTATCATCAAATGGTTTCCATTTATTTCAAAAGACAATTTATCTGCCTTGAGGTTTTACCTACCAGAACTTGGTGCTAGTATCCCTCGCTGCAGTGTTACAGCATCCACCCAATTATGCACAGGGATAACAGACAGAGCCTGTTATCCTCACACAAAGGCAGCTTAAAATACCATATTCCCCTTTGCAGATATTGCTAAAACTATCATCAAAAATTAGATGAAAATCAAGAGTCCTCTCTCTGGTGGTTTACGGAGTCTTCCCTCTTTTTTCCAGGCTCAATCACTTGTGATTACTGTGTCTTTGCCTTGACTCCTCCGTGTAACAGATCAAATCCACTTTTGTTCTAGGAATTTATTTGTCAGCTAATTGATACTTCCAGGCTCAGAGGTACTGAGCTTGACACCAAAGGGCCTTTTTCTTTATATTAATATAGCACCTTTCTCAAGAGAGTAAGCATTTGCACATACCAACTAATTATTTATTGCAGGGATTTCACTGAATTAGAAAGTTCCGAAGTAGATAAAAATTAAAAATCAACAACTCTTTCTTATATAATTACTGTCCGTGCAAAGCTTATGCTGTCCAGGCATTAGTCATACTCCAATCATGGTCTGAAGTAACTCCTGACCAACCGAGAACTAGTAGTATAATTATAGGAGGTTTTAAACACAGTATGTGAAGGAAGACTAATAGACCAAGTGTCAGAAGACCTGGGGTCTATGACCTTGTACCCCAAATCTCGGTTTCCTCATTTATAAAATGAGAAAGCTGTAGAACTCTTAAGTCAGCAATATTAGGCTTCTATTCTGCATCATGTGGGCAACCTGCCCCACAGGCTGGCCCACGTCAGGAGTGGGGAAGATAGACAGATATTTCCTCTATGTAGAGAATTGGTCCCTGTTTCTCTTTCGCTCCTTGAAAATCGAATGCATCCTTCACAGCCAATTTCAGTCTTTGTTTCTCTATGAAGACTTATTCGACGCCATTGGTTTGCAGTGAACTTGCCCCAATTGGAACACTGTTACCACTCTGCACTGGCAGGGATCATATACTGCTGAGTACTGTTCTTATTGCTGTTTATATCTTGTCCAACAAACTAACTGGTAAGCACTTAATGGAAGAGATGTTTCTTATGTCTTGAACCCTGATCCCCTAAATCAGAGCATAAACATAGTAGGAAAGCAATCTTTTGTCATTTTATCTGTTTATGTTACTAGTATTAACTTACGAAGGGGATCCTTTCTGAAAATCTAGGGGCCCAGCACATATACCTATGCCAATAGCCTCTCACTTATACTATGTAACTTATGTCTAAACTAAGACCTACTCCGAATCTCATTTTTTTCCATTCCTTTTGTCTCCTTCCTGCTCTCTCCCTCCACTTCCCTCTAAGCGTACCATCATTACCACCGTGATATTCTACCTTTCTTTGAAATTCCTCTTAAAACATCTCTGTATAAATAAGTAAGGGGTAAATAGTATTACCAAACTAATATGAAATTTCAGACCAGCTGTTCCAGCTGGGATGGAAGAGAGAAGAGTCACACATTAAAAATAGGGGTTGGAGAGAAAATAATGCTTTTGAAATTGCTTCTCTTCTAGGAGAAGAGCTCTATCTCCTTCTCACCAAGCAGATGGCAGATCACTGGGCATCCTTGAGGACTATGTTTTACTCTAGACCTCATCAAAAGGAGAGAAGGGAGCAGAGGGATGAGTAGGTATAGAACATCTAGAGAATTCTGCCTCTGGCAATATGATGCTTCAGATATTTTGAAACAGCCCCACAAAACAGTCAGATGATGGAAGAACTACAATAAATGTAAGTGCACTGCTGAGCTCACAAGAAAATAAGGAAAATTCCCAAGGGCAAAAAAAATGTTTTATAACATGAGACTCGTAAGTAAACACCAAAGTTGGGTAGCCTTGGGAAAACGCTAATTCCAAGACTCTAGAATTTTGGAGATTAATGGCCACACCTAAGGGAAGAGGAGACCAGGCTCTGTGTCCAAGCAAAGCAGGGGAGAGAAACCTTAAAAACTCTGCGTTAAACAGAGTGTCCTAAGGACCACACTCTAAGTGAAAGGAAGGGTCAAGAAGTAAAGAAAGATATAAAGATATCAACAACACATTTCTCAAGTTAGGTTTAATGTATAAACACTGTTCTCTAAAACACAAGGAATATTTACAAAAAATAAGTATGAGCTATTCCACAAACAATTCTCAAAATATTTTCAAGAATTAAGTATCATGCATAGCATGTTCTCTTACTACAGCGCAATTGAGACAGAAATCAATTTTTAAATTAACTTTAAAAAATCAATACATTTGGAAATTTAAAACATATTTCCCCATAATTCATGAATCAACATAGAAATAACAGAAATGTTTAAACATTTATAATCAAATACAATATAACAAAAATACTATATATCAAAACTTGTGGCATACAGATAAAGGAATAGGTAAAAGGAAATTTACACTTCTAAATTCTGACATTAAAAAGGAAAAGCTAAAAATTAATGAGCTGCACATCCAACTTAAGAACTTGGATGGAACAGGGGGATAAACAGACAAGAATATAAATAGAGTAGAAGAAAGGAGATGATAAAGATAAGAACAGAAATTAATGCAATAGGAAACAAAAGTACAGTGGAAGGAATAAACAAATCCAAGAGTCAATTTATTTTTAAAGATCAATAAAATACCCAAATTTCTAATGAGATTCAATAAAGCAGAAATAGAAAAGTCACAAATAAATAATAGCAGAAAATTTCAAATGAAACATAACTAAGGATAGAACAGAAGTTAAAATGATAATACAAGAATACTATGGAAGGACTTCCCTGGTGGCACGGTGGTTAAGAATCTGCCTGCCAATGCAGGGGACACGGGTTCGAGCCCTGGTCCAGGAAGATCCCACATGCCGCGGAGCAACTAAGCCCGTGCACCACAACTACTGAGCCTGTGCTCTAGAGCCCGTGAGCCACAACTACTGAGCCCGCGTGCTGCAACTACTGAAGCCCGCGCGCCTAGAGCCCATGCTCCTCAACAAGAGAAGCCACCGCAATGAGAAGCCCGCACACCGCAACGAAGAGTAGCCGCCGCTTGCCGCAACTAGAGAAAGCCCACGCACAGCAACAAAGACCCAACACAGCCAAAAATAAATAAATAAATATATTAAAAAACAATACTATGGAAAAGAATATGCTAATTAATTTGAAAACTTAAGTGAAATGAAAAAATTCTAGAATAATATAAATTACCAAAACTGACCCAAGAAGAGATAGAAATTTTGAATGGTCTTATAATCATTAAAGTCAAATCATTGACTCTGTAATTAAAATTATTTTCCAGGTAGGTAAAGCCAGGCCCAGACGGATGTGCAGTAGAGTTCACCAAGTATTCAAGGAAAATACTATTCCGATCTTATATAAACTCTTTCAGAGAACAGGCAACTTTTTAGGCTACTATAACTTGATACCAACACCAGACAAAGATGATCTGGAAAATTAAAATTACAGGTCAGTTTCTCTCATGAATGTTGGTACAAAAATTGAAAACAACATATTAGCAAAATGAATCCAACAGTATCTAAAAATAATAATTTATAATGACTAGATTGGGGTTTGCCAGAAAGGCAAAACTGATTCAATATTTAAAAATCTGTGTATGTTCGTCTTCCTTCCTCATTCATTCAGATTAATTCAGAGCAATTAACGCCTCAATATCATCTTACACAGTCTCCTGGTTTCTTCCCTTTCCTTCTGAATCCACTCAACCCCAACCAAAGGAAGTGCATTCGAGGCCATGGTTTCTTTTTCAGCTTTCTCACAGACTGGTATATTTCCCACAGGAACATTAACACCTTCCAAATGTGATTATCCCAATCTCTTGAATGTCTGATCTTTCCAGGATTTCAGGGAATTATAAGGAAACACAATACAATAGCATGAGGCCCGTTTCCACAATATTTAGAAAAAGCACTTAATCCCCAAACCAAATATGACTGTTAGAGTAGTTTACAATCTTACGGTCAATTCCCAAGTGGATATAACATTTCCTAAACCCAACATCTCATGTAATCTAGATCCATGTTGTTATCACCAATCACAGATAAGGAGTTCATATTAGTTTAGTGAAGGGATTAGCCAAAAAAAAAAAAAAAAAAAAGTAAAGGAGGAACCAAAAAGCCCACGTGGCTTCAGCTTTTCCACCACATCAGTCAGTCCTGCCCAGTATCCGAAGTCCACCACCTATAAAGTTAATACTCACCTGAAGAAGAGAATTTCATCAAGATACTAAGTTTGCCCTATCCTAAGAAAACACCTCTTGGAAAGGGCAAAAAGAACCAGTCACCTCATCCTTCCTCAAGACCTTTCCTTTAAGGTCCAGCCAATAAAACTTCGTATTTTCCCCAATAATTTGTGCATGATTCTCTCTCCAACCCTGCATACCTGGCACCCTAAACTTCCTGGAATAGGGCTCTGCCCAGTAACACAGCAGCTACTCCATCAAAAACCTACAGCCTGGTACCCTCCCCTGACCCCAGGAGCATACCCTTGTCTGTATTTCTCCAAATCAGAATGCTCTCAAGGCTTACTTATTTGTGCAACATTTCCATTTCTATAGCTGCTGCATCTTCCTTCCATTCAGATATGCCTTAGCTTTGTCCCATAATGTCTCCCTCCAAGGAGGACATCCTCTTTAGTTTCCATATTTGCCCCAGCTGGAGAAACCCACTTGAAAGATTTCTGAATCTCGGCTGCCTCTAGGGAATTTCCCAAACCTGCTGTCAGTGATAGCATGAGGTCTAAAATCCCGTAACACCTGTCTTCTTTTAATACTTGAATTCCCCAAGCCTTGACAGCTTCAACACTACTTTCCCAGAACACAGTTTCAGACGCATTTTTTAAACCTTCAGCCTGCCCTTAGATGAGGGGCTCCTGTTTCTCCCGCCTCCCTCTGAGCTAAGGCATTTTCAACCTCTCAACATCTTTCTCACCACCTGGTCCTCTTCCCAAAGGTGTCTCCAGGCCTAAAGGGTTGAAAAGTATTTTTAAGCTGATCCTATTTCTCCCTGAGTTACCTCCCGAGATCTGAGCATTATCTGCTCACACACCAATTCCCAAATAATCTCACTCACTTACTGTACAGTCATCCTTCAGTGTCTGCAGGGGATTGGTTCCAGGAACCATCCCCCGGCAAAACACACCTGTGGATACCAAAATCCACAGATGTTCAAGTCCCTTACGGTAGGTCTTCCTTACCCTCGGATACAGAAGTACTTTGCTACCTCCAATGAGCAAACTTGATTCCTAGCAATAGGAAATTGTTTTGTTGTTGCTCTCTGCTTCCTTCTTAACAACTCACTTTTAGATAATTCCATTAAGTTGTTCCTGTGACTCAATCTAAAATTATATACCACCTGCATACAGAAGCCTCATCCCAATTCTGCTTAATCTCTTCTTGAACAAACACCACCAATTCCCAATGTTTGAACCCACCTTCTATGTATTTCTACGGAACATTTTCTCTGAATGGAAAATAAAAAACCCAGAGAATACAATGAAATTTGAGTCCACTAATACTAAGTCACTCCACAATCCAGATACTAAAGGCATTTTACACCAGAAGTCTACTTATTTTGAAGTGAGCTTTTTCAAGAACTCAGAAGTTTGCGCCCCTACCAAGCCCAGATTTCCTGCTAATCAGATTCGAGGCACAAACTCTCTCTCTCTGAGTTTTGCTAATGAAAACCAGAACTTCTCTTAACAATGCAAGTTTCTTCAGGAGGCTAAACCAAAATCCCCAACTTATGTGCATAAACTCACCTCTGCCTGCTGAAGGACAACTGGTGTTAGTGATTGTAAAGGGTAAATGGACCAGACCCCAAACTCTTGACCAGCATTGGCCATGGCTGCCATCATTCCATCCCTGCTACATTCTTAACAGAGTCCAGGACTTCAAATCGCTCTCTAGGGCTTCCCTGGTGGTACAGTGGTTGAGAATCCGCCTGCCAATGCAGGGGACACGGGTTCGAGCCCTGGTCTGGGAAGATCCCACATGCCGCGGAGCAACTGGGCCCATGAGCCACAACTACTGAGCCTGCGCATCTGGAGCCTGTGCTCCGCAACAAGAGAGGCCGCGATAGTGAGAGGCCCACGCACCGCGATGAAGAGTGGCCCCCACTTGCCGCAACTAGAGAAAGCCCTCGCACAGAAACGAAGACCCTACACAGCCAAAAATAAATAAATTAATTAATTTTTTTAAAAAATCACTCTCTAGTCAAAAGCCTGGTGATCTAGACTGAGCCCCACATGGGATTCAAAAGGTCCTCCCATTTCTTTACCTTAAGATCTTTACCTTGGAGTACCATCTGCTTCACCTTCACATGGCAAAGAGAGACATACCAAGACAAACCCAGGGAGGAGGACTTGAACCCTTTTCCCTATTCTCCAATATTCTTGAGGTCTCCACTTTGTCTTGGAACCACAGTAGACCTCCCCCCCCCCCCGCTCGAAGTCCCCAATCACTCCCAAGATGAGACCATGCAGCCAACTTAACGCAGTTCTCACTTTAAGCATCAGAAAGCAAAAACAGTGGAATAAAACCTCTGACAGTCTTCCCCTCTCAGGAGTTCAAAGGAAATAAGAGATGAGACTACAGCCACTAGAATCTGTCCGGCTGATTATTGGTGCTGACGGTGACAAGCTGCTGTTTACTGATTCATGGAGTGATAAGGAGCAAAAGCAGAGAGTCTGAGAATGTACTATATATATTCCTGGAGCTGTGTTCTCTCTACGTAGCCACTTGAATCAAGCCATATGCACTGTGGGCTGACTTTGATTCTCAGCAACAACTGTTTTAAAAAGGACAGAGGCAAGGATTCCAGATTTGTTGACTTGTGTTGTTCTTGGGGAAGCAGGGGGAGTGAGGGTTCTGTTTCTAGCACTTCCCATGAGAGACTGTTTCCAAAGGAACACAAATCATTCGCTGGAGGCAGGGTATGTTAGTAGTAGTTTTGGGTTAGCAGCAACATATGCCAGGCCCTTCAAAGAGGTGTGGGCTTAAACAGAAGGATTTTTTTTTTTACTCATATTCACCAAAAACGAATTCCTCCTCCTGGCTTATTATACGAACTAACAGTACTCAGATGTGGTTATAACATATTCTGAAAGATTTATAACATCGCATGAGCACGAGAAGAATTTTTAGCTGAGAAATTCCAGAATAGGACCCTGACGCTGGTAAGATAAGCAATGCTGGAAGCTTAGGTTCTGATGATGGTTTTTTTATTTCACTGAATCATATATTCAAACATTCATTCAACAGGTTTTACGTGCCAGGGCTGAACCGGATTCTATAAGGATTGGGTGAGGGTAACCTGGCCGTGTCAAGGTCTTCCTTCAAAGTACAGGGGTGCTTCTGCAGGTAGGACTGGCCTTCTGAGGGCTCCAGGTGCACATGTCCACCTTGATTCTAACTGCTCAAAGGAAGCCCATTCTTCTTGTGGTCAAGAGACCACCAATAAAAATAAAGTTCTAACAGAACTCCTCTGGGACTTCCCTGGCTGTCCAGTAGTTAAGAATCCACGCTTCCACTGCAGGGGGTGTGGATTCGATCCCTGGTCGGGGAACTAAGATCCCGCATGCTGCACAGCACAGCCATAAATAAGTAAATAAATAAATTAATTAATTAAAAGTTCTTTAAAAGGAGTTCAAGAGTTGATTCACTCCTATTCTAGAACCACCCCCACAGCCAAAATTACCAATCATCACATTTCAAAGTTAGAGGAACTCTGGTTCAACTATTCACCCGATGGTTGAGTCCCTCTACAATATCCCCAGCCAGGCAGCAGCAACCTGTGCTTAAATGCTTCCAGTGCCAGGGAACTTGCTACCTTAGAAGCACTTCTCAAGTTACCTGTCATTCTCAGGACTTGAGTTGAGCTCAATTCTGCCTCTCTGAAGCTTTCACCCACTGGGTTCCACCGTTTGGAGCCATGGAGACCAAGACCAATCCTTCCTCCCCAAGATACCAAATGTGTGTCTCGAGTCCTCCCCCCTCCTAGCTGAGGACCAGCACTGCTTTGATCCGTTCATCACATAACAAGCCCATCTATTGAGGTTTACTGTGTATCACTGCAGTTGCTAGATGCATTCCCTCCATTACCTCATTTAATTCCCATAACCACTCTGTGAGGATTTTATGCCTATTTTATAGATGGGAAAGCTGAGGCTCAGAGATGTTAAGTGCTTGCAATATGCTTGCAATAATGCCAGGTAAGATCACATTTACTCTTTTTTTCTTTTTTTTTTTATAAATTTATTTATTTATTTTTGGCTGCGTTGGGTCTTCATTGCTGTGCGCAGGCTTTCTCTAGTTGTGTCAAGCGGGGGCTACTCTTCACTGTGGTTCGTGGGCTTCTCATTGCAGTGGCTTCTCTTGTTGCAGAGCACAGGCTCTAGGCATGCGGGCTTCAGCAGTTGTGGCACACGGGCTCAGTAGTTGTGGCTCGCAGGCTCTAGAGCGCAGGCTCAGTAGTTGTGGCGCACGGGCTTAGCTGCTCCACAGCATGTGGGACCTTCCCGGACCAGGGATCAAACCCACTTTCCCCTGCATTGGCAGGTGGATTCTTAACTGCTGCGCCACCAGGGAAGTCCCACTTTTACTCTTTTTTCAGCCATATCACATAGTTTATCTCAACTAACACTCCTTTTCATAGGAGGTACTGTTAAGCCATGTCTTTCCAGCTGGGAGCAGTTGGACCTGTGTATGGGACCTGACACTTTTCCCAATGCATTGATCTGGTTAAATCTGGCCACCTCATCCTTTCGTTTATACCCTTCAGGATATTGATTTTTATCTCTAACATGCTTACTAGGCTTCCAGCTTCATGTTGTAGGTTAATTTAATAAACCTCTTTCTAAACATTCATGCAAATCACAGATTAAAAGGAAAAAATCAGGATGCAAGAGCAAAGCTCCAAAGCATGTCACTAGACACTTCTCATTGGATTAACATTTACTTTTAAATCAGTCCCTTTAAAAATAGAGCTCTTTAATCAGTAACTATTCCACTCACTTGTCCTTTTTCTTGCCAAACACCATGCTGACTTTCAGCATTCTGGATGAAGTTAATCACACAAAACTTGCTCGTGGCGAACCCACACTGGCTGCGAGGATCTACGGCTTCCTTTTCTAGGTGCTCACGTGCCAGCCCTTTAATCTTCCATTAGGCATTCTTAAAACCTATTTAGTTGCAGATTCCATCTTCTTTCTTGGTTGGAAATCCAAGCTCCATTTGCTTGTCTCCTATTTTCCAAACCACTAACATTCTCCATGTTCACAAAGACCACCCATAGCAGTTTGGATGATCAAGTTTGACAGGTTTCTTCCAATAACATGGGGTATAATTTTCCAGCCTAGAATACCACAATGTCTGTTTCATCATCTATAAAACAGAGACTATACGAGCTGTACTCCACAGGGTGGTTTGATAATTAAATGGCATACTACACCCAAAGGACCACTAATACATAGGAAACACCCCACTCCCAAATGTATAACAAGCCACATCATTTCATTTCTTCCTGAATGTCATGTCAGCACCTCCATTTCAACTGGCCTAAATACCCAACTCTTCTAAAATATGCCTTTTTGCCTAAGGTTCTTAATTCTATACATGGTGCCACTATTCTTGCAGTCACTCAAGCTTGACTCGCAGAGACAGCTTTGATTCATCACTTGCCTGCATCCCACATCAACCAATGTTAGGTCTGGTAGATTCCACTGCTGCAGTTCCTCAGACACCAACCCTTTACTTCCACCCCACAGTCACTGTTATGGACTGAATGTTTGTGTCCCCTCAAAGTACATATGTTGGAGCCCTAACCCTCAGTGTGACTCTATTTGTTGATAGGGCCTGTGAGAAGACGATAAAGGATAAATGAGGTCATAAGAGTGGGACCCTAATTCAATAGGGCTGGTGCCTTTAGAAGAAGAGGAAGAGATCTAAGAACGTTCTCTCTCTACCATGTGAGGACACAGCAAGAAGGCAACCATCTACAAGCCAAGAGGAGAGTCTTCTCCGGGAATAAATTGGCTAGCACCTTGATCCTGGACTTCCCAGCCTCCAGAACTGTGGGAAATAAATTTCTGTTGTTTAAACCATCCAGGTTATGGTATTTTGTTACCATGTGTCTACTTTGCAGCCCAAGTAGACTAAGATAGCCACCACCTTACTTGAGGACTTCTTACCTGGTTTGCAGCAAAAGCCTCTTGACTTGTGCCCCATCTCCTACCCCTCTCCACTCCAATCCAATCCATCTCTCTCACTAATGCCAGCTTACACTTCCCAAATTCTGACCCCAAATTATCAGTAGCTTCTTACTGTTTACCAAATTGAGCATAAACTCACTTACTTTCAAGATATTCCAGACAAGCCTCACATATAAACCCTGTTCATGATCCCAATCTATCCCCAAAAACTCATATCCCCCATTCTTGATATACCCGCCATTCCAGTCAAATGAAACTTTGCACGGTTCCTAAGAAACACCATTGATCATTTGCATTTGTTATTGATCTCTGCATTCAAATAGTGTGTTTTTCAGGAGTGTATTCAGCTGTAAGAAAGAGTAACTGACTAACAGTGATGTAAACAATTAGGAGTTTATTGTTGTCATATAACAAGTCCAGAGATGGGAAGTTGCTGCTGTTAGTTTAGTTGCTCAATAATGCCACCAGAGATCAGGAATTCTTTTCCTTTTCCCTACCTCAAGATCAAAATGTGGTTGCCACACCACCAGACATCAAATCTAGGTTCAGTGCTTGAAAATAGGAGAAAGAGAAGAGAAGGAGCATGTCAGCTAAGTCTGTCTCTTTTGCTGGAAAAAGTCAAAACATTCCCAGAGCTCCCCTCCCCCCAGCCCCACTGCAGACTCTCCCACTTACAACTCATTGGCCTGGATACTATCACATGGCCACTCTTACTTGCAAGGGAGGCTGGAAAGTGAACATTTCATCTGAGCAAGGCACATGCAACAATACCCACAACAAAGTTGGGACACTGTTAGCAAAAAAATAAGAAAGCAGTGGATATTGAGTGGGTAACTAGTATAGACACAAGCACCTGACACTCGTTTCTGGTGGGAGGATTTTGTCCTTATTTCTCTTCAAACATCTACCAAAATTTCTTGCACATACTTTATGTTCAATACCATATACATACCGACTGGTTGTAGTATAGTTTATGATTGCCTACAAATGGCTCCACAATCAGTATTTCCTAGCCCCCATTAGGTATATTGGAAGGACTAAAGGAAATTATATTTGTCCTCAAGTCAGAGAGGCAAAGTGACTGTTGCTAAATTACTTTCCTGAAACACAGTTGTTTTTAGATCCGTTTCACATCCCCAGCACCAACATTCACGTTTGCTCAGCAAAATCTTTCTTCACGGGACAGTAAACATAATAACCTTCGGCCTGGGCTTGGTCAAATTACTCTGACATCTATATTTCTCTGGCTTGACTGGACAAGCTTTTACTATAGATGTACTAAGAAAACTTGGTTATGAGCAATAAAATTAAACACCATTGTGTAAAGAGCCATTAAAAGGCAGGAAGTAGCCATTAGCAATGATGCTACAGAATAACTAATGAAATATAAATAAATATTTAAGTAAATCCAGACTGTAAAGCAGAGTGCATAGTGTACCTATCCATAATCACTGATAAGATATATTGTGTGCAGGGGTGTTCATATATAGATGGGCCTGGAATTGGAATAAGTATACAAATAAAAACAAAGACAGAGAGGTTAAAAACATATATGTTTACCAAAATCTTGATAGTGGTCAACCCTGGGCACTGCATTATAGATGATTTTTATTTTTTGTTTTTGCTTGTCAGTATTCTCCAGGTTTTCCAAAATGAACCTGCATTGTTTTTATAATAAAAAGCAAAAGGGGTTTTGTTTTTCTTAACTTTCAGGAGTTCTAGGCGACAAGCCTGCCTTCTGATGCTTCAAGTGATGATCCAAATTTGATTAGACGAGGCAAGGGCTGGTAAACTTAAGTGGCCACAAATTTAAAAGAGCCTCTATTTATGACACCAAAACCATCTGAAGAGCAGGAATGAATCACTAACTCTTATTTGCAGCTTTAGAAATACAAGGAGCAAAATATAAAGACAGCTTCAACCTGCAAGTAGGGGGTGCACAACAGAAAATAATTTTCTGTGGAGGTTTACTTACACATTTCATATCTTCAGAGGTTCCCATTCACTGTGAAGTGTGACCCCACAACAATGAAATTGTTCGGCAGGGAGGAACTATCTTCAGTGCTATCAATGCTGCCACCTGTACTTCAAGCCTCCTTGAATAAATAAATGCTGGCAAGCTCATTGCTCTTCTTCTTTTGTTTTAGTAATGGAAAGGCTTTACACAGGATGGACTCACATCAATTTGATGACAGTGACCATGACATCCAAGTGATTCCTATTTCACATGCAGTGCTGAGCTGAGTGCCTGCTGTATCTTACTATTCACATGACAAAGCAGCCACTTATCAATTACAACTGGAGCAGAAAAGGCTGGGAAGTCCTAGAGAGCCTGGGATAAGGCTCGGGATTGCCGCTGGATCTGGTGTCCCAAAATTAACCCCTGGATATCTCAGTAAAATCATGACCTGCCCTCTAGAAGACTCTGGTTTCAACAAGTTACTCTTTCCACTATGAGGTGCTGTGATTAAGATTTACACAATATGTTACTATAAAATAGTGACACAGTTTGAAGGTATAATGTTATTTTTTATATTAAGAAAAGAAATGGAAGAGGGTCAGAAACAATATTTTGGCCTAAGAATATAGGATGATACAGCCCAAGAAGTAAAAAAGATCTTGAAGTTATAAAACACAACAGACCATAGTCATCTAGATTTGATTCCAGTTTCTGACTGGCATTAGACATGTTCTAAGCTCAAGGGGGAAGAAATACAGGTGTCTTTGGATTTTCCTTTAGATTGTCCTGCCTGGATTCCAAAGCAGGGAAGGAGGCAGGGATTCAAGATAAATGCTTAGTCCAGAAATAAATTCAGTGCATTGGGCTGAGCCTCTCTGGAGAGTGAACTTTCCAGGAGGGTGAGGGTGTAATGCTGTAGAAAGGTCAACTTTCTATAGAATGGTCAACTATGAAAAGACTGTTGGCACCTCAGCACTACTAGTCCATCTGGAGGTCTCCTCACGTAAGCATCACTTTAAAAAAGCCAAGAACTGCATTTCCCAGAGTCCCCGTCCCCATATGTGGTGAGTTAGTGTCCCAGTGAGAGGCAACCACTGGAGATTTGGAAGGTAGAACAAAAGCACATTATGCTCTGAAGGGAGATGAAACAAGACAGGGTCAAACAGGAGATTTGCTGTGACTTCCCAGTGAACACTTTTGAACCCTTCATTTTGGTAGATCAGGCTAAAATCACTGATGAAAGATTACCCCAAACTTCACTTCAGTCCCCTATGTCTTCCAATGTCTAAACAAACCACTAAATCCCAGAGCACAGAGGATTTTTAGGGCAGTAGAACTACTCTGTGTGATACTATAATGGTGGATACACATTATCATACATTTGTCAAAAGCTATAGATTGTACACCACCAAGAGCGAACACTAATGTGAACTGTGGACTTTGGGTGACAATGTGTCAAGGTAGGTTCATCCATCGTAACAAATGTACCACCTGGTGTGGCATATGGACAGTGGGGGAGCACGTGGAGGTGGGGGACAGGGGGTATATGGGAACTCACGGCACTTTCTGCTCAATTTTGCTGTAAACCTAAAACTACTCTAAAAATAATAATAATAATAAAGTCTACTCTTTAAAAAATTCTTTGTACCCAGAATAGCTTCTATTTTCCACACTAAACCTGAGGAACCTGTGGATTTGCCTACAGAAGTATATTGGAAACCTTAGAAAGAGCCATGTGAAGACCATGGTAAATGTGAAAACTTTGTGAATATAAACATTCAGATTGCGAGCGTAAATATGAAACTTAAATCTCTTGTAAAGAGGATCTGGTTAGAGTGATTACCATATTCTCTCCAAATTTATAAAACTGAATTTTTTCTTTTTAGTATTTTACAGTTTTTGTATTTTTTTCCTTTATTATGTTGTGTTAATGTTATGCTAATGTTATAATGCTATGTTATGTTTTATGTTATTTTGGAATTCAGATAGATCTATATCTCCATTTTCTCCACATTCAAATCTTGCCAAATGTATATGAAGCCTCTAAGCACAGGTCCTGGTCCACAATAGGAGCTCAATCAATTTTCACGTCAGTTCTCATTTAGTCCTGTTTTATTAAGCATCTCCCCTGTACCAAAGCTAAGGGATAATCCCTGCCTTCAAGGAGTCTGTAATCTTTTTAAGAAGACAATATATAGATAACAAATGAATAATAGAAATTTTAATAGTTTAACACAGCAATTCAGGAAAACATCCTAAGGTAACGTGTGGTTAACTGCCATAGAGAGGATGCTGGCAGTAAAACAACAGGAGTTAAGAGATGGTACCAACACTCTTGAATATTCATCATCTTGGAAAACCCCAGGCACTTTGGAAGACCAGACAGTAAGAGGGAGCCAAGGAAATGGAAAAATCCTTTCCCTCCTCCACATTCTCTTCCACAATATTTTACATCCAGTGAGATTCTTCAGGTTGAATGGAGCCAGATATCTAAGTGGATTAATTGTTCTTTATAACAACATTTTGAACCATGAAGCATGGGTGACCTCCCATCACTCGCTCTCCACTAGCTAAATCGTGCAACTGTAATAAACAAATAAATGGAATTTGCCTCCCTGCCAAGGATGTGCTGCTGTCATCTTTCCACCACAGTCATCAATTAAAGGATTAAATAATGAATGAACTGGCAGAGTTCAACTATAATCTTCAGACTCAAACTCCAAAGATGCTCCATGAACAGCAGTAGGGGATTTATGGTTTTCATTTTCCTTCACCTCATTCCATGAGGGTGCACACAGCCATAAACACACTCATTCACACACACGCACATGCACAAACACACACATTTGCACACCACATGCACTCTCTCCCACGGCATCTCTTGCCATTTGCGTGGCTTTTTCAATTAGGTAATGAACTTATTTAACTCATGGAGGGAAACGTATTCATCTTGGAGGGAAGTTGCTTTGATCCTTTAGTTGAGAACAGAGCTCTGGTAAATTTGGCCAGAAGTCCCAACCTGGAGTGAGGCCAGGAGAGGACAGGCACTCAAAATCCCAAGCCAGCAGACACTCCGCTTGACATGTGCGACAGTGACTTGGAAGAGGGCTGCTGCTCACAGGGGCTTCCAGCTGCCCAGGGACACCCATCTGGGGTGCATTTTCTCCAAAGGCTAGTGAAGCTACAAATATGCATGAGTTCAGCAAAGATTTAGATAAAGACACGATGCCCATCCATAATGCAATATGGAGAGGTTGTTAGAGATACTGAGTAACCATAGTGGTAACTTACATTTATAAATCCTCTACAACAGGACAGGCAGCGTGCCAAATACTTTCCATGGATTATCTCATTTAAGCCTCACAATAACCCTGTAAGGTAAGTACATGATTAACCTGGTCTTTGAAATGAGAAACCTGGTGTTCAGGGAAGTTAAATAACAAAAAATCACACAGCTGCTATGTGGAGTAGAACTGAGATTCAAACCAGTCAGATGGATTCCAGAGCCTACTCATATAATAGCCACATGTCTTAACTTTTTTTATATTTTTTAGCACTCCTAAACTTTTGAGATTCATTGTATAGAATGACAATATCCATTATCATATTCTCCACAAATTCTCCCTTAATACCATGATGAGAAACAGACTAAGCATATGCAGGCACAAATACACATGCACGCATGTAAGTGTGTGCCCATGCACATATGCAAACACTCACGTGTAGCCAAGGAGGGTGACTAACGGCCGTACAGAGAACACCCTTAATTCTCTCTTTCTGCCAACCAGGAAGGATGTGCAGATTGAATCAAACTCTCAGACACTGTCTTGTCCAGCACCCCTGCTACACCTCAAACCCAACACTAGACAGGTAACATCACCTGGGAGTCCTTAGCACCTTAGGAACATGAGAGTCCATGACAAAACATGAGCAGACTACATACAGCCCTAAAGCGGGCAAAAAGGTGTCCATTTGAGCCCACAAGTGAGTTATCAACCATCAGCATCCTCTCCCAGAACTAGTTCAAGGTAATAATGATCAGGTCTTGTGCTGGGCAAACACACAGGTTAAAGTTGATCCACTCAGGCCACATCAAGGTTGTTGCGTGCCCCCAGCCCCATGCCCTTCTACTCTGACACCAGGATAAGTAGGCTCATTAGTCTGATCCATCTCCTTCCCTATCCTCCCTGCCAGCTGTCCTCCTGAGACATCAGTCCTGCCTGATTTGCTCTTGTCGGCAGTGTTGGCTGAGGGTGGTCCTTGGCAGGGGGGACAGAGGGGAGCTTTATCCCTTGTTAGGAATGATCAGGACTCCCAAGGCCCAGGGGCAACCCTGATCCCTTCAGCTCCTTACAGAACTTGTCCTTTGCCTTCCAAAGGCACATGTGGTGTCTGGAAACATTCCTGTGTCTTGAAAGCCCCATCTGCTCCCTGATGGAAGCTGCCCACGCAAAGGCTAAACTTCCCTCTGTTGTTTTATAAAGAGCAGAGCCTCCTTTGCAAGTCTCCAAATAAAGTCCTTCCCTCCCAAACACAAACACTGACACCCAAATGTTTGGTTCTATTGGGTCTCTTATCTCAATTCACTCACTAAGGGAGCTGAGCCCAGCATAGTGTTTTGCCAAAGTCCTCCCTACCTCCCAAAGGCACTGCTGAAAAGGAGCCCAGCTGCAGCCCCCTCATTGCCTGTGGCCTAGCCAAGGTCAAGAGAACCAAGGGGAACGGTAACTCCTCCCAGAAGTTACATGGTCTGAAGGGGAGGAGATCACAGAACCACGTGGCATTCTTGCATATGCTAATGCATTCATGCAACTGGCCTACTGGGCAGAAATGGGCCTGGCCTTGAGGTCATAAAGGCAGGAATAAATCTTTCCAATGTTGTTGTGATTTCCATCTCAACATTGAAAAATCACTGTATTTTTTTTAAATCATAGGTCTCTGCTGAAGTTTGGGTCCCTTAGAGAAGAGAGGATGGGACAGTCTACCTGGAAAAGGCAGAAAGTTGACTAGGAGCAGACCTGACTGGACACGGGCGGAAGAAGTCCTTGGCACATCACACTGGCCTCCTCTGCCAGGGAAGGCTTGTGCCAGTCCCAGCTCCGGCTAGAGGTCACTACTGGGGCAGAGGGGCCACAGGGACAACACTGCTCTGTGCTCTGACCTCTCCTCAATCCTTGGCTTGCTAAAGAGGCCCAATATTTCCTTTCTACTCACATTCCCTTTGTAGAGAACACCCCCTTACCCCACCCCAACCCTGAGCCTACAGAGGTCTTATATGCCACAACCCAAACTGGATGTCTGACTCAAAGCCACTTTCGGGGCCACAGCTAGTTAAATTCTACCCTTAAAGAAACTTTAGCTTCGGAATTCCTTGGCGGTCTAGTGGTTAGGACTCGGCGCATTCACTGTCGTGGGCCCAGGTTTAATCCCTACTGGAGGAACTAAGATCCTGCAAGCCGCGCAGTGCGGGCAAAAAAAAAAAAAAAGAAACTTTATCTTAGAGATCCAGGTCTGTGGATAGGCAACTGATGCTGGGCACTAAGACAACAGACATGGATTTGAGTTCCAATTTTGCTACACATTAGCTGTGCTGCTCTGGGCAATTACTTTTAACGACTCTAGGCTTCAGTTTCCTCACCTATGAAATGGAGACCTTAATAGTAACTACCCCATAGGGTTCTCACAAGAATTACTTCAGGGCAAGCACTTGGAACAGGACCTGGACAGTGGCAAGCTCTCCATAGATAATAACAATTATTATCATTTTTACTATCATTTCTATTACCATAGTAACACAAAGCCACGGGTAACCAGAAGTCATACCAGAGTACAAATTAAGAGTATTGAAGATGAAATCAGTCTGCCAAGTGAAGCCAAGACAAGAAACCATGTGGCCCCAGAAGAAGGGAAGGAAGAAGGGAGGTAGAAAGGATATAATTCTGCTACCTTTTCAGCTCCTTGAGACCCACTCTGAATCCACTATTAGATGCCTTGAGATTCCCCCATATCATGACTATAAAAACCCTCTCTCTTAGATATACAGATTGCCAATAAACACATGAAAGGATGCTCAACATCACTAATCATTAGAGGAATGCAACTCAAAACTACAATGAGGTATCACCTCACACCAGTCAGAATGGCCATCTTCAAAAAATCTACAAACAATAAATGCTGGAGAGGGTGTGGAGAAAAGGGAACCCTCTTGCACTGTTGGTGGGAATGTAAATTGATACAGCCACTATGGAGAACAGTACGGAGGCTCCTTAAAAAACTAAAAATAGAACTACCATATTACCCAGCAATCCCACTACTGGGCATATACCCTGAGAAAACCGTAATTCAAAAAGAGACATGTACCACAATGTTCACTGCAGCACTATTTACAATAGCCAGGACATGGAAGCAACCTAAGTGTCCATCGACAGATGAGTGGATAAAGAAGATGTGGCACATATATACAATGGAATGTTACTCAGCCATAAAAAGAAACGAAATTGAGATATTTGTAGTGAGGTGGATGGACCTAGAGTCTGTCATACATAGTGAAGTAAGTCAGAAAGAGAAAAACAAATACCATATGCTAACACATATATATGGAATCTAAAAAAAAAAATGTTCTGATGAACCTAGGGGCAGGACAGGAATAAAGACACAGACATAGAGAATGGACTTGAGGACATGGGGAGGGGGAAGGTAAGCTGGGACAAAGTGAGAGAGTGGCATGGACATATATACACTACCAAATGTAAAATAGATAGCTAGTGGGAAGCAGCCGCATAGCACAGGGAGATCAGCTTGGTGCTTTGTGACCGCCTAGAGGGGTGGGATAGGGAGGGTGGGAGGGAGACGCAAGAGGGAGGAGATATGGGGATATATGTATATGTATAGCTGATTCACTTTGTTATAAAGCAGAAATTAACACACCATTGTAAAGCAATTATACTCCAATAAAGATGTTAAAAAAAAAAAAACCCTCTTTCTTACATTAGCATGTGTGGTGGTTTATGTTCCTGGCAAGTAAATAATCCCCAGCTAAGTCTCAGGACCTCCTCCACCATCCATGCCAGGTAGAATTAGTTCTGTCACCGACTCCTCCTGTTAACTGGGGCAAACCCCACCTCCCCCTCCAGGACACGTGTAGGACTGTCACCCCATAAAGACTGATGCCCTGTGACTCTTCTTTCTCAAGGGCCTGCCCTTACTACTCTACCCACAACCCTACCCCTTTCCATCAGTACTTCCATTTTCCCTGTCTCCTTGGTAGATCAGGACAAATTTGAACATAGTAAGTGACCAGAAAAAGAACAGCAGCCAGCTTGAAGTCAGCAGGTGGTCTGAATCACTTCCGTGGGAATTTCCCGCAGCAAGGGCAATGAGAAAAGCCCATTGAGCTCTGAGAGGGCCAGTAAGACTTCAATGATGGTATCCACCTTTCCAGGTATTACTCCAGTTTTCAAGTCTACCTACATGGCCTCCATTTTACACAAGTGTCCCCAAGACCATGACTTGGGCTCAAGACACACAACCACAAGAGAGGGCATCACTCAGGGGATGATCTCATTACATGCTTCCAGCTTCTGCAAAAAAACCCACTATCCTGGGGACACAAGGTCATCCTGGGCAACAATGACAACCCTAGATGGGAAGAGAACCAGTGTGGAAGAAACACTTGCTCACCAGTTATTAAGCACAAAGGATTTCCAGAGATGTTCTCCCACTTAATCCTTGCAGTGACCCTTCAAAATTGGTATGTGCTCTGGTTAATGATGCTGCATTACAAATCACTCCAAAACTTAGTGGTATAAAACAACAATTTGATTTTGCTCATGGTTTTATGAGTCAGGAATCTGCAAAGGGCTTGGCTGGGCAGTTCTCATCTGGGGCTTCTCACATAGTTGTGGTCAGACATCAGCTACACTGTGGTCATCTGAGGGCTCAACTAGACTGGACGTCCTAGATGGCTCACACAGATGGCTGCCACTTGATGCTGCTGTCAGCTGGTTGCTCAACAGGATCTACAGACGTGGCCCCTCCAGGGTAGTTAGACCTCTTACACTGGAGTTGTCTCCCTGCCAGAATAAGTGTCCCAAGACACCAAGCAGAGACTGGATGGGAAGAACCTCAGAAGCCACTCAGCATCACTTCTCCCATATTCTATTGACTGGAACAGCCACAAGATCCACCCAGATATGAGGGGAGGAGACATAGACACCCACCTTTCACTGGGAGGAGTATCAAAGAATTTGAGGCCAGTTTTTAATTGCCACTATGTGATTATTCCCAATATGAAGTCGGGGGAACTCAAAGAGGATTACTAAATTGTCAAAGATCATATTCCTAAAAATTAACAGAATGGAAATTCAAACCCAGCTTTGTCTGATTCCAAATTAAGCACCCCTTTGGCTAGGTCACAAATCCCAGTAAACTGGGGCAGTCTTGCTTTCTTTGCCTTGGTAATCAAAATGGGAGAAGGGACTATAAGTGCACGCTATCTATAGAAACTTTAGAAACTCTTTTTTTTTTTCTGTAAGCATCAACCTGGGTGCCTTGCCTCCCTGAGTTATTTCTAAACTAGCAGTCAAAATCTACCACCCCCACCTCCATGTTGGATCCCTTCCCCCAGGGCTGTAGAACGAAAGGAGGTGATGTCACCATGCTGAGGGCCAGAATGGAAGGGAGCTCTCCAACTTGTCACCAACTCTACCAGTCAGTAGTGTCTTCCCAAAGGCTGAGGCCATACTGCTCTCTTGCTCTGAAAGGATGGACACAGCTATTGAATTAAGAGCTCTACTGTGTGCGAGAATCCTACAGGGTGAGAGGCTGCACGGTCACTACTCAGACTCCTACAATTGTTCATTCTGAAGACACTCAGAGATATCTCCTGCTTGTCCATCTGGAATGATAAGCACAGACATTATGGGTATCAAACATGGACACCTACATCATCTGAACTGCTCGTTGGGAAGAATTCTCATTTCCAAATGATCCTTCAGGTGATCACAACAGATTATAGGCTTAATTGCATCCTGTTCAGAGCCACTGAATGTTTCAGCTGGGTGACTTCTGTTGTCAATCTTTCCCCCTGGAGGATGAAGTGTTCACGCCCTCCAGTTCTATACCAACTGCATCCAGCGAGTCCAGTGGCCAGGTAGTCCAGAAAAATCTCTCTAGCACAGCAGCTAAGCACTGGTTTTGAAGTTTTATAGTCCTGGATTCAAATCCTAGTTCTGTCATTTATTCAGCCTGTCTCTCAACCTCTTCAAGCCTCAGGTACGTGACTACCAAATGAAGATAATAAAAGCATCTTCTTCATTTGGGTTGTTATGAGATCATGTTAAGTGAGACTAAGTGACATCATGCACTTAGCACAATGCCTCACACCTGGTAAGCACCAAACAACTATTAGCTGTTGTTATGATGCCAGAAATAACTAGAGTCTTCTGGGATAATACTGAAACTCATGCTGGAAGGGAAGGGGACCGGTCAGGCTTCAGAGACCTCATAGGTACAGCAGTTTTAGGTAGGCAAGGAGACAAATCCCAGGAGATCAACTAAGGGAAAGAAAATGTAGAAAATCATGCAGAATCTGATATTTGGAAGATTAAAGAGTCCACAGGAACCATGTCATAAGCGAAGACCAGAGGCCCTTGTGCCAGAGGCCCTTGCCTCTCTTTAAACAATGCTCTGAAACACTGTGCAGGCCAACATCCACATAAAGAAAGGAAGACTTGTAAGGTCAAACAATAGCTCCTGTCTTAATATAGGCAGATACAGAAATTAAGGAGAAGGAGCATTTATTGAGCATCTACTATGTGGGAAGTATAGTACAGTCACTTCTACACATATTGTATCATTGATTCCTCACATTATGCTGAAGAATTGGAATCCCTGCCTCTATTTTTTGAAAGGTAAAGAAACCGAGGCTCAAAGAAGTTAACATACTCAAGGTCATGGAGTTAGGACATGGATGAGCTAGAAGTTGAAGCTCAGCTGACTTTGAAACTTGCATTCTTTCCACTCTATTTCACAAAGAAGTTTCAGAGAAGACCAGAGTGTGCTGACAGGCTTTGAGAGATGGCTGACTCCCCTACAGTAAGGAAGAAGAGGAGAGTTGTCCAAAGGTTGTCAGCCACAACTGAAGTATCATCTTCTGCTTATTTTTTCCTTGGAAGTTCCATTCTCTGATTCCAGTTGTCTTTTCTTGCCAGAAAAGCAGAAACATTAGGACTTGACGTTGAATCTGTACTTTCCTGACCTTCGGCATTTACTCTCTCCGTAACCTTAATTTTGAACTTCCATTCAAGCACATTAAGAAATTGTTTGACCTTGGTTTAAGCGGTTTGTTCTCATAAGAAAGCTTTGCATTGGCAGCACCCAAAACAGAGGCCCTGGTCTATTAAGGAAGAAGGCTGGCAATTGTGCAAGAGATTTTGACAAATCGAAGCACAACCACAAATTGCTCTTGCATATCTTAACTTGCACACAATAAAATATACACTAATGTAACCACTGAATAATGAAAACTAGGTTACAATAATGATGTAGAAGTGACCTAAAAGCATGTCTTTACCACCACGCTGAGAAGCCAGTGGTGACTTTCTGTTTCAGGGAAGTGGCATTGTTCTGTATTACAATCAGAACTGTGGTGTCTGCCTGATGGGAGTGCAGCTGAATCTCTTGTCCCCTGTACCTAAGACATATGATGAGGACAATGTTTATGCACACTCTCCACCCAGCCTTGTATATGGAATCAATCTGGAATTATTCTTTAAAGAGGATTTGAATTTAGCAACACATGGGAAATGCCTGTGTCGGGAACATGTTAGTACACTATGTCAAAACAGCTGTACTAGTAAAACATTTCACATTGCACCATCAGAGAACAGTAGTCTGACACGAATGTCAGCATGTGCCACCTGGTAAAGTTTTCAGAAAATGTTGTGGTCAACTTACCTGTATTAATTTTCTGTCTTCTCCTATGTGAAAGACGGGAGTCACCAGTATTCTGGATTAGCTACTAAAATTTTTTTTCTTCGAGTACTTTTCCCAAAGAAACAGGAAAAAATATCTGCTTTGAGTATGATCATATAATGCCAGAAAGAAACGTGCCTATTTAACCCAAGTACTGCCTTCCTTGAATCATGACATGGATGCCCAGGGAATGTAAACCACATGCACAAATCTACCTAGATAGGGAGTAGGAGAACCAAGTTTAGAACCAGCTGACTTACAGATAAACGTTTTGGCAAGGCAAATATTCAGATAAGGCAGGGCATAATTCCAAGGGGAGAAAATGAAAGTTAAGATTTCATCTGGTTTCATTTGGATGGGGGAAAAAAAGCGTTTCTCTTATTTAAAAATAAACCATTTTAAGTAGGCAAGAAAAGTAGTACGCTCTTGGGGACAGGAGAGAAATCCCTGATTTTATACCAGCTCAACATACAAAATTTCAGATTGAAATACTATGAAGCAATATCTAGTGACACATAATTACCTGAACATTCATATTTGTAAGATCTTAAATGTTTAAATGACAAATTATAAACATATTAATATCATACGATTTTGAGCATCTTATATATATTCTGAGGACAAATTATATCTTGGCACTTGCTGCAATGGAAAAGCCTCTGGAATAGAAGTCAACAGACTTTGGTTTGAGTCCTAGATTAGCCACTAACAAGCTGGGGGGGCCGGGGGAGAGTCACGTCATAGTTCTGGGTCTCAGTGTCTTCAACTGTAAAATAAAAATGTTCGATTATATAATCACCATGGCCCTTTGTTAATCCAAAGTGCAGGATTTGATTTTTTTTTTTCTTAGAAGACTGAGAAGAACAGAGACAATGATGGATATGATCATAGCCCTAAGGTTGCTAGAAGTCGTTGCTCAAAGGACTTGAAACAGCAAGGAGTCCCACAAAGTCACCCTGGGAATCAACTTTTGTCATTCTCCTACCCTCATCTTTCCCAACATCTCCACCCCTTTGGGGAATTCCATGCACTGTGGAAGTTAAAAGACAGGGCCTGATTGGAAACCTATGCTCCCCCTTTAAAAGTCTGTGGTCTCAGCAAAGGAAACTATAAACAAGACGAAAAGACAATCCTCAGAACGGGAGAAAATATTTGCAAATGAAGCAACTGACAAAGGATTAATCTCCAAAATATATAAGCAGCTCATGCAGCTCAATATCAAAAAAACAAACAACCCAATCCAAACATGGGCAGAGGACCTAAATAGACATTTCTCCAAGAAGATATACAAATTGCCAACAAATACATGAAAGGATGCTCAACATCACTAATCATTAGAGAAATGCAAATCAAAACTACAATGAGGTATCACCCACCTCACACCGGTCAGAATGGCCATCCTCAAAAAATCTACAAACAAGAAATGTTGGAGAGGGTGTGGAGAAAAGGGAACCCTCTTGCACTGTTGGTGGGAATGTAAATTGATACAGCCACTATGGAGAACAGTATGGAGGTTCCTTAAAAAACTAAAAATAGTTTTTTAGTTAGAACTACCATACGACCCAGCAATCCCAATACTGGGCATATACCCTGAGAAAACCATAATTCACAAAGAGTCATGTACCACAATGTTCACTGCAGCTCTATTTACAATAACCAGGACATGGAAGCAACCTAAGTGTCCATCGACAGATGAATGGATAAAGAAGATGTGGCACATATATACAATGGAATATTACTCAGCCATAAAAAGAAACGAAATTGAGTTATTTGTAGAGAGGTGGATAGACCTAGAGTCTATCATACAGAGTGAAGTAAGTCAAAAAGAGAAAAACAAATACTGTATGATAACACATATATATGGAATCTAAAAAAAAAAAAAAATGGTTCTGATGAACCTAGGGGCAGGACAGGAATAAAGACGCAGATGCAGACACAGAGAATGGACTTGAGGACATGGGGAGGGGGATGGGTAAGCTGGGACGAAGTGAGAGGGTAGCATTGACATATATACACTACCAAATATAAAACAGATAGCAAGTGGGAAGCAACCACATAGCACAGGGAGATCAGCTCGGTGCTTTGTGACCACCTAAAGGGGTGGGATAAGGAGGGTGGGAGGGAGATGCAAGAGGGAGGAGATATGGTGATATATGTATACGTATAGCTGATTCACTTTGTTATACAGAAGAAACTAACACAATATTGTAAAGCAATTATACTCCAATAAAGATATTAAAAAAAAAAAAAAAGTCTGTGCTCTTTCCCAAGACATTTCATTTTTCCTTTACTATCGCAGGGTCTCTCTACTTTCACTAGTTGTAATTTCGGGAACATCTCAGCATAAACACCATTCAGTGAAAACACACATTCAATGTTGTAAAGGGAAAAAAGTAGAAAATCAAATTCCAAAATCAGAACTTCACCTTATGAAAATGTTCTAAAATTTAAGGGAATAACTGAAATTCAGCTGAAAGTTGACAATAGGTATACATAAACAATGTGTGATAACTCCAGGCCTGCTTGGATGGGTGGGAGGTGTAACGGGAGACTCTGTTCTTTTCTTTAGGGGGTCCCAGCGCTTCACACCAGCATTTGACTTCCATCCAATCTTTTAGGTTAGGAATTTACGTGACTATAAAAACAGAGTTTTCGCTTCTTAAATTGATGTGTATTTTGGGCGGTTAGCTCTAATTCTCTTTCCCTGTTTCTTAAGTAGATCGTCCCTATTTGTCTCTCAGTATATTCTTTCTCCCACCTCTTCAACTCTCCCAAGCACTATTCAGTGCTTTGACATTTACTGCTAATAAAAATAATAATACTTATCATCTGAAAGTTAGTAGTATCGTTTGAAAGTTTTATGTACATTTATTTTTCCTTGGATTTATGTCACTCTCTCCTCCAAGCAAAGAATAAATAAATAAAAGCACTTTATCAAATTTATAACCTACTCAAATTCAGAGATTTCTGAATAGGAAACAGACCAGGGACACTTTGCCAAGATTAACTTAACTAGAAAACCAAAACCTTGCACACATGGTGCTTTGAAGAAAGATGTTAGTCTTTAAAGATTGTGTCCACACATGAAATGTGAAGTGGATAACTAGGGCAATTACCTCTATAGCTGAGGCCTTCTAGCTTTACCTTTTCCCAGAAATGCTCAGGTAACAAAGGCAAAGGGAGTTTTCTGGTCTCAATTATATCCTAATAATTGTTTCAATTCTCTGCTTCCTTTTGAGTGTGAAGATCCAGGCTAAAAGGCTTTAAAAAACAGGCTGAAAAGGTTTCCCAGACGTGAGATAGATTTTACAAAAGAAACTTCTGGCAAGCTTAATGTAAGTAAATCAGAAGCATATGGACTATGTTTCCCTCAAAATACCCATGGGCTTGAAGGCCCAGAAAACACATAAAAAGTAAAGGGAAACTGTTTTCCAAAGCTGAGCTTATTGGAGAAACTGCACGCTGTAACAGGAAGCCTGGCTCAGCTCCCCCAAAAGCAGGGGATGGAAACGGTGGTCAGGCAGCCCATCAGCTCCTGCCCTCAGGCTTATGCTGACAGTCCTTATTTCTGAGGATGATGTGATTGATGGTGCCTTGACCTGTGCCGATGGGTGTGACTGAGAAAACCATCGCTCAGTGCTTCCCATACTGAAGACATGACTTCATTGCTCCTTTGCAACCATCTGTAGTGAATGTTTACACAGCCTGTTTCTGTTCTTAGGGCCTCTCAGGCTAAACAATCAGGCTGGTGGTGAACATACATGTACTGAACACAGCGTGTACCCGTGGGGAGGGATAGAAAAGAAATAGATAATTATATGCCACCCCAGGAGATGAATTATAGACTCAGACTTGGAAGAGGCTTTAAGATTCCTGAGTTCCTCCTTCCACCCAGTGTGGGAATTCTGGCTACAGCTTGCAGTCCAGATAGTGGAAGGAAAACTCAAAAAATACCTCAAAGGGAGAGAGCACAGTTTGGAGAGTCAGAGGACCTGATATCTGGTCCCTGCAATGCCATGACCGTAGACCTGTTCTTGGACCCCTCAGAGTCTCAGTTTCCCCTCAGTTAAACGAAAATAATGGTCAAATCGTCTATTGGGGTTGCAAAGGGCACCTCAATAAATATTACGTCTTTTCACCACCCAAGCCCTAAATAAGTAGAAAAACAAGACAAAAAAGAAGACAAAGACCAGAATTTTTACCTTTATTCCTGAGAGAGGGCAGGTTGGAAGACAGAGTAAAATGAGAAACAAATGGCCTTGCCACCTGAACCCCAGAATGAGGCAGATAGCTCATTTAGTCCCAGGCCAGGCTGGGCTGGGACAGGCTGTCAGGGGCCAGGGCGATTTTGAAGGAAGGCTTAGAGCTTGAGGAGTACAAGGTACCTCAGACTCTGGGTGCATAGCTCACTCCCAAAAGGAAATAGCATGTCCAGATTACTCTTTTCAGACTACCAATCAGATAGACCCCGCTGCTCCCATGAAGAGGAGTGATGAATATGCAGAGAACAGCCAAAGGTGGCTCACAAGATGCGCTCTCTCCACCTAAAATGGAAATACCAGGAAAAGCCAGCTGAGCAAGATAAAGCATGTGAAAGCTCTCACATACACTATGAAGCATTGTGTGCATTTTATGCTTTTGCTCTACCCGTCTGCATTTGTTGAACATCTACTATGTGCTCAGTCCTGTCACTCGCTTCCAGGGATTTTAGGTTGAATAAGACATTGTTCCCTTACTTAAGATTACAGTCTAGGGACTTCCCTGGTGGCACAGTGGTTAAGAATCGCCTGCCAATGCAGGGGACACGGGTTCAAACCCTGGTCTGGGAAGATCCCACATGCCACAGAACAACTAAGCCCGTGCACCGCAACTACTGAGCCTGCGCTCTAGAGCCCACGAGCCACAACTACTGAGCCCATGTGCCACAACTACTGAAGCCCGTGCAACTAGAGCCTGTGCTCTGCAACAAGAGAAGCCACCGCAATGAGAAGCCTGTGCACCACAACGAAGAGTAACCCTGGCTCGCCGCAACTAGAGAAAGCCTGCACGCAGCAACGAAGACTTAACACATCCAAAACATAAATAAATAAATTTTTTTTAAAAAATGATTATACTCTAGTAGGAGAAACAGACAAGGAAGCCGAAAATAACAGTATACCATGAGCACACTAAGATTCTGAAGTCTGCACAACGTATAACAAAAATGCAGAGAAGGGACATCTAATTGAATGGATGGCTATGTAAGCCTTCTTTGTGGAAATATTTGAGAACAAGGTTTGAAGAACACAAAAGAACTAAGTGGTAACAGAAATCGGAGTGATTTTCAAGGCAGAGAGAGTCCAGAAGAAGGCACAAAGGAAAAGGATGGGACATTTCAGAGAACTGAAAGTCATTCTGTATGATTATAGAAGAAATCATCTTAGTGTTATGGAGAATAATCAGAAAAGAGCACTACAATCTAAAACAGTATGGTAGAGTGTCAGTGTAAGAATACCCAGAGTACGGGAATACAGTAAGTCCACTACATACGAACCTTCAAGTTGTGAACTTTCAAAGATGCAAACATATTATAAACCTATTACAGGGGCTTCCCTGGTGGCGCAGTGGTTAAGAATCCACCTGCCAATGCAGGGTACATGGGTTCCAGCCCTGGTCCGGGAAGATCCCACATTCCGTGGAGCAACTAAGCCCGTGTGCCACAACTACTGAGCCTGCGCTCTAGAGCCCGCGAGCCACAACTACTGAAGTCCGCGTGCCTAGAGCCCATGCTCCGCAACAAGAGAAGCCAGCGCAACGAGAAGCCCGCGCACCACGACAAAGAGTAGCCCCTGCTCACCACAACTAAAGAAAGCCTGTGCACAGCAACAAGGACCTAACGCAGCCAAAAATAAATAAATTAATTAATTTAAAAAAAAAAAACCTATTATAGTACAGTACTATATAGCCGATTGTGTTAGTTGGATACCTAGTCTAACTTTGTTGGACTTACGATCAAATAGGACTTACGAATGCACTCTCGGAATGGAACTCGTTCTTATGTAGGGGACTTACTGTAACCCAGAGAAGGTGAATAGTAAATCATTGCTCACATGTGGCAAAGGACAAAGGAAGAAATAAGGCCAAACAAGGAAAGAAATTTTCTATTTTATATGAAACAAAAAGGGGATTATTTTAAAAAGGAGTGTGTGTGTGTGTATGTGTGTATCTCTGTGTGTGTGTGTGTGTGTGTGTGTTATAAGACTGGAAGGAGAGGGGAGACCTTCAAGATGGTGGAGGAGTAAGACGTGGAGATCACCTTCCTCCCCACAAATACATCAGAAATACATCTACATGTAGAACAACTCCTACAGAACACCTACCGAACGTTGGCAGAAGACCTCAGACTACCCAAAAGGCAAGAAACTCCCCACTTGCCTGGGTAGGGCAAAAGAAAAAAGAAAAAACAGAGACAAAAGAATAGGGATGGGACCTGCACCTCTGGGAGGGAGCTGTGAAGGAGGAAAAGTTTCCAAACACTAGGAAGCCCCTTCACTGGCAGAGATGGGGGGTCGGTGGAGGGGAAGCTTCGGAGCCACGGACGAGAGCACAGCAACAGGGGTGCAAAGGGCAAAGCGGAGAGATTCCCGCACAGAGGATTGGTGCCGACCAGCACTCACCAGCCCAAGAGGCTTGTCTGCTCACCCACCTGGATAGGCAGGGGCTGGGAGCTGAGGCTTGGGTTTCAGAGGTCAGATCCCAGGGAGAGGAATGGGGTTGGTTGCTTGAACACAGCCTGAAGGGGGCTAGTGCGCCACAGCTAGCCGGGAGGGAGTCCGGGAAGAAGTCTGGACCTGCTTAAGAGGCAAGAGATCAGTGCACCCCCTAAACGAGCTCCAGAGATGGGCGTGAGCCACGGCTATCAGCGCGGACACCAGAGATGGGCATGAAACGCTAAGGCTGCTGCTGCAGCCACCAAGATGCCTGTGTGCAAGCACAGGTCACTCTCCACACCTCTCCTCCCAGGAGCCTGTGTAGCCCTCCACTGCCAGGGTCCGGTGATCCAGGGACAACATCTCCGAGAGAACACAAGGCACGCCTCAGGCTGCTGCAATCTCACGCTGGCCTCTGCTGCCATAGGCTTGCCCCGCATTCCATACCCCTGCCTCCCCATGGCCTGAGTCAGCCAGAGCCCCCTAATCACCTGCTACTTTAACCCCGTCCTGTGTGAGCTAAGAACAGATGCCCTCAGGCGACCTACACGCAGAGGTGGGGCCAAATCCAAAGCTGAACCACAGGAGTTGTGCAAACAAAGAAGAGAAAGGGAAATCTCTCCCAGCAGCCTCAGGAGCAGCAGATTAAATCTCCACAATCAACTTGATGTACCCTGCGTCTGTGGAATACCTGAATAGACAACGAATCATCCCAAAATTGAGGTGGAGGACTTTGGGAGCAACTGTAGACTTGGGGTTTGCTTTCTGCATCTAATTTGTTTCTGCTTTTATGTTTATCTTAGTTTAGTATTTAGACTTTATTATCACTGGTAGATTTGTTTATTGATTTGGTTGCTCTCTTCCTTTTTTTTTTATATAGATTTTTTTTTCCTTTTTCTCTTTTTGTGAGTGTGTATGTGTATGCTTCTTTGTGTGATTTTGTCTGTATAGCTTTGCTTTTACCATTTGTCCTAGGGTTCTGTCTGTCCGTTTTTTGGGTTTGTTTTTTGTTTTGTTTTGTTTTCTTTTATTAGTATAGTTTTTAGCACTTGTTATCATTGGTGGATTTGTTTTTTGGTTTGGTGCTCTCTTCTTTCTTTTTTTCTTATTACTGTTTAATTTTTTTTATTTTTAATAATCTTTTTCTTCATTTTAATAAGGAGACCTCAAATACAGTAAGTTAAGCAAAATGAGAAGACAGAGAAACACACAGCAGATGAAGGAGCAAGGCAAAACCCACCAGACCAAACAAATAAGGAGGAAATAGGCAGTCTACCTGAAAAAGAATTCAGAGTAATGATAGTAAACATGATCCAAAATCTTGGAAACAGAATGGAGAAAATACAAGAAACATCTAACAAGGACCTAGAAGAACTAAAGAGCAAACAAACAATAATGAACAACACAATAAATGAAATTTAAAATTCTCTAGAAGGAATCAATAGCACAATAACTGAGTCAGAAGAACGGATAAGTGACCTGGAAGATAAAATAGTGGAAATAACTACCACAGCGCAGAATAAAGAAAAAAGAATGAAAAGAATTCAGGACAGTCTCAGAGACCTCTGGGACAACATTAAACACACCAACATTCGAATTGTAGGGGTCTCAGAAGAAGAAGAGAAAAAGAAAGGGACTGAGAAAATATTTGAAGAGATTATAGTTGAAAACTTCCCTAATATAGGAAAGGAAATAGTCAATCAAGTCCAGGAAGTGCAGAGTCCCATACAGGATAAATCCAAGGAGAAACACACCAAGACACATATTAATCAAGCTATCAAAAATTAAATACAAAGAAAAAATATTAAAAGCAGCAAGGGAAAAACAACAATATACAAGGGAATCTCCATAAGGTTAACAGCTGATCTTTCAGCAGAAACTCTGCAAGCCAGAAGGGAGTGGCAAGACATATTTAAAGTAATGAAAGGGAAAAACCTACAACCAAGATTACTCTACCCAGCAAGGATCTCATTCAGATTCGACGGAGAAATGAAAACCTTTAGAGACAAGCAAAAGCTAAGAGAATTCAGCACCACCAAACCAGCTCTACAACAAATGCTAAAGGAACTTCTCTAGGCAGGAAACACAAGACAAGGAAAAGACCTATAATAACAAACCCAAAACAATTAAGAAAATGGTAATAGGAAGATATATATCAATAACTACCTTAAATGTAAATGGATTAAATGCTCCAACCAAAAGACACAGACTGGCTGAATGGATACAAAAACAAGACCCATATATATGCTGTCTACAAGAGACCCACTTCAGACTTCGGGACACATACAGACTGAAAGTGAGGGGATGGAAAAAGATATTCTATGCAAATGGAAATCAGAAGAACGCTGGAGTAGCAATTCTCATATCAGACAAAATAGATTTTAAAACAAAAACTATTACAAGAGACAAAGAAGGACACTACATAATGATCAAGGGATCAATCCAAGAAAAAGATATAACAATTGTAAATATTTATGCACCCAACATAGGAGCACCTCAATACTTAAGGCAAATGCTAACAGCCATAAAAGGGGGAATCAACAGTAACACAATCATAGTAGGGGACTTTAACACCCCACTTTCACCAATGGACAGATCATCCAAAATAAAAATAAATAAGGAAACACAAGCTTTAAATGATACATTAAACAAGATGGGCTTAATTGATATTTATAGGACATTCCATCCAAAAACAACAGAATACACTTTCTTCTCAAGTGCTCATGGAACATTCTCCAGGATAGATCATATCTTGGGTCACAAATCAACCCTTGGTAAATTTAAGAAAATTGAAATTGTATCAAGTATCTTTTCCAACCACAGCGCTATGAGATTAGATATCAATCACAGGAAAAAAATCTGTAAAAAACCCAAACACATGGAGGCTAAACAATACACTACTAAATAACCAAGAGATAAGTGAAGAAATCGAAGAGGAACTCAAAAAATACCTAGAAACAAATGACAATGAAAACATGCCGATCCAAAACCTATGGGATGCAGCAAAAGCAGTTCTAAGAGGGAAGTTTATAGCAATACAATCCTACCTCGAGAAATAAGAAACATCTCAAATAAACAACCTAACCTCACACATAAAGCAATTAGAGAAAGAAGAACAAAAAAACCCCAAAGTTAGCAGAAGGAAAGAAATCATAAAGAGCCGATCAGAAATAAATGAAAAAGAAATGAAGGAAATAATAGCAAAGATCAAAAAAACTAAAAGCTGGTTTAATTGATAAACCATTAGCCAGACTCAACAAGAAAAAAAGGGAGAAGACTCAAATCAATAGAATTAGAAATGAGAAGGCAGCAGCTCGGGCGGCGGGAGGAGCGGCAGCGGCCAGGCAGCCCAGCTTCGCGAAGGCTCTCGGCGCGCCGCGGCCCGCAGGCACCCGGCACGCGCCCGCCCCGCCGCCACGATGCCCAAGAGGAAGGTCAGCTCCGGCGAGGGGGCGGCGAAGGAGGAGCCCAAGAGGAGATCGGCGAGGTTGTCAGCTAAACCAGCTCCTGCAAAAGTGGAAACGAAGCCAAAAAAGGCCGCAGGAAAGGATAAATCTTCCGACAAAAAAGTGCAAACAAAAGGGAAAAGGGGAGCAAAGGGAAAACAGGCTGAAGTGGCTAACCAAGAGACTAAAGAAGACTTACCTGCAGAAAATGGAGAAACTAAAAATGAGGAGAGCCCAGCTTCTGATGAAGCAGGAGAGAAAGAAGCCAAGTCTGATTAATATCACACACCTGGTCCTATCAGTGGTCCCTGTTTCCCTTCTTGTACAATCCAGAGGAATATTTTTATCAACTATTTTGTAAATGCAAGTTTTTTAGTAGCTCTAGACACATTTTTAAAAGGAAGGAATCCCACCTCATCCCATTTTTTAAGTGTAAATGCTTTTTTTTAAGAGGTGAAATCATTTGCTGGTTGTTTATTTTTTGGTACAACCAGAAAATAGTGGGATATTGAATATGGGAGGCTTTGATTGTCTTGGGTGTCAGCTGAACATTCCACAGATGGGGGGTAGCTTTTCTATCCTATAATACAAAGCATACTAAATGGCAGTTTGGAGTCAGTTGTGCATTTAATGTCTTAAACACTTTAAATTACTTCTCTTCCCACGTTGTTTTTGGTAGAATTGTTTCCTAAAGCAAACCACTCACCCCTTGATCTTGGCTCACCTGGGCAGAATTTTGTGCACTCTGTATGTAACAACTTTGGTCGTGGTAGTCCAGTTCTTCTAGTAACTGTTAATGTGCTGTGAACGATTGACAATTTGAGTATGTAGTGTATATGATATTAAATTGTGAATTAGTGGGACTTACGATGTAACAGCATATCAATATTTGAAGATATTGGTACTTGATATCCTGCGAAGGAAAATTTGCCCCCAAATTTTAAGCTGGAAAGTCACTGGAATAACTGTTCAGAAAAGAATCACAACTACATGATTTTTTAGGTTTTTGGTACGTATGTTGAGAATTGTGTACAAATTGAAATGTCTGTGTACTGATCCTCAAAACAACCAATAAAATCTCAATTATGAAAGAAAAAAAAAAAAAAAAAAGAAATGAAAAAAGGAGAAATAACAACTGACACTGCAGCAATACAAAGGATCATGAGAGATTACTACAAGCAACTATATGCCAATAAATTGCACAACCGGGAAGAAATGGATGAAATCTTAGAAAAGCACAACCTTCCAAGACTGAACCAGGAAGAAATAGAAAATATAAACAGACCAATCACAAGCACTGAAATTGAGACTGTGATTAAAAATCTTCCAACAAACAAAAGCCCAGGACCAGATGGCTTCACAGGCAAATTCTATCAAACATTTAGAGAAGAGCTAACACCTATCCTTCTCAAACGCTTCCAAAATATAGCAGAGGGAGGAACACTCCCAAACTCACTCTACGAGGCCACCATCACCCTGATACCAAAACCAGACAAAGATGTTACAAAGAAAGAAAACGACAGGCCAATATCACTGATGAACATTGTTGCAAAAATCCTCAACAAAATACTAGTGAACAGAATCCAGCAGCACATTAAAAGGATCATACACCATGATCAAGTGGGGTTTATCCCAGGAATGCAACCATTCTTCAATATACGCAAATCAATCAATGTGATACACCATATTAACAAATTGAAGGAGAAAAACCATATGATCATCTCTACAGATACAGAAAAAGCTTTCAACAAAATTCAACACCCATTTATGATAAAAACACTCCTGAAAGTAGGCATAGAGGGAACTTACCTTAACATGATAAAGGCCATATATGACAAACCCACAGCCAACATCGTTCTCAATGGTGGAAAACTGAAACTATTTCCTCTAAGGTCAGGAACAAGACAAGGTTGTCCACTCTCATCACAATTATTCAACATAGTTTTGGAAGTTTTAGCCACAGCAATCAGAGAAGAAAAAGAAATAAAAGGAATCCAAATCGGAAAAGAAGAAAGAAAGCTGTCACTGTTTGCAGATGACATGATACTATACATAGAGAATCCTAAAGATGCTGCCAGAAAACTACTAGAGCTCATCAATGAATTTGGTAAAGTAGCAGGATACAAAATTAATGCACAGAAATCTCTTACATTCCTATACACTAATTATGAAAAATCTGAAAGAGAAATTAAGGAAACACTCCCATTTACCACTGCAACAAAAAGAATAAAATACCTAGGCATAAACCTACCTAAGGAGACAAAAGACCTGTATGCAGAAAACTATAAGACACTGATGAAAGAAATTAAAGATGATACAAACAGATGGAGAGATATAACATGTTCTTGGATTGGAAGAATCAACATTGTGAAAATGACTATAGTACCCAAAGCAATCTACAGATTCAATGAAATCCCTATCAAACTACCAATGGCATTTTTCACAAAACTAGAACAAAAAAAATACACAATTTGTATGGAAACACAAAAGACCCCAAGTAGCCAAAGCAATCTTGAGAAAGAAAAACAGAGCTGGAGGAATCAGGCTCCCAGACTTCAGACTATACTACAAAGCTACAGTAATCAAGACAGTATGGTATTGGCACGAAAACAGAAATATAGATAAATGGAACAGGATAGAAACCCCAGAGATAAACCCACGCACAAATGGTCACCTTATCTTTGATAAAGGAGGTAACAATATAAAATGGAGAAAAGATAGCCTCTTCAGTAAGTGGTGCTGGGAAAACTGGACAGCTACATGTAAAAGAATGAAATTAGAACACTCCCTAACACCATACACAAAAATAAACTCCAAATGGATTAAAGGCCTAAATGTAAGGCCAGATACTACCCAACTCTTAGAGGAAAACATAGGCAGAACACCCTATGACATCAATCACAGCAAGATCCTTTTTGACCCACCTTCTAGAGAAATGGAAATAAAAACAAAAATAAATAAAAGGGACCTAATGAAACTTAAAAGCTTTTGCACAGCAAAGGAAACCATAAACAAGACGAAAAGACAACCCTCAGAATGGGAGAAAATATTTGCAAATGAAGCAACTGACAAAGGATTAATCTCCAAAATATAGAAGAGGCTCATGCAGCTCAATATCAATAAAACAAACAACCCAATCCAAAAATGGGCAGAAGACCTAAATAGACATTTCTCCAAAGAAGATATACAGATTGCCAACAAACACTTGAAAGGATGCTCAACATCACTAATCATTAGAGAAATGCAAATCAAAACTACAATGAGGTATCACCTCACACCAGTCAGAATGGCCATCATCAAAAAATCTACAATCAACAAATGCTGGAGAGGGTGTGGAGAGAAGGGAGCCCTCTTGCACTGTTGGTGGGAATGTAAATTGATACAGCCACGATGGAGAACAGTATGGAGGTTCCTTAAAAACTAAAAATAGAACTACCATATGACCCAGCAATCCCGCTACTGGGCATATACCCTGAGAAAACCGTAATTCAAAAAGAGACATGTACCACAGTGTTCATTGCAGCACTTTTTACAATAGCCAGGACATGGAAGCAACCTAAGTGCCCATCGACAGATGAATGGATAAAGAAGATGTGGCACATATATACAATGGAATATTACTCAGCCACAAAAAGAAACAAAATTGAGTTATTTGTAGGGAGGTGGATGGACGCAGAGTCTGTCATACAGAGTGAAGTAAGTCAAAAAGAGAAACCAATACCGTATGCTAACAGATATATATGGAATCTAAAAAAAAAAAAAAAAAATGGTCACGAAGAACCTAGGGGCAGGACAGGAATAAAGACGCAGACATAGAGAATGGACTCGAGGACATGGGGATGGGGAAGGGTAAGCTGGGACGAAGTGTGAGAGTGGCATGGACATATATACACTACCTAATGTAAAATAGATAGCTAGTGGGAAGCAGCCACATAGCACAGGGAGATCAGCTCAGTGCTTTGTGACCACCTAGAGGGGTGGGATAAGGAGGGTGGGAGGGAGACCCAAGAGGGAGGAGATATGGGGATATATGTATAGCTGATTCGCTTTGTTATAAAGCAAAAACTAACACACCACTGTAAAGCAATTATACTCTAATAAAGATGTTAAAAAAAAAAAAAAAAAAGAAGACTGGAAGGACACATCCAAAAATGTCTACAGTGGCTCTAGCTGACTAGTGGGATTACTAATTATTATTGTTTGCTTATCTTTATTCTCTATTATAAACAGTTATATTTCTTTATAAAATAACTAATAAAACTGACATGGTTACAAGAGGTTTTCTATGTAAATTACCCTTTCAAGTGGTGCCAAGTATTCTCTTGTATGATATTGCTGGCTCTTTCCAGGAATCAATTATCAGGTCACTCGGCCCCAGGTTATACGGGTCCTAGTTGTGCGTCTCCTCCATTGCAACTGCAATCTTCCAAAACACTTTCAGTGAACATCAGGTGAATACAGTGATACACCCTGGTTCCTGCTGGGAGGATTTATTCAGTTGCAAGCTCAGGAAAAAGGTCAAGTTTCCTCATTCATTCATTCATTCATGTATTCATTCAACAGTGTTTACTGAGACAAGCCCTGTCCTAGGTGCTGAGAGTGGAACAAAACAGACTCAACCTGACCTCATGTAACTTACTGGAAAAGAGAGCTATGGAAGACCCATGTTTCACACCTACAGCGAAAGCTACATATTATTACACATTTCTGCTAACACTGTAGTCCCATTTTGTTCCCTTTGTGTTTCCACAGTTAAATATGTCTGGGTTAGCCCAAAATAATCTTTTTTAGATATGTGAATGAATTTTTTCTTTTTATTTAATAAAAATACTATACATACAATGCAACCTGTATGTATTCTTCTCCACTTGCATCTTTCACTTAAAAATGTATCTTGAAAATGACATGATATCAGTAAACACTTTATTTTGCATATGAGCAAGCACAGATACGTTTCTAAAAGTAAAATGTGCATTCGGGATTCTGACAGACATAACTAATTTGCTCTCCACAAATGTTGTTCCAATTTACTCTCCCCGCCGACCCCCACCCCCAGTGCATGCTGTCCAGTATCCTCCTGAACCCATCATGGTATAAAACTCTTTTTTTGTTTGTTTTTTAATTTATTTTTGGCTGCATTGGGTCTTCATTGCTACGCACGGGCTTTCTCTAGTTGTGGTGAGTGGGAGCTACTCTTTGTTGCGGTGCGCAGGCTTCTCATTGTGGTGGCTTCTCTTGTTGTGGAGCATGGGCTCTAGGTGCACGGGCTTCAGTAGTTGTGGCACGCCGGCTCAGTAGTTGTGGTGCATGGGCTTAGTTGCTCCCCGGCATGTGGGATCTTCCCGGACCAGGGCTCAAATCCATGTCCCCTGCATTGGCAGGTGGATTCTTAACCACTGCGCCACCAGGGAAGTCCAGTATCAGACTCTTGATCTTTGCCCAAACAAGAGGTAAAAGGTCATATCTCATTTAAGTTTTTATCTGCATTTCTATTGTGAGGGCAGAATATGCTTGAACAGGATTAAAGAGCCATTTTGCTAAAAGCCTATTTACTGCTACCAAACACAATCTCTTTAAGCGACAAGGACTGCAAACTCTCCAGGAAAAAAAAACAAAAAACGCAACAGCAGGCAGTATAAATCTGTTCTCAACCACTACTGTGAAGCAATTGACTGTGCTTTCCACCTATAACCTGAGCATTCAAAAGCTGCTTTCTAGACCACAGTAGAGAAATCACAGAGGAGACAGAAACCAACATGTGAGTGCTTACTCTACACCAGGCACCAAGCTCTATATACACTCTCATTTAATCCTCCTAACACTTTTAATACATGAGGCCCTGAGAGGTTAAGTACCTGCTCAAATTCATATAGATTATAAATGGCAGAGGAGAAACCGAACGCAGATCTAAATTCCAACATTCATATTTTACACACTACACCACAGGCCTCCTGCTATGTCAAGATGTTTGAAGCCCATTGACCTGCATCCTGAGATTCATATGCTAAGGAGCTGTCTTCTGACTTTAATCATGACCCTGTAAGCAGAAATATACTATAGGGACTTCCCTGGTGGCACAGTGGTTAAGAATCCACCTGCCAATGCAGCGGACACGGGTTCGAGCCCTGGTCCGGGAAGACCCCACATGCCACGGAGCAACTAGGCCCGTGCATCACAACTACTGAAGCCCGCGTGCCTAGAGCCCGTGCTCCGCAACAAGAGAAGCCACCGCAGTGAGAAGCCTGCGCATCGCAACGAGGAGTAGCCCCCGCTCACTGCAACTAGAGAAAGCCCGTGCGCAGCAATGAAGACCCAACGCAGCCAAAAATAAATAAATAAATTTATAAAAAAAAAAGAAAAGAAATATACTATAGTATTGCCTATCTGTGGAGCCCAAATATAGGCCTTGATAAGATTTCCCATGGTCCCAGCTTCTCTTAAGACTTACCTGCCACTTAAGACTCAACATCGAATTAACTTGTAGAGTTATTGAAGACATCCAATCCTCAGCACCAGGAATTGTGCAGAGATTTAAATATTATCAATAAGACCAAAAAAGTTGGCTGGAAATTGGTGTATATATATTGCAGAGCTGCACCACTTAGCTCAGCAAGGTGGCCTGGAGGATTTTTTTAGATAGCATGTTGGTGACCCATCTTGGGAATGAATACAACAAAACCCTACAACAGTATATTGAGAGAACCAAATTTGACAACTGCAAAGCTCCAAATGAGAATTCTAGCCAATGATATTTCATTACTTCACATCAGGGTTCTTAACACAAACATGATTCAGAACAATAGGAAGACAGCCTCTTACCCAGAAGCTGGGTAATAGCTGGATATTAGTTCAGGCAATCCAATCCCCGCCTACAGTATGAGGAGTCAAGAGTCAGTAAGAAGGAAAGTTTTCTTGAGAGAAAATATCCTTCACAAAAATCTTTTACGTTTCCAAGCAACCTGCCCCCACATGTGGTGTTCCAGACAGGGGTGTTATGCAGGGTGTGGTCTGGGGACCATGTGCTCCTGGGCCACAAGGAGATAATTATAGAAATTGGGAATAAGCATTTAGAAACTTTTTATGGCAATTTGGAAGAGTAATTTTATGTCTGTTTAATCTAATAATAAAAAAAATTGGGGCTTGTAAAAAAATTTTATTAAAGCCATTAAAATGAAGAAGTATTTTGACATGTGACAAGTGTTCACAGGACAGGGTCGCAATTACTCAGGATAAGGAAGCCCAGGTGTTTTATAACATAATGAAGGATTTCCAGGGGCCCCTACATGGCCAGGAGTACATGACGCAGGGCGCCTTCGTGGTGGATCAACACCGCCACGTACCACAATTCAAAAGTTGAAACCACCACCAGGGTTACCATCGCACAGTTGTTGCAATTGGAAGTTGTGTTAAAAATGTGCAAAGTGGCTCCTTTCGAGAGAAACTTCTACTTACCATTTCAAGAGGGGGCAGAGCAAAAGCCTCTGAGAAAATACTTGAAGAATTATGTCACATACTCCAGAAATCTGCAGCCAAGACATTGGGATAGCCAAATTCCAGGGAGCTGGCAGGAATTCCCAAGGATATGCTAAGTGAAATAAGCCAGACACAAAAGGATAAATATATGTGATTCCATTTATATGAGGTACCTAAGACTAGGTAAATTCAGAGACAGAAAGTACAGTGGTGGTTGCCAGGGGCTGGAGGGAGAGAGGATGGGGAGTTAATGTTTAATGGGGACATAGTTTCTGTTTGGGATGATGACAAAGTTCTGGAAACGGATGGTGGTGATAGCGGCATGACATTGTGAATGTACTTAATGCCGCTGGATTGTATGCTTAAAAATGGTTAAAACTGTAAATTTTTATATATTTTACCATAATAAATAAATAAGAATTCTCAATGTACTTTCTGAGTACTAATTGCTTATTTTAAAAAAACCAACAACAATAGAATAGCTGCCAATAAACCGGCCTCTTTCTGAGGCTGGATGAACACCAAAAATAAATTAGTTAATTAAAGCATAAGGGTCATCCCACCTGGATCCAGTTATTCTACCTGAAAACCAGAAATATACCTTTTGCTCATAGGGAAAGACTAGGGAGTAAAAAAAAATATATATATATATATATATATATATACATATATTATTTTTTAAAAAGCAATCAAGAATTCTACCAGTATTAAAAAGCCAGTGATTCTGTGTCATTTGACACTCCTAATCCGCCCATCTTACTGAAATTTCCCCCACTCCCATGCAAAGTCTTTCTCGTTGCCTATTGTCTGAGCTCACTCAGCTGATCAGGTTGGCTGGGTGAAACCACCAGGCTTCAAATGCAAACTTGCAAACACCCTGCACATAGCTAAAGAGGGTATCATTACATGAAGACAAATTCTATTTTTCATTTAGGATATGTAAGTAAGAGTTCCCTTTGAGAGTCTCCAAACAATCTCTCAACAAACTCTTCTCCATAAATTTCAATGGTTTTATATTCTTCTGGGACTCTTACATCTTTCTGCATCCCTCTGGCTCACAGTTAGACTAGACGTTCTCCAAGTACCCATTCACCAGCATCTCCTTGTCTCTATACATTCTCTCTTGGCAATCCCATCTACCCCCTCAACTTCAGCAAGCCTAGTCTTTCTCACTATGATTCTGACCTTTATCTCCCTACAGCATCAAGTCTCCATTTTGACTGCTTACTGAACAATTCCACAATGATGTCCCACAAACACTTCAAGCTCAGCATGATCAAACATGTATCATCTTATCTCCTAAACTCGATCCTCTTTCCGTCTTAGACACGTCTACAAATGCAACACCATCATCCTCCTAGTAAACCAGACACAGAATCTCCCTTGACTTCTGTGATTCCCTCTATGTTTCCCCCCTACCTTCTGGTTTTCCTTCCCTCAATCCATCTGGCACATTCCCTGATTAAATCACTCCTCAACCCATCTGAAGTGTCAGAAGCCAGAGCAATAGTTGATCATTCTCTGCAAATACTAGAAAGTTTCAAGGATCTCAAACCACCACAAGCCAGGGATTAGTGAAAGCACAGATACAGGAAGCTGTAAATTGCCTAGAATTCAATAATGGGCACCCAGAAGCTGGAGACACCCCACTTTTCCACCAAACCTAAAGGTATTACCCTTATTACTTAGAGGGGGAGTGGCAATTACAATACATCCTTCCAGCGTTGTGAGATAGAAGTCAGCACTAGCATCAGAAGAAGCTGGAGGAGGGAATTTCCTGGCGGTCCAGTGCTGAGGATTCCAGGCTTTCACTGCCAGGGGCCTGGGTTAGATCCCTGGTCGGGGAACTAAGATCCCACAAGCTGGTGTGGGAAAAGAAAAGGAAAGGAAAGAAAAGAAAAGAAAAGAAGAGGAGAAGAGAGGAGAGGAGAGGAGAGGAAAGGCAAGGCAAAGCTGGAGGAGTTGTAGACTTCGCAGGATAGGAAGGGGGCAGCTATTCAATCTCTCCTCACATATGGCATCATTTATGTGCCATTTATGTGCCAAGCACTGTACTAAGGAGCTAGAGACACCGAGAACCAAGCCATGGTCTTTCAAGGAATTCCCAGTCCAAAGAAGAGACAAAAAATTGCAATAAAGGGTGATCTTGCTTTATTAGAGATACACACAGGACACAGGAAGGCAGAGAAAAAAACTCTCAATACTGTTGGGAGCTTGTGTGAAGTGGCAGAGATTGTGGAAGACTTCACAGAGGCTTCTACCTCTGAGGTCTGAGCTGGGATTTAAGCCATAAAGAAAGAGTGCCTTAAAGCAGAGGGGCCTTCCAGGATGAGGAACCACATGGACAGAGTTGTGAGGGCAGGGGGAAACATGGGCTTTTAGGAAATAGCTAGTGTTATAGCATGGCCGTGAAAAGCAGTGGCAGGAAATGATGCTAGAGAGGCATTTGGGTCCACAATCACGCAGAACTTTGTACAGGAAGCTAATCCAGACTCTTACCCTTCTCCCGTGGCCTGAGAAGCAAGGATTACAAATCGCAAACAATTAGCCCTTAGAGGTGGTTGTGAACTTAAACATCACCTAGTCGGTCCTTTCATTTCATAAGCCAGGAAGGAAGGTACAGGGAGAGGATGCAACTTGCCCAGGGCCTTCGGATGTCTTGCATATTACACCTTCTCATGAAATTTAAAAACCCCACACACAGAGTCTCTGCTAAGAGCTAACCACGTAAAACAGATCCAGTGGCATGAGAGGAGTGAGGATACAGCCAGGCACCTGCTCCAGGGCACTCCTCTTGAAAGCAAGTCTGAAGGGAGAAATCGTCATGTGCAGAAAGAATAGACTGCACAGAGACTTAACGAGGAAAAATAAACACCTTTCAAAGGCAAGCCGAACACTCCCCGTGCGTCATCCCAAGCCAGATGTGCCAAACCCCAGAATGTGCTAGCAGCACTTACGGTCCTAATAGCCTTAACCATTCATAAGATAAACAATTAGCCTTAGACATAATCAAGAACAAATGGTCAAGTACAAGCATATAACCTCTAATCTCAAAATTTTAAAGGGTCACTCTTTTTTGTTTGTATGTTTCAGCAGCAGCAGCAAAGGGGGTTCTTAGCGCTTTGTGAAGGTTTGTGGATGCAAGAAACTTACACTAGTTATATAAAGACAGTGGGGGTACAATCAAGCATGAACTTTGGATCTACATGGAGCAAGGTTTGAATGACAACTCATTCACTTAGTAAGTATGACTTTGAGCCAATTTCTTACCTCTCTAAGCCTCTCTAAATTGCCTGGCACACTGCCAGGCACAAAGTGCGTGCTCAGATATTCATGGGTTCCCTTTCCACTTGTCATGCCCCTGCGGGAGAGTTTAGGGTTTATTTTATATAAAGTCACCTATGGGCACTTTGCTGGAACACATCTATTGCTCAAATATGGAAATTGCCTAGAGTTTTATATTTCAACATTTGTATTGTCTATTTTAAGCATGTGATTTGGTATAATCTTGGGCAAAATATTTTCCCTATAAACTTATCTTAGTTTTTTTTAATGAAAATCAGTGAAAAAAATAATTATTTAATGTATAAATATTTATAGCCACTACCCAGGGACATACATATACTGCAGAGTAAGACAGACATCTGTGGCACAAACCAAGAGCAGGATAAAAATGTACCCTCTACAGATAGATATAAGCTGTAGTTGCCTACGAACCCTCAGTGCTTTTCTCACTAGCAGGACCTACCCATTTCCAAGCAATGAATCATGATGAGTCTAAGTCAATTGTGGACAATCCTATTTGCTTTGGCAAAATACTGATTTTTGCAGCCCATCTTGCAGCTAGGAATGGCCATGTGATCAAGCACTAGACAATGAGATTTGAGAGCCAATGTGTTGGTGAACTTCATGGAAATATTCTTTTGCTCCTCAATGAAGGGACGATCCTTTTTGTCACTCAGATCCCTGCTTCCTTCCTTGAATATAAAAGGCTACGGCAGCCATATGGTGACCATGAGGCATTAAGCGTGAGGTCCCAGTGTCCATACCCAGAGATGACACAGTGGAAAATGAGAAAGAGCCTTGATGGCATTTGGAAGCCACTACTCCAACCACAGAACTCCTAACAGCAGACTTCTTGTTATGTGAGACAACTATCTTTGTTGTTCAAGCCACTGTGAGCCTCGTTTTTGATTACTTGCAGCCAAAAATACATCTTAACTCAATCAATTTCTAGGCAGGGTTAAGAATAATCTACAGGAGGCAACTAGGCATATTTGGAGTTGGAATTCCATGCCATCATGGGGTAGGGAAATAGCTGTCACCAAGGAAGAGGCATTTCAATAAGTGCTTGAAGGTTGGGCAAAAGATGGGAGGGAGAGGTGAAGGCAGTAATAGCTTTTGTAGAGAAAGCTTGAAAATGAGAGAAAAGAATAAGAAGGCTTCACGTTTGTCATCTGACCCTCTAGGAGGGGAGTCTTTACAATGAAAATGTATAAGGATTTTTTTTTTCCAAAAAAGTCTAAGTCAAAAAATTGCAGGAGTCACCGAAACCTGCTTCACACATTCGACAACTTTCATTGTTCTTACTCACTCCCCATCCTGAAGGCTCTGTCTGTGACCATGTGCCCTGTCCAATGGCTCCACCCCAGAAGATGCTTCATCTCAGGTCATACAAACTCACTCTGGCACCGAGGTTGGCTCTTGGTCACTGGAGCCTGGACCCTTTTGACTTCAGTGGTGCTCACTACAAGTCAGCCTATAGAGAGTGCCCCCCGTGATTCTGAAAGCCACGTTAGAATAAGAAACCAGTTCACGTCTGGAACTGGTTTCTAGGAAACATCAAGAAATGCAACCCACATTTTATCCCCTCTCTCTCATTCTCTCTCTCGCTCACTCTCATTCTCTCTGTAACACTTGAGGAAATTAAAAAGAACCTATTGGTGTATAGCACATTGGTACATCAAAGTCCCCAAAGGAAAATATTTGAATTTCTTCCATCTATTTTCCTCTCCTGTTCTTTATGCTTCTCAATGAGAAGAAAGGTAGAGCTTACATTTTATGTCAACACAAAAGGCCTCCGTTTGTGTGCATTACTTATTAAAGTACTCAGCGATTCAATGTCAAGGTATGTATTATACATACTTTTTTTTCTAGGCCATTATCAGCTTTCTTACAACACTATTATTCTTCAGCCCAGCTAATGCTTCTGTCAAAGATTTAGCAACAAGCATGGAAAATGTCAAACAGTGGGGAAGAAACCTAGCTGTTTCCACAACTGCACAAAAGGCACGAGTTGTCTTTTATGGAAAAGCAGCATAATCCAAAAGCCAACGGATGTTTTATCGGGGGACAGAGTAGCGGGATGCTTTATTTGTTTTTCTCTGCACACCTGAGTCCATCTCCTCTGAATAGGTTTCCTTTCTTCTCTTGCCAATATACTTAATAAAATAGGGCCTACGTTGTTATCACCGCACCCTCTCCCCAGGTGGTATCTGGCTTGGAACGTGACAGAAATCAGCCTAGAGAGTCAGCCCTGTTCTGTCTGCAGAACAGTGTGAAAGATTTAAGGAGCACTAAAAGTCTCCTCTAGAGAAAAATATTTTCCCAACCTGCTTACCAGGGTGCCTGAAATTACAACCCTTCTGCTTTAAGGCATTGAGAGCCTCCAGTAAAATGCAAATGTTAGGTGAGTTATTTTATCAAACTCTCACATCTTAGCTTGAATTCGTTTATGGCTTAATTCAAAACCCTAAAGTGATGGGACACAGTTTGGATGAGAGAACAGATGATATGGAAGTTCAGGGTTTAAAATGTGTTGCCTAGGGAGCAGGCCCAGGTAGCAGGACAAAGTGGGAGAGCAGAATATAGTCGGAAGGCACCAAAAATGAGGTCCAGAGTTAATACACACATGCAGATGCTATCAACAATCCTGGATGAGCAACAGGCTGGACCGTGTGGTCAAGAAGTTGTCATGTTCACACTTCAAAAAAATAAACTCAAGGAAGCATCAATGTGCATATGGCTTATTTTCTCCCCCCTGGATTGGCGTCCTCAGTTGGATTTACTTACCATTTCTTCCTGTCTGAGTGTGCTCAGAGCTCTTACCCACTCCCTCCCCAGCAGTTTCAGAGGTTGCCTAGAGCCTATGGCAGACACTCCCGGTGTTCTCCAATATTTCCAATTCTCCCCCATCCTGCCCCCTTGAAGTTCGTCATGGCCGTATGACCAACTTTGGTCAACAAAATATAAGCAGAAATGGTATGTGTCACCATTTCTGCTTCCAGGCAGAAGCATTTCAGCACTTAATCATGGTTTTCCATGCTCCCTTCTTCTGCCAGGGTGAACTCTGAAGCATGGTGAACTTGAGAAAAGACGCTACAATGTCAAAGCAGCCGGGAATGGTGGACAGAGAGAACAGCTACCTGGAAACCTGCTGAGACCTGAAGATGACCATAATTAAGCAGGAATAAGCTCCTATTGTGTAAACCACTGATATTCTGGTGTTATTCCTTCAGCATAACCTAGCCTACCCTGGCTGATCCATACCCCACAAACAGCACCTCAGGAAATCTCATCTGGCCCTCTCCATTACCATATACTCATCATTCAGTAAATATTTATTGAGCACCTACTATGTGCCAGATAATATTATAGGTCCCAGGGATTTAGTAGTAACAGTGAAGTTACCAACAGTAAAGGACCAAGTAAAGTCCTTGGACTCATGAAGGTTACATTCTAGTCAAGAAGAAAGATTATAAATAAGTTTGTTAGGAACAGGCTTGGTTGAGTATAGCAGAAAACCCAAATAATATCAACTGAAGCAAATTAGAGGTCTAGTTTCCCCTCACATAAAATAAAACTGGGGGTTGGCAATTCAAAACTCATAGGGTGGCTCTACAATGTCATGGGTAATACAGACTCTGCCAATCTTTCTGATCTACCATTCTTAGCATGTGGCTTCCATCTTTCAGAGCACCTCATATTCCAAAATGGCTGCCACAGCGCCATTCCTTTTACAGCCTAGCAGGAAGAAAGAGAAAAGGGAAAATGCAGGAAGAAAGAGAAAAAGGAAAATGCAAAAGGAGGTGCCTCCCAACTAAGTCAGGCCCCTTTAAAGAGCCTTCCCTGAAGCCCTAGCCCATACGTAATATGTAAAATGTACTGGCTACTCCTACCTTCAAGGGAGGTTGAGAGGGAAATATAATCCCAGCTGGATATATTTTTGCCACAAAGAAAATAGAGTTCTGTTAGTAAAGAAAAGAATATGCATTTAACAGTCTCTGTCACAAGAGGTAAACAAATAAAGATTTCATCTGGTGCTAATATTTTGAAGGAAAAAAATATGATAAAAAACGAAGAGAGAGTAACTTTACCCACGGTGGGGGACGGGGAGAGAGGCCTTTCTAAACAGACAGCATTGAATAGTGGAAAGAAGTCCCCCATGGGGATATCTGGGGAAGGGAGCCCCAGGCAGCGGGTACAATGAGTGCCAAGGCCTGAAGTACTAAGGAACAGAAAAGCCTGCTTGAGTGGAGTGGAGTAAGGGAGAATATAGGGGAAGATGAGGGCAAAGAGGCAGGAAGAAACTAGGTCAGGAAGGACCTCGTGAATTTCATTCTCAGGGTGATAGGAAGCAAGTGGGGGGCTGAGGGGTAAGCAGGGAGGGACATCATATGCTCTTTAATTCTGGGTGCTGTTGGGAACTGGTTTGTAGGGGAAAAAGAATGGTGACCAGTTAGGAGGCTGATTCAGGCATCCAGACAAGAGATAATAGCTCTGTACCTATAGTAGGATGGATGGATGGGCAGTGCTAAGGATGCAGCTGCGATCAGCAATCATGATTTTTTTATAAACCGCATTGGCCTTGATGGGCAACTTTTTCTACCAGAGTTTGGCTGCTCATCTCTGGGGCTCGGAGAAAGTTCATAGACAGTTGGGTTTTTCCAGAATTGGAGCCTTGCTGGGAGAATATGATTGACTGGGGCTGAGAGAAGCTAGGAAGGAAGGGCTGTTGAAACAAGTCACTGAAATGAGGGACTCTTAGCAGGATGGGGAGGGAAGTGACAGAAGGCAGAGGCTGAAGACGTGAAGACCCCACCCCCCACCCCCAAGGGTCGGCCAATTCCTGTTTCCCACCTGTAGCTAATGCTTATAGCTTCTGCCTCTCTGCCCAGCTTCAGCAGGTAGACACATGTCTGGACTATCTGCCTGGCAGCTGGTGACCAATACCACCCAGGCCCCATTTGTCCCATATGTTGTTGCTCATTGGTTGGTCCTGCCTCACCCTTATGCAACCCAAGCGTTGGGCTCCCAAGTGTCTTGGAAGAAAGAGCAAACTCTACTTCTATAGTGGAGTGGTTAAGCGTAACAGCTGAAGTTAGGCTGTGGGTTCAAATCCAAGCTCCCCCACCTTCCAGCTGTGTCACTGTGAACAATTACTTAACTTTCATCTGTAAAATGAGGCTATTAATAAGCCTCACAGGGCTATTATAAAAATCTAATGAATTAACGAAAAACACTCAGAAGAGTACACAGCACACAGTAAAGATCTCAATTACATGTTATTATTTATCATCTTCCTGCATTACTCAGATCGAATCTCACTCCCTCCTAAAACCTCCCCTCCACACCCCAGCCTTCATTTATCTACTTTCTCTAACTCATTTTATACTTACTATTCATAACATACAATCTTCATCTTACGACGTGCCGTCCTGTTCTCTAATTGTTGGTATCACTCAATCTGGCACTTGAATCCACACTAATTACTGTATGCTAATATATAAAATCATGCCTTGTCCTAATTCTTCATGCATGTGCCTTATCTCTTCTCTCCAACTATATATACTAGGAGACCCCCATAAGCCAATTTTATACTTCTCTCACATCTTCACAGTGGAGAATGCAGTGCTGGACACGTAACACAGATGCACTAAGTACTAAGGTCCTTTCATCTGGAGAACTCTAGAAATCCTGTGCATTAGGGGACCAAACAGAAGTGGAAACATGCTTCAGAATTAGAACTGATTTCTATAAACCTCTAGTTAAGCCAACTGTTCTTTGGGCAGTGCCTATGCTATCCTGGGGAGAATACTGTCACGTATTATCTTCTAAAAGGTCTCCAAAATACTTCAAGAAATAGTCTGACTTATTCAAGATTAAAAACTCCAACTGAAGCCTGATCCTCAGGCCTCCTGGGCCAGCTGGCTCTCAAAAGAAATAAGCTCTTCCAGATCATTAGCCCCGGGCCTCTCCAGCTAGAGAGAGCAAACCTGTAAGCAGACCTGTGAGCCTGCAGAGAAGCTACCCTGCACTGAACCCACTCTCAGTGGCTTTGGCGGGGGCGGGGGCGGGTGCTGGCTAAGGTGAAGAAATAGCCACACGCAGCACCGTTGAAAACTTTTGCAATGCACAGTAGACTGGTTTGCCCATCACACAGCCTCTCGGCACATCCTTTTAATACAGCTAATACTGCTGAGGAGCAGTGGGGGCTGGGGGTAAAGGGCCAGAAACTGCAGCCAGACCACCAGAATTCAAACCACCGCTCTGCCACTCACTGGCTGCACGGCTTTGAGCTACTTTAACCAATCTGTGCCTCAGTTCCTTCATCTGAAAGTGGTAGTTATAACAGCCCCTGATTCTTCTGGTTGTTATGAGGATTAAAAGCTTTTCAATTGTTATAGTGCTAAGGACAGCGCCTGGTTGTAAGCATTATGCAAGTGTCTGTTAAATAATTTTTTAATTGTATTTATACGTGTGTGTGATTATCCCTGCCCAGGGGTAACAGGAAAGGCTACCCAAAGCTGGCATCTGTAATTGAGTAAGACTCAAGGTGCAAGGGAGAGTCCCTTACAATAGTGGTTCTCAACTTACCTTGCGTTTAAATCACCTGGAAAGCTGTTAAAAACCCAGATTCCTAGGCCTCACCTCCAGCATTTCTGATTCAGTAGGTATGGTTGGGAACTGAGAAACTATCAATACATTTCCAGTAAGTTCCCAGGTGATGCTGATGCTGGCCCCGAAACCCACCTTGAGAACCACCGCCTTTCAGAATCAGAGAGAAGCAGGTGCAGAGATGCAGGAATATAAAACAACCCGGCCTGCTCAGTGGAGAGAAAGTAATCTAACACAATTGGATCAGAGAGTGGTGATGGAAAATGGCAAAAGAGGAGGTGGGACGAGGAGGCAGGAGCTGATCCCAGAGTGAAGACACCTGGCACAGATCCTGTGCACTTGGAGGCCCTTTGGGAGTTTACAGCTTAAGTAACATGACCAGTTTGTGTTTCCAAAACCATCATTTTTGCATTAATGTGAAGAATGGACTGGAACAGAGGGGAGAATAGAGAAAGGGACAAAAATTAGAAGAAACCAGAGGAGAAATAATGAGGCCAGAGCTGGTGCAGGTGCAGTGAGATAAGAAGAAAGAAACAGAGAAATCTTAGGGCACAGAATTGAACAGATGTGCAGAGACCTGTGTGGGATGGGAGGGAAAAGGAAGGGTTAAGGGTTACTCCAAGCTGGCCAGCTCTGATGCCGGGATGGAGGAGGTCCTATCAACTGAGACAGGAATGCAGGGGACAAAAGAGATGTGGGGGGGAAAAGAACATTATAAATCCAATTTACAAGGGTTCGGAGGCATCCATGATGCCCATTAGGCAGCTAGAAATCCAGGTCTGGAGTTGCCCAAAGAAATCACAAATAGAAATAAAGAGCTGGGTACCCCCATAAGCAGGTCCAGGTTAGAATCAAGGCTGTGGGTAAGGTGGCCAAAGGAGAGAGAACTGACTAGGGAAAGAGCCCGGACAGAAACTTGACTTAACTTTTTAAAATGGGCTCAGCGATCAAAAGCAAGAAGGGAGACAGGGAGAATGAGAAGAGGGTAGAGAAGCTGAGGCCCGTAGGACGAAGCAAAGCTACAACAGCATCCTGGTGCTGGGGCTGTCATCTTACTAGCATTACAAACCCTTCTGACCTCACCTGGGTTGAAGGGCAAGTGTCTGTGCTGGTCACTGTCCGTTCTTGGGTCCACTGGCTGCCCTTCCCTGCTCAGCCTGACTCCCTGCAAATTGCATTTCTCAGGATCCTCTGCCAACGGGCTTCTGGTTAATTTCCGCCAAAGAGAGGCACTGGGAGGAGACTGGGGAGAGGAGGGTAGTAAAATCCAGGGTACCCTCCCCATTTTCGTTCTCCGTCCCCAGCCCCAGCTCTGCCTTCTGTGGCTTCTCAGCAGACATGTGCCTCTGGCTCCCTGGGGTCTGGGAACATTCCCACCTAACTCTTCGGTCCCTCCAGCTGCGTGTGGGTGGGGAGGAGCAGCTCGCTGCTGCTGTTCATCTCTACGCGATTCACCAGCCCACTTGGCTTTTCAGTGCTTCCAGCACCTCCTAACTAGTTCCCGTAGGAATTCCCTCTACTGAAACGGCTGGTGCAGCCTCTCTGGTCCTTGCTGGTCCCTGATTGATAAACACACAATGATAATACATCAGTTTCTCTCCCCACAACTTATTTCAGTCTTCATAAAACTATTCAGGCTGGGATTATCCAAATTGATATTAACAAAGCTTTCTATTTAAAAATTACAGGGAAAAGTAATTTTAAAAGAGGCAGTAAATGAAGATAAAAGCTGAAATAAATACATTGTAAAACATAAAGCTGTAGAATGATAAATTAGTTCAAATATTGGTTTTTTTGATAAGACTACTAAAATAAACAAACCTCTGTCAAATATAATTAAGGGAACATTTTTAATTAGAAATGAGAAAGGAGATAGGACAAAATACAGAAAATAGATTTTTTTCTCCAAATCCAAAGAGAACGTTATGCACACTTGTAGGCTAATAAACTGAAATCTTCAATGAAATGAATAATTTCTAGAAAGATATAGATTACTAAAAATAACTCAAGAAATATAAATCTAAACAGAATAATAACCGAGGAAGAAATTGAAGAAATAATTTGATAACAACTAAAAAGAATGCAGTTTGTCCCAATGTTTCCACCAGAACAATTTTCATACTTTTAAGAAACAGATGATTTCAATGTTGTATAAAATATCCAGAGCACAAAAAGAGATGAGAGTACGTTTATGTCCATTAGGCAAGCATGATCTTCTTCCTAAAATCTGATAATGATAAAATACACAAAAAGAAAATTACAGGCACATATCACAAGTGAATATGGATAGGAAAAGCTTAAATAAAATCCTCACTCTAAAAAGAAACTTGTTTTACTGTAACTCTTTAGTTGGTTTTTCTTTTTTTCTGGTAACAGCTTCATTGAGATATAATTCTTACGCCATAAAAAATATAAAACACTTTATGAATTTATCCTTGCACAGGGGCCAGACTAATCTTCTCTATGCCGTTCCAATTTTAGCATATGTGCTGCTAAAGAGAGCACAAGAGATGATAACTTCATAAGTTAAGTTGAAATAAATTACGAAGGATGGTCAGTTTGTACATTATAGAAATAGATAACCATTGGACAAAACTAATATAACTCAAATCAAAGGGAGAATATCATCTGGAGAAAACATTCACAGCAAATATAACAAAGGGTTCATGTCTATGTTACATAAAGAACTTATACATATTGATACCAAAACATTAAGTCCCCAATACGTAAACTAGCAAAAAACTAGAGAAGACAATTCATAAAAACAGAAATACTACTAGTAAACAAGCATCTGGGAAAACATTCAACTTCTCTTGTAGTCAAAGAAATGCCCCTTCAAATAATGTGGTAGCATAATACACTCACTACATTAGAGGAACTTCAGAAACTATCCAGTATTACAACACTGCAGTAAAACCAGTCCCCACACACGCCATATAAATCGATATCAACTCTTGGTGATACATATCAGGAACCATCTTAAAAGTCCATAATATCCCTTTATCCTAAGGATATTTTAAAGAATAAAAATTAAAGCTACATGAGATGTTCATTGCAATGTCATTTTAACAGCCAAAATAAATAAATGAAAGACCACCTGAATCCAACAACAGGAAGATTATTAATGAAAGGTTAAAAATTACTGTTTAGGGCTTCCCTGGTGGCACAGCAGTTAAGAATCCGCCTGCCAATGCAGGGGACACGGGTTTGAGTCCTTGGCCGGGAAGATCCCACATGCCGTGGAGCAACTAAGCCCGTGCACCACAACTACTGAGCCTGCACTTTAGAGCCCGTGAGCCTCATCTACTGAAACCCGCATGCCTAGAGCCCGTGCTCCGCAACAAGAGAAGCCACCGCAATGAGACGCCCGAGAGCCACAATGAAGAGGAGCCCCCACTAGCCGCAACTAGAGAAAGCCTGCGCACAGCAACAAAGACCCAACTCAGCCAAAAATAAATAAATAAATAAATTTATTTATTTATTTAAAAAATAAAAAATAAAAATTACTGTTTAGAACTATAATAAAAACTACAGTTTATCAAGCACCCTCATATACACGACTCCTTTCAGTCCTCAAGGATCCCAGGAGGTGGGAAGGAATCACGCTAACTGAGACTCAGAAAAATTAAGTGATTTGCACAAGTGACTCTCAAACACTTGCTACCAAATTCCAGGCTCTCTCAATGTTAAAGTGGGTGGTTGTGAATATCTGCTCTGAGCCTCAGTTTCCTCATCCAGCAAATAGGGCTAATAAGAATACCTAAAGAGTAGTTAAGAGAATCCAATGAAGCTCTTAAATGGCTGTGAACTCTTCGCACAGGGTATGGTACACAGTAGCACTCAGTAAATTTTAAGAATAATGATAATACAAAGTTGTATCAATTCAATACGATTACAGCAATGTAAATATGTCCACAAGCAGATGAGGACCAGAAAGAGGAGGGAATAATGAAAATGCATGCTGCAAAAGCAAGGCAAGAGCAAAAGAATCACTTTTCTTTTTGGAATTATTTTGGTTTTAGTACAATAAGTAGAAATCTGGAAGGAAACAGAATATACAAAAATCTCCTAAAAAGGAATTGGCATCTTTGGAGGAGCCGCATATTAAATCTGGGATCACTGCCTCTAGGACACTTGCAATAATAAACTCAGCATATGTGCCCCCTGGAGACGTCACATGGTGTGGGGAACTGGCCAGCGGATGGCGCTGTTTCACTTGCCCAAGGGACCAAGGAGGCATTTATTGGCCTCAATAATATATTAGTGCTAGTCGTTCGGTCTTCCTTAAAGATTAATTCTTTTTTTTTTTCTTTTTTTCCTTCTTAAAACTGAGACTCAGAAGCATCTCAAACAAATCTCCATGTAGTTGGGAAATAGATCCAAGTCCACTCCTGATGAACGGCAACATTCCAAGGGAGATGCTTTGCAGTGAGGAAGGTCATCTGCAGGACCAAGGAGAATGTCGTTACTTCTCCCTTTGGTCATGTGACTAGAAGCTACCATCAGTGTTCAGCAAAGACTTAGCTAGTGTTAGCCCCCCAGGTTTTTAACCTACAAACTGGGAACAATTCAAACCACCGGAGAGACAGTTTTCAGGGTAATGAGGGAAAAAGCTAGAGGTGTCCCTTGGCTTTTCCTCCCAAAAGTCAGCAAGGCCTGAAAATCTCTACTACAAAGGCATAGGTAGAAAGTAACTCCACTCTCAGCACGTACATTGTGACAGGCTTGTAAAGGACAGGTAGGAATTGGTGTAGCTGTGGTATAGAAATGAAGTCGATCCAGGCTGTGGTCTTGAGCTTGAATCGTCAGCAACTGCCTACATGAGTCAGAACTTATGCAGTTGGTATATGAGCTCCAATAAAGGAAGTGACAGTTCAGCAAAGGATATAAATTCAGAAGAGAAATGTCAGGGGATGACACAGAACCCAGCATGACCAGAGGCTGAATCACACAGAGCTCAGACTCAGGTCCAAACAACACTCCCCTACTTGGGATGTCAAACAGGCATCTCAAATTTAATATGTCAAACACCAAGCTCCAAGTCTTTGCCCTCACCTGCCCTGCCCACAGCCTTCCCGTCTCAGGTAACAGCAATGCCATCCTTCCAAGCCCTCAGCTGGAGTCTCGTTAACTCCTCTTTTTCTCTCATATCTCACATCCAATCCATCAGAAAATCCCATGGACTCTATCTTCAAGAGACACCCAAATCCCTCCTCTTCTCATCACCTCCACTACCACCCCCGCTGCAATCCAAACCACCATCACCTCTTGCTAGTCTTCTCGTTATAGCCTCTTAACTGGTCTCCCCACTTCCACCTTTGCCCACCATTCACCTTCTTCTCAACACAGCAGCCAGAAGGATCCTCTTAAAATCAAAGTAGGAGGACACCTTAAAAAAACGAACCCATTAAAGGGCTAATAAATTGGTTTTCATCAAAATTAAAGCGACTCTCCAGAAAAGTACTACAACATGAATGAACCTTGCTAAGTGAAATAAGCCAGTCACACAAAGACAAATACTGCGTTATTCCACTGCTATGAGATACCTAGGGTAGTCAAAATCATAGTCAGAAAACAGAATGGTGGTTGCCAGTGTCTGGGGGGGAAGGGAGAATGGGGAGTTTTTGTGTAATGGGTATAGAGTTTTCATTTTGCAAGGTGATACTGGTCACTCGACAATGTGAATAGTCTTAATATTAATGAACTATACACTTAAAAATGGCTAAGATGGTAAATTTTATGTTATGTGTATTATACCATAATTAAAATTTTTTTAATTCTCAAATTGCACATTTTAAATATGTATAGTTTACTGTTTGTCACTTTTACCTCAATAAAGCTGTTTTTTAAATTTTTTAATTACATTTTTTAAAACTAAGTAGGATCACATCCCTCCTCTGCTCCATACCTTCCATGGGCTTCCCATCTCATTCAGAGAAAAAGCCAAAGTTCTCGGAATGACCTACGAGGCCCTACATAATCTGGCTCTGAAACCAGCGTGCCCTCATTCCCATTTCTCTCCCATTCACCCCACTCCAGCTACACCAGACTCCTTGCTGTTTCTCAAACACACCAGGTGCACTCCGGGGGCACTGACATGTCCTGTCTGCTTTGCCTGGAAAGCTTTGCCCCCAGGTAACTTCGTGGCTCACTTCCTTACCTCTTCCAAATCTTTACACAAATGTCACCCTCTTAGAGGGGCCTTTCCTGACATGGTATTTAATACCGAAATGCTTCCCCACCCCCTGAGTGCCCATCCCCCTTCTCTGCTTTATTTTTCTACATAGCACTTATCACGGTCTAATATACCACATTTTTCTTATTTATTTTGTCTGTTTCTAACCATTAGAATTAAACCAGAAATACAGGAATCATATTGTTTTGTTCACTAATTATACCCCCAGCAACTGGTACAGTGCCTGGCACATAGCAGGTGCTTGAAAAATATTTGTTGAATAAATGAATGAGTAAATGAATAAACGAATGAAGGAACATTTATCTGACCTTGGCAAACAAGTGTAAGGATCCTTTTTGAAGATACCCCAACCCAGTCTATATAGCTGGATATCTGTCAAGCTTTTCCAACCCTTATGAAAGTACTCTGATACGATGCCATCAGCATTCCCTTTCTATATTATCAGTGGAGGCTCAAGATCACGTGGGCCACAAATGGCAGAGCCAGCATTTAAACCAAGAATTTGTCATCAGCTACCAAGTCCCACCATGCCACCCTGAGTACCTAAACTTTTTTCAACTTTCATTTCATTCATAATGGCACTGCTGACAGATCTTAGTTGAGCAGTTAACCCTCGTGCCATAAATTTCTATTTGTCACACCCAAAACTCAATATATTAGAAGGCTACCCTTCTGGTTTTTAAAATGGAAATTGATGACATTGTATGCAGGAGCATAGGAGCTGCGCACCCGAATCTCTCCATCTACCTGGAGGCAAAAATAGAAAAGTCAGAAGCACTCAGAGCTGCAGGCCCTCCCCGCTAGAGATATTATACCACCATTCCAGGCCCAGGTACTCCCCACACTTAGGAGGTCCAGGGTTTGGTTTAGCAGCTGGGGCGTACAAAGAAAGAGGTGCAGCTGGAGCCACCCATGCGAGGACAGCACTCTCCCCCTCACCCCTCGAGGTGGCCTGACATCTCTGAGCATCCAGAAAAGAACACAAATAGACAGGTTTTTATGAGGGCTGTAACCCAATTGACAAAGGCGAGCTCTCTCAGCCTGGAAATGTCCCTGCTCTGAACCAGTTGCCTTGCCAACAAGCCACATGTTTCTACTCTGCAGAATCCAATTTCCGAGCAATGTGACAGTGACAGGTCCAGAGACATGATACAATTCCAAGGTGCCTTTGAACACCTGCTGAATAGCTAAGAACAATGTGGATCCCTGGATGTACTTAGCAACATGGGAGGCACGCTAGGCAAAGGCAGGTCGTGCCCAGTTTATGCAACAGCCCCCCACCTACTCCACCCCATCCCAGCATTTTGCAAACTACAGGTAACATGTAGCCATGTCCTTTATCACCACCATCATTATAATCTTTGTAAATACTTGCATGGGACTCACTCTTTAAATGTATTAAGTTATTTAACGGTCATGACAACCCTATGAGGTAGGTATTATTAGTATCCCATTTCAGATGAGAATTTGAATAATTGATAATTATTTGAAAAATTGATAATTTACCCTAATTCACATAGCCAGAGAAATGTAGAGCCAGGATTTGAAACTGGACAGTCTGCCTCCAGAATCCATCCCCTTAAACACTTTGCTATATTATCAATCTCCAATATTCCCTAAATGGTAAAACCGAGAGATTGTTCTAGTTATCATTACTGCATAACAAAGCACCCCAAACTTCATAAAGTAAAATACCCATTTTATTATGCTCGTGGACAGTGTGGGTCAGGAATTTGGACAGGACACAGTGGGGGCACCTTGTCTCTGTCCACAAAGCCTATCTGGGGTATCAGCTAAAAAGATTTGAAGCTGAGAGGGACTCAACAGCTGAGGATCAATATCATCTGATGCATCTTCATGCCTGGCAGGTGATGCTTGAGATCCACTGGGACCTCAGATGGGTCTGTCAGCACCTACCTGTGGTCTCTCCATGTGTCCTGGGCTTCCTGTCAGCATGGTGGCTGGGCTCCAAAGCAAGTGTCCCAAGACGCAGAAAATAGAGCTGTCAGCTTTTTTTTTTTTTTTTTTTTTTAACAAGTAGGTTGTTTGGGGTTTTGGGGTTTTTTTTTTTTTTACAATTTTTTATTTTTTATTTTTTGACCGCATCACGCGGCATGTGGACTCTTAGTTCCCCAACCAGGGATTGCACCTGCACCCCCTGCACCGGCAGCACGGATTCTTAACCACTGGGCCACCAGGGAAGTCCCTAGCTGTCAGATTCTTAAGGCTAAGACCCAAAAACTGGCACAGTGTCATTTCCACCATATTCTATTGGTTAGGAAGTCACGAAGTCCACATTCAAGGGGAGGGGACACAGACTCCAGCTCTCAAAGAATCTTGGAGTCGTTTGTTTAAACCACCAATGAGACCATTTAGTACAACCCTTTCAAGTTCCAGCTGAACAGCTGAAGCTCAGAGAAGTTAAATGATTTGTCCAAGACCATATAACGTGCAAGTGTTAGTGGCAGACAGAACCCAAGTGCCTCTGTGCCCTGTCTCATACTCTATGCCACTGCTTCTCACTTGGCTGCACCTTGGAATTGCCTAAGGAACTTTTAAAAGTGCTGATGGGGCTTCCCTGGTGGTGCAGTGGTTGAGAATCTGCCTGCCGATGCAGGGGACACAGGTTCGAGCCCTGGTCTGGGAAGATCCCACATGCCGCTGAGCAACTAGGCCCGTGAGCCACAATTACTGAGCCTGCGCGTCTGGAGCCTGTGCTCCGCAACAAGAGAGGCCGTGATAATGAGAGGCCCGCGCACCGCGATGAAGAGTGGCCCCCGCTTGCCGCAAATGGAGAAAGCCCTCGCACAGAAACGAAGACCCAACACAGCCATAAATAAATAAATAAATAAATAAATAAATAAATAAATAAAAATTAAAAAAAAAAAATTACTACTAAAAGTGCTGATGCCTGGGACATCCCTGGCGGTCCAATGGTTAAGACTCCGCTCTTCCAATGCAGGGGGCTCAGGTTCGATCCCTGGTGGGGAAACTAGGATCCCACAAGCTGCATGGTCAATTAATTAATTAATTAATTAATTAAATTAAAATGCTGATGCCTGGGTCTCATCTGCAGAGATCCTAATTTGTTTGGAGTGCGACCTGTTTGGAGGGCATGGAAATTTGTAGAATCTCCCCAGGGTCTGTAATGTGCAGCAGTGTGAGAGCCATGCTCTGTGCAATTCCCCACGATGGTTCCATGCAGGCAACACAGGCCACTGTTTCACTGTGGCTCAGCATTCGCAGAGGTCCTAGCCTGCCATGGGGACAAGCGCCACTAGGAACAGATTTCTGACACCTTCCTCTGGATCACAGACTCCATCATGAACCATTCTCCTTTCTGAGATACCTCTCCTCAGCTCCTTCCCCTCCCCACCTCCCAGGTGCCCCTCAGAAGCCAGACTTCTTTCACACACAACTCCTCAACTATGAGTCAAGTCCACCTCTTGGCCACCACCTGCCAACTCCAGGAATTCAGTTCTACCTTTGGGACCCCTCAAGAGTAGAGACCCAAAGGCCAGGTTCTCCTGCTCAATCCACCTCGCCCCCTGGATGACCACTAAGCCCGTATTTGGAGCCCCCTCCAGCTCCGAAGATGCCTTCCTTCCTCCAACTGGGCCACACAGCACTGGTGTAAGAGTGCTGTCTAAATCATGCTTTAAAAGGTTGATTCTGTGAAACCACTGGTCAATTTGCTGGGAAACTAAAACTATCAACTTGGTTATTTCACTAAAATAATTGGTCAGTTGCATCATATGTCATGTATTATAACAAACTGGCCAGAAGCATTGGCCTAAACAAATATTTTCAGTGTTTCTCCTCAGATTTAAATTCTCATGAGGCTGGATTTAAAAAACAAAAACAAAAAACATACCAGTGGAGGAGCAGCCTTTCTGATATTGCTATTCTACTGGATTTACTGATTTATATTAGGTCAGGAGAAGATCTCCCGAGAATAATTTTATAAAATATATTTACTCTTCACTTTACACAAAGATGAACCTTTCTAAACTTCCCAGGCAATTCTTTTTTGTAAATTGAACTCTGCTGTAAATGTTCCAAAGAAGAGGCATTTAAGGAACGCTTTATCAAGGATCACTATACTACTTTCTCCAATTTTGTGTTTGCTTGAAAATTTCCATAATAAGATTAAAAAGGAAGGGAGAGAGGAAGAGAGGAAGGGAGAGTGGGGTTGAGTGGGGAGGGAGGGAGGAGAGCTGGTCATCCTCAGGGGGATTCTATGGTAAAGTGAAAAATCTCTGTGTAAGGTAATGTAAATAATACCCTCCCTGACCCAAAAAACAACAACAACAAAAAAACCCAAACCTGCATTATTATTTCTGTGTGTGTATGTATATGTGTGTGTTTTCAAGCTGTATATATGTATATGTCAACACATACATATGATTTTTAGCATATATGTGATATATATCATATACATTTTATAAATTCTAACTTCTCTAGTCCAAAAATCTAAAATAATTATTCTTATAAAGCATTTACCTCCATCAGTTTTCATTTCTCTCTCTCTCTATTTAGGTCTCACTGCTGGGCAAGTGAGAGGCTCTCATCCAGCTTGGCTTACAAGAATCCCATCTGCTTTATACATGCGTATATACTATAAGACATAGTCGCTCTTTGGGTGGACAGAGCAACGTTCCATGCAGCCTGCAATCACTTCTTCCACGTGCCCTTTCATCTGCCTTGGTTTTCCTCTATAAATTCTTAGTCCCACTCCAGTCCACAATAGAGTTCATCAATTCTTCCTCAGTGCCCCACTCACTGACATAAACTCTGAAAGGCACTGCTTTGCAGATTAAAGGGCTTACGAGGTGCTCACCTAACGTGGATTCCAAGGGATTGGACAGACAACAAAGGGAAGCCAATAAGAGCCCGAAGACCTGTGGGTCCTCGCAGCCCCAGGAGAAGGAGCATGCGCAGTGCCAGAAACTAGGGCAAGGCAACGCCTTGAGAACGTCCTGAAGAGCCACGGTGGATTCTCACTCCTGCTGTTATATTTGTATTTCCATCTTTCTCTCTGTGCACATAGCCTGGCAGGCACTTAAATGCCCAGTCATCAAAATTAAACAGCAGATGACATGATTCCCTAACTCCTGACTTAGGTTCCCCTGACAGAATTCTTTCCAACAAGAACATGAGCTAAAAGACCCAAAGGCGATGCTGAAGCCTTGGTCCCTAAACATATTTTCCTCAGAATACACTTCAGTCAAAGAGAATCCAGTCCTCTTCCACTCCTTGTAGACCATTCAAAGGAGAAACTGCTAAGGATAATTCCCAAATGGGAGAGCTGTGCCATGTGAACCTGAGACAGTATCTTAGTCTTTTTTCAAATTTCTCCTTTCCACCAGATGTATCATGACTGGTATCACCACATCCCTTCACCCATTCTTAAGTATTAAAATAAGGAAATTTTTAAAAAATCAGTCAACAAATGTCCATAAAATAATTTCCAGCAAAATCTTCCCAGCAGAAAAAGATATAACTATAGATGTTGAAGTTATAAGCCATGGGATGGTCATTTTTATATATAAATACATAACGATATATTCCATGAAGGGTAGAGACCAGCCATTGGCTGATGCATTAAAAGCCAGTGTTTAAGCTGATAAAAATTATATGAGGGGTTGACCAATGTGTAAGTAAACAAAAATTATAGAAAATACTAACTGGGATGGTTTTCTTCAAAATGGAAACAATGTTGAAATTCTCAGTTCTTTCTTTCCAAACTCATTATTTATTACTCTCCCAAGAGGAAACCTTTGAATGAATGCATCCTATCAGCTTGTGGCAAATTGTATTGTCTAAAAATTGCCTCCATAACACTGCTTATCTCACATGCACTTTGTACAATGTGATTTCTGCACCCCTCTCATTGAGATGTGGGGATGTGGTTTCTCCTCCTGAATCTGGGAGGGCTTGTGACTGGAGTAAGTGATGTATTGCAACTTCTAAGGCTAGGTCAAAAGATACAACTTCCAAGGCTAGGCCAAAAGATGTGGCTCTCTTGATATGCTTAATCTGAAATGGAGTCCCCATGCTGCGGGGAAGCCCAGGCCACATGCAGAGGCCACATGTAGCTGTTCCAGTCAACAGCAATAACCACCACACAGACATGTCCTGAGGGAGCCTTTGAGGTGACTCCAGCCCCAGCTGAAACCATATGGGAGACCCTGAGCAAGAACCATCTAGCTTAGCCCAGTCAACCTCCAGAACCATGAGAGATAATAATAAAATAGTTATTGTCATTTTAAGTCACTAAGTTTTCGGGTAGTTTATCATGTAGCAGTAGGTAACTGGAACATATCGTAAACCATCAGCCATAACACAATTGAATAGTATGCATACAATGATAGTATTAGAAGAAAACTTAATTTCATCAAGACCAGTTGTCCATCCAATGATGAGCCTCTTCAAATAAAACCTTAGTCCTGGGACTGCCCTGGTGGCACAGTGGTTAAGAATCTGCCTGCCAATGCAGGGGACATGGGTTCGATCCCTGGCCCAGGAAGATTACACATGCCTCAGAGCAACTAAGCCCGTGCGTCACAACTACTGTAGCCCATGTGCCTAGAGCCCGTGCTCCGCAACAAGAGAAGCCACCGCGATGAGGAGCCCGCACACTGCAACGAAGAGCAGCCCCCGCTCACCGCAACTAGAGAAAGCCCGCGCACAGCAATGAAGACCCAACACAGCCAAAAATAAATAAATTAAATTAAATTTTTAAAAAAACTTAGTCCTTTGCAGTATTCAGAGCAACCACATATGCATCTGCTACTTTGATCCTGAAGAGTTATACCAAGCATAATAATTAAGAGTTTAGACTCCAGAGCCAGACAGACCTGGACTGGAGTCCCAACTTTGCCAATTTCTAACTGTGTGAACTTGGGCAAGTCACTCCAATTCTCTGTTTTCTCACATGTAAAATGGGTTAATAATAGTACTTATCTCATATGGTTATTGTAAGTGTCAAATGAGATGTGTGCAAAGCATGGTGCCTAACACAGAGTAAGTGTCCAATAAATGAGGTCCCATTATTGTGGTAGTTGATGATGATGTTATTATTACCAATATTTTTCAACATCAGCCTGTAAATATATTTCACATCATATATCTGCCATAATCCTGAAAAGTAGGACTTATTATTCACAATTAAAGAAACCAGAAAGGTCACTTGACTTGCCCAAGATCACACAGCTTGAGGACTGTCTTCCAGTTCACTTCCCCCTTTCACCACAGCAGCCTCTCTACCAAGTGGCTTTCCGGCCTATGATGAAGCACTTTCAATGGTGGGGAACTCACCACCCACTGAGGCAGCCCTAATAATCCATCTTCTAGTAGCACGTTTATCCTACTGAGCTGGAATCTATCTGCATGCAACGTCCACCCACTGGGCTAACTGCCCTGTAGGGCCACCAGGATCAAATCTGCTCTCTCTTTCACATAATGGCCCCTGAATTTCTAAAGACTTAATAGTGCAACCCCCACCAAGTCCTTTTTCCTCCAGCCCAACATCCCCAGGTTCTTTAGCCATTCCTCCTCCGGCACATGATGACGAATCTCCTTCCCACCAAGGCCTCCTTCTCCGCCTCAGGTTTGACAAGAGGGATATACTATTGATGATGGAGAAGCTTTCATCCTGCCCCTGGAGGCTTGTAATACATCTATGCTTTCTCAGGATGACACATACTCCAGGAGTACTAAGAATTACTGTCTATCTCTGTGGCATTGTAAAGGATTCTGGCATTTCACCATATAATCTTTTTTTTTTTTCTCCCAAGGGTCTGCCTGCTTGAGAAAACTGTCATATTCTATAGCCAAGAGGAGCCAAAGTGTTCTGAGGCAGATAAGCATACCTCTGCCATGTAGTTTCTTCCAAACACTTTCCTGATGCATCAGCTGTGGGAAAGGAGCTAAAATAACCTGCAGTCATAGATACTGCAGGCCTCAACAGCCTTAGAAAGAAGGAAGTGTCTTTGTCAGGATAGGCTAGGTTATGCTGCAGTAACAAAGAGCCCTACAGTCTCTGTGGCCTAACAATAAGATTCCACTTTTTATTCAGGCAAAGTTCACTGTGGATCTGGCAACACCCCAAGGCAGACTCACGGATCCAGAAGGTTTGCATTTTATAGCTACACATCTGGAAGACATGGCTTCCAGGACACTGTGGCAAGGGAAGAGCCAGCTCTTAATTGCTTCAACCTAGAACTGACATAGATTACTTTTGCTGATAGCCCAGGGGCCAGAACTAGTCACATGGCTCAACCTAACTGCAAGAGGGCTGGGAAATGTGGGTGAGCCCATGGATAGATATTCAAGGAGCAGTAAGTATTCTGCCACACAATCTTAGAGGCCCTTTGACCCTGAAACATCTCCTGCATATCTGGTTAATCATCATGACACCAAGCTTCCCCACATCCCCTTCTGATGACTCACAGGCTCCTCAGCAGCCATAGTGTTTGATGGCTGCTGTCACCGGTGTCACCCTCTGAGCCCCTGCATGCTGATTTTTATTGGCAGCTACAGACAGCTCCCTCCCATCTCTCTCTGCTACCACTGACTTCCTTGAGGTCCTCATCATTTCTTTTCTGAATCTATCATCATAGTGTTCTTAACTGGTTTCCATCCCTCTCTCCGCAACACCACCCTCTATTATCTTTTATAAATTCTAATCTGAGTATACCTTTATTCTGCTTCAAATCTTGCCATAGCCACTGTGCCAAAAGGACAGATCCAATTTCCCTAGAACTGAGTGAAAAACCTTTTATAGTCTGGTTCCAAAGTCCCTTCCAGCCTCAGCACCCAGTGCCTCGCTCCTGTGTTCCCTGTGCTCAAGCCAACCCAAACTCATGCCCACTCCTCTAGGTGCTACAGCACTGCCCAGAGTGCTCCTTCCAATCTGTAGCAGCTGAAGAAACTCTACTGATCCTATAATACCCAGCTCAAGTATCCCACCCTCTATGAAAACTTCTCCAGTTCTCCCCAACAGAGTTAGCTACCCCCTGCTCTGGGTTCCAGATACCCTGTTAACGTGCCTCAATTGTTAATTGTCTCTGTTGGCACATTCATCTCTTCCACTTGGTGGATCTCTTACTGGCAGTGGCTGGGCCTTATTCATCCTTGTATCTCCAGGGGATAGAATGTTTCCTGGCCCAGGGAATGTATCAATAAATGTTGAATAAGCCCATGTTACAAATTGCCCCATTCTATCTAACACTGCTGAGAAAGAAGTTATTCCTTCATACACTGCTAAATTTTTATTCCAAAACAGGAAATGGAGAAGATAATAATTTTCTAGCTCAGAGCCTGGGCTAAGGGTTTGAAAGGAGAGCGTTAAACTCCCAGGAATTTTCCCAGCATCATGGAGACCAGAAGCTCCAGGGCTACCACTTTGACTTTCTGGATTGTTGTAAAGTGGCCTCTCTACTCCATTTGGGAAATCCTATGAGGATAGACTGAAAATAAATAGCTGTTTGATTAGCCCCATATTGCACCAGTTCAATGCATTCCCCCATGCCCTGAAATGAAAGGAAAGCAGGTATGAAAGCCCTGGTTATTCCGAGGAGGGGTAGGAAAGACTTAAAAACTCTCCAGAAAGCCTTCAGCACTGTAACTAAATGTTAATGTTTAAAGATATACCAATATTTCAGGAAGCCATTGGTAGTGCCACACTAAAGCTCATTCTAGTTTTGAAGAGAAATATTTGACTTGGAGGGACGGACCCCATGCTGGCTCCAAGATAAACTTTCCTAGCTCTCTCAGGCCAATTTTAATGCTAAGAGCAGCTCCACTGGAGTAAAAGTTCATTTTTGAGAGCCAAGCTGTGAATTATGCTACAGGCTGAGCTGAGCAGTTGGTCTTCTGCTGATGATGGCAGAAGCCTGAATATGATACAGAAGTAGAGGGGGGAGCCAGGGACATCCGAGGGGGATTATCACAGAAGGTCAGACTAATTAAATCGAGAGAAATCACCAGAGAGCCGGAGCTCCCACACACATCATCTTCAAATGCTCTGACACATGCAGGGTTTGATAAAAGAGGGTTGAATTGCCACTTTCATCTGCCTGAAAGGACAACAGTCAACCAAATAAAACTTTTTAGTATTGGTTTAAGCCCAGGTGGGGAGGGAAGAATTCAAAGTGCTGCCAATTCCTAATTACGCAGTTGAATCACAGACAGAGAGAGTGGGGGGATGTGAAGTACAATTGTCTCTCTGGTTAGCCATTTAACGCACGCTTGTTGAGCACCTACTATGTGCCAGGCAGAGCTCTGGGTGCGAGGGATAAGAAAAATAAATGTTCCTTTTCCCCCCAAGGAGCTCACAATAGATAAACGTTTATGTAACATTATTATGCAGTGTGATCAATGCTCCAATAGAGTTATCTAAAGACTGCAAGGAGCCCTCTAGGGGGAGTCTAACTGCCCAAGTGGTGCCAGGGCTGGTACCTTAAAGGAGGCAACACATGAGCAAGGCCTTAAGACTAAGAATTCTACAGGTGGTGAGTGGAACAAAGGCAAGCAAGGCAGAGGTCACAGCACTTGCAAAGGTCAGGAGGCTTGACACTGGACATTTTGAGTGGTTTGGAAGTGCAGATCAGATGGGACATAGAATCCATGTCAAGGAATGCTGGAGGTGAAATGGATAAGGCAGTTGGTTATCTGACACTGAAGGACCCCGAATGCCATGCAAAAGCATCTAGAACTCATCTTGTAGGCAACAGGGAACTACTGAAGATTTTAAACAGTGACATGATCCAAAATGTATCTGAGAGATTCCTTGGCCACAGATGGAAGATGGGAAAGACATCTGGCAGAGGATCTCTTTCCAAAGGTGCTAACAACGAATGCCCCTGGTGGTGCATACCTCACCCCCCTTTTCCTGCTCATCCTCACAAGGCGGAAGCTGCTGATAAGCAATTCCTGAGAACCTATTGTGTGTTCCCAGCACTGTGCTATCTGCACTCAGAGCCATGAGAGTGTGCTGAAGCCAGCTCCTACTGGCTTATACTGGCTCATACCAGTTCATATTGGCTAATGAGAGCCAATTATGCCCATCTCTTTTTGGCTTCAGTGACGTCCCATTGGTAGCCTGAAATCAGCCACGGTGCAAGGCTTTTTCCACCTTAGAAATCTGCAAACGCTACAAACCAGGGCTTTTTTTCTTTTCTAGAGAGCCATTTATGAAACATTAACCAGCACACCCCTTGAAAAGACCCAGTTCCAGCCCTCCATGAGAGCAATATCTACTTAAAGAGAACAAACTAATACATATGAAAGGATGCAAGAACAATTCAGTTCAGCATTTGTACCCACTAAAGAAGGAATCATGAAGCACGGGCAGGTGGTGCGGGGTGGTGGGCAGAGAGAAATAAAAGCCCGACAAGCCCAGGTTTTCCTCATCCCATACCCGGCCACTCTCACCCAAGCTGGGGCTTAATCGATTAGGTCCCATCTGGTGTTAGTTATCATGACTAGTGATCTCCAACTATAGTTCTCAGAGGTGACATGTGACCTCAAAACTAAGCATGCTGTCAGAGAACTACAGACATAGAAGGAGCCTCAGAGAGAGAATCCAGCCAAAACCCCACTTCATTCATCCATAAAATGGGGCATCATATGGCAGTGATTTACCTAAGTCCTCAAAACAGTTAACAGTGAAATGGAAACTTGAATACAGTCAGTCTTCCTCTCAGGTCAGCCTGTGATCCAGTGCCTGCGTCACTTTTACATTTGTAAACAAGTGTCCCACCATGACAGTCTACCCTTTCCATGGACCCTCAGAGAACACATTACAGTATTGTCCAAGACTGGCATACTCTTCCTGTCCTCAGCACTCCTGGGGAGGCCTGGTAGCCAGGAAAGGCATCTTAGATACTGTTAACTGAATGGAAATCTATTCAACAACATATCAAAGCATCAAATCAGATAATATGTGTGCAGACTGTCTTCTGAGGCTCCGTGAGAAGTTTGGCCATGGGTCCTGGGCTCAGGTTCTAGGGCCTAGGAGCAGGCTGAGAGCACATGAAAGGAGGGAGCTCTCAAGATCAGCATGCAGGGATGACAGCAGAATCAAGAACCAAGTGGGTGGTTAAAGGGCCAGAAGAGGAAGACAGGTAGACAGGGAAGAAAAAGAGGATCTGGAATGGAGGGGGGGTAGGGAGGGACAGCCTCAAGAGTGTCCCTGGGGCCTGAGCCACAGCCACTCATGTTTTCACTAAATACCGAGAGCTTCAACTGTGGCTCCCCAGAATTTGGACCTCATGCTCCAAAACATTTTCCTAAAGATATTTTTGGAGCTAAAAGAGAATCGCCAACTTTTTCCTTTGACAAAGCAAGAACAACAAGAACAACAACAACAAAAACCTCACTAGCACCATTTCATGAAATAATAGATATTTAAACCACCAAAGTTTAGAAAAAACAAATTCTCAGAATCAAGGACATTTATTTAAATTGACGACATATAGCTTTATGAAAAACACTAGCCATGACTTTGTTCACTGTACCATGGACGGCTGCACTACATCAGGTGGGAGGAAGTGCCGAGCCAGCCTAGACATATGTGCAAATCACCCAGCTTCTATATGTGCATGTCCTTTATCTCAATTATGGTAGCTGAAGAGGGGGAGCATTCTCTTGGGTTATTTTCTCCAGCACCAGGTGGTAAGCACCATTGTTAGTCTTTCCAGAACCCCTTAGGCCTCTTCCATTTACAGTATCTTGAGCCTGGTTCCCAGCATTACTGTGACGTTCACTGCTCACACCTTACAACCTAATATGAGAAGAAAGAAGTAACCCTAGTTCCTTTGCCTTGTGTAAGACCATCTTTGCACCTTTCTCACCCAGGTATTAGAGATTTCAAAGAAGGACAAACTAAGCCCAAAGTTAAGAGAAGGAAGGAAATAACAAAGAGGAGAGAAGAAATAAATTAAAGAGACCAGAAAAACAATAGAAAAAAGCAACAAAACTAAGAGCTGATTTTTAGAAAAAATAAACAAAATTGATACAACTTTCGCTAGTCTAAGAAAAAAAGAGACTCAAATAAAATCGGAAATTAAAGAGGAGCCATGACAACTAATACCACAGAAGTACAAAGGATCATAAGGGATTACTATGAACTATTCTACACCAACAAATTGGATAATCTAGAAGAAATGGGTAAATTCCTAGAAATATACAACCTTCCAAGAGTGAATCATAAAGAAATAGAAAATCTGAACAGACCAGTAATGAGTAAGAAGATCGAATCAGGAATTGAAAAATCTCCCAACAAAGAAAAGCCTAGGACCAGATGGTTTCCCTGGTGAATACTACCAAACATTTTAAGAATAATTATCACCAATCCTTGTCAAACTGTTCCAGAAAACTGAAAAGGAGGGAACACTTTCAAACTCATTTTATGAGGCCAGCATTACCCTGATACCAAAACCAGATAAAGACACTACAAGAAAAAATTACAGGCCAATATCCCTGATGAAAAAAAATTTTTAATTCTCAACAGAATATTAGCAAACTGAATTGAACAGTACATTAAAAGAATCATACCCCATGATCAAGTGGTATTTATTCCTGGATGTAAGGATGGTTCAACATACACAAATCATTAATGTGATATATCACATGAAGAGAAAAAAGCATAAAACATATGATCATCTCAATAGATGCAGAAAAAGCATTTGACAAAATACTTCTTTTCATAATAAAAACTCTCAAGAGGGAATTCCCTGGCAGTCCAGTGGTTAGGACTCTGGCTCTCACTGCTGAGGGCCCAGGTTCTTCCCTGGTCAGGGAGCTAAGATCCCATAAGCTGCATGGTGCGGCAAAAAGAAAAAAAAAAGAAACACTCTCAAGAAACTAGGTACAGAAGGAATGTACTGCAACATAATAAAGGACATATATGACAAGCCCACAGCTAACATTATACTCAATGGTGAAAGGCTGAAAGCTTTTTTCTAAGAAAAAGGCATTATGCTAAGGGAAATAAGTCAGGCAGAGAAAGATAAATACTATGTGGTCTCACTTAAATGTGGAATCTAAAAAAAAATAAAGAAACAAAGAAACATAGAAACATAGAGTAGAATGGTGGTTGCTAGGGGCGGAGGGGTGGGTAAAATGGGGAGATGCTGGTCAAAGTGTCTAAACTGGATATGAGATATAAATTCTGGGGACTAATGTACAGCATGGGTGACTATAGTTATAATACTGTATTATATATACTGTATTATATACTTGAAAGTTGCTAAGAGATTAAATCTTAAATGTTCTCAACACAAAAAAGAAATGACAGTTATATGAGATGACAGAGGTGTTAACTAACCCTACTGTGGTAATCGTTTTGTAGCATGTAAATGTATCAATTCATCACATTGTACACCTTAAACTTACACAATGTTAAATGTCAATTATATCTCAATCAATCTGGGGGAAAACAGTGCTAGAGATTTCATAAATAGAAAGACATTCGTTGGCTCTCTACATTTAGATGTACTAAATTCATAAAACATGACCTCAAAGCTCAAAAGGTTTCTAAAGCTTTGACTCTGTGCCGTGCTGGCACTTGAGTTTAAAATTCAGACTGATGTTTCACGTCTCCCCAGTCATAGAGAGAAGGGAAAAAAATGGCATACCAGGGCACGTGAACATAATGACCCATCCTAGGTCCATAGTTGTTGGTAAGTTACAGAACCCTGAAATGTCAGTTAGAAAAGAGGTCTTTTGAATTACCTAACCCAGGACTCACAGATTGGTTTCACTGCACATATATATATCATCTGAGAAGGAGTGGCTGCCTGGGGTGCTGGGGAGAAATGAGGCTACATCTGAGCCCAAAGGGGAAAAAAGGCTGTGATCGAATTTATTACATCTGCCACAGGCTCTGGAAGAAGAAAGGCAGCCCTCATCAGGGACTCAGGCAAACTCCCTTTGTACAATTAGAGAAACCAAGGCAACAACGGGATGCAGCCAGTACATCCAGCTCGCCAGGTCCGACCCTTCTCAGCTCTTGTTTGCTCATCAATTCCCACACCTGAACGCTGTGTGACACCTGCCAGCAATTCCCCCTTCCTGGTCCTCCCCCTTCCAGGACTTGCTTTCTCCTTCTAAAACAAGCTGAAAATTCAGAGTCTACAGTGTTCTACCTGCTCCATGGGGCCCCACAGGGAGTTCTGTTTCTGGAACTTCCCACCTGTCCTACTTGAGCCATTCTTGGGTTGGCAGGTTTTTGATGTGACACACCTCATCTCCTTAACCTGAGTCCCAATCTAGGTAAAGTGCCCTTACCTAGATTGGCACTTACCACACTTGACTTAACTAGTGTTTGGGTCGTAGCTATTCCTGTATTTCTAAGCCATAAGGTCCTTTAGAGAAGGGGCTGGCTCTTTGTATTCTGCACAGTGCATAACATAGGGCAGGGACTTCCCTGGTGGTGCAGCGGTTAAGAATCCGCCTGCCAATGCAGGGGACATGGATTCAATCCCTGGTCCAGGAAGATCCCACATGCCCCGGAGCAACTAAGACTGTGAGCCACAACTTCTGAGCCTGCGCTCTAGAGCCCGTGAGCCACAGCTACTGAGCCTGAGTGCCTAGAGCCCATGCTCCGCAACAAGAGAAGCCACCGCAAGGAGAAGCCCACGCACCGCAACGAAGAGTAGCCCCTGCTCACCGCAACTAGAGAAAGCCCACGCACAGCAACGAAGACCCAACACAGCCAAAAATAAATAAATAAATTAATAAATATATGTGAAATGAGAAAATGAGAGGCTATAACTAAGTCTCTTGTTACTCTTTTGTACTTCAGAGCTTCGAGACCAAAGTATACGTTTTTAAATCTGACAGAGAAATGCATTTCGCCTCCTTCCTGCTGTACAACACACCTCACCCACATCATTGAAGCTCCCGCACCATTTTTCCAGGTAGTCACCATACTTGCCTCACAGCCCTTCACTCTTTTTTTGCTTAGTGCAGTAGTTTTCCAATTTTATTTTAGCAGCAGAACTCTTGGGTCAAATGAAATATTTCACCAAACCCCAAAGATAAAATGGCAAAAAGCAGTGCAGTGAGGGTGCCCTGCTCACATCCCCCTTGCTCCTTTCAGCAGCCCCTGACGCATCCCCACTGCACTCCCAGGGCCCCCAGATCCCTAGAGTTCAGAGCATCTCTCACCAGCTTGTACCATTCTCTCCAGTATCTTATCCCCGAGCCCAGCCTCTACTCAGCTGCCAGCCTAATATTAACACTGGTCTAATCTTAACACCCCTTTCAACCTGCCATCAAGTTCACTCCTTGGTGCCATCAAGTTCAAACACTTCCTGCTGGTTCCTTGGCAAAAACTTAACTGGACACACCTTCAACCTATGCCCCCACTTCTCTCCTCTACTTATGTCCCTCTGGCTTCAGCAGAATCTCCTATACACACCATGCTGCTTTCACTGACGAGACTTCCTTCCAGATCCAGAGCCCCCTCCTTGCCGAGTCCCCCCACCACCGCCTTCAAGTAGCCCATTATCTTCCCCACCCCCAGCCTCTTTCAGATTCCACTGCTTGACACCACTCTTCACTCACGCCAAAATCCAGGGAGTCACCCTAAATCCTCCCTCTCCCCGACCTTACACATCCAATGAATCACCAGTGCTGGGATCTGGCCTTGTGAATATAACTTAAACCCATACCCCTCTCCCTCCTCACTGCCATGGCCTCATTTTTGGACTCTCTTACCTCTCTTAGGGATTCTTGGAAAAGCTTCCTGATGGGTCTCCCTGCCTTGCCAATTCACCCTGTCCTAAGCCTAAGGTCATCCACCCAAATTATAGTCCCCTTCCACTGCCCCCCTTGCTTAAAATCCTTCAACAGCTCCCACCGGCTTTGCGTTAAGGTCCAAGCTCTAAGCTGAGTATAAAAGGCTATATTCATCCTCTGGCCCCCACCTACCTTTCTGAACCCACCTACCACGCCCCCAGGCTCAGCCAGCAGTTCAGCCATCCCAAATCATCACCATTTTTCCATAGGGCCCTTTCTCTCTCACCTCAGAGAAAGCTGACGTTCCACCAACACTCACCGGGACAGACTTAGTTGTTAAATACAGAAAGACTTTTGAACAGGTTGGTAAACAGCCACTGCCCCAAGCCCCCAAGTGCCTCCTGCTGTTCCACCCCCCACCTCCAGCAATCCCAGGGTGAACGTCTGGACCAACAAGGAGGAAAGTTGTTAAACACCTTGGCTCTCACCCCTGCCTGGGGTCCTTTGCATATACCCTGTGCCTGGACCACCCTTTACCCCAGCCCCCTGGTATCCCCTGCTTCGCCCCCATGACATCCCTGTCCCCCACCCCCAGGGAGAGGCAGGAGACTCCTCCAGTCTCACTGTGTCACTCCCTCCTCTGTCTCCTCATGGAGCCTTCTTTGTGCTTCTATTATACAACCTGCCCTGTTATATTGTGATTTCTTACTCATCTCTCCCTCTCCCACTCAACCAAGAAGCTCCCTGGGAGCTACGGCCACGTCTCATCCACATCAGAGATGCTCAATATGTGTTTGGTGAACTAGGCCTCCTAGCAATTTAGAAAAGCCCCACCTCCTTATAGCTCTCTACCCCCTCTCCTTCACGTAATCCCAGACTTTCACATCTCTAGGACCACCCCAGGGCTTACTTTGTGTGGAGCTAAGCACACAGAAGGTGCTCCATAAATACTATTTCTAAGGCTGATATGTATGTACCTCCCCACTCCAAAATGAGGACATAACAGCCCTGCTTGGCTGAAATCAAGAGACCCAGCTGGGGCCAAGTGAACCGGGAACTAGCTGCCAAAAACAGCTAAGCGCACTCGTCCGCGCAGCTGGCGGAGCCAAGAACCACTCGTTCCAGCTCCTCCTTGTAGAGGAGGAGCACTTTGCCCAGCACCCCCTCCCCAACCCGAGAAGCTTTTCCTCCTGTCCTCAGTTGAGATCCCAAATAAGGCAGCCCAAAGCTGGGTTACAGAAAGATAAAGGAGGGGTTCAAACAAGGCTCTGGTTTCAGCTGCGTGGTGCTGTGTGTTTTTAAAGGAGAGAGAAAACAGAATCAAAAAAATGTCTTTTCTCTTTCAGAGACAACCACAGGCAAAATCACCCAGGCTTTCCCACCTTCAGCAGATTTTTTCCTAACGGGACTTAGAACACAGGGAGAGGGTGGGTGTTGTCTCATGGGCTTGGAGCAGCGAAATCTGATAAACAGAAGTGTCATCAGTGCTTCCTGGGCAGGCTGGGGAGGAGGGGAAGAAGGAAGGAAAGGAGGGAGGAAGGGAGGGAGGGAGGGAAGGAAGGAAGGGGGAGGGAGGGAGGGAGGGAGGGAAGGGAGGACACATGTAATCGGCAGCTACCACAGGCCAGGCACTATGCCAAGTGCTCTGCACGTGTCCTCTCCCTGAACCATGAAAACAACCCTCTGAGCTTGGTATTATTCCTATTTTAAAGCAGAGGGAACTGAGGCTTGCGGAAGTCCTTTCATGTGCCCAAGGGTAGAGGGCTAGCAAGTGGCAGGGCTGAAATCATAAGCCAACGTATCTGACTGTGATTCTCACATGCTCTCTGCAGCACTGGCCCCTCTCTCCCTTCCTTTGAGTTTTCCCAAATCTCCAACCAACAGGATCAAGCTTTGCTTGACATCCAGTCACTCTCCCAGCTTTCTGCTTGACGGAGCAGGTCTACACCCGCTGTGGCTTCTCAACATCAGGGGAATTTACTCAACACCCACATGCATGCATGTGCTTTTCACAAGGTCAGAGCTAAAGATTAATAGTGGATGGGGGATTAAGGACAGCACTGTTTCCACATGCCCAAGGAAAGTGAAGTGCTAGAATCGCCCCTTATTTGAGCATCTATTCAAAGTATCACCTACGCTGGCCAGGCCTTCCTTGGCTCCCTATCTAGTGTTCTTCTTACCCATCCCCCACTTCCCCTGCTATTACAACACACTTATAGTTTCTCCTTTCCCCTTACCACAGTCTGGAATTACTCTTACCAACGTTTCCTCGTCCAGTATCTATCTGCCCACTAGAATGTGAAGTCCAGCTATGACCGAGGCAAAGCATGCTGTCCAGGAGTTCTGAGTCAGACCAGAACCCCAAGGTGGTTTATTCCACAGGCCAAACCCCTCTACCTGGTAGGTCTCCCCACCACTCAATTCACTCAATTTACCTGGCCTGAAAGAGCTGTATATAATGTACTACCTAACATGAAGCTAGTCTCCAGCTGGATGTAGAGTCTCAACTCTGCTGGCTTCTATCTCTAAGAGATTCTTCCAGAAGCATCAGCCTAGATCTCTTCTAGATCTTAGAAGAGCCACTGCAAAATGAGACAAGGGGTCCTCATCAAGGATGCCTTGCTCTGGCTGCCCACACCTTGCATCAGGTTGACGGAAGCACTACCTCATTTTCCCATGAACTGCTTGTTTGCCAGTCATAGGTATTTGGCTGTAAGTTTACAGCAGTTCCTGAAATGCCAGTCAAATGCAGATTCCAGGGTCCTGACCTTCTGATTCTGGTATGTTGTGACTTCAAATCTTTCCTTCTTACTAGAATCCTGGAGAAAGAGAAGAGAGATTGACCCCGTCTCTGCACTTGTTACCTGTGGACAAGCCATCAGCCCTGATAACTCAGAGTTCATTCATACAAATAATGGCTGGTCCAACGTTACTTTAAAACTCTTGCACTGGTTATTTTGGAGGCACCAACAGTTCAGTCACTCACCTCCACTAAGGGGACAATGTCACACAGCAATAGGTTCCCACCCATCCCCAGCCCTTCAGGCAACTTGCTATTTCTGAGCATGGTCAAGGTTTCCTTCTCCACTCAAAGCTCCAAAATCTGTGTGTGGATGGGGCTAAACAGTTACACTCAGTGGAGAAATCAGATCAGGCTGATAGCTACTGCTCCTGTCACTTATCTCCAGGAAGCTCTTTAGGACGAAGACCTTGAAATATCACTCAGAAAAATCTCACCCAGCCTGTCCCTTTGCAAAGACCAAAAGCTCTGGTCTGGGGAGCAAGCATCGCCACAACAAGGTCTCTCCAGCCCCACACACACTCATATGCCTGACTTCTGCTGCTCCTCTTCACACACTTGTTTCTCTCCAAGTGGGGAAGCTGGGTGGTACCACCTCTGTACAAAATCATCCCTGGCACAGTCGCACTTGAGAGAGAAGCCGAAGAAGCCATAAGCCACAATCACCCATTCCAAAATCCCAAACCTAAGAGAAGCCAAAGACTAAACCCTTGTGACGTCGCCAAATTGATCGATGGTGGTGAAATTCCATGACTCACACAGGTGCCACGGAACCTGTCTCACTGATAAGCATAGTGTGGATTCCCAGCAACTATGTTCAGAAGAGATCCCTGGTTCAAGGCTTCCTCCCACAGTGGAAGCACCTCCTCTTCCCAGATGGCTCCACCCCATTCATAAACCAGAGCCTGAGCTTATGAATGAGCTCACACACAGAGCTGAGAAGTCTTACAGAGAATATGACTCCTGTCCCCCAACAATTTAATTCATCAAGTATGGTTATTGGTTTCAAGTCTACTTTTAAGTTAATTTTGGATATACTACTTCCCACTCCAAAGTAGAAAAGAACCGGAGTGCTACCCAGTTAGAGGAAACAACTCATGGAAGTCTTTCTTAGAGTTAATCAAAGGTACCCTTGTTTCTCAAATAAAATATGCAAAATTAAGCAAATTATACCAAGATTGCTCTTTATTCTTTTCATTTCATCATAGGTTTGGGTATCACCAGAATGGCGCTATATTTCTAAATGGCATTTCTCTCCCCAGCACAAGAGCTATTTTGTCTAGCTTACACAACTGACAGCCATAGCAGTGTCATACACTTGGCATTTCCACTCCTCTGAGTTTCACCTTTCCAGCCAAGAACTCTGGCCTTCTGTACCTGCTCCCCACTAAAAACACTCTCTTGAATGTAACTTGACAACCCAATTCAATTCAATCCACAAGCATTATATTTCCATTCAGTAAATTTGTACCTCTCAGTCCGCAATTAAGAAGGAAATATGGTCCATGTACCCCCTACATCTTACAGCAGGAAGAAAAATGTATGTATCTGGCTTAAATGAAAACTCCCAGCAAGCTAAGATTCAAAAATCAGATCCCGAGTAAAGAGTCTGCCCTTCTCTAAGTGGTTTCTGAACCAGCCAAGTGTTCCTTCTCCCTGTCGCTCACACGGGGGACCTTCCCAGCCATCCACCTTCTTATGAAGGGGAAATTCAAGGTCCAGAAGTAAGCAGTGGGTATGATTTAGTTGCAACCCTGAGCCCTAACTCCAAGACACTACCTGTCCAAATATGTTACTGCCATCCGTGCATTTACCCAGAGGCTGATCTCCATCAATAGTTCTTTTGTTTGGAGTTTTGCAAACTCTACTGTCAAAGGCAGTTACCATTGGCAGATGTGAACAATAGCAGTGTTGGCTAGTGTTTCTCTGACCTAACCAATCTGCCAATTCCTCCTGCTTATGAGAAGTGCCTGAATGACACCTCCACTGGCCAGCAATCTGCTGGGCCTCTTCTTCCAATCCTCTCCTTCCCCCACTCCCTTGTCTGGGTCATGTTTCAAGTGTTTTTGGTTACTGTGGCATGTTGCCTGTGAATGTTAAATGCTCAGCAATCTTTGGGCTCCTAGTGCTTTTGTGTAAATAGGTTGGTTTTGAAAAAAAAACAAACTGATCTCAACGAAAGAGAGCAACACAGCAAGTCAACAGTTCAAATGAAGTTACAAAGGAAGAAGGCTGCCTATTCGACAAGAGGTACACACCACAACACAGCACAGCATGGGGAGGAACTAGGGTGTATCTTTTGGGGAGGCAGGATGCATGGGGGAGTAATGACTGCCTGCCAGGAAATGAATCCTGCAAGGCCTTGGGGAAATATGAGAATCCCTGGATCTTGGTGTCCTCAAAAATGGAAAGATTTGTACCAATCTGATGGCGCTGTTTGTGAAGATTTCATGAGGGGAGACATGTGCTTGGCTCAGTAACTGTGAGATCAGATTAGTAACTAAAACACACTGCTGAGGGGAGACCTGAAAATTATCCAAAGTCAGTCTCCACCTGCAGATATTTCAAATCTGGATGTTCAAAAAGGGATGCGTATGCATATGTTTTGTACACACACACACACACACAGTTAGCCTGTATTCTTTTTGTATTCCTTGGAATAAACAATGATTACCATAATAATGGTAATATGGCTACCACTAATTGAACACTTACTACTTGCCAGGCACTGTTCTAAGTACTTTATCTACACTCCTTTCATCTTCAAAACAGCCTTTCTGGGGATGACTAGGGTCCCAGTTCAGACTTGAGACTCAGAGAGAAGTAACAGACCTCTGAATACACAAGTAGTTAGTGGCAGATCCCAGAGTTCACCTTCTGGACTGCCTGACACCCATGTCCAGGTTCTTATCACTGCACTGTGCAACCTCTCTTCTTAGGGAAAAAAGGCTGCTAAGTATAAGAAGGAAATGTCCAGCCAGAGGGGCCTCCTGTTTCCCAGATGCCGGGAATTATGGAAAAACTGCTAAAGCAAGCTTCGGTTCAGAGAGAGGTGGATTTCTCCTTGTTCGAGCTGCCAGTCTGTGCTGACAACCAACATGTTCCAACAGAATTACCCAAATCCCTGTCCTACCCAGTGAATTCCCCTCCCCCATGCGGCAGCCCCAACAAACAGCCCAGGGTTGCCTAGTTCAAGGGCGTGACCTCTCTCCAGTTTGCAGAGACAGCAAACGTACCCAGGGAGCACGGGACACTCTCAAAGCATAGACACACACCAGGCCTAATTAGCTTATTTTTACCTACGCTGCTCCTCCCAGCAGGGTCCAATCCCTGCAGCCAAAAGGCTAAGAACCCTGCTGCCAGCATCTCTGCAGCGGCTTCTCAGAGCCTGTTCATAATTAATTTTATAAAGGGCCTTGGCTCTCCATCCCCATTCCATGTGCCTGATTCAGGTGAGATCATGACAGTAATCGTTGCCAAAGCTCTGTCCAGTGGAATATGTGCCCACTGGTATGTGTGTGCATGCATGCGTGTGTGTGTGTATGAGAGAGACAGAGAGAGAGACAGAGAGAGGGAGAGAGAGAGAGAGAGAGAGAGGGGGAGATTCTTCAACACACCAAGAAGCTAACAAACGATGCTCTCATGCTTTTCAGATCTAGGACTGGCCTGAAATTCAGGAATTTATCCAACTAACTGTGTGCTTTTGTGTGTGTCAGACACTGCCCTCAGCACTGGGGATGTAGAAATGACTCAGACATAGGATCTCTGTCCTCAAGGAACTTACCATCAAATAGAGCATCTACACATGTCAATGACAAGACAGGTAGTCAGTGCTGTGAGAGGCATCAGGACAAGCTGCTACACGACCAAAGAGAGGGAACATCTCACTCAGTGTTAGGAGGTCCAGGAAGACTTCCTGAAAGCCATCAAAAACTCAGAACCGGGCTTCCCTGGTGGCGCAGTGGTTAAGAATCCGCCTGCCAATGCAGGGGCCATGGGTTCAAGCCCTGGTCCGGGAAGAGCCCACATGACACGGAGCAACTAAGCCTGCGCGCCACAACTACTGAACCTGCGCTCTAGAGCCCGTGAGCCACAACTACTGAAGCCCGCGTGCCTAGAGCCCGTGCTCTGCAACGAGAGAAGCCACTGCAATGAGAAGCCCGCGCAACAACAACGAAGAGTAGCCCCCGCTCACCGCAACTAGAGAAAGCCGCGCACAGCAACAAAGACCCAATGCAGCCAAAAATAAATAATAAATAAATAAATTTATTGAAAAAAAGCAATATGCACCTGTTCCAGGAAAAAAAAAACAACTCAGAAGCTAGCACAGACCCTGGCATGATAAAGGCACTCAACAAATACTTTTGGATCAAATAAAGTGTCTTCTGTATTGACTGAAAGTTTCTCTATATTGACTCCCTGAAAACTAATAAGAATTAGCTAGGCATATTTGTATCAGCTAGGCATGCTTTTGCCTACCTCAAGTAGCTTAAACAATTAGGGGGTTATTTTTTTCATATAATAAGAAATCCAGGCATAAGTGGCAGTTGGTATTGGTCCAGCATCTCAATGATGTCAGAAATGACATCTCAGTGATTCTCTTGATCTTTCCCACATGGTCACAAGATGATTTCCATAGCTCCAGACATCACACCTAACACCAAAGCACAAAAAGAGAATGAAGCATGGCACCAATCTGGCTTCTCTTTTTAAAGAAAATCTTTCTTCCAAAATCTGCTCCCCCCCGCAGTAGGTTTCTGATCACTCCTTGGCCAGACCTTGCTAAATGGCTACTCCCAGTTTCAGAGAACCCAAGAAAGTCACAGTTTTTAGGCTCCATAGTGAAGACAAGCAGTGTCTTTTTGCATCTGGCTTATTTCACTTAGCATAATGTCCATTTTGTAGCATGTGTCAGAATTTCCTTGCTTTTTAAGGCTGAATAATATCCTGTTGTATGTATGTACCATATTTTATTTATCCATTCATCCGTTGATGGACATCAAGTCCTACCTATTTTTTATGCCCCCAAAATAATGCTTTCTCCCATAACCAGAACATTCTAGCCCTCAGTAACCTTTCTCAGGGTATTCACCATCTCTGTGAGAAATAAACACCTATTTTGTTTAAGCTACTGACATTCTGCATTTTCTATTAACCAAAGTCAAATCTGGTCTTTATTAATATACCTCATTTGTCAAATGAATACATTCACAGTACCCACCTCTGAGGGCTGATAATCATATGGTATGTAACTGTGTGATCATACCAGTTGTTAAAATACTTCCACACCAGGACTTCCCTGGTGGTCCGGTGGTTAGGACACCATGCTTCCATTGCAGGGGGCGCAGGTTCAATCCCTGGTCAGGGAACTAAGATCCCACGTGCCATGCAGTGCAACTAAAAAATTTTTAAAATTTCCATATCCATAAATAGAAGTCACCTCAACACCCGGGGGAAAAAATATGAAAAATTAAGAATTGATTTAGGACTCATTGATTTTGCTTCAACTTTATAAATAAAGTTAGTGGTTTGTTTTTTGGTTTTTTGTTTTTTCTTTCAGTAAGAACTTTTTCTCACCTCTCCCAGGACATCCATGTGCCTGTGTGCACTTCGTAGTACAGTGTTTAATTTTATCCATCAGCAATATTAATCCTGCTCACTTGCTTGCCTAAGTAATGCCAAAACCACAAAACCATGGGCTTGGTTCAATGTTTCCCTCTCAGTCAGTGGTCTTGATGTTTTCCCCACCCCTGTCTCTCAGAACAAGGACTCAGCCTATGTGTCCCAAAAAAGACCTCGAATTCAAACTTGAATTCACCCGGATTCATCTTTGCTGAAACTGTGGCTTTCACACCTTCCTCTCTCTCTCTCTCTCTCTCTCTCTCTCTCTCTCTCTCTCTCTGTGCTGCTGATTACAATCTTAAAATTTCCCCCAAGATGTAAGTCAAATCGGTAGGAGAAGAAATGTTACAGAAATGATTTGGGGTGGGGAGTTTGTCAGGAGGTCTGAACAACCAACAATGCTACATGCCAGTGAACGCGTGAGGGTGGCCTCGGTGTAATGAGAACAGAGAACCTTAGGCCTAAGGGTGCTGGCTCTGCTGCCCACAGCAGCAGGGCATATAAGTACAGTGGCTGATGAAAGAACAGGGAGCCTAAAATGATCTGATAAGGAGCTGGCCCCGCCGCAGAATCTTAAACAGAGCAGGAGCATGATCAGAATAGCGACGGGACCCCGCTGCACGGGGTGGTGGACTGGAGAAGGCAAGAAGCGGAAGGACGGACAGCCAGGGCAGACACTGCAGCAGTCAGCTAAGAAGAGGACGGATCCTACCTATGCTGGGCGACAGGAGGAAGAGCTGCGGCTGGGAGTCTGCAAAGGAGAAATTGCAAGGAAGGACAAGGATTTGATGACTGTCTGAATCTGGGGTACGGAAGTCACAGGAATCAGAGCTAGAACTGCCAGATGTGTCCCCCTGAGGAACAAAGAAAGTGGTGGGGCCCAAATTCAGGCTCTTGGAAAACAACTGAATGGAAAGGGCTAAAGCCTGACATTCGAGGAAAGAAGCAGAGAAGCTCTCTGAACTCAGGTTAGTAGGAAAATAGTCTACTGTTTAAGTCTAGAACAGCAAATCTAGCCCAACCTCAGGATATAATAACAACCTACAAGGTGATGGAACAAAAAATGGGTAAAGGTGGCCAAGACTTGCCTTAGAGTTACTGGGGTCCTGTAGCCAGCTCTTACCAGGAATGCTGCACAGCCTTTATTAAAAAATAAATTATATAAACTTACAATTAAATAAACTATATTAAAAACAAAGGTGATGAGGGACTTCCCTGGTGGCGCAGTTGGTAAGACTCCACGCTCCCAAAGCAGGGGGCCAGGGTTTGATCCCTGGTCAGGGAACTAGATCCCACACGCATGCCGCAACTAAGAGTTTGCATGCCACAACTACAGAGCCCACCTTCCGCAACTAAGACCCCACGCAACCAAATAAATAAAAAAAATTTTTTAAAAAAAGGTGACGAATATTTAAAACTCATCACTTCCTAATTATTTTACTGTTACTACAGTCTATGCCCTTGAGGTCATTTATATGTGTTGTATCAACACTGTGGAAATACTATGGAATGGTGGGCTACTGCACATATCCGCCCAACTCTGGGTTTGGTGATGTCACATGAGTAGTTTGCAATCAGAAATGCAGGGATTATTTACACCATGGAAATTGGCAAGTGCTATGTACCAGCTCTTCCAGGTCAGGGCTCTGGATAGCAGCCTTCCACTAGGGTGAAAGCTGGTGTCTCTCATTCAAGTAGGGGCACTTGACTTTGCAGTGCCTTCCCTCACCAAGGCAATACTCAGTCCTTGGAAGCCTCTTCCATCTATCTGCCTTACATCCTCTGGCTTTTGGGGTGCCAAGCTTGGGATGGCACCTGGACCTTAAATGGCCTGCATTAAAACTTTTGGTGTCTTCAGGATCTCCAAACTCTATCCAAGTCTCTCGTTTGTTCCTTAAGGACCCTTCTTTAGGGCAGCAGTACATTTTCTGCTCTTACCCAGGCACCTACAAAGATGTAGCCTCTGGGTTAAATTAAGTTCCCAGAGATATGTTGTCAGGGCCTGCCAATCTCCTGCAGGACACTCCCCCACTACTATGCCTTGTCCGTTCACACCAAATGGCTTTCTGTCAAGAAACCTTGTTATCTATAATAGAAGGACAAAGAAAGTCACCAAAAGGCAGCTTAATGGGCCTTTTTAAAAATTAAGTGGAGCTGTTCCAGCCATGCAAGGGGGTTCTGGAATCCAAGCCACTCTCCCCAGCCCCCACCATCACTACCACCCCCTCCATTCAGACCCTTTATCGTCCCTGCTGCTCCGTTTCTGTAACAAACAGCTAACTCATCTCCCTGATGCTGTTTAGTGCCCCTCTGCCCACTTCATCTGTTCTCCACATGGCAGACACCAATCCTTCCTAGATGTGAACATGATAGGAGGCCACTGCCTTTGGCTCACACTCTGTGGCCGGGATGATCTGGTCTCCATAACCTCTCCAGCCTCCCTTCTCAGCAGCCTCCCCTGCTCCCCTCACTCCTTCCTAGAGCACCATCCCCTGGCTCCCCTGGCCTTTCTACAAGTAGACTGCTCTCTCCATAAGGCCTCTACCCACTCCTAGCCTTTGGCCCGTCTTCAGGACTCAGCTCAAGGGTCATCCTCATCCCAAGACTGGGTTGGGGGCCTCTCTTTGGGACCCCCAGCCTCCTAGGCTTCCTGCCATCATGGTACTGACCACATGGTATTGCCACAATACCTTCTCTTGCTGAAGCCATCAAACCCAACACCACATGCCCCACAGCCAGAATAGCACCTTATTTATGGTAAGACCTTATTCTGGGCATTTAGCTTGGCCTGGCACACAGTAAGCATTCGGTAAATGTTTGAATGAATAGATGGATGACATCAGAGCCTTGGTGTGCTGGCACTTACAAGTATGCCATCTCAAGGGCGAAAAGGTCGGTGGTTTAAGAACACATGCTTTAAAGGGACTTGGATGCACATTCCAATCATGCCTCCCACTCACTGTGTGACCTTGGGACCATTCCTGATGTGAGTGCTTATAAGAATTCTCTATGTATTAACTCATTTAATCCTCATAATCACTCTATGAGGAACACACTGTTGTAGTTATTACTATTATTACTTTTTTAATAATAGTAATAACTATTCGTTATTAATAGTAGTAACTATTACTAGTAATAACAGAAGAGAAAGCCGAGGCACGAAGAACTTGCTAAGTGGGAAAATCAGCATTTGAAACCTCACACTTATCCCCTAGGCTTCACTGCACATCAGCAGCTTAGCACAAGGCCAGACACGTGGTAAGTGCTCAAGAAATGTGAGCCTCCCCCAGACCACAGCTTTGGGAAACTCCAGAACTCAAGTCAGTTTCCCGTATCTAGGAGAGCACTCTCTCTGCCTGATCAATCTGTTGCTATCATCCAGGACCAAATCTTCTAACATTTGTGCCATTTGGTTCCCAGCTCCAGCATCGTTGGGAAGGTTTCTGTCCCACAAGGGAAGCAGTGTGGGTTGCCGTAAAAATGACCCTGAACTAAGAAGACAGGGCAAGGCAAACTTCACATTTCTAAAGCTCAATTTCCCCATCTGTAAAATGGAGTGGAAATACAGTTGTCGACAACTTCACAGGGTTGTCCTTAAATTTAAATGGGGTATAAAATGTTAAAGTATTTTATAAATTATGGAAGCTATAAAAGATATTAGTTATTAGTCTCAGGGGAAGACCAAGGGGGTAGAGTGGTGGTTCAGGTGTGGGTGGGAGTGATTGTGGGGTTGTTCAGAAAGAATGACTCCTTTTCATACCTCTCTCTTTTCTCCTCCCTTGAGCGTGAGCATGGGCAGAACAGCAGCCTGCAGGTCTGTTGCTACATACAGATAAAACAGAATGTCTGTGTTGGGAGTTGCTATAGACTGAATACTTGTATCCCCCCCAAAATTGGTATGCTACTTTCTAGTCTCCAGTGTGATGGTATTAGGAGGTGGAAACTTTGGACGATGATTAGATCACAAGGGCAGAGCCCTCATGAATGGGATTAGTGCCCTTATAAAGAGGCCCCAGAGACCTCCTTTATGCTCTCCACCATGCAAGTTTATAGCAAGAAGACAGCCATCTATGAACCAGGAAGTGGACTCACATCAGACACTGAATCTGTCAGTGCCTTGATCTAGGACTTCCCAGACTGCAGAATCCTGAGAAACAAATTCCTGTTGTTTACAAGCCATCCAGTCTGTGGTATACTGTTACAGCAGCCCAAAAAGACTTAAGAAAGGAGTTTTGTTACAAATTATTTTGAACTGACATGATTTCCAAAAGCAGATCTGCCATATAACTATTTTAGCCTCGACATCATGAAAAAAAAGAGCTCCAAAACAACAACAGTCATAACACGAACACACACACACACACACACCCCTCAAACCATTATTTATAACTGGAAAAAATTTCTTGATGGAAGTCCAACTCATACTCATTCCATATAGGGTTTTGTTTATCTGCAATGCAAACCATTAGTTGCTTGTTTTATAGGGTTTGAATTACTAGAAAAGCTATTACCAGCAAATAGGATTGGCAGCCTGACTTCACCAGGCAGACCTGAACATTTGCATTTTCTGGCTTTTGTATGCTTAAGTTCACAAACTAAAGTCCTCATCAACAAGCTTTTTACATATGAATAGATTACAAAGTGTTTATAGGTCCGAGTCCTTCCAAGACAGTAGTTAATTGGACTCACAAACAACAGCAGGAGAGTCTCATTATCCTGATTTAACAAAGGAAGACACTTCATCCAGAGAAGTTAAGGGACTGGATCCAGGCCTGAGCACTGAGTCTAATCATCATTGTCATCAGCATCGTTATCATAGTCACTAATTTTTAACAAGCTAGGAGGGCACTCCAACAATCTGTCCTTGTCCTCCAGGAGCTCACAGATTAATAGACCTTTGATGTAACCATTTCTCAAAGAGCTAAGTAGGTAATAAAACATAAATTGAGAGTCATGTATTGAGAGTCATATTCTGATGCCTCAGACCTCCATTCTTCACTAGAAGAAGTCAAAGGAACCAAATCCAAAACCATGGGGAGGTCAGTGCTCTGCTGGGTCTCGGTTTTCCCATCTGCAGTAGAGAATCAGTACCCCCGATCATGACTTCTTTTCCTAAGGATCACCTGGCACACTTGTTAAACACTCAGATCTCCAGGCCCCTACATCACAGGCCTGGAATGGACCCAGGATCAGAGTCTAGGGAAAATACTGTTTTAACTAAGGGTGCAATAGAGGACAGGACGAAAGCTTTGGGGCTAAATGTGTCCAAGGCACTGTCACATTGTTCAGTGCCGCCCTCACAGCTGCTGACCCAGAAATATGGTTTATTTTTAGAAGTTCAGACAAACCCAGAGCCTAAGAGATCACTTATCTCCATAGTACACAGAATTGAGTTCAGCTAAGAATGCTGAATGGCAATGATCACCCAAGTAGGACCATGATGAGGTGCCTTTTCCACAGGGCACAGCCTATCCAAGAGTAGTCAGGAGGGCATAAAAATGAGGAATGGTCCAAGCCAAAGAGTTTGGGCTCCAAGTGACCTGGAACAAGCTCCTTACCTTCCTTGAGCCTCAGTTTCCTCAGTGGTAAAGTGCAATTAATATACAGCATAGGGTTCCCCTGGTGGCACAGTGGTTAAGAATCCGCCTGCCAACGCAGGGGACACGGGTTCGAGCCCTGGTCCAGGAAGATCCCACATGCCGCGGAGCAAATAAGCCGGTACGCCACAACTACTGAGTCTGCGCTCTAGAGCCCACGAGCCACAACTACGGAAGCCCGGAAGCCCGCGCACCTAGAGCCTGTACTCCGCAACAAGAGAAGCCACCGCAATGGAAGCCGGCGCACCGCAACGAAGAGTAGCCCCGGCTCCCCGCAACTAGAGAAAGCCCGCGTGCAGCAACAAAGACCCAACGTAGCCAAAAATAAATAAATAAATAAATGTTCTTTAAAAAATATATATATATACAGCATAGATAAACCTTGAAAACATTATGCTAAGTGAAAGCTGCCATTCGCATAAGACTACATATTGTATGATTCCATTTATATGAAATGTCTGGAGTAGGCAAATCCATAGAGGCATAAAGCAGATTAGTGGTGCCAGGGGCTGGGGAGAATGGGGAATGACTGCTTCATGGGTACAGGGTTTCCTTTGGGGGTGATGAAAATGTCCCAGAACTAGAGAGTGGTGATTGGCTGCACAACACTGTGAATGTAATGAATTCCAGTGAATTGTACGTTTTAAAATAGTGAATTATATATTCTGTGTATTTTACCACAATCTTTTAAGAATGCAATTGACAATAACTTGCCTCCACACTCTCTCCCCAACTAGCAGTTAGGAAGTCAGTGACAACAGAAGGGACACCCAGCCAGGCAGGCTGGAGCTACTGTGTCCTCCTCCTCACAAGCATCTTAGAACCAGACTGATTGCCTATATGCCCATGAGGATATCTCCCTCTATAACCCAATTCTCCACGTGCATTACCATTCAGTCTTTTAATCTTCTAAACTGCCATACAGGAAAGCGAGGCTCAGAGCATCTAAGAGCTTGTAAGTGGGTGGCGTAGCCAGATTCGAATCCAGGTCAGTCTGAGACCAAAACCTGAGCTCTTTCTATTATAATACACTGTCTCCCAAGAGCAATGATATTAATTTTTTATAAACATACACATACTTTGTATACTTTTTATACTTTACAAAAGGCTTTCAAACTCTTTGCCTTTATTCTCCTCATAACCCTGTGGAGTAGGTACTATCTCCATTTTACAGATGAGGCAAAGTAATGTGTTCTGCCCAAAGTTACTGGCCAGATCCCAAGAGTCTGCTCCTCTTCTTCCCCTGAGAGCAGTTTCCATGCATAGAAATTAGATTACAAACAGAAATAGGGTAGGTCCCGTGAGAACTTTCTAGATCAAGGGTATGGAGGAAAAAAAAGAAAGTTTTTTTGTTTGGGGTTTGCTTTGTTTTTGTAAACCTTGTATTGCTAGTCATCTATTTTCCCATCAGATAGGGAAATGCTGACCCTTCTGAGTCCCCAGCTGAACTAATGCACATTAGCTCAGTTAAATGCACATTTCTTCCCTAAGAAAAATCCCAGGGGAGGAAATATGTTTAATCTGTTGCTTCTAGCATCTGAAAAAGAGCAGAAGGAAAAAAGGCAATAGACAAGAAACTCATAGAAGCATGACGTATTGACTCCTTTCATTAAACTAAAATTTATTGAGCACCTACTATGCCCCAAGCATGGTTCTAGGCAGATTTGGGACTTCCCTGGCAGTCCAGTGGTTAAGACTCTGCGCTTCCAGTACTGGAGGCTAGGTTTCGAGCCCTGGTTGGGAAGCTAAGATCTTGCATATGCCTCGCGGCACGGCCCCCCAAAAAACATACAATGGTAGACAGGGTGGATACTTGACCTCTGACCACTGTAGTATTTTCAATCCAACGCGGTATTACATAAACCAAACGGATCACCTAGAGAGCTATTTTAAAAACAGATTCCGTGGGCTTCCCTGGTGGCACAGTGGTTAAGAATCCGCCTGCCAATGCAGGGGACGCGGGTTCAAGCCATATGTCCGCGAATATCCCACGTGCCACAGAGCAACTAAGTCTGTGCGTCACAACTACTGAGCCTGCACTCTGGAGCCCGTGAGCCACAGCTACTGAAGCCCACGTGCCACAACTACTGAAGCCCGTGTGCCTAGAGCCCGTGCTCCGCAACGAGAGAAGCCACAGCAATGAGAAGCCCACACAATGCAACAAAGAGTAGCCCCCGCCCGCCACAACTAGAGAAAGCCTGCGCACAGCAACGAAGACCCAACACAGCCAAAAATAAATAAATAAAATAAATTTTTAAAACATAAATAAATAAAAATGTAAAAAAATAAAAACAGATTCCAGGGCCCTGTCCCCAGAGATATTAAGTGAAGCCTAGGAACCTGGATTTTGAAAAGCTTTCTCAGTGATCAGAAGCAAGAGCCAAATCTGAGAACCTAGACTAGTCCTTCCGAAACTTGCCCAGTCATAAGAGGTACCTGCAGTACTTGATGAACATACAGATTCCCAGGCCTTTCTCCTAGGATGGAGCCCTAGACTCAGAATGTTTAAAACAAGCACATCGGGTAATTCATGGGATCCAGCAAGCTTGGGAAACAATGTTCTGGCAGGGTTAGAAACTCCACATAACCCAAATCTCACCCCCCCAAGCACTAATCACTTCATACAGGAAGAGTAACAGTCCCACAAGGCATTATGGAGCCCCCATTATAAAATGAAACCAGTTGTCTATACCATTTGGGAAGCACTCCCTTCTCATAAGATTCCGCCCCTTTCAACAAAAATTCAAAAAGAAAGAAGACACACCTTCTATGTGTTTGTGCTATAAACCATTACCATCAAATCAACTTGAAAGAATTCTGATTTCAAATAAATTGTGCCTCTGTGCTAAGCCCTGCAATGCCAAGTTAACCAGAACGAATTTCTCTTGTAAGGCCATGAACCTGCGTGTACCTCTAATACCTTATAAATAAATAATGGATGTAAAAATAGCAATAATGAACTCAGAAAAATACTAGCTAATTTACACCATAATAGAAATACCCAGGGATCTTTAACTGAAGGACGGATGCCAGCCTCCCTAATAAGTACACCAAACCATAATATTCCACATGTAAGTGTAATTTCTAAATTGCAGTGTATAATTCAGAAGGGTGTATGTTCTCTGAAAGGCAAAAAGTATTTATATGAATGCTATTACTCAGCTGCATCATCCCCTGATGAGAAAAATCAAAGAAATTATTGGAACAATGTATTCCTTGAGACCCAGGAGCAAAATGTCTCAGAAAAAGGCTATCATTAATCTTTATACAGTTGTGGAGATAAACCAATGCTCCGTGGCACATGAAGCACTCAGAGCTGTGAGCCTTTGTGTGAGTGGCTTCACTCCTTACACCCCCAAAGGGCTAAGAGAGCTGCCACTGCTCAGCATCTGTGTCCCCAGAAAAGCCCTGTACCAAGATCGGCCACTGACTGACAACAAGAATGATGGGGTCAGCTAATCGGGTCACCACACACCAGAGTCAATTTCCCAAAACCCAAATCTGATGTCCTTTGATAAAACCTAAGTTCCTAATTTTGGCACATGGGATCCCACCAAAATCAGCCTCTACCTACCTCTACAGCTGTATCTTTAGCCATTTTCACTCCTCTTCCCCTGCCCTTTATTTCCTTACTTTACATCTTACACTCCAACAATTTTAGAATATTTTGAGTTTTCTGAACATACATTGGTACAGTGGTTCTCAAAGAGGGGCAACTTTACACCACACACACACACACACACACACACACATACAGTACATTTGGAAACTCTGAAGACATTTTTGATTGTCACAAGCAGAGCTGTTCCAAGCATTTGCAGGTGGAAGTTGGGATGCTGCTAAACGTCCTACAGTGCACAGGACACTCTCCCACAGAAAGTAATAATCCAGGCCAAAATGTCAATACTGTCACTGTTGAGAAACTCTTCCTTGGTAAACTGTATTAATGGCCCCAAATCTTCACCTGTCCCTGTAACTATACCCTCAGCCCTTTAAGTTTGCAGTCCTCACCCATCATGGGCAGGGCTTTGTTCCCCACCCCTTGACTCTGGACTCAGCCACAGGACTTGCTTTTGCCAACTGAATGTAGCAGAATTGATAGAGTACACGTTTCCACTTGTTCTCTTGCACCTCAGCTGGTGCTGTGACAAAGACATGCTAGTGGTCTGGTACCAGGAGGAGAGTGAGAGATGCATGGAGTGGAGCCAGTTCCCAACTAAGCACAGGCTAAATCCACCATTGTACAGGCAAACCCATAAGAAATAATGATTATCATTTGACACCACTGAGTTTCTCGGTGATTTGTTACACAGTGATAGCTAACTATTACACACACGTGCTGCTTCATGCCTTTGCATACGCCGTTCCCTCTACTTAGGAAGCCCTCATCCCTCACTCCTATCTTACTTGAAAAACTGTTACTAATCTCTCAAAATCCAACCTGGAGATCTACTTTTCTAGAAAGTCTTCTCGGATTCCCTGCAGAGAAGTAATCTGTCCCTTTTCTTTGACACATTTTTACTGTTGTACTGTACTATGCATATTAACTTGTCTTTCTCTTTTAGTAAATAGTGAACTCCTTAAGGGCAGAGACTTTGTTTCAACTCTCTGGTCCTAAGGCAGCACAGCACTTAGAGTGGACATTCAGGAAATATTTATGAAATGCAAAGGGGTGGATTGGAAGTTTGGGGGAAGGTGATTATCAAGGACATTTATCAGCTTTGGCTCTCACACTGGAATGGTGCCTGGAACATGGCCCAATCCTTGTGACAAAAGAAGAGACTGTTTGGCTCCAGCCTGCAGTCTGGATTTCCCTGCCAATCAAAGTTGTCATGGAGAGGAGCAACCTCTGCCATTACGGTTTAGCACAATGAAACTTTAGAGGAGAGCCCTACCTTCAGGAAATTCCAATGAGCCTGTTTTATTGTTAGCCTCCAACAGTGATGACTCCTATGGGATTAAACAGAGTGTAAAGTAATTGCTAAAACATCCCCCGCTGTGGACAGAGAAGGCTGAACAAGACATAATGCTCCCACTTCACTTGGGAGGGAGGGGACTGGCTCATGGAAACTAAGAGTGTTATTGGAGCTTTACAGGGTAGGAAGAGGTAACCAAGAGAGAAGATGCATGGTGATGCAAAGGAAAGAGTCCAAACTTTGGAAATGGACCAGCTCAGGGTGAAACCCCAACCACACCTCCCATCACTTCATGCCTCTGAATCTTGATTTGCTCATCTGTAAAACAGGGATATAAAACACTTCTCCTCAAAAGGGTGTGATGATAAAAGAGATAATACACATGAAAATGCCTGATGCAAAGGGGCTCAATAATTTTAGTTCCCTTTCCTCCTGTGAAAGTTTGGAGTAAAAACATATCAGAACAAATATGCCAAAATTATGGGACCCAGACCAAGAAAACATAAGCTCCAAAGAGATAGTCTTACCAGAAAACTGAGTAGGAAACAACTCAGCGGGAATTGGAAGACACTAGAAACCTCCTTCCCCACCAATAGAGAGCCATGTGGCTGGATTCTGGCCAGAAGGCAGCAACTCTCATCTGCCTCTCTCTTGCAAGGATGGCTTCATGAACAAATGACTTGAACAGTCATACAGGGTCTCCTGCTCAGAGGAGCCTCACACTTGGTTTAATGGTCTGCTGTTACTGTCTTGAAATTCTTTACAATTTTTGAACAAGGGGTGCCAGATTTTTATTTTGCACTTCGCCTTGCAATTAGGAAGCCAGCCCTGGGGCTTCCTTGGTGGTGCAGTGGTTAAGAATCCGTCTGCCAATGCAGGGGACATGGGTCCGAGCCCCAGTCTAGGAAGATCCCACATGTTGCAGAGCAACTAAGCCTGTGTGCCACAACTACTGAGCCCACGTGCCACAACTACTGAAGCCCACACGCCTAGAGCCCATGCTCCGCAACAAGAGAAGCCACCACAGTGAGAAGCCCATGCACCACGATGAAGAGTAGCCCCCGCTCGCCTCAACTAGAGAAAGCCCACACGCAGCAATGAAGACCCAACTCAGCCCAAAAAAATGAATAAAGAAAATTTTTAAAATATTAAAAAAAAAAAAGGAAGCCAGCCTTGCTCTCTTGTTCTTCATTCCCTATGAATAAGGGACAGGATAGCTTTTCTCCAGGAACTCCTGTCTGATAAAAGATATGTGTACCTCACAGGACCCAGCCCAGTGGGAAATTCTAGCCTGAAAATTCATAGAGTCATCACTAGCAGAAATCCCTAGGAGAGGACACTCAGGGGTGGAAGGTTGGGGAGGATGCAAACTCCTGCAGACCAGGACTATCAGATAGGGTGACTTCAGCTGCAAGTAACAGAATATGGGACCAAGAGTGGCGATAGAGACATGTAATTAGCTCATCTAAATAGAAACCTGGAAAGAAGCTCTACCAGGATGTTTCAGCATCTCTGTGACTCTCCTTGCCATGACTTCATCATCACAATGTGACTGTAGCCATTCTAAAAACAGGTCTTCCCACAACACCACTCAGAGGACGGGAAGGAAGGGAGCCTCTTCACATACTTATTTTTGTTAGAAGAAATTATCTTTTCCAGAAGTCCCCCAGCAGACTGTCCAGTAGGTCTCACTGTCCAGAACTGGGACAGATGGTCACAGCTAGTTGTAAGGAGAGCTGTTAGGCAAGTACAGATCTACCATAGGGGAATGAGATGACCACAGCTGCCTTATGCCATCTGAACAAGGGTGGGTCCTGTTATCAAGGAGGAAGGAGGAATGTCAGTGGACAAATGACCTTGGATTTGATGTCATCCCAGTCCCATACCTACTCCTCCTCTGAGGAGCTGATGGAAGCCTGCCTTTCCATCTCTTGCCAAAACTGTTCAAGGTTGCCCAAAGCCCCGTGCGTAGGTATGGCAGAGGGAGTAAGGACAGTTCATCATCCCATGTGGACCACTCAACTAGTTTCAGAAACATTCAGAAGCTCTCTCATTTACCACCAGATCCATGTTCTTAGGTAATTTCTATACGCCAAGCTTCAGTTTTCTCTCCTATAAGATGGGAATAATAATGCATGCTATATAAAGATGTGGACAGGACTAAATGAGACCACTGTATAAAACACTCAGTAAATGTTAGTTCTACCTTCCCAATGTGTTACAAGTGAAGATAGTAAGCCCCAGAGGAGTTAAAAAACTTACCAAAGTGGGACTTCCCTGGTGGCGCAGCGGTTAAGAATCTGCCTGCCAATGCAGGGGACACGGGTTCGACCTCTGGTCCCGGAAGATCCTACATGCTGCAGAGCAACTAAACCCATGAGCCACAACTACTGAGCCTGTGTTCTAGAGCCCACAAGCCACAACTACTGAACCCGCATGCTACAGCTACTGAAGTCCGTGTGCCTGGAGCCCGTGCTCCGCAACAAGAGAAGCCACCGCAGTGAGAAGCCCGTGTACCGCAACAAAGAGTCCTTACCGCAACTAGAGAAAGCCCGTGCGCAGCAATGAAGACCCAACGCAGCCAAAAATAAATAAATAAAATAAAGTTATTGGGGGAAAAAAAAAAAAAAAAAACTTACCAAAGCTTACAAAGCCAGAGGGCAGCAGGACTAAAACTTGAACCCAGGCCTTGCTGATGTTGGGTCTGTGCCACCTCTTTGCTCCTGGGGCATTTTTCCACCCAGCACATTCCAACCCTTGCCTTTGTACCTGGATGACTTTTAGGTGTTCAAGAGTTTCTTGCTAAAATGCAAATGCCCTTGGGAAAGGTATCACCATTATGAGCCATTTCCTCCTGGAAGATGGCTGCTCTCCTGACAAAGGAAGGTCTTGTGGGAGCTAAAGGCCAAGTGGGAAACAGAAAGAGTAAGAAACAGGCTGAGAGGCCCCACAGGCATATTTTCCAACTTTGCAACCTTGTCTCCAAAAATCACACCCAAGGAAGTCAGGCAGGTGTAACCCCAGGTGTCACCACCTCAAACATGGTTGTATTTTCTTTGAGCTGACAGAACAAGGGTAGAAATGTAATATAGAATTGTGTTAAGTCATATTAAATTAGGGCACTATTCAGATCCTGGCATGGAACTTTAGATAATAACAGTTTATTGATTTGTAAATTACATTCAGTCAGAATTAGGTCTGTCAGCATAAAGCTGGATTTTGGTAATGCAATTATTTTCAGCAACACAGCATTTGGATATCAATATCAATAACATTTACCTTTAGAGAAGAAAAAAATAAACATCTACTACCATGACCATTAAGAATTATGAACCTCCCTATATAAGGCATTAGGTGGGAAGGTCCCACAGGCTGTGGCCCCCGAAGCCGGGGACATCCATCCACGGGGAAAATACAGACTCACTGATTCAGTGTCTGGTGAGAACCCACCTCCTGGTTCATAGATGGCTGTCTTCTCACTGTATCCCCACATGGTGGAAGGGGCAAGGGAGCTCTCTGGGGTCTCTTTTATAAGGACAATAATCCCATTCATGAGGGTTCTACTCCCATGACTTAATTACCTTCCAAAGTCCATGCCTCCTAATATAAACACACTGGATACTAGAATGTAGCATATGAATTTGGGGGGCGGGGGGGACACAAACATTCTGCTATAGCACCCCCCCATCTGCCTTCACCATGATATAAGTAGTAAGAAACCCACAAGCTGTGATTTGAAGAAGCTTAAGAGACCAGTTCCTCAAACTTCATTCTCCCCTGACATCAAGCCTGGAATTCAACCCTTGATGCTGTGTATTCACTCATTGGTGGCACAAATATTCTGTTCCAACCCTAACTGGTTACTGCAATTCAGTTCTGGCACTACCACCTGCAGTTAGCACAGACCCACGAGTTAAAGGCTCAGTGCTCTGTAAGACTCTCCTCACTTCAGATGCTAATTGTGTTTCAGGGTGTCTCAGACTACCTATGATTTTGACTGACTGACTATAAATTTGAAGGTTCCCATGACAGGCTTGATAATTTGTTAGAATTACTCACAGAACTCCAGAAAGTGTTATACTTATGATGACAATTTTATTACAAAGGATACAAATCCGAACCAGCCAAATGAAGAGACACACAGGATGAGGTATGGGAGGGTCCCCAATGCAAATCTTCCATACCCTCTCCGTGTGGAATCAGGACATTTCACCCTCCCAGTACATGGATGTGTTCAACAACCAGGAAGCTCCACTGAGTTCTGGTGTCCAGAGTTTTTATTGGGGTTTCACTGTGTAAACACAATTGATTAAATCACTAGCCATGTGATTAAACTCAATCTCCAATCCCCCTGCTGCCTAGAGGTCAAGCTGGCTCAAAGTCGAACCCTCTAATCATATGGTCAGCCTTTCTGGGGACCAGCCCCCATCCTGAAGCTATCTAGGGGCTAACCAGGAGTCATCTTATTAGCATAAACTCAGGTGTGATAGGGGGTTCATGAATAAAAAAGACACTCTTGGGCTTCCCTGGTGCCACGGTGGTTAAGAATCCGCCTGTCAATGCAGGGGACATGGGTTCGAGCCCTGGTCCGGGAGGATCCCACATGCCACAGAGCAGCTGGGCCCTTGCACCACAACTGCTGAGCCTGTGCTCTAGAGCCCATGGTCCGCAACAAGAGAAGCCATCGCAATGGGAAGCCCGCGCACCACAATGAAGAGTGGCCCCTGCTCACTGCAGCTAGAGAAAGCCCGTGCGCAGCAACGAAGACCCAACGCAGCCAAAAATTAATTAATTTTTTTTAAAAAAGATACTCTTATCATTTGGGAAATTCCAATTTTAGAAGCTCTGTGCCAGGAACCTGAGACAAAAACAGACAAATTCTTTATTATCCAACACACATGAGCTGCCTTTGCCAGCATAAATATAGCAAGGCAGGTAAACCATGGGGCCCCTGAGTCTGTCATTTCCCTTTTAAGAGGAGACACAAAAAGAGCTAGTTACCTTGGCTTTTTGTTTTTGTCATATTTATTTCTGTTTATTTTTCTGAACTGATATTTCTTTTCCTGATACCCTAAACCAAATTCTGGACCGCTGAAATTTTGCCTGCCCAAAGTACCAAAGTAGGACCCCTCCTCACCCCCAGATCCAACCTCCTACCACAAACACATCAGCATCAACCACTAAGTATCGTTTCAATGATATTATAAACGCACAGAAATTTTTAAATAGGATACTCATTTTGTATTCCTCACAGCCAGCACATATTAAACTGCCAAGAACTTATCTGGTGCTCAATAAACACTTGTTCAGTTTAATTAGCTGATTAATTTGAATATTAGCTATAACATATCCAATTCAGAAAACCACAAACATTTAATGAACACAAACTGTAATCCAAGCTCTTGAGAAATAACAATGAATAAAGCATAGTCCCTGGTCCCAAGGAGCTGACTATGGCATAAAGAAGACAAAAAATGACAATAATAATTTCATTAAAATATTTAAATTCTGTAATAGAATCAAAGTGCTATGGGAACCTTAGTAATGATTATTATTTGAGTAGCAATGTGTGTGTTGTGGGATGGAAGGTAAGAATGCAAAAGATGGAATTCACAGAAGAGAAGACGTTTGAGCCATCTTTCATTGGAAGAGTCAGACACCAGTAGAGGAGCATAGGCAAATTTTAGGCAAAGTAAAACTGTGGAGTGGGTGAAAAGGGGGCTACAAAGGGGAAGCACAGAGTAATTTAAGGGTGATAGCATTATTCTGTATGGAACTAGGGTAGATACATTTTTCTGCGCATTTGCCAAAAAACGTAGAGCTTTACATCACAAACGGTGAACGTCAGTGTATGCAGATTTTTTTTTTTTTCTTTAAATATCAACCAGGAGATGGGAGGATCCCAGGATGAAACACAGACTGTGACAAAATAATTGAAATGTTTTACAGATATATGAACAGGGTTGGAGAAAACAATCACTCATCTAAGTAACTTTGGAAAATGTAAGGCAAGAGACAAATGGAAATTTACATAAATATGGTACTCTAGTTGGGGTACTCTAGTTAGTAAAGTTGTTTCTCACAGGGTTACAGGTTAAAAATTCTGAAACCATTTCACATGTACACTGGGACTGAACTAATGGGTAAACAGATGGTGGATTGTGGGAGCCAGGTTTATCACTATTGGTGAGGGAAATTACAGATAAGCAGGAGGGAAAGGCTAGAATAAACCACTGGGTGCTAAATTCTGAGACATTATCATGAATTCCCTTTTAGCGTATTATAGACACAAGTGGACAGAAATCATTATAGATATGTGTGTAGTCATGAGTTAGTATACACACACATATTTCTTGGCTCTGTCAGCTGGGAGGGCCTAGAAGCAATGACATTCCAGTAGCAATGAGCACACCATGTACCCACATCTTAACTTCTAACACCATTCCCCAATAAAAGGAACCAGGGCTCCTTGGAATATGGCTGAGTCTGAGGCTAGGGCAGGGAAGATACAAAATGAGCCCAGAACATCTTGTAGTGCCAAAAAAATTAACTACTGAAAAAACAAAAGGATAGGGACATTTAAAAAAAAAAAAAAAAAAAAGAATGCAGGAGTCAATGTGAAAGATCCTCAGTGGTCAAAGCTGTAATAATTTAGTGTAGTACTGGATGTTAACCCAAAGTATACAATAAACATTCATGAGTCCATACCGATATAAACAAATGACCTAATAAATAAATCTAGGCTTAGAGACAAGGTTTCCTTACAGAAGAATTCCAAATAATTTATATAGATACTCTCCCTTCCAGGAAATGCAGCTTTATCTCCTACACACACACACACACACACACACACACACACACACACACTTCTTGAGTGTATGATGCACTTAGTGACTTGCATCTAAAGAAAAGCGTATACAAAGGGAAAAAAATAGAAGTAACTACAGTGAAGAAATCTGGCAAACACTTCCTTAACCAAATGATCAAGGTTAATATCAGTAAACCATGTTAATAGTTTACACCTTTGATGTGATGTGATGAGAATGGTACTTCACCTCTATAGTCTTCTTCCCAAAAACCCATAACACCAGCCTAACCAGGAGAAAAACATCTGACAAACCCAAACTGAGAGAATTCTACAGAACACATTCAACAGCAGCATTCCTCAAAATTGTCAAGGTTATCAAAAACAAGACTTGAAAAACTGTCACAGACCAGAGAAGACTAAGGAGAGATGACATCTAATATAATGTGGTATCCTTGATGGAATCCTTGAGTAGAAAGAAGACATTAGTGGGGAAAAAAAAAAACAAACCCAAAATACAATAAAATCTGAAGTTTAGTTAATAGTCATATGCCAATGTTGGTTTCTTAGTTGTGACAAGGGGGCCAATCAGTCAGGTAGTCATAGAAATGAGGGTAAACAGACTAGAGACAATCTGAGCTAGAAACAACAGCACTTAGTATGTAATCAGATAGGCTAATTAGGTTGGTTTGGGACAATCAGGGAAATCAAAGATTACTGAGTATTTTTATCTTAAATAACTGAAAGGTTGGTTATGCTACGAACCAAACAGGGATTTCGGAGAAGATTAAGGGGACAGATCATGAGCGTGGTTTGAGCCTGCTGAGTATAGAGTACCTCTAGTAGACCCAGGTGCAAACATACAGCAAGCAAAATGAAGTCCAGACCTGACCTCAGAAGGGAGGTTGAGGCTGTACAGGAAGCAGTGGTCACCAACACACCAAGTGCTCTCCAGCGTAGTCCGATTCAAAATGCCCTGGAATGGCAGTCTCCCTGTTGCTACATTCAGTTTGAAACCATTTCAAACATGATAATAGATTTATCTTAAGACAAAGCTCTTTTTAAAAATGATTACGTAACAAAAAATGTTTAAAAATAAAAAAAAAAATGATTATGTGACCTTCAAGAAATTCCATCCACCTCTCATTTCAGCCTTGAAATCCTAATATGCTCCCTCCAAATGAACTTTACATGTCCAAGGTAAAATTGACACCATGAGCTAACGATCTTATAATTTACTCTTAAATGATGGCTGAGCAAAGCTATGTAGTATAAGTTAGTGTAAACATGAAAACTAATTAGAAATCATTTGAAGAGGCAGTATAACATGGTGGTTATAAAGACAGGCATTGACAAATGATAGACTAGGTATGGATCTTGGTTTCAACACTGACTAGCAGTGTAATCTTGGGCAATTTACCAAACCTCTTACAACCTCTATTTCCTCATCTGTAAAATGAGGTTTAAAAACAAGTGTTTAGATATAGTACCCCACAATAGGATAATTGTGAGAAATGAATGACACGCCTGGCATATACTAAGTCCTTGAATAAATGTTAACTTATAGTGGTAACGGTATAGTAATAGTAGTAGTAATGTTTGCCTACTCAGTTTCATGTGTATCGTAATTTTGTATCATACTAACTTTCTTGAATTATTGTAAGAATGTTTTCAGTTACATAGTCACTCATCAACTTGCTAAGACTGTGTAATATTTTACAGTAAATGAGTAATAAAACATTGGATCAATTCATTTTGTCACTGGTTTACGACTTTAGGAAAAAGGAGGCTGGTTTAAAAGAGGGAAAAAAAGTGAGTCAGTTGTATCTTTTTATTTATAGTTTTTTTCAGATGGCTGGCATTTTGAAATCCTCATTTTGAGAGGAAAAGTCAGTCTCACAGCTGTGATTTTTCCCATCTTTGTAGAAAAACATGCCTTTCCTAACACCTGGAAGGACTCCAGAAGGAAGCTAAGGTGATACCCGTTGTGATGCCACAGACTTTCTGCAAAAACTTGATGAACATGCCAGGCCAAACAGAAAGGAATGTTGTAGGCAAGATTACAAGGTTTGTAAAACATCAGCAAAAACAAATCCCACCTATTTAAAGGATGACATTTGATGGCAGTACAATGGAATTAGCTCTCTTTGTAACAAAAATTTAAGCCCAGTTACCTTGCAAGAAAAGAAAGAAAATGTAATTAATTAATTCCAGTGATGGTTGACCATAATGGAAAAGACACAATGTGCCACCATTGAGCTCATTTGCATTCGATTCAGAAGACACTTCTCATGCAAATGCATCCATTTTATTTTAAATTATTAGTTAGGTGATAGACTGAAACCAGGAATCTTGAACATAGCAAAGAACATTTTCTTCTAGTCCTTTTTATACACGCCCAGCGTGGTGTCTTGCACCTTGTGGGCAGCTAAGAACTGTTGACAATTTTGACCTTGAGATGAGTAATTAGAAGAGAAATTAATTCTAAATCTTGAGTGTCAACAAATAATTTTAAATCTTGTAATTGATTTCAGACACCGAGGACAAAACAGAGCAGGGATTAAAAGCCACTCAATAGGGACTTCCCTGGTGGCTCTGTGGTTAAAAATCCGTCTGCCAGTGCAGGGGACACGGGTTCAAGCCCTGGTCCAGGAAGATCCCACATGCCACAGAGCAACTAAGCCTGTGCACCACAACTACTGAGCCTGCACTCTGGAGCCCGTGAGCCACAACTACTGAAGCCCACGTGCCACAACTACTGAAGCCCACGCGCCTAGAGCCCATGCTCTGCAACAAGAGAAGCCACCGCAATGAGAAGCCCGCACACCGCAACGAAGAGTAGCCCCCGCTCACCACAACTAGAGAAAGCCTGCACGCAGCAACGAAAACCCAAAGCAGCCAAATAAATAAATAAATTTATTTTTTTTTAAAAAGCCACTCAGTAGCCGTGAAGTTGTGGGCGACTGAGTCTCAGGTTCATTATCTGCAAAGTGGGACTATAATGGCAGGGCCTACCCCATAAACTCGATCTCAGGATTAGGTGAGAGGACAGCTATCACACTCAGCACAGGGCCTACAGAGATGTCAGACATCAGTAACTAGTCCTCTTTGTAAATAATTAGCAAATACCTCTCAGTGGCTGCACTAGGGGAGGTATAATTTCTCCTCTACCCTTGTAGGGTCTCTGGCTGGGCCTAAGAATTAAATTGACATAAAACAGATCAACAGGATAAAAGCATACAAATTTACTTAGTAATTTTTACATATACATGGGAGCCTTCACGAGAAAAATGAAGACCCAAAGAAGTAGTTATGGCCCAAAGCTTATATACTAGGTTGGAAAAGAGTGGTGAACGGTGAAAATATGACAAGACAAAGGGGTGTGGGCTAGCACAGTTAATTGAGGAAAAGTAACTAAAAAAAGGCTAATTTAACAAGGTCTGTTTGTACAGATTTCTCTCTGCCTTGATTCCCTGTCTCTGGTGATAAGAATGTTTCTTTCCTCCTAGTACAGGAAGGGCACCTTGCACAGGGGCGTTTTATCTCCTGCTTTCAAGAAGAGAAAGGAAGGTCAGAGTGCCCTTCTTGCCTCTGTTATTCTTCAAAGTGCCTTTAAAGTAATCAATATGCCCAAATGGCATGTTCTGGGGTGACATATTCTGACATCCTACACTGCCTTTACACACTTGGGGCACAACCCAAATCAAAGGCAATAAAATGAGAAGTACTATCTATTTCACTGATGAGGAAAACTGAGGTGCAGAGAAGCTGACTTGCCCAAGGGCACACAGAGCCAGAATTGAACCCAAATTCCTTTAACTTTAGAGCAGTTCTTCACAGTATTCAATGACTGCCTCTCTCAAAGGGGTACGAAGGTCATCGGAACACATGCTCTTTACCACCCACAAAACTTCCAAGGCAACGAAGAAGAGGTGAGTTTAGGAAAGGAATAGAGTATCAGAAGACATTTCAGAACCCTCTCCATGAACCCCCTCTCCACAAAGGCAGCTGATATGATGATCCCCATGGAATCAAAGACTCCCAATCCCAAAGATCAAATGACCCTCAACCCCAAAGATGCACCGACAGCAATTCTTCAGAAGCTGCCCAGGACAGGGTGGAGAAGGGAGGCCCAGGAGAAAAGAACCAGGGCTGTCTGGTACTCAGCCTACTTCAAGCCTAAAGATGGAGGGAAGGATAGTATTTCACATTGGAATAATCATTATAATACATGAATTTCATTAAAGCTTTTTCTCAAGCCTTTTTTTAAATCTGGTTACAAAAGTAATACATATTCATTATAACAGACTTGGAAAACATACAAATAAAGGGAAGAAAACAAGTCACAATACTACTAGCAGACACAACCACACTTAACAGTCTGATACATTAATTTGTTTTATGTAAATATGCATATTTTAATAGCAAAAAAGGACATCATCCTGTTCTTGCTATTTTGTAACCTGCTTTTCAGTAATATTTCATTCACCTTTTCCCAAAGCATAAGTTTTCCCCTCCAAGTCCCCCGATAGCTCATTTAATGGCTGATACTCTCCTTTGTGCATTTATTAGAACTTATTCAAACAGTCTCCAATTCTGAGATGTCAAGGTGGTTTCTAGCTTATTGCTACTACAAACCATGCTTTTTGTACAAACATATTTAGCCCAGTCATGATGATCTCCCTAGTATAAATTCCTATATGTAACTATTAGGCCAAATTATATGCTTATTTTTAAGGCTTTTAATGAATGTTAACAAAATGACCTCCATAAAGGATGCCCTGATTTATACTCCCACTAGCAATGTATGAGGACACTCTCTTCAAAAACAAAGAACAGGGACTTCCCTGGTGCCACAGTGGTTAGGAATCTGCCTGCCAATGCAGGGGACATGGGTTCAAGCCCTGGTCTGGGAGGATCCCACATGCCGCAGAGCAACTAATCCCATGCGCCACAACTACTGAGCCTGTGCTCTACAGCCTGCGAGCCACAACTACTGAGCCCGCATGCCACAACTACTGAAGCCCGTGCGCCAAGAGCCCGTGCTCCGCAACAAGAGAAGCTACTGCAATGAGAAGCCCCACGCACCGCAAAGAAGAGCAGCCCCCGCTCGCCGCAACTAGAGAAAGTCCACGCACAGCAACGAAGACCCAACGCAGCCAAAAATAAATAAATAAATAATACAATTTTTAAAAAAAGAACAAAAAGCTGCTCAATTATTGAATGCAAACAGTTCTGTTAATACATTTTAACAGTCAAAATATAACTAAATAAGAGCGAGAATAAGTTTATTTTGTCCTCTCTACAGGGGCCTGCTCCCCCTTCCAGGAACTCCCCATCCTCCGTCTATCCTCAACACTTCAAGAGAACAGCGCTAACTCTGTCACTGGCTTATCCAGGAAACAATGGTGCCCACTCCCTATATATATTCCTGGATACTGCTGAGGTAATCCATTGACCAGATTTTATCTAACTTTGCAAATTCTTATCCTTTTAAAGACAGGATTACTTTCTGGGTTGCTGACTCAAGGGAACATTCCTTTGAAGGTAAAAGATCTATTAACATATAAAAGAACAGTACACCTGGGCAAATCACCCATCACCTCAGATAATCTGTCTTCCAGGAAAACCACTTAAAACTATGTAAAAGTTCACTTCTCAAATCCCAACAGTTTTGACCTATTTGGGTTCCTTTAGTCATAAGAAAAGCTCATTGATCCTGAAAACCTAAAAAGCCTAGTAAATAAAGGAAAGATTGGAAGCTACTGATAAAATAAGTAGTTATTGGAGTTCAGGATCAATTCACTTCCAGTCTGTTGGAGAAAAGCTAATTTATGGCAGAAAACCATGATTAATCTTAGAATAAACAATATTATGGCGCAAGTGAGTTATGAGTTACTGGAGATAGGAAGAATATTTAGTAGAACATGACTTATTCAGACATGTAATTCTTTCCTTAGCCCCGTAAAGTTGTGTGGCAAAAATGCCAAAAACAGCTTTGCAATTGGAATATGCAATTTAAAATAAGTAAAGATTACTCCCAGGTAGTTTATTGCTTTAACTACATCGAGCCATGTCCCTGTAGCAGACTGCATAATGACTCTCATTTCATTTTTTGGTTTGTGCCAAATATCTTCAGTTAGTTTTGCTTTATTGGCTTCATGCAATTTATTGCAGCACTAGAATGTGATTGTAATACAACTAGTATTTTAGTTTTAAAATATCTTTAAAATATCTTTAAAATATCTTTAAAATACCTTTTTATCTTCCACTGGTGATTTTTCTTCTTTATGGTGACTATACTGTCTGCATTAATACAAGCCATAGAAATTACACAGTGTGGAACCTTGTTTTCAGCAGCTCCTTTTCTCATGAAGAGCAAAACCGTAAGAGCCAACTCCCATAACATGGGTGAGAGCCAAGTATGTGCCCGGGGAGAAGCAACAACATAAATAACAGAATTTACAACTCAGTAAAGTGATTGATTTGACTACAAATTACTAGAAAGCCTAATTTTCCCATTGATTAGAAAAGAGGTGAAATGTTCTTTAAGATCTTCTATTTATAAGTAGTCTTCAAATAAATCCCTGAAATGCAGACCCAGTATCCAAAGTAATAGCTTTTGGAGAAGACTAGAACCCTTTAGATACTCTTCGAAAATATATATAGTTAGCCTGGTTTGTATTCATTAATTTGACCAACTTCCCAACACAGTTGTAATCTGCTAAGGAATTTTTAAATTATTTCCAATTTTCTGAAAGTTGGCTAAGTAATGTGCTAAATATGATTTTACTTATAGTTAGACCAAATCAATAATATACAGCATTACCTTAGTGGTGGTTTTGTAGGACAGGAACAAAGAGGACTGGATCCTCCAGTTCTAAGAGCTCCTTATTCTCGGCACCTTTGCAGAGCTGTACCAAAAAAGAAACAAATCAAGTCAGATTAATCACATAGGTTCAGCTGAAAACATATTTCTCAACCATTTCCTTGTATCCTGCCTAAACTTTGCTGTGAATAATTTATCCCATAGACTAAGGTATCCCACAGACTCTTTAAACAGTCTCCTGTTAAAATTCAGAATTCCAGGGAGAGGTAGCATAGCAGACTATTATCAGTCATTACTTCTTAATAAAATGAGTTTATTAAATTGATATATAAACACAGCAGAGTCATAATGGAATAGCATACAGGATGGTTATATTTTGAAGGAGAAAGGGAAAGTTCAAAATATGAGTTCTGCACACAATAATCTCAGCTAGCACATTGCAATAGGGGCAAGGGGCAGCCAGAAAAGAGCCCAGAATAGTGGGCAACAATAGACAGGAGTGCCAGGAAATCACAGGAGAGCATAGAAAGTGAAAATAAAAAGGCTTCATTAAAAACTAAGAGTAATTCAAAAATAATAACAAGCGTTGGCAACTATTTGAAGAAATTGAAATCTTCACGCATTACTGGTGGGAATGTAGAGTGGCACAGCCATTGTGGAAAACAGTCTGACAGTTCCTCAAAAAGACCCAGCAATTCCATTCCTAAGTATACAGGAGAATCAAAAACACATGTCCACACCAAAGCTTCTACGTGAAGGTTCAGAGCAGTATTATTCATAACAGCTAAAAAGTGGAAACAACCCAAATATTCATCAACTGATGAATGTATAACCAAATGTGGTATAATATATTAAGTGGAATATTATTTAGTAACAAAATGAATGAAGTACTGATATATGCTACAACATGGACGAACCTTGAAAACATTATGCTAAGTAAAAGAAGCTAGTCACAAAAGACCACATATTGTAAAATTCCATTTATATGAAATGTTCAGAATAGACAAACCTATAGATACACAAAGTAGGTTAGTAGTTGCCTAGGGCTGGGGGTTCGGCAGGTAGGGAGTGTCTGCTAATGGGCTTGAGGTTTCTTTTGGGCAGTTGAAAATGTTCTAAAATTAGATTATGGTGATGATGGCACAACCCTGTGAATATACTAGAGAACAATGAACTAATAAGGACCTATTGTATAGCACAGGGAACTCTACTCAATACTCTGTAACGGTCTATAAGGGAAAAGAATCTAAAAAAGTGGAGATATGTATATGTATAACTGATTCACTTTACTGTACACCTGAAACTGACACAACATTGTAAATCAACTATACTCCAATAAAAATTTTTTAAAAAATGAACTGTATACTTTAAATGAATAAATTAAATGTTATGTATATCTCAATATACCTATTTAAAAAACTAATTATACCTGGAGTTGACCCAAGTTCCTCATCCAGTCCTATTACCTATATTTCTAATTAACTTCTAACTAACTTATTCTGAAAGAGCATAGAAATGGATAACCTAACAATTAAAAATGTAAAGAATGTGAACCCCAAACCAAATAGAACTGGATTGGAATCTGAGCTTCATGAACACTTTCTGGACCCCTGAGGTAGACAGTTTGTCCGGACCACGACTGGTTGCTCCTGCCCTGATCAAACACTGAGTACAAGCCCCCCAACCTATTTGCCATCCTATCTTGCTAAGTAAACAACTATATTTTCAAAATAAATTCCAGATTTTAAGTTTTCATCAATAACATTCTAGGGTACAAAAGGTTAAAAAAATAATAATAAAACCCAATTGCTCATTAGAGGCAGTTTAAACATATTGAGTGTCTTCCAACCCATCTGAACCACCAGGAGAATGATGACCTGGCCTCTTAATTGGAATGCCAGGGAAGAAAAAATACAACCTTGACATAATTAGGTGACTGACATCACGATTGGAACACACAGGAAGCTACATAGAAATTCAAGCTCAAAGCCTCTCATAAACAATTTCATTTGCCAAAATTTTACTTTTAATGAAATTTGGATTTAGCCTTAACAGATTTGATGGCATAGCTGCCCACAACATGACTTCTGTAAGGAACTGTAGAAAAACAGGTAAGTACTGACCACTGAAAGAGTTCGTCTTTTGGAGCTTACAGTCTGAAGATGAACTCTCTAGATTTCACAGAATCCAGAATTCTCTGTACCTGCTATAGGAAACTCCTCCATAACAACATATCTCATTATCTTTAAGACAAAGTATAGGTGTTTACCCCAGCCCTTAACAAAAATTTTACACAAAATGACTCTTCAGATTACAGATTCCCTCAGACTGAACATAGAGTTTACCCGATCTTCGAAAAAAAGCTTTCTGTCATCCAGCAAATGTTATAGACTCCCTAACTTGACGGATTTATTCTCAGAATTCCATATTGTCTTTCTTCTCAGCAAGCCTCTGAACCAAGCATCTTGCATGAAGAGCAAAAAAGCTTTTGGGTACAACTTGTCCACAGGTACAACTCTACACTCTGCTTCTTACATGTGATAAATCTTCTTGAAGAGTTAGTTATGAACAACGAAGACTTCATACCACATTTATTAGTCTATCCTCAGCCTTCGATTCTGTGGACAGGGACTGTCTTTGCACTAAACAAAATTCCAATTTTAGACAGAAGAAAAGAGGGCTTTCTGAGTCCTACTTCATTTTAGCATGTACATAGTAGGCAACTTTATTCCTATTTCAGACACGTGGGATGCCTGCACTCCCACCATTGTTAATAGGAGATGGATGAATACTCTGGGGTGAAGTTTTTCAACAGGAAGAGCCTTAAGACCCAATTCAAACTGTAGGCTAATCACTGTCAAAAAAAAAAAAAAAATCAGTTCGAATTCAACCGTGCCAAAGAGAAATGATTGATTTGGGTAGGACTCTGTGAACGTTCAAATAGACTATACTACAGAGTTCCATCCATCAAGTGACCACATGCTGTAGTTTAAGGGTGTGATTTTTTTTTTTTTAATAAATTTATTTATGTATTTATTTTTAGCTGTGTTGGGTCTTCGTTGCTGCGCGCGGGCTTTTTCCAGTTGCAGCGAGCAGGGGCTACTCTTCATTGCGGTGCACAGGCTTCTCTTTGCCGTGGCTTCTCTTGTTGCGGAACACAGGCTCACGGGCTCAGTCGTAGCTCGCGGGCTCTAGAGCGCAGGCTCAGTAGCTGTGGCGCACGGGCTTGGTTGCTCCGAGGCATGTGGGATCTTCCCAGCCCAGGGCTCAAACCTGTGTTCCCTGCGTTGGCAGGCGGATTCTTAACGACTGCGCCACCAGGGAAGCCCAAGGGTGTGATTCTTAAACAATCCATCTTGGTGGGATATCAGAGGACTGTGTGAGATTTCAGCAGGGTCTCCCCACAGGTCACTTCGTGTCCAGGAAGCCAACTACAACCATGGCCTTCCAATTTTTCTTGCCAAAATGCTCCTTTCCTGGCTCTGTGATACAGAATTACAGGGCCTCAAATAAAAACCTCTCTAGGCATTCAAATTGCTAGCTGCATTTTGAGGGAAATTTTTTCTTGCCTACAGGCTCCGCTGTAGCTTACCACCTTGCAAACTTGAGATAACCTTTGCTTCAGGACAAAAACACAGGCCTTTACAACTTCTTTCCTGAATAAGAAAGGCATCTTTATGCCTGGGGATAACATTACAATAGTCCATCCTTGAAAGCTCCTACACTGAAGCGGACTCTGTATGTTCAATCGGAAAAGGAGGGACTTCGGGTTTGTTTGCTTGAGGGGTTGTCAGTTTGTTATTTTATGGATAAAGGGTAGCTCATACACTCACCAGGGGATGGAGAACCAGGTTTGAGGTTCAGCTTTCAGGAACAATGCCCAAAATCACACCACAGAACTGAGTTAGTGAGGACACCGTTAACACTGGCCCTGAGCTCTGGACACCTCAATTGGCCGGTCGGCCTCTTTCACACCAGGAGCACCACTCTGCCACCACTGCTGCTGCCTCTTGTACTGAGAAAGCACCGCATCCCTGCCTTCTTGTAACTGTGGCACCAAGTGTCGCCGACCCTTTCGAGTGGGACCTCAATGAGACCAAATACAGTTCAGACACAAGGGAAAGTTTTAGCCTTTGATCAAAGAACGGAGAGGCGGGAGCTTATGCTCTACACGTTCTCCCCGACAGGCGGCTGGCGGGGTTGGTTTACAGAGTGTGGAGAGAGGGGCAGAGTTCTCGCGGGTCCTACGCAGGCCTGTTGCACACGGGTCTTCTCTACCCGGCCCAGCGCACCAAGCTGAAGTGTGGGGCGCAGGCTAGAAACTCTAATCCTAAATGTTAGGTGCAAGGACTCCGCACACGGCCCCCCGTAGGCAAGTGAGACTAGAGTAGGCACAAAAGGAGTTAGACCTTATTATTACTGACCTTTTCAAGTCGGGCTGCAACAAGGGTCCTCCTGCCTGGTGTCGTTGGAGCCAACAGAATGAGAACGTGTTCGGTTCAGACGCAGAGGAAAGTTTTATTCTTTGATTAAAGACGGGAGACGCGCGACCTCCCGCTCTAGAACACATACTCTCCCAACAGGCTGTGGGCAGCGGGGCTGCTTTATAGGGATCTCGTCAGAGGGGAGGAGAGCGGCAGAGTGCTCGCGAGACTGGTGCAGCTGTGCTGCTCACGCTCGCTCCAGACCTCAGTGCCGGGCACAGCGTTTCTGCACACGGCCCGCCGCTGCCATCTTGAACTGAGGTATCGTGCGCTGCGCTTCTGCGCACGGCCCCGCCTGGCCAGCTGAGGCGTCTGTGCAGCCTTTTTGCACTATGGGTACTCCGGTCTGAAGGGCCGGGTGCGAGGCGTCTGCCAGGTGCACCCTATGAGCAAGTGAAACTAGACTAAGCCCAAAGGAAAAAAAAAGGTTAGACTTTATTTTATTACCCAGATTCTGCTGTTATTTCTTGGGAATTGTTAATGGGCTTTGCCAGTAACAAACCACTCCTCTGCCTTTTGTCCCGCTCAGGTGAGGCCTATCAGCTCTGCAGTTTGGGCAGAAGTCCCTGGGGGTAGGCTTCCTGCTTCTATGACTTGAGTGGGAGGTTACTGTTTCCTGCCAGCCTTTTTCCCTTTCACAAAACTGCTCCCATCCGTGAACCATTCCTCTTCGGGCGTTTGCGAGAGGCTCACTTTCTCGGTCAGATGTGACTGGAATAGACAGTGTCTGTGGTTTCGATACAATCATGCTCCAGGGGCCCTGTTTCTGTGGGTAGCAGAGTGGCAGGATTCAGCTTGTGATAGGCTTTTATGGTAGCTACCGGTTGTCTAAAAGCATGGCCTGGGTTGAAACAGCCTTCTGGGGGATAGCCAGTCTGTTCCCTTAGAACTTACTGAAGCCTGAACCTGGTGTGGAGTCCATCTAGTGACTGGCTGACCAAACATGAACATTTTAGCCTCCTTTAGCGGGGTGGTAGTAGCTGCTACTGCCCGTAGGCAACGAGGCCATGCAACCACTCGAGTAAGGGAGTCCCAGTGTTTGAGCTAACACCCCAGTGGCAACCCCCCTTTTCTCATGTATGTAAAGGTCCAAGGGTTTAGCTACATCTGGGAGGTCCGGGGCAGGGACCTGAAGTAATTGCTTTTCCAATTCTTTTTTTTTTTTTTTTTTTTTTTTTTGGGCACTCATTTCCCCCACCAGGGCTTGAACCCCGGCCACAGCAGTGAAAGCCCGGAATCCTAACCACTAGACCACCAGGGAACTCCCTTGCTTTCCTAAGTCTTGAAAGGCCCCTTCACATTCTGAATTCCACTGAAAAGGATCATTATCCTTTCCTTTCAACTTTTCGTATAGAGGCCTAGCTATTAAACAAGCAAGTTACGGATCTGGAGGCAGCAAAACCCAGCCATTCCCAGGAAATCCCTAAGCTGCCTTCTAGTTTTAGGAGGGGTGAGGCTGCAAATGGCTTCTTTCCTTTTCTGGGATAGGTTTCCCTGACCTGTGAGAATGAAGCCTAGTTAGGTCACCCTAGATTGTGATATTTGAAACTTTTTCTTGGGCACCTTAAATCCTTTATCGGCTAGATGGTTCAGAGTGGTTACAGTATTTTTGTCAGAGGCCTCCTTAGTAGGGCTGGTGATCAGAACGTCATTTACATACTGGAGGAGGGTTCCTTCCTCCAGATGTAGGTCTTTTAGGTCTTTTGCTAAAGTTTCCCCAGAGATAGCGGGGGAATTTTTTGAACCCTTGGACCAGGACTGTCCAGCAGTGTTATTGTTGCATATTTAGGTCCTGACACGCAAAAGCAAACATTTCTTGTGACTCTGGGGCTAATGGAATACAGAAGAAGGCATGTTTTCAATCTAATACAGAATGAAAGGTCCTGGTGGACAGTAGAGTGGTCAGCGGGGTGTAGAGATTAGGGACTACTGGATGTATATCCTCGCTGGCTTCATTGGCTGCCCTGAGGTCCTGCACCTCTGGTATTACCCACTGGGTATCTTTGTGGGGAGATTGGGGGTGTTACAGGCTGATTGACATGGTCTAATAAGGCCCTGGTCAATTAGGTCCTATATAACAGGGGCAATGCCCAACAAGGCCTCTCGACGAAGAGGGTACTGTTTTCTACTGGGCCATGTATAATTGCTTTACAATGGTGTGTTAGTTTCTGCTTTATAATAAAGTGAATCAGCTATACATATACATATATCCCCGTATCTCCTCCCTCTTGTGTCTCCCATCCACCCTCCCTATCCCACCCCTCTAGGTGGTCACAAAGCACGGACCTGATCTCCCTGTGCTATGCGGCTGCTTCCCACTAGCTATCTGTTTTACATTTGGTAGTGTATATATGTCCATGCCACTCTCTCACTTCGTTCCAGCTTACCCTTCCCCATTCCCGTGTCCTCAAGTCCATTCTCTACATCTGCATCTTTATTCCTGTCCTGCCCGTAGGTTCTTCAGAACTATTTTTTTTTTCTAGATTCCATATATATGTGTTAGCATATGGTATTTGTTTTTCTTTTTCTGACTTACTTCACTCTGTATGACAGACTCTAGGTCCATCCGCCTCCTACAAATAACTCAATTTCTTTTCTTTTTATGGCTGAGCAATATTCCATTGTAATATGTGCCACATCTTCTTTATCCATTCATCTGTTGATGGACACTTAGGTTGCTTCCATGTTCTGGCTATTGTAAATAGAGCTGCAATGAACATTGTGGTACATGACTCTTTTTGAATTATGGTTTTCTCAGAGTATATGCCCAGTAGTGGGATTGCTGTGTTGTATGATAGTTCTATTTTGAGTTTTTTAAGGAACCTCCATACTCTTCTCCACAGTGGCTGTATCAATTTACATTCCCACCAACAGTGCAACAGGGTTCCCTTTTCTCCACACCGTCTCCAGCATTTATTGTTTGTAGATTTTTTGGGGATGGCCATTCTGACTGGTGTGAGGGGATACCTCATTGTAGTTTTGATTTGCACTTCTCTAATGATTAATGATGTTGAGCATCCTTTCATGTGTTTGTTGGCAATCTGTATATCTTCTCTGGAAAAATGTCTGTTTAGGTTTTCTGCCCATTTTTGGATTGGGTTGTTTGTTTTTTTGATATTGAGCTGCATGAGCTGCTTGTAAATTTTGGAGATTAATCCTTTGTCAGTTGCTTCATTTGCAAATATTTTCTCCCATTCTGAGGGTTGTCTTTTCGTCATGTTTATGGTTTCCTTTGCTGTGCAAAAGCTTGTAAGTTTCGTTAGGTCCCATTTGTTTATTTTTGTTTTTATTTCCATTTCTCTAGGAGGTGGGTCAAAAAGAATCTTGCTGTGATTTATGTCATAGAGTGTTCTGCCTATGACTTCCTCTAGGAGTTTTATAGTGTCTGGCCTTACATTTAGGCCTTTAATCCATTTGGAGTTTATTTTTGTGTATGGTGTTAGGGAGTGTTCTAATTTCATTCTTTCACATGCAGCTGTCCAGTTTTGCCAGCACCACTTATTGAAAAGTCTGTCTTTTCTCCGTTGTATATTCTTGCCTCCTTTATCAAAACTAAAGTGACCATATGTGTGTGGGTTTATCTCTGGGCTTTCTATCCTGTTCCATTGATCTATATTTCTGTTTTTGTGCCAGTACCATACTGTCTTGATTACTGTAGCTTTGTAGTATAGTCTGAAGTCAGGGAACCTGATTCCTCCAGCTCCGTTTTTCTTTCTCAAGATTGCTTTGACTATTTAGGGTCTTTTGTGTTTCCATACAAATTGTGAAATTTTTTTGTTCTAGTTCTGTGAAAAATGCCAGTGGTAGTTTGATAGGGATTGCATTGAATCTGTAGATTGCTTTGGGTAGCAGAGTCATTTTCACAATGTTGATTCTTCCAATCCAAGAACATGGTATATCTCTCTATCTGTATCATCTTTAATTTCTTTCATCGGTGTCTTACAGTTTTTTGCATACAGGCCTTTTGTCTCCTTAGGTAGGTTTATTCCTAGGTATTTTATTCTTTTTGTTGCAATGGTAAATGGGAGTGTTTCCTTAATTTCTCTTTCAGATTTTTCATCTTTAGTGTGTAGGAATGCAAGAGATTTGTGGGCATTAATTTTGTATCCTGCTATTTTACCGAATTCATTGATGAGCTCTAGTAGTTTTCTGGTAGCATCTTTATGACTCTCTATGTATAGTATCATGTCATCTGCAAACAGTGACAGCTTTATTTCTCCTTTTCCGATTTGGATTCCTTTTATTGCTTTTTCTCCTCTGATTTCTGTGGCTACAACTTCCAAAACTATGTTGAATAATAGTGGTGAGAGTGGACAACCTTGTCTTGTTCCTGATCTTAGAGGAAATGTTTTCAGTTTTTCACCATTGAGAACAATGTTGGCTGTGGATTTATCATATGTGGCCTTCATTATGTTGAGGTAATTTCCCTCTATGCCTACTTTCTGGAGGGTCTTTATCATAAATGGGTGTTGAATTTTGTCAAAACCTTTCTCTGCATCTATTGAGATGATCATATGGTTTTTCTCCTTCAGTTTCTTAATATGGTGTATCACATTGATTGATTTGCATATATTGAAGAATCCTTGCATTCCTGGGATAAACCCCACTTGATCATGGTGTATGATCCTTTTAATGTGCTGTTGGATTCTGTTTGCTAGTATTTTGTTGAGGATTTTTGCATCTATGTTCATCAGTGATATTGGCCTGTAGTTTTCTTTCTTTGTGACATCTTTGTCTGGTTTTGGTATCAGGGTGATGGTGGCCTCGTAGAATGAGTTTGGGAGTGTTCCTCCCTCTGCTATATTTTGGAAGAGTTTGAGAAGGATAGGTTTTAGCTCTTCTCTAAATCTTTGATAGAATTCGACTGTGAAGTCATCTGTTCCTGGGCTTTTGTTTGTTGGAAGATTTTTAATCACAGTCTCAATTTCAGTGCTTGTGATTGGTCTGTTTATATTTTCTATTTCTTCCTGGTTCAGTCTCGGAAGGTTGTGCATTTCTAAGATTTTGTCCATTTCTTCCAGGTTGTGCAATTTATTGGCATGTAGTTGCTTGTAGTAATCTCTCATGATCCTTTGTATTTCGTCAGTGTCAGTTGTTACTTCTCCTTTTTCATTTCTAATTCTATTGATTTGAGTCTTCTCCCTTTTTTTCTTGATGAGTCTGGCTAATGGTTTATCAATTTTGTTTATCTTCTCAAAGAACCAGCTTTTATTTTTATCGATCTTTGCTATTGTTTCCTTCATTTCTTTTTCATTTATTTCTGATCTGATCTTTATGATTTCTTTCCTTCTGCTAACTTGGGGTTTTTTTGTTCTACTTTCTCTGATTGCTTTAGGTGTGAGGTTAGGTTGTTTATTTAAGTTGTTTTTTGTTTCTTGAGGTAGAATTGTATTGCTATAAACTTCCCTCTTAGAACTGCTTTTGCTGCATCCCATAGGTTTTGGGTCGTCATGTGTTCACTGTCATTTGTTTCTAGGTATTTTTTGAGTTCCTAATTGATTTCTTCAGTTATCTCTTGGTTATTTAGTAGTGTATTGTTTAGCCTCCATGTGTTTGTGTTTTTTACAGATTTTTTCCTGTAATTGATATCTAGTCTCATAGCGTTGTGGTCGGAAAAGATACTTGATACGATTTCAGTTTTCTTAAATTTACCAAGGGTTGATTTGTGACCCAAGATATGATCTATCCTGGAGAATGTTCCATGAGCACTTGAGAAGAAAGTGTATTCTGTTGTTTTTGGATGGAATGTCCTATGAATATCAATTAAGCCCATCTTGTTTAATGTAGCATTTAAAGCTTGTGTTTCCTTATTTATTTTCGTTTTGGATAATCTGTCCATTGGTGAAAGTGGGGTGTTAAAGTCCCCTACTATGATTGTGTTACTGTCGATTTCCCCTTTTATGGCTGTTAGTATTTGCTTTATGTATTGTGGTGCTCCTATGTTGGGTGCATAAATATTTACAATTGTTATATCTTCTTCTTGGATTGATCCCTTGATCATTATGTAGTGTCCTTCTTTGTCTCTTGTAATAGTCTTTATTTTAAAGTCTATTTTGTCTGATATGAGAATTGCTATTCCAGGTTTCTTTTGATTTCCATTTGCATGGAATATCTTTTTCCATCCCCTCACTTTCAGTCTGTATGTGTCCCGAAGTCTGAAGTGGGTCTCTTGTAGACAGCATATATATGGGTCTTGTTTTTGTATCCATTCAGCCGGTCTATGTCTTTTGGTTGGAGCATTTAATCCATTTACATTTAAGGTAGTTATTGATATATATCTTCCTATTACCATTTTCTTAATTGTTTTGGGTTTGTTATTGTAGGTCTTTTCCTTCTCTTGTGTTTCCTGCCTAAAGAAGTTCCTTTAGCATTTGTTGTAGAGCTGGTTTGGTGGTGCAGAATTCTCTTAGCTTCTTTATTCTGCTCTGTGGTAGTTATTTCCACTATTTTATCTTCCAGGTCACTTATCCATTCTTCTGCCTCAGTTATTCTGCTATTGATTCCTTTTAGAGAATTTTTAATTTCATTTATTGTGTTGTTCATCATTGTTTGTTTGCTCTTTAGTTCTTCTAGGTCCTTGTTAAATGTTTATTGTATTTTCTCCATTCTATTTCCAAGATTTTGTATCATGTTTACTATCATTACTCTGAATTCTTTTCTGGTAGACTGCCAATTTCCTCTTCATTTGTTAGGTCTGGTGGGTTTTTGCCTTGCTCCTTCATCTGCTGTGTGTTTCTCTGTCTTCTCATTTTGCTTAACTTACTGTGTTTGGGGTCTCCTTTTCACAGGCTGCAGGTTCATAGTTCTTGGTGTCTGCCCCCAGTGGCTAAGGTTGGTTCAGTGGGTTGTGTAGGGCTTCCTGGTGGAGGGGACTGGTGCCTGTGTTCTGGTGGATGAGGCTGGATCTTTTCTTTCTAGTGGGCCGCGTCCAGTGGTGTTTTTTGCGGTTCCTCTGATCTTATTATGATTTTAGGCAGCCTCTCTGCTAATGGGTGGGGTTGTGTTCCTGTCTTGCTAGTTGTTTGGCATAGGGTGTCCAGCACTGTAGCTTGCTGGTGTTGAGTGGAGCTGGGTCTTAGCATTGAGATGGAGATCTCTGGGAGAGCTTTCACCATTTGATATTACATGGAGCCGGGAGGTTCTGGTGGACCAATGTTCTGAACCCAGCTCTCCCACCTCAGAGGCGCAGGCCTGACACCCGGCTGGAGCACAAAGACCCTGTCAGCCACACGGCTCAGAAGACAAGGGAGAAAAAAAGAAAGGAAGGAAAGAAGGAAGGAAGGAAGGAGGGAAGGGAGGGAAAGTTATTAAAATAAAAAAATAAATAAACTTATTAAAAATAGAACAATTAAAAAGTAATAGGGCTTCCCTGGTGGCGCAGTGGTTTGGAGTCTGCCTGCTAATGCAGGGGACACGGGTTCGGGCCCTGGTCTGGGAGGATCCCACATGCCGCGGAGCAACTGGGCCCGTGAGCCACAACTACTGAGCTTGCGCATCTGGAGCCTGTGCTCCGCAACAAGAGAGGCCGCGATAGTGAGAGGCCCGCGCGCCGCGATGAAGAGTGGCCCCCGCTCGCCACAACTAAAGAAAGCCCTCGCACAGAAACGAAGACCCAACACAGCCATAAATAAATACAAAAAAAAAAAAAGTAATAAATAAAAAGAAAGAAAGAAGAGAGCAACCAAACCAAAAAACAAATCCACCAATTACAACAAGCACTAAAAACTATACTAAAAAAGAAAAAAAAAAAAAAAAGACAGACAGAGCCCTAGGACAAATCGTAAAAGCAAAGCTATACAGACAAAATCACACAAAGAAGCATACACATACACACTCACAAAAAGAAAAAAAGAAAAAATATATATATATCTTTTGGGAAGTCTGAGGTCTCTGCCAGCATTCAGTAGGTGTTCTGTAGGAGTTGTTCTACATATAGATGTATTTCTGTTGTATTTGTGGGGAGGAAGGTGATCTCCGTGTCTTCCTCCTCCGCCATCTTGAAGGTCTCCTCAGAGGGTCAATTTAACAAGCAGTGACCATGGACCCTCAGGCCATTCCAGCTGCAGGCTGGTGACACATGGGAGATTAGTATTGCTCTTCACATACCTCTCCAAAGAGTCTCCCCAGGATAACTATCCCTGTTGCTCTCCTAAATTATACTAAACTCATCCAAAGCCAAACTCCAGATGAAAGTGACCCATGTAAAAGAAGGGTCATAATGATAAGAGCAAATACCAGATGTCTAAGTGACCCAGTTATATATATTTTATTGAGTAAGGGCTAAGAGAGGGAAATAAAGAGAGAAAGAGACTAGTCCTGCTATGAAGCAAAGGCCAGGGAGAGATTGGAGATCTAAATGCCCTCTCCAGTGAATCATGCAAGAGCACTTTGTCACAGCTTGAACCCTTCCCTGACAAGTTCCCATTTTCGATTTTGTCCCTAAAGAACAGCTCAGGTGAAAAGGAGGGGGGCTGAGAATGGGTTTATTTGAGGATGCTGACCTATTACAGCCCACGCATAGAAAGAGTTTCCTTTTTCTCCTGCAGCCACCTTAGAAACGCTTCCAGAGAACGCAACATCTCCCACAAGATGTGTAATCCTTATCAATGTGGCAAAGGGGCTATCAAAGCAGCAAAGATCACATGGCTGTGAAGATAAAGGTTTGGCAGTTCCTGGGTGGGCTTATCAAGGTTTAGCAGTAAGCGAGTTTTGTTGCTTCGACTGCATTTAAAAAGTTCATTGATTTGTAGCTAATACCAAGTTGTCATAGTTTCATGAGTAACAGCTTGTGGTTTGCAGAATCAAAGCCTTTTCCTGAATCAATAATAGTGGATTTACTGAGGTGGCTTGAGCATCTGCAGAGAGGGGAGAAGCCAAGAAAGATGCCCTGGTAGAGAAAAGGAGTAAATGTGGTCAGACTATAAGTGGTTTATAAAAGAGGAAAAATGACACTCTCCTTCTCAAAGCAGCAGAAGTTGAGCCTTTTAAGAATTCGAACTAACCTGTAAAGAGACTATTGTTTTGAAAACATTTACAGTTTAAAAATGTGCATACACACATATAATAAATTGACTCTAAGTGGGGGGAAGGCTAAATTGAAGATTTTTTTTAAAAGCTCATCAGTTGGTTTAATCTTCATCAAGACAGCTTTTCCACATCCTGAGCTTGGCACAACTGAGTATTTTTCTAGACCCAGCTTCTTGGAAAACATTGACCTCTAACTCTCTTTATTCCCTAGGGGGAAAATAAGCACATGCAGGTAGGCACGCATGCAGACTCACACACACAAGCCCATTATATTGTCCCTAACTGTACTAAGACATATTTCTAATAATATTTTAGTGTTGTGTTGGACTTTCATAGCATTTTCTCAGCCTACTCCATTTAAGCTTCATAGTATCCATGTTGGACTGAGAGAGCTGTTATTTTTATCCCCTTTTGAATAAGAAAAAAATTTAGTCTTAGAGGGAGTCAGAACATCCAGCCCAATTTTCCTAGTGGTACCCAAGGCAGACATCAGTAACTGATCAAAGAACTGTTTCCCAAGAAGCTCAGATTAAGCCTTAGAATCCTTCTGTCAGCTGACCTCCAGGCAGCCACTATCAGTTGATAGAAGATGACATGAAAAGTAAGACCTATTTGACATCCTGGACCCAAGTGACCTGCCCAAGGTCATAGGACTACTTCATGGTAAAGGCAAGTCACACATCTCTTCTTTCTGTGCTTTCTTTATGAGGCAGAAAGCTTTTACCCTGTGAGGTAAGTTTGCCTTTTCCACAACCAAAAGCTATGGCCACTTGGGGAATTTTACATCCTTTCATACAGCTGCCAAACCCCATTCATGCTCACTATTTTAGAAAGCTTAAGACATTACAGAGAGTTCCTAGAAACTTTGAAATTACGTATGTGGTTCACATCCTATTTCTACCAAACTATGTTGCTCTACATAATATGTAGCTGTCAGAATCTTTAAAGCCTAATATTCTTTAATTTAAATATCTATTGAGCCCAAATAATTTCTGAGAGTGATAAATGCCAAGAAAAAGATGAAGCGGAATAAAGGGCTGAAGAATGACAGTGGGTGGGGATGAGGTGAGCAGTTACAGATGTGATCAGGTAAAGTCTGTCTAAGGAGGTGACATTGGAGCAGAAACTTGAATGAAGTGAGGGGTGTGCCATCTGAAGAGCTGGAAATAGCAAGAAAGGAAGGAAAGGAAAGGCCTTCGAGAGGGAATAAGTTGTGCATGATTGAGAAACAGCGTGGGGAATGTGCTAGGAGATGTCAGAAAGGCCATGGTGAGGAGTTTCCATGGTATTCTGGGCATGATGGGAAGACTGTAGAATTTAAGGCAGGTAAGTCATAAAGCTGACTCAGTTTGGAAAAATCACACAACCAAATATTTATTTTTAAAGATTACTCTGAGAGTAGTGTGAACAATGTACTCAGCAGAAGGGGGGAAGAATGATGGTGAAGCAAGAAGTTGAGGTCACTCACTGCAAAATTCCAGTTGAAGTGGTCTAAATCAGAAGTGAGAATGACAAGCCTGATGGCCAGAGGAGAGTAATCCATAAACAGAGACTGATTGGGGGTCATTAGCTATGTAGGCTTGGGTCTTCCTAGAAGCAGACCTGTAGACAGGAGTACACATGCAAGAGATTTATTGGGGGAAATGCCTGTGAAGGATAAAAAGGCATAGGCAGAGAAGGCAGAGAGAGCCTTCAGACCATAGGGCAGGTCTGGCACTTGCACAGGAGAGGGGGGAAGGAAGATGGGACCAGAGGAGTCTCAGACTGCAGCACAGTTCCCAGAAAGGGTTAGCAGGGGGAATCCTCGTGCCAAAATTGCCACAGGAATGGCCCTGCCATGCTTAGTCATTTACCAGGAACAGCCTGTGGGAAGCATGGTTTCAGCAGGGACGTGGGGGTAGATCCAGAAGGATAGCAGCTGAGGTCATCAGTCAATTATGTTTCCCACAGCAGGAGATCTGAGCAGCTGATTTTCATGGCCACCATAGCAGCCAAGAATGTGGATGGGCCCATCCTCTCCTGCCTTCTCAGGGACTTAGCTCCTACATCTTCATCCTATCCATCTCTACTCAAACAAGCTTTAGGAAGTTGCATCTTTAGAAAACCTTCTCTTGATCTCAAATCCTCCTCCAAATAATGCTTTCTCTTGTCCCCATACACATCCAATTTTCTACAAAGAGTTGTCCACCAAAGGTGCTTCTACTTTCTCATCTCCATTCACTCTTCAATCCATTCCTCTCTTCTGCTCCTCCCATGGCACTGAGGCTTCTGTTAAAACCAGCAGCAACCTCCATCTTGCTAAATCCAATCGAGACTGAAGTTCTCTTCTTACCTGATCTTCGCAGAATTTGAAGAGGTTGATTATTCACTCCTTAAAATAGTTTCTCTTCGCTGATTTCTGTGATGTCACATTCACAGTGTTTTCTTTCTGCCCCTCTTATTATTCCCTGCTGGCTCCGCACTCCTTCTAAACATTCTCACTCTATTTTCCTTCAGTCTGGAAGAGCCTATTGCCTTCCTGTGTGGTGGGAAGCTGCCTTTACATCATGTCTTTCATCCTTTTTCTCTGGGGCTTAAAGTAAAAACTCTGTGCTCAGTCCTCCAAGTTTTACCTCCTAGGAAATCACAAATCCTTTCTTCTCTCCACAAAATCTGTCCCTTGCAAATGAAAAGGATTTGTTTTTCCTACCCTTATTTAAAAAGTAACCTATTTTGAGAACAAGGCTAAGCCTTTGTTCTAAGCTTTGTCTGCCCTTCTCTGAAGCAGTGGAATGCCTCATTTTCAACGGTGGAGAGTCCTAGGACAAACCAAATTGCTGAGAATGAAATATCTCAGCAGCAAACTGTCCATCAAGCATATCCACCTGTATATCTCAGAGGTATAACAAAATATTACATGCTTAAAACTTGTGATCCTCTCCACATCCAAATCAGTACTGTCTCTAATTTCCCTCCACGAAGAGAATGGTTCCTGTGCTCATTCAGTTGCTCAGGTCATGAATCTGGGAAACAGATTCAAGTTTCCCTCTCTTCCCTCCCTCTCATCCATCACCTCCAGTGGAGAACCAGATCTTGCCCATTCTGCTGCCTCCACCCCCAATTTTCTCTCCCTGTGTTCACTTCTCTCCATCTCCACTCTACCACCCAACTCTTAGCCATCATTATATCTTCTCTGGATTACTGAAATAAACTTCCAACTGATCTCCCTGCTTCCCTTCTTGCTTCTTTCTAATCCTGTCCCCACACAGTAGCTGAATGATCGGACAAAGCCCATCAGGTCATGTGAGCGCCCTACTCTATATTCTTTTAATGTTTTCCCAATGCACTTGCAATAAAATACAAAATGCTTGTCGTGACCTTCAAAGCTTCACATGTTCTGTCTGCTGCCTCCATCTCTAGACTCACAGCATGCTGCTTTTTCCCCAGGCTCCAACACAGGTGTTCCCATGGTCTCTGAATGCTCCAAGTACTTTCCTTTCTCTGAGACTTCACATACCTTAATCCTTTATCTTCCCAACATCCATCCTTTGCCTTCTATTCAACTTCCTACCTCAGATTCCTTAAAGGGGATTTTCCTGAACTTTTCAATCCAAATTAAATCCCTAAGTTATGCTCAAGGCACCCATTTCTTTTCCTTCATGGCAATGATTGTCATCTGTAATTTAAAGTCATTTATGAGGTTTACCTGTTAAATGCTTGCAGCCCCACTAGACTTAAGGCAGGGACCATGTCATTGCTCATCAACTATCACAATCCCTAGCACATAGTAGGGACTCACTATTTGCTAAATTAAAAAATGGTCTCGGGCTTCCCTGGTGGCGCAGTGGTTGAGAATCCGCCTGCCAATGCAGGGGACACAGGTTCGAGCCCTGGGCTGGGAGGATCCCACATGCCGCGGAGCGGCTGGGCCCGTGAGCCACAATTGCTGAGCCTGTGCGTCTGGAGCCTGTGCTCCACAACAAAAGAGGCCGCGATAGTGAGAGGCCCGTGCACCGCAATGAAGAGTGGCCCCCGCTTGCCACAACTAGAGAAAGCCCTCGCACAGAAACGAAGACCCAACACAGCCATAAATAAATAAATAAATAAATAAATAAATAAATAAATAAATAAAGAGTTGCTCGTGACTGCAAATTTAAAAAAAAAAAAAAAATGGTCTCGTATAGGTAGAATTATAAAGGAAGAAGGAAGAAGATGGAACCTTAGAGAAAAGAGATCATGTAAGGAGGAGGCAAAGGAAGAGGAGCCAGAAAAGAAACAAAAAAGATCAGGAAAGAAGTAGAATCAGAAGAAAAAAGAATTTGTGATTTTGAAAGAATTACATGTTAGAAAACTGGGCAAGAGTTTTTAACTGTACGTCCCAGACAGAAAATACCAAATGTTGGTGAGGAACAACTGGAGTTATCACACATTACTGATACAAGTGTAAAATGGTACATGAACTGTTTGGCAATATCAGAGCTGAGCATATGCATACTTACTGTACCAGCAATTCTAGTCCCAAGTTTATGCCCAAAGGAAGTATGTGCATATGTGCACCCATAAAAACATGTACAAGAATGTTTATTGCAGCACTATTTATTATAGTTAAAAATTAGAACAACCCAAATGCCCATCAACAGTAAAACAAATAGTAATATATTCATACAATGGAATATCATATAGCAATGAAAATGAATTAATTATACTGCACACAATGACTTGGATGCATCTCACAAACTTATTGTTGTGCAAAAGTGTTAGACATAAAAGAGTATATAGGATTTGATTCTATTTGTTTAAAATTCAAAACCAGGCAAAACTAATTTACAGTGTTAGAACTCAAAATAGTGATTGCCTCTGGGGAGAGTATGAAGTGATGGGGCACAAGTGGGGTTTTGGGGAGCTGGTAGGTTCTGTTTCTTGATCTGGGTTTAGTTTGTGAATATTTACTGAACTGTACACTCATGATTTGTGCATCCTATGATTCCTATACTTCAGTAAAAGTTTACTTAAAAAGACAACTTGGTAGTCTTCTATTTAAATTGCTTAGCAGCTTAGCAGTGCCTAAAATAGATTATCACGAATCTTTTCAGGAAATGGAAGTGTTGGTGTGTATGCCTCTGCGTGTGTATGTATGTGTGGGTGTTGAACATTGAATATTCTTCAGAAATGCAGTCAGGTGAAAGGAAACATCAAATTTATTATGCTTTCTTAAATAACTTGGCTTATGTGCCATAGTGTTTCCATAAAAGATTCTCTATTCAATGAGAGTCAGTCTACTTGTGTTGTTAAAAGAATCTTAGGTAACCCCAACCCCATGCCACGTCTATCAAATTTCATTTTACCCTCTCCTTTTATTCAGTAAATCATTCAATCACTGAGCATTTTCTCTACACCAATCCCAGTGAGAGGTGGTGGGGATTCAGAGAAAACACTATGTATATGCCCTTCTTATCTCTATTCTTAGGGCCTGAGGAATTCATCAGGGATGCTTGCCAAGAGTGTCTAAGCCTCAGGAACAGGGGCAAGACTGTGTGAGGTTTTCACCTAGAATAGCTGGAAATTATATAATCAAAGGGGCAAGGGAAGCCAGAGTCCACTGGGAGAGAGAAATGGTACAAAGAATCACAGATGGTAGGCAAGCTGACCTCAGGAAACAGACACTAAAGAGATCAGGCACAGGTCAGGAAGTAGATGTAAAGATGTCCGAAGAGAACAGCAGAGAATCAAGAGTGGCAGTAGGTGGGGTCCATATCCAGTGCATCGATAAGGGGTGCATGGTCTCTAAAAATTTAAAAATAATGTGAAACTGATTAAAAGTCTAGCTGCCTTTTGTTATTACTACACACCAGCAATCCTAAAAAAATGTTTGTAAAATACTCCAGCCTCTGAATGTTTACTACAGTAGTGTCTATAACAGTGAAAAATTGGAAGCAGCCTAAATGTCCCTCACCTGAAGAATGGAGGAATGGGTCATGGTATATTCATACAGGGCAGTGGAAGCAGATGACCCAGCACTCCATATATCAACCTGGGAAACTCCAAAACATAATGTTACTAGTTGCAGAAATCTACATAGCCTAATGCCATTTACACAAAGTTTTAAAACACATAAAATGAGAGTTATATGTGGATCCGGGTTGCAAAAGTACACAGAGTGCGTGGGCATGACCAGCACTGGGAAGGGCAGTGACCCCTGGAAGTAGGGAGGAAAGAAAGCAACCAGAAAGAATACACGGGACATATATTTGTAATTTTTTTTTAAGCTCAGAAGTGGAAACCACAGTGCATAATTTTTACTATCTGTTCTTTTTCTACATGTCAGAAATATTTCATAATACAAATAAAATTTTGAACCACACACACACACAAAATGGTCCTGCCTGCCAGAGATGACTGTGCCTGCCTGACCCTTAATACACTAGTACAGGTGAATGATTCACAAAGAAGCTGACATATGTGAAGGTATCCAGAGCCCATTGCTATTGGTGGCAAGAGGTGGGCATGGGACCAGGTTAAAAAAAAAATCTGGTTTTCTCAGAAAGAGGCTTTGGCGGTGTGTTATCTGAAGACAAGATGACATGTTCTTAACACTGATGTAGGGTAAAAAGGTTAACATCCATGTGAAAACCTGCCCAAAACCACCACGTCCAGACCTTATACGTAGGCAGGCAGGCAGGGATGACTCAACTCTCAACAGCTCTGAGTCTGGGAAACAACATGCCTGTTAGAACCAGGTGCCATGACATTTTGGAATATGTGTTGGTGAGGTTCTCCATGTTAAGTAGCTTTACATGTTGTTATAGAATCACGTTAGTGCAGCGCTAGAGCAAACGTCCCACGTCCACAGATGATTCTTTCCAAGAAACCTATTGGTTTGCTTTTCTTCTCTTTTCCTTCTGAATAGCAGCTGACAGACCAAGGGGAGCTGGCCCGGGCCTTTGATGCCAGTGCCAATTGAACAATAGCCCTGCTTGTGGCAATCATCCTCTTTGTTCAGCCAGGAGAATGCTGAAGCTGTTGCTCGTTGGATCCTGTGTATGTGGGTGGCCAGAGCAAGGTGCATTTGGCAGCCAGATGTAGATTCTGGGTGGTATGAGCTGACTGTCCACATAGCTAAAGCTTGGGACTTGGCTGGAACTCCCCTGACCAGTGCAATCAGAGAGACCAGATGGACTCGCCTCCTGGTCCTTTGAAGATGGTGTCCTTTATTTAGCTAAAGGGAAGAGACAGCCAACCATCTGACCTGGAAAGCATTCTTGGGCAGCTCGGTTCTTTTTGTTCACATCTAAAAGAAAGGGAAAGTGCGCTGTTGAAAGGAAATTTGGGGAGAGCCCTTTGCAAGCCACTGAGGAGCTTGTAAAATCACACTTAACAAATGGGCACTAGAGGTTCTATTAACCAGTGGGGACTTCCCATTTATTTTCCTGGGGCAGCGCCACTTAGAAAGCAGATGACACTACAGGGAATTTGTCACCCTTTCTAGGGGTTTCCTTGCTAGTGCTGCTGTAGTGCTGCTAGTGCTGCTCTGGCTACGACTGCCACCAGAGCCATTTCTAGCCACTGGAGTTGCTCCTCACTTTAGACCACCCTCCTTAGGAGGACGATCTGGACGTGAGTGGTAGGCTGGGGTGCAGGGGCTTTGCTTGCCACGCCCTTATTGGTGCTGCTCTCTGGTGGAGGTACTGAGATCGCAGTCCCGTGGGGATCCAGTTTTGATCAAGGTGGACTGTAGCATAGAGCTCCATCCCTGCCCACACCAGGTCCTGGGATTCCTCTGAAATGTAACCCACTGGGCTAGACCCTCTACTTAAAAAATCCATTTGGAATCAACCAACCACCTTATGTTTTGAGCTCTGTCCCTCTAATCCAGTTTCCACACCATAGCTTCATACACTCTCTGGCTAACACCCTTCAGATAGTCTACCTAGTTGGATGATTGTTTCATCCCTTACCACAAACTCTTTGCTCATAGAGCCTGCTCTATTATCCTGCTCATCTGACACTTGTTGGAGTAGAGGTTTGTGTCTGGGAGCACAGAACCACTATGCACAGTTGTAGAAGTTGTTCACTGCACAAAGTCTTCCAGCCAAGTTAGTGAATGGGGACTGAAATACTATTAACGGGTCCTATGGACTTATACTATCTCCATTTCATCAGTACCTAATGAGTGCAAGTGCCAGTGTTTGACACCTTTTTTTCCACTTGATTAAATAAACACACCTCTTTTTTAGAAGAGCTATTACTCTCTCAATTCCAACCTCATAGTTCTAGTGGAAGCTGGCAATCTTATTACCTAGTACCCAAACACCTGGCCTCAGGAGTGGCTGCATGACACAAGCTGGGACAGAGTCTTTTTGATGCGTATGTAAATGGAATTATTTTCTTAATTTCATTTTTAATTGTTCATTGCTACTGTATAGAATAAAACTAATGGGTTTTTTTATACTGATCTTGTACCATGTAACCTTGCTGAATGCCTTTATTAGTTTCAATAATTCAGGACTCCTTAGGAATTTCTATATAAAAAAATCATATCATGTGCAAAGAGAGAGAGTTTTACTTTTTTCTTTCCAGTCTGAATGCATTTTATTTATTTTTTTCCTTAATTGTCCTGGCTAGAACCTCCAGTATAATGTTGAATATAGGTGGTAAAAGCAGACGTCCATGTCTTGTTCCTGATCTTAGGGTGAAAATTTTCATACTTGCACCATTAAATATGATGTAAGCTGTGAGTTTTTGTATTTTATGCACTGTATCAGGTTGCGTAAGTTCCCTTTTATTCCTAGTTTGTTAAGTGTTTTTATCATGAAGGGGTGTTGGAATTTTTTCAAAAGTTTATTCTGGGTCTACTGAGATGACTGTATAGTTTTTGTCCTTTATTCTATAAAATGGTATATTACAACGGCTGATTTTTGAACTTTAAACCAACCATTCATTCCTGGGACAAATCCCACTTGGTCATAATGCATAATCACTTTTATATGTTGCTAGACTTGGTTTTCTAGTGTCTTATTGAGGATTTCTGTGTTTATACTTACGTGAGATAGAGGCCTGTAGTTTTCTTTAATTGTGATGGCTTTGCTTGTTTTGGGGTAACATTAATACTGGCTTCATAGAATGAGTTAGGAAGTGTTCCCTTCTCTCCCATATTCTGAAAAAGTTTGTGAAGATTGGTGTTAATTATTCTTTTTATGTTTGGTAGAATTCATCTTGAAACCAAGCCCAGGCTTTTCTTTGTGGAAAGTTTTAAATTACTAATTTAATCTCTTTATTTGTGATAGGTCTATTCAGATTTTCTAATTCTTGAGTCAATTTCGGTAGGTTGTATTATCCTAGAAATTTGTTTATTTCATCTAAGTTATCTAACTTTGTTGGTGTATAGTTGTCCATAGTATTCCCTATAATCTTTTTTATTTCTCTAAGGTAGTGATCTCACCCCTTTCATTCCTGATTTTAGTAATTTGAGTCTTTTTTTTTTCTTAGTCACTCTAGCTAAAGGTTTGTCAAATTTGTTAATCTTTTTAAAGAATCAGCTTTTGGTTTTGTTGATTTTCTCTACTGTTTTTCTATGCTCTATTTCATTAATTTCTACTTTGGTCTTTATTATTTCCTTCCTACTGCTTGCTTTAGGTTTGTTTTTCTTTTTCCATTGTCTTAAGATAGAAAGTTAGATTAGTGTTTTGAGATTGTCCTTCTTTTTAAATGTAGGTATTTACAGCTATAAGTTTATCTCTAAGCACTGCTTTAGCTATAACCAACAAGTTTTGGTATGCTGTGTCTTCATTTTCATTTCTCTCAAAGTGTTTTCTAATTAGCTTTGTGACTTTCTCTTTATTTAGGAGTGTGTTGTTTAATTTCCACGTATTTTTGAACTTCCCAAATTTCTTTCTGTTACTAGTGTTACCATTGTAACACTAGTAATTTTATTCCATTGTAATTGAAGAACATACTTGGCATAATCCCAATCCTTTTAAACTTACTGAAGTTCTTTTATGGCCTAGTATATGATCTGTATCACAGGATGTTCTATGTGCTCTTAAGAAGAACATATATTTTGCTGTCGTTGTGTGGAGTGTTCTGTAGATATCTCTCACCTCTATTTTGTTTATAGTGTTATTCAAGTTCTTTATTTCCTTGTTGAGCTTCTGCCTAGTTGTTCTATCCATTATTGAAAGTGGGGTATTGAAGTCTCCAAATATAATTATTGAATTTTCTATTTCTCTCTTCAGTTCTGTCAGGTTTTTGCTTCGTGTATTTTGGGGCTATGTTTTTAGATGCATTTATGTTTATAATTGTTAAATCTTCCAGATGGATCAATGCTTTTATCATTATAAAATTTCCCTCCTTATCTCTAGCAACATTTTTGTTTTAAAGTCTATGGTATCTGATATTAGTGTAACCCCCCCAGCTTTCTTATAGTTACTATGTGCATGATATATCTTTTTCCATCCTTTTACTTTCAATCTATTTTTATCTTTGAGTATAAAGTGTGTGTCTTGTAGACAGAATATAGTTGGATCTTGTTTTTTATCCAGTATGTCAATCTCTGCCTCTTAATATAATTATTTAATCAATTCACATTTAATGTTATTATTGATACAGTTGGATTTACATCTGCCATTTTACTTTTTGTTTTCTATATGCCTCATGTAATTTTTGCTTTTCTGTCCTCCTTTACTCCTTTCTTTTGCATTAATTAACTATTTTCTATGGAACATTTAAACTCCTTTTAATGATTCTTTCACTATATATAGTTTAGTATTTCTTAGTGGTTTCTCAATGGCTTACTATATACATCTTAACTTATCAGAATCTACTTCAGATTAATTTCAGTGAGATATAAAAATGTTCCCTCTATATAGCTCTATTCCCTCCTCCACCTTTTTTTTTTTTTGCTATAATTGATATACATATTACATCTATATATGTTACAAACCCAACAATACATTTCTATAAGTATTATGTTACATAATTTTATGTCTGTTAAAGAAGATGAGAGAAGAAATGAGAACAAGTATTTATAGAGTTTGTTATATTAACCTTCTTATTTGCCATTTCTGATTTTCTTGGCTTGTTCCGTGTGCATTCAAGAAACCATCTGGTGTTGTTTCTTACTCCTATACAGCTTTGCTCCCACTTGTGTCTTTTGTGCTGTTACTGTCAAATATATTACACTTTTATACGTTATCAGCCCAAGAATATCACATACGTATTGTTTTATGCAATTGATTTTTAAATCAATCAAGAGAAGAAAGGAGAAAAATATGCATTTATATTCTCTTTTATAATTACATAATTACCTTTATTGGTGTTCCTATTGTGTGTGCGTGGATTTGAACTACTGCTTGGGTCACTTGCTTTCAGCCTTTGACTTTCAGAATTTTCTTTAGTATTTCCTATAAGAGAGATTTGAGAGCAATAAATTCTCCTGGTTTTTGTTTATTTGCAAATGTCTTTATTTCACCTTCATTTTTGAAAGATAGTCTTGCTGGATGTCAGATTCTTGGTTGACATTTTTTTTTTTCTTTGAGCACTTTGAATATGTCATCCCATTTCCTTCTGTACAACATGGTTTCTGATGAGTCAACTATTAATATTGGATTTCCCTTGAAATGAGTAGTCTTCTCTTGCTTATTTCAAGATTTTCTCTTTGTCTTTGTCTTTACACATGCCTGGTGTAGAGCTTCCACCCTGTAAGTGGAGGTTTGGTGGAAGAAGAAGCCCCCAGACCTCTCAGTTGCTCTTTCCTGGATTAGAGCTTCTGCAACATAGAGCTGGAGGGATGAGAAATGCTAGTGGCCTGCCCTCCTGGGGAGGCGCAGTAGTCCTCAGCTGGGATGATGCTCTTGGCTCACCCACTCAGAGTGGAGCTTCTGTCACTTTGAGTTGGGGGGTAGGGAGTGGGGGCAGGGAGAGGAAGCAAGTCCTGACTCACATGTCACAGACTCTCACTGCTCTTATTGCAATTTTGTAGATTTTCTTGAATAAATGTTTCTTCATTTGCTGTGTGCCTTTAGAACAATTTCAAGATAATTCAAGTTATTGTTTGTTAATAATTTTTACCCATTATGGATGTTTCACTGGGGAAAGGACCAGCAGAGCTCCTCAGACTGCCATTCTGGAAGTTCACTCCAGAATACACTGTTTTAAAAAGCTACATAGCTTTATATACTTCTTTTTCCACTTGACTTAATAATCCCCTATATTATTACAAACTCTTCATAAATATCATTTCTAATTATTGCACAATAGTCCATCAAGTCAGATATACCAAACTTTAATAAACTTTTTGTTTTAGAACTGTTTTAGATTTACAGAAAAAATAGGAAGATAATACAGATTTTTGATATATGCTATACCCGGTTTTACCTCTGTTGTCTACAGTTTACTTTCTGTTTCCTTCTAATTTTTCACCATTTTAAGTAATGCCATGGTGAACGTCTTTGTGCATAAGTATTTTTATATTTTAGGTTATTTACATGAGGTAGATTTTTACAGAGGTTTCATTACCTGGTCAAAGTATATTAGAACATACTTGACTCTGTAAGATTAAAGTCCCAGGCTTGGGTCTATTATCACAATTCTGCTTAGCATCAGAGTAGTAATTACATTATGATTTCTACGTTAGTTCAAGTAAAAGGTGTACCTCTTAAGCATAGCCACTAGCAAAAGATGATCATGAAACTAAATAGTTTGCAAGAATTGACTGAGGTCCTAAGTATGAGGTGATCTTTACACCCCCAGGAAGACTTGTTCAAGTCTAACCATGCCAGTCACCCTTACTGATCAGCCTAATCACGATTAAATATATAAGAGGGCAATTAGCCTTTTCAATTTGACCATAAGATAGAGAATCAAACAAAAGTTACTTATATTTGGTTCTATGTGGTAGAAAGTTGGTCAGACCAGTCATTCTCAAAGTGTGGTCCCCAGACCAGTAGAATCACTGGTCTAGAGAGACCAGATATATGAGGTAAACTTCAAGGTAACCATTTGGGAGTTATCTGATATAGGAAAAAGAGGTAATAAATCACTAAAGTTATAAAACCACTTTCTGGTATTCAGGCCAGGCTGTGGCCGGAGGGAGGTTGCTTGGGCTCAGTGCACATAGCAGGCAAGCTCAGTATTCTCTCTGAACTGGGATTTGAGAGCAAGGTCTTGGTACAGCCTGTTCCTCTCCTGCCGCTAGTAATTCCCAAGATGTAGAGAAAGGGCAAATTAGAAGGCTCCTAATTGTTGAAGGCTACAGAGGCTACCATACCACCTGAGTAGCCATTGGCCAATGGCCCAAAGTGAGTGAGCAGGGAACCGTGGTCACACAGGCTGGAAGAGTCATCCTCAGAGAGGGCATAACTGTTTCTGAGGCTCTGCAGAAAAGCTGCACCAGTATGCTTTCTTTCACCCACCCCAGTGGTGATGAGAGCATGAGTGTCATGATAACAAAAACAGGGCTTAGTTTGCATGCCTTGTATTCATTTAAAAAATCTTATAAAATCTGGGGAATTATAAGTGCTTCAGAGTATAAGGGACAAAGCCAAACCCTAGCAAGCTGAGGGGTTCTCCTAGAGTTCATGAGCTCTGACTTCTTCCTTACTCCAGTCCCTTGGAGTAAGTGATTGGCTATGGGGCAGGTAGAATATAGATGAGGCTGAAGCACAGAAACCCATGGAATGGCCCCAAATCCTTCCCCCAGTCCTATGTGCTGGAGGTTGAGGCAGGGAATGGGGAAGAGAGGAGGAATGGAATTAATATCCAGATCTAAAGGAAATGGGCGGTAAAAAGAGACCTTGTCACCTGCAGGAAGATAAGGTTGGCCAGGGCCAGAGGGCGATTTGGTCCCCTTCTCTAATTAAAGGAGGGCTGACTGTCTGATCTATGACTGAGGGGCAAGGAGGGAAGAACGTGCATCTCTAGAAGACCTCAAGTATAGGAAACCCACTCCTAGGTGGGCAAAGTGGAAACATTAGGTCTAAAAGGTACAGTTCCCACTTCTGCTCCAGAACTTCATAATTGTTAGGAACTACCCAAAAAAAGAGGGAAAAGACCCACATTTCTTATTGTAATCCCAAGTGCTTCCCAGGTCTTACCAATCTGAGGTACAAAGAATGCTACTTTAGCAGATAATCCCAAATTTATCTAGTGCCAAATCCCCACCTGCATAATTGTCAGACCTCTGAGCCTGTTGGCATTTCCCCTCCCTGTTATCCCCCTGGAGTGCCCAGAAGGTCTTCCAGTTGCTTCTGCGGGAGCCTGGCCCACCACCTGAGCCCTGCTCCAAACTGTGACCTCAGCCTTCCCCTCGGGCCAAGAGCTCTGGCAGCCTGCTCACGGCCGCCCACAAGGAAAACTGTTCTGGGACACCCTGTTACTCTACCAGGAGAAGCAAATATCTCTTTGTCACTTGTCTTGTTTGGTCTGGGGACTGGGAGAAATTAAGATATCCAGGCAAAAGAGCAATCTGGAGTTCAGAGACAAGACAGGTCAGTTTGTACTGCATTTTTATGGGCACAAATACATATTATGGAAACTGGCATTTCTAATAATTGCCTCTGATAAATAGCAGTATGCTACAGTGCTCTGTGGTTTCATCATGGCTTTAAAATTAAGACACATGATATAACTTGCACATGCAATTTTTCAATTTTTTTCCTTAATCTTCGTGGATTGTCAGAGATGATAATGATTATTGTTCACTTGGCTAGCTCTGGCCTGGCAGAAGCCTGCAGAAGGAAACAGCCTAACAGCAACATTAGCCCTTTACAGTGGGTTCAACAAGCACTGCCTCTGGCCGAGGCCAGGGTATGAGGGGATCATCATAGAGGGGCTGCTTTTGGGAAACTTGCCCACATTCCTAGAAAGAGAACATTTCAGCCAACAGATTGATCAAATCCCATGGTGGTATTGGTTAACTTTTTTTTATATTAATTTATTTTTTGCTTTTTAAAACTCTACTGAAATTTTTTTTTTTTTTTTGCTCAAAAAGTAATGCATAACTGTTTAAGCAAATCAAATAATTCAGAGGCATTTAATAGTCTCTCCCTTTTTCCCTTCAGTGCCACCATTTTGAGTTTGCCATTTTCCCTGCATACATTTAAATACATCTAAATGGGCTTCCTTGGTAGCACAGTGGTTAAGACTCTGCCTGCCAATGCAGGGGACATGGGTTCGAGCCCTGGTCCGGGAAGATCCCACATGCCACGTAGCAACTAAGCCCGTGTGTCACAACTATTGAGCCTGTGCTCTAGAGCCCGCGAGTCACAGCTACTGAGCCCATGTGCAGCAACTACAGAAACCCCCACACTTTAGGGCCCGTGTGCCACAACTATTGAGCCTGTGTGCTGCAACTACTGACGCCTGCGCACCTAGAGCCTGTGCTCCGCAACAAGGAAAGCCACTGCAATGAGAAGCCCGCACACCACAACAAAGAGTAGCCCCCGCTCACCACAGCTAGAGAAATCCCACGCACAGCAATGAAGACCCAACACAGCCAAATAAATAAATAAAATTATTTTAAAAAAAGAAAGTATTGCCTTTATCTTCTTGTGATGCTGTTTTCTGATTTCCCTACCACTGCTTTGAAGAGTCAGTATTTGAAAAAAGAAAAACAGAAAGAAATGGTTAACCTCTTCATTGGCCTTCAGCGTGGTGGCTCCAATGAGCTGTCATGAATAGCTTTCAGTAACAAATGGGATTATAGTCCTCTTCATCATTCACCCTTTTCACCCCAGTACAGTAGCAATGCTGAGACCTTCAGGGATCACATCAACCAAATCCCAAGGTAGAGATATTTAAATTCAAAAATCCACACTCACTTGCACCTGTTCTTTCCTGACTACTGTGGTGCATTTGGGCTTTGCATCTAACTCCTTGAAAATTTATTTTAAGGTAAATAGAGTCTTGTTTTGAGAGTGAAAAGTTATTTCAACATGCATCCCAGACAGCATGGCCGCAAATGGAGTATAAATACATCAGGATCCCCACTTGAGATTTTCGTTTTAGCCCAGTGCATTCAAAGCAATAATCTACATTGTGCCAAGCCAAGTAGTGAGTGACTACGCTAGGAGGATTAAAAGATTATTTTTTTTAATCCACTGGAACCCAAGCCATAGTCCCTCTATCAGTAACATTAATAACTATAATGGACTAAATTCAGATACCTCTTTTCTTCAAGATTCTGAAAATGTTTTTTGCCAAATGTAACTTACCAAATCACAGATTGATTTTTAGAGCTGGAAAGATCCTTAGAGATCAACCAGACAAACTCCTTATTTAAAGATGATGTTTGAGGCCCAGGGAAGACAGATGACTTGGTCCAGGTCTCTCACATCCACTTACTGACAGAGCAAAACTCAAACCCAGGCGGTCAGATTCTTAGCCTGGGGTGCTTCCTCCCACACTCTTGCTATCCAAAGTATGGTCTGTGGACTTAACCACGTGGCATCACCAAGGAGCTTGTCAGAAAAGCAGAATCTCAGGCTCCACCCCAGATCTGCTGAATCAGAATCTGCATTTTAACAGGAGCCCTCCTCCAGTGTCTGTGTGCACGTTAAAATCTGAGAAGCCCTGCTTTACGTCTCACTGCCACTGCCCACAGCTCCATGACTTTGCATTTGACATCAGACCATTTTCTGGACATGCCCAAGAAAGTGCAGTAAAATAAGTACAATAATCCTGTGGAAAGAACACTCCTTGAGAAAAGTGTTATAGTGACATCTGACCACGGCAATGAAAGAAAAAGATCAGAAGAGGATTCCTCTGGTGTTTTTGCAGCAAACTTAACCTGCGCACTTGGCAAAACAGGGTCCTTGCTCTGAACAAGCTTACAAGATAAGAGAGAGAAATCTAGGGCCCAGGGAGCAAAAATAGCATTGAATTCTAAATCAGGATGCAAAGGGTTTAGGGAAAACTTCCTGTGGGACACTCCTAATTCATCCTCCTCCCTGGTGCCAGAGAGAAACTTCTAAACTGCAACGTTGACCGACTTTTGTCCTTCAGTGACCCACCACTGTCTGCAGGGTAAAGTCCAAAGTCCCCTGAGTTGTTCCTGTGCTTCCTCTTTAGCCTCATCACCCTCTTTCCACATCACCCCTTCTTACACCAAGAACACTGGGCTGCTTGCAGTTCCCTAGTCTGCCATGCCTTCGTTCATCTTGGAGCCTTTGCAAGACACTCCTGCATAATGCATCCTCCCTTCCTCATCCCTTCATATGGCTAATTGTTGCTCATCCTTATGGTCTCTGACAACGTGCCACCAAGAAACATTCTTCAAATTTTGGTTAGGTGCTCCTCCTCTGCACTCCCATTATGCCCTGAGTTATGGACTAAATGTTTGTATCCTCCCAAAATTGGTATGTCGAAGCTTTAATCCCCCAGTGTGATGGTATTTAGAGGTGGGTCCTTTGGGAGGTAATTAGGTCTAAATGAGGTCATGAGAGTAGGGCCCCCATGATGGGATCAGTACCTTTATAAGAAAAGGAAGAGACACCAAAGCTCTGTCTCTGCCATGTGAGGACACAGCAAGAAGGCAGCTGTCTGCAAGTCAGGAAACAGACTCTTACCAGAAACCAAAGAATCAGGCTCTCACCAGGAACCAAATCTGTCAGCACCTTGATCTTGGACTTCCCAGCCTCCAGAACCCTGAGAAATAAATGTCTGTTGTTTAAGCCACCTTGTCTCTGGTATTTTGTTATAGCAGCCTGAGCAGACTAAGATACTCGTGTGTCCCCCACTGTCGTGCTGGCTGGTTATTCCTCATTTGTCCTGCAAACAGCAGGCCCCTTGAGGGCCGGGAGCATGTTTCTCATTGTCCATCCCCAGGACATTGGGCTTGGCACATAAAACACATTCCATAAATGCTTGTTGAATGAAAAAGAAGAGTGTGTGAATAGATTTGTGCTTGCAGGAGATGGAATTTGAGCTGATCCCTGAAAGACAGATTTTAATAGCTATGGAGAGGAGGAAAGGCATGAATAGAGGCACAGGAACAAGGATGGTTATGAGCGTATGAATGAGTGCACGGAGAGAATTAGGGAAGTGAGAAGGATGGGGAAGTTTTGTCTAAGACAGTGGTGAGAGAAAATGGGGTTTGGGGTCAAGCAAAGGAATTTGATTTTCTACTGTTACTGCTGTCAATTCCTCCCTCTCCCCCCAACCCATAGAAGCATGCAGGGATCTTAGTTCCTGGACCAGGGGTGGAATCTGTGCCCCCTGAAGTGGAAGCATGGAGTCTTAACCACTGGACTCCTTAACCAGGGAAGCCCCACTGCTGTCAATTTTTTAAATGTTTTTATTAAAGTATAATATAGATACAATAAAGTGCATATATCTTGAGATTATAGCTTGATGAATTTTTACGTACATACACTGTTAGGGGCTGAATTGCGTCCTCCCCCCCATTCATATGTTTGAGTCCTAAACCTCCAGTACCTCCAAATATGATTGTATTTGGAGACAAGGTCTTTAAAGAGATATTTACATTAAAATGAGGCCATTAAGATGGGCCCTGTGTCCTTATAAGCAAAGGAGATTAGGAAACAGACACACATAAAGGGACCATGTAAAGACACACAGAGAAGATGGCCATCTATAAGCCAAGGAGAGAGGTCTCAGAAGGAACCAACTCAACTGGCACCTTGATCTCAGACTTCTAGCCCCAGACTCTGAGAATATAAACTTCTGTTGTCTAAGCCCCCCAGTCTATGGTATTTGTTACAGCAGCTCCAGCAGGCAAATACACACACTGTGGGTGCACCATCCAGACCCAGATACAAAACATTCCAGCACCGCCCAAAAAATTTGAATTTGACTGCAGTGACAGAAGTCATTTTTGGTCCCTAAGCAGGTGACTCACCAAAGCAAAATGGAATCTTAGGAAGATTAGCAAAGTGATTGGATGAACTGGCAGTAGGGGTGGTGGGGATGAGCAGGGGAGAAAAGAGGGGGAACGGCATGGCTCACAGTCTCTTGCTGAAGTCAAGGAATTGGTGAGAGGATAATGGTGAAGGAAACGAAAGTGCATTTGAAAGGAATGGGAAAATAGCAGTGATGAACAAGAGGGAGGAATCAAAGAAGACTCTGAAGTGTTTGTCTAGGAGACTAAAGTGAGGAAGTATCGAAGACAGATATTGGCTATTTGGAGAAAAGAGTCAGTTGGAGTGGGAAATGCCACACTGGGTTTGGGTCACGCTGGGTTTGAGGGGGTGGCAGCATATTCAAGTGGGTATGACATATCCAGAGGTGGAAATATAAGACAGGAGCCCAAAGCAAGTGAGGATAAGAGTGTGGATGTGACTAGGGACAGAGAAGTGGACCGTGTATGGAGAGAAGGGAAGAAAGGCAAGAATGAATGCTAACACAATAACGAAATAATAATAACTAACATGATTATGTGCTTACTTCCTGAAAGGTGTGCCTTTTACATATTTAATCCTCACAACAATCCTGGAAGGAACATTCTGTCATTATCATGCCTGTTTGACCAAGGAGGAAACTGAGGCACAGAAAGATTAATTCACTTGTTTAAAGTCACACAGCTCATCAGTGGTAGATCTGGTTTCAAGCCCAGGTACCCTGACGCCAGTTCACTCAAGTTAGTGTGCTTAGAGGAAAGAGGAGCCAGCAGCAGAGGAGACCATCTGAGCTCCTTTTTATCCCCCAGTCTCCAAATAAACTGGCCCAGTGCTATTCTATTCTGTAGTTTAAAATTCCTCAAGTTGTGGTGCTGATGTCTTCAGAAATGAACAAGTCTTTGCCATCAGTAAATTCTTCCCAATGCCTAACCTCAAACACCCTGGTTGCACTTTAATAAAGGATGCTGCCTTCCCTCTCTGTTCTGCTGCTTGGGGAGTTTGGATCAGCTGCCTGTCTTTATTATTATCTTGCATCCTTGAAGACAGTATATTTATTAGCAGTTATTCAAATTATTTAAAAATGTGAACTTTCACACTCTTCCTGAACTCTGGCCCTTGAGTCCAAGCTCCTCCTCTGTGGTCTCTTTTCTCCCGGACAGCTCAGGTTTTGTCATCAATCTGGCACATGGAGCCCCAGTATAGCTCATAGTCCCCGCAGGTCTAGGGGAAAACAAGATTACATTTCCACAAATGTGCTTCCATGCATATTTTGCAATTTCAGAGCTGTCCATGAGCCTGAAGAAATATCTTATACTGAAGCAAATAAAAGACATTGGCAGGTGCAAAACTCTGAACCACCAGAATTTAGCCAAAAGGATTTCTAGGCCATTCTCTTCAAACAATTTTGTTTCTTCTCCTATTGTGCTCCAGAGTTCATCTCTCTGTGTGTTATTTTTTAAATCTTTTCCTGATAATTGTGCATTTATAAAATAACAAACACCTCATATGCACCCGGCAAAAGTGCAAACTGTTGCATAATTAAAGAGATACCTATTCCCCAAAACCTAGCATATGTGGTTAAAACACATGATTTGCTCAGTGTTTTAATGGAATGTGTGGCTAAAGGGCCAGAGCCCTACTCAGAATCACCAGCTGAAATGATGCTCAGAGCATTAACCATTATGTTTGTAGTCTTACATTGCCTTTATCATGTTATATTTATTTTTGACCAAGAAAAATCCATTCCTCTTAGCAGAATTCTTTGGAAAGACAGAAAAGAGCCATTGGGGAAACAAAATGCTAAATCTAGAAACATTCTAGATTCCTATTTGTTGGGTTTTCCCCCACCAAGTCATCTGAGAGATATTTCTTGTTCCATAGCAGGTATCCGGCCACGAACATCATAACCTAATTAATCATTGTGGCTATTTATAAGTATGACTTGCATGTAGAATGTTAATTATAATCATATCAACAATTACTATTAACAAGAATGAATTGCCCATGTATTGAGCTTTATGATTTACAAAATAATTTAACTTGTTTAACTATTTTATTTTTATTTATTTATTTTTTTTTAATAAATTTATTTATTTTTGGCTGCACTGGGTCTTTGTTGCTGCGTGCAGGCCTTCTCTAGTTGCGGTGAGCGGGGGCTACTCTTCGTTGTGGTGCGCAGGCTTCTCACTGTGGTGACTTCTCTTGTTGCGGACTCAGGCTCTAGGCGAGCGGGCTTCAGTATTTGTGGCATGCGGACTCAGTGTTGTGGCTCGCAGGCTCTAGAGCACAGGCTCAGTAGTTGTGGCACACGGGCTTAGTTGCTCCGCGGCGTGTGGGATCTTCCTGGACCAGGTCTCGAACCTGTGTCCCCTGCATTGGCAGGCAGATTCTCGACCACTGTGCCACCAGGGAAGTCCCTGTTTAACTATTTTAGATTTCCCCAATGACCCTGAGATAGGCAAGGTAGATTTTACTTTATTTTATTTTTAAATTTATTTATTTTTTGCTGCATTGGGTCTTCATTGCTGCGCATGGGCTTTCCCTAGTTGCGGTGAGCGGGGCCTATTCTTTGTTGCATTGAGCGGGCTTCTTATTGTGGTGGCTTCTCTTGTTGTGGAGCACAGGCTCTAGGCACGCACGCAGGCTTTGGTAGTTGTGGCTTGTGGCCTCTAGAGCGCAGGCTCAGTAGTTGTGGCACACGGGATTAGTTGCTCTGCGGCATGTGGGATCTTCCCTGACCAGGGCTTGAACCCATGTCCCCTGCCTTGGTAAGCGGATTCTTAACCACTGCACCACCAGAGAAGTCCCAGCAAGGTAGATTTTTGTATTCCCATTTTATAGGTAAGAACACGGAAGCACAGAAAGAGATGAAGTGAGTTTCCAAATAATATATAGTTGGAGAGATAAAGCTTTGTAGGTCACATTTGCTTATAGATTGACAGGAGAATGAATATAATCTCGAGTTATGATTTATTTACAGAGTTTAAGTACTTAAACTATCTATACCCGGTGAGCATCTATGTAGCCAAGCAAATAATCTCAAGACCTAGCTAGCCGTTTCCTATCTTGTAGATTATATCAGCTGAGAAACTGTCCATCACATCTATCTAAAGAGTCCAAACTTGAGACATGTAATTCTCTGATAAGTTTCAGTTTTGAGGCTAAAAGTTCTCAAACTTTCAGAACATGATACCAGGCCAATTTTGCCTCATTTAGATGATGGGGTAAAATGTTTTTAATGTATTCCTTCCATGATAAAAGTGGGTGACCCATTTCCTTCATTAACATCAATAATTCACATTAACACTTGGATAGCACCTTAGTTTGTCAAAGCATATTCACTTATAGCATTTGATTCTGTCTGAGACTCTACGACCCAGGTTGGGTTCATAGTAACATTCTCATTTTCCAGACACGAAGACCAAGGTACAGTTAATAAAATAGTCAAGTATTTAAGGCATGCCTACTATGTGGTGGAGACTACACTAAGTGATGGGGTGATAACAATACTGATAAAAAGTACATGCAATCCCGCCTCTTAATGTTTTCAGTCTAGTGCAGGGAGTAGACAACGAAATAATCACACCAACAAATGTAAAATTTGAACTGAATGTAATAGTGCTTTCATCCACATATTCCATCAAAACATTGTATAAGCCATGTGTTTTAAGAAACATGTAAGGTGAGAGAGCTTCAAGATGGCGGAAGAGTAAGACGTGGAGATCACCTTCCTCCCCACAAATACATCAGAAATACATCTACATGTGGAACAACTCCTACAGAACACCTACTGAACGCTGGCAGAAGACCTCAGACCTCCCAAAAGGCAAGAAACTCCCCACGTACCTGGGTAGGGCAAAAGAAAAAAGAAAAAGCAGAGACGAAAGAATAGGGACGGGACCAGAACCAGTGGGAGGGAGCCGTGAAGGAGGAACGGTTTTCACACACTAGGAAGCCCCTTTGCGGGCGGAGACTGCGGGGGGCAGAGGAGGGGGCTTCAGAGCCACGGAGGAGAGCGCAGCAACAGGGGTGCGGAGGGCAAAGCAGAGAGATTCCCGCACAGAGGAGCGGTGCCGACCAGCACTCACCAGCCTGAGAGGCTTGTCTGCTCACCCGCTGGGACGGGCGGGGGCGGGGAGCTGAGGCTCGGACTTTAGAGGTCGGATCCCAGGGAGAGGACTGGGGTTGGCTGCGTGAACACAGCCTGAAGGGGCTAGTGCGCCATGGCTAGACAGGAGGGAGTCCGGGAAAAACTCTGGAGCTGCCGAGGAGGCAAGACTTTTTCTTGCCTCTTTGTTTCCTGGTGCGCAAGGAGAGGCGATTCAGAGCGCCGCTTAAAGGAGCTCCGGAGACGGGCACGAGCTGCAGCTATCAGCGCGGACCCCAGAGATGGGCATGGGACGCTAAGGCTGCTGCTGCCGCCACCAAGAAGCCTGTGTATGAGCATAGGTCACTCTCCACACCTCCCCTCCCTGGAGCCTGTGCAGCCCGCCACTGCCAGGGTCCCGTGATCCAGGGACAACTTCCCCGGGAGAACGCACAGCACACCTCAGGCTGGTGCAACGTCACGCCGGCCTCTGCCGCTGCAGGCTCGCCCCGCATCCGTACCCCTCCCTCCCCCAAGCCTGAGTGAGCCAGAGCCCCCTAATCAGCTGCTCCTTTAACCCCGTCCTATCTGGGCGAAGAACAGACGCCCTCAGGTGACCTACACGCAGAGGCGGGTCCAAATCCAAAGCTGAACCCCAGGAGCTGTGCGAACAAAGAAGAGAAAGGGAAATCTCTCCCAGCAGCCTCAGGAGCAGTGGATTAAATCTCCACAATCAACTTGATGTATCCTGCATCTGTGGAATACCTGAATAGACAACGAATCATCCCAAATTGAGGAGGTGGACTTTGGGAGCAATGATATATATATATATTTTTTTTCCCTTTTTCTCTTTTTATGAGTGTATATGTATGCTTCTGTGTGTGATTTTGTCTGTATAGCTTTGCTTTTACATTTGTCCTAGGGTTCCATCTGTCCGGTTTTTTTTGTTTGTTTGTTTGTTTTTAAGTATACTTTTTAGCATTTGTTATCATTGGTTGATTTGCTTTTTGGTTTGGTTGCTCTCTTCTTTCTTTTAAAATTTTTTTTATTACTTAAAAATTTTTTTCTTAATAATTATTTTTTATTTTTTAATGTAATAACTTTATTCCATTTTATTTCACTGTATTTTATTTTATCTTCTTCTTTCTTTCTTTCTTTCTTTCTTTCTTTTCTCCCTTTTATTCTGAGCTGTGTGGATGACAGGCTCTTGGTGCTCCAGCCAGGCGTCAGGGCTGTGCCTCTGAGGTGGGAGAGCCAAGTTCAGGACACTGGTCCACAAGAGACCTCCCAGCTCCACGTAATATCAAATGGTGAAAATCTCCCAGAGATCTCCATCTCAGCGCCAAGACCCAGTTCCACTCAATGACCAGCAAGCTGCAGTGCTGGACACCCTATGCCAAACAACTAGCAAGACAGGAACACAACCCCATCCATTAGCAGAGAGGCTGCCTAAAATAATGATAAGGCCACAGACACCTGAAAACACACCACCAGACGTAGACCTGCCCACCAGAAAGACAAGGTCCAGCCTCATCCACCAGAACACAGGCACTAGTCCCCTCCACCAGGAAGCCTACACAATCCACTGAACCAACCTTAGCCACTGGGAACAGACACCAAAAACAACGGGAACTACAAACCTGTAGCCTGAAAAAAGGAGACCCCAAACACAGTAAGTTAAGCAAAATGAGAAGACAGAGAAACACACAGCAGATGAAGGAGCAGGGTCAAAACCCACCAGACCTAACAAATGAAGAGGAAATAGGCAGTCTACCTGAAAAAGAGTTCAGAATAATGATAGTAAACATGATCCAAAATCTTGGAAATAGAATGGAGAAAATACAAGAAACGTTTAGCAAGGACCTAGAAGAACTAAAGAGCAAACAAACAGTGATGAACAACACAATAAATGAAATTAAAAATTCTCTAGAAAGGATCAGTAGCAGAATAACTGAGGCAGAAGAACGGATAAGTGACCTGGAAGATAAAATAGTGGAAATAACTACTGCAGAGCAGAATAGAGAAAAAAGAATGAAAAGAAATGAGGACAGTCTCAGAGACCTCTGGGACAACATTAAACGCACAAACATTTGAATTATAGGGGTCCCAGAAGAAGAAGAGAAAAAGAAAGGGACTGAGAAAATATTTGAAGAGATTATAGTTGAAAACTTCCCTAATATGGGAAAGGAAATAGTCAAGTCCAGGAAGCACAGAGAGTCTCATACAGGATAAATCCAAGGAGAAACATGCCAAGACATATTAATCAAACTATCAAAAATTAAATACAAAGAAAAAATATTAAAAGCAGCAAGGGAAAAATAACAAATAACACATAAGGGAATCCCCATAAGGTTAACAGCTGATCTTTCAGCAGAAACTCTGCAAGCCAGAAGGGAGTGGCAGGACATATTTAAAGTGATGAAGGAGAAAAACCTACAACCAAGATTACTCTACCCAGCAAGGATCTCATTCAGATTTGATGAAGAAATTAAAACCTTTACAGACAAGCAAAAGCTAAGAGAATTCAGCACAACCAAACCAGCTTTACAACAAATGCTAAAGGAACTTCTCTAGGCAGGAAACACAAGAGAAGGAAAAGACCTACAATAACAAACCCAAAACAATTAAGAAAATGGTAATAGGAACATACACATTGATAATGACCATAAATGTAAATGGATTAAATGCTCCAACCAAAAGACATAGACTGGCTGAATGGATATAAAAACAAGACCCGTATATACGCCGTCTACAAGAGACCCACCTCAGACCTAGAGACACATACAGACTGAAAGTGAGGGGATGGAAAAAGATATTCCATGCAAATGGAAATCAAAAGAAAGCTGGAGTAGCAATTCTCATATCAGACAAAATAGACTTTAAAACAAAGACTATTATAAGAGACAAAGAAGGACACTACATAATGATCAAGGGATCAATTCAAGAAGAAGATATAACAATTGTAAATATTTATGCACCCAACATAGGAGCACCTCAATACTTAAGGCAAAGGCTAACAGCCATAAAAGGGGAAATCAACAGTAACACAATCATAGTAGGGGACTTAAACACCCCACTTTGACCAATGGACACATCATCCAAAATGAAAATAAATAAGGAAACAGAAGCTTTACATGATACATTAAACAAGATGGACTTAATTGATATTTATAGGACATTCCATCCAAAAACAACAGGATACACATTCTGCTCAAGTGTTCATGGAACATTCTCCAGGATAGATCATATCTTGGGTCACAAATCAAGCCTTGGTAAATTTAAGAAAATTGAAATCGTATCAAGTATCTTTTCCGACCACAGCGCTATGAGACTAGATATCAATTACAGGAAAAAATCTGTAAAAAATACAAACAACACATGGAGGCTAAACAATACACTACTTAATAACCAAGATATCACTGAAGAAATCAAAGAGGAAATCAAAAAATACCTAGAAACAAATGATAATTAAAACACAACGACCCAAAACCTATGGGATGCAGCAAAAGCAGTTCTAAGCAGGAAGTTTGTAGAAATACAAACCTACCTTAAGAAACAAGAAACATCTCAAATAAACAACCTAACCTTACACCTAAAGCAATTAGAGAAAGAAGAACAAAAAAACCCCAAAGGTAGCAGAAGGAAAGAAATCATAAAGATCAGATCAGAAATAAATGAAAAAGAAATTAAGGAAACAATAGCAAAGATCAATAAAACTAAAAGCTGGTTCTGTGACAAGATAAACAAAATTGATAAACCATTAGCCAGACTCATCGAGAAAAAAAGGGAGAAGACTCAAATCAATAGAATTAGAAATGAAAAAGGAGAAGTAACAACTGACAGAGAGATTACTGCAAGCAATTGTATGCCAATAAAATGGACAACCTGGAAGAAATGGACAGATTCTTAGAAATGCACAACCTTCCAAGATTGAACCAGGAAGAAATAGAAAATATGAACAGACCAATCACAAGCAATAAAATTGAAACTGTGATTAAAAATCTTCCAACAAAAGCCCAGGACCAGATGGCTTCACAGACGAATTCTATCAAACATTTAGAGAAGAGCTAACACCTATCCTTCTCAAACTCTTCCAAAATATAGCAGAGGGAGGAACACTCCCAAACTCATTCTACGAGGCCACCATCACCCTGATACCAAAACCAGACAAAGATGTCACAAAGAAAGAAAACTACAGGCCAATATCACTGATGAACATAGATTCAAAAATCCTCAACAAAATACTAGCAAACAGAATCCAATAGCACATTAAAAGGATCATACACCATGATCAAGTGGGGTTTATCCCAGGAATGCAAGGATTCTTCAATGTATGCAAATCAATCAATGTGATACACCATATTAACAAATTGAAGGAGAAAAATCATATGATCATCTCAATAGATGCAGAGAAAGCTTTCGACCAAATTCAACACTCATTTATGATAAAAACCCTCCAGAAAGTAGGCACAGAGGGAACTTTCCTCAACATAATAAAGGCCATATATGACAAACCCACAGCCAACATCGTCCTCAATGGTGAAAAACTGAAACCATTTCCACTAAGATTGGGAACAAGACAAGGTTGCCCACCCTCACCACTATTATTCAACATAGTTTTGGAAGTTTTAGCCACAGCAATCAGAGGAGAAAAAGAAATAAAAGGAATCCAAATAGGAAAAGAGGAAGTAAAGCTGTCACTGTTTGCAGATGACATGATAGTATACATAGAGAATCCTAAAGATGCTACCAGAAAACTACTAGAGCTAATCAATGAATTTGGTAAAGTAGCAGGATACAAAATTAATGCACAGAAATCTCTTGCATTCCTATACACTAATGATGAAAAATCTGAAAGTGAAATTAAGAAAACACTCCCATTTACCATTGCAACAAAAAGAATAAAGTATCTAGGAATAAACCTACCTAAGGAGACAAAAGACTTGTATGTAGAAAATTATAAGACACTTATGAAAGAAATTAAAGATGATACAAACAGATGGAGAGATATACCATGTTCTTGGAAGAATCAACATTGTGAAAATGACTCTGCTACCCAAAGCAATCTACAGATTCAATGCAATCCCTATCAAACTACCACTGGCATTTTTCACAGAACTAGAACAAAAAATTTCACAATTTGTATGGAAACACAAAAGACCCCGAATAGCCAAAGCAATCTTGAGAAAGAAAAATGGAGCTGGAGGAATCAGGCTCCCTGACTTCAGATTATACTACAAAGCTACAGTAATCAAGACAGTATAGTACTGGCACAAAAACAGACATATAGATCAATGGAACAGGATAGAAAGCCCAGGGATAAACCCATGCACATCTGGTCACCTTATCGTTGATAAAGGAGGTAACAATATACAGTGGAGAAAAGACAGCCTCTTCAATAAGTGGTGCTGGGAAAACTGGACAGCTACATGTAAAAGAATGAAATTAGAACACTCCCTAACACCATACACAAAAATAAACTCCAAATGGATTAAAGACCTAAATGTAAGGCCAGACACTATCAAACTCTTAGAGGAAAACATAGGCAGAACACTCTATGACATAAATCACAGCAAGATCCTTTTTGACCCACCTCCTAGAGAAATGCAAATAAAAACAAAAATAAACAAATGGGACCTAATTAAACTTAAAAGCTTTTGCACAGCAAAGGTAACCATAAACAAGACGAAAAGACAACCCTCAGAATGGGAGAAAATATTTGCAAATGAAGCAACTGACAAAGGATTAATCTCCAAAATTTACAAGCAGCTCATGCAGCTCAATCTCAAAAAAACAACCCAATCCAAAAATGGGCAGAAGACCTAAAAAGACATTTCTCCAAAGAAGATACACAGATTGCCAACAAACACATGAAAGAATGCTCATCATTAATCATTAGAGAAATGCAAATCAAAACTACAATGAGGTATCATCTCACACTGGTCAGAATGGCCATCATCAAAAAATCTACAAACAATAAATGCTGGAGAGGGTGTGGAGAAAAGGGAACCCTCTTGCACTGTTGGTGGGAATGTAAATTGATACAGCCACTATGGAGAACAGTATGGAGGTTCCTTAAAAAACTAAAAATAGAGCTACCATACGACCCAGCAATCCCACTACTGGGCATATACCCTGAGAAAACCATAATTCCAAAAGAATCATGTACCAAAATGTTCATTGCAGCTCTATTTACAATAGCCAGGACATGGAAGCAACCTACGTGTCCATCGACAGATGAATGGATAAAGAAGATGTGGCACATATATACAATGGAATATTACTCAGCCATAAAAAGAAACGAAATTGAGTTATTTGTAGGAGGTGGATGGACCTAGAGTCTGTCCTACAGAGTGAAGTAAGTCAGAAAGAGAAAAACAAATACTGTATGCTAACACATGTATATGGAATCTAAAAAAAAAATGGTCACGAAGAACCTAGGGGCTAGACGGGAATAAAGACACAGACCTACTAGAGAATGGACTTGAGGACACGGGGAGGGGGAAGGGTAAGCTGGGACAAAGTGAGAGAGTGGCATGGACATATATACACTACCAAACGTAAAATAGATAGCTAGTGGGAAGCAACCGCATAGCACAGGGAGATCAGCTCGGTGCTTTGTGACCACCTAGAGGGGTGGGATAGGGAGGGTGGGAGGGAGGGATACGCAAGAGGGAAGAGTTATGAGGACATATGTATATGTATAACTGATTCACTGTTATAAAGCAGAAACTAACACACCATTGTAAAGCAATTATACTCCAATAAAGATGTTTAAAAACAAACAAACAATAAACAACAGCAAAAAAAAGTAAGGTTTTAAAAAACATGCCAGGTTTTTATGAAAAGGAGAAGACTGTATTAGTCTGGGAACCTAGAATATGGGGATATGGCTTTTTTTTTTTTTTTTTTTTTTTTTTTGGCCACGGTGCATAGCTTGCAGGATTTTAGTTCCCAGACCAGGGATTGAACCTGGGCCCACAGCAGTGAAACTGCCACGTCCTAACCACTGGACTACCAGAGAATTCCAGGGATTTGGCCTTTTCAAGGAGACCCAGCACAGCTTTCCTGGGGAAGTAAAATGATCTGAGGGTATAGGGGATAAGTAAATGGAAAGAGAAGAGATTGATTTTTGGAGCCAGAGAAAGAAGCCCTGTAATGGAGAGAAGCTCAGCATGACAATTGGAGGTCAATGTGATGGGATGGCAGAGCATGGAAGAATGCAACTCAGTGCAAAGCTGAAAAGATTGCTTCTATGTGAAAGGTTTTAAACTTTCATTCTAATGACAATGAGAAGGCATAAAAGATCTTTAAGTATTGGGAAAGGGGCACAATTTGGTCTGTGGTTAGGAAAAATTATTCCAGATATGATGTAGAGGACACATTGAAGGGAGCCATTGAATAGTCAGATGACTATTTCAGATGTCCAAGTGAAGGAGGGTGGACCATGGATTGAAGTTGGAGAGAAGATGGATTTGAGAGATTTTTAGTAGGTAAATTTGATGGGACTAGATGGTAGGTTGAATATGGGGATGAGTATAAAGAAGTAAAAGGTGACCCCAACATTCCAGGCTTGTGCAAATGGGTCATGGTTGTACAATGGAGAATACTAGAAGTGCAGACTTGTGGCATGGAGATCATGAGTTTGGTTTGGGATGATCATAAGACATCCAACAAGAGCTCCAAGAAGAGTTGATTTATGGAGGTGAAACATAGAGGTCTGGGCTAGGGATACAAATTTGTGAGTCATTCTCATGTAGGTGATAATTAGAGCCATAGATGTGGATGAGACACGATCACCCAGAGAGAGATTATGAAGTGAGAAGAAAAGAGGGTCCTAGAAAGAGCCTCTTTGAAAAACACATCCATTGGATTTAGCAGTATGGAGGTCACTGGTGACCTTAGGAGTGGGAGTCAGAAGCTAGATTGCAATGGATTGAAGAGAGTGGGAGATGAGGCTATGGAGACTATGAACTAAGCAGCAGTTTCAGAGTTGGTTTTGAAGCACATTTAGGCTCTAAAGCACATGTAATAAAAAATATAACAATAAGTAATGAAAGCCAGTTTTTAGTTTGAATTTGAAAATACGGAAATAAGCAAAGTTAAAATTTGCTTTGCGGTTTGTCTCACCTTCCTCTTCTGCTACCCTCTCCTCGAAGCATTCAAGATGCTTTCAGGATTTCCCACTCCAGCTTGACTTTCCAGGCTGACCCCATGTCCTCTGGCCCGTTGGCTCCCTGCCTGCACTACTTAGCACCCCCAACCTGCTTTTAGAAAGCTGGCATACTGGGGAAGGACCTGGTAAACCAATTCTTACCAAGTGTTGTGTAGTAACACTCTGGGCTAGGGGTTTGCTTTTTCACTGGGGACAATTCCATAACAAGTCTGAGAGTCTGGGCATACAGTTTAGGATGGGCAGGTATAAACTAAGGGAGTCTGATAAGGAGATCATATTGTGGAGTGGAAGTAGCACCAACATGCTAGATAATCTCAAATAAGTCATTTCATCTCTCTGGACCCCCCTGTTTTTCATTTGTCAAATCTGGTATTGGATTATATCTCCCAGCCCTTCCAGGCCTGGCATTGTTGGTTTCTGCAGCAAACCCAGACCCAGTTGATGACATGCTCCTTGGGAAGGGTAAGAAGGGAGAGAATGGATGGAGAGAGAGAGAGAGAGAGATGGGAGAGAGATGGGAGAGAGACAGGCATTTCTCCTGCCCCTAGGAAGAAGAAGAAGAAGTCAGGGCTGGGACTGAGGTCTGATATTCAGGTCACTACCACCGGCTCCAGGACCATTTTCTTATGCAGGACCCAGGTTCTGTCAATAAGCTAATGTATCCCTGCTGGTATCAAAGACAAGATCAGCCCACACTGGTCTAATCTGATCTCCTGCCAGCAAGGAAGAAGGTTTAAAGTTAGGTTAAGCTAGAACAGAATCAACTGAGGTGTGTAAATCAGATCGCGTTCTAAGTGCTCTGAGAAGCTGCTATTTTTTAAAAGAGAACTCCTGAAGGCAATCTTCAGTAAAGTGAGGAGTCCTTTTGTAGAAGGCATAAATGCCCCTGTCTTTATCCCTTTTTAATCACCTAAATGTTCGTCTATCAGGTTTCCATAAGCCACCAGGTACATTTGTGCTTAATAACAACATGCAGTAAAGAAGTGGTTGAGATGCTCTGATAAAGATTAATGCTTGACTTCCTCTTGCAATTCTTTCCTATACTGCATTTCACATTGAAAACCACTTTTCCCTTTGCACTGTAGCTTTTGAAATATTCCTTATGAAGTCACTTTACGCAGTAGATAGTGAAGAAGATGTGCTGTTATCAGGAACGGGATGTGACGTGCATCCAAAATACTTCCCCTAATGAAGAACCGTAGTCTGGAAACAGACGGATGGTGTGTGACAGGTGAGCAGCTCTGTGTCTGAGCTGTAGTTTGGGGAAAGGGATTCCAGTAAGCTGTATGAGTGAGGCCTCTGTGTTTCTGTCCTTGTTGGCTTCCCCTCCCAAAGCAGGCTAACACTCTGACCTCCATTTACAGTCACCACTTCGTTCATTTGGAGAAGACAAGCTGTCCAAGTTAATCCATTAGTTAGCCTTCTGCATTAACACAAAACACATGGTGCTCCATGCTTCATTAGTACAGACAAGGTGTTCCAGTCACTGTGTCCCTGCATAGAGCATACTGTGGTGGCTGCCCCCAAATGAATGCCTTCATGCTCTGTACCTTTCCTAACACACCGCCTCAGTCCGTGGCCATTCTCTTCACTCGACGAACCTGGACAAAGCCTTCTGATCTCCTGCCAGCAGCCACTTCTGTGTTGATTAATACTTCCGTCCCTCTCTGCGCCAGGCCAAACCAAGCTGGGCTTGCCTCCTCTAGTGTTTGCTGCCCATCCAGAAGAACAAGAGAACTGCAGCTGGACAGATCTGTCGGCCCAGGGCCGGCCCTAGAGACGAGATGATTAGGGAAGATAATGATGAATGAAGGACTCACAGGTGAAAAATGACTTCTTTGGAATCCTTATTGATCGGCCAGCTGAGGCCTTTTTCATGTGGAACCTAAATTTGACATCTCAAATTGAACCTGACTCTTGAATAGCTCATGCAGTTTTAGACCTGGCAGTAATTTTAGATGGAATCTAGGGCTTTGCCTAGATGGGGAAACCGAGGCCCTGAGCATGAAAATGACTTACCCAAAATAACACAGAGGGTCAATGGCAAAGTCAGGGCTGGGACTGAGGTCTGATATTCAGGTCACTACCACCGGCTCCAGGACCATTTTCTTATGCAGGACCCAGGTTCTGTCAATAAGCTAATGTATCCCTGCTGGTATAAAAGACAAGATCAGCCCACACTGGTCTAATCTGGACCTTGGCTCCAAAAAGGGTAGTAAAAAAAAGATGGACAGAAGGGGGCATAGTGCTTGGGGAGGGAGGAACCAATCTGATAAGGAGTAGCCAAGAAAACTGCTACTGCTACTGCTACTAATATATGAGGGGCTGGAGGAAGGCACAAGATGGTGCTGAAAATGCATAGTCTCCTTTTGGAGAGAGCTCTCTTTCCTAAGAAACATTTCACTTTGGGATGTATTTACTCCATGAAGTGAAGAATCTGAGGATGGAATGAAGAAGCTCTACCAAGCAGGCCCTGGCAGTCGGAGGCAATGGGGAATGGTACCTTCTCTTAACAGGCAATCCAGGGGTAGGACCTGGATTGGGGAGAAACGCAAATTGCCTGAAAGTACAGCAGGGCATGCCCCTCCCACAGAGTATGAGAGATCCAGATTCCCCAATTCAAATGCAAACCACACTGGGAGCCCCTACCAGCCTCATCTCAGTGATCAGTTAACACGTTGGCATGCATTATCACTGCGTGGGTTTGTAGCCTGCAAGTAAATGGATGGTCATGGTCAGGGCTGGGCAAAGACCCACTCTGCCTGCTTCACACAGCATAGCTGTGCATAGCTGTGCACATGCTCACATAGCACATATGCTTCACATAGCTGTGCATAACTCCACAGATTGTGGAGCTCTGGTCCATGGAAAACAAAGCATCACCTCATCGTCCCATTCTCGGTAAAGGTTCTTGGATCCCCTTGTTAATGAGAAAGGAGAATCATTAGAGCCACACAACAAACAGTCACATTACTCATACATACCTTCAAAACAGTGTACACAATTTGCCAAGTACTGTGCTAAGCACTAGGCTGCAAAAGTGACTAAGGTATAGCCCTGCCTGAGCTGGACACATCTAGTGGGGAAGACAGATGTCCACACAGCTAACTAATGAAATGGGATAAGGGCTGTACAAAAAGAAGGGAAATGAACTAAAATTTGCTACTAAGCTACTACGACCCAGTAACTTTCATCCATTCCTTCATTAGCTCATTCACCAGACATTTATTAAATGTCTGTAGAAGCTGTGCGAAGAATGCAAAGATGAATGGAAAAGATCTTTGCCCTTGAAGAAATCACATATTACAAGGGAAAGATAAATGGATAAACAATATGTTAAAAAAATGTTACAGTTGCTATTTCAAACGCCTGTGCATGCACAAAAGATGTTCAAAGGAGTCGATTTTTAAGCATCTCAAAGTGTCTCAGGTTTTATATAAAAGGGTACATACTGTTTGAGTCCATTTATATGAAGTTCTAGAACAAGCAAAACTAATCTACTATGAAAAAATCAGAACAGTCGTTGCCTTTGAGTGGGGTGGGTGGCACTTCCCTTGACTAGGGGTTGGGTTATACAGTTATATGCATTTTTCAAAACGCATTGAGTGGTACACAAAATTTGTGCATTTCATTGCTTGTAGATTTACCTAAAAATGAACTCTAAGCAAATATTGAATTCTAGATAATGATATACATGATGAAGTATTTGGGGGGGGAGGTGTACCGATATCTGCAACTTACTTTGAATTGCATCCAAAAAATAAGACAGAAGGATAGAAGAATGCATAGATGAATGGAGATGTGTTAAAGCAAATATAGTAAAATGTCAGTTGTAGAATTTAGGTAGTAGGTATGCAGTTGTACACTGTACAATGCTTTCAATTTTTCTGAAAGTTTGAAAAATTTCAAAATAAAATATTAGTGGGGAAAAATGAGTCTTGAAAGTAAAATAGGCATCCCCCAGGCAAACAGGATGAGAAGGGGCTAAGCTAAACCCATTTCCACTTTTGTAACCCTCATCTGCCTTTCCGCCTCCTCTACAGAGCCTAAAATAGCTAACTATTTACTTATCTCCTTGCCACTTTGGGTAGTTGTGTGGCACAGTTCTGGCCAATGAAGCATTAAGTGAACTCTGCTGGTTCTTCTGGGAAAGCTTTTGTTTAGTGGGTGCTGCCCCTTCCTGACTCGAACACAAACATGATACCTGGAGATGCAGCAGGCTCTTGCAACCGTGAAGGCAAATCTAAAAGAATAAGACTCCTGCCCTGACTTTACTGGGCAGTGGAACCAGTGTCAGCAGCAGCCCATCTCCAGACTTCCTGCTGTATTTAAAAAAAAAAAAAAGGATGGACTTGAGGACACGGGGAGGGGGAAGGGGAAGCTGGGACGAAGTGAGAGAGTGGCATGGACATATATACACTACCAAATGTAAAATAGATAGCTAGTGGGAAGCAGCCGCATAGCACAGGGAGATCAGCTCGGTGCTTTGTGACCACCTAGAGGGGTGGGATAAGAAGGGTGGGAGGGAGACGCAAGAGGGAGAGGATATGGGGATATATGTATATGTATAGCTGATTCACTTTGTTATAAAGCAGAAACTAACACACAATTGTAAAGCAATTGTACTCCAATAAAGATGTTAAAAAAAAAAAAAAGAAATCCTTGTTTGTTTTAGTCACTGTTAGTCACGTTTTCTGTTACTTGCAACTGAAACATTATGAGCACAGAAGTGTAAAACAGCCTGGTTTTCAGGTAATTACAAGCAATCTGATGGCTGGATCCAGAGTTTGGGGAGGAAAATGTGGAGTAGAAGATGCAGCTATAGAGGTTGGAATAGGCCAGACCCTGGAGGACTCAATGCAATACTAAAGACTTTGGATTCTCTGAAGGCATTAGAGCATGGGGGTAACCTGATCAGATTGCCTTTTAGAGCAGTGGTTCTCAAACGTTTATGAATATTAGAATCATCTGGAGTTAAAAGTGCAGATTCCCAAGCCCCACGTCCAGAGATTCTGATTGTCAGAGATGTTGTTGGTGCCCTGCCCATATCCTCTCTTTTATCAGCAGCTTCTGTGACCAGTTCCATGCACAGACAGCTTCCTGTCTCAATACCTCTGTGATTCTCTGCCTGATGGCTTTCTCTGGTCACAGAAGCATGCTGTGTGCACCCACGAGACAGGCCAGAAGTGTCAGGGAGTTAATGCTCCCAAGGGCAACCTTTGACCAATGAGGAATGGGAGCTGGTGGATAAATACTCCAGCTTCCTCTCTTACGGGTGGGAAAATTCTGAAGTGTGTGCCTAGCAGCCTCTCAGGTCCCCTTGGGGTTGAGTTCCACTTGCCCACAGTGATAACTCTCTCATTAATATACTTTTTACTGGTTTTTCTTTCCTTCCCTGTCTCCCTTCCCCAGACCCCCACCAGTACACTGCTGGGATCACCTCTCAAATAAACATCTGGCACCCAAATCCTTGTCTAAGGTTCTGCTTTTGCCAGAACCCAAACTAGGACGCTGATTCAGAAACCCAGGGCGGGGCCTGGGAATGTGCATTTTAACCGTCACCCCTCTCTAAGTATTCAGATAGTGGACTGAATCTCAGTCCCTCTACCACAAGTAACTTTCCCTGTTGCCACTGGCAGACGAATTTGTAGATTAGAGTGAAATTCTTTGGTGGCAAGCAGATTTTTCAGTTGAATTGAGACCAAGAGATTAAGCAAATTCTCTAGCTAATTCAGTTAATCTGTGAAAAGTTTTCAAACATAAGCATTTTCAAAGATAAGAGCTAACTGCAAGGGCCCCAGATCAGTTTATGACATTGAAACAGGTAATCAGGAGATTGTCAAAACCCCACTACATAAATATATAAGAATAAATAAAGAATCCTGACTGTTCTTTACCTTATAACACCCAGAATAATTTTTCGTCTGAATTTATCTTTTACTGAAAAAAGAGAGGACAACTAGATCTTATCAGCTGAAGCAGTAATTTTATTGTGTTTAGGGGCCAGGTAAAAGCTGTCTCCTGTTGTTTTAACATTCCCTTACTAATAAAGAGATGGGTCACATATTTTGATACCATTTTTTGGCCTCAAATTAGGATCCTGGGAGGAGGAGCTCGTGGAGAAGAAGTGGATGCAAGAGGCGCCAGATCGGGTTGTTGGGTTCCTCTGATGAGGCCATTTCACCAGCCATGAGCATCAGCTTCCTCTTCAAAAGCTCAGGTAAGGTGACCAAAACAGGAAAGGTAGTGTTCCCTCATGGTATGCTGTGGCTCATGAATTTTATTTATTTATTTATTTAGCTGCACTGGGTCTTAGTTGCAGCATGCAGGATCTTTAGTTGCGGCATGCATGCAGGATCTAGTTCCCCGACCAGGGATCGAACCTGGGCCCCCTGCATTGGGACCGTGGAGTCTTACCCACTGGACCACCAGGGAAGTCCCTGTGGCTCATGAATTTTAAAAAAGCATCATTTAAAGCGGTTTCCAAGTACTGTTCCAGGGGGTCAGTTATTCCCACAAAGGGAACTTTTAGACTTGCCTGAAATACCAGCACCTCATTAGTGATGGTGGGCAGCCACGCCATTCCCTGTACCTCCACGCTGCCCCAGCTTTGCTTTTGGTAGGGCATCCCGGTCTCTGTGCCTTTTTTGTCAGGTGGAATCACAGCACCGTTCCCTGCTGTTGTTATCAAAGGTTAGGCCTAATGCCATTGATGACAGACAGGTTGTTAGAGAGCCTTCCCATCAAAATCTTTAAGAGTTAGACATTTCTCTTCAACTCTATCTACTGATATCATTTCACTGGCTCTTCTGTGGGAAATGAAGATGCAAGCTGTCAGAAAAGTAAGTATGGGCAAAGCTGCGGACTGATAGAAGATAAAAGAGGAATGCAGAAATACCACCTGATCAGCTTTTCTTTAATCTTAACAGAAGGGACGTAGGGAAAGTTTGCATTTCTACACCTTGGGTTAGTGTTCACTTGCTGTCTTTTTCTGTAGTTGAAGAGTGAGTTTTCACTCCGAGGAAGCATGCAATGCCACCTAGAAGTCTCAAGGAAAGCTTAGAAAGAGAGTATTTTGGCACAACAGGAAGATAGGAACAATTTTACCCATACCCTGAGTTACAAGGGAAAAGGTTACCTTTTTCACTAAATCACTTTTATTGCTTGCCAATCACAAACAACTCTTAGAAAGCCTATAAGTCTATGCACATGCATTTCTGGGTAATACGGAGATTCCAAGAGGTAAGGGGCACAGTCTCAGCCCTGGAGAAATTCAGTGTCCTAGAAGAGAAATGACAAGATTCTAAAAGGTAAATAACAATCTGAGCATGCATATGCTATGTGATAAATGGCAACAGTATGAGTCAGTAATGTTATTACAAGGTTCACATAGGTATCTCTTATTACAGGGTTCACATAGATATCTCTTAATAATAGGGCAGACATCCCCTTCCTTAGGATATGTTATTTATTGGGGGAGTACAGGGAAGGTAGGAATGTAATTGCTTAGAGTAATTTTGATGTTTGCACATAAATGCATAATGATATTATCGATCCTGGATACAAACTATCAGGAGAAGCAGTTGTGAAACCTGGTGGGAGTTTGCACCTGGCAGCCTGGTTTCCCTACTCATCAAGAAGCCGAGGAAAGAACCCAAAAGTACCTGCGGCTCCCAGGATGTGGCAGTGACCTGGGGTGCTTACCAAATGGAATTAGTACTAGAAGATGAAGAAAGTTTGAGGACAGTATACAGCAGCATCAAATAGGAAGGAGATTGCTGCTTTTATCCCCAGCCATCAAAGTGCTTCACAAAACAATATTAGAAGCTGCATTTTATAAATTACACCATCATAGGAGATTGTGAATTGGCATGAAAAAAAAAAAAAAGAAAAATTTGTCTTTTTTTTTTGAGAAACCTATTCATTGTGAAATTCAGGAGCTATTATTTGGTCCCCAAATAATTGTCCACATTACAGCAATGAATACTCTATTTATTTACTGTGGTTATAAGAGCAATGTCAGATTTCTTAAAAGTTTTGATTAAAGTGTTCTGTTTTAAGTTTTAATTAAAGTGTTTTAAAACACTGAAAATAACAACATCTCCCAGAAAATAATGAGTTTCTTCCTGTTAGCTGTTGAATCATTTACTCCCATATCTGAATAATAACAGCACATCAAAGCCAGCAGTGGTAATTAAATGATTTGTGAACATAGGTTAACAAATTAGTGCATTATGATGTCATTGTCTAATTAGGGTAAAAATGCTAGTCTTACCTAGAAGACTGACAAAATAGTAAAACAAGAAGGAACAGGTAAAAAGTATCATGCAAAATATTAGAACGCATGTAATGTCATTTTCCTGCTTACTACATGAGAGGGGTTATGAGCGTCTTTCAGATCTTACATATCCAAGCTATACACACCTTGGATTAGTTATGTTTTCAGGGTGAATGGGAAGCTGTCTACACAACCTCAAATAACTGAATTGTTTGTAGTTTTCATATGACAACCACCAGCAGCCCTGGCCTGTGAAGACACCTAAGGGAAAGGTCCTTTGAATTCCCCTTTATGTATCAACAAGATTTAAAAAGAAAAAGAAAAAAAAAAAAAAAACTCAGAGGAAATAAGGAATATTCATCTCTCACTCTTATTATAAAGAATTTTCAATTTATCAACCATTTATTCAACACATGTTTACTAGGCACCTACTATATGCCCAGCAAAGCATTAGCTTTTTGAGAGGCATGAAGATGCATGAAACAGACTTCTCTCAAAGTTTTTTTTCAGTTAGAGAAATAAGGCATACAGGTTATAAGGTCATAAGCATTAGGTAGAGACAAAGTGCTGTAGAATTTCAGGAGAGGGATTGATGAATCCCTCTGGGGAAATCAAGATGCAGTGTCAAGAGCTTGGTCTTAACTGATGGGAAGTGATGGGGGGTGAAAGGCTTTGCAGACAGAGCAAATGGCAAGCACAAAGGCACATGTAATTTACTATTTATTCTGCCACCAGTTGGGAAGTTTAATCCTAATTACATCCCAGAAAAGAAGCCAATTCTGTGCTTATTTCTACTGGCAATGGAAGTGTTGGGCAGCTGAAAAAATTTACCCTCACAACAGCCAGTAAGTTAGTGACCCAGCAGGGGTTTGGAGGCTCCAGAATTCTTTTAATCCCCAGTGATCATTTAAACAACTGAGCCCTCTAAATATATACAAATCTTGTATTTGAACGGATTTGGAAAAATAAAGAGGCCTGTGAAACGCACACACCACTCTTTCAAGTCTCTGAGCAATGCTTGCAATATTGTAGGACACTTTGGGTCCTAGCGATAGCTTTTGGCAGCAGGGAAAGTCCTCCATCCCACCTTTGTTGGTGTCCACTCCACTGACATATCCTCCCTGCAGCCTTGGGAAACAGCCTCAAATGGCTGGCTAAACACACAGTAAAGATATGTTGAAGGAAGTTTCCTGCTTTCCCTATTAGTTGCAAGAATTGTGTGTATAAGTGTAAATGTTATAGCAAAGATCAAGCTGGTTATTAATCCAAGTCAGGGCAAAGAGGAAGAAACTATCAGCAAAGAGCAGTGATTTCTTTTTAGGCTTTTGCTTTGAAGGCTAGAATTTGTTTAATTAAATGAGACCTTCTGCCCTGTTACTGACACGAGGACCTTTTCACTTCACACTAGGGACCTCACGACAAGTGAGCCATTAACACTCTGTCTCAAAGCCTAAGCCTGCCATCATTTCCGTTATCCTTGCTCATTCACACCTTGTCTTCTGGCCACTGTTGTTCATCTCTTCAACCTAATATCATCAGCCAGTTTTTCTTTTTAACTTTTACCAAAAAAAAAAAAAAAAAAAATTTAGGCACAGCTTTAGAAGAGTGTATTTTCCGACATGAGTTACGTAGTAAATAGAGATGTGAAGACCTTGGAGGTGATTCAAACGGGAGCCATGACGGCTGAAAGTTTGTAAGATAAAAAAGTTTCTTTCGTGTGAAAGAAACTAGCTTAGGAAGACTGGAAGGGAAAAACAGGCATGATCCGACACTGTTCTTCAGAGGTAAGGAATGTCTAGAGCAGACATGGCTGTTAGCTCCCATCACTGTAATTGCTGCTTTTATAGCTTGCTGCTGCGATCTGGCTTGTAGGGCCTCACAAGGTGTCCCCCAGAAATCAAACACTCATTTGGGAAGGCGGGACCTTGCCTTGGTGAAAGAACTATTGTCATTATTGCAGGCAGGAGTGGTAGACTCCCGGCCCTGCTGAATCACCAGCTTGCTGTGGGAGATCTTGTGAAGGTCATTGAATTTACCCAGTCTTCAATTCTTGCCTCTCTACGATGAGAATATTGGACTAAATGAGCTCTAAAAATGGAGACCATATAATTTATTATAAAAATAACGGGACATTTTTGCTAGGACAAACTGTCCAGTCAAACTGGACAATATGTCTGCATGACAAACCAGCACGCATGGGCACACCATCTCAGAAGTGCCCTTGCATGCTGGAGTCTGTGATTCCCAAGGCTTTCCTCTAAGAGCGACCCCAAAACTTCCAATGACGCTCCCAAATTCAAAGGGAAAACAGACACAGTAGCATGATAAAAAAACAACAACAAAAAACAGCTACTTTGGAAAAAATATTTTAAATGCAATTTCACTGTTGCTGTAGAAGTAAGAGGCAGAAGCAACCTCATGCCAGAAATTAAGAATCATTCGAAATAGTTTGTTTAGGAAGGGGTATTGAATTCTCTCCCAGAATCTTCTGAGACTAAAAAAAATACAAAGAGAAAGATATATTCTATCATCTACCAATCTAATCTGTACGTAAATTTGGCTGAAATCAAGGTAAAATTTCTGTAATAAGCAAAAATAAACTAAAATATTGTCAAAGAACAAAGCAAGACTAATTAGCCCAAACTACGGTGAATTAGGAATTTTAAACTCATTTTCAAAATGTTTTCTATTAAATTTCTAGTCTATAACATAAATTCTGTTACTATTAATTCTGACACAACTTTTAAAAACTTCAGCCTAAGACAATCTAAGATTCTCTAGACTGAGAATCTAGAACACACACATTCCATAACACAAGCGCTCAGAATATGTGCTTTCAGCGTCTTTAAATTCCAGAGATTGAATGTGGTAGAGGGATTGGTTTATGGTTGGTCTGGGAGTTGGCTTTTGGGATTTTTGCCATTTCACCACCCACGGAACATTTTAAAGTGGAAAGTTTAATGATTTATCTTTTGTACAAGTTTCTTTTCTGACAATATTATTGTTGGAATAAAAGACCTCGTTTGAAAACAAAGTCTGACAGCATTCTGAGAATCTCAGGTTAAGGAAGAACATTCTAAGGACCAGAAGTTTCCAGCAGTGAAACAGACCCACTTGTAAGAAGGGAAGTCCCCATCACCTGAAGTATTTCTGTGGATACTGGGTGGCCATCCCTTAGGGCCACAATGGAGACAATTTTTCATTGGATGAGAGGCTGGGTGAGGTCGCCTCTGATGTACTAGCCACTTCTAAGACTTGCCAGTTTTGTGATCCTGGGGTTCCTAGGATTCTGGCTCTGAATCAGTAGCTAAAATATCACCCAACACTGTTCCCTGGAACAGTGCACTTAATACACTAGCATCTTCCCATAGAAAACTAACACCCTCGGTGTCCTATGCGCGCTGATATTAAATCGCTTTAGTTATGCTTGGCCCAGAATGAGGCTCAGTTTTATTTTGACTAAAGCAACTTTAATGCATCTGGGAGAAACAAAAATCTCTAATAACACACCTCCGGTCTATGAAAAGAACCCATTCCTACATAGCCAGTCCATAGTGAGAGAGGAGCACTTCAGTACACAAAAAATCTATTGCAGTCATTTCATATTTAGTGAAAAGCCAGAGGAAGTAAAATCAGACCTGGATTGAGTTCAACACCTGAGTCAGTGGTGCAGTGTGGACAAATGATGAGAGTTTCCATTCATTTACATTGGCAGATTTCCAAGGCTGCTCCACATCTGTACAGTTCAGCCTCCGTGGGCGGGCAGCAGGGCCGAAAACATGCAACACTGTGGTGCCACTTCTGTGGCAGTGAACAGGGCTGCTGCTGACCGGACTTAGCACTGGTTGCAGCAAACTCCATAACTCAGGGAAAAACCCTAGAACTTCAGTAGGAAGAGGAAGCAACACACAGGAGGGTGAAGGGGTGAGCTAGAAATGATTCATCAGTATTAGGGGGCGTTAGATGGGGTTTGCCAAAGAAATTAGCTTTACAAAGATAACTCAACCTTGAAAGAGTACTCTTTTCCTTTACAAGGCTGGGCACATTATGAATTAAGAAATTCATAACGTATGCTGTTTTAAAACATACATTGAATGTTTGGATTGATATGAATGCCAATAATTTTCCTCTTTGGTGAGGAAATAAATATATTTTTCTACATGACCTTTGACATCTCTAGGAATGGTCTTCCTACAAATGTTGAAAGTAAAGGAAAACGGGACTTAACTGTTCTCTTTGAGTCTTATCTCTGAAACGGGCTAAGTCAGTTTGTAGTCACCTAAAATGTGCCTGGAAAAACTAACCAAATAAAAGACAGGTAACAAGTTTATAAGAATGAAGTGTACTGAACAGATAGATTAATTCAAGGCCAAGTACAGGTATTCTGATTTGCAGGCTTTTGTGGGACTTGTGGGAAGATGTAAAGTAGCCATCATCAGAGGCCCTTACTCACAGCGGCTGTGTTCTTTGCAGATATATGGTAGGGCCATTGCCCAAGGCATTTTGGCCGCGGTAGTAGAGAGAGTGAATCCAAAGGCCTAAATAAGCAGCTGACCTTCAATGTGGGCTTAGGTAAATCATTTCACCTTCTAATCCTTGTCTACAAAACTGAGATAATAAAATCTATTTAACTTGGTTTCCATGGTAATTAGATTTCACAATTCATCTAAGTATTTGAAAAATTTAATGAGTATATAAAATGTACCAGGCACAAAGTAAGGATCTAAGTAGACATTTCTCCAAAGATATACAAATGTCCAATAAGCACTTGAAAAGATATTCAATATCATTAGCCATTAGGGAAATGCAAATCAAAACCACAATCAGATACCATGACACATCCACTAGATTAGCTATAAACAAAAAGACAGATAATAAAAAGTATTGGTGAAGATGTGGAGAAATGGGAACCTTCATACACTGCTAGTGGGAATGTAAAATGATGCAGCCACTTTGGAAAGCAGTCTGGTAGTTCCTCAAAAGGTTAAACATAGAGTTATCATAGGAATTAGCAATTCCACTCCTAAGTATACACCCAAGAGAAATGAAAACATATACCTGCAAAAAAACTTGTATGAGTATTCATAGAAGCATTATTCATAATAGCCAGAAAGCAGAAATAACTCAAATGTCCATTATCTAATGAATGGATCAAAAAAATGTGGTATATCCCTATAATGGAATATTATCTGGCAGTGAAAAGGAATGAACTATTGGTACATGTTACAATATGGATGAACCTTGAAAACATTGTACTAAATGAAAGAAACCAGTCACAAAAGACCACATATTATATGATTCCATTTATATGTTCAAAATAGTCGTCAGTAGAGACAGAAACTAGATTAGTAGTTGGTTGGGGCTGGAAGGGAGATGGGGAAGGAGTTTGGGAGGTGACAGCTAAGGAGTATGGGGTTTCTTTTATGGAGTGATGAAATTGTTCTAAAATTGACTGTGGTGATGGTTGCACAACTCTGTGAATATATGAAAAGCCACTGAATCATACACTTTATTTTTTAAGATTTATTTATTTATTTGGCCACGTCGGGTCTTAGTTGCGGCACACGGGATCTTCATTGAGGCACGTGGGATCTTTCGTTGCAGCACGTGGGCTCTTTGTTGTGGCTTGCAGGCTTCTCTGTAGCTGTGGCATGCGGGTTGTCCCTCTCTAGTTGTGGTGCACAGGTTCCAGAGCGTGTGGGCTCTGTAGTTTGTGGCACCTGGGCTCTAGTTGAGGCACGTGAGCTCAGTAGTTGTGGCACACAGGCTTAGTTGACTCGGTGTGGTCGGGGATCTTAGTTCCCTGACCAGGGATCAAACCCGCATCCCCTGCATTATAAGGCGGATTCTTTACCACTATACCACCAGGGAAGTCCCTGAATCATACACTTTAAATGGGTAAACTGTATGGTATGTGAATTATATCTCAATAAAGTTTTTTTTTAAAAAGGGATGTGCCAGGCAATTTGCTAGGCACTCGATATATAATGAATGTGAAATGCACATGATGTGTGCTTAATAAATATGATGCAAACACATAATGCCTCATTTGCTTTGAATAGAGGGGAAAAAGAACTTTTAAAAGGAATACAAGTGCATGTGAAATATAAAAGCCTAAATTAATGTGCTAATTAGGAATAAAATAACCATAACTAAGACCTATCAACACGTAGTATCGTACTGGGATATCATTAAACTGTACTTGAGTGTACAGTGAGGTAAAGACTTTAGCGGCAATCATCTTTGGTAATACACTATTGAGTCATAGTGTTATTTAAACAGAAAGCAAAGGCCATTATAAACTACACCTGAGAATCAAAGACAAAGAGATAAAAAGACCGTTTATTGCTAGAGGAGAGATCCGAAGAGGAAATTATGCCTCTCTGTACCATCCTGGCTGTCGTATTCTGAATGTACATGATTCCCCAACTTCCCATCTCCAGCACACAGTCACCCTTAATACAGGAAAATAAAAGTCTTGCCTTTTCCCATCTTGGCATTTATTTTTTTTTAAGAGGAAGCATATTTATTTATTTATTTATTTATAATTTTTTATGTATTTTTTTAGATTTATTTTTTATTTATTTATTTATTTAATTTATTTTTGGCTGCACTGGGTCTTAGTTGCGGCACACGGGATCTTCGTTGAGGCATGCGGGATCTTTTGTTGCAGCATGTGGGCCTCTCTCTAGTGGCATGTGGGTTTTCTCTCCAGTTGTGGTGTGCAGGCTCCAGGGTGCGTGGGCTCTGTAGTTGTGGCGCGCAGGTTCCTGAGTGCGTGGGCTCTGTAGTTTGTGGCACGCAGGCTCTCTAGCTGAGGCGTGTGAGCTCAGTAGTTGTGGCACGCAGGCTTAGTTGCCCCGAGACATGTAGGATCTTAGTTCCCTGACCAGGGATTGATCCCACATCCCCTGCATTGTAGAGCGGATTCTTTACCACTAGACCACCAGGGAAATCCCCATCTTGGCATTTAAATGAACAAAAAAACCATTGCATACTTCCCTAGTCCTTGACCTTTCTCATTTTCTGTTAGCCCCAAGAGGCTATCATTTTACAGCCTAAAAGCTAATGCAAACCTCAGAATTATTGATGGGCATGGGTTCCGTGGAAGAAGTCACCATCCATATCCTGCTCAAGCAAGGCATGAACAGCTGGGGAAAGATGCTAACACCTATCTGAGCTTTCAGTGGCCCAAGATCTTAACGTTCTTGTCTAGGCTTGACAGTACAGATAGAGTAAGACATTCTGGGGTAGCACATTAACACAAGCAAAGGCAGATTTGCAGAATGTTTCAAGTGGCAGTCATGTATCTTAGAATGTGTAGTTCTGGAGGAAAGAGCTGGTGCTGTCCTGACACCAGTAAGGACCAAAACTCTGGTGGTAAACATGTGTGGGTGCATGAAAAGTTTTCTTCAAAATGATAGGGGCAAAAAAGAGAGATCACTGTGTGGAGGAGACCCAACAACAAGAAAAAAAGAGTCGAGGATAAAGATAAGAAAGGAAGGGAGGGAAGAAAGTGAGGATGGAGAAAGAGTACAATAGAGTCTGTTGGTGTATTTAAAAATCGCCAGAGAGAGAAATGTTAACTTTAACCACCAAAGAGAAAAAGAACCTCTTTCAGGTATACCCCTTTCATAAAATGAAATGATGGCAAGAGAAAGTGAAATATCTTAAAAATTAATATATGTTAAAAAAAAATTAGGTGGTTAGCAGAGGACAAAGATGTCACTTCAAAGTACTAAAGAGATAATGAGTGGACATAAAATTATTCATATGGATATGACAAGGGGATTGGACTTGTGTGCCCAGAAGAAGGCCATGACAAGGATTCATGTGCAGCAGTGGGAACACAAGGAGGACAAGAGTGAACCATGCAATAAAAACAGAGGCCAAAATTGACTGCACAATGAATCTGGCTAAAGGAGAACAGTCCAGAAGACAGTCAAATCAGATTCAATGACAAGAGTAAGAAAGAGAAGAGTAACTACAGTGCACCCCACACAGAAGAAGATTTGAGTGAAATTCCAAAGCATTTACTGAAAGACTTACCTGATTTTGAAGAAGTGTAAAGCATAAATATTCAGCTGGGAAGAGCAAGAACTTGGAAATAGAATACAAGGTCTAAGCCTGAAAAACAAAAAAAAAAGTCAGTTTGCCATTTACAAATAAGTTTGTGTTCCTTCTTTTTGTTCACTAATTGTTTTCTTTGTTTGGCTTTGTAACTGGGAAATACTTTCCCACAGCAGCAATGTGCTAAGTGGTGGATAAATTCCAAAAGTGGCCCACAAAGTTCTGTTTAACTATTAAAACTCTACCTTCACAGTAATTCTGCTAGAATCAGCCTTAGTTCTGAGTCCTGAGATAAAGGAGTGATAAGGTACAAGAGAGAAGAGGAAGAAAAACAAGGAAAGGAAGGGATGAAGAAGAGAAAAAAAAAAGAAGAGGAACAAGAAAAGAAAGAAAGATGATGGGAGGTTTTCATTTTTCTTGGACACAGAGTTTCAAATCCTGACTTTAGTCCTGATGTCTCTGCTAGGTATTAGGAAGCTGTCAAACTCATGGTCAACTGTACGGTATCTATGATTAACACCCCTTAATTTTCCTGGGAAGAGATCATTGGAGTTTTTAAAAATGTGGAAGAAGATATTTGGTAGCAAGTTTCCTCTAGGACAGTTAGTTCTTCTAACCATTCCTATTTCTCACAGCCTCACCCCTCCTTTGCTTCTCTGAAGGATTCAGTGTTTTGACTTAGAGCTTCTGATGAGTTTTGGTGTACAGGGATAGGGTAGTTGTAGATATGAAATTTATGAGATGGGAATTAACTACGTAGAAAAAAAAAAAACCCTGGTTTCTTCAACTGTATATGGAGAATTGCTATTATAAAGTATAGATGAAGTATAAATAGACTATTTAAATCTCTTAATATGGGGAGGTACTCAAAATCTAGCACATTTCAAAGCACTTTATCAATGGGTGAAAAATTGTGTGATTACTCAGATTTATAAGGGATGTAATAATTTAAGAATGTAGATAAGTGACAGATATTTAGAAAAAAACATGGAGAGTCAATTTGGAAATTAAGGTAAGGAAAGAGGCAATTGAAAAGGCATTAAAAAATAACAAAAATGGTCAGAATTAAATATGACATTTGCATAAGCAAGAAAACAAGATTAGTCAAGCTATGGAGAAGAATTACTCTTAGAAAGAACAGAATGAAAATGAAAAGACTGTACAAATAGCCCACTGATTAGATAATTTGAAAGACAATTGTTAAATTGTAAAAAAGAACAAAAGATGACTGAGACTGAAGAAAACCTTCAAAAGGACACAAAAATTGTTTAAGTTGTAAAGGTATGTGTTCCATTTGTAGGATAAATAAATCTGTGAGAGGATTGGAAGGGGAGACTTTAAAATGTAATTGGCCAATAAAAGGCCTTATTGGTGAACCTTCAGGGGGAAAAGAAAAATCTCCAAAAGGACAATGAACTATCTACCATATGGTGTGTTTTAGTTGAATTTTGGGGTTTTTTTGTGTTTTTTTTTTTTAGTTGAAAAAAAAATTTTTTTTTTTAATGTACTGCCTCCACTGGGGTCATTATGCCTCTAAATTGCATAAGCAAAGAAAATAACGACAGATGAAAAAGTTTGCTTAGTAATGTTGCTTATTTTTAGCTGTCCAGAAGTTATTTTTATTCACCTTATTTCCTAAGAAGCTCAGCAATTTTCTTATTTATCATTTAACAACATTTAATTGAATACTTTATTACATGTCATTGCTAGATGCCTGCTCTCAGAAAACGGATCTGAGGATGTAGTCAACAAAACCAGGTTCAAGCCCCAGCTCTGTCACTTACAAATAACGTTAAGTAATTGAACCACAGTTCCCTCATCTTTTTATAAAATAAAGGTCTTGAACTAGAAGAAATTATATGAACTCTTAATCCCTTCTAGGTATGTTTATTATTTTCTAAAAGACAAATTAATGTTTAGCTTAATCTTTACATTGTAAGTTATTGCAATCTTCAGGATGGTTTTATATGTGTAAATTTTCACTAAGATTTATTGACAGACTAAAACAATCCAAAATTTATAGAAACAGCAGGTGAGAAGAAAAAGAATAAATGGATTAGGGCTTCAAGGGCAATATTTCTGCCATTATATGGAGAAAATATTTAGATATCATTTAAAAATTTTAAACCCAGAAATTACATAAGTAACATGCAATTGTTGTGTTAACAATTAAGATGTAAGTACAGATAGTCCCTGACTCACTATGGTTCAAGTTTTGATTTTTCAACTTTACGGTGGTACAAAGGTGATACGCATTTAGTAGAAAGCATACTTCGGATTTTGAATTTTGATCTCCTGGACTAGTGATATGTGGTCCCATACCTCTCGTGATGCTGGGCAGTGGCAGCGAGCCACACAATCACCAGGGTAAACAGCCGACTTTACAACCATTCTGTACTCACATAACCATTTGGTTTTTCACTTTCAGTACAGTATTCAATAAACTACATGAGATATTCAACACTTTATTATAAAATGGGCTTTGTGTTAGATGATTTTCCCCAGCTATAGGCTAATGTAAGTGTTCTGAGCACGTTTAAGGTAGACTAGGCTGAGCTAGGATGTTTGGTAGGTTAGGTGTATTAAATGAATTTTTGACTTAACGATATTTTCAACTTACAATGGGTTTATTGGGTCACAATCCCACTGTAAGTCAAGGAAGATCTGTATATGTTAGTATATTAATATATTAATAATAGCTAATTAATATTAATAAGTTGTATTATTCATAGCTAACAAAATGCATAAATGTGTCAAATGTGATGTAATTTTCATAATAACACTATGTGATTTTCGCTATTATTATCTTTACAGATAAATGTAAGATAATTTACTCTGAGGCTTGGAGATATTTAATAACTTATTCAAGATCTCACAGACTGTGTGCTAGGGTCCAGAGCCTTCTACTGCCCAAGATGGGATACTACTGTATACACTATTTGTAACTTACTTTTCAAATTTATCATGTCTTCACTGTGGTTCTCTGTTTATAAATTTACTTCAATAGCTTCATTTCTAAGGATTACATGATATTCCATTGTATAAGTGTACTATAATTTATTTAAACATTCTCCCATTTGGGGGCATTTAGTTCATTTCCAATTTTTTACTCCTTGTAGGTGAATCTTTGCACATTATCTTTAAATATTCCTCAGAATAAATTTTTAGATACAGAATAACAGGGCCAAAAGCCATGAGCATTTTTAAGACTTTTTGTATTAACCAACCATGTATTTTACGTTATTTCTTTATTTTTTCTTAATAAATTTATTTATTTATTTTATTTTTGGCTCTGTTGGGTCTTCGTTGCTGCACACGGGCTTTCTAGCATGCGGAATCTTCCTGGGCCAGGGTTCGAACCCATGTCTCCTGCATTGGCAGGCGGATTCTTAACCACTGAGCCATCAGAGAAGTCCCTGACCAGTATTTTTAAAAACTCCGGATAGTCAGAATGGAGCTTTACCTGGGGCAGAACTCGGGTTGGGATTTGAATGAGGGTATGAATGGCAGGAGGAATCCTCCTTGGATGTTGGAAATAATTTTTTTAATGTTTATTTATTTATTTATTTGGCTGTGTCGGGTCTTGGTTGCAGCACGTGGGATCTTTGTTGCTGCCTGTGGTATCTTTGTTGCAGCATGCAGGATCTTCTTGTAAGTTGCAGCATGTGGGATCTTTAGTTGCGGCCTGTGGGATCTTTTAGTTACGGCATGTGGGATCTAGTTCCCTGACCAGGAATCAAACTCGGGCCCCCTGCATTGGGAGCACGGAGTCTTAGCCACTGGACCACCAGGGAAGTCCTGGGTACTGGAAATATTGTATGTCTAGATCTAGATGGTGGTTACATGCATATATATACATGTATAAAAGTTCATCTAGCTGTACATTTAAGATCTGTGTACTTTGCAGTATGTATGTCATACAGTATGTATGACAATACAGTGTGTATTGTCAAACAATCTCAGATTCTTGGCATTATGTAAACCAGATATCTAGGGTCAACTGGGGTTTCATTTTATTCCCAGATATTTTTATATGCTTTTGCTGTCATTTAAACTTATTACATATAGGCAGTAAACACAATAAGTCAAACTCTGGCAAGCTGACAGACATTTTTTTTTCTTCTCAGTTTAGATGAAGCCCCCATTTCCAATCCCTAACAGCTGGATATTTAGGTAGCCTCCAATTTTTTGCATTTTCCTTGTACATAAATTTTTGTGTGTATCTTTAATTGTTAACTGAAAATAAATTTCCAGGAAGCTGGCTTTCAGTGATCCGAAGAGGGGATGACATGAAAACCCTGTGCCAACAGTATTCTAGAAGTTAAATGGGGCACATGTCTCAAAAGAATAAGATTTTGATTAAACACTGTTTAAACCACTTGGACCACCTTAGAATAAAAGACTCAGATTGTAGCATTTTTCTCATCCTTAAAAAATGTTGGAGTTTGGAGTAACCCAAGAGAGAATAGTGAAATATTCTACTTTTCCTAAGCATACCCAGATCTAATTTCTCTCTCTAGAAACTCATTCTCAGTCTTTAAATTTTAAAAGACAGAACATAAGATTTGGTGACTTTTCCAAAATCTTAGATACATTAAAAAAAATGTTGACCTAACTTTTGATAAAGCATGCATCTCTCATTATTAGCTTTGTTAAGATACAGAAATCAAGATCCAAGCTCTTTTTGATTTGGACTATATTGTACAGGCAGTATTTTCATATTGCTGAGTAATTACTTGGTTGCAGGTGTGTTTACTTTGACATTACTTAGATCTGCTTTCATTCTGCCCTTCAAACACCCATTCCTTTCTGTTTCCTAGAACATATATTGTGGTTGGCAGCAGCGAGTGAAACCTCAGCCTCCATCTGCATTTCTCTAACCTCTTAGCACAATAGTGTAGACATTTGTTTGTGAACACAATAGGATGGAATCCAGTTCATCTGTTAACAACTTAGTGATGTTCTAAGCTTTTACTTCCATGTTGTAGACCCTAACATGACTTCATGTCTTGGCTGAGATTCAGAGTTTCAACATACACAGACAGATACAGACTTTCTTTTCCCCCTACCATGCTGGGCTGTTACCAGCAGTTTCTGGGGCATGAAAAACATCTGAACTGGCAAACTTCAGAAAAAGCAGGCATTTTTTTTTTTTCCAAGAATACTTTGCTTCATTGTGACAAAAGGCCAACCTGTTCCCCTGTTTAAAATATGCAGTGGAGTTATTTTAGCTTCTGAAATTTTCAATGCTGAGTAAGAATATATACTGAGAAAAAGGAGGAAGAAAAAAGAGTTCTATCAACTCTTCTAAGCTTAGTAATTTTGTGGTGCTCTGAAGCTTTCAACATTGGTCTGGATCCTTGCAACCTTCACCTAGATAAGTGCTTAGGATGCTAGTAGTCAGACTTATACCTCTCTTCTCCCTGTAATCATCCTGGTGGGAAAGGATTCTTCTCTGCAGAAACTAAACAGCCCCAGAAAAAGAGATCTACAGATACTAGCATTTATAGGTCCATCAGTGACAAAGCCAGCTTGAAGACTCATCCCCTTGTGATGAAGCTCTCCAGGCACCAATCTTCTCTGGAACCTGGTATTTCCAATTAGCTTATTATTGCCATATTCTTTAGTATGAACAGACAGCCGAAGAACCAGACAATGGAGGAAAGCCTCTGATATGAAAGACAGAGACCAAACAGCGCAGGTTGGGGTGCGGGGATGGGGGATAAGGAAATGGAAATAAAAGTTTCAGGGAGTAGAAAGAAAACTTAACAATGATTAACAAAAGTGTTAGGGAGAGGAACCAATATAATATATGCGTAAAATAAGAATGAGATGCCTTAAAAATGGGACAGAGAACAAGAAATAGTTCTTGGAGGGGACTTCCCTGGTGGTCCAATAGTTAAGACTTTGCACTCCCAATTCGGGGGGGCCCGGGTTCGATCCCTGGTTGGGGAACTAGATCCCGCATGCATGCCGCAGCTGCAACTGAGAAGTCCACATACCGCAATGAAGATCCCGCAGGCCGCAGCTAAAACCCGGCGCAGCCAAAAAACATAATAATAAATAAATAAATATTAAAAGAAAAGAAAGAAATAGTTCTTGGAAATTAAAAGTTGGGAAGCAAGTTCAACAGGAGGGTTTGAAGACATAGTTGAAGAAATCTCCCAGAAAGTAAGACAAAGAGATGGAGGATATGAGAGAAAAGACAGAACAATAAGAGGATCAATTCAGGAGGTTCAATTCAGAAGATCAGTGGTTGCCAGGGTTGGAGGGGAGGGGGAAGGGGAGATGAATAGGCAGAGCAGAGAGGAATTTTAGGGCAGTGAAAATATTCCATTATGATACCGTAATGATGGATACATGTCATTCATTATATGTTTGTCCAGACCCATAGAATGTACAACACCAAGAGTGAACCCTAATGTAAACTGTGGACTTTGGATGATTATGATGTGTCAATGTAGGTTCATCGGTTGTAACAAATGAACCACTCTCCAGTGCAGGGGACACAGGTTCAATCCCTGGTTCAGGAACATCCCACATGCTGCAGAGCAAACTAAGCCCATGTGGCACAACTACTGAGCCTGCGCTCTACAGCCCGTGATCCACAACTACTGAGACCCGTGTGCAACAACTACTGAAGCCTGCGCACCTAGAGCCCGTGCTTCGCAACAAGAGAAGCCAGTGCTCCGCGACAAGAGAAACCACCGCAATGAGAAGCCCGCGCACTGCTACAAAGACCCAACACAGCCAAAAATAAAATAAGTAAAAAAAAAAAAAAAAAAAAAAAGAACCACTCTTGTGGGGATGTTGATAACCGGGGAGGCTATGCATGTGTAAGCACAGGAGGTATATGGGAAATCTCTGTACCTTCCCCTTAATTTTGCTGTAAACCTGAAACTGTTCTAAAAAAAAAAAAAGTATTTTAAGAAAAGCCTAAAAAGAGACTTCCCTGGCGGTCCAGTGGTTAAGATGCCGCGCTCCCAGTGCAGGGGGCATGGGTTCCATCCCTGGTCAGGGAACTGGGATTCCTGCATGCTGCACAGTGCGGCCAAAAAAAATAAATAAAATAAAACAGACACCCTGGGTAGCATGTACCATCACCAAAAAAATCTTAAAAAAAAAAAAAAAGCTTAAAAAATACGTTACAGGGAGGAAAACCAGATCCTATATAATGGGTTGGAAATCCCAATGGCATCAGACTTCTCCATAATGAAATTGGAAGCTTAGAGCAAATGAAGCAATGCCTCAATATCCTGAAGGGAAATGATTTGCAACCCAGAATTTTGTTCCCAGGTAAACTACCAATCAAATGTGAGGATAGGATAAAGACGTTTTTAGCAATTAGAGAATTTAAAATAGTTCCACCAATATTCCCTACTGGAATACAAAGAGTTACCATATGATTCAGCAACTCCACCTCTAGAAATATACCAAAAGAACTGAAAGCAGAGACTCGGCTACTTGTACATCAATGTTCATAGCAGTATTGTTACATATATTTTACCACAATGTAAAAGGGTTGTAAAAGGAAGACAGTGTTATCATAGTAGTCTACTTGGCATTACCAGATCTTTGGGGTTTTTAAAAGTAGTCAGAAATTCAGATTAGTATAGAATATCTCCTGAGTATTAATTTGCAATTTTTTAATAACACTGTATGAGTCAGACAAAAATAATTCCACAGTCATTTAGGCTCAGTCGAGACTTCTACGGAGATGTATCAGGCTGGCCAAAAAGTTCGTTCGGGTTTTTGTACGATGCCATGGAAAACCCGAACGAACTTTTTGGCCGACCCAATACTAGCAGGTTATTTACGATGTGGCAGAAAGACTGGGATTGAAGAATTCCAGATTCTACTCACTGCTTTAAATTACTTTATAGCTCGTTGGTTGTGTTTTCCTTATCTGTAAAATGGTATCACTGATAGCTGCTATCTCATTCAAAAGTGTTGGGGTAAACACAACACTGTCATATAGTACAGTCAACTTCTTCAAAGATGTCATACATGATCCTCACATCTGATGTCATTGTGTGAGTAAATTGATAAAGAAAGTGTCTTCAGTCTTTTGCTTAAAAACAGAAAGCTATTCTCTCACCCCATCCAGAGAGAGAGTGTTCCGAGTTGGGGGTGGGGGTGGCGTCAGCTTATTGAACAAAAGTCGGGATGTTAGATTTCATGGGCTTGTTCTAGTATTTAAAATGTTTTTTATTAGGCAATAAGAATCTTGCTTTACCCTCGTTATTTGGTAAGATGCTTAGATAACTAGAAAGCATTTCTAAGATCTAATGAAATACAATCTTCTCAAACTCACTGAGCCCCAGTTTCTTCATCTGTAAAATGAGGATATGCTCTACCTTGTCTACTTGGCAGGGTTGTTTTGAGAATTCCATGAGGTCCTTTCATTCACCTCTTCAGTTGGTAAATATTCACTGCGAGCTTACGAACTACGTTGAATGCTAGGAATGTAATGCTCAGCAAGAGACATGGTCCATACCTTCCTGAAGCTTTCAGTTATGTGGGATTGATTACATATGTTAAAGCACATAGAACAGTGCCTGGCACATTAGTAGATGTCAATACATATTAGTTTCCTAACTGTGATGGTCAATTTTATGTGTTATTTTGACTGGGATATGCGGTGCCCAGATATTTGGCTAAAGATTATTTCTGGGTGTGTCTGTGAGGTTGTTTCCAGATGAGATTAGCATTTGAGTCAGTAGACTGAGTAAAGCAGATGGCTCTCCCCAGTGTGGATGGGCATCATTCAATCCATTGAGGGCCTGACTATTGAGCTGAGACATTAGTTTTCTTCTGCTCTTTGACTGGGACTTATATCCTTGGAGCTCTTGGTTCTCAGGCCTTCAGACTCGAACTGGAACTTAAACCATTAGCCCTCTGGTTCTTGGTCCTTCAGACTTGGACTAGAATTTATACCATTGGTTCTCCTGGTTCTCGGGCCTTCAGACTTAGACTGGAACTATACCACTGGCTTTCCTGGGTCTCAAGCTTATAAATGGGAGATCGTGGGACTTCTCAGCCTCCATAATTGCATGAGCCAAATTCCTTCTAATAAATCTCTTTACCTATATGCATATGAATTTGAGCATCTAGTGGGCCACTTTTGGTTAGCAGAACTGGATATAGATTTGCATTGGTTCTCCTATTGGTTCTGTTTCTCTGGAGAACCCTGATTAATACACTTCCCTTAAAGTAAGGACCCTCAAATTTACCCATGCATATCCAGGTCAGTGCCCTGAAATCAAGAAGCTGGACCTCAGCTGCAACCTGGTTCCTTATTTTGTAGGGTCATATTGCCAATATTTATGGCAATCCTAGGCCATTGCTACTCATTCTGTAAGTATAGGAGTCATTCTTCTGCCCTATAATATAAAACTCCAGTGAGAGAGCAAGTCATCCAAATTATATTCCCCAGAGAGCAAGGAAATGCAGTTTTATGTCCAGAGCAGAGAGGATTCAAAAGTTTACCAAAGTCTTAGGAACTTAAATTGTAGGCAGGGATAATATTGCTGTTCATCACTGTCTACTTATTTTCTATTTAGAGTTTTATCTTCCTAGTAGAGGGGGTTGGTTTAATAGAGTGTCAGGGGAAATGTCTAGTGAGTGTATTGATTGAATGTATGATGATAAATGTGGGCAACTTATCTCCTAATCTTGCTCTAGGTTTGCCTAGCTGAGGGTGAATAAAATTATTTTTAATATAGCCAAGAAAGTCTTTTTTCTTGGCCTTGGGATTCTGGTGCCATACATATGCCTAAATAACTTTTTTCCCCAGAAAGAGTAAGAATTTGTAGATTGGCCCCAGGTGGAAGATCTTTCCGTACATGGTACTTTATGCCTAAATGTTAAGTTTCATCATTTCAGTTAGGAACAATTAAGTTATGCTAGGATACTACTTAAGGAAGGAAACAAAGAAATACATACACTGTTCACATATCAAATATGTTCACATTTTACAGAGAAGATGGTCATCATACCTCAAGGGGGAAAAGCCAGGATTTTCATTACCAAGAGGAAGAAAAGGTTTCTAAGGCACGTCACACACTGTGTGCAAAATAGAAGCAACCTGAAGGGATAGGAGGAACAAGGCTGTATAGTGAAGCAAATTAATTTATGTCAGATTCCATTTTCTAATATCCAATATTTCTGAAAAAAGTTTTACAGAAGACAGCGTTCTTATTTTTGTACATCTCCTCCCTTTTGCTTGCTCGAGACAAATTAAATGCTGAAAAGGTTATTACTCTGATGCTGTAACAGAAAGTGTACTTCTGTCATATCCAGAGTGACTAATAATGTTCAGGCCAATCCATTACTCCATTCAAATTACAGGGTTTACTTGCTTTTAAGGTCACTTGGGCTATAATGTTGTTATTGTCCTTTCTTCTGCTCTGTAGTCTCATTTTCACAGAGGATTGGTAGAAAAATAGAGGGGATATTGGGTACCACTTGTTCATGGGCATAATGCCACTGGCACCCTTTCCCTGTGGTCCTGCATCTTCTTGCTAATGACAGACACGCATGCAACAGGGGTTTTAAAGGGGTTTGATATTTGTGTTTCAATATGGAATCGATAGCAACAACAACAATAACAACAGAAATTGACTCCTGGGTATTTTTTCTTCAAGTTAGAAACTACAGTGGGAATACTTAAAGAACATTTGTAACTCAAGAAAACTTGTGGAGCTTGAAATAAAAACATCATAGGTTGTATTAAGCAGAGTGGTAGAAAAAGGTTTTTAACCAGAATTTAACTAAATTTCTAATAATTTTATTTATTTATTTAAAAAATATTTATTTATTTATTTGGTTGCGCTGGGTCTTAATTGCGGCTCCCTGGCTTCTTAGTTGCGGCACGTGAGCTCCTTCACTGTGGCACGCGAACTCTTAGCTGTGGCATGCATGTCGGATCTAGTTCCCTGACCAGGGATCAAACCAGGGCCCCCTGCATTGGGAGTGCAGAGTCTTAACCACTGTGCCACTAGGGAAGTCCCTCTAATAATTTTAAATTCCACTAAATAGTTAAACCACATCTCAAAAACTGTAATAAAAAATTCATTCAAACCTTTGAAAACAAAGAATCATTCCTCTCCGGTTGCCTTAGGTTAACCTGTATTTCTGTCCTGTCACTTTTATGTAAGGAAACACATGGCCTCAAACTTTGCTTTCTGGCTATAATAATTTCCTATTGTAGGTTTGTCTTTAGTTAGTTTCCAAAAATCTTACATGCTTAAGGCTTTGGAGCCACGTAAATTTCTGCTCTGTAGTCTCACTTTCACAGAGGGTTGGTAGAAAAAGAGGGATTGGGCAGTTCTCATTCACAAAAGAAATAGAAACTTTTTGTTAAACTGAAATTGTTTGGGAAATTCTAAACTGTTGTTGTTGCTGTTTATTTTGTGGAAATAACTAAATGAGGAAGCTTAAGATAGTAAATAAAACACAGGACTCCTGGGTTCTAAGTCCAACTCTATCACTGTGTTGCTGTGTGACACTGGCCAAGGTACGATCCCTCTCTGGGCCTCTGTTTACTTGTAAATTGGGTATCTTTGACTATAGCATATCTAATGATATATAATATATAATTATATATAAAATGGAATGTGATATATATGAATATAAATACATCTCCTGAAACAAGTGTACAAAGCAATGTAGTCTATAGAGCAATGTCCTACTAGCCCGCTGGGCTAATCCTTCCTCATTTTACAGTCACACTTGGGCCAACACATTTGGAGTCCTTTGCATTTTCTTGTAGGCATGAAGAAAAGCATTTTGCTATAATAACTTCTGGATTTCTTTTTCGTAAAAACGCAAGGTTTTGGCTTAATATGTTTTCCCCAGCTTTTTATTTTATAACATTTCAAACCTTCAGAAAAGCTGCAGGAATATTCAATAAAGAGCCATATACCCTTCACTTAGATTTACCAATTGTTAACATTTTGCCGCATTTGCTTCTTTTTTTTTTCTCTTTCTCTACTCCCTTCTTGGATATATAGGCATTGCTGAACCATTTGAGAATTTATTGTAGACATCATGACACTTCACCCCTAAATACTGTAGCATATATCTCCTAAGAAAAAGGATATTCTCCTACATAACCACAAGATAGTTCCCTGAGAAATTTAACAATGATTCAATACTATTACCTAAAATAGACTCTGTATTCAAATTTCCCCAATCATCCCAATAGTGTCCTATGTAGTTTATTTATATTTTGTAGTCTAGCATCCAATCAAGGATCATCTGTTGCATTCAGTTGTCCCTCTTTACTCTCCCTTGTTCTATTGATACAATTCCTCAGCCTTTTTTGTTTGCTTGCTTTTCGTGATATTGACTTTTTTTTTTTTTTTTTTTTAGCCCGTGACACATGCTTGTGGAATCTTAGTTCCCAGACCAGGGATTGAACCCGCGCCCTACCAGGGAATTCCCAATATTGACATTTTTGAAGTGTTCAGGCCAGTCGTTTTGCAGAATGTCCCTCACTTTAGATTTGTCTAGCTGTGTCCTAATGATCAGTTTCAGGTTAAATATTTTTGGAAGGAATAGTGTGTAAGTACTGTTGTGCCCTCAGTGCATCACATCATAGGTGTGTGATATCATACTTGGTGCTGCAGGGTGTGGTCATTTGGTTGAGGTGGTAGCCACCAACTGTTTGCAATGTTAAAATTCTATTTCCCCATATAATTAGTAAGTGATCTCAGGAATGACACTGAGACTTTGTGGATATCCTGTTTCTCAAAGGTTTTGGCATCCATCATCAATGGTGACTGTAAGGTTATTATGTTTTGATTGTCCACTACAAAGGTGAATTGGGATAATCAACAGATTTCTGGCAGAATGGAAGAAAGAGAATGGACTTGACCAGAGATAAGCCCGGGTGTGCGTGTGTGTGTGTGTGTGTGTGTGTGTGTGTGTGTGTGTGTGATGAAGGTGCTGAGGTAGAGAAACTTTGACATGCTGTTAGCTAAGGTTGGGATGCCTAACGTGGGGAATCCAAGAAAAGTTAACTTTTGTTGGGTGTTAAGCAGAGCACACTCTACTCTTTCTGTCTTTGCAATTTCTCTACAGTATAAGACCTACAGCTTGACAATAATGGGTACATACAATATGATAACGCATAAAATCTGTGTGGCTTTTTTTATGGTGAGTTACAGCTTCCCTTCTTCTTTCTTTTTCCTTTTTTCCCTTATTCTTGCCCTGTTATATTTTTGGTTGTAATATCACTATATTTCTGTTAGATAAGATTAAGGTATTATTAATGGGAAATGCAATTAGAAATTAATAATATAGGAGAAGCAAAAGTTTGCAGTAGATTTTGCAGGTGGTGAAGTGCTTGATTCCATGTGATCAAGCAAGAGTAACAAAGAATCTGAGTACACCTCTTTTTATCTTGAAGAATCGTACCACAATATGTCCATATTTGTTTTTTTATGTTTCTTTGATTTATTGGAGTTAATTTTCAACAAAAGCAGAATTCTATACTAATGTGTAGTACTAGTTATTAATGATAGGGAGAACAAACCAAATTTTGCAACAAAGAGAACTCATTCTGTACAAAAGAGCAAAAATAAATAATAATAATAGTCATGATGATGATCAAGAATGTTAATGAGCTTCTGGAAATAAGATAAGATCCTGGAAAGCAAAGGTATTCTAATAATAGTACAGTAACTGGAACCAAGATGGAACCAAGAGCATGGAAGGTGAATTGTGCCCGAGATTACATTTTAAGTGGCAATAATAATCTGGCATAGGAAATGAGGAGGTAAAACCATGAAACAATAGATTCCATGTATTCAAGCAACAGAAATTAAGAAGTCTGAGAATAGACTTTTTTGCCTTGCAGAATTATACCAGCATATGTCCTCTTTCATTATCTTCAGATTTCTCTAATTTATCAGACGATTCGAACCCAAAGCAGGGAGAACAGTGTTTTACTATGATGTCAGTGTTTTAGGAAAAAAGAGCCAGGAATTTGAAAAGTACTTGCTTTTTGCAAGTACAAAGATGTCATTGTTGTTGCTGCTGGGCTTCTAGAATAACTGCGTGATTGTTAATTATGAAAATAGATAATAGTAGTGGATACAATTTGTCTTCCAACAGGAGTGCTATGCCACTAAAGCACGCACAATGGAGATTACAAGAACAACCAACAAAGTGCAGGATATTAGGATGACTTACTTTTAAGCTGCAATACAGCCAAAATATACTGTTAAGAACTCAGAATTGTCTCATGAGTGAATAATGAAATAGCCATGTTTTATTAGCTTTCTTTAAAACTATATACAAGTTGAACAACGTTTTAAAGGACTTTTTTTAAAAAACACTTTTGCAATTTCTTGGAGCCATGATTTCTTTTTTTCTTTGAGCCACAGTGGTTAATCTGATTTTGGTGTTTCAGTAATTACGTCAATTAATGTATGCTGAGAGTAATTTCATTTGTTGAAATGGATACCAGGTGAATATGTAATTAGTGGAAGGTTGTCTCTTTAAGACTTTGTGTGCAATTTTCCAAGATTAGCCACAGTATGGAAGAGTAGAGTGTTAAATTGTAATAATTTCTGGTTAGTGACCAAACTAGTATCTAGTTTATTTCCTGAAAATTGAAGTAAAATGACAATTTCCTCCCACCTTCTCCTACCAATCAAAGACACATTATAGGGTGAACAACCATCCCAGCTGCGCAGGTCCCAGTTTTAGCACTGAATGTCTTCTATCTAGGGAAACCCTTTGGTTCCAAGCAAACCAGGACAGTCAGTCACGCTAGTACACACATCTCACTCAAAAAGAAATATTATACTTACACAGTTTTATTTATTATTATAAATTTAACATATAGAAAATCAATTTAAAAATAAATTTCCATCCATATTGCCACTAAAATAAAGCAACTATATATGTAGTTTTGTTCCTTCTAAACTTTATATAGACAATATATAATTTAATAATTAAAAAAGCAATTGTAGTCACAAGGTATGTACAGTTCTATGTCATTGATTAACAAATACATAGCCTCAAAAAACCATATGTATAATTTTAATGAATCCATAAACTTGTAACATATTTCCATGTTATATTACTTAATTACCCTTTATTGTAGGACATTTATGTTGTTTTCCTGTTTTTTCCCTATTACAAATGATAATGCTAATAATATCTTTATATAATATTCCTCTTTTAAATTTAAGAAATAATACTTTGGGGGAAAACATACATATGGTAGAATCGTATTGACAACTTATAAACAGTTCAAATTATAAATATTTTCTTCTGCTAGCTAGTTTCTCATCAGCTAACCTGCTACTGAAATAACTATTTCATGAAAATTCTTGGTAATATGAGCCCATTCTAGAAACTGGCTAATATTCTTTATTTGGATAGTTGAAACAATGTGTTTGTTTGTTCTGAACCTCAATAAATTTTCATCACAAATGAAAATGCCGTTTCCTCTTTTTAGGATCTTTCCAAAGAATTAATGGCACTTGAAGAAAAATGAGATCACTGGGTAATCATAATCGTAGAGAAACATCTACTGTGTTCCAAAATTGACAGAGGCACTGAGGAACACAGAAATACTACCAACTCATTTTTGAGGACAGATGCTTGGTAGGAGCCAATTTTTATACTAAGTCTGACCAATCAACTCTCCCTTGATGCTTCCTTCCTTTTTGGATTTCTGAAGTAGAAGTATGAAAATCTAAAAATTCAAGTCCTCTTCTGTACTATAATTAAAAGACAACAGCCTGAGCCTACAAAGTCTCAACTCAAATACAGAAAGGATAAGTTATCAAATCAGTTAACATTTATTGGGCACCTGCCAATCCCTATCCTCTAGAGTTTATCAAGTGATAGGAAAAAGTCATGAGATGTGTATATAATAACAAAATAATAGAAGAGTGTGGTAAGTTTTGTAACAGTAGTATGGAAAAAGGGGTCGTGTCTCTTTGTGCACCTGCGTATTTATAATGACAAAAACTGTAAACAACCTAAATGTAGATAAGATATAAATAAATATGTTATGGAATAATCATATACCAGAATATTAGGCAACAGTGAAAATGAATGCATAGGAACTATATGTATCAACACCAATAACTCTCACAAATAAAACATCAAATATAAAAAACAAGTTTTAAAAGAATAGATTTAGGTTGATATCATTTATGTAAATTTTGAAACATGCAAAATAATACTATATGTTGTTTAGGGATACTTCCAATGAAGCAAAAATATAGAGAAATGCATGCAATGATAAGCATGGAATTCAAGATAATGATCCTCTATGGGGAGGGTGGGGAAGGGTGGGGAGGCTAAGGAGTAGAGAGTGAGGAAGACTCAGTACGAACGGAGATACGTAGGAGGGTTCAAGTTTTTTGGAAATGTTTTATTTCTTAAGCTTCTGGGAGAGTACATGATTGTTCATTATATTATTTTGAAATATATAATAATACATTGAAATATACATAAATTAAAGTGCCACATAAGGAGAGAAGAGGCTGTTGATTCTGAATGGAAGTAGCAATCTGCATAAACTTTTTGGATGAGTTGGTGTTGATGAATAAATTGGTCTCGATGGATGAGTAGACATTCAGTAAGTCCAGATGGCAGGAGAGGAGATTCTGGGGTGATGGACTAGCATGGGCAAAGGCATGGAAAATGTTCTGGGTAAGAGCTAGCTTAGGATGCATAGAAATATATATGCTGGAATAAAGGAGGTTAATACTGTAACTGGGACCAGATGGTGAAAGACCTTGAACAGAACTGAAATGTAAAATAATTTACTAGGCTTTATAAATAGGAGCTTATAATTAGGTCTGGGTTATAATTTATTATATTCTTCATGTAATTCCAAAGGATTGATAATTTCTTCAACCAGGATGTTATCTGAATCTGATCCTTTTAGATCTATACTGCTCTTCAAATAAAAATAAAATCATGAACCATCACAAGTCATCTACCAAATCCAATAGAGAAATTGATCCTCAGAGTTATAATCAGTAATAAATACGGAGATCTCCCATTGGTAGCATTAAAGACTCATTTACAGTTTTTTCTTATGATTATCCATCAATTTCCCCACCTGACCATGTCAATGACCCTTTAAGTATCAATAGAAAGGATTGCCCTGAGAAGGAATAGGAAGACTAATTGGTTTTGTGAAAATCTAAAGCTTGTTAAATTTGCCAGAACTACCTTTTCATGTGATCATCATTTGGTCACCAGCAGGTATCTTTCATTGGCTTCATATGGCAGAGTCTGAAGAATATGGGTTGATCAATGTGTCATTCATCAGGGGCACCTGCAGAGATGATGAAAGATTGTATTATTGTACGATATTATAAAAGCTGCACAACATATAGCAAATTGAACTACATGTTTCCTCCCCCACTTTTTTTGTACATTAAAACTGCAGTTTGAAAAACAACTTCCAGTGCAGAAAAAAATTAAAACAGCAGGTGATAATCAGTGCAAAGTTGCAACAATGTTACTGCTGATGGGCTACCTGTCAGTTAAAGCAAGCTATCACATCTCCCCAGGAATATTTACTATAAAAAACAACTTACGAACGTTAGAGAGGGACATTAATGTGTTAGTCTCCTTATTTGTTCATTTGGAAATGGCATAAAGATAGGTCAATTAGCCAGCTCATTTCTACCTTGGTCTCAGGGCAGACACACACACAAAGTACGTAACTGAAAGTTATAAATGACCAAAACATAAACCTTAGTGCCTTGAGTTAAAAATCAATTTTCCTAATAAATTAAATTCAAACATTATAAACCAATATGTAATATCAAGAAGGATGTATTAATAATTGCTGTGTTGGCAGAGTGCAAAGTGCAAGACTTAGAGGGATGTAAAAATTTAGTAATGTAGGAAATCTGATACCCAAAATAGCTACCACTGCATAGAAGGCTCAGAGTTTAGTTCAGTTGTTGAGCTATAATAGTATTCTCTGCCTAGTCAAGGTTGAATGTTCAAGATGTAGTTTGAGTATTAATCATTGACTCGAATAAAAGATTGCACAACTGGAGAGGCTCTCCTGGGTTAAGTAGTTTATTCCTTAATACAGATGTAAGTTGTTTCCTTTGTGTATTCCAGAACCACTTGAGTGTCTTCCCTACTAAACAAGCAAACTTTTTTGGAATTATTTTTTTAGCTTTACTCTTTATCAACTACAAACTTTTAGCTAAGAATTCACCTAAGCGTCTGCTGATATGAATTATGAATTCATTCAAGCTGCCCATTTCAAGTTTAAGCTTTATCTTTTGTTCTGCCCAGTAAGAAATCTGATGATATGCTATGCTTTATTTTGGTTTACTTACAGTATTCCATTGGATAGTCACACTGTATGGTATTGTGTGAATAAACCAGAGCTTTCTTATCCATTTTACTGTTGATGAGCATTTTGGTAGTGACATCAATACATGAAAAAAATGAAGTCTTATATAGGTACTCATATGTACACAAACAATACCCCCACATAGCATTATATTTTTTTGTTGTTGAAGTGTAATATACATACAGAGAAATGTAATTTGATGAAGTTTTACACACTGAGCACACATGTGCAGCCAGTACCAAGCACAGGAAACAGAACATGACCAACTCTCCAGAAGCCCTATTTATGGCCCCTCCCAGTCATCAGCTCCCTTCAAGGGTAACTACTATCCTAACTTCTGACAGCACAAAAGAGTTTTGCCTGTTTTTGTACAATACATACTCTTGTGTGTCTCACTTCTTTTACTTAGCATCATATTTATGAGATTCATATATAATACTGCATTTAGAAGCAGATTGTTTGGGCTTCCCTGGTGGCGCAGTGGTTAAGAATCCACCTGCCAATGCAGGGGACACGGGTTCAAGCCCTGGTGGGAAGATCCCACATGCTGTGGAGCAACTAAGCCCGTGCGCCACAACTACTGAGCCTGCGCTCTAGAGTCCACGAGCCACAACTACTGAGCCTGCGTGCCACAACTACTGAAGCCCGTGCGCCTAGAGCCTGTGCTCCGCAACAAGAGAAGCCACTGCAATGAGAAGCCCGCGCACCGTAACGAAGAGTGGCCCCCACTCGCCGCAACCAGAGAAAGCCCGCGCACAGCAACGAAGACCCAACATAGCCAAAAATAAATAAATAAAATAATTAATTAATTTTATAAAAAAGCAGATTGTTCATTCTTAGTGATGTATAGTGTTCCGTTATATGAATATATCACCAATTATTTACTGTCAATGAACATTCTGATTGTTTTCCAGTTTGGGGGTTATTATAAATAGTGTTGCTCTGAGCTGTTAATAGATATCTTTTGGTATATATTTGATATTAGTATACTCCTAGGAAAGGAATTTCTGGGCCAAAGTGTTTTCATATGTTTACCTTTAAGATATATTGCAGTTTTCCAAAGTGGTTGTACCATATATATAGCATTTGATTGCTTGAGGAGTCATTCTGAGGAAGGCATTTCAGCATAAAAATTATGAGAACAACTTTTGGAGTCACTCAGGCCAAATTCAGCTTACCACAAAACAGCTATGGCAAGTATGCTTAAACTTCTTACACCTCAGTTTACTTACCTGTAAAACAGATATAACAAAACCTTTTTCAAGATTTATAAGAATTAAATGAGATATTTATTTTAATGCAACTTAGAACAATGCCTGGCACATAGTAAGTGCTTAGCTTATTATATGGTGTCTGTTAATCATTAGCTCTTACAACATAGACAGTATGGAGAATCAGAAACAAATATGGCCAATATAATCCACAAACAATTTTAATTCTCTGATGGAAGAAAATTGAGACTCTGACCCAAAAGGCATTACCAATTCCAGTGAGCATTACACTTGCACCCTGAAAAAAAATCATTTAAACATTATCCCAAAATGCATTTGCAAATTACTCTTGCCAGAGGCAAGGTTCTTGGATGCAGTGCATTACCATCCATTTTTTTTCCTATCAGACATTACTCTTTAAAGACAGGACTGCCAAGGGCTACTCTGGAAAGTCACTAATATTATACTTTTTATTATATTTGCCAATTTCACACTTTCCTCAACCCAACCCCCAAAGTTGTTGAAAAGTGACTGTAAGTATGTTAGTTGCTAGTTTTCCTTGAAACTTATCAGTATTTATGTTCCACATTCTTAAAAATACTAAAAATAAGCCCAGATCCTTGCTTTAAATTACAAAGACCTTGCCTTTTTTTTTTTTTTTTTTTCTTTTGTAGGAATGAGCTTGATAACCTCAGAGTAGATTTCAGCAGCTGCTGGGACAATGCCTAAGAAGTTACACTGTGTACAGAGGTACTGTTTTAGTTAATGGCTCCAGGGGCAGCAGGCTCAGTTATCTTAGGCAGGTAATTTTGGAAGGTGGCACCGTGTTCCTAATAAATTGCGTCAGATCCCATCTATCAGTTACTAGTTTCAAGAAATACAGCACTCAATCTACTTGAAAATATGTGTTTTGAGAAGGCCAGCGGTAGACCTGAAAAGGGACTTACTGAACATATTGAAACTCTTTGACTTACAGATGAGAAAACTAATCATTTAACAGTCTTGCCTAAGGTCAAATGGTTTGTTCCCTGGACACTTAGAAAGCTTGAGTCTCATTCACGGTTCGGTGGTTGCTGCTCTTCGCTCTTGTTTCTTGGCGTCCACCATCCTCCTATCCGGTCCCATCCCCTACCTCGACTTCAGAAAGATCAAGACCTGGGATCCGGAAATGGGGACACTGAACAACTGTGCCTTAAGGGAATGACCAACCATTAAATTGTCGTAAGTGCAAGATGAGTGAGGTTTGCCTGCTAGAACATTAAGATCTAAGAAGGAAGATCTTCTCTGTTTTATGGACCACTGTATTCCCAGCACAGTGCTTGGTACATAACAGGCTCTAATAATTGTTAAATGAAGAAATGATTGAATGAATATTAGGTATTTCAGGTTGTCACGTCCTTTTTCTTTTCTACCTCCTTCCAGTTGTACTAACAAAACGTGCAGATTTAGATTCAAAGAGGAGAAATCATGTACAAAGCGCCCAGTACGGTGCCTGATTCATTGTGGGCAATTAAAAAACGTCTGTTCATTTTCCTTTTCTTCCAAGGGTAGGGTACTGGGGGTAAGGGGTGATGTGCCACGGTGTTTATGTGCCTGGACATAAACTGACGTGGGTAACTAACAGGCTGGTGGAAAGGGTTGTCGGCGTTTTTCTGATCCGTATCAGAAATTCCAGTGCCCCGAAAATGTACAGCTATTTTACCCAGAGAGGCTGGTCGCGTTTGTTGATCTATTCTGGGCTGCAGTCAACTCTTTTAATACAACTTTTTATAAGCATCAGCTACTTTGCGGCGGGAGGAGGGGCAGTGACAGGAAAAGCAGGGAACCCCCCTCTCCCCAGATAAAGGAAGCCCTCTGTGGCAGGGTCTGTGTTTTGCGGGTCTAACGGGTCCTTGGTCTGCGGCGGTCCCCGCCCCCTCCAGCCCCGCCTCCTCGCCCTAGGCGGCTGCAGCTGAGGTTCAAGTTCGGCACCCGGACGCGCGCTCGCTGCTCCGAAGCCTCCCGCGCCTCTTAAGGGCCCCCGCTCGAAGGCTAGGAGGGCTCAGAGGTCATTAGGGTGCGGGGTCACTCGGCCACGCGTTGTGCTACCACGTGGGAGAAAAGTTTCCAACTCTGCCGTGGGGCCTCCCAGTGCCCCCCAGCGGAGCAGAGGCCCGCGCTTTGGCACCCGCTCCGTTTTCTGTCGCCTGCAGTCGCGCCCCATCTCGGGGAACCCCCGCCCCCTACGCCCCGGTATCCTTCTCTGAATCCCCTCCTTCCCTCGCTGCGAAGGTCGCACCAGGAAAATACCCTGGGAGGGGGGTCTCTGGAGAAGGCGGCCGGGGCGCCTCCAGCTGGCCTGGGGTAGGGGGTCCAAGGACAAGTGTCCCGAGGAAGGCGCGGAGGAGGGCGCGGAGCTGGGCGCGCGGAGTAGACAGGCGACAGCGGCCCGCACTTGACCCCGGTGCGACTGGCGGGAACATTCCGCGGCTCCCACACTCCCGCGCGCCAACTCTGGCGGGTCGCAGCTGACCCCACGCGGGCTGCACCCTCCACGCCCCCACCCGCCCTCGCTCCCCATTCCTGGCTCCCCTCCGCCCCCAGTGCGCAGGCCCGGCCGCCCCAGCGCGCATGCCCTAGGCTCGCGAGCGCGGCCAGCCCCCAGCCTTTTGCTTTCTACACACTCTACAACTGGGGAGGGGGCGGGGTGGAGGGAGCCCGGCCGGCCACGTGATCCAGCCGGCCGGGGCCGCGGCGGCGGGAGCGCGCGCCGAGCGAGGAGCGGGGAGGGCGGTGCGCGTGCGCGCGGCGCGCGCGGGCGGGCGCGGGGCTGGGCTGAGGCGGGCGGCGGCGGCGGCGGCGGCGGTGGGCCGGCCGCGGAGGGGGAGGAGCGGGAGCTGAGCGAGGCAGGCGGGCGGAGGATGGGGCCGTGCCCGGGCTCCCGCTGCAGCCGCCGGGGGACACGCCGTGCACCCTCCGGCTCGGGGCTCTCGTGGCGGCGGCGGTGGCAGCGTTAGCGGCGGCGGCGAGAGCGGCGTTCCTGGCGCTTCCTGGCCGCGCTTCTCCCTCAGGCTGGGCGAAGAGAAGAGGCGGCGGCGGCGGCACACCGGTGTCTCTCCCGCTGGAGATTTCTTTCTGCTTTCCTCGTCGACTGACTCGCCCCCTCCCTTTTTTGAGGAAGGGTGACCTCTTCTCTGGGACTGGAAAAAATATTTTTTTGAGGAGGGGGGGTGGGTGGCAGCCTCAGGGGCTGCTTCTTCTTTCATCTCCTCCTCCTCCCCCCTCCAAGCCCGAAAAGCAAACCCCACAACTGCTCCAGCATCCTCCTTCCCTTCCTCCACCTCCCTTCTCCACCTCTTCCAGTTTCGCCCTCTCCCCTCCTAATTATTTCATTATTATGCTTCCCTCTCTGGGGGGTCTCGTCCCTCTCAGGTCGCTTAGAAGCCTTGGCCTCCCCTGGATGCATTTCTTAAAAATTTTGGAGCCAGGGAGTGAGTTTTCTCTGAGGCGTGTGTGAGAGGCGTCGGGGGTGTTTTCCTGCGCGAGGGGCGGGTGAAGTTCATTGCCCCCACTTTCCCGCGACCTTTTCGGGCCCGATTTGGAGTCGAGGGGGGGGCAGGCGTTTTCGGGGGGCGGGGGGCGCGGCGGAGAATGGCCGCGGGGAGGGCTCCCCGGAGCCTCCTAGTCTCTTGATCAAAGCATTCCGCTATTCTGATTTATTGCCTGCTTGGTGAGTTATTTTTTTTTTTTTTTCCCCTCTAAAGGAGACCTGTGTGTTCAGCCATTACTTTGCTCGGCGCTGCTCACAGGAATCTCCGACCCTCGGTGCTGTGGGCAGCCCCGCACTTGGGCTCCTCGCCTCTCGCCCTCGCTCCCGTCCCTCCTCCCTCTCTCCGCCCCTTCCCCCTTTTCTTTCTCCGCTCTTTCTTCCCCTCTCTCCCTTCTTTCGGCCGCCGTCTCCCCCGCGCCCTCCTCGGGGCGGAGGGAAGCCGAGAAGGGGGAGGGAGGGATTGGTGTCAATTTTTTTGTGCGGCCGCGGCCGGAGCCTGTGGCGGGCAGGCGGCGAGCGGGGAGACCCCGGCGAAGCAGAGCCATGGATGGCCCGACGCGGGGCCATGGACTCCGCAAAAAGCGGCGGTCGCGGTCTCAGCGAGACCGGGAGAGGCGCTCCCGGGGCGGACTGGGGGCCGGCGCGGCCGGCGGCGGCGGGGCCGGCCGGACCCGGGCGCCCTCGTTCGCCTCGTCGTCGGGCTCCGACAAGGAAGACAATGGGAAGCCCCCGTCCTCCGCCCCGTCCCGGCCCAGACCCCCGCGGAGGAAGCGGAGAGAGTCCACCTCAGCCGAAGAGGACATCATTGATGGATTTGCCATGACCAGCTTTGTCACTTTTGAAGCGCTGGAGGTAAGGGGGACCCCCCTCCCCCCGGTTTCCCTTTATAGGCACGACCCCCCCCCCCGGCTGCGCCCGGCTCTGCTGCCTCCCCCGCCGCGCTCCGGTCGGTCTGTCTGTCTGTCTAGGCTGAGGTCTTATTGTTGGGGGGGGGGCTGGGGGCGCGGGCAGACAGGCAGCAGGAGGGAATCGACAAGCCGTGCCTGGTCTCCAGGTTTTCTCGTTCTTTCTCGCGTTCCCCCTGCGCCCCCTCCCCGCACCCCCTCCACAGCAGATGGGCAGAAAGAAAGGGGTTCAGGCATCACAACAATGCGCCCCCCTCCACGGAGAGCTCTGCCCCTACTCCTTCCTCCTCTCCCTCCCCAATCATGGCTTCTTGGCTGGTGGAAGTCTCTGCTGGGTTTGGGGCGCCTGTGGACGGTTCTCTGTGTGCTTTATACAGAGCCATATGTCCCTGTGTGTGTGTTTGTATAGACCTTTCCTGGGTGTCCTCGGGACCAGAGACTGATGGGGTTTTGTGGTTCTTTGCCCCCCTCCCCTGCCCCCTTTTTTTCTTTTCATTTCTTTTTTCTTTCTTTCCTTTTTTTTTTTTTTTTTCTTTTTTTTTTGGTGAAGCTGGGGAAGGGGGCGTTTTCTCCTGGTTGGGAGAAAGGAGGGAGGAGGGGAGGGAAGAGAGGAAAGGATGGAATATCTTTCTGTATTCCGAACAGGGCTCTATTACAGAAAGGGTTAATTGTAATATTATCTATACACATACATATGCACATGTGTGTGTACATGAGCAATTCGGTTAAAGGACAGAAAAATGTATACTAGAGAGGACTGGTGGGAGGAAAGAATAAAATCCTAGCTGGTATCTGAAGGGCTTGTCACCCAATTGTCCCTCTCCTTTTCCTTTTTTTGGTGTTTTTTTTAATCTTTCTGATTGGCTTTGTGTGTGTGAATATCTATGTGTGTCTTTCTTTATTCTTTGGGCACCTGCAGCATTGATTTCCAAATGCACATTTTCCTGCCAGCTAAAGGGCTCCTTGGGGGTGGTGATGGGGGGCAGGTAGGGGGAGATTGTCCAGGGGTCAGAGGGAAACGCTCTTTACCTGGATGGATCTGATTTGGTGCTGGCATGGGTCACTGGCCTGTATAAAGGTAACCCCCTTTTTTCTCCTCCACCCCCAACACACCGCACATACAGAGCGCTTTGAGCCTCTGCAGAGTTGGTCCGGCTTTCTTAAGAACAAAACCAAGCTAGGAGTTGGTTTCTAGCCTTTTCTGCACCTGATGTGATGGTTTGAGGTTCCTGAAAGAAACTTTTCCTTTTCCCTTTGGTTTTTGCTGTTATTATGGTATTGTTTGCAATGCTCAAATGTAAGCTTTGTTAATGACAGCTTAAGTCTCATATGCGGTAACTGTACAGGTTTAGAGGTTTAGACGGCTGGTTCTGTGTGTGTGTTTGGGTGTCAAGTTTAAATATTTTTAAAAAGGAAGCCTTCCTGTTAGGGTTGTTCTTTTCTGTTTGAACTGCTTTTTGGTTGGGCTGCTGGTGGTGATGGTGGCTAGTGGTTGGGGAGGAAGGGAGGGTGGTGGTATTGGTGGCCATAGATTCTGATGTTAGTGATTGAATCAGTTGTCCTTGGGTTCTAGAACTGGTGGTTTATTGGCTAAAATGGATCTTACGGAGTTCTTTTGAGTGTTGAGGCTCACCACTTATTAGGATAATTCTAACTGTGGCTTCAACTTTGCCAAGGTGGGAGGGAACTGTACAGTGTGACCTCTTTCTCTCTGTCTCTCTGCCTCTCTTTTGCTTTAAAATAGGAATTGAAATGTCAATACGTGTCCTAGTACATGAATTAGAAAATGCTGCCTAGGATTTGGTTGCTATCAGTGGTTGGTTTAGGACAGTATTTGTAAGAGCTGCTTATAAGTGGTTTTGCTTCCTGCATGGTTATCCTGCTTTGCTATGTGGCCCTTCTCAGTAAGTAAGCAAGAGGGGCCTCCAGATTCCCATGAACATTTTTGAAGGCCAAGTAAAGATAAATATAACTTATGCAGTTGTTTTTGATTGTTCTACTTTTAATAAATATTTGACTGGGTCTGTGATGTATATGTCTATCCATCTGGCTTTTGAGAGAAAATGTGCCCATTCCAGTTTCTTTTGGGTGTAAAAAATTTTTAATTTTTAAAGGCGAAGTTTGAAATGTACCATTAATACCATTCCTTTCCTTGCTGTGATTATTTTTCTGCTACTTTTCTAGATTCAAAACCCAGATTACTTTGGTTAGCTGAATATTATATTACCTTCATATCTGAATATCATTTGAATATCTTTGTGTGGGTATAAAGGTCTAACTTTTTAAAAAGTTTCTTTAAAACTTTATAGAAAAATTTAAACATATACAGAAGTACAGAGAACAGTATAACAATCCTCAATGTACTGATACACCACCACCAGGTTCAACAATTGCCAACTCATGTCTCATCTTTATGCCATCTACTCATTCTCTCCTCCCAGATGTGATGTGAGAAATTGGTATGTATTTCTAAGTGGTAATGACTCAAAAAAAAAAACAAAAAACAAAAAAACAAACCCACCCAAACCCATAGTACCATTATCACACCTAGGTTAATTAACAACAGTTCTCTAATATCATCAAATATCCTGTTAGTGTTCACATTTAGGCATCCTAATTTTTGTAGGAAAGCTGTAAATACACTTCTGAGGTTAAAAACACACAGTGGGGAATAAAAATCATCATGTATGTCTGGTTCTCTGGGAAAAGGTAGAACTGTTTGCTGCTTATCACGTTTGTCTCCATGCTGGATGGTCAGACATATGTGTGTGGTGATCATTAAAATAAAACCTCTGGTGTCCCACTGTACTCAGTTTGCAAGATTTACTGAACTATCACTAAGAAATGTGAGAGCTTATTAGGAAACAGGCAACTAAACTGTGAACTTGGACAGAAATGTATGTTACAGGAGTGCTTGTAAATGTTAAGAATTATTAGAGATTCTAAGAGTTATCCTAAATACATACTGTGTTTTTTTGTGTGTAGAAATGAAATCAGTTGTCACCACGTGCCATCAGGGTTGCTGCTAGTATGATACTGTGATTAGAAACCAGAAATATTGGCTTGCACAGCTTGGCTTTTAAGCTTATGTGGGTTCAGAGCAGTAGCTAGCTAACTGTGGGGTGTATACTTTGGGTGTTAATGGACACATCATTTGACTCCTATGGTTTTGTCTAGAGTAGCTCATTTTGACTTCCCTTTTAAGAAGAGGCTCCTAACTCATAATGAAATGTCCTGATAAAATTGTTCCAGACTAACTGTGGTTTTACTTATAGTACTGGAGGAAAAATAAGAAACTTGTCTAATGAGAACCTACATTTTTATGTTGATTTATTTTTCACTACTGTTGGTTCTTATTTAAAATGAAAGCTTTGGATGGGGTTTGAGAAGTCCCACACTTTATATGCAATGAAACTGGCAGAGGTAGTTTCGTATTCTGCAGGGACACTTGTCTTGAGTAATTGTGCCCTGAAGTTCAAGTATGTGATTGTGAAGAGTCTCATGATAGAAGATAAGAGGGTAAGTGAGGAGGCGAAAGTTGAACATGGTGTTCTTTTCATTATGCATTTGAGAAGTCAGAATTACCATTTGGTATGGTATTGTTTATTTGAATATTCTTTGAATACAAGTGAATATCCCCAGATATCAAGCCTCATTAAAAAGTGGTTTCCAGCAAACAAAGTATAAATGGGAATGTTGGGGTTCTAGTACTGTCAGCATACCCTGATGTGCCAGATAATATTACCTTTCTGTCGTTATTTGCATTTCTTTCTGTGTAGTCTTGATTAGGAAGCCATGTGAGCACTATGACTGAAAATTTGCAAATCCATTATTTTCCCCCTCACTCGGCTGCTATGTACTGGGTTCTTAGGGCAGCCTCCTTTTGTACAACTGACCAAGGGAAGCAAAGATGAAATTGTGGGATTAGCAGGTAGGAGGCTAGTTGGAGCTTTGCAGGCTTGTGAAAATGAAGGAAGACTCATTTCTGGTGGGTGGAGGATCAAACTAAGACTTTCATGGGGTCTTCATTTCCTATGTGTTTCAGGGCTTACCCGCACATTGGTAGCGTAAATAGGTTGTACAGAATTTGATGTGCTTGTAACGTGCCAGGTTAGTAGGCTGTAATAATTTACTATGGTCAAATCTCACTTATTCCGTTGTTTAAAAAACATTAATCGTTTTCCTTGTATCAGCAAATATTCATGGAGTGTTTGATATGTGCAAGGTACTAGAAAGAGTACAGACACCTAAAATATATATAGTGTCTTGAAGGAGTGTGCAGTTTAGTTGAAAAATTAAGTCCAGCACCTATAAAATGATTTTGAAACAGGCACTTGAATGCCTAATACCAACTAAGTGCAATAGGCTTTCAGAGAAGGGATAGTGAGATAAGCTGAAGTGTTTGAGAAGGCTTCCTGGAGAATATGGGGCCTAGAAGGTTGAAGTGATTTGGATAGACACGGAGGGAGTGGGGGGGGGTGGGGGGCATTCTAAAAAGAGGGAATGGTGAAGAAGGCACAGAAACAAGATGGATGATTAGGTTTTGCGGGCAAGGAAGTGCTGGTAGAAATGAGAACAAAATTGTGTAAGAAAGAGTACTTGTTTGGGAGTCGGGAGACCAGTGGAGACCCACACTCCAGGCTTGGCTGTCCTAACTAGTTGAGTGACCTTGGGAAGGCACTCTTTAAAAGCCTCATTTTCTTTTTCCACAAGTTGAGAGGTTTAGAGTAGTTTTAGAGCAAAGGTACCCCAAGCTGGAATGGAACATAGTTCTGTGGACGTTCATAGGTTGTGTTCCAGACCAAAAACGTGTGATCTACTCTCAGATAGTTTTGGAACTTGATGGGCTAGACAAAATTAAATGGGTGACTTGTTCTGCCCAGGTTAGAAGTCTTTTGTAATGTGTATATGAGTTTTGAATATTAGAGAAGGAGAAGTGATGTGCCTTATTTCCTAATTTATATGACCACAGGGCACTTTCATTCTTGGCATTATAATTCACAATCTATAATCCAGTATGGGAAATGCTGGAAAAGATTTCAATGGTCCCTTCCAGATCTTGGCACTTGGTAGTCTCTGAGTCTAGGGTGAGTGGGCTGATGATAGACAACTTGGAAAACCAGGCACAGAAGTTTGGAGTCAGAGTAGAGGCTGCTGCTTAAGTAGGAGTGGCAAGGGGAGTGTGAGATGTAAATAATGATGATTAGTCCACTTTTCCTTCTGCTCCCTTTTCCTGCCTGGTGTCAGCCCTTCATTGATTGTTAGTAACCCCACACATGAGGTGAATATTGGTGAGTGATCTCATTAATAGTTCTTTCATTGTGAAAGCAGCCCAATTCTGATGCTACCAAGCTGCCTTCCAGCCAGAGTGAGTTTTAGCCTATTTTGGTTCCTTCTGGTTTCCTGTACTGCTGATTTTTAGCAAGCTGGGAAAGAAGGCTGGATGAGAAAGGAGGTTGACACTGATGTTAAAATAAAGGTTTCAAATTATCTGCCTTTTGCTCGCTTATGTATGATATGTTCATTCAAGAAAGGTCAGAACCCTTCATCTGCTGTTACACAGCCAATGAAAGCTATGGAGCTATGTTTTTGTTACATTTTTTGCTTTCTATCTCGGGAAGTTTGGGATGGGACTGTGGAGTAAATGGGTCAGTTCCAGCATTTCACTTCAGACAATTTGCATAGCTTTAGGATCTGAGGAGTTCCTAAGTGGTGAGAAAGTCTATAGAAAAAAAAAGAACTGTGAATGTGTTTGGTTATGAATTCAAGTATATTACTATGCTTACTGAATTTCAGTATTTCACTGAACAAGGCAGAGCATCACTGCAGAAGTATTTATGGGAGATGAGGTCGAAGATGGCGATATGGTGATTCCACATGCCTTGTGTTAGTTGTTGAGATGAACTACTTTAGATCTTTTTTGGAAGTAGGCAGGGTATACATGAATCAGTAAATTTAAAAACTGAATCACAAAGTTAGTGATTACCCTTTGATCCTTTTTGAGAGTGTTTTCCTCTAGCTTTCACCATTGAAAAAGGGTTAAAAAAGACAGGGCATTCAACATGATTCCAGGAGATTCAAGGAGCATTGAGGGTGTTAAAGAGATTCTAACTATACAACAGTTCTATATGCTGTCAAAAATAAATGTTGATTATTTAGTTTGAGAGAATGTGAGGATTAGAAATAAGGTCCCCAAGCCAAAAAAATAAGAGTTGAGGGCAGCTGTTAAAAAATAATTTAGGTTCCAATTGCTAAATTTGGAAGCCTTTGGACATAAGGTCAATTGCACTTTTTGATGGAGGGAGTGTGTGTGTGTGCACGCACGCAGAGGGTGGATGGTGGGTTAGTGTTTTTACATTTTATTTTACCCCTATGCTGTAGTATACTAATACATTAAGTGTAGCCTAACTTTGTAGAAGTGCCTCATACTATTTTTTTTTCTCAAGAAACAACACTTTTTTCAGGGTTAGGATTAAACCCAATATTTAGTTGATATAGGAAAAAGACCTTGGTAATGGGATAGTAGCTATTCATTTGAGAAAGTTCTGGAAAAAAAATCAGATTAAAAAACTCTCAAATAATTGAAGTTTGGAAGAGTAGGAAGGGAATTAATTTGGCGAAACCCAAGACAGGAGAGGATCAAAACCAATTTAGGGACATTTAGCTGGGTCAGAACAGTTTTTCTTATATAATGTGTACCCGTTCAATGAATAGATGAATGCAGAATTTTTTTTTTCTAGAAGTGGGGCATAGAATTTAAGGCTGGTGAGACCCTAAATTTGCGTTTCTTCTTCCAGATCTGAACTGTGTTCTTCCTTCATTTCTTCTAACAAGCCTGCAGGGTAGGGGGTATGCAGTCAGTACCTATTTTGTAAGGTCACAAAGAATAGATCCTTTTTATGCTGTTAGTGACTGAGGAGGGGAGGGGTGGATTTCACTTAGTCTGGCTTACTTTGCTTGCTTAGGAAGAGACTAGGCAAGTACAGGCTTCTTTGTGTCATTTCTTTTCAGTCTCTGATTCCATCTTTTGCAAGGGGACTTGTAGCCTGAAATCATTTGTATTGCTGCCGTCTTTCTAGGTTTTTATTTCACATACTAGTGCATGTGTCGGTCTCATCCTAGGATCCAGTAGACTCTCCACTGCCCGCCTACCTTCTTCTCTCCCTCCCTCCCAACTTCCTTCCCCCTTTCCTCTTCTCTTCCTTTACTGAGATAGAGTTATCAAAATTACGAATTTTGAAAGGCAATGGATTTAGGAAGTTCTGAATGAAATGTAGAAACTTTAAATTACAAACCTTCATTATTTGAACATTGACAGTCTGTTTGAGGGACTCTGAAGGTAGCACCGTGAGGGTAAATTGCTTGCCTCAGCTTTCTGGGCTGTATCAGCTCATCATTCTGATTTCTCATTCATTTGTGAGCTCTGGTTAGAGTTTGCCTGAATAAATACCGCAAATGACCAAGTACATACAAATATTTTGTCGTTTTGGCTTGCCACTATACCATGTAGTGCCATATCTCTGGGCCCTGGAAAACCCAAGTGCGCGGAGATATGGCATTTGGACACAAGTAAAATGGAGTCACAAGAGGAGAAGGGAAAGCCCACAGTTTGTAAGTAAAGGAAAATGGTTAATGCAGGTTGGGATTCATTTTTGACAGAAAGCCTTCAAGTTGCAGGTACTGTGTGATTGTTATTAACTGAAGCATTTTGAAATGACCTGGGTTAGATACAGAAACACAGCCTGTGAAGACAAAATGCGACTCTTGGTTATATGGGTGAAATGTGATACCTTTAGACTGAATCTGGGACAGGATTTAAGTCAATGCCAGGGTCAAGTTGTGATGATTTCTGAGGGATGTCAGGGATGTTGCTTTCCTTGTCTCCACACTTACCTTCCCATATAGCACAACCCACCAACTTCATTTTACATTTCTGCAAAGTTTCTCATGGCAGTGATATTTTAGAGCTTGAAAAGAGGAATTAAGAGAGTCTAGTATTGCAGTGATTTCTTGATAGTTATAGTGAAGTAGAGGTTTTTTTTGGTTGGTTGCTAGGGTCTCTATTCAGTTATGCTTACTGGCTAAAGGTTGCTGGCTAAAGGTGATTTAGTGAATAGTTTTCCATAGTTAGAAACCAAGTAAGAAAAAAAAAAAACCTAAGGAAATAAAGATGTAGATGGAACAGTAGTTGAACATTAGAATATCACTTGTTTTCCAGCCACATACTAGAAATTCCAATGTTCCACCCATTCTCTCTGTACATGTTCAGTTGGCAAAAATAATGAAAGTCCTGGATTGTGCTGTTCTAAGAAATGATCTTATATAGTTCAAGTGAAATTATACTTTCACTGGGGCAAAAGGGGAAACAAGCATTTGGTATTGTGCGTTGCTACATATTACAAAGTTTGCTCCTTTCTCATTTGTTAGGCTGATCAGTTTGATTATTTGTGAAAATTACAGTTTTGAGATTAATGTGCATAGCTACATCTTCAGGGGGTGTTATCCTAAAGTTAGGACCTCAACTTTTTCAGAGCAGTCTTTTGATCCATTTCAGTTCAGCTATTGTTGGTTGATGTGCTTTCTAAGCCAGAGTGGCATTGGAGGCACAGATGTTGTCTTTAGAAATGCTGTAGTTCTACCTCTCATTTTGCAAATGAAAACACAGCCTAGAGGGGTTAATTGTCCTGCTTAAGATCACACTGGGAGTTAGAGGCTCTCACTGTTATCCAGTGAAACTAGGAGACTGCTTTTCCTCATACTTGGATTCCTAAGGCTTGGGAACATTGGAAGGTTAAAAAAAAAAAAAAAAAAAAAACTGCAAATGAGGATGATCAACCATGATTGTAAAGATTCCCATTTTTTCCAAGAAATGTTCTGATTATTACCCAGTATCTTTCCCCCAGTGTACAATTGGCCTTTCTCTGCAGGTCCATTAGTCTTTTTTAACACCCCCCTCCCCTCCATAATGAGGATGTAAAAGAAAAAATAAATATTAGGGTGATGATATGAGGGTTTCTTATCCTTGAATAACCGATGGAAAGATAAAATAATTATTTGAATGTAAGGTGATCTTAATGTGGCCCACTTAAAATTTTAACGTAATTTTTTTGGGTAGAATATTTTCTTCAGCCTGGCAATTCAGAGAGACTCAGCGCAACTTACTGAAGTTGGTAGCAGAACATTTGAAACAAGTGAACTTTGGAATATGGTTGAGTTGAAGACTCAACCAAACTTTTCTTCTGAAGAAAAAAGACTCAAAATATTAAATCCACATGATGTGTTGGCTAAGGCATCTTGCCTGTTTATTGCTGAACCAGAAAATTTATAACAACTGTTTGTCATGTGTATATATTTATAGCCATTCATACAATGAAAAGAAGTTTTCATGAGATTGTAATAACATATCAAGATGGATGTAATTAAAACAGAAGCAGATTGACACCCTGAATTAAATGCAAACCATAAACCAGGATACCTGAGCATTGGTACCTTACATATTTGCTGCAGGGGGCAGTCAGCCAAATATGCAAATAAAAAGACATTGATGAATTTCCCCGGGTGTGTATGTTGTGGTTGCAGAGAACCCAACTATTTTATTAATCTTTTATCAAGCATTGTTTAGCTTGCAGCAGCAATGGAATGTATTAATTTGGCAGACCAAATAGCTTAGGACCAGAAAGTAGGAAATAATAAGGGGAACACATGATTGATATACTGTCCTATAAATAACACATGCAACTGACAGAGGGGCTGAGTAATCTTTAGATCTGTGCTTAATGTCACTGATGGAGTTGTTAAACCAGGATGTTTGAGTTGAACTTCAGTCAGAGAGGCTGCCTCCCATTTAAAATGCAGGTCTATCTCTAGTTATACCCTGGACTGATGTGTTGACAAAATTGGTGTAAATCGAATTTTTGTAAATTGGGTGAATGCACCAGGGGAATCTTACTGTGAAAAAATATGATTAAAAAAGAAAATCAAGTATGGTACTCCTTCTCTTTGCATAGAAGCTTGGATTTTGTTAGAGTGAGTCTCTTTAGATGGGCATTGCTTTTCCTGAGACACTTTTCTGCATGTGTTCCCCGTGCTCCTGGAAGAAAGTGACTGTGAGATTTGCATTTTCTGTACAGGTTTCATACCTCACTTGGTTGGTGCTTCCAGGAATAATTGGTGGTGGTTTGAATAAGCCCGCACCATTCAGATTTCAAAGGTTGGTTTTCAAGTGCGTGCTAAGGAGGGCTTGCAGCTATGAATATGGAGTATGATTTCCATATCTGTTCCATTGGGAAGTCCAGGCATGTCATAACCACTTCAGAGCCATGATTGTATGGAGACACCCTAGCTATAATTTTTCTATATGACGGTTCATTTTTAAAATTGTAAAGATGCCAAATGCAGGACTGTATTGTTATTAAGGAAGTCGGTGACATCTGTTATATCTTGTTTAACCAGGGGAGGAAAATGCTTTCATCAAAACATCTAATTATGCCCTCTCAACTGATGAAAGATCTTTTGCTAAATTTTTGGAATTGGCCTTAATGGAAGAAGCTGGCCTCTACAGGAACTGTGAAGTAAATTTACTCTTTTTATTTGAAAAATACTTATCGCTAACCGTGGTGACACAAGGGTATTTTAATTTTATCAAATTGCTCTTGTGCTATGTGTTGAAAATAGATATTTTCAGAAGTTGTCTAAGCCAGCATGAAGTTTTTGTTTTTGTCCTCCCTCTCACCCTCATAGCATGTGAGGCCCCAGAGGCAGTTTGTACTTACAGATGTGAGCCTAGCAAGATACTTCGTGGCTAACAGCCACCTGGAGAGGGAGCAAATGATAATTACAGGTGAGAAGCTGGGGGATAATTCAGCCTGTGTGCTGGGAGGTGTGATTTCATACCTGAGTGTTAAAACCTTACCTGTTAGACAGTTGTGTTGTTTTAAAATTAGTTTTATTAGTCTAATATAGAAGTGGCCCAGACTGTTCCAGGTCATCTTCAGTTGAAGGAATATAACTTTTTAAGCACTGACTATATAATGTGATTCCAGAAATATTTCCTGTGTTTAAAAGTAGTTTCCTGTAATACCTGAAAGTATCAAAAACTGTGTTTAATTCAGCATATCTACAACACTTCTCGCTTCCTTGATCACTTTATAAAAATTGTTAAATTTTTTGGCAATGTATTTTGGATCATGCACACTTTAAACTTGTCCAGTAAAGCCATCCTTTATCTGTATTTCAACCCAGAACTAGTTTTATCTGCAGCAATTCTGTTTCCAAAATCACAGATAACAGCAATAGTAATAGTAGTAGTAGTAGTAATAATAATAATAAACTTACTGATAATGCTGACCTCAGAGCAATGCTTTATTTCTTAAGTTTCAGAGTATTTCGTCTTTTTGAAATGATTTTCCCATGGATTGAGATCTTGGGGAAAGCCTAAGGGAGTTTTTGAAGTGTTGACCGTGACACAGTGTACTCTGTGTTTTATTTGGGACCTGGTGGGAAGTTCATGTGCTGTTAATTTTTTCTTGGTCTGTTATATGCTCTGTCATGGCTTGTTGTGTGTAACTTGGGAATATGACTGGAACCTTGGAAAAGAGAGAGCCAGAGTTATCTTCCTATATTTCTAATGTATTGTTTCATTTCCCTCTATTCTCTAACTTTAGCCTCTGTACTCTCCCTACATATATCCTTCTTGAGGTATTTGAGGCTCTCAGAATTGTTGCTTCCTTTACTAAGTAATCCATGCGTAGTAGGTACTCAGTCAGTGCTTATTTAGGGTTGATCTATTTCCACAAAAATTCCGTGAAAAGAAACTTTAGAAAAGGGAGCTACTACTTACTTAGTACTTACTCTGTGCCAGGCATTGTGCTTGGAATTTTGCATTCATCGTCTCATTAGAGCTACGCTGTTGAAAAAAATGAATGATATCCCTGTTTTATAGTCGAAGACACTGAGGCTCAGAGAAGTTAAGTCAACTTGCAGAAGGTCAGTATGAGAGGCAGGAAATGCAGCGGTTTCTGCCTGACCTGAAAGCTCGAGCTCCTCATCCCTTTCCGCTCTTCTTTTAATACAGATTCATTTTGTGACAGAGTGCTGTTCTTTTAATACAGATTCATTTTGTGACAGAGTCCCAAATGGGTCTCTGGTAGGCTACATTTGTTTGTTCCTTGTTGCTGCTGAAAATTGTCTCGGTTACAAGGGATTTTCTAGGTGTAATAATAGGATTTAGGGAGGGGAGAGTACCTCACCATCTTTTGGGAAGTTCTTTATTTTGTTTTTAAAAGCTGGAGTTTACCATAGGTGGCTGCCACTCATACAGTACATCTGTAGCATGTTTGTTGTTGGTTTGATTTTTTTTTTCTCTCTTTTTCTTTCTCTCTGTCCCTTTCACTGTTTTTCCCTGTATTAAAATCTGACCTTTTTCCTGGTCACACAGATTGGGTAGATTTTAAGCCTTTGTCAAAGGCAAGTGCTCAGGCTGGTAATATTGAGGGTAACCGTGTACTGAATCCTTCCACATACTTAATGTTGCTGATTTCTTACAACAGCCCCTAGAACAGAAGTGTAGAATTGGAGAAGGGACTGGCACCCTCTCAACAGGGCATTGTGGGTATAAGCTTATTTTCTACTCTAAATTCCTAAGTATTTTGCTTGATTTTAAACTATTCTAAGAAGTAGCACTTCACTTGGCAATCTATTCCACAATAAAACAAACCTTACTGGTAGGTTTTTGTTTTTGTTTTTTAACTAACAGGTACTGCATTCTTTCTGGTGAAAGAATGTACTAAGATATCTTTATCTTGAAGGTACCAATGACAAATAGTACATTATTTCCTCTGTCATTGTTCCATTATTCTAAGCACATTTGCAAATTGTTCTCCCCCATAGCCCACTCCACCCTGTAGAGGTTTGTTTATGCTACAAAAGAGTATGTGGCCTCTTCTCTCAAAAGAGAATGTGACTGTTAGATTTGCTTCTTATGGAAATCCCAGCTGTGATTAGAGTACCGTACTTTTTTTTTTTTTTAATATAAACTTATTTATTTATTTATTTATTTATTGACTGCGTTGGGTCTTCGTTGCTGTGTGCGGGCTTTTTCTAGTTGCAGTGAGCAGGGGCTACTCTTTGTTGTGGTGCGCCGGCTTCTCATTGTGGTGGCTTTTCTCTTGTTGTGGAGCATGGGCTCTAGATGCGTGGGTTTCAGTATTTGTGGCACATGGGCTTCAGTAGTTGTGGTGCACGGGCTTAGTTGCTCCACGGCAGGTGGGATCTTCCCAGACCAGGGCTCGCACCCATGTCCCCTGCATTGGCAGGAGGATTCTTAACCACTGTGCCACCAGGGAAGTCCCAAGTACCGTACATTCTTGAGAAGCCCCCTCTTCATCTCCTCTGGGCCAAATTGGGCCTCCACACAGTTCATCTTCTAGGACTTGGGGATTCAGACCTGGCTGATGACCATCCCTTAAGGAGTGGTATAACACACACATGCACACGTGCAGTACCCTCCCTGGGTCTGACATTTCAGAAGATTTCTGGGTGAAAATATGAAGATAGTCAAAGTAAACACTTCTGTGAAAAGTCTCTTTTTGGAGAGAGGAGGCAGTTTCTTCTCAGAACCATTATGCTCTGAGACCTGCAGTCTTGCCCCTCTCTCTCCAACTACAGTTGAGCACGGTTATCCTTTTGCACATCCAAAATGGAAATACAGCAGATTTCAGTTTTTAGCAGTTTATGATTGTAGGGGAGACCCAAGTCAAAGCATGTCCTTTGAAATTTAACTATAACTATAAAACTCTAGTGTCGTAGGCACCATACCTTTAAGTTCAGAGTTTTAAAAGCGATCCCTTATACCTGAATTTTATGTATTTGTACAGTATGAGTTCTGTATCACTCTCGGGCCTGTCCCAGATTGTGAACACTAGGTAGGATCTGTGTATTTTAAACTTTTCCTTGTGTTGTTCCTTGCCTCTCGGGTGGTTTATAATACCCCTGTTGTGATGTTTTCTATTAGGTTGGGTACAGATGGGTGTCAATTTCACTTCAGGGCAGTGGGTGCCCTCTGTTTACTGTTTTCAGATGAACATTACCTTAGCATTGTGTTGTAGATTTCTACATTAGCTGCCCATATTTCATCTGTACTCTTATTTCATTTAGTATGGTGTCCCTGGGATTAAGGACAGAGAAATATGTATGCTCAGGCTGATTTGGAAATTACATTGTTGAAATAAAGCCCATATGGCCATTGTAAAATGGTTAGTACTGCATATAATTGCCTTCCCAGTGATGTGCTTTGTCATTACTTCCATCTTCCAAGAAGCACTCCTGTAGCATGCTGACAGCAATGGCGTCATTAGAAAACATATGGACATGCAAAGGCATTAAATTGTCTTTAGCTTAAGGATTAGATTACAGTGTTAGAGGATGGGTCACCACGCTTTCAGTCGATAACTCTTGCTTAGTTCAGCACTGCTAGGCTGGATGATAGAGATTTGCAAAGGTCCTATTTACTTGTTAGCTGAGTATATTTCATATCTTTCCTGCAATTTTGAGGAAGTCTTTGAGCTGTGCATAAGATCTTATCACAATATTGTAGTCAGCTGGCTTTTCTGGGGTTTTGCTCACAACTGTTCATGCCTTGTGCAGAGTTCTTTTCTAGGACATGATACTCCCTCAACCTATGTTTTCCTGAATGTAAGTCCAAAGCTGGCTAAGGCAGGAGGTCATTTAGATGTAAAAAGAGACTAAGTAGTGGAGTCAGGAAGTCACCAGGTGGCTGCCATGTGGCCCAAATTTATATCCTCCATTGTATAACATCTGTCTCCACGTGGGTCGACCACCCTTCTTCCTTACCCCCTTAGAAGCAGTGAGATTTTTGCAGCCTAGAGGCTTAGCAGTAGGTCCCAGAGGCTCAGAGACGATGTAACAGGGCATGGAAAGACATCCCAACCTGCCCCCTGTCCCCCATAGTAGGACATGCCTACTATTTGGTTGTAGATATTTCAGGGATACAGCAGTTCTGGAACATGGTATGGTTTGAATTTTTAGGGTACTTTATGCAGCTGCCAGTGAATAATAAGTGAAATCACAGAATGGAAAGTCATTTATCAAATTTAATGTTTCTCTTTGGAGTCTCACAGAAATAACATGGACTTGGGAGACTTTCTGAGTAGTAAGTGACTTTGGAAATCATTTGGGCAGTGGTTTTTGGGGCACCTCAGGGGACACTGAGTCAGTGGAGGGGAGGCCCTGACCTCATTCAACCAGAGCTCCACCTTTACCTGTTTTATATATTATGTATTAAGAATAAGAGTCTCTTTGGGAAGAAAAAGGTATCTGAATTCGTCTGTTCTTTCATTCAAGAAATATTTATCAGTTGCTTCTGTGAGCCAGGCAGGCACCGTTGTAGGCACAGGGGATGCTGTAGTGAATAAGAGAAATAGATATCTGCTCTAACGGGGTTTATATTCTAGCAGGGGTGGATGACATGCTGTAAATCATAAACAGATACATAATGTGTTCAGTAGTGACAGGGTTTTTAAAAGCAGGTTAAAGATATGATAGTGAGAATCTGGTATGTGTGTGCAGATGTGCAATTTTATAGAGGTGGTTTTAGATAAGGCCTCTTCGAGGAGGTGATACTTGAGCAGAAACCTGAAGGAAGTGAGGGAGCAAGCACTGTGGATAGCCAGGGGCAGAGCATTCAACCAGAGCAAAGAGCAAGGGTGAAGGCTTGGAGGAAGGAGTGGCTTGGTGTGTGAGTAACTGTAGGAGGTGATGGTGGCTAGAATAGAGTGAGTGAGGAGAGGGGCCGAGATGGGGGAGACGCCTGTAGGAACTTTGACTTTTAAAGCCAAGTGACTTGAGAAATTTAAAAACAGTGAGAACGACTGTCTAAAGCCCTCATTTCCCAACCGATAAAGTCTTTGAACTTCCCCAAGATCACTTAGCTGGTATTAAAACAAGACCCGATCTAAAACTCACATGTTATATTCCTTTATGGGAGCCTCCCATTGCACCTCACCGCCACCACTCCAGGCCTTAGGAGATATGGGGCATCTTTTTTTGGAGACCAGAGTATTTGTCTCCTCTCCTGTTTATATGGATATGGTTCTCCCAAAAGACATCCTTCAAGAATATACAGAATTCCAATGCTTAATCACCACAAATTGGAAACGAGCTCTGTTCTTCAGTGCCAGAAGTCACCACCATTTGGGTGATTATTTTAATAACAGCAACAACAGTGTTAATGATGGCTAACATTTATCAAGGGCTAACTGCATGTGATCGTCATTCTACCCAGAGCATTCTCACATTTAACACTCACAACAGCCCTGTGAAGTAGGTAACATTATTATCGTCACTTTAGAGATGATGAAACTGAGGTTCAGAGAAGTTAAATAATTAACTTCCCCAGATTGTAGAGCCAGAATTTGAGCCCAGACTGTGTGATTTTAGGGCCTGCACTGCCTCTTTCATGAGGAGGAGGGTGGGTGGGCTTGTCACTGGATAAACATTCACTGGAATATGCTCTCCCCACCCCATTTTAAAAAGGTGGTTCTCGAGCTGAGCCCTAGGAGTAATACTGTCTTGCTGCAACCCACTTTGGTGTTTGATTATATAAAGGATTTCACAGCCAGTCTGGCTTAGTCCTGGCAACTCTGCTGATTTTAGGTGGATTGTTGGTTAAGCAGATACCTTTTGGTCTTTCTGAACTGAATTTGACTGGGCCTTTTTCAAGACCTGTACTATGAAGTATGTTACAGAATTCAGACCAGTGTTTTCAAGTCAGCAGACCCAATTGAATTGGTCTTGATTTTTTTTCTCCCCAGTGGAGTAGAAGCCCCAGACACTATCAGTTCCAGTACTCCCTAGAATGTACTTTTTAGCACTTGTGCTTTTTGAGGAGCTTTTTATGGTGAGCTTGCTTTAAAATATATTTGTGTAAAAAATACATGTATATGTATATATAGGACTATGAAATATTTTATAACTATGGAATAGTATAAAGCATAACATGACCAACACCCATGGACCCACCACCAGCTTTAACAGAGCTTAGCACTTTTTTAAAATTGGGCTAATTTTAGTGTGTATTGTCTGAGGGGGAAGCGAGTCAACTGTAAGCCTTAGAGCAGGGGATTCTCAAATCTAGCTGCACATTAGAATCCCCTGGGGAATTAAAAAAAAAAAGTCCCCATACCCATGGGAGGGTAGAGGGAGCCCCCACCCCATCATCAGAACTTTTATAAGCTCCCCAGGGGATTATGTTGTGCAGTCAGGGTAGAGACCTTCTGTTTGAAGGAGGGTGTGTCAGTTTTTCTTCACTGGGTTTTCTCAGATGCCCAGTACCAAGCCATGTGTTTAATGAACTGTACTCCTAGCCTTTTTTTTTTCATTTTCTCTGTCGAACTTTTTAATGTGGTCTGCTTTCCAAAATTTTGAAGGGTAATGTCCTGGGACGCTCCTCTCCTGATGCTGTCTTCCTCCCATCCATAACTGAGAAAAGCTGGGGGTACATTTACATATTTATTACAAAGCCTTTTAGAGACTAGGAAGGAGACATTAGAAAGGGGACTGAGAAATTCAAAGGTGCTTCTGTTGGAAGTGTTTGGGATTAGCTGAAAGTTGTTATAGAATTAACATAGACGTCATTGGGGACAGCTGATTTCATGTGGAAAACCATGCATCTTTACAGGAAGGCTCTGAGCTGTTGGGTGGCAGTTGAGGGCTTTTTTGGCCTGAGACACAGCTTTATCAATAAGATGTGGGGTAAGATGTACCCGTAAGATGTGTGTGACCACCAGAGTGGCCAATTCTCTGTGGATACATCTGAGACTGTGACATCTTTCAGAAGTACTGTCAATCTTATTTGGGGCCTGATTTTCTCCTGTGGGTCTTAGTTCCCTGGGGTACCCACACCCCTTCTGCCCATTTATCCATTTAATAAATGGTTACAGAGTTTCTTCTCTATGCCAGGCACTGTTCTAGGCACTGGGGCGGGGGAGGGTAAACAGAACCTCTAGCTTCAAGGAATGACATTCTGGGTGTTACATTCTGGTGTCACATTGTTGTTTGGTGTGTCTAACAGAGAAAAAGGTGTGGTGGGGCTGTAGTCCTCCCCTAGAAAAGCTCTAGGGGAGCCATTAGGCAAAACGTTTTTGCCTCATTTTGCTTAAATTAAGTTTTTTGGTTCTGAGGATTTTGATTATAGATGCTTTCATGAATGTATTTCTTCAAGGGAGGTTAAGCATTGGGGCATTAAAGTTTGCAGGGATTTTCGGAATCAGCTGGATTTTATCTTACTAGTTACCAGCTTAACATGATGGGGACGAAATAGATGTACAGCTTAAGGTTCAAGCTTAGAGAAGATGCTGGAGAAATAATGATACTCAGTTCTCTTTCTACTTCAAGTAGAATCCCCTAATCCACCTGCATGCTCATAAATTTGAGGGAAAGGAAAGGAGAAATGGAAAGTTTATTTCTAGGGCTCTATACTGGGCCAGGCTATCAGGTTACTTTCACTGGGAAGACTTAATCAGAAGTGAAGCTTAAATCTGTCACAGTTTTCACAGCAGTCAGGGAATTGGGCACTGATGAAGAGCACTGGATCCCCAAATAGAGGGAACGCGTTAGAGATTGTTTGGAGTCAGTTAATAAAATAGATCGTAAGAAGGAAATGTCAAGTTTGAGTGAAAAACGTACTGAAAAAGAAATCTTACAGCTTTTGGGTTATGTGGAGGAAGAAAACAGTGGTTGATATGATTTCCTTGCTGGATCATCATCTTCATCAGATATAGTTGTTGACTGAAGAGGGAAAACTAAATTCCGTCATATAAAGAAGTCTTTATATCTGTGAGCTCTCTAAAGAGAATCATCTAAAAATAATAAAAAAGCAGGTGTATGTTGTTTTCATCAGCTGTTGGATTGCTAAAGTAGACTTTGACTTCAGTGTGTGAAGCGGGTGGGTGGGAAATGAGATTTTTTTGTTATTGTTGTTCAGAGGATGAAACACTTTCTCTTTCTAGCTTTAGGCTTTCCTGGTGGGTTTAGACAACTGTGGGTCCTCGGGGACTGTGTGTGCAGGTGAATAGAGATTCCAGTACTTGTGTACCTGCCCAAATCGACAGGTTTGGGAATAAGGGCAGGGACATCTGAGGGTTCATGGAAGTGAACCAAAGTTTTGCACCAAAACTCATATAGAGATACGAGATGTTTTGTTCCTCCTCTGATTAGAAAGGACATGAAGGTACTTAATAGTTTTTCAACTTTAACTCCACCATTAGCTCAGTATTGATGTATTCGATAATTATAATGAGAACTGACATTTACTGAGTGCTTGCTATGTGTCAGGTATTCTAATTTCTTAATTCGTGTAATCCTCACACAGTGGTCCCTTGAGGTAGGTGCTGCTGTGATCTCTATTTTGTAGGAGAGGAAACAGCTACAGAGTTTACACCTAAGATCACATAACATGTAAGTGGTCAGCCTCATATGTTCTGGCCTCAGAGCCTGACTTGAACCATTGCACCATAGAACTTAAATCAGTGCTGCTTAAGAGTTTTATTCTGATCTTGTTTTAATGGGGCTTTCGACCCTTCCTTAATCCCTCCTCACTTCTGTACATGTTTTCAGAGGTGATAATATACTCCTTAGGCTGTCGCCTTATTACAGATGAGAAAACAGATCTAGAAAATTATGTTTTGTAACCACTCAGTAGGACCTACTGAGTTAGTGGTAGGACAGCAATGTGGAACCCAAGTTTCCTAATATATAGGTCACTGCTTTTCCCACTGTACTGTATTGGTTCCATTAACATTTTTTTTAAACTGAACTAAATAAAAATTTATAAATTTAATTTGTGTCATTCCTGTGGAAGGACTAAATTAAAATAGCTAAGGACTGCGTGATTTTACCCTAGGGAGGAGGATGGTAGGCATTTTAGAAACTAAAGTTTGCCTGTGGGGTTATCTGACCTACTCCTGAGGACATCTTTCTAGTCTTTGGTAGGTTTACTTAAAAGTGGAAAGTAGAGTATAAGAGCCATCCTCAGACTTGGGTTTTGCATGATTTGAAGATTCCTGGAAGGGCAAGTGTTTTTTTTTTTTTTTAGACTTAAATTGGTTGTGTGTTCCACTGGAGGTTAAAGTTAAAAAGACATGAATGGGGGGGGGGAAAAAACGGCTTAAATGCAAGCCTTCCTTAGCTACATTTCCCTGTCTGGCAAGTAAGACTTTAAAAGAGGGTGGAAAGAACCACCTTGATTCTTGGTGTTTGGCTTTTTGTTTTTGTTTGTTTTTTCTTTTGGTCCTGTGATTCCTTTTGTTGTAACCTCTTTCCTTGGCTAATGCTTTGTTTGAAAACAAGTGCTCTGGTATTCTAAAACAAATTATCCAGCAGGCTCCCTGATTGTGCTCTCAGATAAAAGATCCCAGGGTAGTGCTCTTTCTGTCTTTGAATTGCAGTTGCCTATGCATACCCAAAAGCAAAATTCAGTTTACTGCAGAGCTTCCAACCCAGATTAATGTGGTTATCTTAAAAGTAGAGAATATAAATTTGAAAGGGGAAATGTGGATTGTGCTTAACCCTTCAAAGGCCTCTAATGGGAACCTGCTGTAATGGGTCGTAGAGTTTTGTCTGGGGTGAGAGACTGCGGGCTCCAGTTTTTCTTTGAGTCTTTTGCTAAATGACTTTGGTTGTGTCATTAACGTCTGGAAATCTTAAACTCTCAACGACACATTAATGACAGAATAGGGGGCAGGCTCCCAGACTGTGCTGTGGAAAAAGCGCATGTTCAGATTTTGCCAATGACCCCGAATCCCATGTGGTCACAGACTAGTAATTTGATTTCACAGTTTCTATTCATAAATTTGCAGGATGAGGTTCCTAGTGGGAGTAAATTTAGTGATGATAACATATCAGCTTCCTTTTAGGGGAAATATTGTAATTGTGAGAAAAATATTCATGAAAGCCTTTGCCAAGTATTTTTTGTATTTGGTAAGAACACCCTTTCAGTTATCAAAGCTTCTGCAAAATTTTTCCAAATAATTACACTTGATCACCCATGTTGGTTTAGAGAATCTGGATTGGATGGTTTCAGATGGTTGCAACTCACAAATTATTGCCTTGTGTGGTGGTTTCCAAACCCAGTTGCACATCTGTACCCCCAAGGGAGCTTGTTAAACATACAGATTCCTGGGCCCTGTCCCTGAGCTCCTAAAAGTTAATCCCTGCTCTGTAGCTCTGGTACATTTGTGTTTTCACAGGCTTCCCAGGAGTTCCTTTACAACAAACTCTGGTACAGAAATTTTGGAATCACTATTATAGAAAATATTCATTCTTGAGTCATTTCTTGGGGTGGCAGTAATGGTGGTGGTTTAAAATAATTAATTTCTATGCTACCGAACCCTTTCTGAAAATAAGACATTCATGCATGTTTGGTTTTAAAACTGTACATATTGTAATAGATAGCTAGTGGGAAGCAGCTGCATAGCACAGGGAGATCAGCTCTGTGCTTTGTGACCACCTAGAGGGATGGGATAGGGAGGGTGGGAGGATGGGAGGGAGATGCAAGAGGGAGGAGATATGGGGATATATGTATATATATAGCTGATTCACTTTGTTGTACAGCAGAAACTAACACACCATTGAAAAGCAATTATACTCCAATAAAGATGTTTAAAAACAAACAAAACAAAACAAAAAAAAACTGTACATATTGTGAAATAGAACACATCCTGAAATAAGTGTAGTTTACAGCTCGGTGAATTCTCACAAAGTGAATACTCAAGTAACCAGGACCCAGGTAAAGAAATAGAACATTGTACAAAATATCTGAATTTTATTACGTGTTCCTCTTCCACCCCTTCTCCTCAAATCCCAAGAAACTAGGAATGTAAGTAAAGGTTGATAAAACAGTACAATAAGGTACAAGTGTAAAAACTATTCTGCCTTTCTGTACTAGATGGCTCTTAATCATTATCGTTTCTGTAAGTTTCTGGTGATGTTAAATTAAGTTTGTATTGTTTACCTATGTTTTGATTCCGCCTTAAATCAGTTCCTGACAATGCCTGTGTGTTAATGCTCACAGCATACATCAAGATTAAGCTCAAAGGTGTATCTTTTCTGAAATTTAATTAACTGAAAATATTCTCATGATAGTTTTGAAAAATGTGTAAGGACAGATTACCAGCCCTGGCAGTTATGACTTTGGTAAACAAATGAGTCTTGTCATTACTGCCAGGGTAGCCTAGTAAACCTGTCTCAGTAGCCAAAATGTCTTTATCTTGATACATGAGGAAAAGTACCTTCTTGGTTAACAAAAATAAAACAAGTTCTGCCCTCCTCTCTATCCACCCAGAATAATCTCTCCTCTGATCAATTCCATTCAGAGCATTTAAAGCCAAAGGTAATGAAGTTTCCCTGAGGGTTTTTCTTTTGTTTTTCTTTCTTCTGTTTCCCTTTGATTTTGACACTGAAGAATCACTAGATTCTTAGTGGGAGGAATCCTAGCTGTATTAAACAGCAGGCTTGCTTGTTTTCTTCGGAAGGAGATGCTTATGGTAAAGGGACTGGAGCAAGCCCAGCACCAGAGCTGTGCTAGGGTGAAAGAAGAGAGCTGTGGCAGCTGCACATCTGTACTTCCCTGGCAGGCAAGGTAGGCACGTGGGCTCTGTGCACACACAACTGCCCCCTTCCCTGTTGCTGCCTCCCCCTCCCCCATCTTGGTTATCTCCAGTATCAACTGAGCAGGTGACAAGACTCCAATCACCCTGCTCTGGACAGCTTTCCATCTTTTCAAAAGTACACCAGAGCAGGGGTCCCCAACCCCCGGACCGCTACCGGTCCGCGGCCTGTTAGGAACCGGGCGGCAACAGCTGGAGGTGAGCGGCGAGCTATCAGGCAAAGCTTCATCTGCAGCTCCCCATGGTTCACATTACCGCCTGAAGCATCCCTGGCATTACCACCTGAACCATCCCCCCGCCCCATCCGTGGGAAAATTGCCTTCCACAAAACCGGTCCCTGGTGCCAAAAAGGTTGGGGACCACTGCACCAGAGGCTTGTTTTGTTACAGTACACTGATTAAATAAATATTCCTGTGTGCACAAAGGAGCTGAAATCTGTTATGGCACTCTGCAGTTATCTGTCCATTAGTAGCAAAGGAACTATTGCCCGTTTTTCTACTCTCCCCTCTCCTTTTTATTCTCTCTACCACCAAGATTCTGAGAGGTGCAAGTAACAGATAAATTATCTGAGCTGTGCTTTCAGGCGCGTGTGAAGCAGGAGGGTGGTGTCGTGCACTTTGGTGCGGCATGCTGTTGGGGCAGTGCCCAAGGTGTGTGGATAGTAGAAGAGCTTGAGTGACTTAGATTAGAAGACAACTTCTTGCTTTGGGGTTGTTGGACCTTTGTCTCTCTCCTTCAACTCTTAGCAGAAGTGGTTTTAGGAAGGTCTTTCAAATTAGCTTGCCTCTATTAGAGGAAAGGGTGCTTCTGGCGTTGAAGTGGTTCTATGTGTCTGGTGTCAGACGTGGAAGCCACAGAGCCTCTGTGAGACTTGGTCCCACTGTGTTTATTTATTTACAGGTTCCCTTCAAAAGGCAGTGGCCGGAGGGACCCTCACCATTAGGGCAGGTAGCCATAGTGGACAGTGGAATGACAGGAATTCTAGCCTTGGTGGTGTTGGTGGGTTTCCTTTCTTTTTTTGGATGGGGGTGTAGTTGGTTAGCATGAATGTATGTAGATAAAAAAAAAAATGACTGATTTAGAAAGTGTTATTTGTAACCCTTTATGTGTAAGCTGTCAAGCACCTCCATAATGAATGATTTGTGTGCTAAGTGTGAAATGATGAATACTTCCCTGTTCACACAGGGCATTAAAAAAAGGGTCTGGGACAGGGAGGGAGGAGGGAAGGAGGAGAAAGACTGGGAATGGAACATAGGAAATTAAGCTTGCGGAGAAAACACTGTGCATATTATTTTGGTGTGAAAGAAGTGTCATGCAGAGAGAGTGTGACCAAAGGGAGGTGTTGAAATGTTAGCAACTCCTAACATCTACCGCTAAGAGGGGGACCCCTTTGACGGAAATGAGATGGGTGCCCTTGTGTAGATGTGACTTCAAAAAGTGTGAGGAGCCTTTTATCTGTAAGCAGGGAAAACTGTTGGAGTGGGTAAAGTGAAATCTCTTAGTGTGTCTCTTCCAACTGACTGTGGGTAATTAGTTGGAAATGACATTAACCTGAGCTTAATTGTAATTTTGCATAGTAACAACATACCAGCTGTTCACTGTATTCTTTCCTGGTGGTGCGATTTAATTATTTTTTGCTATCTTTTAAGCTCTAATTTTCTGTTGTGTTTTCGTTTAACCCCTCCTTGCTGTCATGTCCGCAACCCCCGCAGTTTAGCAGTAGTGTCATTTCTGCTGCTTTGGTGCCCACTCCGTGCTGAGGGCTTGGGATGATCTTGGTTTTGCTAATCAGTTGGCTTTTTAAAAGGACACGTTGGAAAGTTACCGAGATGAAACATGGGTGATTGCAGACCTTGTTGTGTTTTGGGCTCCTCCAAAAGATTTTAGCTCATGATTTAAATAATATGGATAATCCCAGGCCTATCCAAGGTGCTCAAAATATCAAGTGAACAAGCTGAAAGAGAAGTTAATTACTGAACAGTGATTGCTCTGATATAACCAATTATTGGTTCATTAAATGTTTATTACCTTTTATATGTTCCTTTCCCCCATAAGGGCAGTTTCTTTTTTGAGTCATTAAAACAGAAATGGGATTAAAAAAAATTTCTGCTTAAAAAATTTCCACAAGACTGAAGTATTAAAAAGGTCTTGTGTGATCTGACAGCTGAATAGCCTGTTTTTCTTTGGTCTGTTGAATTAGTAATTAATGAAATGTATTGCCTGAGCAGAGAAAATAAATTAGTTTTGCTTAGAAAGAAAACAAAAGCAAAACATTAACACTTAAATGCAGGTTAATATTAAAGTGCAGTATAGGAAGTATAAAAAGATGCCGTGTCCCCGCACGTGTGTAACCTCCATTATCAACATCCCCCACTGAAGTGGCATATTTGTTATAACTGGTGAACCTACACTGACACAGTATTGTCACTCAAAGTACACAGTTTACTTTAAGGTTGACTTTTGGTGTTGAACATTCTATGGGTTTGGACAAATGTATAATGACAGGTTTCAACCACTATAGTATCACACAGAGTACTTTCACTGCCCTAAAAATGCTCTGTGCCCCGCCTCTTCAACCCTCCCTCCCTCCTAACCCCTGGCAACCACTGATCTTTTTAACTTTCTCCATAGTTTTGCCTTTTCCAGAATGTCATATAGTTGGAATCATGCAGCATGTAGCCTTTTCAGGCTGGCTTCTTTCACTTAGCAACATGCATTTAAGATTCCTCCATGTCTTTTCAGGCTTAATAGCTCATTTCTGTGTGATACAGAACTCCTTAATCATAACCGTTAGGGGCAAACAGGGAAAAAATTACCAATTGTACAAAACCCCGAGGAATAAATTAAGAAATATTAAGCTAAAAAAAAAAGTATAAAAAGAGTGGAACTCCTTGAATAAGATTCTCAATGGTAACACTCATTTAATTAATTCATTCATCACTTTCTTGAGCACCAACATTATGTTTAGGAGGACTGGGGTTATATAAATACAGAGGGGGCAAGGGGCCCTGTCCTCATAGAGCCTCTGGGTTAGCAGAGCAGTTAAACCAAATGCTTTAGTAACCATTATTGAAATGTCAAAGCAGTAGTGTTAATAGGCAGAGGTACATTTCTGTGGGGCAGGGGTGGCAGTTATGAAGAGAGAATTTACTTTTGGAGGCCGCGGTATCCTGTGGATTGAGAGCAGGGGGAGGGTGGTTATGAAGAGAAATCTTGCTCTTGGAGGTCGTGGTGTCCTGTGAATTAACAGCAGGTTCTTTGGAGCCCCCATCACTTGGGTTCACATCCCAGTTTTGCCATTTACCAGCTCCGTGTTCTTTTACTTCAGTTTCCTCATCTGTAAAATGGAAAAATGGTAACACAGGGTTGTTGTGAGGATTAAACAAGTTAAGTGCTTGTGACAGTGTCTCGCATGTATTGTACATCTTAGGTGGTAGTGTCATTTTTGTGGGATAATGCAACAGAGAATTCTTTCTTAGGGGAAATGGTAATTTAATTGGATGCTGAGGAACAGAAAGATGTTCCAGGCATTTCTTGTATTGTCATATGTAACCACATACTTAATTTATAATGCCTAGAGTAATGTGTGCTTATGTAGCACCATTGTCAAAAGATTACAAAGGGCATTTACAACAGTTTATTCTCAGAACAGCCCTCTGAAGCAAGAAGACTGTTTATGCACATTCTGCTGAGGTGTGAAAGGCTGCAGAGAGCACGTGGTCTTTAATTGAGGTGTGCATGGAGCCTGGCTTTATTGTGGGTAAATTAGACCAGTGGAAAGAGGGAACTTTTAAAACATTTTTGTTTAAAAAATTGTTTTTGGGGGGCAACTATGTTGTGATAAATAAATTACAAAGATGTTTTCTGTAGTCTTTAAGCAATAGTGAAACTTTGTTTATTCCTAAAAGTACCAGATCGCAGACAGTTGAATTTAGAGAAAGTTTATAATAATGATGATCATAATGAGTATTTGTTGAGCACTTACTATGTTCCAGGCACTGTTGATCGTCATAACTCTGAGGTTGTCACTCTTATTATCCTCATTTTACAGATGAGGAGCCAAGGCACTAAGATGCTCAGTAATCTCCCTGAAGTCATGTAGCAGTGTAGATCTAGGGCCTAAGCTCTTATTCAGATTTGCTTTAAGCTGTATAAAGCATTTCATTTTGTTTTGTATGTTTTACAACAGCCCTTTGAGAAAGGTCTGTTATCTCCATATTATAAGGAGAGAGAGAAGTAGTCTATGAGAAGCTAATGGGGCATCATGGTGAATTTAGTTTGGAATGAAAAATTGGAGGTGGTTATTTTATGCTCTTGCATTATTCCAAGCAAGGCACTTTACTTCTGGGCCTTGGGATCTATAAAATGAGAAGAGGACACTCTGTCCCATGGACTCACACAATGTTATAATTTGGGGGGAAATTTGAATCTGTACAACTCTGAGTCTATGCAATTCTTGTGTAGTTTGGACTCAGACATATGTGAGTCTTGGGCCCACCGCTTACAGATGTGTCGATTTACCTAATTTGTCTGAACGTGTCTTATTATTTGTAACATGGCACTCTAGTTCTGCCTCTGCTCAGGTAATATAATAATATTGTAAGGTAATAATATACCTAGCTCTCCATCTACAGTAGGTAAGTGGGATTCTTATTAATTGGTGTAAAACCAGGGGTCACACAAGAAGCTGGGCCTGGGCAGGAACTCCAGCCTCTTGACTCCCCTGGATCCTAGTTCTCTCCGGCATACATGCTGTGTTGCTGGGGATGAGGAAGAGGTTATCATAATGAGATGTGCCCTGACTTAATAGAAACTACAGTCTTGATTCTTTCTCTAGACTCATCAGGTTGTCATGTGTGTGAAATGTAGTGACTCCAGTAAGGAATTTGTTGTTTTCATGAAGTACGGCCGTGAATAGTAGACTGTGAGCAACATGGGCAGGGGGCCTGCTATCTGCAGTTTATCCTGTGCAGGGGGCTGGGATACCTGGCCCTAGAACAGGGTCTAGCATCATTTATAGTGTGAAGGAAGGAAGGAGTGAACAATCTCATTGAGCTGTAGGAAATAAGAATGAGAAGGGGAATAGGGTTTTTAAAATTTCACTTTTGTAGGAAAGAGGAAATTGAGGCACCTGATTGGGCAGGTTAAGCCTAGTCTCTTAATCACCAGGTCTTACAAGTGGACATAATTTATACCCTTGAAGGTATTGCATGGCAGTGCCCTTCTGTTAAGATTTATTGTGGAACAAAATTTTATTCAGGTCAAGAATTTCTTCTAAATTAGAGCATATTCATTCCTCTTTTGTGGTTTGAGTCTGTGGAGTCGAAACTTGTCAGGAAGGTTTAGCAAAGCTGTGCTTCTAATGATGTGGCGTTCTCACTGGCAGCTGTGCTAAATAAACCTCTTGCTGTAAACTAGCCATGAGTAAACGTCTGGTTGTGAATCATAGCATGACCTTTCAGGGAAAACAAAACAAACAAACTACCAAACACACTAATCAGATTTTTTTTTTAGTATCAGGGTTGTAAACTCTGACACTTAACAGTTTGTCAGGCCCACTTGGAGCAGTTAGACAACTTCCTTTCTCTATTTCTATTTGTGCAACACATGGATGTGTATATCCTTTAACAGCATATTAAGAAAAAATTTTAAAGCTTTTCTTCCACATCTCTGGTTTACTAATCATGGAACTTTATGCAAATGCAGATTGCTGAGTGTCACTCAAGACCTACTGTATCTGAATCTCTCAGAGGGTGGGACCCAGGAATCTCTTCTGAAGAGCACCCAGAGAGATTGTATGATTAATCAGATTTGGAAACCACTAAGAGAACTACGATATTGTATTTTTCATCCATCCATCTATTCTTATCCATTTATCCATGTCTTGAGGAGATGAGAATTGGTTACTCATGGGACAATGGTTTTCTTAAGAACTGGGCATAGAAACCAGCATTAGAACATAATCCTTGCCCCATGGGGTTCACAGTCTGGCTTAAAAGTTTTTAACTTTGGGTCGAGCTTTAAAGGATTCACAAATGTCGCAAATGTCATGGGCAGAAGATTTTGTGTACACACGTTTTTCTAGCTTTCATCAGATTCTCTAAGGGGTCAGTGACCCATAAAAGGTTAAGAACCAAGGTCTAGAGCTTGTACAACTGTTCTGAAAACAGTGGCAGAGGGCAGTGTTTCTGTTGCCACCTACAATGTTTTTGACCTTTTCAGAGGCAAAAGCAGTTTGAGAATTGCACCTGTTTTCTGCCCCATTTAAAAAATTTAAAAAGAAGAGAATAGTGAAGCACCTGGGTTGTGGTCAGAACAAGATGAAGGGTTATAGAAAGTAACTATTTGGTGAACTGCCTCAAATTTAATGTCAAGTTGCTGCTTACGGTAAAACAGCCCAATGGTCAGTCTGATGGAAGAACCTTTTAAACCAGCATAGCATAGGCAAGGTCCACTCGTTTTCTTGCAGTATGTAATTAGCTGAATTATAGATAACAATTTTTACCCCATGGATATACATGAAGACTGTCTTATTTTTGTTACATTCGATCCCCAGCATGTCCACTGAATTGCTTAATTCCAAAATAACGTTACCTACCAGCTGTACTGCTGGCTCATCCTTCCTTAGCTCCTAAAATCCCCAAGTAACACTGTTCATCACAGAACAGAATTTGATATTAGAGAGGTCCATCTTGAACTGCTGTAGAAGTTTTACTTAGCAAAGATACTAGAACCCCTTATGTGTAATATTCTTATCCCTAAGGATAACTTTGTAATTCAGTTTTAATTAAGGTCTTCCCTTCTCTTTTTTTGACTTTATATGTTTCTTTGGGGAACAAAAATTCTTCAAATATTGTAGCTCTGGTGATGCTACATTTTAGGGTTGGATAGTTTTGGAAGAAGAGGGCAGTCAATGGAATTACATGTTATTAATGGGTAAAATTCCTTGTCCATTTATTTGGAAATTGTTCTTTTGGGGTCTAGGAGAAAGTTAGAGGCCTACTTCATTGTCAGTGAAGTCTTATAAAGTCTTTTTAGGCTCTTCAAATGTCTGTATCACTTATTTTGAACTTGTGTATGTATTACCTTGCATTATTCATTATTCTCTTAAAAAATAGTGACTATTTTATCTAAGTAGATTTTAACTTACTGGATGGTGATTATGTCTTCTAGGTCTTTATAGTCTTGCAATTATTTAGCATACTGAGTCATAATAGACAGTCAGTAAATATTTGATTAACTGGATGTGTTGATTACCTTTGAGTCTTGGATCCCCAAGAGACCAGAAAATGGACTAAATCTGGAGTTAGAACTTGATACATGCTTTGGAAGTTAGGAATGTAAAAATGGATTGTCAGATCTGTCCCTTAGGCTTATTCAATAGTCACTTATTATTTTTTATGTTCACATACAGCTGAATCAGTTCATATTCTGTAGTTCTTTAAAATCTTAAGTATATAGAATTCCACAGTTATAAAGAGAATTTTGTGGTAGAGCCTCAACACTTTTCATTTAAATATTAAATGAAGTGAAACTTCAGAGAGGTTTTTTATTAGTTATTGGTTTTAAAAAGGAAGATCTCACCACAGACTTGATCACTAAAAGATACCTGCTAATCAAATAGATATCACCCTTAACCTGTCCTAATCAAATACAGTTTTATCAGCTCTATTTGGGTGGAGGGACTATTGAAGGCTTTTAATGAATGAATGACTGTCATCGGTTATCTTGAAAATCAGGATTTGTAGGCTTGAGGGAGAGGGGTCGGACTGTGAAGGGGTTTATCACAAACCATACTGTGTGAGAAGAGGATCTGGGAACGTTTCTCTTGTAGAAAAGGTGGCTGCCTTAAATTATTTACAGAGTTGGTTTCAGGAAGAGGGATTTAGGTCCAAGTGGTCCCATTGGAGGCACAATTTGGCATTCTCTATGAAGAGAATAGATTTCTAATAGTACTTTCTGGGGTCTTGAGTTTAGCTGTTGAAGGCATTCAAACAGGCTCACTTATCACTCACCTGCATTATCATAGTGGGGGGTTAGCGCCAGGAATTAGTGACCTTTGAGGTCTCCCCATCCCAAAGATACTATAATTATATGATTTTCTAGCCAAAGTGTTCTGAGTAAATCTAGTCATGGTTCAAAGTCCAGATCTGCTCCCTGTAAATTCTTTTTCTTTTTAAAGAACTTGTTGGATGCTGTTTACTTAGTATTTAATCTCATGGCCATCAAGTGTATTGAACTGGAACAAAACCAAGTTTATCCAGTCTTCCTGGTATCTGTCTCTTCTCGTAGTCTGAGCTCTTAAAAGTAAGGTCATTTACAGGGTGAGAGAGTGTCATGGACATATATACACTACCAAATGTGAAATAGATAGCTAGTGGGAAGCAGCCGCATAGCACAGGGAGATCAGCTCGGTGCTTTGTGACCACCTAGAGGGGTGGGATAGGGAGGGTGGGAGGGAGGGAGATGCAAGAGGGATGAGATATGGGAACATATGTATATGTATAACTGATTCACTTTGTTATAAAGCAGAAGCTAACACACCATTGTAAAGCAATTATACTTCAATAAAGATGTTTAAAAAAAAAAAAAAAAAGTAAGGTCATTTAAAAGTAGCATCTTGGCTTCCTTATTGCCTGTGTGTTCGCAAATCAAAATGTGAATTAAGTTTGGTAATTTGGAATATACAGGTTTTCATTTCAAGTCACTTAAGTGACATCTTTAAGGAAGATGGTCATGCTTTACTTACTGTAGGGCTCGCCCACCTCTTTCCTTAAAAAACCAACAAAAAAACCCTCCAGTTTTCAGGCTGAAAAGGTATTTTGTGATGGCTGAAAATATGTCTGAGAGTAATAATATGGTCTCTAAACACAATTAGATCTGGACTGGTGAGGCATTATTACAGTAAATGGATATTTTGTAAATATTGGTTTTTTGGGGGAAAAAAGCAGGGGGTGACGGTGTGCAGGTGGGGTCAGTCTTACCAGGAAAGCTGAAATGAATTCTTCAGCCGTGAAGAACCAGAGGGCACTGTGGCTTAATGTTCTGGCCCTAATTCAGCATCCCGTCTCTTTAGACACTTGGCTCTGATTCTTTCGTCTCAGAACCGAAGTCTTAAGGATTAAGAGAAGAGAGAATGGAAATGCATCATTTTCCCTGCCAAAGGAGGTACTTAAACTGGGAAAGGAGGAGGGGACTTTAACAAATCAAGCCTTGGCAAGGAAATCTGTCATGAATCAGCAATGACTTGGAAAGCCCCTGTCGCTGTATTTTACAAAACTAAGCATTTGCCACTACCAACATTTGTCTCTTGCTTACCTTTAGGATCAGCTTCAGGTTGCTCTATGGAGGGAACAAATACTTTTTTTTTTGCCCATTTTGACAACATTAGGTAATTAATTTACAACTAGCTCAATTAGACTCCGGCCCATACAGTGTGTGCATGGCCTTTTAAAGAGCCTTTGTTTTGACGCTAATTGAGCTGGTTGTAGCAGAGACAGCCAAACAATTTACATTTATCTTTGGCAGGACACAAGGGCTCTCTCTTGGTATGGACAGCTGCATATTCTGTTTCTTCTACCAAGTGTGGTACTAAAATGCTGTGTGCTTATTTTAAATTTCTAATTAAGAAAACTTTGAAAATGACAGAAGCATATATTATTGTAGACAAATTGGAAGATTTAGGTAGATAAACAAGAAAGAAAATAAAGATCACACATAATCTTATTGCCAACAAGGGAACCATTCATAATCTGGTATTTGTCTTTCTATACTTTTCCCCCTTATAAGGGAATGCATGCATCTGTGCATATACACTTTTTAATATGTTCTGTTTTTACAAATATGCAACCACACCGTACAAACTGAACTTTAATCCACTTTTTTCCTGCTCAATAAGTTGGAAACATCTTATCATTTCACAAAATGTTGTTCTGCAGCATTTTAAACGGCTGCATGGTATTCCATTGTGTGGATGTACCAAAAAGTATTCAACCAGTCTGCTCTTATTGGACACTTAAGCTCATTTCACGTTTTTGATATTATAACCAGCATTGTGATGTATATTCTTGTTACTAAATCTTTAAGTTCTTAATAATTTGGAGCAGATAAATTCCTAGATACTGAGTTACTTGGACAGGGGCATATATGTTTTAAAATTTTTTGGTGTGTATGTACTGTCAAATTGTGCTTCTCGAAGGTTGTACCATTTTTCACATTCACTCGCCCTATATGAGAGCTTTATTATGCTTATTCTTGGTATTCAGGAGAACAGTATAGAAAGTATTTACTTGGAGGTGGGTTAAATCCTGAGCAGTGATTTTACCGTTGCTGCTAAAATTTATCTCAACCTCATAAATCTTCTGTTCCCAGTATCAGGTGAAAGAAGCCAGCTACCTCATATAGTACAAGAGAGTTTTGCTTGTTTTAATAATGGTATGCTATTTTGTTTTGAAAAGGTAGAGACCAAATAAGTAAGTAAGTGCTTCATTAAGACAGAAGTGGTTTGTTTTTCCTCAGGGAAGATTCTGAAACAATATTTTTCATATGAGTAAGGACCAACCTAAAGAAATAGACTAAAATCAAAATAAGAAGTGGATAGCTTTGCTCAGTACATGAGAAAATATTTACCTTCTTGAGGTGGCAAAGCCCATGGATCTGTTGCCTGTCTAACCTATGACTAGAGGAGCAGGATAAACTCTGGCATCTCCATCACGGGTAGCCTTGGAGAAGCCATCACAATACATTGTCTAAATTTCTGTTAGAGTAACTACTGCTTTGTTTTGTAGTCTCCTTGTCTAGACTGCAAGGCTAGAATTCACAGCAGCTGATACTGGATCTTACTTTCTGTATTTGTAATACCTGAATGTTGGACATGTAGTTAGACAAAGAGCAGGTATTCATTGTTAATTGGATGAATAAATGAATAGACTAGATATGCAGGAGAGTTGAAATTAAAGAAAAAGATCTTTCAGATCATCTGGGGCTCACCCCGCCCCCACCCAGTTTTATAGCTGATGAAACTGAGGCTTAGAAAGATTAAGTGACATCTTGCTCAAGAGCAAGTTAATGATCCAAGCAGAAGTTGGAGTTCTCTTATCACTCTGTATTTCTCAGATTCTTATAGTGCTAGGATTGTGTGTTTTTCTCAGGGTGGTACTTGGTATGATTGTATTTAAAATCAATAGTAAATTCTCATTTCGTACATTGTACAGCTTCCCTGACTCCTTTTGCTTCACTAGTGAGATCAGCCTCAGTTTTTGTTAAAATTCAGCACACCCTTAAGTCACATTTCTTTTTTTCCTTTCTCTCTTTCTTTAATATTCTCACTTCTCCAATTTCATTTTTAGTAGACATTTTAATTTACTCCCAGCATTATTGCCATCTGGATGTCAAAATGCATTGAATTGACCTCTTATCTGGAGATCCAGTGAAGGTCTCACCTGCCCCAGGGATTTAGCCAGGAATTGAGGCAGGTAAAACAAAGTCTTCTCCCAAGGCCCAGGTACTGCTGGTCTGCCAACCTGTACTTTGATTCACGGATGGGGTGCAGATGTGCCTTGTTTTACTGTTAGAAAGCAGCTTCTGAATACAGTTTCTGTTTGAAACTTTTCAGTTTGCCAGTGCAAAATAATGTCTGCAGCAAAAGTTCATTTTAGGGTAAACCAGGAGTAAAGGGGAATTAAAGAGAGTTTTTTTTTTTTTTTTTTTAACCTTTCTGTGTTTTAATTTTTTCCTGTGACTTTAGCCTTTTCCCCTTCTTAGTGAATTATTATAGAGTTTTATTAAAATTGTAAGTTCTGGAAATTAGACACCATGGTAGTTAGACCAGAACGGGATACGGTACTCTTAGGTTCCATAGTATTTCAGAGTACATCTCTTTATTGTATGTTAAATGATAGGGAAGTATAATAAAATGTACCTTGAGAGTACTTATCTATTTTATGTCCTGTAACATTCAGTACTTGATGCAAATGTAGCAGATCTTGACTCAAAAAGGGACAAAACTGGTTATAGCCCAAGAGACGGATGGCAGGTTCCTTGTTGATGGCATAAGTTCAGCAAAGTCATACAATTTGAGACCTAAGGGGCCTTTATATTATCTAGTCCAACTCTTTATTTTACATATGGGGAAAGAATTAGCCACTGGTCCAGGGTCATTCAGCAGGTAGAGAGAGGCTGCAGGCTGAACCTAGGACTGAACGCCAACTCTGCTGTTCTTCATTTTCTGATCATAGTTGAAGCATTTAGTCTAATCTCTCCTTAAAAGAGCACACTATTTGATGTTTCATTGACTTGAAACCTGTTGTGATGCCTACGGGCACCCAAAGGCTACCCTGTTGTTCATTTTTCCTGGTTGCCTAGGTCATTCCATGCTTCTCTGAGGGTGGGCTTGGATATGACTGGAATGAACGGTGTGTTGAAACAGCTTAGAGAACTGTCTCTGATGAAATGACTTCTTACTTTTCTAAGAAAGCAGTGAAAAGACAGCAAGGGGACTGCTATTTCCTAAAACCATTGACTGTGGATGGAGAGAAGCCCCACGTGGCAGATGGTCACAGCCCTTGGCAGCTGCATTGCTGTCTTTGTCCTCTCTTGCAGCCTTAGATATGTGGGAGCCTATGGTTCTTAATCCTAACCTGTATTCCTCGATTCAGTGTATGATCTTGGTCAAGCACCTCACCTCTTCTGCCTCAGTTTTCTCTTAGGAGATTCAAGGGGGCTACAGTGGATGATTTCAGAGGCACCTTCCGGGTCTTGAATAATTATTCTGAAAATGATTATCTATATAGAAGTTTATCCACATGATCAAATAACCAAAAATGTATTTCTAACAGTCCGTTTATTACTGTTTTGATTTGTTTTCATGGGATTTTGGAAAATGTCTACAGACTTTACCGTGATCAAGCTGCTAGCAATTATTTAACAGAACACCCAGCAGGTGCTCGGGGGCTATGAAGGAAATAGTGTCCAGCCTCAAGGAGACCAGAAAGATTTCTTTATCTCCCAAGCTGGGGATGGAGGACATTCTTCTCTTCCAGTGGATTTAAGCTCCATGAGTGCAGGGCCTTTGTCCTTCTTTTATAGTGCAGGGCTCAGTAAATATTGGTTGTATGAATGAAGCAATGAATCCACTTGTCAGTCTTGCTTATATTTACTGAAGATGTCCCACTGAGATTTGTTGTTTTCTTCAACCTGTAAGTGCTGTTAACTTGAATAAATTTCCCAGAAAATATTCCCCACCTTCTATAGAAGAATGAGACCAAGATGCTCTGAGGCTAAATGAAAAAAACCCATAAATGCTACATTCCTTTCTTGGAAATTCACTTTACTATCAGCATATTGAAAGCATTGAGATGTCTGCCTTAAAATAACTTTGTTCAACCCGACATTTCCCAAACTGATTTGAACTCAGAGTCCTAGCCATTCCACACCCCCCATGGAGTAGTTGTTAACATCCTGCAGAACTTTGACCTGTGAAAGAGAAAGGTTGGTATAGAGAGTAGTAATAGGAAATAAACAGAAGCAGCAACATTAGTAAAGAATAATTAATACAATATATGACAGAGTATATATGTTAAGCATTGCTTCTGGCAGTCCTGTGTGAAGTTGTGGTAGACTTGTAGGGTTTTGTTTTTTTTTTTTAATTTTCTTTTAAAAATGACTGTTTGTGCCTCATTGGAGATTTAAGGTTTGGTGGTAGAGAGATTAAAGGAAGTTGCAAATGATCTAATAGCTATTTTATAGTTATGGAAGTTGAATGGTGGAATTTTAACTTGTGTCAAGGGCTTCCCTGCCAGGTACTGCAGGGAAATAATGATGAAAGGAGTCTGTGTCTGCTCCTTTAGGAGCTGGCTGACAGTGGAGGAGACAGACATGTAAACAAATTATAGCAATAACGTGCTCAGATGTGTAACGAACAGAAAATAGGACAGAGGAAGGAATGGTATTTTTTCCCTCCAATTTAGAACAGGGTTGCTGTTCATACAATAAGCCAAAACCAAACTAACTGGAACCCCCATAGGTCTCCCAGACAAAATTCTCATACATCAAGACTCAGATGATTAGGCTACTTTATGCTTTCCCTGATCCAGCATAATTGCGTCATCTGTGGTCCCATCAGAGCCTTGTTTACACCTCTGTCATTGGCCTTATTACAGTTGTATGTGAACGACTTCGGGGCACAGCAGGGTCACCTTTGTCCCTGTATCTCCAGGGCCTGCAGCATCTACCAATACCCACAATGCATATTGGCTGTTTTGTTTAGACTTGGGGCAAGGCATTGGGGCTGTGTAATTTACTCACTTTAAGTAAATTTAGTAAATAAAAATAAGTTTTATACAAAACATAGACTGGGAAGGTAGTAGTATTATTAAGAGTATGGCTCCTTCCCATAGCATTTTTTCCCTGAACACCTACATATGACTTAAATTTCAAGAATTCAATAACATTTTTGTAGGAACTCAACAATTCCACATCATGAAGTGTTTTTATTTCACATGAGTGTTTTGTAGTCATTAGTTTTTGTAGGACCTTTCTCTTACACCCTGTACTTCATCTGGAATATCCTAGAATAAGTTCAGCTTGATATTCTATTCCCCGCCAGTGGTTGTGTTTGAGGCCCAAGGTCAAGGTGTTGATTGATGACATTTCCCTTTAAAGTATTTGTATCCATCTGCAATATGGGGGCAGAGTGACTCCGAGTATGGTGCAGTGGAAATAAGTGACATGGTTTTGAAGTTAATTTTCTTTGTGACCTTTGGCGAGTTACTTAACTTTCCAATAACTGAGGAGGTTGGATCAGAATTAGCACAGTTGCTTCTAATGCTGACATTCCATGATTCTCTGGGGAGGATTCACTTCCATGGAAGGTTTAAAAGTGGATACATTTTTAGGTTAAATGGCTTTGCTCGGTTACTTTTTTGCCCCTTAACCAATATAGGAGCCTTAAGGCTGCTTGTCTTGGAGTAAAACCAAATTACCTGGAACTCTCAAAGACTGCAATTCTGATCCTATTTTTTATTTTAAGGGGAAGAAAAATCTGACAGTAAAACAAGCTTGTCTATATCCATGAATCAGGAAAGATCCATACCATTTTTCTGCATACACAGTACACATAACCATATTGAGTGAGGTGCTGCAAAGTCTTAACTGAAAATGAAATTGGTTGCGTTTTTCATCCTAAATCTAGGAAGAATTGTAGTTGATAGATACATTTTGAGTACTTTCATCTAGAGTTAAGGAGTTGCCTTGGGGAGGGACTTCGCTGGCGGTCCAGTGGTTAAGACTCTGAGCCCCCACTGCAGGCGGCGGGGATTCGATCCCTGGTGGGGGAACTAAGATCCTGCATGGCTGCATGGCGCTGCCAAAAAAAAAAAGAAGTTGCCTTGTAAGAAGTTAAGAAGTTGGCTCCCAGCTTTATGATGAAGATGATACTGGATATCCTTGGATATGTCACTGAACCTTTCAGAACTTCATTATCCTCAGTGGTTAGATTTGGTATCTTTCTGATTACTAACCGCTCTGTGACTAGATAATTCTAGGCATTTATTTCAGGCTCCTTCCTGTTCATTTCCTTGAAAGATAACAATATCGCCATCCTGCCCCCCACATAATCCCAGACAGTTGTTGATTTGTGAGGGAGAGGAATATTTTAAAACACTTCAAATGGTACATTCAAGAAAATTATATTAGTTACCTATTGGTATATAGCAATATTACCGCAAAGTTAAAATTTTTATGGCTTAAAATAACATATTTATTATTAATCTCACAGTTTCTGTGGGTCAGGAGTCTGGCACAGCTTAGCTGAGTCCTTTGCAAGGCTGCAGTCAAGATGTTGCCCAGGGCTGGAGTCTCATCTGGATGCTCGCCTGGGGAAGGATCCACTACCAAGCTCGCGCAGGTTGTTGGTGGAATTCTTTTCCTTGCAGCTGTAGGACTGAGGGCCTTATTTCCTTGCTAGTTTGGGGCTCCCTCTGCTCCTAGAGGCTGCCCACAGTTCTTGTCATGTGAGGTTCCCCTCCACATGACTGCTTATTTCCTCATAGCCAACAGGGGAGAACAAGGCAGATGCTACCATCTTTTGTAATGTTATCACATAATCATGTACACATGATCATGTACCTCTGTCATCTTTGCTGTATCCTACAGGTTAGAAGCAAGTCACAGGCCCCTCTCATACTCAAGGAGAGAGGCTCATACGTGGGCATGGACCGGTGTAGGCGAGGATCGACCACCTTAGGAGTCTCTCAGCCACACATGTGAAAGACAGAAACCATATTTAAACTTTTTTGTTTGTATTTTCTTGTGGATCTGTGCTTAAACATCTTATTTGATAGTACAGCCATAGTTATCAGTAAACATTGGTTAAGAATCCTGTTCAGTTAAAGCTTTGGGCCCACTGTGTTTTTGTACCATGCCCTTGTTTTTCTGAGTCCACAGATACTGGTAAAGGCAAGGTTTGAGGCTTCTTCATTCTTCTGCCTTCCTGCCCGGCACTGCACCTGTAGGTGTTAGGTGCTAAGTGTTGGTTGAAGGATTGTAGAAGCATTGAATTAATTTGAAGAAGGTCTCTGTCAATAGACTGAATTATTCTCCCTCCCCCAAGTTCATATGTTGAAGCCCTAACCCCCGATGGGATGATGTTTGGAGATGGGGCCTTTGGGAGGCCTTAGGTGAGATTATGAGGGTGGAGCCCTCATGATGGGATTAGTGCCCTGATAAGAAGAGGCATCAGAGAGCTTGCTAGCTCTCTCTCTTCACCATGTAAGAACACAGGGAGAAAGTGGCTGTCTATAAGCCAGGAAGAGAGCTCTCACCAGAAACTGACCATGCTGGCACCTTGATCTTAGACTTCCAGCCTCCAAAACTGTGGGAAAATAAACGTCTGTTGTTTAAGCCACCCAGTCTATGCTGTTTCCTTATGGTAGTCCAGGCTGACCTACCCCACCCTCTGTTCTCAGTGTAACAAAAGATAGATGTCTAAGTACAAAGGTTGCAGGATGGCAGTGACCCCCTGGCAGCCAGTGAGCCAGGGAGAGTGGTGTTTAATTGCAGCCATTGCCATTCTTTACTGAGTTTTCCTCACAAGTATTTGTAGAGGGCACCTAGACTTTTTTTTTTTTTTTTTCCGGGCAAAATGATGATCTAAAACATACTGCCTTTGGTTTTTCAGTGTTGGACTGCCAAACAGGAACACTTAGTGAAGACAAATGTTGCTCTTGAAAAGTCTTGATGGTGGGAACTTACATAGTGAATTCTTAATTTCTTCTTCTGGAGTCTTAACTTTAAAAAATTCATTTGTTTGTTCATTCATTGGTTCATTCATAGGTTGAGATGCAGAGGGCTCTGTATCCTTTCCCCAGTTTTCTACCTTTCTGACTTTAGTAAACTTACTTTATTGCTCTAGGTTCCCCCTTGGTAAAATTGGGATATTCACATCTGTCTAAAAAGAATGAAATAATTACGTAAAGCTCCAAGCATGTAATAGGCGCTCACTGAATGACAGTTTGACTAACTGTGGAGGAATGATTAACATGTTACATTTATTTATTCAGTTTCATTCATCATACCAGCAATGGCATGGTATAATATATTAGAGATCTCAGTGAGTAAGAGGATTGGGGTGGGAAAGGAACCAAGAAAATCTCACCATCTTCCTTCTGCTTGAAAACATTTTAAATTCTTGAACAGGGTTTTTTTTTTGAGTATTTTTAAGCCATATAACACTTACTTGTTTTTAATAATTGTAGTCAAAATAATCAAGGAGTGAGAGTCATTTTTTGATGTACTTAGTTGTAAGGGGAGGAATCACAAGTGATTTAGAGGGAGGACCTTAGAATTTGAGAAATCCACCCCTTTCATTTTCTAGATTAGGAGACAGAGTGTGTCATATGGTGACATGCAGTCCTATGGAAAAGAAGAAATAGGAGTCATACATCTTATCTTTTATACAGACTCAGCATTTTCAGTAATTCTGTTGAAACAAACAGTAAAGAAATTTAGACCCGGTGAAACCCACCGAGGTCAGCCTGACCCCCGCAGGGCATGCTGCATCCCTCTGCACTGAAGAGATTGAATAGCTGCTTTAGGAGTCAGGTGTCAAACTCCCTCAGTGATCAAAATTCAGCTCCTGAGTTAAAGGTGGATTGTATTGGTGTTTTGGGGGCTGCGGGAAGGGAGGAGTGGAAAAGAGACTTCTAGCCTGGGGCTCCTGCTGTTCCCTTAGGGGATTTAGGGCCTGTAAAAACACTTTGAGGTCTCTGAATGGCAACACATAAATAGCAGTGACCCTTAATTGAAAGGGAGGAGACCAAGTGGACCAGAGGTCAGGACTTTACAGTGATGACTAGTGGCCTAGGGGTGCCAGCTGAAATGGTCTGGATTTTTTTTTTTTTTTTTTTCCTTCCAACTCTTGCCCTTCCCCCTTCCTGGGCTTGGAGATCCAGGAAGGAAGGAGGAGGGACCATTAACTAAAGTAAGATGTGATGTGGATGGTCCCTGGGTGGACTGGAATTTCAGAGGAGAGGAAAGCCCCCAAGCCTTTTTTAAACTAGTGTATAACAACCTGACTGCTACCAGCAGTTTGCCAATTACCCAATTATGACCCAAATTTGCACATTTAAAAAAAGTAGTCTGCTACTGTTCTTCCTTATACAAGGATTTTAGTCACTGTACATCTTGTGTCTTTAAATAATGTATTAGGAACATTTTCAAGTCTGTAAGTGCTTTTTTAATGAGAGTGTGAAGATTTTAATGGGACTAGATTGCTTTTCGTGACATTTCAGAGTGACTTAATTGTAACAATGTTGAGAGGCTATATTTTAAAGTTTGCTAAGTATGTCTGCTGTGGATTATAGTCAGACACTTAAAAGGACGGATGGATGGATAGTGGAATCAGATAGCTTTTTCCTCACTACTTTACTCCAAATATTAGCTCTTTCCAAATATGGTTACAGCAAACCAGGTACAGGTTAGGGCTCTCTTAACCCTTTTAATTTTAAAATAGGAACAGAGACTAATAACTGAAGCTAGTGGGGATAGTTTGAGATAAATTCTTTAAGACTTACTTGGGCAACGATGTTTGTCCAGTGGCATTTGCTATCTCTTTTTACAGAGCCAGGAGGCTAGGCTATCTTTGTTCACACTCCCTGATAGTCCCTGAGCTCTCTTCTCTGTTTGCTTAAAAAAGTACCTGTCTTATGTCTCATTTTTTCTGAAGATTTAGCAAGTGTTTCTAAAATATTGTCACTACCAAATAACAGTTTACTTTTTTAATGATGAGAATTTCAGACTCTTTGTGAAACTCAATTTTTTTCCTACCTTCATAACAATGGGATTATTCAGAGGTCTTTTCCTGCACAAATGTTCTTAGGATTCTAGAACTTGTGGCAGGCTTCTCAAAATTAGATCAGATGGTCAGACAGTTTCAATACCACTCTTAGGAGGGGTTTGTATTAGTTTCCTAGGACTGGGATTGCCTAACAAAGTACCACTTTATTAAACTGGGTGTTTAAAGCAACAGAAATATATTCCCTCACCATGCTGGAGGCATGCAGTCTGAGATCAAGGTCTCAACAGGGCCATGTTCCCTCTGAAACCTGTCAGGGAATCCTTCTTTGCCCCTTCCTAGCTTTTGGTGTTGTCGGCAGTCTTTGGAATTCCTTGGTTTGCAGCTGCTTAACACTGATCTCTGCCTTCGTCATCACATGATGTTCTCCCTGTGTGTCTCTGTCTTCCTTTAAGGACACCAGGCATATTGGATATGGGGCCCACCCTATTCCAGTATGACCTAATCTTAACTAATTACACCTGCAATGAACCTGTTTCCAAATAAGGTCACATTCTGAGGTACCAAGAATTACAGTTTCAACATATCTTTTTTTCAGGGGATACAATTCAACCCATAACATGATTCTACTCTAAAAGCACCCAGGAGATTCTGATGCAGCCTTCACAGGTTCCCAAAGCATGGTTCCTGGCATGTCTGCACAGACAGAATTCATCAGGAGCACTAAAGCAATTATATATATCTATGTGTGTGTGTGTGTGTGTGTATAAGTATGTGTATATATATATACACACATCACACACACACACATATATATACATACATATATATATATATATTTTTATATATGGTTTAAAGAAGAAAAATAAGCCCCCAAATCACGTACTCACCACCCAGCATAAAAAATAAAACCTTACCAATACCTTTGAAGGCCTTGGAAAGCCTCAGGTGTTTGTTTAAAATGCAGATTCTCCTCTGAGGGGTTAGGTCAGAGACATTACGAGTGACATGAATTAGAATTCAGTAACTTTTTTTAACCACAAGGTGTGTTTTAAGTTGGTCTAGAAAATTTAACTTTGGAGTGGGATGGAATTTTTTTTTTTTTTTCCTATTACAGAATAGAAAAGCTGCACAGTGTGGTGGAAATGTCATTAGCTCCTCTTCTGTTTGGGATGGTTTCCTGAAAAAAAAAAAAAAAAACTCACCTGTAATTTTCTGAATTAGTTTAGATCTGTGGCTTAGAGAGACTTACAGTGGTGCACACTTAGTTTTGTGGGAGGAAGGTGTGTATGTGTGAAGGTAAGGGATCTATTATTGATTATGTTTCTTGCATTCTTGTCTTCTGGGAATTTTGTGAAGATTAATATCTGCTAGATAATTTTAAGTTTGTAAAATGCCTTGAGTTCCTTGGGGAAGTGTTAACATAAATGTAAAGAAATCATGCAGCACCTGAATTTGGTTGTTCATCCTTTTTTTAGTGTGTTTTAATTAAGAACTTAGCACTATTTAAGTTGGATGGGTGGGGAAAGGCCTTAATCACTCAAACATGGTAAAATAAGTAGGTAGGAGCAGCATTTAGGCTGGAACCCAAGAAGGAATAAATGAACAGGACCTCTTCTGGATATCAGTCATTTTCTATGGCACTTGCTGAGCTGAGCTGTAGGTTAATGTCTCCTCCCATGTTTACATGGTGCTCTTAGAGAATCAGGCCCCCACAACCCCCCTTTTAAAACTTATTTACATACTTTCAGATTCCTTAGACCTTTCTAGTTTTCTGGAGTGAGGCGGAAACCTTCCTTTTTTTTTTTTTTGGGCTGCGTTGGGTCGTTGCTGCATGTGGGCTTTTCTCTAGTTGCAGCGATTGGGGGCTACTCTTCATTGCGGTGTGCGGGCCTCTCATTGCAGTGGCTTCTCTTGTTGCGGAGCACGGGCTCTAGGTGCGCGGGCTCAGTAGTTGTGGCGTGCGGGCTCTAGGACGTGCTGGCTTCAGTAGTTGTGGCATGCGGGCTCAGTAGTTGTGGCGCACAGGTTCTAGAGTGCAGGCTAAGTAGTTGTGGCACATGGGCTTAGTTGTCCCATGGCACGTGGGATCTTCTTGGACCAGGCATCGAACCCATGTACCCTGCATTGGCAGGTGGATTCTTAACCGCAGCACCACCAGGGAAGCCCCTGGAAACCTTTTTTTAAAAAAAAAGAGTTTGTCTCACTCTCTAGGTACTCGAGGAGCAAGAAGGCACCTGACAAGCCATGTTGACTTATGGTACCCTATGCCTGTATGGCCCAAGCAGCTGGCTTCCAAACTACCTCCTTCTGCCTGTTACACAGAGCTTTGTGTTCGAGTGGGTGACACCTTCCCAGGACCACTGAAGAGTGGGGAAAGGAAACAGTTGCCAACACCCCACAGTCCAGTCATGCCTGTTTGGTTTGCTGTGTTGTCACAGTCTCACCTGTATGTTTGTTTTTTGCCTTGTTGCTCTGTGAACAAAGAATCACCTCATCCTCCTTTCTGTGGCTGACCCCAAACTTGTAACCTTTCTCATTCATTCACCATGTCTATTAAGCACCTACTACGTGCTAAGTAGTAGGCACTTGTGAATTACACAGAGTTATTGATGCTGTGGAGCTGTCTAGTGGAGGACACAAACATCAAAAAAAAGAAAAGTCAAAACCAATAGCCAAATAGGTATAATTAGATGAAGGGTAAAAAGGACAATCACAGGCTCTTAGAGCATATAACAAGGGAACCTAGCCTCTCTAGGGTGTTTTAAAGAATGACACTTCAGCAAAATCTGGAATGATCACTGGAAATTAGCAAGGAAGGAGGAAGAACAGGAAACATTATCTTCTAAGAAGTATACCATGAAATTGTTTTTTCTATTCCTTTCTCTCTGCCCTTTTCCTTCCCCACATAGCCTTACAGCACAATTTCAATCATCCAAAGTGAGCCAGTTGCTTTGCTACTTGGATGGTTGGAGGTTGGGGGCTTCAGGAAGGGGGTGAGAGTTAAAACTGAATATAAATTAGACAGCAAGTAGTTTTTCTTTATTGGTATGGTTAACCCATTAAATTGGGCTCTTGGCATACTATTTCTCTAAATTGTGCTCTGGTGACCTTTTTGGAATCCCAGTGCTGTCCTGCAGACCCTTGCTGTATGTCTGGGGTGGGTTAAGGGCTTGGGAAAGATACACGTGCCGAAGGACGTCCTTTTCGGCACTCTTTCTATCTGTAAGAGGTAACAAAGCTTTAAGATGTTTTACTTCTTAGGTATAATTTTTCAAACTTCTGACATCAAAATCACCAGGAGCCTATTAAAATATGTACTTTTCTTAGTCTTTTTATCCCAGACCTGCTGACTTGGAATCTTAGCAGTAGAACTCCTGGCTGTTGTCAAGCACTCTACTGAGAGCCACTGCCATGATGGCATGGATCACCAGTGGGTCATTCCAAGCGTAAAGATGAGGACTTTCATTGTTTCTTATCGCCGGTACCAGCTCTGTAATTTGCAGGGTACAAAGTGAATATGCAGAACCCCTTATTAAAAAATTATGAACAGCTTAAAGAGGGCAACAGCAGAGCATTAACCAAGCGTGGGGCCCTCCTGAGCGCAGGTCCCTGGAAGGCTGTGCAGGCTGCAAGCCCATGAGGCTGGCCCTGCGCACCACTTTTGTTTTCCTTCATAAAGTGAACTGCTTGTTGCTCCCTGTGTACCACACTGTTTGTTGCCTTTGTCCCTTGGGTCTCCCTGTATGAAATGCTGTTTTTCATCTCTCTCACCTGGGCTCACCTCAGTTTTTGCATGCACTTGTTAGAATCCTGCGCAAGTTGCCACTGCAAGTCTCTGTCCTTTGAGGGCACGCTGCTCTTCATCCTTGTATCCCCTGCCATTAGCTGAGGCTCTGCCACTGCTTCCTCATAAGTTTGCTGAATAAAATACTTTAACCTGAATACTTTTTTAAAAACTTAATTAGGTTACGGACCCCTGGGAATGCAGATCTGGTTCAGAGCGAGGTGTTGCCCTGGCAGAGGTGTTGTGTGAGTGGCCTGGGCTGCCTGAGCATGACTGGGGTGAGGCAGCATGCAGGACTGGATGGGAGACAAACTCAGGACATCTCTGGCAAGTTGTGTATCCTGCGTGGTCGACACCTTTGGTGGCTGTTACCCTGCCTCTGATGGTCAAGATTTCCTATCTGCATCTCTCGTTAACCTCTGAGTTCCAGGAAATGACAGCTTTTCCTAAGCCGTTTAAGTTCAAATGTGCTGTTAGCAGAACCTGAGGAAATGTTTCTTGTGGTAGAAAGGGGACCATTTGCTCAGTGGTTACAGTTTGAAACTAGACATTCCTGGATTGTTTGAGTGAGTATGTTCTGGAGAATTCCCCAAAGCTGGATGCACGTGGTAAGTAAAGTTGTGGCTCTGTAGGCTGAGAATCAGGCCGTGCTTACTACACTTAAAAGGACTATTCCTGCCTTGAGGTAACCAGAGGTAGCTATGAATTTGGGCAAGAGGTCTATGAAACCTCTTCATCTCACAGATGCACAAGCAGCTGGAAGTTTGGAGAAGTTAGAGAGCATGTTCAAGGTTGATTCAGATATTTGGTGCCTGAGCTGGCACTGGAATCCGTGATTCCTACTCCTCTTGAGGCCTCAGTAAATATTTGTTCAAAGATTATTTTATTCTTTCTTTGAAGATTATCGTCTGGCCTTGACCTGATGGAGTTAATGGAATGAAATATGTACTTCCCCTTTGAAATTGTTTTGAGGAGTTAAAATGAACAGATTGTCTAAAACAGTGCTGTCCAATTGAAATATGTGAGCCACACATGCAATTTAAAAGTCTTTAGTACCCACATTAAAAAGTAGAAAGTGGTGAAATTAATTTTAATAACTTAACCCAATATATCAAATAGTTTTAATCATTTCAATATGTATGCATATATGTATATATCGATATATCCTATATATATCAATGTAGAAATATTGAGATACTTAGTTTCTTTTTTCCCAGTGTAGCTACTGTACCGGACAGTGCAGGTCTAACATATACTAGCTTAGGGACTGACCTGGTGGCGCAGCGGTTAAGAATCCACCTGCCAATGCAGGGGACACGGGTTCGATCCCTGGTCCGGGAAGATCCCACATGCGTCGGAGCAACTAAGCCCGCGTGCCACAACTACTGAGTCTGCGCTCTAGAGCCCATGAGCCACAGTGACTGAGCCTGCGCACCTAGAGCCTGTGCTCTGCAACAAGAGAAGCCACCACAATGAGAAGCCAGCGCACCGCAACGAAGAGTAGCCCCTGCTCGCCACAACTAGAGAAAGCCTGTGAGCAGCAATGAAGACCCAACGCAGCCAAATAAAAAATTAAAATAAATAAATAAATAAATAAATAAAATATACTAGCTTATACATTTCATTTTTATTTTCTCTCCTTTTTAAGGATGCTTTAACCCATACTAGTTAGCATATGAGCTTGTTACTGGTGTAATGATACACCTGGGGAAACAAGGATTTGGGATGTAAACTAACTTGTTAGTTTTAGCCTGACAGTTGGAGGGGGTCAGGTGAACGCAGAATGCTCCAACATGGATTTGCTGTAGATCTGTCTTTGTGCTGGGCATCTGGAGGTAGTGCTTGCAGCCTCTTAGGGGACAGAAACCACCTTGTATGGAGACATGTGCTGTCAGTCAAGGAGAATCTCTCTGCTGTTGAGTCAGCCTAGGCTTTGATCTCCTGTCTGCACAGAGAGCTTGCTGCTGAATTAGATTTTTGCTCCTCTGGAAATGAGAAGGAAAGTGTGGGTTTTTTGATTAAGGTTACTGGTCAACATGTGAAATCTTCCTCGGGCCATTTAATTAAAATCTGAACATCAAGTAGATCATACAATCATTAGCCTAGGTATTGATAGATCATAGAAACTAGCAAATTAAGATATCAAAAGACCCACACACATATTTGTCATCAGGTCTGCCCTGATTTCTAGATAAAGGCTAGTATATATATAGTTTGTGGGGTGTGATTTGAATGGAAGTTTTTCCTTCATTTTTTAGATCACTGCTCAAAGTCTACTGACAGAATACAGGGAGACAGCCTTGATTAGATTAGACCAGATTGGATTAAATCAAATGGTTAAAGCCTTTGGAGCCGCTAGCTTGTAGGAGACACCATAATGGCCTTCATAGCGTCCCTAAATCCTATTAGGTAAGTTAATCTTATTGAAGAATTTAGGTCTGCATAAATCAGCATTGCCCTTATACTCTCTCTGGTGGTCTCTGGCTCTTCAGGTGAGCTGACAGTAAGTTTCTTGAAATAGGTTGGTTATGTTAGTTTGGGGCAAGTTATTCTAAACAACTTGAAAGTAGATACCTGCAGTTGGTAGAGAGAATATTCCCTGTAGAAAAACAGTCTGTCTCCTGGCTGCTCTTTGGCATGGTGGCTGTTAGTGTCTGTTCCAGGGATGATTTTAGCCCTGGTTTTGGGGAAAGGAAGTCAGCAGAGATGTGTGTAAATAGTTGTAAGATCAGCTGCTGTGTCATTGTGGCAGGTGTGGGGGTGGGTTGATGGGTGGGAGCTTTATTTTTAGGCTTTGTGAAATCATCTCTTATAGCCTGTGTCCATTTTAGAGGTTGTCACGAAGAATCATGTGCTGAGTATATAGCATGTACTAAATGTTGGGAATTAAAGAATCTTGGAACTTGGAAGCTGGAGGCATCTTCGTCTGAGATTTTTCAGGGTGCGCTTGTAGTTTTGTTGTAAGTTCGAGTTGGCTCTTGCCTGTTTCTACAGATGCAGTGACCATATTTTTCTGAAGCAAAACATCCTTTTTGTCACAGGATTTTTTTTCCAATTTGTGAATATATGGACAGGCAAAGTTTTATTACAAAGGCACATAAATTGTGTCAAATATTATTATAGATTTACTGTCTTTTGGAAAAAGAAAAAAATACAAGAAATTGGGGCTGTCCAGCTCTGACTGTACGCTTTACTGCATCCACAGTGAGGACTGGTGGAACTGTGGGAAAAAAAAAAGAAGTAAATTAGACTTATATCTTTGCTAAAGGTGGTTTGGTTAGACATGGATAACTTTAAGACCTACAAGTGATTATTACATACTGAATTGGCCTCCAGAGTTGAAGGAAAATTTTTTCTAGGCATCTTTAAAAATAAGTTGCATAGTGCCTCAGCTAGGAGCTGAGTGACCACCATTGAGATCCTCTGAGTTAACTGGTTCGCAAGCAGAATGTGAGGCATCTTATGTTGCGACTGGCTACTCAATGAATAACCATGAGAAGATTCCTGTATCCAAGGGGCTGAGGAGAGACTTTGACATGGGGACTTGCACTATTGTCATGGAGTAGGGACTTCTTCTTGATAGAGCCTAGGGGACTTGTTAGCTCTGGGCTCTGCCTGTTCTTAGGCCAAGAAGTGAGTTAAGCTCAGTTTTTTTTTTGGTTTTTTTTTAATACAGCAGGTTTTTATTAGTTATCCATTTTATACATATTAGTGTATACATGTCAATCCCAATCTCCCAATTCATCCCCCCCACCCCCACCCCCTGCTTTCCCCCCTTGGTGTCCACACGTTTGTTCTCTACATCTGTGTCTCTATTTTTATTTAACCTTTCTGGTGGGGCAGCCCTGTATCTGTGTCCTGTCCTCAAAGACTAAAGAGAATTTCAGGTGTGGGCCAGACATGAGTCTGAAGAACAGTTATGATGGATGAATGGTTTTGATTTGCTTTTAAGAAGGAGAGTGCAGCTAGCCCTCTTTGGATGAAGATAATATCTCTATCCAGCCCTCCTCTGTATTAAGTGTACGGTGTTCTCTTCCTGTATAGCACTTGTATTTTCAAGAGCCGGGGTCATTGACAGAACACTTCTCACTCTTGAGTTTCAGAGCATAGCAGAGTATACACGTCTGAAGCCAGAAATGTAATTTTCTCTAAGTGTACTAAGTATTACTTTAATTCTCCTTATAGTGAATGCACATGCTCACACAGTTGTGGGTTTTTTATGCTCCTTGAGGACTAGCCCCCTTTTTACTTTTATTGATTCTTGATTGCGCAGTTCTCAGGGTTACCTTTGTTAGGAAGCAGTCGCTGGGAGAATGTGTGCTCGTTTTGTCCTTGTGACCTTTACTCCTGTGCCCCTCTGACCCAAGGCTCACCCTGCCTGCCCTCTCTGCATCAGCCCAGCTTTGTTCTTCTGGGCTTCTTGTTCTTATTCTATGAAGGATACATCCTTGCTTCTCTCCATCTCAACTTAGTGTCCATGTCTGTTGAGGCAGTTCTAGATGGGAAGAGGTTAGGGAGGGAATTTGAACAAGGAGAAAGATTGGATCTGATTAGGAGAAATTTATAAAACTTCTGTATTCAGTGCTAATCGTTTTCAGATGCTTTGGGATCACAATATACTTTGGTCTGGAGACCTTTGAGAGCTGCTTTTAACAGCCATCAGACAGCCCTGCCTGCTTTTTCTCCCTGTCCCATCTCTGCTTTTCCCGCCCAGTTTGCCTGGAAGAGCACACCAAATCTTTATAAACTCACTCATTCTCCTCTTTTAAAGGGCTTCTTGATTTGCTTCCCACATCAGCTGCTCCCAATCTTGCTTGGGCTAGCTCCCAATCTTTCTGAGTCCCTTTGGGAAGGAGGAGAAGCCGTCCTCCTCTCCGTAGTTTACAGACCCTTCCATGTCTTGCCCCAGAGCCTCACAGAAAGCTATAATAATGCCTAAAGCTTATTTATGTACTTAAAATGTGCCTAGCACTGTGACGAGCCCTTTACTTAGATTATCTCTTATAACCAAGTCAGCCTGATAAGGTATATGTGCTATCACCGTCTTCACTTTACGTATGGGAAATTGATGCCCAGAGAGTTCAGTAATATGCCACCATGTTCACAGCTGGAATCAAGTGATGGAATCAAGATTCAAACCAGGTAGCCCAATCCCAGGGCTCACGTCCAGCTCCTCAGGGAAAGGTTGCGAGTTCGCAGCCAGGAGAGCTATGCTCGTGGCAGCTTTCTAAAAGCTGAGATATCTGTTACACAAACCTAAACACTTATGGTCTTTATATTTTCAGTTCACTCAGTAAGCCCTGTGTTCTGGATTGATCTTTGATGATGGCAACTATGTGTTTTAAAAAACCAGAAAGAGGGACTTCCCTGGTGGTACTGTGGCTAAGAATCCGCCTGCCAGTGCAGGGGACATGTGTTCGAGCCCTGGTCCTGGAAGATCCCACATGCCTTGGAGCAACTAAGCCCGTGCGCCACAACTACTGAGCCCACGTGCCACTACTGAAGCCTGCGCGCCTAGAGCCTGTGGTCTGCAACAGGAGAAGCCACTGCAATGAGAAGCCCGTGCACCACAATGAAGAGTAGTCCCTGCTCGCCACAACTAGAGAAAGCCGGCGCGCAGCAACGAAGACCCAACGCAGCCAAAATAAATAAATAAATAAATAAATTTATTAAAAAAAAAAAAAAACAGAAAGAAAAATGTTAGAGGTGGGCTTTTTCAGCTGTAGTCCCCCTTGGCTGTGCAGTCAAATAACAGGACTCCTGATGAAGAAATAAGGCCCTAAGTGCTCTTGCTTTGGAAAGGTTAGTTAATTGGTAGAGGTTGTGTTTCTGTGGTTAATTTATGTTCCCGTCTTAGTCACACGTGAATGTTCACAGGCATCGGGTGTGTCGTTCAGCAGTCCCATAAAACAAAGCGCTCTTCAGCCTGCACCAGTTGGTGCACCTGAATAACAATAGGGAAGCTTGTTGACCGTTTGGCACTTCACAGCCCAGTAATTAGAAACTATAAAACAATAATACAGACATGAAGCAAATCCTCCAGTTAATGAAAAAAATCTACACTCCTGCTTTGTGGCTGAGTGCAGAATCACAACTGGCTGCTTATACAACAGAGCAAACACTTCAGGATTTTGGCAGCTGTTTTATACATATAAAAAGCTCTAGGCTCTACATTAATTTGGGGGCCGTCATATTTTAAAAAAAATGAAAACAGTTGCCTGGCTTTCTTGTTTTTTGTAAATTTACTGCGGTGATTCTCAAATCATGGTCCCTAAACTAGAAGTATCAGCATTATCTGGGAACTTGTTAGAAATGCAGATTTTTTTTGGTCCCACCTATTGAATCAGAAATTGTGGGGGTGGAGCTCAGCAGTTTATGCTTTAACAAGTCCTCCAGGTGATTCTGATGCACTCTACAGTGTGAGAAACACTGGGGAGTGGGTAGAGTATTTGGGGCATGGGCGGTGGGTCCCCTTTTGGGCCACCCAAAGGTGAGCCCTAGGCTTTTGACCAGAGCTTGGACAGCTGGCCGGAGAATGTATGAAGGCCCCCTGCTCTCAGGAAGGCGGGAGGAGGTGTCTCAGGGAAGGAGCTATGCTTTTTTGGGGACCTGGTTGGGAGAGAGGGCTTTGACTGTGGCTTACTACCAACTTGTAAGGAACCATTTCAGTATTTCATTTACCATCTGGGCTGTGCTGGTGCAGTCAGCTCCGACAGACCCAGATTTACTGGGCAGAGAAGAGACATGGGGACAGAAACAAAGACCATCTTATTTCTCAGGCCGAGCCTTCGAAGTGCTGCTGATGCCATGTGCTCATCCTCGCAAAGAACTGTCATTAAAAATGGAAGGTTAAGATGGGAGTGGGGTGGTGATAGGACAGATTGCTTCTTTTCTCTGTACGTCCCCTCTCTCTTCCCTATTTCATGTCTCTGCCTCCAGCTATCTTGGCGGATGGGATTTGTTTAATAATTTTCTTGGGGCCTCCTGACAGATGGCCCCTCTGCCACTTCCTGACTGTGTGGTGACTGCAGCAGGGACACAGGGTCATTTCAGAGCCATTAGAAGTCCATGCACAGCTGACCACTGTATCTCTTGGAAAGGCCTCTTGGGAAATAAGAGCTTGCCACCAGTGTGAAATGAGTTCTTGACTGGTGTTACCACAAAGGCTCCGGTTCCTAACACTCCGTGAACAGCTTGGTTGACTGTCTGCTGGGGACAAAACCTGATACAAACAGAAACACCCAGCCTGCAGTTTCTGGGTGTTTATCCAGATTTTAAAATTTGTTTATTTTGCTCACAGTTTTACTGCCTTTTAGATCATTGAGTTTTCTTATTCCTTAAAAAAAAAAGGGGTATAGGACTTGTTGGTCAATGAATGTATGCTAGTCTTTGATTTAATCACCATCAGCACAGGAAAGCAGCAGGGATAGAGGGGTGAATGAGACATATCCCCTGTCCTCCCTGACCTCCAGACTGATTTCTGGGGGGAGGAAACTGACCAAGAAAAGAACCACCCAGATCTTGGGTTAACTTTATTCCCTCTGTGTTCTCAAGTGGGAGAACTTGTTTGAATTCCTGAATTTGATGTTGGATCACAAGTCCAACATGAGGCTTTTTTTTTTTTTTTCCCCTGGAGGGAGAGAATAATTGTATTACCAAAGGTACTTCAAATAAAGGAACCTTCAAAGCCTGATGCAATCTGATATTAAGATACCAGAATACAGAAGCCTACTGTCACATTAAAGCAAGGTCTTGGTTATTCCCTGAAATCTTGGGTGACTAAGACATCCAAGGAAGGAAGCTAGTTGCCAACACATCTGGAATTCTGGTGGAAACTGTGAATGTCTGGACCATTCATCATTGTGAAGGCTTGTTTTGTATTTATTCTGAGGGATCTGTGGCCTGTCGACTCTTAGGAGTTGGTAGTTGTTGATTTTCTTTCCTGCGACATTCAAGGCTCACGGAGAAGCCAGAGGCTCACACTGGAGTGTCTGCTTTCCTGGAAGTCAGAAAAGATGGTCCTTTCTGCCAGATGAGTGGGTGGCGTGGGAGCCTTTAGCCCCTTGGATTGTCATGAGTGGTGTAGCCTTACTGTATTGCGACAGGAAGGCTGACCCATCATTCTCCCCAGCCTGCCTGCCCTTCATCTTGATTTAATTAAATACACAGCTGATGATGTCAGCCTGCCTCCTGGCTCCCTCAGCTTCCCCCTTGGAACAAAACATCCGGGCAGACAGTCGTGACCATTAAAGCCTCAAGACCCAAGCTTCGTTTGTTCTGAGGTAATTAAAATAAATCTGCCTAAACATCTCCAAATGCAGATAAAACCTAGTGCTGATTAGAGGTGACCCTCTAGTAAACCTGATTTGATTAGGCAGAACCAGTGGGGTGCAGGCAAATATTTGAGACTCTGGCCAAGCTGATTATTCCATTGACCTTTCACTTGGGGGAAAAAAACCCATTTGATTCTTTCTATCCCAGAGTACTTGAAAACTATTACCTGTGACAACTAAAGGACTTTGGTGAAATAAACAGGCAAGACCTGTGGACTTGACCTTATGATTCTCAGTCAGCTACCACCTGGGACATGCTTGCTTCCTGGCAGATCAATGGAGAATGGATTTTGCCGGAGGTCCTGGCCTGGAACGCTAATTAAAAAGGACGTTCTAAAATGCACCCAGGCATGTTCTGATAAAGTCGTAGCAGATGTGGGTGGTGAGGTTTTTTTTTAAAGTCACAGTTTCTTTGTTTATTAAGGTAACTTTTAACAATTTGTTACATACAGAAAAACCAACCTAGAACTGCTGTAGTGTTTATATCAAGACCTCATTGACAATTTAGGAGAAATTTGCTTAATTGCTTTGTCTGCTGGCTCCTGTAATACTGGGCACACCTCTCTTACCATTTATCACATTGTGCTGTAATTGTTGGTTTACTTCTCTTGTTCTGTCTTAGAAAGCAGGGAAAATGTCTAATTCTTCTCTATGGCTGCCCAAATGCCCATTACACTGAGCCAGATACAGGGGTTGGCAAATTATGGCTTATAGGCCAAACCAGGCCACTGCCTGTACGGGAATGAACTAAGAATGATTTTTACATTTTTAAGTGGTTGAAAGAAATCAAAGGAAGAATATTTCATGACACATGAAAATTATGTGAAATTCACATTTCAGCATTCACAAATTTTATCGGAATACAGCCAGGTCCATTCTTTTACATCAGCGGTCCGTCCCCAACCTTTCTGGCACCAGGGACCAGTTTCGTGGAAGACAGTTTTTCCACAGACCAGGGTGGAGGGAGGATGGTTTCGGGATGATTCAAGCTCATTACATTTATTGTGCACTTTATTTCTATTATTATTACATTGTAATATAGAATGAAATAATTATACAACTCACCATAATGCAGAATCAGTGGGAGCCCTGAGCTTGTTTTCCTGCAACTAGATGGTCCCATCTGGGGGTGATGGGAGACAGTGACACCTGACGTGTGTTGCTTTTGTCCGGTCTACTCTGTATTCTCGTTTCGGTTGCTGTCACTGTAGAAAACCCTGCTTCACAAAGATAGGATGTTGGAAATGGAAGCAGGCTTTTCAGTGCTTTTGTGGCAATCTCAGGATATTCTGTCTTGACTTTAATCCAGAATGTATGGAGATTTGAAGTTGTCTCAAACATACTTTTAAGGCCACCGTCATTTGCAGTCTCAAGCAGTTGATCCTCTTCTAGCACAGACAAAGTCGATTCACCTGGCTTTTTCACAAATGGGTCGCGGATCCATTCCTTTCCAGTTTGGGGGTCTTTTGTGGTTGGGAAGTAATGCTCAAACTCTTTTGAAAGCTGAGATAGGTGATCATGCACCAGCTGGGAGAAAGAAGGCCCTGGCTTAGTCTCTTTCAAAATCTCTGCTAATGTTTGAAACATGTCAAAAATTCCAGTGTTCGCTCGTCGCCCCCATAATTCCAGTTTGGCTTTGAATGCAACCACTCTATCTGCCGACTTGAACACAGTTGTCATTCTCCCCTGAAGTGACAGATTGAGTTTGTTGAGCAGGTTGAATATGTCACACAAATAAGCAAGTTTTGCGACCCATTCTGTGTCACTGAAATGTGCTGCCAGAGGTGACTGTTTTTCTAAAAGAAATCTCTGGAGCGGCTCTCGTAACTCAGATACTCTGGCCAGTGATCTACCTTTAGAAAGCCATCTCACTTCTGTGTATAAGAGAAGATGTGTGTGTCCTGTGTCCGTCTCCTCATAGAGCTGCACAGACATGAGTTAAGGGCCTGTACTTTAATGGGGTTGATAATTTTAATTACAGCCTGCAAAACGTTGTTAAGTTCAGGTGACATTTTTCTGCTAGCCAGCATTTCTCTATGGATGACACAGTGCGTAGACTCACATTCAGAAGCGACCTCTTTGACCCGAGCAGTGAAACCAGAAAGCTGTCCAGTCGTCTGTGTGTATACCGACACAAAATGACCAATTCAGTTTTCCTGATATGTAATCATTCAAAGACTCGAATAGTTCTGTAGCTGTGGTGTTGGTTGGCAACAAAAGTGCACATAACATATCCTCATGCACATCCTCCTGAAAAATATATTGCACAGAAACAAGCATTGTGGGCTTCCCTGGTGGCACAGTGGTTAAGAATCCGCCTGCCAATGCAGGGGACACGGGTTGGAGCCCTGGTCCGGGAAGATCCCACCTGCCACGGAGCAACTAAGCCCGTGTGCCACAGCTACTGAGCCTGCACTGTAGAGCCCGCGAGCCACAACTACTGATGCCCACGTGCCTAGAGCCCGTGCTCCGCAAAAAGAGAAGCCACTGCAGTGAGAAACCCTGTGCATCGCAACGAAGAATAGCCCCCGCTCATCGCAACTAGAGAAAGCCCGCGCTCAGGGACAAACCCAACGCAGCCAAAAAAAACCACCAAAAAACAAACAAAAAAAGCATTGTTGTCTTCTTGTCAACATCAGTAGACTTGTCAACCTGGATTGTGTACCATGGTGACTCATTAAGCCTAACAACTGTGCCTCCGTATCCTCTGCTATTTCATCAATTCATCTGTTTATGGTGCTAGCTGACAGAGGAGCATGTGCCGCCTTTTGAACTGCAGCCTCTCCTAAAAGTTCACGACACATGTCCTTAGTGGCAGGCAGGATCAACCCTTCAGCAATAGTAGAGGGCTTCTTAGCTTTAGCAATGCGGTTAGCCGCTAAGAATGATGCTCTCAGTGCAGACACATTTGATGAAGTGGTGGCCTTCAATAATTGCTTCTCTTCTTTGTGTTCACATTTTTTTCCTTTGGAAAACTCCAAAGGCTTGGCTTTTAATGCAGGGTGCTTGGTCTCCATGTGGCGAAGCAGTTTTGAAAGTTTTATGGCTTCGTTGGATAGCTGGTCACTATATATTATGCAAAGCGGGCTTGGAGAATGTGAATCACCTGTTGCAATGAACCCATAATTTAAGTACGACTCTTGGTATTTTCTTTCAAATGCAGCTTTCTTTTTGTTGGCAGTCTTAGAGTCTTCTGCTGTCTCATCATTGGGTCTTTCCCCCTTTTCAAAGAAGCTCTCCAGCAACGTTTGTTTTTTACTCATTTTGGCTAGGGTTAGCTTGTGGGCTTCCCAAAACTGTGACTGAGACAAGTGCGCAGTTTGGGAAAGAGGTGTGGACGGAAGTGGTAAATAATATAATGGGTGGGCCACGCGTGGACTGAAATTAAGTGTCGGATTCTGACTTAAAGCCTGCCACCAGATGCAGCTGTACAATTGAAGTACATCAACTCACCACTATAAAGCCTGCCACCAGATGCAGCTTAATTATCACTTGTCAGTCACTGATAGGGTTTTGATATGTCTGCAAGTAGTTGATTTATTATGGTCTCTGTGCAGTCAAACCTCTCTGCTAATGATAATCTGTATTTGCAGCCGCTCCCCAGCGCTAGCGTCACTGCCTCAGCTCCACCTCAGATCATCAGGCATTAGATTCTCATAAGGAGCACGCAGCCTAGATCCCTTGCATGTGCAGTTCACAGTAGGGTTGGTGCTCCTATGAGAATCTAATACTGCTGCTGATCTGACAGGAGGTGGAGCTCAGGCGGTAATGCGAGCGATGCGGAGTGGCTGTAAATACAGATGAAACTTTGCTTGCTCACCTGCCGCTCACCTCCTGCTGTGTGGCCCAGTTCCTAACAGGCCACGAACTGGTACCGGTCCTTGGCCCAGGGGTTGGGGACCCCTGATTTACATTATTGTCTTTGGCTACTTTGGTGCTACAATAGCAAAACTGAATAGTTGCAGCAGAGACCCTGTGTCCTGAAAAGCTTGAAATATTTACTATGTGGTATTTTACAGAAGTTTGCCAACCCCTTTCTTATTATATAGTGAGCATATCATAAATTCTTATTGTTTGAATTATTTCATATACAAATCTGAGTTTCCAGATAGGGCTATTCTGATCCTAAAAGTGTTCAGTGAATACTAAGTGAATGAATGACTGATTGACCTATTTCTCTTGTTATCCTTTTGTAACCTTAGGTTCAGGTGTTAGTGGTGCTGGTTCATTTCTGAGAGCTAGACAATTATATAGAACTTCTCTTCTGAGGAACTTAAAGAATTCTGGGCTTCCCTGGTGGCGCAGTGGTTAAGAATCCGCCTGCCAATGCAGGGGACACGGGTTCAAGCCCTGGTCCGGGAAGATCCCACATGCCGCGGAGCAACTAAGCCCGTGCGCCACAACTACTGAGCCTGTGCTCTAGAGCCTGTGAGCCACAACTACTGAGTCCGTGTGCCACAACTACTGAAGCCCGCGTGCCTAGAGCCCGTGCTCCGCAACAAGACAAGCCACTGCAATAAGTCCGCGCACCGCAACAAAGAGTGGCGTAGCTCCCACTTGCCACAACTAGAGAAAGCCAGCGCACAGCAAAGAAGACCCAGTGCAGCCAAAAATTTAAAAAAAACAAAAAAAACCTGTTAATTTTTATTAACTTTCCGGGTTCTGAACCCGATGTATGGGATGCAGAGACACCAAAAGGCACACAGAGGTTAAACTGACCAGGTCGTACAGTAAAGAAATGGCATGACTCCTCGTGTATTTATCTTTTTCTCTCTTTGCTGAGGCCATTCCTTGTGATGAAAGAGAATTCATGTAAGCCTGGGGATATTCATGAGCAAATTACTGCCCAGTACTATACAATGCATTCTTATAGACATCAGCATCTTTGTTTGTAGGCTCTTCACTTCATTACCAGGGAAACTCATTTAAAAAATAAACCTATGGCTTAAAAAGTAAACACTGCAAGAATGATAGCAATTACCAAATGTAAACATTGTGGCCTTTGAGAACCACTGTGAAATTGTTTAGTGAATTAAATTTATTATGCTTTTGATATTCATGTATCTACTTCCATTGAGTGTTTAGGAATATGCTTCAGTAGGTAAAGTTTATTTTTAAGACACTCATGTTCTTAGGTAAAACAAAACAAAACAGCAACTGGCAAATATACAGTGACTTTGAAATCTGGTGTGTTTTTGAGAAAGTATCTTTAAAATGACCGGTGCCACAAATACAAGCCCATTCATATGCAGTAGAGTTGGAGCGCATTGGAGTATCCAGGAACAAAGTGAGAAATCTGTAACTTATAGAAAATTTCTAAATTGAAATATATAGTCTGCTGGAGTTTGAGGGAATGAAGGAATTTGGCAGGAAGGAGAAGGAAGGAAGGTTAGGAGATACACAGAGTAAAGAAACATGGGTCAAAGTGATCCTAGGAATCTGAGGAAGCAATGTTTTTCTCAAAACAATTCCACTGTACTCACTTATTGGGTATCCACCATGGGACAGGTACCTTTTTATACAATTTTGCCAGCTTTACAACAGCCCTGCATAGTAGGGAGAATATCCCTATCTTATGGATGGGAAAGCTGAAGCTTAGGTTAATTGGCTTGCCTGAGGTTTTACAGTTAGTAGCCCACAGAGCCCAGTTTCAAACCCAAATCCGTCTGACTCCAGCCTTTATGTTGTTTCTACCGTCCCACTTCCCCCGTGCTTGTTTCCCAGAGATCTCATCCTTGAAAAGATGCATAAATCCAGCCTGAAGCCATACCTCACCACTTTGTGCAAATGAATCTCTTTTCCATTTCACCTGTTGTTTTCCTTTCCTTTGTAGGACATCTTTGCTTTGTGAACTTCCCACGCCCCTTTCTGTGTTAACCATTTTGATCAATATCAAGTTGATTTTGCTGCCTAAGGTAGAGGGACTTTAGGTAGGAGATTAAGCACTGTAACAAAAACTCTTGTAAAACCAGTAACCTCCACCCAATTGAAAAGCTGTTCGGTTTGTCTTTGATGGTATGTTTTCCATCCTTTGGCCCTGGCACTCCAGGGGATTCTCAGAGGAAGGGTTGAGAAACAACATTCCAGGCTTAGAGTCCACATTCCTTGGGTTCTGTTGGAGGACTTCTTGGCAGCATTCAGAGAAGCCTGTGTTTTCCTAATTTTCCATCCTGGGCCACCTGCTTAAACCCTTCCTGCTGTTTTCCTTTTGTACCTATGTGGTTGGCGCTCCTGGGGCTTTTTACCATGGCTTTCATCATTTATACCGCTGAGTTTTACCGGAGCCTTTCATTTAAAAAATTGATGTTCGACAAAGTTACAGACTTTTATTTATTTATCTTTAATGTGTTCACTACTGAACCTTTTTGGACTTTATGGTGGCAGCCTCCAGGAGAGAAAAAATCAATCCAGGCAAATTCTAGGCAGAGGGCAGAGGGTGTATGGTTGATGGAAACCCATTTATTATTGATTTCTCAGGATGCAGATCTTAACTGTTGATAAATTTGGAATTTACTTATTTGGGAGGATGGTTCTGTAATGTCAATGAGAAAAGATGATTTTGGAAAAGATGCTGACTTGGATGTGGCTGATTAGCCAGTGCGAAGAAATAGTGCATTTTCACTTTTCAACCTCGTTGCGCAGAGAATGTAGGAAGCCCATAGCATTAGGAAGTGGGCAGCCTGCAAATCAAAGCAGTTGAACAGGGAGCAGCCCAGGAATGCCCCATGTCCTACATGGATGAGATTGGTAGAAACTCTGTTTCCCTGCCCATGTTAACATTAGTCTGTCTGCAGAGAATTCTGTGTATGCAGGTAGTGTTTTTGATCTCCAGAAAAAAATTGAGACTAAAGAGGAGTGAAGTGAAGACTGCAAGCGTGGAAGGATTGATTGGTGAGGTACAAATGTTCAGAAAAGAACATTTCTTGAAGGTGAGCTTGTTTTATCAAAATATTGTGGAAATTCTAAAGAAAAGGAAATTGAGTCAAGTTAGTAAGAAATTTTAAAAGGGAAAAATCTGAAAGGGCTTAATTTGAAAACTGAAAGGTTTGTCTTTGCCACAGTGTTTCCTATTCTATAAACTAGGGTGTTTGGGAGGTGGAGCAAAAATGTTTGAAACCTTTCCTTTCACCAGCTTCTATTGATTAGTTAGTTTACTCCCGTAAACACAGGTACTGTTTAGTGCTGGTTAGTACCTCAGCCATCTGGTGCTGGTAGTTTTTTTTGTTTTTGTTTTTAATATCATATGACCTGCTTCTACAAATAAATTGTGAATAAACTTAACGAGGATAGCAACTGGTGTGATACTTTTTAAAATCTCTAGGGCCTAAGGTCGATGACCAAGGGGAAAAGAAACTACTTTCTTTAAAAACCCTGAAGCTCCCATTGTGTTTTCCTGGTTTTGCTAAGGGGAGTGTTCACGATATTGTAGGTTAGGACTGTAGACAAGCCTTGTCTAGAATTATGGACAAGGCTGTCCTTGCGAATGATAAAAACATGTTGCAGTGCTCCACGTATGTTTGTGTCTTCCATGTGGAAGATATTCTGGGCCACATCTGTCTTTGCCATTTACTTATTACCTTTAATGGTGCTGCTCAGCCACTCTGTGACAGTGTTATTTTAACTTGAAATAGCATGAGGGTTAGGAGAAAGTACCTTGTGAATGTGAAGGGGGATTCTCCTGGGCACCTGTAATTGCAGTGATTTGAAATGCTTTCACAGATTTGTAGGAGAGGGTAATTTTTCTTCTTTATTTGCTCCTTTTATCTCGTTCTAAAGCCAGTATTACCTCCCTTCCCCCATATACTTCTTATTTCTTCCTTCCTTTCTCTCTCTCTTTTTTTTTTCCTTTAAAGAAACCCTTCCTATTAAGAATCAAAGGCATTTGGAGCTTCTTGTTTTTTTATTAAGAGTTTATTTGACTTTTTAGTACTGTGTAGTAGATGGGGAGAGTCAGGGCCGTTTTGTTGTAATTGCTTCCTGGAAGAGCGAACCATCTTATTACATGGGGGAGAGGTGTTCTTGGGCATTATTTTGCCATTCTAGGTGTGTTCTGGGTATTGCTGGTGGTGGCAGTGACCTCTTCTTAGAGCAGGGTCCTCAACACTATTGACATTTTGGGCTGGATAACTCTTTGTTGTGTGTGAGGGAGTGTCTTGTGCATTGTTGGATGTTTAGCAGCATTTTTGGCCTCTGTATCACTAGCACCCCCAAAGTATGACAACCAAAGTGTCTCCAGACATGGCCAAATGTCTCTGGGGGGCACAGGATCACCCTGGTTGAGAATCCTGCCTTAGAAGAAAAGAAATGCCTTTGAAGTAGAGGGTGGCCACGAACCTCTTAGGGCTGGAGCTTCATTTAGATGCTTTGGTATATTAAAAACACCTCTCAGGGAATTCCCTGGTGGTCCAGTGGTTGGGACTGCATGCTTCCACTGCTGGGGGCCCGGGTTTGATCCCTGCTGGGGGGACTAAAATCCCTCAAGCCGCGTGGCGCGGCCAACAAAAAACAAAACAAAACACCTCTCAAATATCAGTGATAAGGGCATATTTATATAGTTGAAATTCCTTTGTAATCCATAAATATCATTTTAGCTCTTAGCTTAAACTTCCTAGGGACTTCCCTGGTGGCACAGTGGTTAAGAATCCGCCTGCCAATGCAGGGGACACGGGTTCGAGCCCTGGTCCGGGAGGATCCCACCTGCCGCGGAGCAGCTAAGCCTGTGCGTCACAACTACTGAGCCTGCGCTCTAGAGCCCATGTGCCACAACTACTGAGCCCACGTGCTGCAACTACTGAAGCCCGTGCGCCTAGAGCCCATGCTCTGCAACAAGAGAAGCCACCGCAATGAGAAGCCTGTGCACCACAATGAAGAGTAGCCCCTGCTCACCGCAACTAGAGAAAGCCTGCATGCAGCAACGAAGACCCAACACAGCCAAAAACAAATAAATAAAATAAAACAAATTAAAACAAACAAACAAAAAACTTCCTAGCACTAGTAGTGTGATATGTTATGTTTTATTATTTTCAAAATGAGGGGGTTTGTAGTAAAATGTAGTAATGTCAGAGGTCTCTCTCAACCCTCACGTTTTATGATTTAGTTATAAAACAAATCTTATGCAATTATAGAATTTCAGAGCTGAAAGTTTGTGATTGTTTAGTCCACTCCTGTTAGTTCTATCCAATGGGGTTTCCACAAATAGATCAGGCCACAAAAAATAGTTGCTTTTTACAAGTGGACATTATTAAATGCTCATATTTAGAGAATTTATCAGAACAGACTTTTATAAAAATGATTACTTTTTTACCGACTGATTGGAATTCAGGTGATTGACTGCCTGAATTTCAAATATGTCTGTTGTTTGCAATTAGGCTTTTAAATGTTGGTGTTTATTTTTATAATCTCATGCCCAGGCTGGTATTTGTGTTTCCAAATAGCTTTATGCTCTGCTACCTTGATGAGGGAAACTGACTTCTCAGAGTACTTTGGCTGATATATTGGGATTAAATTGTTAAGTCTTCTATTCCAACTGCTTTTTAAGCATAATGAGAGTAAAGAAATTTTTTCTTTTGGCCTGCAGGAAAGGTGGTTAAGAGGGAAATCTAATACCTATTATGGATTTATATGCCTCACATGTGATGTGCCCAACCAGAAATAACAAGATACATACCAGATGTGAAGGTGCCAGCTAATATAATTATGCTAGGGATCATTTTCACCATTTGAGGGCTAAAGTACATTTCTTCATCTCTAACAGGATTTAGTATAGTTGCTTACATTTGAATCGGGAGCTGAGATTAAGTACCTATGTATGCCTGTGCTTTTACTAGAAGTGTTGGGTAGTGTGTAACTTTTGTATTTCTGGAGCTTGATAAACTATAAAGCGTAGAATATTCAGATCCATGGCAAGGCTTAGATGGATGGAGAGGTGAATTCTAGTGGAAGCTAACAGGTGAGTGTGCTTTTTTTGGGGCTCTTGCTTGGAAAACCATTCTGAAGGTGTCATCGGACACAGTGCTGTTCTTAAGCCTTATTGGAAATAACAGGTCTCTTAACCTGTGCTAAAAAGGTAATTTCGTATGCATTAAATATTCAGCAGAGGCCTTGAACTGTGCTTACTTTGGCAAACAAATAGATCCCAAAATGAATCAAACAAATTGTAATGTGGAACAAATTGAAATACTTGAGGATTTGTCTTAGATATTTAAACTCATATTTTATCCTCCATGTCTTCATAATACCCTCAAAAAGCAAAGAATCTTTCGGAAATGGCAGTGAAAGTGCAGTATTATCTCAAACTGCAGTTATGGTTCTGGACCTGGTCCATGGGCCTATCTTTCCTTTTACTCCTGGCCTATGTAGCCAAAAGAGAGTACTTAAGGTGTTTATTTCACTCTGGAAGATTTTTACAAAGAACAGTTTTTAATGAAGCACTGCACATGGCATTATTATCATTTCTAACACAGAGAACTCATTTTCAATTTTGCTATCAAAGAAAAATGACAAATAGAGAATGCAAGAAAAACCAGATGGACTAACTGTATTAAGGAGCTTAGTATGCATATTTTGTGTCACATATTAGCATTCATTAAGTCAAAAGGGAAAAAAATGAGTTTTGCCTACATGCATTAAACCAATAAGGCTGGCAGAGTTCCAAGCTAGCTCTTGTGGATTAATTGTTTTATAACTGTTTTAATTAAAATTGTACAGTATATGATTAACCTAAAAGTTTTTTCACAAAACTGTTGAACAAATGAGACATTAATATTTTACATTAACCATGGTGATATTGCTGTGGTTTCCAGAGCGACTGCTTGTTCAAGTAAACCATGGAAAGTGCTGTGTCTCATGCTATGACCAAGGAAACCTACAAACAGAGAATAACTTAGTGAAAGGACCAGTGTAATGGGGTTGCCTGTTACACTGAAAATTCCTTAGGTGAGCATTTATGGAGTCAGCCTCCCCACTCCCTATCAGTTTAGAGCTAAGTGTCTGTCAAAAATTGTAATATTGAGGAGGTTAACAGTGTAACATGGCAAGAATGAGTTTATTATGTCTTTTCCTTCCACTCGGCTTCATCGTAGTGTTGGTGTACCACATGAGATCGTTAGATTTGAAGGGGTTGGCCAGTAGAAATTATTGACATTAAGTTCTGCGGTTTTAGTTTAGGAGGTAGGTACCAATGTTGGTTTTGGAATCAAAGGGAAGGTAGGAAAGGTTTGGATGACCCATCACTTTTATTTACTTGCCATTCTTAAGGTTGGCACCAGGCTGACTTAAGAAAAACATCTCATTTTGCAAATGGTAAAACTGAGGCCTAGTAAAATTTCACTATGTGTAACTGTGGCTCCTTCAATATACAGATCTGCATTTCTCTCACGCATTCCCCTCCCCATTTATGCTCCCATCTTAATGTATTTCAGTTCATTAAAAGATTGGGATGTCTTTCTTCTCGCCTCCTCTAAGCCTTTCACTCTGACTTCACTCTGTGGGTTCAGGTCATGGTACTATATAAATTCAAGGTGTTGGTGGAATTTGAACTACATAGGAGCATGTTTTAAAAGGTAAGATTCATACTGCTCAGTGGAAATGATGATGACAAAACTCAGGTTGTCCTGACTGTCCAGAAAGTGATAAATTCTTTAGGGTCCTAGGCTGAGTTTACCTTTTAGGTTCTATGACACTTGATACAAGATCATCTTTGCAGTCTTAGATCTGCAGAGTCTGGGATGCAGCATCTGAGCAACAGAAATATATCTGCCTTGCATGTACTTAGTCAGGATCATATGGCGTTGTGATGTGTCCAGAGTTTAGCTGCAGCCCTGATTTGATTTCTTCGTTACCTTGTCCCATTGTTTCTTCCTGGTACCATAAGGTTCCCTGTGCTAGCCTTCTCCTCTGCTCTGTATAATCATTCTCCCTCCTAAATTCCTTCTGTTTAGCTTTTTAAGCACCAGCTTTTGAATAAATTATTCATATATTCAGTATATTTGAAGTAGTTAATAATCAGAGTATAATCATACATTTAATGGTTGTATAATTGTCTGTACAAGTTGCCATATTTGACAGAAACCAGCTTTACACAAGTGATTTTCAAGATAAATGGTTTATCAGGCATGTTGCTATCTGTTCATTTCTTTAGGCTCTCGAGTTCTATCACTGTGTGATATTAGATCATTAGAAATGCGCATACCTGGACCATATTATTTTGGTGCTTCAGAGAATTGCCATCATGGAGTTAGAGTGCTGTGTCCTTGGTAAATGGAGAGTAAGAGCACTCAATTTAAGAATTCCATATTCTGTATTCAAAGACTATCTCTGTCTTTTGAAATACCGTAAAATGAATCTGATATCTTAATGTTACACACACACACACATGCACATATACACTAACATATATATAGAGAGAGAGAGAAAAAAAGAGGGGGAGAAAGAGAGAGAGAGAGACTATATCTATCTATCTGTCATCTTCTTTGACAATTCGGTACAGGAAAAAATATCCTCTGACCAACATCTGCATTCTTTTAACTTTCAAATGTTTATTGAATGAATGAATATTATGTAATTAGGTAAGAGTCCTTTTGCACGTTCTAGGAAATTCCAAACTTCATTCAGTAACCAACTTTAGATATCCCAAGTCCCTGGTGGTCAAGTACAATTACTCTTTTGCTTGGTGAGTACTGTTTTGCATCTACTTCCAACAGGTTTTTCTTTGGTTCGAAACGGTCTTGTGGGCCATGGTACATCTGTACTGGAGACGTGCATAGTCATTTCACCATATTCCCCATGAAAAGGGAAACAATAAGAGGAGTCAAGCATATGGTTTTCTTGCCCTGTAAGATCTGAAATTCTTGCTGTTAAGACAGTACAGCAAGAAAGAAATGCCCAAAGCAGGACTTTTCAAGAGTACCAAAAGTAGGAATAGGAAGATAGTTGGGGTCTTACTACTTTCATTCTACCTCTTTTCTCCATTTCATTACCTTTATGATGTGTTCTCTGCTCCCCTGAGTCTCATTTCCAGTCCAGTAGCAGTAATTACTGTTGGGGTAAACTTCCCAGCTATGAGGCCAGCTATCAGAGATGTCTGCAGCCTGCCTTCCACCTCTACCCCTCCATAAAAATTAGGCTTGTACTGCTCTTCATCAGTTATATGGCTACACTTCTCTCATTTGTTTTTCTGATGCAGCAACAGTCTTCCAAAAATACCACCAAGGCTAATAATCCTTTTGCTGTTCAATACATCTTTTGTCTGAGGCTTAGTTACTGTTGCAATTGATGGCATGCCAGCTGATGGCAAGCAACAAATGAATGTTTAAATAGTGTGTAATTCAACAGATGTGCCAATCCAGGTGATTTTCCCGATAGCAGCCACACAGTGAGTGGAAGGAGAGCAGTAACTGAGTGTACAGTGGGTTGTTCCCGATAGTCTCTGTTTTGGCTAGCTCATTCTTGGTGATTATAGATTGATGTATTTTGCCTCTATTCAGTTTTTGTGGCTCTATTTTGCTACTTTATTTTGATAGATGTAGGCAGTGTGGCTTCCACTTGGGGATGTTTAAATTTCAAATCATGAAGAAAGTTATGATGATAGTACAGCTTTAGTAATTTCCAGTGATCATCACCAAATAATATTTTCTGGGAGTCCCAGGTGTATAAGAGTCATCTTCTAAGTGCACAGCTAGTATACCACACCCTCTATCAAAGCATAGTGATTGTGACTGGCCCACTTTTAACATTACTCAAGGAATGAAGGGAACTGCCTATCCACTATTACTACACAGTACTTAAAATATACAATCCGATACATTTTAGCACACAGCAGTCTTTGTGAAGATACCTTGTCAATCAAGATAAGTAAATATCTTCTCTCTTTTCCATGAACCCAGCAGCCAATTTGCTTATATTATAGTTCCTTGTAAAACTGTTATTAAATTACTTTGTGGCTGGTTATGTCACTTGGCTAGAAAAATGGTATTGGAATCGTCAGCTTTAGTCCTATGCTGCCCATCTTTTGTAACTTATGGTCAGCCATATGTTTAGACCAGATGAGGTAGGACGTATGATTGGATACAAGTACATTCTTGGAAAATATATCAAAATCGTATTCTACTTAAAGTGTGGATTAGGTTTCCCCCCCCATATATCTTCATACCCAGAGCAAGAACCTGCCATTTTTTCCCCTGATCATACTAATAATAATAGTTTCTTGGTAGTAATGATTAACATAAAAGGAGAGTGCGGGGGGGAGGAGGGTAAAGGAGATTTGATCATCGAAGGACACATAAAGGGCCTTTAACGGACTGTAATGTTTTACTTAACCGTGACTGTAGTTACAAGAGTGTTCATGTTATTATTATTTTAGAAAACATACATGTTTTATGTGCTTTCTTTGTATGTGTAATATGTTTCACTATGTATGTATATTTACTGGATAAAAAATGTGGAAAATACCCAAAAAGCACAAAGCAAAAGTGTTTTCTTTAATCCTTCACCAAGAGATAATCCCTTTTCTTTTTTGACATATATCTTTCCAGTATTTTGGGGACAAATATATGTTAAAATATTCTGTCCACTCTCATGGCTTCAGATTTTAGTAAAAGTATATACACATATGTGTGTATATGTATGTATATAAGCCTGACTTTTTGATTTATTATATTATAATATTTTGGCATGAGGTTTCCGGAATTCTGTAGAATTAGTATTAATAGCTATATAGACTGCCATTGTTTGGATATATCATAGTTTAGTTACCCAATCCTCTAGTATTGACATTTAGGTTATTTCTGATACTTAAATCGTAGAAATAACATGTGTTTATGTTGTAGGTATTTGAAATTAAAGAGGCTAAATTGGACTCTTATTTAGTATGTAGACATTTCATAAAAGGTAAATTTTATTAGACGAGATGACTCTGGCTTCAAAAGCTGCTTGAAAGCTGATTTTTTTTTCCCTTTAAGGAAAATTGAAAAAAAATTCAGTTTTTTCCTTTTATGAAGTAGGTGTGTATGGTGTGTTGTGTGTAAGTTGAAATGGCTCCAACATCTTTACACTCTTTTGTGGGCTGGGAAGTTATTTTATTAATTCACTTACTGAATAGTTATTGAATACCATTGGTATGCCAGATGCTTTGTGCAGCTCTGTGGATGTAGAGATGGAGACCTTTTTTCTGCTTTCACAGTCAGGTGACATAATGAACAATAGGGCTTGGGTGTTGTCAGCCCATAGACTCTTGAGTTTATGGATCTGAACATTTCTACTTGGATGACTTTGCTGTGATCTGTATTATTAAACAGGTGACTTAGGAGCTTATATACCAGCAAGGCTGCTACTTTATCCTCCTTGCCTAAACCCGTCATCCCTAAACTGTATGTTGTTCTTTCAGGTTGAACCCTGGAATTCAGACCTGAATAGGGCAGAATTGGAAATGACCTTTTCATTCACAGCATGAGTGTGACTGAGGATGGGCTATGCAGTAACTCCTCTCTGGTATTACTAAGGCTTTTCCAGCTCTAAAATTCTGTGATTTTCTGATGGTTGGGCCTCTGGAGCTCCGAACACTGAATCTTTTCTCAAATGTTAAATTTGTTGTAGAAGGAAACAAAAATTAGATACCTCCTTTTTGAGATACCAGCTGAATTTTGGAGTACAAATACTGACTCAAGAATGAAAGAAAGGAGAAGATTACATTTGCCCATCTCAGGAAATCAGACGGGAATTGAGAGTATGCCTGTGTTCATCTTCTGTAAACAAAACCAGTAATGGAATGATAATTTTTTTTCCCTTCCTACCTCATCCTTCCAAAATAAAAAACAAACCCATAGTTTTAGGGTTTCTACTTGGAGAGACATATCTGTGGCTTGAGGCTTCAAGTTAGGAATATGATGGCACAGAAAAACCTGTGGGGCCCCAGAAACATCTGGAATCATTCATGATCGGACCAAAATAAAATAAAATTTATTTTTTAGGTAATATATTGGGTCCTGGAAGTATGGTGGCTGTAAATTCTTTAGCTAGGAAAATATAAAAGGAAAAGTTTGTGGACGGGTGTGTTCTCCCTCTGTTAAACTCTAGAGCATAATTAATTAAGCAGTGTGGCTGTACATTTCTTACTTGTTTTACTTGTACCATCTTCTGCATGTGTCCCAGCACTCATTAGCCTTGGACAAATCACTTAAGAAATCTGTTTTCTTCACCTGTAGAATGGGGTACTAACACTTGCCCAGCCTATTTTGTAACGTGGTTAAAATGATCAAGTAAGAAAGCATATATGAAAGTGCTCACTATAAGTTGATACTTAGGTATCAAAAAAAGGAATGAATGGGCGTAGCACAGAATGCTTAACTCTTTGGCCACTGTGTGTGTATGTTGATCTCTGCCACTTGGATTTGGCAGCCTACTATGCAAGTGTGTAAGTTTGAGATTGATCTCAGGGTTTTGGTTGATGATGATGAATAATATGGCCATGAATAGATAAAGTTCTGAAGATGTCCTTTAGGATAACTAGATTTGTCCCCCTCCCTGAAGGTTGCTGGTCAGTTGGGTGAAGCATCAGTTTGTGTAGGGAATACTAGTTATTAAGATATTTTGTTCTATTTTATTTAACTTTTGGTGTCATTCAGAAAAAGCTTTGAGCTGGCTTACCAAAACATGTACAGTTCACCAGGATTAAAATAAGATAAGGATATTGGGGCAAAGAGAAAACACATGTAGAGAAAATACAATAAAACCATGTTAAGGCTAATGGGCAGATTCACACAGGATAGGGTAGGGTCTTATGCAATAGGTAGAGGTGGCTTCCCAGGGAGCAGAACAAAGAGGAAAACATTTTGCAACTTTATCAAGAAACCTCCTCAGTGGAGAGGATGAGGGCATGAACTCTGCCCTTCTAAATGCACAGTAGTGATTTGTGAAACAATTGTTTTTATTCTCTTTCTCAGTGCATATTAATAACACGGTGACAAAGCATGATTCAGGGAAAGAGTAACCATAAGGGTCAAGATCATGAATTCCATGTAGGAGGCTCTGAAGGGCTGGCTTAAGCCAAGGAAAACATTTAGAACATGTCAAGGAGTAGATGAGCTGCCCGTCCTCAGGCAGTCCTCCACAAATATTCTTTATCCCAGCTGGGAGCTGGCATCACTCTCTGAATGGTTTCCAGTGATGTTGTGGCACACTTCATTGGCCAGGATCCCAGAGACCCAGGGATGGAGATGCCTGTCTTGTCTTGAGAGTTAAGTGTCTTCATAAGCTGTTGGCATTTCCTTCTTTTTCTCGTTTCCGGCATGTCTGTTGTAAGGATCAGACATGTGAATTGAAGTGTTCATTGCTGGAAAAGGCAGCTAAATGCCAGTTGTGATTTTGGGGCTCTGGCTATGCTGCGAACCACTGGAAATTTGTGGATTGTCAATAACTCATTTTATTTTAGCCATTGGGTGACCATTCAGTGGCTGTTAATTCCATTTATAGCTCATGGTGACTGAATTCAAACCCATCATGTTTCTAGAGTTTGTTCCTGGAATCAAATCATTGGTAAATGCTTTCATTAGAGAATTCAGCTTGAACCCTTTGCCTGTTTTTCTGTTTCCCTGTTGTTACTAGCTCTAGATACTCCGAAAGAAAAAGGAAAAAAAAAAAATCCTCAGAAGGACTATGTGTTTTTAGAAACAGGGATTGTATTCTGTGCTTTGCTGGGACACAGAAGGAGACTGTCTGGTTAAGACAAGAGATCGTGGCACTAAAAAAGGAAATTGGCAGGCCTGTCCTTGGTACTTTTAGTAAGAAAAGAAAGGGAAAGACAGGCTGGCTGGGGATTATATTAAAGGAAGCCCTAATCCTCACCTGACCCTACATTCCCTGAACCTAGAAGGGTAGTGTTCCTACGTAGCAGTCATTTTGGGGAGCTAAAGACCAATTTGTTCGGCTTTCTGCCGTGTGTATTTAGGGTCCTAATGAAGAGATGGAAGCCTCTTAAGGCACAATCATGGCTGTTCTGGCATATTGCTTTCTTCACTTTGCCAGAGCCAGCCCCATCAATATCCATCGCCAAGTTTGTGTCCATATATGTTGCTTGTGACAAGAGGAAAGATTCTCATTAAGAATTTGGCCCTATTGGTGGGAATGTAAATTGATACAGCCACTATGGAGAACAGTATGGAGGTTCCTTAAAAAACTAAAAATAGAACTACCATATGACCCAGCAATCCAACTACTGGGCATATACCCTGAGAAAACCATAATTCAAAAAGAGTCATGTACCACAATGTTCATTGCAGCCCTATTTACAATAGCCAGGACATGGAAGCAACCTAAGTGCCCATCGACAGATGAATGGGTAAAGAAGATGTGGCACATATACACAATGGAATATTACTCAGCCATAAAAAGGAACGAAATTGAGTTATTTGTAGTGAGGTGGATGGACCTAGAGTCTGTCATACAGAGTGAAGTAAGTCAGAAAGAGAAAAACAAATACCGTATGCTAATACATATATATGGAATCTAAAAAAAAAAAGGTTCTGATGAACCTAGGGGCAGGACAGGAATAAGGACGCAGACATAGAGAATGGACTTGAGGACACAGGGAGGGGGAAGGGTAAGCTGGGACGAAGTGAGAGAGTAGCATTGACTTGTATACACTACCAAATGTAAAATAGATAGCTAGTGGAAAGCAGCCGCATAGCACAGGGAGATCAGCTCAGTGCTTTGTGACCACCTAGAGGGGTGGGAGGGAGACCCAACAGGGAGGGGATATGGGGATATATGTATATGTATAGCTGATTCACTTTGTTATACAGCAGAAACTAATACAACATTGTAAAGCAATTATATTCCAATAAAGATGTTTAAAAAAGAAAAAAAGAATTTGGCCCTAAAATTGGTCAGAATAAGGCTATGTTTGTATTTCTGTCCATAGCCTGCCTTCCTTATAGGTAGAAAGTCCTTTTTATAATTATAGGGTAACTGCGCCAGCTAATACGTTAACTGCGGTTTGATGTGGGTTAGTTACTCCAGAAGTCACATCAACTATTTGACATCAGTTTATATTCCAGCATGTGCTCCTCAGGCAAAAAGGGGGTTGATAATGGACTGTTAATGCCAAGAATGAGAATCTGATTTCAAAAACCTAGAAACCAGAAATAAGAAGGGTTTAGTGGTTTTGTTTTGTTTAGAGCATACTTTTCCTTCATAGATGCTTTAAGTACAAAGTAGTTCATATTTTTCCTAAATATGAAATGTTTTCAACATATTGCAAATATGTAATTTATACGTTTACCATCAGAGCAAAATAGGACCAGGAAATCGTACTCCTATTTTGTAAATAGAGAATCAAAGGCATACTTGGAGAGTGGCAGTGGTCATCCATTTGTGTGTTGGACATGGCTGAGAAGAGAACCATTTTAATCAGTTCGTTTTTATTTATTGAGTGAAAGGAACCAAGTAACAGTGGAGGGCATAATGGAGTCAGGTATTCAGCTGTGTGGTGAGGGTGAGAGCTGTTTTATCTCAGTTCCTCTGGTGTGGCCGCCTTGCTTTGATGACAGGTCAGTTGGCTAGAGAAAGAATAGTTGAGCTGAATGTTCTGTTGAGGCTGAGAGGGACAAGAATGGGCATCAGGACAGAGGATGTCTGTGGGGACAGACGCTGATGGTTGTGCACAACGTCCTATACATTTGGGCTCCCACATATTTTAGTTGGTTGCATTTGTTATTATGTTAGTCTTGGTGTCTTTAACCCTGTGAGTGACAGTTGACAATGGTGCAGGTCTTTGATAGAGGAGAAACTGGTCTGACCAGTTCTCTTTTCTTGATAATGCTTTCACATTTGCAACCAGATAGAGGAAGAGAGGCCTTGCTTCTCTATTCTGGGAACCTTACCAAATCTAATAAGGAGTCCCTGGTAGCAGTAACCCCTTTTAAGTAGCCCAAGTGTGAGACTCTGATCTTTTTTGTGTATGTGGCCTAGTTCCTGGATGAGAAGCCAGCTCTGATGTTAGGACTTTATAGAATCGCATAAAACTTAAGTTCTGATGTTTGTTTTTAGTGTTCCTTTTTTTAAAAATTAAAAAAAAAAATATGTGAAAGGAAACATTCTAACCATGTACTATACTCTGCCTATGGGACCAGTGAAACTTACTAAGACTTTTAACAGATTGACATAGACACTTAATTCTCTCTAGGACTCTGTCTTTCTCTTTCAAACAGAATCCTGTACTTTGATCATTTCGCAGGGTGGTTTTTTCGTTGCGTTTTGACTCTTGAATCCACAACCACATGATGAGTATATTTGTATGTGCATATATTCACATCTCAGGACTGGCATCATCTTGGTGGATCTTTAAGAAAGTTTGAGGAGTAAATTTTTATAGTTTTTATTTTATGCTTTTGCAGACCTTGGGGGAAGGTGTGAGGTGGGGGTGGATAGGAAGACTGAAAGGGAGGCTAAAACCTGCATACCTAAGAAGTTGAGTCAGCAACTCCTGAACCTACGGTTGCAGGGCTCAGAAACAGCTCCAGTTATTTTGAAGGATACCATATCATTCTAAAAATAAGAAATTATTTGCAGCCACATCAATGAGTAACATACTCTGCAGCGTTTTAGAAGGGAAGTGAGGCACAGGGAAATCAAAGAAACCCGTTATACACCCTTAAGTATAGCCCTGGGATTACCCAGGGTGGCTTTCATAGAAATCGAAACCCACATCCTGGGATGTTAGCAACCCTGGACAAACTCTTTCGCTCCCCTTCCTTGAGATTATTTTCCTCTAATTCTTTATGCATTTAGAGAATTGCTGAGGAAAGTCCACGTTCTTCCTTTTTGAAAATGCAGATGTTTTTAGAAATGACCACACTCTAAACTGAGTTCTGAGCCTCCGCTTGTAATTTTTCAGGCTGTGGTCTGGGTGAAGATAGAAAGATGGAGGTCTCATACCAGAATTTGGTTGAAGTCAGCTACGTCAGGGTATCTTGACTTACGTAAGTCTTACAGCCCAAGTATTAGATTGGTAAGACCCTTTTGTGTCCCTGTAGCCACCAACCCATTTTGGGAGGAAAACCTGAAAATAAAGGACTTATTTCATTATTCTGTAAGAATCTCATTTCTCTTTTTAATTAATTTTTTTTTTTTTTTTACTAAACAGGCTTTCTTTTTTTTTTTTTTAATCTAAGTTCTTATTCACTCCTGAAACACTGTTTTCCTACTATGCTTTGTATATAGCAGCAGATTTTCACTTGGTATGAAAAGTAAGTCCATTGGTTTTCACGTGTAGATGCTTTTCAAGAACACACAACTTCTCACCATCCTTTTTAACAAGAAAAAATCACATTGGCAGTTTTGGTGCCTGTTTCTGGAGATTCCTTGAGAATTATCAACGGATAGAAAATTCCCCTAGGCAGATAGAAAATGTGGTCTACTTGGACATCTTATTAAGTGGAGCTTTTTGCATATAAGGGCTTCTGAAGATGTTTAGGCTGTCAGAGCTGGAAGAGTTTAGAGGGCCTGAAGACCACTCTTTCTTTATAAATAAGGAGAGCCCAAAGCCCAGAGAAGTGAGTTGCCTGAGGTTGAGAGTTAGTTAGTGGCCCCCACTGGTCTCCGAGCTGCTCATCACACTACCTTGACTAACAGTGATAACCGGTACATCCAACAAAGAATATAACGCCCAAGTTTTCTAGTCTTCTGAATCTTCAAAAGAAAGCTAAATTGTATTATTAAAGTTCACGCTAAGTGTCTTTTTTTTTTTTTAAGTGTCTTTTATTACATTATGATTGTTTGAAAATTGTGTACTGTTGTAAAACCAGACTGCTTAACTAGAAAACCCAGCATTAACCTAGCTTTTACCAAGTAGTAGTGAATATATTGCTGTATATAGAGGTAGAAAGAGAAGGTTGTCTGTTTGAAGAGTCAAGAGAAAAGATGGTATCTTGTCCTCAGCAAGAGGCCCCACATGGATGAAAGGAGAAATTGAGACTAGTTACTGTGGTTAAGGAAATGGTAATGCTCAGATGCTGATCTAATCGAGTTTTGAGTTTTGTTTGCAAAACCACCAATTTTTATTTTGGTGCTTTTCAGGTATTCTTACAGCCTTCCTGGGGAGATTTATTTTTTGGAGACATTGCTCACATTGTTTACTCCTCTAGGTTAAGTGTACTAGGCCATCTGTTGTTAATTTTGTAGTTGTATTAAATTCCATTCTTTGCCTGGCTTGTAAGCACCAAAAGCAAACTTAGACAGAAGCAGAATCATTTGCAAGTCATGTAGCTTTGTGCTGAATGGTGGTTTTTATAAGTGCAGTTTTCAAATGGGCTGAGATTCTATGCTGAGTTTGGGGACAAGTAATTTAAACCTGGGGATCTTTGCCAGTTCTCTGGGAGAGCTCTCTCTGAGACGCTGGGCAGTTGTTATTCCAAAGCAAGCTCTTGGGGTAAAGCTGGCAGTGATATTGATAAATTGCTTTTAAGATGCTTGGAGCTGAAGGACAATGATTTTGTAATACTCTTTCAAGTTCTCAGGATGACCTCTGAAATCTGGAACAGCTAATCTGAAAGGCCAATATTCTTTAGGGCAGGCACAGGAAAAGCTTGTCCTCTCCTTGATCCTCGTGCGAGAGTTTCTTGGAGAAGCCAGGCCTATGGGTCTTGGCGGCCGGGCGGAGACATTGAGAGCAGTACTTCTGGCATTTTCAGTCTCCCCTGAGGCTTTAAAGAACGTTTCAAGGAGAACTGAGAATCATCCCTCAGCTGTCAATAGCCTCCTGAATTGGCTTCTAGGTGTTGTACATGGGACCACTGTGTGCAAAAGCACAATTTATATTTTATCTGGATCTCAGCATCAAGTTGCTCTTTTTCCAATAGCTTTATGGTAAGTGGTGGTTTCTCTGATAGGATTTCCATTGCGAGTTGAACAAAAAAAGATGACAAAATGGGGTTATTACCTAACCAAATTGCCTCGTGTACAGACAAGCTGAACTGGTGCTTTGCCTGGAGTTGGCCTGGAGTTTTCAGAAACTCAATTGCTGCCTTTATAAGGCTGTGCCTGGGGTTGTATTTCCAGTCTCTCTCAACTTTTGTTCCTGTGGAAGGGAGGAAGTGGAGCTGTGACAGATATATTGCCAGATAGCACACAATAGCACACAAAACGAGAAAGACATGGCATGAGCCATTCACGGAGACAGATTTACACTCTGTGCTGCCCTCAAACCATAGATCCATCTATTTCAAAGAAACAACCTGCCCACTGTATTATATTTCAGACAGGGACACAGCTTGGAAGAAGGATGCTGACTCCTTCTGTTTAGTTTTGCCAACAATGCTGCATATTTTGCTGTAGTCAATTACTTTTGTGGGGATGGGAAAGTTTATTTGGCAAAGGAAAGCCTGTCTCTAGATGAGAAGCTGAAGAAGGGAGATAATCAGGGGAAAGTTTTGGCCATGCTGTTGCCTTAGTGAAGTGTGTATATGTGTAGTTTTGCTGGTTTTTGTTACTATTTGGCCAATTGTATTATCAGGCATTGGGGGTATTACACCTATTCCACAACAAGAAAAACAAAGCTAGAGAGATTGTGATTGACCCAAGGCAAGAGTGTTTGACATTCATGGTTTCTTTTTGGTTCTTTCCATAGGCCTGTTTCCTAGAGATATGGCAGAATTAACATGTGTCAGTTTGTTTCATTAATGTTACATGGTGATAACATTGCATAGTAGTAAATAGCCTGAGTTCTGGAATCTGTCTGCCAGGGTTCACATCCAGGCTCAACCATGCCCTCACTACATGATCCCTGTGCCGCAGTCAATACATGTAAGGCATTTAGAACTAAGTATTTTATAATCTTAGCTATTACATTTTTGAAATGTGTGTTGATTTCATGGCAGATATGTGTGCTACCTGGTAGATTGTTCTATAAACATTTCAAATATAAAAAATAACTGCATGCATTAAAATTTACTTTCCAGATTGACAGTTTTAAGGAATGAAAAAATATTTTGGTAATGGTCCAAACTTGGAAGAAATCAGGGAAAGAGAGGACAGTGTGTGTGTAGGTTTACAGCTGTACATGGTGGGCTTGTAAAATATGTACAGTTGACCGTTGAACAACACAGGTTTGAAATGCACGAATCCACTTATACAGGGATTTTTTTCAATAGTAAAGTATACTACAGTGCTACATGATTCAAGGTTGGTTAATTCCACAGATGTAGTACTCTGGATATGGAGGAAGCAAGGATAGGAGGGGCCATGGATACAGAGGGCCAACTGTAAGTTTTACTTGGATTTTCCACTGTATAGGGTTGGGCACCCCTAACCCCTGCGTTGTTCAGTGGTCAGCTGTAATTGTGTATCTTCTGTTGGTAATAATTTATTCTGAGGAGGAGAAGCAAATGTTGATTACACACCTCCTCTCCTGTGAGGTAGATTATTTTTGTTTTTGATTTGATTTATTTTGCCTGGATGAGACAGTTGTTTGTCCTCAGTTGAATGAATCTAGAGATATGAGAAAATGTTTTTACTTTTGTGACATGCAAGGACCTTTGAATGAAATCAGTCACCTTTTCTTGAATAAAGCAGTTTCATTTTTTTAAAACTTGTGTTTTTTTTTTTTTTACATAGATATTACATTTTTAAGTCAGATATGTTTTTAGGGTATCGTTATTTTCTGTTATATTGGAAAAATATAATTGCACGAGTGTGTTATTCTCAGAATGAAGTGGGTTCAGGCATGTTGCCTTACACTAGTAGGAATTCCTTAGTAGTTTTTCTTCAGCAGACATTCATTGATTCAAGTCATTCATTGATTGATTTGTGAATACCTGAGTAGAGTTGTATAGGTAGGGGATTTTCAGAGTTAACTTTTGAGCATTTATAGCATTTTGTCCACATGGCAAATACACTATGTGAGTTCAAATAGAGTCTGGTATGAATTTACTTACTGCATTAGGTGAATAATTCCAGGCCTGTGTTTTTTTGTTTGTTTGTTTTGTCGTCACACTTTTTTTTTTAATTATTAAAGTTTTTCTGTATTGTGGTAAAAAACACATTACATTTATATCTTAAACATTTTTAAGTGTACAGTTCAGTAGTGTTAAGTGTAGTCACATTGTTGTGAAACAGAACTTTTTCATCTTGCTTGTCTGAAACTCTATGCCCATTAAACAATAACTCTCCCTTTCTCCCTTCCCGCAGCCCCCAGTAACCCTCATTCTATTTTCTGTTTTTGTGAATTTGACTACTTTAGATACCCCATCTAAGGTGGAATCATAACAGTATTTGTCTTTTTGTGACTGGCTTATTTCACTTACATAATGTCCTCTAGATTCATCCATGTTGTAGCATGTAACAGGATTTCCTTCCTTTTTAAGGCTAAATAATCTTCCATTTTATTTATATACTACATTTTGTTTATCCATTCATCCTTCTATGGATGTTTGGATTGCTTCCACCTCTTGGCTGTTGTGAATAGTGTGCTGCTGTGAATATGGGTATGCAAATATCTCGAATCCATGCTTTCAGTTCTTTTGGATGTATGTTCAGAAGTGAGATTGCTGGATCATATGGTATATCTATTTTTAATTTTTTGAGGAATCTCCATACTGTTTTCTATAGTGGTTGCACCATTTTACAATCTTACCCACAGTACACAAGTATTTGCCAAGTCTGTCTTTTAAATAGCGCTACCCTAACTGACAGAGTGGTTTGTGGAGAACAGGGTAGCTGTGAAAGTTAGGATAGCCAGTTTCAAGCTTGATCAGGTCCTTGGAATCAGCCTCATAAGTACTGGGTAATCATCCTTGTTAAGGTCATACTGCTGGACCAAGGCCTGTAGATTGGCACTGAATTGTGCACGGAATTGGCCTGGGTGTTGGGAGACTTATGCTGCAGTTGCTGTAAGTGATCTTAGGCAAATCACCTTAGTGCTCTGCTCCCCACTATTATCATCTGTAAAACGAGGGGGTTGCACTTCTCCCTTAATTTACCTGTTCCAGAATCTTATTGGCCATTGTAGAACCCAAGCATCTAGGGAAGATATTATGTATAGCTTTTTGTAATTATTTGATAGATCAGATTTCTCTTAGCACCAATTTGGGTTCTGTTTTTCTTTGTTAAACATATATTTTTCTTACTCTTTTATTGCCCCAGACACTAAGCGATGTGGAGGGAGACCTTGGCGATTAAGAGTGCCGGCAGCCAGTCAGAATGTCTGCGTGAAAAATCCTTGCTCTTCCATTTACTAGGTGTATGACCTTGGACAATTTAATGAACTACTATGCCTCAGTTACTCCATGTGAAATGGAGATAATACTACCTGTGTCCAGTTCTTGTGAGGTTTAGGCAAATTAATGCATGTAAGGTGCTTTGCATGGTACCAACACATAGTAAGCACTCAATAAGTGTAAAGTCTCATCATCATATAATATCCTAGTTACAATGTGGAAAATGAGTGAGGCCATCTTCCATTAGAACTCCACATTTACACTTCCTGAGGATATTGCTTCCTTACAATGTTTTCTCTGGGGTGGGAAGAGTATACCTATTGTACAGCTGGAGACACTGAATGGCAGAGATTATGCTTTATTTGACTGGGATTAAAACTTCAATTTCATGATTGCAGCCCTTCTTTGCCTGGCATACTGTCTCAGACTTGCTGACTGTAAGGCCTCATGAGAATGGGTTTTCACGTTAGAATCTGGTAAGAGCTCTTCCTGTGCTCTTCACCTTTTTATTAGCAGTCAGCCTTCTAGGCTGACCTGAGGTAGGATCATTTTGGTTTCTCTGCAGACCAAGATCTACCTGCTTGATGCTGGCAGTTGGGAAAACATAGGATGTCTGCATCCTTTTAGAAATATAACTTGGTACTAATACTAGCTTCTTTAGTACTAATTTAGTACAGCCACTTCAGAAATCTGATTTACGTACTTAAAACTTGGCCAGTCTATTCAAAGGTGGGTAGATCTTGCATATGTCTGCCTTCTTGTGGGTAGCAGCAGTGCTGCAGTTAGTTACTCACCTGTTACAGTTCTGTTAATCAATATAGAGGCAGAGAGGGGAAGACCTATCCAGGAAAAACAAAGCCTCTGCTTGAAGAGTCCCCAACTCGCATTCAACAGATGAGGGACATGTTGGAACCTCACTAGGTCTCAGTTTCCCCAACTAAAACATAAAGGGTCTGAGCCAGGGGATATTTCAGGGCTTTTCAAGTTACGAGAGTCAGACATCTTGAGATTGGAAAAAGCCCCGTGGGTTCTTATGGCTTAATGGATACCGACTTGGGTCCTTGGACCCTTTAATCAATAGAAATTGGTAAGAGGCCAGATTAGAAATTCAGGCAAGGCTTTAAACTAGGACTTGTGCTGCAGCACTAGGGAGCGAAAACAAGTAACAGGTACCCTTGCTCGCTCCCGAGGCAGGGGGGAGCTGGTTTCTTAAATGGGGTGAGGGTCAGGGTGGATCAGTGGGTTGTGCAGGAGGTGTAGCTTTGGTGGTCTGCCCACCCCCTTGGTGGTGCTGTGTGCAGGGATCATGTGCGGTACCCTGCTTTTCTGCTCTCCGTACCTCAGAAATGGCAGTTGGTTTGTGGCCTTTTTGTATCTTATTGTTCATAATTGCCCCAACTGGACATGCATGCAGTTATTTTTACTCCCTTATAGTTTCCTTGTATTCTGTTGCTCAAGGAGACTGTTGTCCAGGTGCAAGCACTCTGGTAAAGGGTCCCAGGTCCCAGCCCTATCTCATTATGAAGACACTATGAGAAGTGTTTTTATTGTGTGTCTTGGGAAGAAGGAGGCATGGGGAGGTAAATGGGTGGGCATTTGGGGAGAAACTGGAAAAAGGAGAGACCAAGGAGTTCTGATGATCTGAAATGAGCTACCCCTTCCGGAGTGCTTGAGTGGCAGTTGTACCCAGGGATGGTCTCAAGCCCTTCTCTGAAATGGCAGCCCCATCAGACCAAGGGAGTCTTTAATGATGGCTCTGCTGTGGCCCTCAGTAGGGCCAAGGCTTGCTGCCCTGGTTCATAGCTGAGATGGAAGGATTGATGGATCGGTGCCCCTCTTCTGTTTTTTTGCTAGCACTGTCTTCGTACCCTGTTGCCATTTATGTTTTTTGATGAATGATTAATTAGAAAAATAACCATTTGTAAATTGTGAGTGAACTAGACATTTGGCCCTGCCTGTAGGGAAATGGCGCCTCTGAGCCGGGTGTAGCTTGCAGCCAGTACATCAGAGAAGCAGTATTCCCAGACCAGTGATGAATTTACATGAAGTTCCTTTGCAGCATGTTAATGACGGTTACAGCCGAGTAACTAGTGAAAAATAATAGCAAATGGGAAGAGTAAATATTTAATGCCTCTATATCATTTTTAGCTTGCTGTAAAATATGCATTTTGATTTAGGAGGGAAATGAGGGACTCTTGGACATTAAGAGTCAATGTAAGCTTGTCTGAGTTACATTCTGTTTCCTTTTCTTTCTTTGTACATAAGTAAATTAAAAAGATAAAGTGAGTTGTTGCTGAGGCAGATTTCACTAGGGAAGTGGTTTTTCTGTAAGTTTTAGGTTACAAGATGCTTCTTTCCTGGCAGTTTGAATCTATATGTCCGGTCAACATCATTGATTAAATGCCTGGTGTGTACAGAGGCCCATACGGTCTTTAAAATACAGCTTTCATCATGTTACTTTCCTGCTTTAAAACTTCAGTGACTCCTCACTGCTTCTAGGCTGAAAGCTGGACTCTATAGCCTAGCTTTTAGTGCCTGTGTGCTGTGACCCCAGCCTGCTTTCCTGCCTTACTCCCTAAGAGAATTCCATGTGGACCCTTTGCTTAATCCAGAGTTCTTGACTCCTTGTCCTTGTAACACGCCAGAGGCGTTCTCACCATTGCGCCTCTGCTCAGATCATTCTGGGGCAGAAATGACCTTCTGTTCTTCTGTGCCTATCTAAAGCCTACCCTTCCTCCAAGGCCCAGTTCTAGAAGTTTCTCTGACTTCCCTGACTAGATAGAGAAAAATAGAGAAATAGAGAGAAAAATGAAAGTGGGTCACAATTCTCTGTCATCTCCAGTTTGCCACCTCTGTACTTTAGTGAATTCAGAATGAGTCCTACTTTCCCCCACTTCCTTCTTGGCCATCTTCTAATTCTAGACAAACAAAACTATTTGTCCAGGTGGGCAGGTTGTTAACAACAGAAATTTCTGAGGATTAAAATTGAATTTAGTAGGGAAACTGGCCTCAGGAATAGTTCCGTGTTTTCTGAGATCAGAGAGTTTTGATGCAGTTTAGCAAGAGGTTGCGCTGCTTTCTTCTGAGGCCACACTGGTAGAAATAAGGTACCAGAGAAAGGGTCCAGGCCTTATTACTCCATTGTTGAAATTGTCTTGGAGTGTTGAGTTCAGAGCCAGATAAAATGGTAATATTCAGAGAAAATGATCAGGATGGTGAGGTGGGCCTGAAAACATGAAGGCTGGGTGGATAGAAGAGAACAAGGGAGGCTGTGTCCTCTGTTTTCAAATATTCAGAAGGCTGTCTTCAGGAAGAGAGGTAATTAGACTTCACATATGGACCCACGAGTTGAGAACAAAGAGTATTGGGGGCTAGGTTATAGGAGGACGGATTTCAGATCAGTATAAGAAATACTTTTCTCATACTGTTGTGAAAAAACGAAATGGAGACAGTAGCTTTCCCAAGTGTGAAGTGATGTGAACATAGGAGACGGTATTCTAATCTTAAAGATATATGGCCTTATAGTGACTGAACCACAGGTACTAGAAATGAAGATTAGAATAGGTCATTTTCTCCTCCAGAGTAAAACCATAGGGTTTTGGAGAAGGATTCAGTAGTGGAAAGAAACAAACCCCTCTGTGTCCAAAACTAGGAACAAATCCTGATGTGGATCAAGAAATAATAGGTACTGTTTTCTGAGCTGGTACTGAAATGATGATGAAAACAGTATGAAATCTAGAACTGACAGTTATTAACACTGGATTCAAGGACCTCGAGAGTAGTATTTAAAAAGGAGAAGATCCTTGCAGAATTATCAGGGAGTCATAAGCAGTTTCAACATTAACCTTTATCTCTTTGGAAAATTTTAAAAGATCTATTGTTTTAAAAATAATAATCATAGAAAAGTAAGACCACAAAATTGTCTTGGGACAAGTAATTTGGATTTATAAAGGCTAGTGTTTAATGGGGACAGAGTTTCAGTTCAGGAAGGTGAAAAATTCGGGAGGTGGTAGATGGTGAGAATTGTAGAATAATGTGAATATACTTAGTGCCACTGAACTGTACAGTTAAATATGGTTAAAATAGTATGTTTTATATTATGTGACTTTTACCACAATAAAAAGAATTAAACATTCCCCAGAATACAAATTTTAATGCATGTGTATATCTTTCTTTATAGAACATCATACCTTTTGTCAGAGTCTCAAAAGTGACTTTGACTCAGAAAACATTAAGAATTACTGATCTGGAGTTGTGGTTCTCAAATTTTTGGATTTAATCCATGTAGGTGGGGCAGAAGTTCCTTACCTCACCTTTACCATCCAGCATCAAGATAAGCAAATATTAGTATGAGCCATATATATATGATTTTATGAGTCATATATATATGATTTTATTTTATAAAGCAGTGTCCCATAAGCTTAAAAAATGTAATTTTGTTGTACTTTCCTTGGTGGTAGATAGCAAATGATTTAAAGAGCGTAAAAATTACAGATGAAGGTTTATTATACTAGCAATTTTTTGGGAAGTGGGCTTGTTGTATATATATCTGCTTTAGCTGTAGGGGTTTGGATTATTCTTATTTTTAGCCACACCACATATGTATCTTAAGGTCTTATTATTGAAAATTACAGGACAAAAATATAAACATGTACCACTACACATTGAGATTAACCAGATAATCTTTAACAAGTCAAACTTCTAATGATAAAATTGAACTAAAAGTAATTTAAAACTGAAAGGCAGGAATAGCAGTATTGCAAACTGTGACTGACTCAAGACAGCACTGATGCTACAGTGATAATACATCATCTTTCCCGAGCACTTGAGAATTCTGAGTTCCAGTATTGGTGTGAGTGCCCAGAAGACGCTCTGCAGCATTGTAGGGCAGCCCGAGTTTTTGGTAGACCAAAATTTAAGTTCTTTGTATACTCTGCTAACTTGCTGATTTTAATTAATACAGATTTTAGGACCCCGCCCCCAACACTTATTAGGCAACTAGCAACTCTTGGTCATATTAAAGATGAGTATCTGTGTAATTGCATATTTACCTTTGAGAACTAAAAAAAGATGTATAAATCAGTTACAGATCTCCTGTGGTTACTAGTAGTTACAGGACCCTACTTTAAGGAACACTAGTCTACCAGATTAATTTATGGTTGTAGATAAATGATACCAGACATTTTGAGGGAGGATTAATATCTAGGAGACTATCCAAATAATGGCCTTTCTTTTCTCATTTTGTTTAAAAATGAAAAAAAAAAAAAACACATCAGCCTAAATGCTTCTGATAACCAGATACCCTTTCTTTTTAAATACCCCTTTATTTACCAGCCGCCTTATGCCTGGCCCTGGAGTAAGATCAACAGCTGTGTGTGAGTAATTTTTTCCCCCTCCCTTGCTGTGCTCCTCCTATCAAATTGAAATACCCTGGCACTTTCTTCCCTTTTTGAAAACACAAAAGAGGATTAGGCCATATAATGGACTATTTATGTGTCAAATTAAACGTTTTACTCCGAGGCTGTTTTTGAGTTATGTGAGCAGTAAAAATATGTATTAAGCTGCCAAGCCTTTTAAAAAATGCGTATTATTTAGCTGATAGCCTGTAACAGTCTGATGGACCCGTAATGGTGTTTTGAGTAAATAAGCATTTGAACAATTATGAAAGTTATGTTTACATGTATATTAAACAGCCCGGGTAGGGAGTGACCAAAAGTTATTACCAGTTGACAGCTGCTGTCTGGTGACCAATTTGAAATGAATTGGTGGATTCCCTTCAGTGTGGAGTGAACAGGTTTCTCTGTCAGGGGAGCAGGCTGTGTAATCATCAGTGTGCGTGTGGGGCCCCAGCCCTGGAGGCCTGCATGTTGGTCAAATGAGGCACTGGAATAAAACGTCTTAACTCCATAGTGAGCTGCTCCTTAGATTTACAAGTATGGTCTGTTTTACTTCATTTTATGTCTTGAAATTTATAAATATGTTCACAGAATACAGGCTGTGCAAAACAAAGTATCCTGTTCTTGGGAAGAGGGACCATGTATGTTTCTTTGGCATCTAATTTCTAGGGCAGTGATCTTGAAATTTTCAAGATCATGTGTCCCTGTCAATAATAAATATTTTTATATTCACGTCTAAATTGTATACATATTTACACATATAAAGCTTACACAAAAAATAGGAGTTTAAAGGATTGAGATAAAAAATAAGTGTACATAGCTGATTTTACTTTTGTACTTGAGTGAATCCCCTTTACACATACCCTGGGATAAGCACACCTTGCGTTAGAGACCAAGGCTGGTACCTTGATACCTTTGCGTCGTGGAAAGGGCACCATGGATCGTAGAGCTGTGACTTGGGCATGGCATTCATAAACTTGGGCAAGTCTTTTAATTACCTTAAGCCCCAGTTTCCTCATTTGTAAAATATCGATAACTACCTGTGAGGTTGTCATAAAGATTACTGATAGTAAACATCATATGTCCGCTTAAGCATTTGCCGGAAGTCACCTCATCTCTCCCTGACCCTTTCTAAAATAGCTCCTTCCTCTCTAATCACTTTTTTTTTTTTTAACATCTTTATTGGAGTATAATTGCTTTACAATGGTGTGTTAGTTTCTGCTTTATAACAAAGTGAATCAGTTATACATATACATATGTTCCCATATCTCTTCCCTCTTGCATCTCCCTCCCTCCCACCCTCCCTATCCCACCCCTCTAGGTGGTCACAAAGCACCGAGCTGATCTCCCTGTGCTATGCGGTTGCTTCCCACTGGCTATCTATTTTACGTTTGGTAGTGTATATATGTCCATGCCACTCTCTCACTTTGTCCAATCACTCTTAATGCCTACTCTGCTTTACTTCCATTGAAACAGCTTTTCACCATATGAGTTAATACTGTTTAAGTCTTCACTGGATGGGAAGCTTTGTGAGGAGAGGGACTTTTCTTCCCTTGTTCACTGCTGTATCCACAGCTCCTAGAAGAGTGCATGACACACAGTAGATGCTTAGTAAATATTAGTTGAAAATGGAATGTTGGTCACTTAGTAAGTTGATTAATAGAGGCCATTATTTCTTTCATTGAGTGCCCTGCACATAGTTGGTGCTCTAGGATAGGAGTAGTAATTCTCTGTGTGTGATTTGCTCTCAGTGGGATCCAAGGCAGGAGGTATTTTTCCTGCAGGAGAATGGATTTTTTTGTCTGTTACAGCCAGCTGTTTATCAGAGTGAGGTTAGACATGAAGTCTGTAGCCCTGGCTCTGAGCCAAGTGCACTGACCACCCCCGCCCCCCCGTGTGGTTCTGATGCATCACCTTGGCCTCATTAGCAACCTTCTGTGGCCCACCATGCCATCCAGCTGAGAACTTCACAGGGCCAGGGGTGACGGGCCATATGGATGTGTCTCAGGGAGGGCAGTGGCATTGCCGTGTCAGGTCTGTATAGAGGACAAACATAATTTCTTACGTGGTTGACAGGGAGCAGTGGAGGGGAAAGAACCACACCTTTGGAAGACACTTTTCTTGGCTACTCTTTGAAATGAGTTGTTACACAAACACCTGTTATTTTGAAGGCCTATCATTTTTAAGGTCACACTTTTGATAGGGCTATGAAATAAAGGCATATGGAGCGTTTTCCAGTGTTGCTCTGGAAACATTCGTGTGGTGATTTAATAGGAGGGATGAATGAATATGAGGTTGGGGAGTCTTTACATGTATGAACAATTACATATGCAGTTCAGTAGCCTACAAGCATTAAAAATATAGCATTTATTGATTCCTTATATCTTTCAGCTTGGTTCTTATCTGTTATCTCTTCAGTTGATATGGATTTGTGCTCAACTTTCCTAAAAGGGGAGATGGGGAAATATTTTCTGGGATCAGCTGATATATTGCTCTGAATTTGACCATTTTAAAGGGTTATGGTAGATATCAATCTGGGTTGTGTTGTAGGTGAAGGATGGGGGCGTTTTCTTTATCCTCTTCTGGCCCACATCCTCTAACAGGCTACTTATTAAGGGCATTCTGGGCTGTACAGAGAGAGCTAAGAATGTGATCAAGCTCATCACATTAGCCCTATTTTCCAGGCTTGAAAAATAAATTAAAAAAAAAATCGTCTTAAATAAATATAAAAATAAATATAATAACCTCCAGAACCCCTGGAGGTTCTACCATTCAAGAGCTTAGTGGGGAACGCACTACCTGAAAGACCTCTTTTTGAAGATGATCTCCTTCAATTAATTTAAAAACATCGGAACCCTCCTCATTTTAACTTAAGAAAAGGATCTTTTTTATGGTATTTTAAAGAGTCATGGTAGATGGAAGTGATGGGGAAATTGTTGCAACGTGCAAAGAGGTTTGGAGTTGTGTAGATCTTAGTACAAATCCTGACTCAGCCAGTAATTGTCTATGCTGTCTTATAAAGCTTGATAAACTGTAAGCCTTAGTTTCTTCATCTGCAAAATGGGAGATATTTATTTCATACGCTTGTGAAGACTTGATGAACAAGAGGATGTGAAAACATCTGTCACTGCCTGGTATATTTTTGACATTCAGTAAATCTTAGCAGCCCATTTCCGCCTTTTTGGGGGTAAAGCCACAGGAAGTTTTGGTAAATAATTGAAGTACTTGGTGCTAAAGGGAAATTTACCTCATGCTGTGACATTTTTTTTTTTGTACAAACATGGGATTCTAGAAATAAAAAGAGGGTAATTTTTTTTCCCTTGGCCATATGGGTTAGCAATGCTTTTCTTGGCTTTTGACAACAACAAAAGACTAATTTGTTGCCTCTGGGGTGTGTGTATGTGTGTGTGTGATTTTTAACTGTTTATGTAATTCATTGCTTATCTCAGGGACTGGAACCTTTCTTCTTACCCTCAAGATTCCTGCAATTTCATGTGCTAATCCAGCTGGAATTTGTATTGCATAGAACAAGAGAGTGTTGAAATTAGAGGAGAATCTCCGGATGTAATCTCTCAGAAGAAGAAAAAGGCACAACTTCAGAATTTGGGACTTGTTGTGCAGCTAGTTAGTGACAAAGCTGGAGTTGCAGCAGATCTGATTTCCACAACATTGCTCTAGCACTGTGGTTCTCAAAGCATTTAACGGACCAGCAGCATAACCTGGGAACTTGTTGGAAACGCAAATTCTTGCACTGACCCACTGAATCGGAAACTTTAATAAGCCTCCAGGGTGATTCTGATGCTGCTAAAGTTTGGGAAAGACTACTGTAGTCTTTACACTACTTGGCAGGGATATTTGCTGAGTTTCATGGGCAATGTGAGGTCTTCATTTTACCTTTCAGATGTCTCCTCCTGTTGTTTGATGTCCCCTCTAAAAGCAATTCCAACTTTGGTGTTGGTTTCCTTAGATTTGCATGTGATTGTTGCTGGGGCACTTCTGTGAAACTGATACTTGTTGCCATCCTTTCTTAACATCTGCCAAGGGTGTCTGAGCTGGGCTGATTTCCTTCCAAGACAGACCCAGGTTAGGGTACAGAATTTTTTCAGATACAGGGTATAGAATTTTTTCCAGAACATCAGCAGGGTAATTTGGCTCGTTGTTGACATGTCACTGATGTCTGAAAAAATTACTCCTCCCTCTTTAAACACTCTGAATGTCCTTACCCACATATCTAGATGTGCTTTATAGGAACACTAGCAGATAACCTGGAATTCTCAAGAAGGCCACCATAACCATGTAAAGAGGGAATGAAGTCTTGCCTGAATGTCTTTTAGTTGCTTCAACTGGAGATAAATGCAGAGTGACCTCCATTCTGTCCAAGGAGGCTGACTTTCTTGTCACTTTGTGTAACATTAATTTCCTAATGTGTTTCGGTCTGTTTGTAAAAAGGATTTTTTTCCTAGTGTCTTAGCTGTTGACTGGACTTTTACATTTTCATTGGTAAAATATGTATGTCTGTGCTGTGAGTGGAGAAGGATAGGTTAATAAAAAACACTGAACCAGTGTGGCATATGCAGTTAATTAACACTACCAGAAAAGCTGGCTCACGGTTATGTGTAAACTTTTATTTCCAAACATCCAGAAATTGTTCAGAGTTATCTTACTTATTCTGAGGGGTAGGTTAGGAAGCTGTATGAAGCTGTATGGGCAGAAACTTTTGGACAGCCATTCTCAAACTTTACTTTGCATTAGAGTCTCCTGGAGGGCTTATTAAAATGCATATTGCTAGACCTCCTCCGCAGTTTATGGTCCAGCAGGTCACAATGGGGTCTGAGGATTTGTATTTCTAACAAGTTCCCAGGTGGTGCTGATGCTTCTGGTCCAGGGACCTCACTCTGAGAGTCACTGCTTTAGGATGTAGATCTCTTGCTCCTCTTTGCCAAGGGAAAGGAAACTGAATTGCAGGGGCTCCCTTTTCTTTCCGCAGAAGCGTTGCCTCTTTTAAGCAAACATTAAAACAAGATTTATACACTGCATCCATGGTGTCATGCACTGAGCTAGGTGCACTGGGAATAACTAAAGTGGTCTCTGCTCTTGGGAAGCTCACTGTTTAGAGAGGGGATTAACATAAGAAAACAGCAGTCAGGATCTAATATGACACGTGCTGCGGTGGAGATGTCAGGGACAGATTCTTTAGATACGCTGTGGGGACTGGCCTAAGCTTTCCTCAGACTATCTCAGCATTATATCTATGGGTGTAAGCAAAACAAAGCATCTGTTAACTCTCAGATCAGCTTTCTCTCTTCTTTGATTTCTTGGGCGTCCCGAACTGTGTATTCAGAGCCTTCAGAGTTGGCACTGTCAGCTCCTCACCCCAGCTTTTGTGGAAGGGTCCCTCCTCCTTTCCCTTTCTCGTTTACGTTTTAAAATTACAATTTCAGACACTGTCCACTGTAGCAGGAGGATTTGTAACAAGACCAAGTTAAGTGATCTTGGTTGAACTAATGTATGAGACAGCTTCAAAAATTCATGAGGTACCAGGGGAACTTTCTGTAGCTGGGTCAGCATGCAGCGTTTCCCTTCACCTCTTCAAGCAGATCAGACATTTTGTGACAGTGCAGCAGTTTGAAGTAGAGCCTTCCAGGTTGTGGCCCTGCTCATTAAGACACTAAGACAGACCTGAGGAGAAAGAGCAAGGAGACTGGGTTGTTACTTTCAGCTGCCCTTGTTTCCCTAACTTTGAGCAGTGACTTTGGGTTAACTGGTAAAAACTGGTAACTCCAGTTATGCATAGAACTAGTGTCTAGGGCAAATTTTTCTCCCCAGGTGATCTCCTATGGTGCTGTTGGTGTTATTAAGGAGTATCTTGATCTATTAATAATGGCCCCATAATTTTAAGCACAGTGAAGCAAGAGGGGGGTATGTGTGTGTGTGTGTGTAAGAAATGGAGTGACATGGTTAGTTATTAGTACGTTCCCTACCATCTCCCTGTGAAAAGCTTCTCTAGACAGGAACAAAGGATGTAGCTAAATCCAGTGACAGGTTACAGTGCTTTCCGCATTTTATTGATTGTTCATTTCTAGTCTCTGACCTTATTTACTACTTATTGATCTAATAGAAAAGCAAATAACTTTCCCTAGACAGCACTTAGGTGAGCTGGGCTTTGATGACGTGTCTCCCAAAGGGTTTTTAAAAAAGCACTTACTGGGACTTCCCTGGTGGTCCAGTGGTAAAGAATCCACCTTCCAGTGCAGGGGACGCGGGTTCGATCCCTGGTCCAGGAGCTAAGATCCCACATGCTGTGGGGCAACTAAGCCCATGCGCCACAACTACCGAGCTCGTGCACGCCACAACTAGAGAAAAGCCCGCGTGCCGCAACGAAGAGCTCGCGCACTGCAACGAAAGATCCCACATGCCACGACTAAGACCTGACGCAGCCTAAATAAATAAATAAATAAATAAATAAACAAACAAATGAAAAATAATACTAAAAAAATTTAAAAGTACTTACCTACTGAGTGGCAGCCTCTATACCATCTAATGTACATTTACACCTAATCTGTGAGCTTGGGGGCCCTTTCTTGGTTGGGTCACTGATGTCACAGGCTGGCCCTGTCATTTTGGCTCCTCTTCTGTAAGATCCTACACGTGCTGTGGACTGCTGTAATGGCCTTGCAGTGCACACAGTCTTGGAGTCAACACAGGGAGCATATGTGAGATCCCACTGGAGATGATGCGTTGCTGAGTCAGTTCTGGTCAGTGTCTGCCAACATGTCAAATTTTCACACTGAAGAAAGCCAGAACCATTGTTATAGATTTTATTTTGAGATCTCAATTTGTGCTTTTGAGCTCCAATTTGCTTCCAAATAAGTTCTGAGTTTATTTAAATTTTATTTTTGGCTGCTTTGGGTCTTTGTTGCTGCACGTGGGCTGTCTCTAGTTGCAGCAAGCAGGGGCTACTCTTTGTTGCGGTGTGCATGCTTCTCATTGCGGTGGCTTTTCTTGTTGCGGAGCACGGGCTCTACGCGTGCGGGCTTCAGTAGTTGCAGTGCACGGACTCAGTAGTTGTGGCTCGCGGGCTTAGTTGCTCCGCAGCATGTGTGATCTTCCCAGACCAGGGCTCGAACCTGTGTTCCCTGCATTGGCAGGCGGATTCTTAACCACTGCACCACCAGGGAAGCCCAAGTTCTGAGTTTTTAATTGCTAAAAATGCTTAATTCTTTGCTATATGTGCTTGGGGAGGGAGAAGTTGGGATTTGAGTTAGGTATATATATATGGTAAGGAAACAGTGGCATGGATAATCTAACACAGGAGGTAAGATACATTCCCTAACGTCATAGATGACTCTAACTATATTAGATTCTTTTTATGTTTACATTTTCACATTTATACTTAGGTGAGGTATGTTGTGGGAAGCAATGGAAATAGAACTTGGGGAATGGTCACTGATAATCTGTGAATAATATAATCTACACAGAGATAAAACCAGATCCCTGTTTGTGGCATTGATGGATGATTTTAATGGTTTCTTTTTCTTATCATTGTTTATTTCTGAGTAGGTAATACATTCATATGATTCAAAAACCAAACTATGTAAAAAAGCATATAGAGAAATGTCTCACTCCTATCCCTGGACCCATATGCCCTATTCCCCAGCCTCCCATAACTACCTTATTAGTTTCTTATGTATCCTCCATAATTTCTCAAAGCAAATAGAAATACATTTGAATGTATGTCATATAATAGTCAGATATTATAAACACAGTTCTGCATTTTGCTCTTTTGTGATTATCAGTGTATCTTGGAGATCATTCCCATCTCAGTACAGAGAGAGCTTCCTAATACTTTTTAAAAGCTGCATAGTATTTCATTGTATGGTTGTACCATAATGTATTTAACCAGTTTCGACACTTAGGTTATTTCCAATCTTTTGCGATTACAAGTGATGCTGCAGTGAATAATTTTGATCACATGACATTTCATCCATGGGTGTATGTATATCTGAAGGATAAAATCCCAGAAGTGAAATTTTTAGTCGAAGTATAATATATGTGCATTTGTAATTTTGATAGTTATTGCTAGTAGAGGTTGTACCAATTTATATTCCCACCTGTTGAAGAGTAGGGATTTCCCCGCAACCTTGTTAACTGGGTGTGTTGTTAAACTTCTTAATTTTTGCCAATCTGATAGGAGAAAATTGGTATCTCAAAGTGGTTTCAATTTACATCTCTTACTATGAGTAATAGTAAGCATTACTATTACTGAGCATCTCATTACTGAGCATCTTTTACTATATTCAAGATCTAATAGTACTTCATTTTCTGTGAATAGTCCGGTCATATTCCTTGCTTGCTTTTCTGTTGGGTTTTGTTTTGTTTTTTTCTAAGTTTTAAGAATAAACTATTTTGGAAAAGTTGCAAATATTACTGAGATTTTTTTTCTTTCCTTATGCCATTATTAGCTGCGTTAGTTATTTTAGACGGTTTAAGGACATACAGGTCTCCTGAAATTCTGGGTCTTGTCATAGGTATGTCAGGCCAAAGAAGGATGCAAATCTAATTCATGACTCTCAGCTGCCTCTGGGGATTTTCCATCTGGAGTGACAGGTTTGGGAGATTCTGCTGAGCCTCTGACTCTAGCCTCCATTGTAGGACGTATAATTCAGAGCCTATCTTCCATTCTTCTTCTTTTACTACTATCAATTATTAACTACAAAGGTTATTGAAGTGAAAACCTTGCCTGGAGTTTGTGTTTCTCGAGATTTACTTCCAATTATAAATGTGGTTTTCAAGTGACTGAGTCTTTCATAGACTAGGTTTCAAGCACATTAAATATTTGGTCGTCCCCCTCCACCCCATCACATGCTAATTGAGAAAATGAGCAGCTGTAATTTTTCTGGAACACAGTGCTGTCATTTTGTCCTGTTAATTGGTTCAAAGAGTAAGGAGCTAAAATGTGGAGGCAGAGGTGCTTTTCCCAGTTGGAGACGTGCCTTGAATCTTTGTGTCCCGGAAGGGTCTGCCTCACCTGGAAGTTAAAAGCATTGGCTTCAAAATAAGACCTCCTGGATTCAGATTCCTGCTTTGCCAGTGCTGGCTGTATCTCCTCAGACACATGTTTGTGCTTTACTCTCTCCATTTATAAAATAGGGATAATGATAGTACCTGCTTCATTGAGTGATTGTGAGGATTAAGGTTCATAATATGTGTGAAGTGCTTATTGGCACTGGCCTGGGACATTGTAAGTTGCCAGTAAATAGTGACTTAAAAGGGACAGTGATTTCAGAGCCCATGGGATAAAGTAGCAGTTGTGTTGCATTTGACTTTCGTTGATTAGCTTTTCTTCCTGCTCTGTCCTTTACCTAGAGAGGAGTTTAACCTACTAACTGAAATGTGACTCACACAGAGGGTATTTGAGTATTAGTGAGTGCCAGACTCTAAACAAGATGATATGTGAGATGCTGCCCAGAGTCTTCAGGGAGCTTGCAGTCTGACAGGAATCTGAGCACAGACACCTCTAAACGCAAAGCTGACTGTCACCAACCTGGGGATACAGAGAGAACATAAAGTTACTCTCCTTTTACTGGGGTGCCTAGGGTATGTGTCTTCAAGAAGGGCACCATTTGAGCTGAGAACCGTTAGTAGGTGAAGCAGGGATATGAGGGAACCTGGGCATTGATGATAAATAACCTTTCTGTAGGGTTTTGCAGTTTGGGAAACATTTAATATATTTCATCTTACCTCAATTAAACCTCATAAAATAGCTGAGTTTACTGCTGAGGAAATGGAGGGTCACTGAGGTTACGTGATTTGCGCAAGGTCAGACAGCTCCTTGGTGGTGTTGGGGTTTGACTACAGGTCTCCCGACTCTGAATTTCCAGATGTTTTCCCCTGGTATCTTGAGTGAAAGGACGGACACCAGCAAGGGGGCGCTAAGAAGAGAATGTCAGCAAAGGAGGTGCTTGGAATAGCTCCTAAGTGTCCCTGAGTTTAGATCAGACTCTTCTAGGACATCAGAGCTAGAAGGAGGCCTGAGAGCAGCCAGCCTCTTGCTGTGACTGATGAAGATGGCAGTGTGCTTGTGAGGGACTTACAGGGACCCATACGGTGCTGGCAGGCAGCTTTATGGAGAGGGCAGAGAGTTCCCCATGGCTGTTCCTGGGTGGTCTTCAGGGGTTGATTAATTGCTGGCATGGAGGGAGTTCATTATAGGAAAAGTAGGTAAAGTTAGAGGGGGGAGGACCTGTAACTTGAGAGGCAGGCAGTTTCCCTGGGATATTTTCCTGAGCAGCACAAAAAAAGGGCTGTAGTTTAGTATTCAGATGTGGTTCCAGTTGTGCAAGGACAAGGAGAAAGAGGCAAAGGCAGAGAGAAAGGGAAGGAAAATGAGTGGATGATTTGAAAAAAGGTCAGTGAGAGATCTTTGTGAAAGACACATCCTCAGTGTCTGTGGGGCACGCATCCGAAATCCTGGGGACTTGGTACGTGGGAGAATGTCTTTAGCAGTTCTCTGACCTGAAGTGCTCTGGGCTGCCTTGGGTGTGTGTAAACTTTTGTCATGGTGTGGGGGGCACAGTGGCCACTACATGTTATTTCTCAGGATCGCATTTGGGGTAATTTCTACTTTGGATAGGAGGTTATTCTAGGCAGAACTGGTGTAGACCAGCAACATCAACACCCCCTGAAGTCTTGTTAGAAATGAAGATTTGGGGACCCCCTACCCCAGAGCTTACAAACTCAGAATCTCCAGGGGATAGGGTTCAAGAACGTGTATTTTAACAAGATCCCCAGGTCATTTGTCTGCATGTTACATTTTTGGAAGCACTGCTATCATCTAGAGGCCTTTCAAGGTCCTCCTTAGGGTTCTTTGCTGCTGCAGTTAACATGTCATTCACTAAACTTCTATTGAATTTTTGTTATGTAGGCACAACACAAGGTGGACTCCAGTGTGGATCCTGCCTCTCCCGGAACGTACGGTCTAGGTGCAGAGATAGGATTGTTTACAAATAACTAGTATAAAGACAGAAACTGTTAAAGGCCCGTAAGGGAGGCACAAAGAACACCTATGGCCATGTGGAGGGTGGACATGTTTCTGTGGGTGTGTGCAGGGTAGGTGGTGTGCAAAGGAGGGAAGCATTACCTTGGACCAGGACTCCTGGGTAATTCTAATCAGTGGTCTTACGCTTCGTTGCAAGCCTGATGGTGGCTTGACTTTGGCCAGAATATGGCCATACCAGTGTGTGGACAGAGGCCTGTCTGAAAACTGTTCAGCCTGCCCCATCACTTGACCGGGTTTGCTCTTGTCGACCTGATAAATGCTTTAAAAATTGTCAGGATTATGTAGATGACTCATGGAAGGACATCCCCGGCATCTGCTTTTGGATCTCCTCTCACCTGCACCGCCTCAAAAGCCTGCATGTCCACCATTCTGTAAAGGAAAAAATTGATTTGTCACTGAATTTCCATGCCTCAGCCTGGGAGAAATGTAAATGTTGTACTGGCCTTTAGTACTCTGCCTCCAAGCCTAGATTTAGAGCTGATCATTATACTTTCAGAGTAGGTTAGGTATGAAAATAGCAGCAGCTTGAAGAGTCAGAGGAAGCTGTTTGCTCTTATCTGCTGGTTTGGTCAGGGTGGAAGTACGAATATTAATACATTCCACTTAAACAATAAAATAACTCCCAAGGGAGAGAACTATAAACTTTAGTAAATATCAGAGATGTTAAATGCTAAAAATAAAAGCTCTCTGCAGCTGTTTGGCTCTTTAAAGAGAGAGTTTATTGGTCAGGATTTCTGGTCTGTTTGGTCATGCTGTGCTACCCCCCCTTTTTTTTTCCTGTGTGCATGTATGTAAATTCATTAGAATATAAATTAGTTAATTAAGTAGTACAGTGTTTCTAGAGTGTGCAATAGTAACCTGGCTAGCTAACTTAATTAAATCCTTTGTCATTTTCTGTGAGAAACAAGTTTCATCTTGGGAGGTCACTGTGTCCTGGCTGTTTTACTTCTAAAATGTACCTTGATTCTATCCTCTCCTTTCTGTCCACCTTTTCTCTGGCCCAGAAACTTGGATTGAATCATCACCCGGGCTTCATTCTCTCTTCCCTAATTGTTTCACTGTGCTGTCACCACTGGAGATTTCTTTCAGAAATCCCATACTTTGCACATTGCAACTAGAGTCTAAAAAACCTTCAGAGGCTTCCTGTTGTTCATAGGACATACCGTTTTCCAAACTCCTTAATATGCTATATGAGCCTCTTTACAGTCTGGCTCCAAAATACTGTTCCAGGTTCCTTTCGAAAGGCTTCCCTATTGCCCAGCCCACAGAACTATCTACCGTTTCCAAGTACGAACAAAATATAACCACTAGCAGCCCTACATTGGTAGGGATGACTCTAGGTGTTTGACAGCCGTTATCTGATTACAGTGTTAAATTTAGCATCAAAGAGTTCTGTCATTTGTCTAGGTCATGCACCTTGTTAAGTGTTAGAGCTGGGATTTGCATTCAGATATTTTGATATTCTAACTTCCAGTTCCTGCTTTTATGTTTCTGTGCCTTTGCTTATATGTTTTCTGTACCTAAATGTTCTCCTCTTCCCTTTTTTCTTGTAAGACCTGGAAACTTATGTGTTAGGCTTTCCTAACAAGGTGCTTCCATAGATCTTTTTACCTATCTCAATTAAGCTGGATTATATAATTAGTACTAGAAGTAATAGTACCTAGTACTAGTAGAAGGAGCTGGTCCTAAATCTCAATTTTTCTTCCTTTCCCCTACAAATACTAGCTGCCTAACAAGTGTTATAGAATGAATGCATGAATGGATGAAAGGATGACTGGGTAGATGGATGGTCTAGTCTGGGTCCTTTTGTGATTTGAGTAGAGTATCCCTTGGCTAAGTTCAAGGCTGCAGAATTGCTATGTGGGAAGAATGCATGTCATTTCAGCTATATCAGATTATAGCCAGGGATGGCCCAACAAGCAAGGATTAAATACCAGTGAGTTGTTGATCTTTTATTTGGATCTAAGTGGAAATTTAGCTGAAGAATTTGGAATGAGTCTGTTCATGGAAATTATTTTTTAAGAGTTGATTTTCTGATTTGTAGCTATAGTAGTTTGCTAGGGCTGCCATCACGAAGTACTAGAGACTGGGTGGCTTAAACAACAGAAATTTATTTTCTCAAGTTTTGGAGGCTAGAAGTCCCAGATCAAGGTGTCGGCAGGGTTGGTTTCTTCTGAGGCCTCTCTTCTTGGCTTGCAGGTGGCTTCCTTCTTACTGTGTCTTCACGTGGTCTTTTCTCTGTGTGCGTGTTATGTCTGAATGTTTTCTTCTTATAAGGACACCAGCTATATTGTATTAATAAGAAATCGTTTTAACTTAATTACCTCTTTAAAGACCTTATCTCCAAATATGATCACATTCTGAAGTACTAAGAGCCAGGACTCCAACAAATGAATTTTGGGGAAACACCATTCAGCCTGTGACAGTGTATAAAGGAAATTCCTTTACTCCACCCCTCCCCTCTCAGCCTTTTCCTTTTGTTTCCTTTTGGCAATGTTGTTTCATCAGAGGGCTCAAGAGGAGAAGTAAAGATAGAGAAAAATGAATTTATTTTGGGTGGATTTCAGGAAATAGATGGTGGGGGGAATGGCTCAAGCTGTTGGTGAAAATGAGATTTGGACACTGCCTACATAATTTGTATTGTCTTGGCATATTCTGGTCTGGTTTTCTGGACATATGAAAGCTGACTGTGTGGTGGAGGTCTAGTCTGTTACTAAATGAAAAGGGAAATTGATAATCTTGCAGTTTGTTTTGCCCACCTGGAAAAGTGAGAACTCTATCCTTATCTTTCAACCCTTCTTCCTAGAAGTAGCTCAGGGACTTGGTGAGCACACTGAGGGCAGGCCCAGGACAGGTTAGCCTTGTACCCTCTGTAATGGCTGACGCCCTACCTGGAACTAGCAGATGTTTACAAAATATATGTCAAATCGAATTACTGAACTTGCTTGGCTCAAATACTTTGTTTTTCCCCAGACCTTTTGTGAGGAGTTTTTCTCTATCCTTGTTTAATTCCTACTCTTGTCTCCAGTTCTCAACTGTGGCTTATGCCTTTTCTTCCCATTCTCTTTGTAATTATCAAGTAATTTATTAAATAGAGACAAGCTTAACTAGACATTAAATAATTGCAGGTGTGCAGCTGAATTGAGCTGCTGTCCTTTAACTAGGAACTCACAGCTGTTTGTGTTGTATTGTGTGATGAGATTTCACCTTACCTTGTTTCGTTATGTGATATCTTGCATATTGTAAAATAAAAGAATGTTTATTAGAAGCTTCTGCTCTAAGCAGTATATAAAGGCTGGTATGTTTCCAGGAAACCAATATAAAGATACTGGGAGGCCAGGTCTGGAGCCTTTGCAACCTCTGATACTTCTCCTTTCCTGGGATTTTTTCATTTTTGTTGAATTTTTCTTGATAGGGAACACCTGATTTGCTCCTGAGTCTCAAATATGACCAGTCATCATATTTTAAAAGTATTTCTTTTGCTCTTTAACGTTAACTGTTAAAGCAAGATTTTTTTCATTTCTTCCTAAGAGATCAGTGGTATGTCCAACAGGTTGGCTCCTTCTGTGTTTTAATTATCAGACCTTATCTGCATGCTTTTTACGCAAATTTGCCCCATTAGAAAGAGTTGTAGCTTGTATAATTGTGAATTTTAGTCCTGTGTTATGTTGTAGTGCCACCAGTTTGCTTTCTTTGACTGGTTTCACATAACAATTGCTAGAAGTAGACACCAATTTTATAGTACTTAGTTCAATGCAGAATTGAGAGTAAGCTGAAGGATTGTTTGGTTACACTACGCAGTAAACCCAATGGTTGCAATAACCAATATACATGGATCTACTCTTAAGGACGTAAGGAATGTCATGCTGCCACTTACCAGCTGTGTGACCTTGGGCATGCCACTTAAATGTCTTAATCCAAGTTTCTTCATCTAGGTAGTTGCAAGGATTAAAGAAATTTGTATTTGATATTTGCATGTACACAGTATTTGCATGCAATATTTGCATACACATAGTGTGCCAGGCACTATTCTGGTTGTTGGATACATTTGTGAAAAAAAGCAGACCAAATCCCTACCCTGGTGGGGTTAACATCTGACTTTAGCTTTAACTGTCAACTAGACAGAATCCGCTTGGTAGGAGAACATGATAGCTAACATTTGTGAAAAAAATTTAATTGAAACATGTAACTAATAACACTGACTTTATTTGGTACATTTAAACCCTATTCTGTCTAGTTTAGTACATCTGCCTTATAGAGCAGGTCTTAGACAGAGCCCTTCCCCATAGAATAGCTGTCCATATTAACGGTCTTGGCTGTTAAAAAAAAAAAAATAGGTGCAGAGTCTCTGCATCTTTTATTTTGGGATTCTTGGTCTTGGGATGCTGACTGTATAGCCTCCTTCTCTAGGTCTTTGCTTTATAGGTTGTTTCTAAGATTCCTGAAGGGGACTCAGAGAATGAGCTCTGAGTGACGTGTTTGATCCTTTGAGTCTGTTTGTGAAAGCCCAGTTTGTTCAAGTCTGAATGGCTCAGAGAGGACAGTGTGATGTTTAGCTTACCTAGCCCTGTCTTGTGTCACTGATTTGTTAATATCTGCAGAATCACAAGCAGAAAAAATATCCCAGAGCATCAGATTGATCAGTTCTCTTGTATTCTTTTTCATGGGCAACTGAAAGAAAAACCTTTTTCAGGAAAGCTCTTTCTCCTCTTTTTGTGTCTTTTTCTGGAACAGAAAGACAGCATTGTGATAGCATTTTGACTGTGGGATTCTGGAGTTCAGACATAGGAGGGTGTTAGTGACCAAACATCACTTCCTTGGGGACAGGGGTGGTGGTTGTCAGTGAGTCTAGAGCTGTATCTTGAGAGGAATGGGCAGCGGCTCCTGCAGGGACACAGAGATGTCAGGCACCCATCTCACAGTCTGCTGAATACTGGGTTCACAGCAGTTGGAGTATTTAAACCAGGGTTAACATATAGTGTGTGTTATTATGAAAGATGTATGAGGTCAGAGTTAGGACCCCATCATGTGGTGGCAATTTGCATTCTTTATTTCCTGTATTTTCTTTTAGGGAGGGAATAAATAATATGTGATAATGAAGAAAGACATGTTTTTGTGGCTTTTTAAAAAATTGAATTTTGATTTAGGATATTTTATGTCATGGATGTTTTTTGAAGGACATGAAATTTGGTTGCTTATTTAGAAGCTTTTGAGAGAATTGGATACCTGACACACAAGCAGTCCCACATTGAATTCCCTCCGTTTATTGCTGCAAAGACATGAACATTTTTGTCAAAGATGTGGGAGGGCTGTTACATGCTTGTTTATCAGCGCCACGAAAAGTAGCTCAGACATCCCTCACGACTCAGCTGATGCCCTTGCTGCCTGGTTGGGTATTTGTGTACTAAGGACTTGCTTCCTTGCTGAAGGCTAGGAACATGTCACAAAGCCAGATTGCTATGGGGATTGTTGCAGTGAGCAGACTTAGCGAGATTGCACAAGGCTGGCTAGTGCCTAGGTTTAGACTACCTTGGAAGAATTGGCTTGAGGGCAGAGAAGAGAAGTTTGGAAAACTCCTTTCTTCCTCTTTGGTGGCATTAACCCCTGTGAAACCAGACTCAGCCGCTTTTGTTCTTTTTCCAGAACTAGGGTAGTATCGCTCATCTGGACTTAAACTAGTTGGTATTAATCACAGGAAGAGGCTTTGTGTGGGTGCCATGTGCAAATTGTTGAGCTGTTCAGGTGGGGTTAAATTTGACACCAGAGGAATGCGTTGGCCCCGGCAGGAGGTAACAGTGGGTTGAGGAGGTCTGCACTTCAGCCAGAAATTTTTACTTCATAATGTTTTTTTTTTGTTGTTTGTTTTTTTAACATCTTTATTGGAGTATAATTGCTTTACAATGGTGTGTTAGTTTCTGCTTTATAACAAAGCGAATCAGTTATACATATACATATGTCCCCATATCTCTTCCCTCTTGCGTCTCCCTCCCTCCCACCCTCCCTATCCCACCCCTCTAGGTGGTCACAAAGCACCGAGCTGATCTCCCTGTGCTATGCGGCTGCTTCCCACTAGCTATCTATTTTACGATTGGTAGTGTATATATGTCCATGCCACTCTCTCACTTTGTCCCAGCTTACCCTTCCCCCTCCCCATATCCTCAAGTCCATTCTCTAGTAGGTCTGTGTCTTTATTCCTGTCTTGCCCCTAGGTTCATAATGTTTTTTTAAAAAAATTATTTATTTGTTTAGTTGGTCATGCCATGTGGCATGTGGGAATCTTAGTTCCCCAACTAAGGATTGAACCCGAACCCCCTGCAGCAGTCCTAACCACTGGACCAGCAGGGAATTCCCCACTTCATAATATTTTTACTCTAACTTCTTGCTCTCAGTGTTGAGAAATGCCCATCTGGCCATTCAGATAGTTTGGGCAAGTTTTCACCCATGAGAGTGCTCTCCTTAAAGATGGTGAATTGACTCATTCATGGCTCTTTAAAAATAAGCACATTTCTGAAACCATCCATCCTAGTGTTCAGCAGTCCAGATAACAAGGTACTTTTGTTCTGAGTTTGTTGCAAGCATGCACTGACTAAGGGTGGAAAGGGCAAAACCAGAGATTTTTCCTTCTGTTGAATCTTTTCACCATAAGGATGATTTTGTCCTTTAAATAAAATAAACCGGAGCTCTCAATTTTATTAAGTGAGGAGTGTGGGGGGAGATAGAAATGAGGCAAGGTGCTATCCCTGTTTCTTAGAAAACTCTCCTGATACTTTTTGAGCTCTGTCCATCGATCAAATTTGAGTCATTGCTTCAGTAACATGACATAAAACATCTTCCTCCTTTTTAAAAGTATCTTTCCTTTAAAAATTTCTAAAAAATGCCAGAACCTTCCCAAGTCAGCTTAATAAAACAACTCAAGTGTGAAGGGATCTGAAATTACTTTAAAGAAAGCAAACGATTCTGACTCTCCTACTTGGGAGACATTTTCTTCTTGAAGGCCAGCCCTCTAAACTGTGGGAAGATCCAAAGCAAAATCCAGTTAAAGTCCCCTAATTCCCATAAGTAATTTCTTTCCTTTTCCTTTTTTCTTTTTTTTTTACGATTTTCTTTTTTTTTTTTTAATTGGGGTATAGTTGTTTTACAGTGTTGCGTTAGTTTCTTCTGTACAACAAAGTGGAGTTCCCTGTGCTATACAGCAGGTTCTTATTATCTATTTTATACATGTCAGTGTATACATGTCCATCCCAATCTCCCAATTCATCCCACCACCCCACCCCCCGCTTTCCCCCCTTGGTGTCCATACGTTTGTTCTCTACATCCGTGTCTCTAAATTATCCTTTTATATATCTTACTTGTATGCAGCTTGCAAGTGAATATCACTGTGAGAGCTACAGTTTGTTAGGGTTTAGATCTTAATTAGCTCATGAGATTGCATCCTTTTGAAGCTGTATACCACAGGTTGTTGGCTAGTTTTCCAAAAGCAATTAAAATACCCACTGTTATAATTAAGCTTGTTACTGGTTGTATGTTCTAGTTATAAAATGTATTTGGCAATTAAAGAAACTGAGTTTGGGGCTTTTGGCTGGACTCTTTGGGATGCAGTAAACTGGCTTCCACCTTAGTATCCTGTTAGGAGAGTCACTGATATGGGTACTTAGATGGTGGGTCATATCTTAGGTCCTTGAGTATTTATTGTTATTCCATAAATAAGAGCAACCTTAGGTTTTTACAGAAAAGCTAAAGTTAGGGAATGTGAGTTCCTGATTATGTCCTACTCTATATACAGGAGACAGAAATCTAAATTTCCAAATTACAGTCTTGTAGCTGAGAAATCCTTTTAAAGAAGCATTGTCTTATCTTTAAGAAGGTAGCTTGACTATGACAGTGAACAATTTAATCTGTTAAACTAACATCTCTTGCTCTGGTCAAATTTCTTGTCTGTTTGTTGAACCAGGAGTTTGGCGGAAATGTTCCAGGTACAAGACGCGGTTAATATCTGTTTCTGAACCACACAGCATGTAGAAGTTGGTAAGCGGTTGTTTCCACCATCTCACAGTGAGATTAGTCTGAGCTGGCCCATGGGAGAGGCTGTGATTGTCAGGGCTGCCCTTGGTGGCAGATATAATTCTTAGTGGCTTTCTTTGCACGATGCTTGCCTTTTATTCTTTCTTTTCTTCTCTTGACTATTTTGGACTATTTCTTTGTTTCTCAACACCCAGAGTGGCATGGTGGATGAGACCATGGGACAAAAGAGTCATTTAGTGTACAGGTGGAAATCAGTACTTAAAAAATGAGGTTGAGGTTTTCTTGTGTATTTTATTTTGAAATCCATTTAGCACACATGGAGGAAAATGGACCTCTTAGTTTATGTGGTTCCATCTCTTTGCCTTGCCTGTTTGTGCGCCTCACCCCCCACCCCCATGCAATTAACATGAAGATGATAGTTTAAGAATGAGCTTAGAGCATTTAGCGCTGGGCAGGTGGAATGCTTCACAGGATGTTAAAATCAAAGAGAAAGAGAAAAGGGCAAGTGTTTTGTAATTACTGTTTGGTTTTGAGGAATAGTGGAAGGATTGAATCCTATTTTAAATGTACTTCTTTCCAGAGTTCCTTTAAGGTCTTGATTAATGATTTAAATTATTTTCTTTATTGTGCAGAAAGATTATAATTATTAGAGATACATTTTTCTTGGGAAAAATACTGTTTGTGGTTCTTGGGATGTTAAGTCTATAATATATTAGTATAGAAAAAACTTGAAGTCTTGTGGGTCTAAGGACATTTGCTTTAATCCATATATACTAGCACTTCCTGGGCTTTCTTTGTATTAAGTTTACCATAACTTACTTCTAGCCTTGTAAAAATAGAGGGAAGAAACCCCAAATTATTAGTTTGGTTTCTTTGAATTCTACAATTTTTCCCATGTACAGAACAAAATAAAACCAGTGTTTGGTGCCATCCTACAACAGATGATTATTGGTTCTGAGGAAATGACTATCTGTAAAGTATACATTTGTGTGTAATATGTGGTATTTATTATGTGTGGTGTTTTATAGTTAAAATATAACATAATCATCATGAAATAATACACATGAAATGAGATGTGATGGTAAGAAGAGATTGACTTAAAAATAAACAGGAAATAAACAGTAGAATCTCTATAAGCAGTCTGCCTTGTAGACCTAATCAGTCAGGCTTAACTTGTACTTTAGTTTCCTGCACAAAGTCATATTTAGCCTCCCAGTTCAGGATAATGCCCCTCCTTTGTGTGTCCATAGCACTCCATATCTCTCTCATTGTGGTACTTCCACAATTGTTTATGTCTGATTCCTCCACTTGACTATAAACTATTAGAACATGAGCAGATATTATGCTTTTTATTTTTCATTTTATTTTACTTTTCCTCTTTGAATTCTTTAAAAAAAATTGAAGTATAATTGATATACAATAAACTTCACATATAAGTGTGTTAAGTTTTGACGTAGTGTATACCCATGAAACCATTCCATGGTTAGGATAATGAACATATCTACCACCCCCCAAAGTTTCCTCATGCCCCTTTATAATACTTCCTCCTGCCTTTCTCTATTCCCTGTCCTGAGGCAATCACTGGTCTGCTTTCTATCTCTATAGATTAATTGGCATTTCCAATAATTTTATATGAATGGAATCTCATACAGTATTATTCTTTTCTTTAGTCTGGCTTTTTTCACTCAGTATAATTATTCTGTGATTTAGTCACATAGCAGTGGTTATCAATAGTTTCCTTTTTATTGCTGAATGCTATTTCATTCTTTGGATATAGCAAAGTTTGTGTATCCGTTCATCTCTTTTGGGGCATTTAGATTGTTTGCAGTTTTCTGCTATTATAAATAAAGCTGCTGTGACATACCAATCTTTGTACGAACATATGTTCTCATTTGTCTTAGGTAAATACTTAGGGATGGAATGTCTGGGTCACATGGCAGGTATATGTTTAAATTTATAAGGAGCTGCCCAACAGTTTTCTAAAGTGTTTGTACCATATTAGATTCCCATCAGTAGTGTGTGAGAGTTCCAGTTCCTCTGTATTCTTGCCAACACTTGGTATGGTCAATATTTTAAAAATTTTAACCATTCTAATGGGCATGTAGTAGAAATCTCATTGTGGTTTAAGTTTGTATTTCCTTAATAACTAGCGATGTTGACCACCTTTTCATGTGCTTGCCATTCATATATCTTCCTTTGTGAAGCATATGTTCAAATCTTTTGTCCATTTTTTGAAAACGGGGTTGTTTGTTTTCTTCTTACTGAGTTTAAGAGTTCTTTACGTATTCAGAATTCAAGTCTTTTGTCAAATATATGATTTGCAAGTATATTATCCCAGCCTATGGTTTGCCTTTTCATTCACATTAACTGTCTTTTGAAGAGCAGAATTTAAAATTTTGTTGAAGTGCAAATATCAGTTTGTTCTTTTGTGGATTATATTTCTGGTGTCATTGCTAAGAAATCTTTGCTTAACCAAAGGTCACAAAGGTTTTCTTCTGGAAGTTTTGTACTGTTGGATTTTACATTTAAGTCCTTGATTCATTTTGAGGTAATTTTAGTGTATGGTGTGAAGTATGGATTGGAATTAATTTTTTTTCATATGGATACCCAATTGTTACATCATTTGTTTAAAAGACTGTCCCTTCTCCCTGAATTAGCTTTGCACCTTTATAAAAAATTAGTTGTCTATATATGCGTGGATCTATTTTATTCTCTATTCTGTCTGTTCTGTTAGGTCTATGTGTCTATCCCTTCTCCAGTATCACACTGTCTTGATTACTGTAGCTTTATATTAAAATCTAGTAATATGAATTTCCCAGCTTTATTCTTTTTCAACCATTGTTTTGACTATTTAGTTCCTTTGTTTTTCCATATAAATTTTAGAATAATTTAATCTATAATTTTAAAAAAATCCTCCTGGGATTTTGATTGAAATTTCACTAAATCTGTAAATTTCACTAAATTTGGGGAGAATTGTTCATTATGTTGAACCTTCTAATCTGTGATCATAGTATATCTCCCCATTTGATCTTTTTTGATTTCTTTCCATCAACGTGTTGCAGTATTTAGCATACTTGTCACATATATGTTTTATACTTATTCTTTCTACATAGCTTCAATTCAAAAGGTTCAGAGACTCCTCTTTGGTGCTATTCTTGAGATACGTTTATATTATATCTTTCTAATAATAATTTCAGTTGTGTTAGTCTTCACCATTGCCTTAGTTTTCCTGAGGAAGCCAAATTTTATTTGGAGTCAAACATGCCATAGGAGGTCATTGACTACCTAGGTAACCTGCTTAGATTTAACATCAATGAATGACTTTAAAGCAATTCATATAACTCCTTCTTTGGCTCATATAATTTTTCTTGAGGCATAAGCAAAAGTGGTTTCAGAAATGTTTAGAGCAGTTGTAATCCAACTGTGTTTGAAAGAAGAATTTTAAATGGCTGAAGAGCTGACCACTTTTTATGCTGGGTAGGTAGCAGCCCAGAGGACCTTGGTGGCTCTTGAAGAGCTATCAATATTTCTTACCTGGAAAGCAATGAAGGACATATTTTAGGTTGGGAATAGATAATTCATAGGCTAGTGGAGTGCCGTGTTCCAGTGGAAGGATTCCTTAGAGATCATCAGTTCACAGAAAGGGAAAGCGAAGCCTGAGGATCATACTATACTCTGAGACTTGGTGTCCTTGGAGGATCATACTATACTCTCAGTGAATTCTTCTTGAAAGCCAGTCTGTTTCCATCAAAACCTACAGAGACATAGCCCTTCCCACTCAGCAGATTATGTACGGTCAGGTTAGGCAGTCAAAATGGAGAGATAGGAATTGGTGTTGGGTTATTAGAGTCAGGGTGGTCATTGATCAGAGATGATGATGTGACCTGTAGGATCATTATGAGAACTTCCCATGAGGGACAAATGTGGACGATGATTGCTTACATAAACTAGTGCAGTTAACTTTGTGCCAGGCGCTACACTAAGTGATTTATGTTTATGAGCTCCTTTAATCTTAACAGCCTTGTGAGGTGTAGTTACTGTAATTATTCCATTTTGTGAGTGAACACAATGAGGCACAGAGAGATCAGGGATTTTTCTAGTGAGTGACAGAGGTGGGAGGGGAATCTGGGCAGTCCGGCTCTAGAGTATGCACGCCTAACCACTGCACTGTCGACAGACTGCCCAAGAACGTGTCTATTATGTGAGCCCATAGGGGAGTGATCCCCAAAAACCTCTCTGCCAGCCTTGGGGACCTTGAGTTTCAGTTGTTTTTTTTTAAGTTTTAAAACAAGAGAGACTTCTGTTAGTGGTTAGATTTAGACTTTTCATTTCTGAAGTTCGGAATTTAAAGTTCTTTGGAACATATAGGTTTTCTAATATTAGGTATATGTGTGTATGTAAAAGTTTCACTTGTTTAAAAAGTCCCTTCTCTCCCTTAACTGCATACTATCTGTTTTAAATGTTTGTTTCCCAAGTTTTTTTTTTTTTCCTCTCTGAAGAGGACAGACTCAGGCTTATGTCAAAATGCAGTTGACTGTGCCTTAGATTTGGAATGTGCCAACAAGAGACTGTACAGCTATGTATACAGTTGGCTCTTGAACAATGTGGGGGTTAGGGCCACTGGCCCTCCCCACAGTCGAAAATCCACATATAACTTATAGCTGGCTTTTTGTATCTGTAGTTCCTCTCCATTTACAGTTCTGCATCCACAGGTTCAAGCAACTGGGGATTGTGCAGTACTGTAGTATTTGCCATAGAAAAAACTCCACATTTAAGTAGAACTGCACAGTTCAAAGCAGTGCTGTTCAAGGGTCAACTGTACTTATATGGGGCCAGGTATAAGCACTCTTAAAGAATCCCAGTGACTAAAAGGACCAAGTACAGTACTGGGAGAAGAAGCTGTGGAGCAGCTGCCTGCCTCCAGCCAACAAGGCGCTCCTGGGTGATGTTTGCCACCAGCTCCTTGGGTGTAGGCATTAGAGAGTATGAAAGCCGGCCTGATGGCTCTGTGTTTGTGGCTCCACTTGGAAACTTTACAGCATTTCAGCTGCTTGCTGCTGTGTAGGCACAGAACCGTAACTTAACCATAATGCTTGACTGTAACTCTGAGGGGAAATGAGGACAGGAAAGTTGGACAGCATTTTCCACTTGGTGGAGGATGGAGACCAGAAGGAAGGGATGGAAGGGAGTAGAATAAAAGTAAAAAGTGATGAGTTTAGATATATCTTGCTTGAGGTTTTCTATTGTTGAGGGAGCCATACCCATAGTAGTAGCATTTGTACTTTGGGAAGGGGGTGGAAGTAGATCTTCTGGAATGTAATCTGGACTGATTCCTTCTTGAATGGGGGAACATAGATGATTGTGTGGAAAAGCTCTCACTCTCTCTCTCAAATGTACCCACATATGCACACTGTTCTTGTTTTTGCTAACTACAGAAGCTAAACAGAGGGCAGTTGGAAAGAGTTCATCCACTGTTTTAATCCTTGGGTGAGATTGTTAAATGATAGCCATGTTCTGGTTAGCACAAGAGTTTTTTTGTCCCTGGCAGCAAAGGAGGCCAAAGATGGTATTTGAACTTTGGCTCTTCAATTTAAGTCACTAAAAATTTATCGAGTGTGCCAGGTACATGACATGAACATGAGATATGGCATCTAAAGGCTAATTGTTACAGTTTATGTTGGTCTCGATAGACTTCCACTTCTCATATAGATTTCTATACTTCTCATAAAAGACAAAGATTATCATTGATGAAAGATATTAGAGATTATCATTTAAAAAGTATTCAGTAAATATTACCCATTCTCTCTGAGAATGTATGGGCATATCAGGATCTTTGGTGGGTATGTTAGTTTCCTGTTTGCTACTGTAACAAATTACCACAAAATTGGTGGCTTAAAACCACACAGATTTATTATCTTCAGTTTTGTAGGTTAGAAGTCCAACATGAGTCTCACTGGGCTTAAAATCAAGGTGTCAGCAGGACTGCATTCCTTCTGGAGGCTCTAGGGGAGGTTCTGTTACCTTGTCCTTTCCAGCTCCTAGCGCTTTCTTGCATTCCTTGGTGTGTGGTCCTGCCTTCATCTTCAAAGCCAGCAATAGCAGGTCGAGTCCTTCTCATGAAACCATCTCTCTGTTTTCCTACTTGCATAGTCACATCTTCCTCTTCCTTTGAGATTACATTAGGCCTACGTGGACAAACCAGGGCAGTCCCTTTAAGATCAGCTGATCAGCATCCTTAATTCCATCTACAACCTTAATTCCCCTTTGCCATATAACATAATATATTCACAGATGCCAGGAATTAGGACGTTCAGCATCTTTGGGGAGCCATTATTTTACCCTCCACAGTAGGGGAGGCTTTTTCGAAACTTTGCTCATTTCCCCCATCAAGTGAAATTATATAAGGCCCTCCCTCTCACCCTTTGCATAATGAATTGTTACCTGTGAATACATGCTGTGTATGTGAGTGGTGGGAGGCTTGTCACTCATTACCTTAAAGCCTCACTCTTCATTGTGATAAAACCCCAGTCACCTAAACCTTTGATGATTAGTTTTGTAGAATCATAGTGTTGGAAGGAAGCTAGAGATCGTTGTAGCCAGCCTGCCCTGCAGGTGCTTACAGACACATTATTACATCTTTTCCAAATGGCTGTCCCACCTTTGCTGACATGGAATGGCCTGCTTTGGGAGGTCATGTCTTCTTTGCACAGCTCCATTTTTCTGTTAGAAAATTCCTGCTTTATATTGAGGGGAAGTCTCTCTCTCTGCAGGTTTCTATTGGTTCTTTTTTGTTTTACTCTCGGGGGTCATATTGAATAAATCTAATTTCCTCTTTCGCACTTGAAGCCCTTGAGATTTTTTTAAAGACAGCTATCATATCCCCCAAGTATTCAAACTAAAAAATCTCAATTTCTTCAATTGGGTCTCATATGAAACTATTTTGAGGGTTCTTTCCATCCTGGTCCTTCTCCTGAATATGATACAACATGAAGAAGGGGAGACTGAAGGATGATTTAATAGGAGCCTTTAAATGCCAGGGGGATTGTTACACAGAGGAGGCTTGTAAGATCTCTGCCATTACCACGGAAACAAGAAATCACAGGCTTATATTATGGCTAAAGAGATTTAGGTATCAGAAAACCTGTCTTAACCTTGTGGATTGAGATAGTGCAGCGGACTGCCATGGGAAGTTGAGGGATCTTTTGCCCTAGAAATCTATAAGACAAGCCTTTAACCTCAGAATTCATTTATTTTGTGTAAGAGACTTCGCTTTAGTTAAATGTTCTGCTTAAAGAACGTTCTTGTCATTGCTTGTCATCCATGCCTGATGCCTGGATTTCCCTCTTGCGTTGGCTCATTGGATGTAAGGCATCATCATGACTGCTGTTAATCACAGGGGGAAGGAATCTGGTTCAGGGCTTTATGAAGGAAGGGAAACAGTGGCGTAGCTCAGGATAATTAATAGCAAGTGGAGTGACAGTTTGATTCCCTGGTAGGGACCCTGGCATTGTTGAAGGAAAAAATCACTTTATTCTTTCATAGAGAGAGGCAGCTGTAATTCTGGTTGGATGGAATCCAATTAAAAGGAACTGACATGCAAATTGATGATCAGACAGTGTGAGCATAGAAAAAGTCCAAGAAGAGTTCTGTAAGAAGTGGCAGAGAACAGTGTAAGTAATTTGGCATGGTAATATGTGTAAGAAAAATGGAACCATATGGGTTGGCTACCTGAACAATTATAAGTCTGGAATCTCAGCCAGGTGAGAGCAGGAGACTACTTGGTTTGATGGGTTTATAGCTACTGAACTTTTAGACATTTTGGTGTTGAAACGTACATTTTAGGAATTATAGCCTTTCACAATAGAATGATTATAAATCAGCCCAAATTGGAAGTGGTTAAGTAAAATATTCCCAAGAATATATGATGGGAATCCAAGCCTGGCTCTTTGAAAGAAGATCTCATTGTACAGATATACTTCACCTGACCTAATGATGTGTCCTCAAAGATTTGTGTGAAGATTGACTCCTAAATTTAGGATGAAATAGGACAGCTTGCCGTTTATAGTAATGCTATTATGAATCATTTTCTAAAGTGAAAAATCCATTTATAACCAAAGTCATGACCAATTTATCCTTTGAGTAAATTCATAAGTCCATGTGTTAGGTTTGCTTAAACAAAGGTACTTTTCTTTGAAATGAAATAATTGTAGAGACACGTAGCAGTTAAACTTTAGAGTAACAGAGGAAAAAATGGGCAGGATTTTTTAAGAAGTCAGTATATTGCTTTTTAGGGAGAAAAATTCTGCTTAAGAAGTCAGATAGCCTCTGCTGTTACAGTGGGAGAAGGAGAAGGCTGCCCAGTGTATTGCAGGGAGATTTATTAGGATCTTTTGGGAACTGCAGCAGAAAGGGCTATGAAATTTTTTGAAGAAGGAGCAAGGAAGTAGGACCACAGCATTTATTAGACTTTATTCAGAAGAAAGCCAAAGAAGGTGAAATGGAGTTCACCCTGAGAAAGCTGTGGAAGATTGAGGAGCTAAGACTTAGCAGCAGCAGCAAGAAGAGACCAGGGTGTTGTGGGCAGAGTTTCCACTCAGCAGGAGAGCATCCAGTTGTCACTCTGGTCGGCAGCAAGGGATGTTAACAAAGGAGATTCAGAATGACCAGGGTCCAGTTTTTGTTGGTCCAGGTGTGAATAGTGTGCTTGCTGCATAAGGTGTAAGCTCCAGGGGATCTTGCCCCCCTGCAGCCACTCTGCTTGGGTACTCCTACAGCTGCGTACTCCCTGCCCAGGGCTGTCACTTTTACTTTTCACTCTGCCCAAAATGCTCTAACCCTCAGGGGTCCTTCCCTCACTTGATTCAATTTTCTGATAGAAGCTCCCTTTTCAGGGAGACCTTTCTTGATAATCTAAAGTGAGCACTGTTTCTTCCCTTAGTCTGCTTTACTTTTCCCCTCAGCACTCATTTCCATCTCAAGCATAAGTTTATTTGTTAAATGTTTTTCCCTTTTCTCTCTAGTAGAAGTAAGTTCCATGAGAGTTGAGACCCAGTTTGTTTTGCTCACTGTATTCCCAGCACCTAATCCATACAAATTTGGATTTGAATGGATTTTTAGGGAGTCTTTATTATATGAGCTTGGAATAAGAAGGGGACTCAGTTGCTCTCCTATATTACATAATATGTTATATAATTATAATAATTATGATGGGCTCAGCACAGAGTGCTGTGAACTTTGAGAAATAAGCTGGGGATAGTCATCACAGAATTGGAGACTGGAGCTGGAGTGGTTTAGAGTTTTGTTTGGTAATCAAGACAAGGGAAGGGTATTGTAGGCTGACAAAAGAGGGTAAATACACTTGCAGAGATTTAGAAATGAGTCTTGTCTTTGGGAGTCCTTCAGTGAGCTCGACGTGGCTGCTAGAGCACAGGTGCATGGTGAGCCTTGACACAGAGGAGTGCGAGGTGTGGTTGGGAAGGACATTTTATAAGTATGTCAAGATCTGATTGGGGAAGTTCTTGAGTTTGGACTTTACCTTTTGGGAAGTGGTGAGCCCAAAACTCTTTAATCAGTATCCAAAAGATACCCTGAAGGAGGGATTGGAAGAGGGAAGGGTGGAGAGGTAGGATGTAGAGCAGGGTTGATGTGATTTTCCCAATCTTGAGATGCAGGAGAAAGTTTGGGATCCCCACGTTGAAGGACAAGAAAATGAAAAGCAATTTTCTTTGTTAACAGATGCATGATGATATACTGTGTATAGGTAGTGGATAAAGGTTGAAGACTAATAGCTCTTGTAACTGTTTAGTTTTTCCAATGGGGTAAAGCTGTGCCACTGGGACACAAGGAGAGGAGAAGACCATTTTGGTTCATAGAATAGAAAACTTTAACTGGGAAATGCCTTGGCAAATGGATAGGGATTCTTATTCTAGCTCATGTGTTTTAGCAGCTGTGCAGCCTTGGACAATTCATTTACCTGCACTTCTGGTTTCTTTCAAGGATGGGCTTTGTTGATATGCTTACATTGTTAATGTGCAGAACAAAGTATACAATTTTGGAAATTTTATGAAAATTCCTTTTATAAATATTGGGTAACATTAGGAGTCCTTTCCTTTAATAGAAATAGATATGAACAGAGTAGAACTTAAATGTTCTCATCACCCCCCCAAAAACAAACAAACAAACATGGAGAAATAGATCTGGAATTGCTGTTTTCCTGGAATATGGTATTACCAAAGTGTCAGAGCCCCCTCACACCCTGAGAAAACATGACCATTTCTAAGAGTTGGCCTGCACAGTTTTTAAAGCAGACAGTAGAGGAACGACTTTTCGCTGCTCATATTCTCCATGTCAAAACACGTTCTGTGTCAGCAGTTGGTGAGAGCTACTGCAGAGCAGTGCAGAAGCAAAAGGAGGATTTGATCATGTTGGATGTACTCCTGCATATTAACCTGCAGGTCACAGCAGTTCTTGTTCCAAAGAGCTGTGTACCAGGCAGTTGGACACTTTATCCTGGTTTTTACTCCCTTCATCATTCACAGCATCTCCTGTCGGGTACCCCCCCCCCCCCCACTTCAGTCTTGGTCATTTGGAGTAGTTGAATTGTGGTCTTCTATGTATACAGAATGCTGTATAGGCTGCATAGTTCTCTGAGATCTTTTAGGAAATTTGGGAAACTTTACATTTTAGAATGCTTTCTTCACTTTTTTTTTCCTGCTGTGTTGGGTCTTCATTGCTGCACGAGGGCTTTCTCTGGTTGCGGTGAGCGGGGGCTACTCTTCATTGCGGTGAGCAGGCTTTTCATTGCGGTGCCTTCTCTTGTTGTGGAGCACGGGCTCTAGGCACGCGGGCTTCAGTAGTTTTAGCATGTGGGCTCAGTAGTTGTGGCACGCGGGCCCTAGAGCGTGCGGGTTTCAGTAGTTGTGGTGTGTGGGCTCAGTAGTTGCGGCGCACAGGCTCTAGGACGCACGGGCTTCAGTAGTTGTGGCACGCGGGCTCAGTAGTTATGGCTCGTGGGCTCTAGAGTGCAGACTCAGTAGTTGTGGCGCACGGGCTTAGTTGCTCCGCGGCATGTGGGATCTTCCTGGACCAGGGATCGAACCCATGTCCCCTGCATTGGCAGGCAGATTCTTAACCACTGTGCCACCAGGGAAGTACTTTCTTCACCTTGAGAAGGGGGAAGGAGAGGAATGTTTTATAAGGATTGCTTTGAAATAGGTCCATTTTGAAGAGTTTTAACTTGGGCAAAGGACAGAATAGCTTGGTGTCTATTAAGTTCCTAGAGTCCTGGAACTGGGTCCCAATTCCATCTTTTCCACTTATTAGTTATGTGACCATGGGAAAGTCACTTAGTTTCCCCATCTGTAACATGGGGGATACACACCCTAGTCCACTGACCTCAATATGAAACAGCTCATTACACTCTAATGGTAGTTTAGTGAAATGGATGAGTAGTCTCAGTTTACCTCCACAGGCAGCCGCAGAAGTCAAGCCAAGCATCCTGGAGTATCTGGGAATCACCTGGAAAGAGGATAGAAGTATGCAGCACAGTGGTAGGGGACGGATGGGTGGGACCCAAGAGTAAACTACAGAAGCAATTGATCTTAGCAAGCAGGAAGGGGTCTCCAGGGAATTCCTGAGTGTCAGCAAGGGATCTTGGTAATGATGGGGAAAAGAAATGACTCAACTGGAGGAGTCAGACCACCTTGGACGTCGCCCCTGAACCGCCACCAACATTGTATGTCACATCCCCGTGGGTGAGTCATGTTTCCTTTCTGACCGTCAAGTTTCTTTGTCTGTAAAATGATTAGATGATTTCTTGACTTCTTTTCTACTAATTTCACCACTTCATTGGCTTTCAAGAACTGTGAGAGGCAGGAGTGTCACAGAACAACCTGCCATAGACCTTGGCCTGTGCAAATCTTTAGTTTTGTTTTTTTGTTGTTTCAAAGAAGTTTCTGTTCAAAAGACCATGAAACATTCCATCATTGGACTTTGAGGGAGTTGTCTCTTTAATCTCTCACGTTTCCTTTTTTCCCCTACAAATGATATCCACAGGACTGCTGTTGTCTTACGCTCTCTGGATCAGCACTTTTGCAGAGAAATGAAAACATTGCACTTTTAAAGGCACAGAAAGCAAAAACTGTAGCATCAGGATTCAAGGTTACAGGATTGGTTAACTTTCTGGTTTGTTTTGCTGAGCTGAATGAAAAAGATTTGATTGAACATAACTGCGTACGGATAAATATTAATAACCACAAAAATCCCCCAGTGGTAATTTTTTTCCTTCTTTGCAGAGAATTTCAAATTATGATCTAGCACTGGGATTATTATTGTCAACTGGATATGAATGTGAGAAATGTGGAATAGGAGGATGAAGGACGTGGTTGGAGAGGAGCAACTCTTGGGGGTGAATGTCCAGAGAGGACATGTGTTCTGCATTCTTGATGTGTAGCATTATTTTGAATAGTGATTTGTTACGGTTCTGATATGTATCTAGCAACTGCCCCAGAGCTTTATAACATTAGTCAATAGAAATAGTATTAGAAAAAAAGTCATCAAAAGTAGAAGTTTTCTTTAAGATTTAAGAACTGAAGTGTTTTTAAACTTTGATATTCCGAAGCGAAGAATTTGTTAGGTTGGGTTTGAGAGTTCCTAGTAATACCCAAGTAGATCTTTACCACAGACTTAAAATACACTCATATGTAGTCACTTTTTTGGTTTGTTTGTTTTTGTTTTGTTCTCTATCCCAGCTGACTTTAGGGGAAAGGCAGTGTGGTATTGATATTAATTTATTTGTACAATCAATAGCAATATATCAAACACTTGCTGTATACCAGGATTTACCACCATTAAATAAGAGATGGCCCCTGCTGCTCTCACGGAGTCCCCCTGAGTAAGGTTCAAAAGTTCGAAAAGTAAGCATGATTATCTTGCAAATAGATGACTGTAAGAGTGTGTAGGTATGCTGTTATTTCCAGCAGATTGCCTACCACATAGCCTACATGCGCTGGAGATACTCATTAAGTACTTTGAGAGGATGGAAGAGGGGGCATTTGCAGCTTGGAAAAAGATCAGAGAAACCTTCATGAAGGAGGCGACATGACAATGATGTTTCAAAGGACAGGAAAGAGTATGCCATGTACATGGGCAGGGTTGACATTCCAGGGAGAGACTAGCATGAGGAGGTACCTGCCTCCTTTTCGAGTCCTGAAAGTAGCAAGTACTTTGTTGCTGGAGGTCTGGGTTTGTCTTAAGGGCAGTGGCAAATGAAATGCAGAGTGCAGGCTCTTTGAGGGCTGTCTGCTAAGATTCAAGGGGAAGATGTGCTGGGGAGTTGTATGCTGGGAATAGTTGGTAGCTCTCCCGGATTTCAGTGTTTCCTGAAATAGATGTACACTGTGATGTAGAAGTACCAGGATCAGATCAGTTAATCAGTATCTGGTTAATGTACATGTACATGCAGAATTTGGGCAGCAAGGTGCACTATGTAGAGGGTTATATGAAAATACTGGATGCACACAACTACAGTATTAGTTTGCACAAGAAATCATTGTGATGCAGGTTGATGGAGAGCTAAAATGAGGAAGGGGGTTAGGGAGAGATGTCAGATCAGCTTCCCCCCCACCCCGCCTGCAGTGGTTCTCAATTTGGCTACAAATTATAATCACCTGGGGTTCTTAAAAAAATGTCTTAGGTACAATTTACATGTAGTAAAATGCATAAATCTTAAGTGTACAAATCAATGAATTTTGACAAATACACACACCCACATACCCTTCAAATTAGTGTATAATCATCACCTGAAAAAGTTCTTTAGTCCTCACTTCTAATCAGTCCCTTCCCACCCCTCCCATAGGCAACCACTGTTCTGATTCCTATCATCATAACTTAGTTTTGCCTACTCTTGAGCTTCATAAAAATGGAATCGTATGGTATGTACTTTTGTGTGTCTGGCTTCTTTTGTTAAACATAATATTTTTGAGGTTGTTCTATGTTGTTACAGGAATCAGTTCTTTTATTGCTGAGTAGTCTTCTATTGTGTTAGGTGTACCACTGTTTGTTTAATCATTTCCCTCTTGATGGACATTTGAGTTGTTTCAAATTTTTGACCATTATAAATAAAGCTCTATTGTGCAAGGGTTGTTTTTGTTGTTGTTATTGGTTTGTGGACATAGGTCTTCATTTCTTTTGCATAGATTCCTAGGAGTGAAATTGTTGGGTCATAAGGTATGTAGGTGTATGTTTAACTTTATAAGAAACTGCCAAACAGTTTTCCAAAGTGGTTGTACCAGTTTACACTCCCACCAGTATTTCATGGGAGTTCTTGTTGCTCCATATCCTCAAAAAAATTTAGTGTTGTTTTAATTCTAGCCATTCTAGTCGGTATAAAATGGTAATCTCATTGTGGTTTGAATTTGCATTTTCCTGATGACTTAATGGTGTTCAACATGGTCTTCTTTTGTGAGGTGTTTGTTCAAGTCTTTTGACCATTTTAAATTGGGTTGTCTGTTTGTTATTGATTTATAGGAGTTCTTTATATAATCTGGTACAAGTCCCATGTCAGATATATGTAATATGAATATTTCTCCTAGTCTGTGGCTAGCCTTTTAAATTTCCTAATGACGTCTTTTGATGGGCAGAAAATTTAAATTTTAATTAAGTTTAGCCTGTCTTATTTCCGCCTTGTATGTTTTGAGTCTTTTGTTTCCTCTCTAAGAAATCTTTACTTAGCCTAGGTTAAAATATTCTCCCTTGTTTTCTTCTTTACATTTATATGCATTTACATTTTGGTTTATGTTCCATCTCAGATTTTTGTGTGTGGTGTGAGGTAAGAGTAAAGGTTCATTTTTTTCCCCTTACATTTATCCAGTTGTTCTAGCATTATTCTTTGGAAACACTTTGTTTTCACCATTGAATATCCTTGGTGACTTTGTTGAAAATCAATTGCCTTTTTAAGTCTATTTCTGCTTGTGTCTATTCTAGACTCTTTATTCTGCTCCATTGATGTATTTGTCTATCCTTCTCCCGATACCACACTGTCTTGATTACTCTAGCTTTATACTCTAGTAAGTATTGAAATGAAGTAGTGTGAATCCTCCTACTTTGTTCTTTTTCAAGATTGTTTTGACTATTCTAGGTTCTTTGCTTTTCATATAAAATTTTAGAATCAAATTGTCAAATTCTAAAAAAATCCTGTGGTACCCAAGCCATAGTCCATGCCAGTTAAATCAGAATCTTTTGGAGGTTGAATCCCAAGTATTTCTTAACACTCTCTAGGTTATTCCAGATGCAGCAGAGATTGAGTATTAATGTGCCAATGGGATTTTAGTATGGTACCCTAAAAAAGAAATTTGGTAGTAGATTACTGGGGTGGAATGCATGTGTAGGAGTTGAAGTGGGCCGCCAAATGGAAGAGATTGTCAGTGCTTATGGAAAGAGGGAGAGTTTGAATGGGAATGATGGAAGGGTAGTGAGAAACTATGTGGTCTAGGAAAGTTCTCTCTCCTGGGGGACATGCAGTCCCTTTGCTGAAGTGCTGTCTTGTGCAGCTACCATTCCCGATCACTCAGGATTTCCTCACCCTAAGCCAGCCACAAATGTAGCCTAAAACCAAGGTTTGAAAGCTAAGGAACACTTTTGTTGGGTAAAGCATATAAACACATTATTTTATAGCGTAGCTTTCCCCTGGATTAGGGAAGTGTTTGTGAAATCTGGATAATAATGAACTGGGTAGGCACTTTTTTTTTTTTTAAGCTTTTTGAAGGTTTTATGTCTTTTTAATAATGTCTTTATGCAAACATTGATTCATCCATTCTTCCCATGGGTCGGTAGTTTTGTCAGAAGTGCTGCCTCCCTCAAAGGCTTCAAAGAAAAAAGGGACAAAAAGTTGCAATCAAATAATGCTGTTCTTTGGGAACGTATAAGCTCTGTGGCCTAGTAGGTGTTTGCTTGTGGCTTTTTTTTTTTTTTTTTTAAAACACATTTTCCTACTTGGAGAGTTTGGAACTAGTCAGCTGAGTCCCTCTTTCTGAGATACAAGTTCCCTAAACAGCTGTAGAGAATTAATTTCAGTCAGAGCTGGCAGAGCTTTAACCTCCACTTTCTGCTCAGTGTTATGGAAAATCCTCTCTAGAAAATAACCAGTATCTACCTGCTATGGGATGTTAAAAAATTCAGATGAACGTTGGATTTTTGAGTGTTTTCCTAGTAGAAGCAGCATGGAAAATCCTTTAGTGAGCTAGATTTTACAGTGCACACAGAAAGCAAGGATTGACGATATATTTATATTTCTGTATGTGTGACATGTTGGCTGTACTATCTTCTTGTCTCTAATAGATTTCAAATATGCCATGTCCAACTCCAAACCTCATTTCTCTGTGAAGGGTGAGACATCTTAGGAAGAAAGAGCTTTAATATTATCAAACTTTTAACTCCTTTATAAATATATATGTATTCTCTTCAAGGCAGGGAAGCAGGTGGGCAAAGGGTGGGAGGAAAGCTGCTTTCCTTTTTCTATTTACCGTTATATTTAACAACACACACACATATATTTCTTTTATTAATGTTTCTGTAAAGAGGGAAAAGCATTCACAGACTCTGCTTTAAGAAACCTTCCTCTATCCTGCCTTTTTAATACCTTTATTTCTAGGATTTGTCTGTAAGGCAAACGTCACTTTTGTAGTGGTAAAATTCTAACAAATAATTTTCTATTTTGTTTAATGTTTAAACTATGTTACTATATTATCTTCTTAATAATTTCATGACTGTGTAATAGTACATCAAATTGTGCCATTAGGACTTCCCTGGTGGCGCAGTGGTTGAGAATCCGCCTGCCAGTGCAGGGAACATGGGTTCGATCCCTGGTCCAGGAGGATCCCACATGCCGCGGAGCAACTAAGCTCCTGCGCCACAACTACTGAGCCTGTGCTCTAGAGCCCGTGAGCCACGGCTGCTGAGCCCACATGCTGCAACTACTGAGGCCCACGCGCCTAGAGCCCGTGCTCTGCAGCAAGGGAGGCCACCGCAATGAGAAGCCCGCGCACTGCAATGAAGAGTGCCTCCCACTTGCCGCAATTAGGGAAAGCCCGCACGCAGCAACACAGACCCAACACAGCCAAAATAAATAAATAAAATAAATAAATAAATTTTAAAAAAATTGCGCCATTAATTTATGTTCTAATGTTGGACGTTTAAAATAATTTTGTGCTGTTATACCACAAAGAGCTTATTTTTACTATGTAGTATTCTCCTCAATTTCTTTGATAGATTCTCTGTTGTAGAATAACAACAGGGTGCCTTTTTGTTTTAAGGGTTTTTTTAGTGTATACTATCTTTACACTGTGTACTATTTTTATACTGTATACTGTAGTCATCAGTATAAAGTGTACTTGCCTAAAAATATAATCATTTACCTTTTTAGAGATAAAAAGGTACTGGATTTCTTTCATAACTGTATCCCTGAAGAGTTGTACTTTCCCTTTATTTTTGTGTACTAGTTTATTTTGTGTACTAGTTTGAGCCCCATTTATGTTTGCCTTTTACTGGTTTATGGATTGGAATTTTTTTTCTTAACTGATGTGAACTTTTAATGTTTTATGTATGTGTGTGTATGTATGTATATACATACATATATATTAACCCTTTGCAGTATTTATCATGAATATTTTATCTGGCTTGTTCCTTTTTATTTTAGTTTTTCATTATAAAGGAATTTATGAGGTTGAATTTTTTGTTTTCTTTTTTGACTTCTTCTGTGACCTTAAGATGAACAAACTTTGTCATCCTTTCAAGATCTAACACCATTTTGTTTTTTACCTCCTAATATTTCTTATGGTTTAATTAAAAGGAGTTTCATGGATCCATTTGAGTTTGTGTTGATTCACGTACCCTCTTCTTAACCTGTAGTGCAGTGAGGAAAGTTGGGTTAAATCAGGAGCTTGCGTTATTCACAAGTCTTGGGAGAGGAATAGAAACAGTCAGAATTCCTATCTCAGCTTCCGGTGGTGTCTGCAAGTCTGTGTTTACTTACCTATAAAGCTGGGATGAGAATAACAAATGTACAGAGAATTTTTTTTAATGTACTTAAGCCTTCTCTTAAGCACTGTTAAGAATCTCAGGTAGAGGTGTTTAAAATACCAAATAGCTGTAACCTTTGATTAAATGTGTGTACCATCATTTCTTGGATTTTTCTCAATAGTCAGAGACCACATGGGATCTTTGGAGTTTTTTTAAACTAACCCCGACTCTATAATCTGTGGACATTAGGGATCTGGATACAGAAAAACCTGCAAGTTGAGGATGTCCATCAGAAATATACAATATGTGCACCAGATCTGAGTACTTAGTGAGGACTTTGGGGACTATATAACAAAAATGACTTCAGAAAATAGAAACACTGGAGGCAGTACATATAACAGTTTAGAAACATGGGCTTTGACAGAAAGGCTTGTTTAACCCAACTGTACCACCTACTCATGTGACCTTGGATAAGTAATTTAACCTCTCTAACCTCAGTTTCCTCAGTTATAAAATGGGGATAATATTGATGAATCATTTAATTAAGTAAGAGAATGTATGTGAAATGCTCAACATGGTGCTTGACCCACAGCAAATGCCAAGTAAATTATAGCTGGTATTACTGCCTTTATTAACAGTTAACATTTATGTAACATTTATGACCTATGGAGCCCTTTAACTTGCTGTTTCTCATTTGTGAATCTGGGTGCTTTATACAGAATGGATTTTTAAATGTTCCATGGACTTTTTATTTATTGCCTCAAGAGGTCATTTCCTTTCAGGTACCTGTACAGCTGTGTACACTCAGTTGGCATTTGTCATGTACCTTCATGCCAGTGTCTTCTTATCTAAATTAAACTCTAAAACCCTGTGTGAGTACAAAGGTTGTATCTTATTCAACTGGGTTGTCCTTGTACACAGCACTAGGACACAGAGTCCAGACCCTTTGCTATTAGAGCTCTAGCTCTACAATTTATTATTCAGGTGACCGTAGGCAAGTCAGTCTCTGGCTTGCCAAGGCCACCCTTTCCTCATCTGTAAAATAGGTAACAAATGTGAGGATTACTTTAAGTGATGTGTTAAGAAGTGCTTTGCATAGCAAATCGCAAATTTTTTTTCCCGTAACTCACTGTGCCTAGCTCAGTAGTTGGTGCTTAGAAAGTATATGTTCATTGGGGTTGGAGGCTGATGTGAAGGCAGTGGACCCAGTTCTTAACTTCAGTATCAAGATACGTTCATTTAAAAAGTGAAAATTGTTTTTTGGGGGCCAGTCGTCATACAGGGTTCTATGGCAGGCTCATTAATACGCTGGTACCTTGCCTTGAAGTGTTTGCTTCTTGATGTTGTAAAGTTTGGGCATAGTTACACATAGGTTCTCAGAGCAGGTTCAGCGATTTAACCCTACCTTGAGGAAATAAACTTAATATATAACAAGTAAATATGGATTTCAGAGTATGTGGTCTCTGTGGTCAGTCTGGAGAGGTGCATATGAGGATATTCAACAAACAGTGGGATGCTGGCTCTGTGGAAGACTCTTGGCTAAATCAGTCTTGTTTCCCATGGAATTTCTTTTCCTGGTTGACCACAGGTGTATTTCTATGTGTCCTGTGTGTTCTCGGTTTATATATATATATTTTCCAATCTGATTTTCAGAAATGAAGATGCTGAGATTTTGGCTGTGGTCAGTTTCAGTAGACAAGACCCAAACACTAGGTATCCATTTCTGTCTTGAATAAAAAGTAAAGTCTTGTTATAGAGAAAAAAAGCAAAAGTATTTAATAAAAAAAAATTCTGTGTTCATTTTGGAAAATGGTACCTTTGTTAATCCCCTAAGAGACAATTTATTATATTCTGACAGTATCATTGAATAGTCCAAGAAAGCATGATGCCTCAATTTAAATTTATTTTTCCTGGCACAGTTTTTGTTCTTAAGATTTGTGCCTGAAGGAAGAGGATGTTGTTTCTCATGGGGAGGGGAAGTGCCTAGTGGACAGAAAAAGGTGAAGAGTGTTATTTCCTTGAATATAGATTGGGGTTTAGTTTCCACTTAAGGATATTTCTGGGAAGAACAGAGCCAGTTCTACTTAGCAGCTTGGTTTTTGCTAATTATGGAGGGCAGGATATGTTTTCATCTAGTCTGTTCCATCAAGTCCTGTTTATACTTTTGGGATGTGGGGAGTTAGCTTTGACTCAGGTGAGGTGCACAGGTGACATGTGTCATTTCTATCCTAAGATGGTAGAGAGGACAGGCTGCTTTCAGATAATAACTGTTGGGGGCTAGGGCACAGGAACCTTTGGCATTTTCCTCAGATTAGTCAGTGGATGGCAAATTTGATGAAAGAGCAGAGAGGGAACTGTTTTTATTAAGCTGTGATGTAATCCCTATGTGATTAACTCTTTATGGCTTTTTAAAAAAATTAATTAATTTAGTTTTGGCTGCGTTGGGTCTTCATTGCTGCGTGCGGGTTTTCTCCAGTTGTGGTGAGCCGGGGCTACTCTTCTTTGCGGTGGGCGGGCTTCTCATCGCAGTGGCTTCTCTTGTTGCAGAGCACGGGCTCTAGGTGTGTGGGCTGCAGTAGTTGTGGCGTGTGGGCTTCAGTAGTTGTGGCACACAGACTCAGTAGTTGTGGCACGCGGGCTCTAGAGCGCAGGCTCAGTAGTTGTGGCGCACGGGCTTAGTTGCTCTGCAGCATGTGGGATCTTCCTGGACCAGGGCTCGAACCCGTGTCCCCTGCATTGGCAGGCAGATTCTTAACCACTGCGCCACCAGGGAAGCCCCTTTATAGCCTTTTAAGTACAGAAGAAATTTGCATTAGGAATTAATAACCAAGAGTCCTTGATTTTATGAAGTCTGAAAAAGTGATGACCAGTTGTCAATATTTTGGTCATATTCCACAAGTATCCCCTCAATCCAGTTGGTAGAGAGAGGTTTGAATGTGGTGACCGTAGTGAAACCTTCCTCTGAGAAGGGAGTAGTCAAGGCTACAGTCTGACACCATTTAAAAAAAATATTTGGGTAGCAGAAGAGAGCACCCCACTGGGGTGTTTTTTAAAAGTTTTTAGAAAAAATTTAAAACAATATCCATGACTTTGTTACATTGTGTAAACAGCAAACAGTGTTAAGGATGAGCCTCAGGGATAAACCACCATTAGCATGCCCAGTGTGGTGTATTGTCCTTTTCTTGCCCCAGTCAGCAAAGTGGTCCTAGACTTTGGCACCAGGGAGTCTCTCAACATTCCCGTTGTTAAAACACACTTCCTGTGGTTTGTTTATCTTCGTTGGGGTTCCTTAGTAGCAAATCCCAAACCACTCACTTTTTCCCAATAGTATTAATGTTCTAAGAGGGGCTATACATTATATTAAAGTCAGGGTAGTTCTCCACGGGAATGCTGGTTTTTAAATGAGCCTTATTCAGCCTTTTTTCAGCTGGTGTTTCATTACCACCAAGGATTTATAATGCAATAGCTCTGAGGCAAAGCTGGTAAGAATGCCAGCTTCGCTAATATTTAGAGTCATAAAATTCTGGATATTGGACAAGCTCTTAATTACTCTGAATCTGTCTTTGTCTTAATAAAAGTTGGATTTTACCCACTAAAACAAGATGGCTGTGTTTGCATTAATCTCCAAATGTAGGTTAATACCTTTTTAAAAGCTGTCTCTTAGACAAGAGACTTGAAAATTAATTTCCCATTTTCAGCTTAAAATGAAGAGCTTTTCCACATGTGGAGTTTGAAGGGCTGCCATTTTTCTGATGTAGATTCAAGTGCCAATAATAACTCTCATTTCCCCTCCATTGTTTTTTTTTTAAGGTTTAGGTAAGGGAAAAAGTCTCTTCTGGTGTTTGGAGACTTTTTTTTTTTCCTTAAATCTGCTTCAAAATAAATAGAGTTCTGTTTTCTCCAAGGAGTTTGAATCGCTGGGGATGAGGGGCATGATGAAGAGCTAGATAGTGGGAATCCTATTTTAAGTCATGGCTGGAGAAATCTGGGTTTTACATATACCACTGTGACCAAGCTAGATATTTTAATATTTTTTTTTGTTCTGTAATGTCTAAGTACTTACATATTGGGAGGTTTCCCTGTAATGGTAGGTTCTTAACTGACTTCTTCGAGTGCAAGATAGAAAATTCTTTTCCTTTTTTTTTTTTTTTTTTTTTCTTTTTAAGCCTCCTTTTAAGCCTCCAGAGTATCTACTGCTATGCAACCACTTAGTACCACTAATTCCAGGATTCATTTCTGTGCTACAGATGGTCAGTGAGAATAAGGGCTCTGAGAAGATTTTTATATAAATTGAGGTCTTCTCAGTTGAGAGTCTCTGTCTGACACAGTAATTTTTCTTCCCCACTTCCAATGCAGGAGTCTCCAATGTGCTATATTAACTCGGTTCTACTTTGATTATCAGTGGGGCTTGGGGCAGAGGGAACTAGTGACAGGTTTAAGGAGGAGAAGTAGAAACCAATATACTGTAATCAATGAGAGGGAACAAGTCATAAAAATCCTCCTCTTATTAAAGGTACAGGTGTTAAAAGTATTGCTTTTCTGTATTTCAGTCTCTTCATTTTATAGATGTTTTTATATAATAAAATATTTATGTAGTAAATGAGAACCATACACAGTTTATATTAACTATACAGACTTCCAGGCATCTCCCCCCTGGAAATTCTGATTGAGCAGGTTTGGGATAGGACCTAGAAATCTGATTCTTACGATCAAGCACATTTGATATTCAGACAACTCCATTTCTTCCTCCCAAAGCTCCAGGCTTCCATGGATAATTTGTAGAATACACTTTTCCTCTCTTTTGTCAAGTCTTTGACCCAGTATGATTTTGTGAGGGGATGTCTTAAATAGAACATTCTGCAAAAACTTTTATGTAGGACAATATCACTGCCAAAACAGACACTTCAGTATATAGTTTTTCTATCAATAATGATGGTAAAAGAATAAAGAGGCATCTGAATGGGCAGGTACCCCAAATCTGTCATTGTGAATGATGGAACTGGGGTGTCAGGCCTGAGGACAAAAGGAGGTAACCCAGGTGCTGTCTTCAAACACCTGCAGAGTTATCCTGTGGAGGAGGGCTTGCACTTCTGGTGGTCCCCCCAGAGCAGACTTGGGACTAACAAGTGGATGCTGAACATAAGAAATAAGTGTAATGGAGGAGACCAGTGGACCTGCAGCCTTCATGAGATACTGCTTTACCTTCTAATTATTTGTAGCCTGTGGAGCTATTATTTTCCCCCAAAGAAATCTGACTTAGACTGCCAGTTAATAAGAGAAGAATGGAGGTGCTCAAGTGGAAGCAGCCTGAGAGGCATGGGCAAATTAAGCCTCTCTTTTCTCTGAAGCTTGTAGGACCCTTCAGTAGAAGCTTGGAGCTCACTGCAGTGTGGTGAGTCCTCTTCCGTGAAGGTGGCTGTGCAGGTGTCCCCCTCTCTGCCCCCACATGGTGTTTGCGAGCTCCGTAAGGTTCGCTGCTGTAGACAGCTGGCATAGGTCAGAGGGCAGGGCTTAGTGAAATGTTGCTTGCATGAAAGTGCTGGAGGAAATTTATATCTCACGTTCAGTGCTGAATGAGAAGATTTCTAAGCTCCTTTCTGATCCAGAAAGTTTATGGTATCTGCTTTGAAGATTAAGTCTCAGACCTCAGCATGAATGACCCAAGGATGTAAGCTGTGTGTGGGCAGGGACTTGGTTTTCTTTAGTGCTGCATTTCCAGTGCTTAGAACAGCACCTGACATTAGTGGGTGCTCAGTGAATATTTGTTGAATACATGAATATAATGAAGAAGCTGAAAATTATCTAAGATGGTACATTGTGACCCTCTCCCCTCCCCTGCCCCCACTCTTGTCCTGGAGAATTCTCATTTAACCACCCATCTATCTAGTGATCCATGCTTCTTCTTCCCTTTGGCCATCCATCCTCACTCCATGGCTCTCATCTCCTCCTTCCCAAAACATGTTTGGCAAAGGGGAATAAGGAGACCAAGGAAACTGTGGAAACCGAAGTCTTGTCAGAAAGAGAGTGAAATTCCCTAGGCACATGAATTGGGAAGCCTGTTGGCTGATGATTTGACTTGGGTATTTCCTGTGATTTTCAGTTGTTGTGGTATGTTCCTGTTCGCAGAGAGAAGTGAGAATTTGTTGTAGGTTTATGGCCTAGATTAATTGGGATATTTTGTGAAGCCTCTGAAGTGTTATCACTTCATCTTTATCCTTGCCCGCTATTACGCATGAAAAGCATTTGAATTATTTTAGAGAAGATGTAAATTTGCTTGTGTTATCCAGTGTCAGCTTAAAGCTGATTAGCATTTTGCATCACCTTTGCAGCTCATAAATCATTCACTTCCCTTCTCAGTGAGCAGGCCGTAAGTCAGCAAGGAAGCATCTGTGGCAGGCCCAGCCACCTCTTGTCCTGTGATTTAGAGAACACTGTAGACTTTTTGTGGGTCCCTCTGTGGCCTGGTCTCTGGTAAGGCTTTTCCTACATGGGAAATGAGTAAAAACTTTGGGTGGATTTTTCCCAGGGAAGTTCTGAGGGTTCGTCTGGACAGGAGAGATCCACACACTTACAGTTCATGGGCCTGGTCCAGCCACAAGTATGGTTCTTTGACCTATTTGGTGTTTAAAAATTTTGGAGGCAGTTGCCAACATTTAAAAATTAGGAAATTTCATATAAAAATCCAGATTTGCGATTATTCTTGGAAAATCTGAGGGTCTGGCAGACGCTGAGTTCCAGTCGGTGCTGAGAGCAGGTGTGCACCAGAGGTGGTTAGCTATCCTCAGTTTTTGTATGGGCTGAGCCAGCTTTACTCAAGGCCCTATGTTATAGATACGTGAATTTGTGACACCCTGCTATAATGTGTGTTTTTTTTTTCTTTAATAATACCAATTTTAACTTGGTTGACTAACAATTAGAGGCCAACATTTATTGAGCTGTTACCAAGTATTAATACCAGGCACTGTGCTAAGTGTTTATGTATATATGTTTATTTATGTAGTCCTCACAATTACTCTACTTTTATGCATGAAGAAATTAAGGCAGAGAGAGGTTAAATAACTTGTTCAAAGTCACCCAGCTTGTTCAGGGTCACCTGTCTCCTAACACTGGCCTGCTCCTCAAACCCACGTCCTTTGAGGAACGGTGGGTATCAGCTGAGAAGCTGGTTACAGTGACACACTCCCTGAATCCCCAACCTGCACCTGGGAGAAGGAGCCTGCCCTGCTCCAGGCATAGTTACAGGGGGGTATTTGAAAGGCAGCCCCTTATACGGTCCTACTGATTTCTTTCAGCCTCTTGTTTTCATCATCCATCCTGTTGTTCTAGGGTGCTTGTTTGTCATGTATCAAAGCCCTGTTACAGTGAACCCAAACAAGTCATTGACATTTAAAATTAAATTGCACCAGGTATTGTCAATAGCTACACTGCTCATTGACAGTGCATTGCTAATTACATTGAGAGAACATCCTAACTGGGTATATTATGCCAAATCAAATTGGAAACATTGGCTCTCTACCAGCAAATTAATTTTGATGTGCAGAAAGTTTGGGAATTCATAGATCTCTCACCAGTCTCAAAATACTGGGTTTATGGAAACTCTTTAATGATTTTTTGCTAAAGTTTTCTTGCAGCAAAGGGGAATTCTGATCTCTCCACTGCTAAGCCAGGTGGGGGTGGAGGGGGAAGCCGTGCCTTTGAAAGGGAGAGACCTACAGATTTGGGATGGGGTACATTTCAGTGCAGGGGGGTGGGGGGTTAGCTGTTGGGTTCCTTATCTGTATATCTAAGCCACATACTTAGATCCAGCTTTTTTTTTCTTCTTTCCTATCTTCTTCCTCCTCTTCCTCTTTTTCGTTGCTTTCTCCATCCTTCTCCTACCCTCTCCTCTATATGTGGAAAGAGAGGGTGGGAGGGAGAAAGGAAGGAGAGAGAAGGAGGGAAGGAGGGAGAGAGAGTGCACACACACACCCCCCCCCCACTCTAGGCATTGTTCCTAGTGCTTGATGTGATTTAATTCATTTGATTCCCACCATAACCCTGTGGGACTGCTATGCTACAGATAAAGAAACTGAGGCAGCGAGAGAGTAAAACATTTGTTCAAAGTCACATGGTTAGTCTACTCTTCCTAGAGCGCAAAAGTAGGCTGCCCTGAGGCCAACGGTTCCACCTCCTGGCTCATGTTGCTTGTGCTCTGAGGGTAAACATTTAAGCCTATGTGTCTCTGGACCTAGGAGTTCCTCTGGGGGCCTTGCAAGTAGCAGTTTAGTTGGCAGGGCAAATTAAGCATGCGGGGTATGCTGTGCTGAACCCAGGGAGGGAGGGAGGGAATCCAGTCTTTGCTTGTGTTATACATGCTTATTGGTTTGTGGCAGGAGTGATTGACGCCAGAATCAAAATGACGTAAAGCAGCTTCCCTCAAGAAGCACTACTCTAACGGTTTTTTTCCTCTTTGTTGCCCCAGGTCCCTTGTGAATAGGATTTAGCTGTGATTCAGCTGCTGCTGTTCTTTTGGTAATCAGTGTGGAGGAGGGAGATGAGGGCTGCTATTAATGGCTTCTTATTTCACATTCTCCTAATCAGATATCCCGTAGTTATTAATGTGCATGCAGGATGCTCTCTGGTGTCCCTGGATGGTTTTGTTAGGTGTACTGGACTGTTAAGCTTTCTAAGATGGAATGTTTTATTAGGTTCTGGCCTGGGGGTTGGATGGCTGGAGGTTGTTAAAGAAAAAAGCACTAAGAGAAAGGAATATGGTGTAAAACCAAGCTTATGGTCTTGGTGGGGGAGGGGAACGGTACCATGCAGGGTATGTGGGCGGGTGGGACAGCAGTCCAGCAACATCACCTCCCTCTCCTATACCCCTGAAAACCTTACCTTGGTAATACCCTTCAGATATTAAAAGTGAAATAACTGAGAACTATTTACTAGGCAGCTAAATGCAAATTCTCTCCCCCATTAGTTTTAATTAGGATGAAATCATACATTTAAATAACCACTTCTTCTAATAACTGAACTTCTTATTCACTCTGAACCCAGGCAAATGCCTCTTTCTGTATGAACAGCCCACCTCTGAGTCATTCCACACCTGCATGTTGACACAGCCAGGTTCCTGATGTGGGTGTACAGATCTGGGATATCAGAGCGTGACTGGCACGGAGAATCTTGGGTATACAGCTTTCTGCACTCTACCTTGGGGATAGACAGGATAGTCCAACCAGAGAATAAAGAGTTTGCAAGTTCAAAACAAAACAACCACCTAAACCAGATTCTACTTGGTTTCTATCTTACTATTTCTTTAAGTGTTTAAAGGGGTGCATTTTAAAAAATCCTCCACCCATTTCTTCCATTTAAACAAATGTTATTAAGAACAGTAATAAGCAGTTGAATTGAAAGAATTAGATCTTTGAGGCTTTTACTATCAGATTCATTCTAATTCTTTAGTTTTTCCTTGATGTAGTGTATGTGGTCTGTTTTGAGAGAGTGTGGAGCTGTGATGATGTGTAGAATGGTGGCTGTTGTGTGTGCATGTGTGTTTGGGGGTGTGGTTGGGGGAGGGTTGAATCTTCTGTTTGGAGGATCAGAAATAAATAAGCAGCTTGGCTTCAACCCCTCAGTGGCATAACCAGCTAATGAATGAGAGGACTGCTAAACTCCCAGTTGTCTTCCTGGCTTGGAAGACTTAATAAAGTCTGACTACCTTTTGTGGGCCAGTGATAGGAGAAATCAACAGAAGACATGTAGTTTGTAGCAACCTGAAATGTGCCAGAGACATGACTAGCTGCCTTTTTGGCCCTGGGGAGGTGTGGCTGGCCCTGCTTGCATCCTCCAGGAATGGGAATTGTGCCAGACACCAGCTAGACAAGACCAGCTGCTTCTTCGATGTTTTGTGGACATGATTGGCTGTAGCTTTTGATCAGGACATTGTTCCTAATGAAGTCTGACCGGCATCATTTAGACAGGAATGAATGACAGCTGATGTGCAGGATTTTCCTTGATTGGCAGCAATTGGAACTAGTAACCAGAGGAGGTGGGGGGAGAGAAACCAGCTCTGATTGACAAGAGCTTATCTTTATTTAATCTACTTCCAAAGCCCTGCAGTTGAAATATTAGGCAATTGAAAGAAAGGAAGATACAACTGTGAAACATAATTAAAGATTCTTGACATACTTTAAAATGTGTTCAATAGGAGAGCTATGAAGAGAGTCCAGGTGTGAGGTTAGCGCTGCTCCTGTGATGTGAGAAAGAGAGGGCTTTCACATAGGGATCGTTAATTTTTATCCAAAATTAAAAATAGTGGTGGGCTTTGAATAGTTCTAGCTGTAAAGAATTTTGGTTCTATTTACCATTCCTTTGACTTGCCAACCTGCTTGGAAAAGTTTCCTGTGCAGAGGCCAAAAATGGGTACAGTATTAAGGGTGGTCATTTCTCGTCAAGTTGTTCCATTGAGGACTTGAATCTTTAATGTTCATGTGTTTTGAGAAAAGATGACAAGCAGGAATATTAGGCTTGTTTCCTGAGGACTTGTGTGTGATTCCCTGAGAGCTAATTGCATGTGGTGTGCTGGTAATGTTTTACAAGTGGGTTGGGAGCTTGGCATCCTGGTTCAAATCCTGACACCACCATTTCCCCCTTGTTTGTATTACTCCATTTCACCATCCCTTCCTATTTGGTTTTTCATATACACATTTGTAATCTTTTAGTAGCTCCCCTTGAAATGAAACCACATATACTCTAAATTTAAAGTTCATCTATACCTTAATCCCTTTGGGCAATGCGGGTGAACAACCTTTAAGTCTGATCGCCTTCCTCCCTGCAACTAAGTCTGATATTTTAGTTTTACCTTTTTTTAAACACACAAATTAGATGTTATTATCCTTTTTACAGATGGTGTTTTAGATTTACCTGTGTGGCTACCAATTTCTTTGTTCACAATTTCTTTAATTTCCTTTAGTGAGTGTCTACTTGTAGTAAATGCTCTTTTTTAGTTATCTAGGATGTCTTTATTTTGCCCTATATTTCGAGAGGAACTTTGTCTGGGTACATGATTCTAGGTGGAAAGTTGTTTTTTTCTTTCTACCTTGTAGGACTGTTGTGAAGATTACCTGAATTCATATCTGAAGCCCCTAGCACTATGCCTGGCATGTTTGCTTGTTAAATAACAGTGGCTGTTACATTCTCAGAAAAATATTGGAACAAATTTGAGACAATTTAGGTTTAGTTGGAATGTCCATATTTTTATGCTTTTTTCCCTGTTATTTCCTTAGAACTTTGATTTCACTAAGATTTGGATAGGAGTGGATTTAATAAGCAACATTACTAACTTAGAAGATAGACAAAGTTTGATTCAACTGGTTTCTGTCACTGGCTAGTTGTATGTACCCTTTGCAGGTTATCTTACCTAAGACTTGTTTTTCTTGCATATAAAATGCTTATCATAATACTGTTTCTCAGGGTCACTATGAAAATTGCATGAGAATACATTTAAAACTCTTAGTGAAGCCTCACATAGTAGGTAGTTGTTTATGTTAATTACTAGTTTCTTGTGAACCACTTTTATGATTTTTACCTACAGATGTTATCAACCTTTCTTTTTCCACCCTGCCTCTGTTTTCATTTCCTATTCCCCAAATCCCTGAAAAGAAGGAGTGTCTTCTGCACAACTGACTTTCTATTCTGCTGACTAGGAAGGCCTTCTGCAGACTGATGGCTCTGGCTTGGAGGCAGCACTTTTATACTTATTTGTCCTTAGGTGGGAAAATAGATTTCCAGGCTTAGTATCTGTACTTTGCTACCTGTAAGACTTTCTTTCACTTACCCAAAAATTGTATGCTCTAGTTTTACTTGTGGCTTGAACAAATGACTTAACCACTCAGTGCCTCCGTTTCCTCATCTGTAATATGGAAATAATAATAATTCCTTTCCCATAGGATTGTTGTGAGGACTAGATGAATTGATACATGTAAAGATCTTAAGTGTCTGGCACAAAGGAAGTGCCAATACTTTAGCTTTCATCATTGTCATTGTTAATAGCCAGGACTGCCTTCTGTGCCGTCCTGGATAAAAAAATTGTGTGTCTGCTATAGCTTTGTCCTTTACCTGTTTAATCCCCAGTGCATGTGTATTAGCTTCCATATAACACTTATCTCATTTGTTCCTTAATAACATTGTCATAGGTTAGGTAGGACGTGTTTTTTTCAACTTTATTTTCACATACAATAAAATGCACCCATTTTAAGTATGCAGTGCTGTGAGTTTAGAATTGAGTCACTACCATAATCAAGACATAAAACATTTCTATTGCACCCCAAATTCCCCTCTTTCCCACGTAATCTTCCATTCTTACACCTGGGTCCAGGCAACCACTGATCTGCTTTCTGTCATCGTAGATTAAGGTTCACTTTAGTTTTTATATCAATGGAGTTATATTTTTTGTATTCTTATATATGGCTTTTTTCACTCATGGTAATTATTTTTGAGGTTGATCACGTTGTTGGTGTGGTCTAGTGCTTTGTATTGTGTGGTATCCCATTGTATGGGTGTACTGTAACGTTCTGAGCCATTCTCCTGTTGATGGACTTTTGGGTTGTTTCCATTTTGAGGCTATTATGAATAAAGCTGCTGTGAACATTTATGTACAGTTCTTTGTGTAGATACGGTTTCATCTCTCTGGAGTAAATATTTAGGAGTAGTGTTTACTGATATGAAGGGCTTAGAGGTCACACAACCAGAAAGGCACCATGCCTGGATTAGCATTTAATTATTCATCTACTGACTTCTCTTCAGGATCCATTCCATTGGACCAGTGGTTTTCACACTTGTAGAGCACCAGGACTCTTTCACATGAAATACTGCTCAAAATACCCATTAAAAAACCAGACTAAAGTGATGTGGACAGGCTCCTTGGAAAGTTTAGATCGTCCTTTTTTGGCTGTTAACCTGCTAAGCACCCACGCTCTTCTCGTTGAACCCCTTTGCAAAGTGCTGCACCACTTTGGCTACTTCTTGAGAGCATAGTCTGGGGCCCCTTGAGGTCCAGTCCTTAAACATCTCTTCTTCTCTTTGTAGTCCCATCACCTTAGTTGTTTCAGAATGGGTCACTGAGCACTTTACCTCTGCATTTTGGTGTTCTAGAAGCAAGAAACACTCACTTTTTACAAATACAAAACAAACCAAAAAACCCCACGCATGCACAGTGCATAAGTTAGGCTGTACAGCTGGTGAGATTAGAAACATTACCACTTGCCGTTGCTGTCAGTCAGAGCTGGTTATGTATCTCCTTGATTCAAAGGGCTTTTCAGGGAATGTAGGGTCAGATAGGTCCATTCAAGCTTTTAGGCTGTTTACCTTTGTCACCCGGTACTATTTCCAGATGGAGCAGATGCCAGTATTTTCCATTGCCCTATTCTGAAGCAGTGGACTCTCATCTTATGTTATCAGAGCCCGGGTTATGAAATTTGAAATGCACTTTTCCTCCCTTGCACTGTTACAACTGCATCAAAGCATTTTAATCAACCTGCTTTCATTGAAGTGTACAATTTTTCTTCTCATTACATCTGCAAGCTCTCAAGTTTACAGACACGATCTTCTTGGCTAGACTAATATTACTTGGTCATTCTTGCATGCAAATTTAAAATTTAATATCTTGCTGCAGGTCTGTTGAGTTTTATGCAAATTCCAATATAGATTATATTTTGGAGCTGTAAATTAGAAATTACATTCAAGGGGGGGAAGTAATATATGTGTGGGCTTAGAAAAAGTAACCTTGCAGTTTGCATGGTACATGGCATTTCTTCCAAAGAAATGGGATTTTGAGTATTCTGTGTGGGTTTAGAAGTTGTGTTGTCCAGTTGTGTTACTGGTAATAAAAAGATAAAAACAATGCCAGTTCTTGCATCAACATATTTTTTAATTTTTATTTTTATTATTTTTTTTACCTTTTTATTTTATACCAGAGTATAGCTGATTAACAGTGTGATAGTTTCAGGTGCACAGCAAAGGAACTCAGCCATACATATACATGTATCCATTCTCCCCCAAATTCCCCTCCCATCCAGGCTGCCATGTAACATTGAGCAGAGTTCCCTGTGCTATACAGTAGGTCCTTGTTGGCTATCCATTTTAAATATAGCAATGTATACATGTCCATCCCAAACTCCCTAACTATCCCTTCCCCCCATCCTTCCCCCCCCCCCCCCCCCCGGTAACTGTAAGTTAACTATAAGTTCGTTTTCTAAGTCTGTGAGTCTGTTTCTGTTTTGTAAATAAGTTCATTTGTATCATTTCTTTTCAGATTCTGCATATAAAGGATATCATACCATATTTCCCTTTCTCTGTCTGACATACTTCACTCAGTATGACAATCTCTAGGTCCATCCATGTTGCATCAGCATTTTTTAAAATGACATTTGGCTATTTGGGATAGCCATTTGGGATTAACTGGGTTCTCCCACTTATTTGTTCATTGAACATACGGTTATGGATGCCTACTAGGTACCTGGTTTTCCTCTTGACTTCGATGATACATCAACAAACAAAACAGTGTGTGCCCTTATGAAAGTTACCTTCTACTTGGGAGAAACAAGTCACAAGCAGATAAGTAAATATTTGTTATATGTGATGGTGATACATTCTGTAGGGAAAAATAATGCAGGGTTTGGGAATAAGTGAGTGCTGGGAGCGGGTGTGGGGTCAGGGAAGACCCCCTAAAGTGACGTTAATGCAAAGACTTGACGAGGAAAGGAAGTGAGCTGTGCGATTTTTCTTAGGAGAATGACAGGAAGAGGGACTGCTAAGTACAAGTGTCTCAAGTGAGTACTTCCTGCCGTGTTTGAGGAGCAGCAAGGATGCACTTGTGGTTGGAGCAGAGTGGGAGGTAGAAGCGGAACAGAGAGAGAGACAGGGAGAATCCAGGGAGTGGTTGGTAGCAGAATGGGGGGGCGGTGTCATGGATCGTGTAGGGCCTTGTAAGTACTGGGAGGACTTTGGCTTTTGCTGAGTGAGATGGAGAGTTGTATTGGGAAGTATTAAGTAGGCGGTGACTACTGTGTTGAGAATGGAGTTTATGGAGGCAAACACAAACCTTCAGATGATGGGGATGGGACACCAACTTCAGCCATTGCAAGTCTGTACCTTCGGAGCTGACTGCAGAGGGCTGGTGGCCAAAAAGAAGCTAGGATTGGATAGAAGAACCTGGCATTGTTGGCATTTTTGTGTTTGAGCATCCTCAAGATTCTTTGCCTGTGGCAGAAGCCTAAGCATCTATACTGTTGGTGCCAAGCAACCTGTGTTTTAACAAGTCCTTCAGGTGACTGTGATGCACTTGTTAAAACACAGAATGCTGGGTTCCCCCCGACCCCCAGAGCTTCTGATTCAGGAGGATGGGGTGGGGCCCAAGAATTTGCATTCTTTATACCTTCTTGTTCCTAAGTGATGCCAGTGCTGCTAGTTCAAGGACCACACTTTGAGATCCATTGCTCTAGTGAATAGGAATTGATAAATTATCTGCAAAGTTAACCTTCTGCACTTCTGCCTTGAAAAATAATGGGTTGAAGCCTTGGCTCTGAGCCAAACTGCCTGGGTTTGAATCCCAGCTTGTTATTGTATTGTGACCTTGGACAGGACATTTAGAATGGTTCCTTGCACATAGTAAGTTCTCAGTGAAGGCTGGATATTATAATATGGCATATAAGTATAAAATGATGTGGTGGAAACAAAACATGAATAATTTGCCGAATGTAAGCTCTGGAGTAAGCATTAAAAACACTATCTTGTTTTGTTTTCAGGATGAACTGCAATGTACAGTCATCCCTTGATATCCACGGGGGATTGTTTCCAGGTCCCCCCTCAGATACCAAAATCCACGAGTGGTCAAGTCCCTTATATAAAATGGCATAGTATAGTCGACCATTTGTATCTGTGGATTCTGCATTTGTGTATACTGAGGGCCACCTGTATTAATACTTCTGTTTTATACACACAGAAGTGACTTACTCATAATCATGCAACTAGTAAGTAGCAAAGATGGGTTTCAAATTCAGGTGTCTCTGGCTTCATAGCCTGAGAGTTACCACCGTGTGTGCTGCCTGGCAGCACTGGATTGGCTCTCACACAGACTCAGGTTCAAATCTGAGTCCCCCCCATTTAATATATGTGTGTGTGTGTGTGTGAGAGAGAGACAGGCAGACACAGAGAGATTTAGATAGAAAGAGAGAAAGCGAGAGATAGTATTTGCGTTAATTTTCTAGATCTCTGTTAGGCCACGTTTTCCTAACGTAAAATTGGGATAAAGCATGTAGACTTAACAGGGTTTCTGTACTAAGTAGAGTATAGATGGATTATCATTGTTAGTTGTTTTCTTTCCTAATTAAACTTCAGAGCCAAATCCAATCTAGATAGAATGTATTTCTCGGATTTTTCTTTATAGTTCCTTATAAGAATGGGTTTTTCCTAATATGAACTTTGAATTTTTGAATTTTGTGGACAGGATTCTTGTCATCAAGATCTCAGCTTGGAAAAAAAAAAAAAAAAAAAAAAAAGATCTCAGCTTGGGAGGAAGAGATCATGTTCCCTTTAAAAACATCCTTCTCTGCTTGGGGTTCTAGTGTCGTCATCTCAGGAAGTTCACACACTGTTAGGAATAAAGCTTTCCCGGATAAGGCATCTGTGTAGAAGAATTAAGTAGGTGGGAAAGTAGGTGTGTGGGGAGACCACACGTCTAATTTTTAAAAGAGCTAGTGTCTCATGGTGGTTTGCAGAAATTAAAAGTATTACATAAAAGTCGCATATAACAGTAATCGTTACTGTCATAAAATCCCAGTCCATGGATCAGTTGTATGAAACCTGGTCGTAAACTTGCAAAAGCCATTGATTGACAACTAGCTGTCACAAAGCTCTGAACTTTACTTCTTTCTGTTGTAGCAGTAACTGGTAAAGCCCTTGGTCCCTAGGGATTGAAAGAGAAAATTTATATTCAGAAGATACATAGACAATTATAAGGAACTCTTATTGACTGTAGGAGAAAGAGAAACGGATAGCTATTAAAATAAAAGTATGGCATTTGGGCCAAACAGGCAGCCCCATCTGTCCTGAGAGTCCCCAAGGCTAGCACTGGATATAGAGTGAGTCAGGTTCTTAGAGAAGATTGTGTTGTTGAAAACAGGGGTCCCCAAGCCCCAGGCCTCGGACCGCTAGCGGTCCGCAGCCTGTTAGGAGCCAGGCCGCACAGCAGGAGGTGAGCGGCGGGTGAAGCTTCATCTGCCGCTCCCCATCGCTCGCATTACCGCCGGAACCATCAACCCCCACCCACGCCCCATGGAAAAATTGTCTCCCACAAAACTGGTCCCTGGTGCCAAAAAGTTTGGGGGCCACTGGTCAAAAAGAACAAGCTTGGTCTTGGTATCTTTTTTAGAGTAGATGGAAATATGAGTGTATCAGAAAGCTCTTGTGACAAGTTTTGTTTCAGAAAAACAATTTGCTTAGCGGTAAGTTATCTAGGAAAAAAATCACTGATATGGCATAAATACCTTGTTCCTCAGTGATGTGATTATGTGACCAGGGAGGCGTGGGGTGAGGTGGGAAGAGCATGAGCCTTGATGACAATTACCTGACTAGAAGCAGGCTCACCTTAGATGTCTCTGAGCCCCAGATTACCCTCCTGTAAATTGGGAATACTGAAGAGTTGGTTGTTAGGATTAAATGAGTGGCGTATACGGTGTACCTAGTCCAGTGCTTGATTAAATAGTGATGAGGCTGGTAGATTTTAGACATGTAAAGATCAATGAGGGTGATTCAGAATGCATTTCCTATTTACTGACCTGAATTCCTGTGGGACACCCCCCCCCCACACACAACTTTATGAGATCTAATTCACACACAATGCAGTTCACCTATTTAAGGTATGCAGTTCAGTGGCTTTTACTGTATTTACAGATATGTGTAGCCATCACCACAGTTTTAGAACATTTTCATCACTTCAGAAAGAAACCTGCATCCTTTAGCTGTCACTGCCCTATTCCTCCATCCTTTCCCTGCCTATTTCTTACAGACTCCATCTTCCTTCTTATCTTTTTCTTCAGTTGTGGACTATGCCAGTTTGCCTGTTGCTGGATCATGTGATTGAAATTCTCTGAATTTTTCTGCAAATAACCAATTTAGCTTTTCCCCCTCTAAAGTATTTGTTTCTCTGGGTGTTGAAGCAGCTGCTGCAGCCAACGCAAGGGCTCACCATTTTGCACTTTGTGGCCGTTCATATGGCAGCTTTATTCAAAACCGCTCCTGTGCTGCTTAAGTTATTTGTCTTATACAAAAACAGTTCTCCCTGGCTTGCGGCTTCTCTGCTGCCATGTTGACAAATGTTGCTTCTAGTGAAATACACAAAAATAAATAACAGCAAGGGAGAAGGGAGCATAGAGCTAAGTGAATTCATTTTGCTTCCTGAGTGCCATTCTCATTTGTTTTAAAAGCCACCCCGGCATTGCAGGCTGGAAAGGAGGAGGCAGAGGGAACCACAGGAAAAGAATGGGCCACATCTGATTCTTTTTTTAAATAAATTTATCTATCTATCTATCTATCTATTTATTTATTTATGGCTGTGTTGGGTCTTCATTGTGGTGTGCGGGCTTCTCATTGCAGTGGCTTCTCTCATTGCGGAGCATGGGCTCTAGGCAGGCGGGCTTCAGTACTTGCAGTACGTGGGCTCAGTAGTTGTGGCTCACGGGCTCTAGAGCTCAGGCTCAGTAGTTGTGGTGCATGGGCTTAGGTGCTGTGCAGCATGTGGGATCTTCCCAGACCAGGGATCGAACCCGTGTCCCCTGCATTGGGAGGCGGATTGTTAACCAGTGCGCCACCAGGGAAGTCCCATATCTGATTCTTTGAAGGGACTGGTTGAACAGGCAAGTTGAGGGGTATCTGGAATGTAGGGCCTGGGGATAAGGAGGAGTTTACCTTCTTAAGGTAATCAGAATACCTTGCAGATATTCAGATCGTGACAGTAACCCCCATTTGGGTAGTCTTCAGAGTACACTTAGTGCATTCAGTTGTTTTCTCATTCTGTTTACGATGAGGCTCACATTTAAGACTTGCTGACTCAGTAGTGAATGATTGTAGTTAGTTTGTGTGTGATGGTGTGGTAGGGTGTGTGGGCAACTGGGAAGATCGAAGGTGTGAGGCTGTTGGACTTCTCAGTGTTCAGACTGAAGGTCTGACCTAAGTGAGGAGATGGGGGATGCTAACAAGTATTGATTGCCTGTTATGAGCCAGGTGTTTCCACAAGCATCATCTCATCGAATAGTCCACAAAGGTTGGTGGTCTTATCTCCATTTTATAGATTAGGGAGAACAGAGTTTTATGGAATTAAGGTATTTATTTGTCAGCAGTCACCCAGAAACTAGGGAGTGAAATAGATGGAAACTCATTGCTTCCAGTCTTCAGAACCTGTTCCTGTTCCATTGTAATAATAAGCAGTAAAAAGTGTGGAAGGAAAAAGTGGGAGGGGCATTGGAAAATTAGAAACAGGGATAATAATAGCAAGTGGTGCAGACCAAAATGTTTTGTTTAGAAAAATAAGTCGCACATCTTTTTTGAGAGTTTTTATTAAGTAAAAATCACCAAAAAAACTAAAGTAATTTTCAAGTGCACATGAAGCTTTCTTTGAGGTGGGTAGGGTAAAAATGATCACTTGACCAACTATGATTGACTAGAAAAAACATTTCCCTGAACTTTCATAAATTGTCTTAGTAAGCATATTGGTGAGGCAGTGGCTGATAAATAATAGCCTAATTGGTCACGTAAGGTGTGGGAGGTTTGCTTAGCCAAAAGTCAGCTTTCACTCTGGGTCTTGCAGATTGATTCCTGCCCATTTGTTAAGTGACTTTCAATGCTGTTTATCTCCTAAATACTCTTGTTATTTTTTGTTGTTGTTGTTGTTGGTCTATTTCTGATAAGGGCTGCCTCTGGAGAGGAGACATGGAGAAACAAGAGTGATGTGAAAGAGACTTACTTTTCCTTATATTCTGTGTACCTTTTGAATTTTTTTCCCATGTATTATTCTGTATGATAGAAGGGTGGGGAAGGGTGTATAGGCAGGCAGAAGGAAAGAAGTTGGGTGAAAGGAATGGAGTATTAGTCCGAACTTCAGGTCTTTACTCATTAGTGGTTGAACCTGAAGGATTTTTTCTCAACATATAAACTTCTTCAGCCACATAGAAATCGACATAAAACAGGTGCTTGCATATTGCCAGGTACTGTCAGGAGGAAGGAAGTACAGTATAGTGTTCAGGATTATAAGAGTCTGAAACCCAGACTTCCTAGGTTTGAACACTGTCTCTGCCACTTAGTGACTGGTTGTGACCTTGGACCTTACTTAACCTTTCTGTGTCTTGGGTTCTTTGTTTTTAAAATGGTGATTATAATAATACTTCTTTCATGGAGTTGCAAGGATTAAATGTGTTACTTAATCCACATAAAGTTTTTATAACAGTGCCCAGCACTCAGTACTCATTGGAAATTAAATGACTGTGATCATCACAGGTGCTGATTTGCCTCATTACTTCTCTGCCCCTCTTTTCATTGTATGTCCAAATTCCCCCTACTCAGATGCTCAAACAGTGCTCCTATGCTGGCTAAGGAGCCCTTTCCCTGAGTTTAGCTGGTCTGGCACTGGCTCCTTGGAGTGCTATTTTCTGGCAAGAGCAGGATGTTTGGACCCGGGAGAGTGAGCAGGCTGGGTTGGGTCCTGACTGTCTTCAGCGGTGTTCAGTCTTTTGGTGGGAGGAAACACGACTTGTCAGACACAGCTTTGGATTGCCCAGGTTTCCTGTTGTACAGATGGGGTCTGGAGTCTCTCTGGACCCCTTGTCGTGGATCCAAGCCAAGGCTTTTGCTTGCTGAGCCAGGAATAATACAGGAATTAGTCTTTTTCTTCTTTATACTAAGCACTAATCAATCTGTAGCTAACTCTGTATCTAATTTCTGAACCAGATGCCATGAATAACTGCCCCTGAATGTGTTTGCCAATAAAAGGATAAGTTTAAGGCTTTTAATCAATGCTGCTTACACTCAGTATTTAAGGTCAGAGTCTTGTGTGAGACTTATTTTAATCAGGATAATTGTTGGGTTAAAAAATGAATGGTTTTTTTGAGATTATGACACTTGTGGGTGACTATAGTGAATTAATCTTCGAGAGGATGGAAAATTGTCAATTTCATAAGCGTTCTCGTGCTCTGTAGTCCTTCAGGTCTCTTATGGAAAAATATGACTTTGGGAGGAAAGCATTCTTTATCAATGGGAAAAGAGATAAGAGACTAATATAAATTTCTAAGGAGTCACTGATGGAGGGAGCAGAAGGGAAATTAGAAATGAAGCCGAGTATTTTGGATCTGCAGTGAGCTGCAGAGCTGTGGGCTATGGCTAGGCTATGGCTGCTGTTTGTATTTTAGGTAATATGAACTTGTAATTGTGTGTCTGCAGCGTACCTTTCTCAAAGGAAGCCATGCTTCTTGACCCACGACTGTGTATTGCCTAGAGTTTAGAAATATCTAAGGTTTAGATATTGGCTCTATTGAATGGCCTAGGGCAAGTTAGTTCACCTCTTGGACCCTCAGTTTTTATAATTATAAAATGGCGATGGTAATAGCACTTCACAATTGGAAAAATACGGTGTGATCACATAACATGAGAATGGGCAGGGTAGTGCCTGGCACATAAGAAGTGACGAAAGGGGGGTTCCCTTCCACTTCTTTGCAGGGATTGCCTGGCTTGCTCTCACACATTTTGTCTGGGGTGCATCTGGATACATGTAACGTGGAAATTTTCCTACCTTGTGCCAGTGAGTTGGAAATTGTTCCTGTTGACCTGGCTTTTGTGCTCAGTGAAAGGGAGGAGAGGAGTGAGTCAGGAAGTTGCCAAGTTCTGGAGAGGCTCAGTGGTAATTCTCTTCGTCAGTGGCTCCCTGGCTCGACAGTTCTGAGTGTACAAGGATTGGTGGATTTGGAGAACTAGGCTCTGCTTCTTTGGCTATGGGGAAGTTAGTTTGTCTTTCCAAAGTTGTTTCCTCTTCCATAAAATGGGGATGCCAATAACTTGGGATCTGTGAGGGTTCAATATGGGTGATGGTTGTGAAAGACCTTTGTAAGTGGCAGGGAACTCCAGAACTGCATGGTGGTAATATTTTCATCATTGTGAGTTGGCAACAGTGCTTATCCAAACGTCAGTTCTGGTGTTTTGCCAAATGTTAAAGGCTCAGTAAATACCCTCTAACTCAAGGAAGAGCTGTTTGCACTCCACAGCTGGAGGAGCTTGTATCCAGAAGGCAAGACAGCTGGGCTCCCAGGATTTCTGGGAGAGCTGGCAGTCCTCCCTTAGCTCTGGCTCTCAGACCTGCAGGCCAGTAATGGCGGATTGTAATTAAGCTGGTGATGAACAGTGCTGCAGTATAGGCCTTTGCCTGCCACAGGTTGGTTTCTGCTGTTCACTTGCTGTCTAACAATGGCCTGTTCTCCTTTGCTTCAGCTGTGACATCCTTTCTCAATGAGCTTTAGGAAGACAGAGCTGGATCTGTCTTGCTTCTTGCTGCCTACGTGCTGTTGTGTGCAGAGTACCCTTGCTGTCCTTTCCTTCTTCTGGCGAAGGGGAGGCTACAGAAAGTCAGATTGCCAAACACCTCTCTCCATGCCTCTCCCGCTCCAGACCCCAGCACTGTGTGAGGAGAGGCGCTCATCTGGCAGAAAGGTAGAGATAACATCCAGTACATGCAGAGGCCCCAAGAGATTATGATGAGCACAGAGCAGGTTAGGAGGAGCAGCAATGGACAGTTTGGACGTGGGGATTAAAGTCAGCTAGTGCCAGTTAGTGGAAGGTCTTTTCTCTCTCTATGAGGCTTTTGATTTCAACTCTGTAGGATGTAGGGATTTGTTGGAGGATGTTAAGTAGCAGGGGATGATAGTATGAGGTCATACTTGCTCATGGCAAGATGGATGATGAAGGATGGATGGTGATGGGACTGGAAATAGGAACACAGAAGACAGTTGCAGTATTTCAGGTGGGATGTCGTGTGTGGCTTGCCTGTCTAGGGCATTGCCATTGTGGGTGTCAAGGAGAAGTTGCAAGAGGTTTTGTTGGTGCAAAGGAAACTGACATTTCAGTGCCTGCTTTGTACCAGGAACTTCCAGTACTTTACATACATTAGCTCATCTGATTCTAACAATAGCAGTGAGAGAAAGGGGGTTTTGTTTTGTTTTGCCATTTTGCAAATAAAGAAACTGAGGTTTATAGGATATGTAGCTTGTCTGAGGTTCCTGGCAGCTGGTAAGTTGTAGAGTAGGGATTTTAACTTGATTCCATCAAACTCAAAAGTCCTTTCTCTTCCCACTACACCACACTGTGGCCCTCAGGACACAGCCCTCATGTAGTGGTTCTGCATTAGCAAATAACTTTGCAAGGACTAGTCTATTAATAGTGATCTCTTTCAACATTCCTATGAGGTGAGGGAACACAGTTAATTGTTCAGCTGAGGGATTAGAGCCATTGGGAGGTTAAGTGACTTGACAAGGTCATCATCTATCAAGTGGTTTTGGGGAGAGCGGGAAGAGGTGAGGTTTGGAGCAGACCATTCTGAGACTGTAGTCTTACAGAAAACAAGAATTTGTCAGCCCAATTTTATAAATCCAATGTTTCTTTTAGTTCGCAGATTAGGAAAACTATAGTGGAGATGGTATGCAAGGCAAGTGCCTGAGGCCAAGATGGCACAAAGCATGGTAGTATCTTGGGGTTACTTTATAATCAAACTCTCTCCTGTTGCATAGTCTTTAATTAAATCAACAACCACCACCCCGCCCCCCCCAACTAATAATCTTTATTAAGCATGGAAATTGGAGTAAGGGTGAAGAAACTTGTCTCTTAAAAAGATCTCAATAATAAATTATTTCCTTTGCTGTAAGAATTGTTTTGCTGAGCTTAATAATTGGAAGAATTCTCACTTTAACCCAGCTTCTTTTTTTTCATTTGATTTTATGTGTTTGACTTTATTATTGGTTGCCATGGGGATACTTAGGGTGACACAAAGAGCAACATTATGATGAGAGCCATGGGAAACCCTTGTTAATTATATTGTGCCTCCATTCCTTGTCTGTCATTTTCTCTTTATTATCATTATTATTACTAATTTATTTTTTATTTTTTGAGAGATGAATGCATTGGGTATAGTGGGGCCTGAGAATGAGTCTAGAGCTTTGCCTTTTACTTGGCTGGACACTTTGGGCATGTGGGATCAAGAAATAGATCACTAGGTATCTTGTAATAGGAGTTGGAGGAACTGCATTTGGGAAGAGGGAGTAAAGGCCAGGGATTGGAAAGATGCTGAACTGCAAACCTGAATGATGTCACATTTTGTTAACGGTTATCCCTTGATGCGTGCACTTTCATGATTTAACCCAGCCTTGCAAACAGAGACCATACTTTGGCCAACCCTCAGCCTTCTAGTGCTTTCTCTCCAGAAGTAACAGAGTAAATATATAACATTGGCTTGTACATGTGTGGCTGGTAGCTGTAGGTGGTGAGGTGATCACCTGCCCCATTGAAACCTTGTCTGTGTAAGATGCTGGTGAAGTGATCTGGTTTCTGTAGCCTGGGTGCCAAGTATGGGGGAGAAGGAAGTGACAGTCATTTACAGTGTCATGTTTAGTCTTTTGCAGATGTGCTTACAGTTTTAACAAAGGCAGAGAAGAAATTATAGGGTGGGAAAGAAATGCCTACAGACAGCCTGCTAAAGCCTAGGAAGGAGGAAACTAGTATTTGTGTTTTAGGAATGCTAAGCCCTTGCTTACATATCAGCAAGCAAAATATTGGCATTCACTTCTGACTTGAGGAAGGCATCTCAGAAGTCAATAGAAGGAAATGCCTAAACACAGGCCTTACTCAGAAAGAGAGGAGAGCCGTGGAAATGCTCAGGATTATCTCATAAAAGCCCTTTGCGTATTTGAAGCCTGTAATGAAATCAGCCTTGTTCTCTAGGCCAGACAACTCCAGTTGTTTTTCTTACCTTTCTTCATTGTATCTTTTCTCGTCTCTTTTATGCTTTTGTCACCTTTCTCTGTTTCTTCATCTTAAATAATACCAGTCAAAATTGAACTTTGTGCCCTAATACAGGACTGATTTGCTAGTGACTGCTAGTTTTGATCAGAAAACAGTAGATGAGGAGTGATGTCGATGGTGAGGATGCTGAAATCTTTTTCTTTGCCTAGTCTCATTTTCTCCTCCTTCACCTGTGCATAGTGTTGGTGCCTGGAACGTGGTGGGCATATAAAGTGAACGTCTGCTGAATGAGTGAAAGGGTATATACCCAGTTCTTTGCTTTAAAAGTCAATATTTGCTCTGGGGCAATTAAAAAAAAAAAACACCTCATTTTGTTTTTCATTGTAAACACCAAAATCGTTGGCTTGAATTGCCACAGCAGAGCATTATGCAGCTTGTACAAAGACATAAGACTTTTCCCAAAGAAGACAATTCCTCTCTCTCCTCTCAATTAGTCCCTCAATCCTTTCCTTGCTTCTTCTCTCCCTCCTTCCCGGCTTCCCTTCTTTCCTCACTTATTTATTCATTCAGTTCATTCAGCAAAGGCTTTTTCAACCTCTGCTGTGAGCCAGGCATTATTTTAAGTGCTGGGGATATTATTAGAAACAAAAAATACAGTTCCTGCTCTCATGAAGCTTATATTTCAGTGGATTAAGGAATATGATTGACCAGAAGAAGTAATCCTTGTTGGTGACAAGGCTTTCAGGGAAGTGAAAGGTTGGTGGTTGTGTGGGTGATAGAATTAATGTCTGCTCTTTTGTCAGAGACTTGCTGGCAAGATAGGTTGTGATTCCACTTTCCTTTCTATTTACATCACCATCTGAGTCCCTATATAGCATTTTACCTGACATGGAAGATTCCATTTGGGCAGGGTTTTGTCAGTTATCATTTATATATCCTTTCTTGAAATTGGATTAGATCTCTTTGATTTATTTGGAGAGAGAAATGGGTAATACACAGTATGTTTCTGCTGAATATCTGTTTTGCTATGAATCTGACACAGTAGCATATACCTTATTTTTATTCCAGTGTGTTTTATTTAACATTCCATTATTCAGAGATTGGTGGGTTTTTTCTTCTTACCTTTCCTTCTACACTGTTTCCTTCCAGTTTATTAAAAAACAATCCAATTAATATTCTTAATGCCCCCCCATAAGTTTCAACAATTTGAACACAAAGTACACAAATCAACCCTATGAACTAAAACCCAAGCCTGTGACATTCATTTGTTCATTCATTCAGCAGATGTACAAAGCAAAAGAGGATACATGTTTCCTCTCCACAAATTTCACAGTCCAAGAGGACAGTGAAATAAAGAAACTTAAATTAGAATTCTCTGGGGTAAATATGCCAACAGAATTCTGAATAAATATCAGTGCGCATTTAAGACATAAGTAACTAAGTCAGCCTGGCTTGTCAGAGAAGGCATGACAGAGGAGGTGATCTTTGATCTGGATCTTGAAGAGTGAGGATGTGTTTACCTCTCAGGACCAGCTGAGAGATAGCTAGATTTCATTGGTCTTGCTGTAATCTCTGAGGCGTTGATACCCAGCATGGCTTTCTCTCCAAGTACTGGACTTGGGGATGGTGGTCTCTTTGCAAATACAGCCTGGGTTTTGTTTGTTTGTCTCTAAAACAAGGTTGACATCAGGACTGCTTCTTTATTTTGTTACTGCTGTTGTTCATCAGGTGGATTCAGGTGGATAGGTCTTCAATTTTCATGGTACTGCATTCCAACATTTGGGGTAGGTTACTGCATGTTAACTTTCTGACTTGGGCATAGTTATTAAGCGTATCAGGAAGTAGCTGTCGGCCCTTCTCCTGCCCTCCTTCTGCTCAGGTAATCTGGAGTGAACATAAGAAACAAATCTCCATTGTCACCATGTTTGGTTCCCAACTCAGAACCTGTGGAATGGCCAGGATGCCATCCAGTGAAAATGTATCGGGGAAGTCAGAGCGCAAAGGGTTTCTTTTAAGAGTTTAGGAAAGCTCACTGACATTATTTATTACTTGCTGAAAGGCCCAGTGAATTTGCCAGTCTCCTTCTTGTTGTAAAAATTGCCTTCAGTTGTTGAAGTTGTGGAGTTTTTCTTTTAACCCCCATCTGAGGTCTTTCAGGGGAGACAACTGGTGAGAGAGTAGGCCTTTCTGCTTTTTGTGTCCCCAGGTAAGAGATGATCATCAACAGCATTATATCCTGTGTAGGAAGTGGGCTTGCCTAGATCATTTCAGCCCAGCAACCCATCCTCATTATTACTAATGCCCAGAGTTAGGGCCTGGTTTCTCTTTGTGTTAGAAAAAAAAAAAAAAGGGAAAGTATAGGTGTGAGTGAGGAGGATGATAGTTATAATGGTAGGATCATACCGAATATGCAGTAAGCACCTTGCAAGTGTTTGCTTATTTAATCCATATGACAACCCTACGAGGTAGATCTCTTCTGTTGATAAGCAGACTGAGTCACAGAGAGTTAATTTGCGCAAAGTCACACAGCTGTCTGCCTTGGGAGCCCACACACTTGATTACTATGCCTGAGCCAGATGCCTTGATGATGTGTGACTAGTCGTCAGACATCTGGTGTCACCCCTGATCGCTGTGTGCTGGGGAGTCAGATCTCATTGGTGTCTGTCAGCAGGTGTTCTTTGGAGTGAGACCCTTCTTTTTGTGACTCGGTTACAGCTTTTAAAGGCTCTGTTTTTTAATATGTTTTTAACCTCCCCCCCCCGCCCCGCCCCACCCCTGAATATAAAGGACCCATTTCAAAGATTGAAAACCTTTTGGAAGCTGAACCTGACTCCCAGGTCTTCATGTTTTCAGTTTTTATAGTCCTTGAAGGGTTCCTTTTGCCTTTCCATCATAGAGAGGATCCCATACAAATAGAGGCTTTAATTTTTGCTTGCATTTTCCCATTTTGTGTTTTGACTTCTGGCCTAAAAAACGAAAGAAAAAAATGTTTAATATTAAATTGAAAATGAAAACCACGTCTTTCTCCACGAACTTAACTCTGTTGCATCATATGATATAAACTCAAGCAATAAAGCCCTGCCCAAAATACAAGTGTCATGTGCTATAAAAAACACAGATTAACATAAAAACTTACCAGAATAGTTTCATTGGAGGTGAATTTTTTAAATGAAGATTTGTTTTATAGTGAAAACAGAGAACAGTTATTCCAGACCATAGAGAGAGGCTCGTTTAATATATTTAAATTGGTCTCTTATAAATCACTGCTTTCTACAGAGGCTGAATGGAAGGCAGAGAAACCTAACTCCTTTATGCAAAGAGCTGCTGTCCATTTAAAATAATTACAAGTGACGGTAAAGCATCTCCAACATAATGTTGCATATGAATGGGAAAGTAGGTTTTGATATTCAAAAAACTCAAGTTCCACGCTTCTAGCTGTAGTTATTTGGCTTAGTATGTAAGGCACTTATCACATAAGGTGGTTGCCAATAGACTTGAAGGCAGGTAGATTTTCCTAGTGGTCTGCTAACTTCTTATTCAGTCTTGGCCAACCACTAATACAATGCTGAGAGTTGCTTTCTATTTTCCCCCCTCTAGCTTGGGTCTGTTTGGTGTACTGGAGTCTATGGATCAGAAAGTCTGTAGCTTGCAAGCTACAGATAAATGCTTCCTTCTACTGCCTAGAAATGGCCCTGGACTGACAGTTTGTTGTCCTGCCCTGAGAGGGAATAGGTTCCAGATCTGGTCTTTAGACTAGATTTGTTGGGATCCTCTGTGCCATCCCAGAGTGGTGTGTTGCTAGATAAATGTAACATCCACCAACTTTGTCAGATGATGTGTCTGGCCTAGCTGCTGTGCTGTGATTGGAATCGAAACATATGGCTTGTTATTAGGGCAGTGACTGGCTGTGGGGGACATGGATGTCTGTTGTTTTTCATCGCTTATTGATTTAGTGAGTTAGAATGCCTTTCCTTTGGTGCTAGCATTAAATAGTTCAGTCCTGTTAGCCATTTTGTAAGATTGTCTTCATGTGTGATTTGTGTATGTTTCCTTGATCTGGGGGGTACAGGGTCAAGGACTTAGGGAAAGGGATAATTGTTTACAGGAAAAGTGGAGGGGCATGGATTTGAGATCAAATAGGAGGTTGGGGAATGTAGGCTTCCTCTGAATATTGAGGAAATTCTTTAATCCTGATTAACTTTGGAAAGTCCCTTCTTTGCTCTCACAGTAGGGAATTTGGCTGGGTTAGCTAATACTTGGAATCGGAACCAGGAGTTGTGGGTTAAATTTCTCCCTGGCAAAGACCAATATTTGGGGCTTTCCTCTACTCGTGTCCTGCTGCCTCTCATTGGGTCTTTTCAAACTGTATACAATAAAGACTGTCTTGATAAATAGTTTGGTTGTGTTTTGGGTCGTTATTAAAGGTTGGATGAAGCTGTTTTTTATTCTTTCAGCACACTTATTGAGTACCTACTATGTGCCAGACGCTGTTCTTGGTCCAGGGATTTATTGGCATACAAGAGCAACAAAATCCTTAGTCTTACAGAGTTTGTATTCTAGTGGACTGTTATGTTACAGTGCTCATTATTTGAGAGGACCAAGGTGTTAGCTGTTGCTGCTGTGGCACGCTGGCACGGATTGAGAGAAGAGACTGGGATTCAAGTCCTAGTAACTGTCCTGACTTGCTGAGTTTCTCTGAGCCTCAGTTTTCCCACCTGTAAAATAAGGAAATTGAATATTCTTTTTATTATCAATAAATCATATTGAATGATTTATAGGGTCTTTTCCCACTTGTGTAGTTTATGATACTGGTTCCTCTGAATATTTTAGCCTTTAATCTGAGCTGGGCTTGTAGCCGGTGACCAGTGTTCACATGTTAATTTAAAAAAGAGTTTTTATTACTCAGCCATAAAAAGGAACGAAATAGTGCCATTTGCAGAGACATGGATGGACCTAGAGATTGTCATACAGAGTGAAGTAAGTCCGAAACAGAAAGACAAATACCGTATAATACTGATTATATGTGGAATCTAGAAAAATGGTACAGATGAACTTATTTGCAAAGCAGAAATAGAGTCACAGATGTAGAAAACAAACTTATGGTTACCAGTGGGGGAAGGGGAGGTGGGATGAATTGGGAGATTGGGATTGGCATATATACACTATTATGTACAAAATAATGAGAACCTACTGTATAGCACAGGGAACTCTACTCAGTGCTCTGTGGTGACCTAAATGGGAAGGAAATCTAAAAAAGAGTGGATATATGTATATGTATAACTGATTCACTTTGCTGTACAGCAGAAACTAACACAACATTGTAAAGCAACTATACTCCAATAAAAATTAATAAAAAAACCAAAATTTAAAAAAAGTCTTTAGACTCAGGAAGAAGATAATTGTTTCTGGAGAGTTGATATTTCTACACATGGTCATGAAATTTTTTTTAAAAAATGTGAATTTATAGATTTTCCTAAGCACATTACTCCAGGACATTTTCATTCTCATCACAGTGAACGTCGAAGACAACATTTATTTTTCAAAATCTTGTGACATACAGGCTCTTGGCAGTATATTCACTGCTGAAGCTACAGTGATGGGAGCCTGGCTTTTGAAATAATGGTAAAAGAATGCCATGGGACAGAATTTTTAAAATATCATGGAAACTGAGTTGCTTCCCAGATTTTAAAACGAAAAGGAAAAAACAATAAGGGAATCTTCATTTATTCTGGAAGCATGTATGTCCTGACATAAAGTCTGAGTTTCCCTTGTGTCCTATGAACTGGTTGGTTGCAGGTGAGGAGAATTGCCTTTTCTTACACGTGCCTCGGAAACACTCATCATTGTGTAAGAAATAACTTTTTTGTTTGTGTGAAATCATAATATAGAACCCATTCTGCCATGCACCTCCAATATAAAGCTCAGGGTTGCAGGCCTGTTAATCAAGCGGAAATATGGGAAGTGAGAAATGAAACATAAGTCTTATTTCACACCTCTAAATGATTGACTGCAAAGAATGAACTTAAAAATAATAATGCAACCTTCTTCTTGGCATCACACCTTTTAATAAGACGGTTTAAAAATATTTAGGGTGAACCTTCATCAGGATGCTTTTAATTGCTTCAGCACAATTTAGCAGTATATTGAGGTGATGCCACCACTGTGCCCAGGATCCTGGAGGAAGATGCCTGGGGGGCAGTGTCACTCACTGATACATTGAGGATGATTTGGTTGAACCCGCTCAGGTTTGGGGATCTCATTTTCCTCTCAAATGCATGCTGTGAGGGTAGAAGGCATGGCAGCAGTGGCTAGTATGAGTATGATTTACATCTGTTTTTAAGTTGCTGTTCTTGTAAGAACCGGTACATAAGGCATCCTTGTTATATCTACCTTTGTAACAATATCTCCTCATCCTTCTAGGTCCATTTCAAATGCCTTCACCTCTGTTACGTCTTTCCTTACCACCCCCAAGTGGCTATGATCTCTCTCCCTTATATTTCAGACAGATTAGACTGAGACTGTGAGTTTTTATACCAGATTGACCACTTAAAGGCTGTTTGATCTTGGGCAGATTACTTTGCCCTTCTGTATCTTCATTTCCTCATCTGTAAAGTGGAGATAATAAAAGCACCTACCTGTTAGGGTCATGGTGGTTCTTAAACGAGTTAGTATAGGTGATACACGTAGAACAGTGTCTTGCATTGTGCTGCTGCTATTTTATCAACATTATTATTTTACTTCCCTCTTGGTACATAGTTCATGTTCTCCTTTGCTACACTGATGTATTTAACTTCTCTGCCTTAAATTGTGCTGGGTTCCTTCCAGGCTGAGATTCCTTGTAACGCCTAGCGTGGTACCTTAGACATGGTAGGTACTCTGTGAGCCCTCTGGATCGTTTCATACAGCATTTTGTTAAGAATTCAAAGCAGGGTGTATTCTCATTCTGAATTTTAAAACCTTGGGGACTGATCTTGTTTGTTTCTTAGCTGCTGAAACTGTAGCACCAAAGCCAAACACTCACTCATGGTCACCCACTGGGTGGCCTGATAAGAAGGCTAGTCACTCAAGGCTATGGACTTCATTTTCTTCTTGCTGATACTACTAGCATAAATGAGTTGGCTTCTGATAATTCTCTGAGCAATTTAGGCCAGGTTAATACTGACCAGTAATTTCCTGAAGTGCCATGAAGTGGCGGGAACATGATTTATGTAACATGGGCTCCTGCTAGGATGAGCACTGGAGGACCAGCTATGCTTCTGGAATTATGAATGCCTGTCAGAGGAGCTGCTTTTATTCCCAAGAGCTCCCCCCTCCCCGCTTCTTCCCTTTAAACCATCAAGGGAGTCCCTATGGTGATGAATGGAGAAGTACAGGGCTGAACTGGCTAGTTGTGGATCTTTCCTCAGCAGTTCTTAGAGACAACTGTGATTGAGGACATTCTGGCTGGCTGACACCTCGGTTGACAGTACTGAATTAAAATATAGAAGTGATGAGTGTGTGGGGAAAGACCTTATAAAAAGAAGTGGTACTTGGCATTCCAGCCAGGTTAGATCTGCTTTTCTAAGGTAGGCACTTTGGCACATGCAAAACTTGTATGACTTCAGCATGCAGAAGATTGCACTTCACTTATCAGCCAAACCCTATTCACATTAGGAGAGTGTTGCTAGTGTGATAAGTATGTGGCTGTGTTGTGTTCTGAAGCCAGTGTTCAGAAGCTGATGAGTTCTTTGACTTTGGGCTCTGGAAGAACAAACAGCTCCTTGAGTTTAAACTTGTCAAGTAAAAAAAGCAGCTTTGGTCCTAAGGCTGTGGCTTTAAGGGCACTTACTTACATTTGGGCCTGTGGAACAAGGTCCAGGACAGATGATGGATTCATTTTCCTCCACAGACTCAGCAAGGTCTCCCTGCCCCTCTCTCCAGGCTGCCCATGTAAGTGTATTAATAATGCCTCTGAGAGATTTTAAAAATTCCTCAGAGGAATCTGGAGAGGATAGAAGGATCTCCTTGATAGTTTAGGAATGTTGATCTTATCTCTTGATTGGTTGCATGTTGTTTTGGTTTCTGCTCAGGCCAGAATCTTGTTGCTGGTTATGTTGTCTTTTCTCTACACCTTCCCCCTACCCCCTATCCACACCTTTCCCCCATAGTCTGCATCATATGGGAAATGCTTTAGTTGGGTTTCAAAAAGTTTTGAGTTGTATGTGTGCAGTCCAACCAGCTAGTTGTTTTTTTAAAAATCGTGGTAAAATACAGATAAGATAAAATTTACTGTCTTACCTACTTTTAAATTCAAAGTTCAGTAGTGTGACATTAACCCTGTTGTGCAGCCAATCTCTAAAACTCCTTTCATCTTGCAAAACTAAAACTCTTTGCCTGTTAAATAACAACTTCCCATTCTCCCCTCCCCCAAGCTCCTGGCAACCACCATTCTACTTTATGTCTCCATGAATTTCACTATGCTAGGTACCTCATATAAGTGGAATCAAAGTATTTGTCTTTTTGAGACTGGCTTATTTTACTTAGGATGATGTGTCCTCAAGGTTCATCTAAGTTTTAGTGTGTGTCAGGATTTCCCTTCCTTTTTAAGGCTGAATAATATTCCATTATATGTACATACCACATTGTGCCTATTCATTCATCCATCTATGGACACTTGGGTTGCTTCTACCTCTTACCTATTGTAAATAATGCTGCTATGAACATGGGTGTGAAATATCTCTTCAAGATTCCTCTTAAAATTTTTTTGGATATATACCCAGAAGTAGAATTGCTGGCTCATATAATTCTATTTTTAATTTTTTGAGGAACGGCCATACTGTTTTCCATAAGCAGCTAGATCTTTAAGAACTGCATTTAAATTAGCTTTCTCAGGCTTTGATCTCCAGAGTGCCTTGAGTTGTCCCTGAATGGATGAGTTTCTTAGTTAGTCTCCTGCCCTAGCACACCTGAACTTTGACACACTGTTCACGGCTCACTTTGGTTCTTGCAGGTTGGTGCTTCTCATTAGATTAGACCCAGAGGACAACCTTCTCAGGCTTCAGGGCAGAATAGTGGAGAAGCAAGTTGAATCTTAGAAAGCCTGAGCTCAGATGCTCACCTGCTGGCATGCTTCTCACACTTGTGCTCAGATAAGAGTTGGGTTGACATGACAGTCTCCCACAGAGTTTGATGGTGCAGCGCCAGATGTGTTCTTCCCAAACCTCTCTTCTGCCTTTGGGCTTGCGTCATTGGAAAAGCGTGTGAAGCAATAATCCACTCTAACACCCTACTACTGTATACTTGAGGGAGGATTGAAGACTAGATTAAGAAATGAGCTGCCTGTGGGTTATAGTGCTAAACAGTTGTGTGTGTATGTGGGCAGTAGGGAATGAGGGATGAGGTGGGAGAGAAAATCCATAGATACTTCTACACCCCACTGATTGCAGTAGTTAGGCTGTATGGTTCAGAGTCATCTGCCCTGTACATGAGCCCTTCTGTACTAAGGCCACTTAGGCATGCAACACTATTAAGGACCAAAATAGGGGTCACTTGCCATTTCTCTTCTGTCAGTGCAGAACCTGCCAGGTCTTTCTGATGGCTTATGGACATGATCATTAGCTGACTTCAGCAGGTGCATTTCCTCAAAGGCCTTAGCCAGTAAGCTAAGGTCTACATTTCAGATCATTAGGGGTTCTACCTACTTTGAGGCACACATTGTGCCTGCTGCCTCATAATCCTTTTCTGTCCATATCTTCCAAGACCAGTTGAAGTATCACTTTGTGAAACTTTCTCAGACCCTCCCCCAGGACAAGTTAGTTACTTCCTCTTCTGTGCCCCACTTTGAGGTTATTGTCATCTTTGCACCTGACCAATTGTATTGTTATTAGCCGTGACATTCTCTCCTGCCAGAGAGATACTTTACCTTCCTCTGTGCAAGTGCCATATTTTAGTCCTGTCTGTCTCTCCCAGGACCTTGTGCTGTGTTTGGTATATTGCTGTGTCTGTGGCAATTGTCTGGTAAATACTTGATTTGTCCACAAGTGACTGATGCAGTGTGGGATAGAGTAAGTTAGTAGTTTTAATCATGATCGTCTCCCCACATAGCTGTTTGACCACATCCAAACCACTCACTGTCTCATGCCAGATTGTAGAAAGTGAAAGAAAAATGAGCCTAGGTTAAAAATAAATATTAAGCACTTATCATGTGCTAGGTATTTTGCTAAGCACTTTACTCATGTTACCTCATTTAATTGTTTCAGTGACCCAGTGGAGTACGTTTCCATTTTATAGTGAATGAAATAGACACCGAGAAGAGTGGTTATCTGCTAAGTTCAAATCCAGGTAGTCCAGCCTCTGAGCACATATTTCGTTTTGCATGACATTAGTGAACTAATGGTCTAGTCACAGACTTAGGACACATTCGGCACCACCAGCTCTGGACCTGCAAGCTGTGGGGTGTAGATTGAGCAGGAAGATCTAGGGGGACACTGAGTCGTTGCACAAAAGAGCCAGGTTTCAGTTAGTAATGGGAATGGAGGGGAGTGATCAGTGTGGAAGTTGGGCTGTAGAGAAGGTTGTATACCATTGGAAAGGGGCTCAGGAGACACAGTTGCCTGAGTAGGAAGGACGGGAGCTGAGGGAGAATGGTCCCAGAGGAGGAAATATGAGGATGAGGTGAGTGAGGTGGCTGCAGGAGACAGGTTCCTGAAAGGAGAGGCCTAGGTTTTAGGCAGCCTTCAAGGAGGCCAGGGAAGTGTGGCCTGATGGGATTAACTAGTCTCAGGGCTCTAGATGGAGTGAGGGCCATCTGTGTGGACTGGGCCGTGGGTGTCCACACCATGAAACATGTGAGGCAGAGTGTGGGCACATGTGTTCACTTACGTTCCTTCCCCCATCCTGTGCAGCGAAGCAGAGCACAAAGGAAAAATTAACAAACATCCCAAGTCTCTCCACACATAGATCAAAACATATTGATGTTGTCTTGCAACTCTGATAATTTCATTGAACTGTATGAAGCTTAAAATTGATACATAGGCATCCCCCTGATTAACATTAAGTGCTGCTGTCAGTCTGACATAGCTGGATAAACCAATATTGAATAATCTATTAAATATGTCACACTTGAACAAGGAGTGTAAATCATATTATATTATTTCAGCTGTAATTAGGTGGGAGATAAAATCACAAATAGACGAGTTTAGTGAATATTTCTCAGTGTGTACACAGCGTCACTGGAATTTCTTTCCTCGCTCCATGGGGAAAAAGAAGTTGACTGCTTTCCAAGTATTGACTGCTGTCCAGGAAGTGGGAGGTTGAGGGGTGACTTATGTAATGTTCACAGAGTGGGTTTCATTTATAAATTCAGTGAGATTGGCTGCAATCTTCCTGCAGTTAATGGCGATGGAAATGCACCATTCTGCATTTAGCTGGAAATAGCTGGCTCTCCAACTTGGAGACCTAATTGTTCCTCAGGTTATAATATGTTTATGCCTTTATTTCTGCTTCCCCTCCTTTCCTGGGAGCTGCCTGTTGCCTTTACTGTCTGGGAATTAATGATGCAAACCAGAGCTAGTGGGTGAACAGGGTGGTGTACTGCTCAGTCCTTCGTTGCTCCTCTTTCCCAACCCGCAGAGTAAGCTCGATTATTGAGAATAAATGAGGGACATAAGCCAAGGTGAAAAAGATAAGGAGATTGTGTTAGGAGGGTCCAAATGAACCAACCTGTAGCTAAGAAATGGAGATAATTCTAGTCCTTCCTTCACAGGGTTGTTGTGAAGAATAAAACACACATTAAACCTTCAGAACAGTGCTACCACGTAGCAAGGGTTTCAGTACTTATCAATTGCTTTCATTATTATAAGAAAAATAGTTGGTTTTTGTGGTGGATAGTCAGGATGGTATGAACGTGGAATTCAGGAGCATAAAAAGGTATCTGACTAGAATGGTTGTGTCTCCTTCCAAATGGTTGGTGTTAGTGTAACAGGGTAGAAAGTGTTAGTTCTCATTTGGGGCTGTTAACATGTCAGAGCATGTTATAAGCAATGTATTCCGGTCATCTCTTATTGAGAGGCTATGGTTTTCTTTTTTGCCTTTTTGGGGGTTGGTTTCTCAAATATTAGTTTGGTCCATTTCTGGTGATTCTGTTAATGAAGTAAAACATCTTTTACACTTTTACATTATAAGTGAGGACCTTAGAACTTTGTGTGGATGTTATGATCATTCAGTAGACATTTAACAAACTCCTGTAATGTACTAGGTATATGTGTGTGAATATTTTTATAGGAAGTGTTTGCTTAAAGTTTGCTGCATGTGGGATGCTATCCTCAGCCCTCAGTTCACAGGGATTTCCATAAAGGCAAGTGGAGGAGCTGAAGTGGGCTCATTCCTGGCTGCCTGAGGCGGGTTTTGAGGTGCTAGCCTCTTAGCTCCATTGGAGCCAGTAGTTCTGGCTTGAGCCAGCTGGACTTGGGGGCCTGAGCTGCATGGCGTGTAGTGTGTAGGCTGAGCTACATGGAGTTAGAGGCAGTTAGAATGCTGCAAACAAGACCTTTGTGGGGGTCTTGTTTCAGAGAGAGTGCTTTATAAAGCAAGGATTCCCAGAGACCTACAGGAGAACAACAGAAGGCAGACATTTCCCCCTCCAGGGCAATTACTCGGCTCTGATTTTTCTCATTACTTTGCATAAAAATTTTCTTTTACTCCCCACCCCCCCCCGCCCCGCCACTCTCTCCGTCTGTCTCTCTCTGTCTGTCTCTCGCTGAGCTGTACTTAGAAGGACTTAACGGCACCATTTTAAGTTAGACGATAAATGTAAAACTGATCTGCTCATGAACACTGATTAGTTGTACTTTAAAAAAAATAATTTCACATAAAGCAGGAACAGGTTGCTCCTTGAAGGAGCTAATGGCCAGTTGGTTTTAGAGTGGATCACAGAAGGAAATGTGGCTTCACCTGCTGGCCTCTCCATCCCAGGAGATGAGTGTTCTGTGTTGGAGGACTGTGAGGGAGGACTCAGAGCCGTCGAGGGAGGAAGAACTAAGGATGGCTAGTCCTGCAGTCATGCTGGCCACAGGGTGCTCATGGCTTTTGAACATTAATGTGTGAATTCCCCTAAAATCTGCGGAAGCACCAGAGATCTTTGTACATGTACCCATAGGGCTTTTGTTGTTGTTGTTGATAATTTGCCTTTCTGTTCTATGACCTTTTTTCAAGATCAGTTGTTTCTATAGCATTAGCATGTACCTAAAATGTGACACTTAAGTATGTAGATTTGAAGTTCCACAGGCAAAATTGCTTGGGTTTAACACTTAGTCAAAACCATGCATTGAGTGCTGCTGGGTCCCAGGCATTGTGTTGAGCACTGGGCTTGCGGAAGTGCGTGAGCACTGTTTCTGCTCTCACGGGTTTAGTTCACGGTCTGGTGTGGAGTAGATGGTCTCAGTGCAGCAGCAGTAGGGACACAAGGCATGTTGGTAGCATAGGAGCTGCAGTGTTAATTCTGTGGGGGATGGGGTGAGAGTGTCTAGGAGGACTTCACGGTCAGGGTGGGTTTGGAGGACAGTGCGGAGTTTGCCAAACAGACAGGAAGGCACATCGCCAGGGCAGAAGGACATTGGTGTCTTGGGAGGAGTAGGAGCTGGGAATCCAATCCAGAGGTTGGGATTTTTTGTTTCAGTTCTACCTCATACATGTTTGCTGTGTGACCTAATTTTTTACTGAGAGGGGAGAGAAATGGGGACCCCCATGTCTCCCTCCCTTTTGTTTGGCATAGGGAACAGGACTGTATCCAAAATTGTGAGCTTGCCCAAACTCCAGATAACTGAGGCTTACAGAGCCTGAGGTTTACACAAATTAGTTAAGTCAGATCAAGGTTCAGCTCAAACATTCACATTGGTCCAGTGCCATTTCTGCTGCCCTACATCCAAGTTGTTACTCTGTGGTTTCTGTGTTGTTGGATTTATTCCTTTTCTCATGCATTCAATAAATGTTTCCTGAGTTGGTTATAAACAACTGTACAGTCTGACAGAGGTATAAGGGTCTTCCTGTCAGGGAACTTACAGTCTTAAAGTGGGAATTAACTTTGAAAATATAGGCTGATTCAGATTATAAAAAGCTGGACTAAGGAGTTAGGACTTAATGATTTATACCTCTCAACCTAAAGAGGATGCCAATGAGTTTCTGAATTTGAGCCCAAGGCAAATACTTGTTGATTCCTTGACTTTATTTACTACTGTAGAATAATGCTTTAGTGTGTTTGAATAAATTTTAAAAATACATGCGTAAAGGTAGGCCTTGCATTGTGTGAGAGAGTAGAGTATGTAGGATTGTGGACTCTGAGAGCCAAACAGCCTGGTTTTGAATCCTACCTTCACTATACGAGCTGTGTAACCTTGGGCAATTTGCTTAAAGTCAGATTGTCTCATCCCTTACGTGGAAAATGATGATGAAAATAATATCCACATAAACTTATTGTTAGGATTAAATGAGCTAATGTAAATAAAGTGGTAGGTAAGGTGCCTGGTACATTAGCAAGCACTTTGTAGGGATTAACTATAATTGGGGAGTTGCCTGGTTGAGCCTCTCAGCTGGTTTGATTTTTCTTTGATGCCCTAGAACATTGTGACAGTTCCTCAACTTGTTGGTGCATCAGAATCATCCAGAGAGCATTTTAGAATTCACAGCCCGAAGATTTCCATTTCCACCAAGATGAAGTAGCCCCTTTCCTCCTAGATCCTCCCCCTTAATCTAACAACATCGGACATAACACAGAAGCAGTCGTAGTCTCTGAAAGATAGAAAGAAGAGAGCAGGCTGCTTACAACTTGGGGACTTGAGGAATGACACGGTGGTGAGTCCCTTGGGTTTGCTTATTGACTCCCATGTATCTTGGACAGAGTACTGCAAAAACTTCCAATTCGTAATCACCAGGAGGCACAGACCAAAAAAGCTCTAAGAAAAGCCCGTTTCCCCTAGCCAAAGGCCTGGGAATAAAAAGGCGAATTAACAACAGGAAACCTTTTTGGCAAAACCCTCCCTACTGCAGCCAGACACGGAAGGAAAAAACTACACTCTACACCACCACACCCCACCAACCCTCTGTTTCAGTCCATCTTCCCCCTGTGCCCCATGGAAGCAGGCGGTGCACTTCCATTCCCACGTGGGGTGGTGTCAGCAGAACTGAGCAGGGTGCTGATCTTCCACTCCCCTCTGTGGGGAGCTAGGCAGTGCTCTGAGGCAGTGCCAGGGAAGTATGAGTGGGGTCCAGCTCTAAGCTGAGCTTCCACTCCCACCCTGCAGCAACAGGCTTCTCCCTCCCTGGTGGCAGTGGGGCTTAGGAGAATCTGATCTCACACCCTCTCTCTCTCTCTCTTTTTTAAATAGATCTTTATTGGAGTATAATTGCTTCACAATACCCTGTTAGTTTCTGTTGTACAACAAAGTGAATCAACCATATGCATACATATATCCCCTCCCTCTTGAGCCTCCCTCCCACCCTCCCTATCCCACCGCTCTAGGTCATCGCAAAGCACCGAGCTGATCTCCCTATGCTATGCGGCTGCTTTCCACTAGCTATCTGGTTTACATTCAGCAGTGTACATATGTCGATGCTATTCTCACTTTGCCCCAGCTTCCCCACCCCCCGCCGCCCGTGTCCTCAAGTCCATTCTCTGTGTCTGCGTCTTTATTCCTGCCCACTAGGTTCATCAGTACCTTTTTTTTTTTTTTTTTTTTTTAGATTCCATATATATTGATCTCACACCCTCTCTTGAGGTAATGAAGCAGTGCCCCATCTTCACTTGGAAGATGTCAGCAGGGTCGAGTAAGGAGCTGAATCCCCCCTCCCCCTCTGCCTTCAGCAGGCAGGGTGACTCAGTGCTCTACCTTGCCAGGGTGGTAGTGTTGGCGGGCCCAGGAGGAGGCATACTCACCTAGCCCTAACGTTGCCCTTCAGCAGGAGACTTGCCTACTAAATAAAGGTGTCCAGGATACAATAAAAATCACAAGAACAAGGAAAATCACAGCTTGAATAAGAACAGCCAATAACAGATTCTAACACTGCGATGAATCCGATGTTGGAATCTAAAAGAATTTCAAAGCAGCCATCATAAAAATGCTTCAACAAGCAATTATTATTAGTTTTTTAAACAAATGGAAAAAAAGGGAAATCTCAGCAAAAATCCATGGGACCAACATGAGAGAACTTTTTGGTGTGATAGAAATATTGTATAACTTGGTTGTCATGTATACCTTTGTTAGACTCATCAAACTGTGTTCTTAGAGTGGGTGCATTTTATTCTAAATAAATTACATTATAGTAAAGTTGATTTACAGTAGTGCATGGGGCCAGTCTTCATCCCTGGAGATTTGTTCAGTAGGTGTAAGATGAAGTCCACCAATTTTTAAAAAATTAGTGACCCAGGTGATTGTGATGCTGCTAGTGGCTCTTGGGAACTCCTGATCTCTCCAGAGTAATCTAGACTAGTTGTGAATTCTTCAGAATATCAGTCTGTTAGCAATCTGTGCAAACAGAAACTTGTTCTGGTAAATTATGAATTACCAGATAAGTACTTGCAGAATAAACAGAATGCATAATTAGAAACCATTAAGCATATTATCCCCACATGGAAATAATTTTTTGTATGTTTTTTGTTGGGTAATGTTGTAAAGAATGTTACATGGCATCCTTAGAAGCTGTAACTTGTCATGCTGGGTCTTAAAGAAACTGCACTGTGGTGTGTTTGCTTTTTCTGCTATTTGGCCACACCTTTCTCTCCATTCCTTTTCAGAGCATTTTCTCCTCGTTGGCTAATGACAGGATGGATTCCACATCTGCTTGTGCGAGCTACTGCCGCCTTGACAGTCGTGGTTTTCATCAGTACCTCCCTGGGGGGGTGGTGCTTTCTGTCAACATCCTGCTCTTAACAGAGGCTAGGAAATGATTCCTAATCCAGTCATTAGAGCTTTTAAGCCTCTCCCATTGGCCTTACTTTAACTCAGTGACTCTCACATTGCCTCCTAGGCTGGATTTTTCTAATCCTGCCAAGGAAACCTATGGGTTCTCCCTGACTTAAGGGGCACTTCCAACTCAGGCCTTCTACCCCTTTACTCTGCCTGGTACACCTATACGTGTGCAAAGTGGCTCAGGCTGGATGTGAGGGGTGGCGGAGCTGTACTTGGGGATGCTTTCCTCCCAGGGTACCCCTTTCAAAGCAGCTGGGTCATTTGTCTATAGCGGAACTAGTCAAAGCTGCGTCAGGGGGTTGGCCGCCTGCATCTCCTGCCTGGGCCCGGTGAGCTGCCAACACTCCTCTCTGGGTGCTAGAAGGAAATTCTTTTTTTTTTTTTAAATCTGTTAACAGATTGAAGCAAACTGTGTCTGGGTGTCAGTGTGTTATTCCTCATAGCTTTTCTGTTTTGACACTGTACCCTTGGAAGCACCCTGGGTCTGGTTTCTTTGCTTTAAATAATAGATGCCTGAGATTGGCTGTTGGTAGGACACCCTCTCTCTGAGTTCACCACGGGGTTCTCTTGTTCTCGCCAGAGCTGGATCTGGTCTGTGGGTCATTCTCCTGGTCTCCAGCCTTCCTAAGTACTCATTGCTTACTTAGCTGGTCTTCATTTATATTGTGTGTTTTTGTATGTGTCATGGTTACAGTCATCAGATGACTAATGTCAGAGGAGGTCAGACACAGTTACAGCTTCTAATCATGTTGATCTTTTGGTAAGGGAATTATTTGTGGGGAATAAATACACATTAGGAATCTTCAGTGTGCATTAGAGGGGATAACACTTGAAAAATGTGCACATGATAGCTGTCTCCAAATATTTATGTGGATTGTGGTTTCTAAGAGGGATTAGTTAGCTTTTTCTTTCCTAATGTAGAACCAGGACCAGTAATAGGAAGGAGAAGAGAAACATGTTATGGCCCTGTTTCAAGAAGAGCATTCTGTCTGACAAGGCTTTCCAAAATGTAAATAATAAGTGTTATGTCACTGGAGGTATTCAAGGAAGGTCTGGGTATGGTAGAGAAGGTGTGGATATTGGGAAACTTCTAAGCGTATTTTCAAATTTCATCCTCTGTTGTTCTTTAAAAAAAATATGATCCATGAATGCAACTGTGGAACCATTCCTGGCTAAAGGTTTAACTTGCTTGCTTGTTCAGTAAACCTAGATGTTAGTAGCAAGGAGTCTCATTGTTGCCTCAGGCAGCCCTGGAAACTGCGATGGCAGGACTTTGTGTGTGTCTCTTCCTGCCTTTCCTTTGAGATGCCTACATTGGTAGTACCCTTCCCCACTGTGGTCTGTTTTTATCATGAGTCATGTGTACCACCTTTTCCAGCATCTCTGCTACTTGACCTATTGGAGAAAGCCAGGTAACTGACCATGAATTCTTCTGGGATTGAGGCAGGCAGCTTCTTCAGGAGTGGGCCCCCATTCCCATTCCAAATGAGGCCTCTTTCACTGAAGCCAAAAATAAACTGGGAAAGTAGTTGTTTGAGTAAGAACCATAACCTCTCCCTTCACCTCTTGCCTTCACTTGCCCTTCTGTGGTTAAAACAACTCAAGAGTGTTTGGAGGAATAATAAAGGTACAGTCTCTGAAGAGAACTTCAGAGGTGTGTGTCTCACTTTAGCTCATGGGCATTTCTCAGTGACCCCAGCAAGTGTGGCTATTAGTGAAGCAGGGAAGGTTGGTAGTATGTAAACGTTTCAGTATGGGGGATTTTTCTCCCTGCCCCATGCCATTTTCTAATTGGCCACTCAGGGGTTTCTAGTCCCAAATACTTTTGTGGTTGTGTTTTGGTATGTGTGTATGTAGTGTTAGTAGTCACTTATTGGAATAGTTGTGTTTATTTCAAATTGTATTATGTGTCTTTCTAAAAGATATTTGTTAGTTGATAGTTCAGTGAAGGTATTTTGGTTTGATTGAAACTGTTTCTCCCAGGTCGTGGTAGAAGCAGCTAGCATTTCTTGAGCAATCCCTGTGAACATTTCCCTTTTATGTAGACCGTAACATAACATTTTCCTGGGTTTTAGAATAAAGCCCTATAGGTACTACCGCAAGGCCTTTGAGGTTTGATCCCTAAGACATATTTGTATCCTTAATGATTCTCAGCACAGGGTTTTGTGTTCAGTAGGGGATCAATAAGTGTTGAATTTTGTTGAATATAAAATTGCTTTCAAATGATTTTTGTTTGTTTCTTTTAAAAAGAATACTTTGGAGAAAACTTTCCACTTCAGATTAATTGCTTCTAACCCTTTTTTGTAACACTCCATGAAAGAAAGAGGATTTTGGATAGTTTGACCTCTGTGGGGTGGAGGGCATTTGCATTTTATCAGGTTTCTGAAGACAGATCATTCATGCTAGTTAATGTTGGTTTTGTTAGCTTTTTAAATTGAAGTATAGTTGATTTACAATATTGCAGTTTTAGCCAATAAATGTTAATGAAGCATCTACTGTGTAAAGCACATACTGGCTACAGATACATAGAAATAAATAGAAAATAATAGTTTTTGCCATTGAGGATCTTATCATCTAGTTGGGAATGTAACATCTAAATACACTAAAAATTAATTAACAGTGAAGGAATTCTTTAGGATTCTTGGATTGTTTAATGTAGTGGTTCTCCAACGTTACTGTGCCTCAGAATCACCTGCAGGGCTTGTTAAAATACAGATGGGACTTCCCTGGTGGTGCAGTGGTTAAGAATCTGCCTGCCAATGCAAGGGACATGGGTTCGATCCCTGCTCCGGGAAGATCCCGCATGCCACAGAGCAACTAAGCCCGTGCGCTGCAACTGCTGAGCCTGCGCTCTAGAGCCCGTGCTCCACAACAAGAGAGAAGCCAAAGCCCGCGTGCAGCAACTAAGACCCAATGCAGCCATAAATAAATAAATATCTAGATAGATAGATAAATAAATAAATATTGCTGGGCCCCACCCCCAGATTTTCTGACTCATTTGGCCTGGGTCCTGAGAATTTGCATTTCTAGTCAGTTCCCAGTTGATGCTGGTGGTGTTGGTCCAGAGACCACACTTGGAGAAGTGCTGGTGTGATGTAGTGATTCTCAGCCTGGGCTGTACAGTAGAATCACCTGGGGAGTTTAAAACATCCATGTCACTCTAGACTAATTAAATCAGAATCACTGTGGGGTGGGACCCCGGTCTTTTTCTTTTTTTTTAATTCCCCAGATGGTTGTAATGTGTAGTCAAGTTTGTGACTTACTGGTCTAACACATATTGGGGATGTAGAACTTTAGGATTCAGAAACAGAGGATGTTACCATGGCTGTAGGAGTATGGACAGATCATTGGAATTATTTAGCCTAATCTTAAAGAATGATAAGTGAAAACAAAGGGATGATTTCTGTTCTTATAAAGGCAATGCTGTGAACAAGTCCAGCCTGTTTTCTATCAATTTTTTGAGACAGGCTGATGAGCTTGTGAGCTCTTAGGAATAGCATGGATTCCCATCCAGCAAGGGGTCAGTGAGTAGGACAGAGGGAGGGGCTTGTCACCACCATCAAAAACAAGCATTCACTGACCCCCCTCTTTTCTTCCTGATTTAGACAGAAATCTGTATTTACCCAAACAAGCTTGTATGTCTGTGTATCTGGAGTGAGGTGTGGACGTGGGCTGTGGAATAGTGATAGTGAAACTTTGAAAAATGACTCTGCCATTTTTACATTTCATCTCTATAAGCTTCTGTTTATTCATGTATAAAATAAAGGACTACACGTAGTTGTCAATAGTCAATGTATGTGAATACTAGTACAATATTAGGAACATTGTTCTGTTCATCATGAGACCCCCCAGAATCTAGCAATGGGCATGGTGCATAGTGTCTGCTCATTAAATCCATGTTTGTTGAATGAATCATATAGGTGGACTTTCATATCAAGTACCCATGCATTAGCAAGGACAGGGAGAGCTTGTTCCTGAGAAACTTTACAAATAAATGTTGCCACCTTGCATTTCCCAGCTTGGGCAGGAAATCTGTTAAAATAAAGGAATGCAAATGCAACAAGTAAAGCTGGAAATATATTGTCTTAATGAGTCCTAGTCATAGCTACCTATGATCTAAAGAAGTCTTTCCTTTTCAGTTCCAATTGATATTTAGCCACATCAAATTTTAGATGTTATTGTTAAATTTTATTTTTAACTTTATTCAGTTAAATTGATTATAAACTAACTTGGACTATAAGAATAAGCCTGTGTTTAATTTCTTGGAACTACTAGAGCTTTTGTTATAATAAATTTCATAGGGCTCAAGAAGTTATAAAATTAATACTAGAGATTTGGTGCTTGTTAAAATCTTGACACCTTCTGTTAAGGCCCATTGGAATGATGTACAGTGAAACAGCTGTCCTGTGTTGGTGATAGGGCTCTTATCCATCCTCAGGTCCTGGGAAGCATGATGCAACTCTGGTCTAACTGCAGCGTCTGGATTTTTGGCCCAGGGCAAAGAGGAGGAGGGAGGGTAAAGAAACCTGATCAGACCATCTGATGCTAATTTCACAGGTGGCTGGTCACTGTGTGCCTGGCTGTTGTTATTTATAGAGCTCTAAGTAGATGTATCTACACTTAGGGACCTGAAAGGAAGGTATGCATCAGGGTGTAGTGGTAAAAGCACAGAAGTGGAATCTAGGGACAAATGGTCATTGGTGAGTGTCATTGCCGGAGTTAAATGGGATCATTAGTGGCTGTCATGGTTTCCGCTAGCACCTCATTGCCTTTCCTGAATCCTTTTGAAAACAAGCAACAAACCAGACTGAAACAACCGTGGATAGTCAGTCTCTCCCTTATTTTTAATTGAGGTTGATAGGATTTTAATCAGGTTGACTCATACTGATTTCAGCCACAATTTAAAGAGCTATCCACAAAGCTATAAATTAAATAATTAGAAATATATTTCTAGAGCCAAAAGGACTTGATCATTTTGAAACCTTGCAACTCAGATGGGACTTGAACCCATGGTCTTTTAACTGAGAACACACACCTGGTCTCAGGACTTAATGAAGTTCAGGTTCTTTATGTCTCATTGCAGAAAGAATTCAGTGAGGGACAAAGTGATAGGTAAGAAGTGGATTTATTTAGGGAGAAACACACTCCAGAGACAGAGTGTGGGCCATCCTAGAAGGTGAGAGGCCCCAAAATATGGTGTGGTTAGTTTTTATGGGCTGGGTAATTTCATAGGCTAATGAGTAGGAGGATTATTCCAACTATTTCAGGGAAGGGGCAGGGATTTCAAGGAATTGGGCACCACCCACTTTTTGGCCCTTTATGGTTGGCCTCAGAACTGTCATGGTGCTGGTGGGTGTGTCATTTAGCATATGCTAATGAATTACAGTGAGCTATAATGAGGCTCAAGGTCCACTGGAAGTTGAATCTTTCGCCTTCTTGGACCTAGTTGGTTCTAACCAGTTTTTGTCATGTCCTATGGTTATGTCATTCTTTTAAAGGTTGTGCCTTGCCCCCTTCCCTGCTGTTTCAATTTCCCCCTACTCCCTCTCCTGTTCCCCATCTTACCAATGGAAAAACTGAGATCTAGCAGGGTTACATACCAGCTGAATTTCACAGTGGTGAACCTGGGGCTGGAATCTGGATCTCAAATCTCCTCAGTTTAGCTCTATTTCCATCATATTAGTCCTCTAATTAAAGTACACTTCTCTTTCGTTAAATTCAAGACTTTGTCTTCACAGCCCAGATGAAGGTTATCCTTTGTTATGGTATTATCTCAGAATTACTTTGAGAGTTGAAAACATGCTTCTGTTATTTTCATTTCTTAAAATGAAAAATAGTATTACAAATTCCTTCTATTGATAATACATCTGCCTACCACCACCAGCTTTAAGCAATGGCAGTGCCTCCTTGGAGAGAGAGGGGCCCTTTGCGGGTGCAGGGACTAGCCAGAAGCAGGAAGCAGCAACAGCAGCCGGCTTGGTTAGCTGCTGCGAGTGGGCTGGAGGCACCAGCACATAACACCTGGAGGTATTGGGTTCTGTGAATCACAGCTTGGCCTTGGCATCAGCCCTGGAGACCAGCTCTCCTAAGGGCAACTCTTTTCTGCCCTACCCTCAGTGGCCTGTTGGCAGAGGCCTAGAATAATTGTTTGTTTAAAGTTTTACTAGCTAATTATTTTGCACAGAACTGACAGACATCTCTGTTAGAGTACTTCCAGTCTCTTGGAGGCACTTCACCACATGACTTGTGATCTAACCTCAGTGTAGACTGCAGAGGCTGGGTTTTGTTTGTTTGTTCTTCTCTCCTTCCCTTCCCACTTGTTTCAAAGGCCACACACTAAGCTCTGGAGAGGGAGCTGCCTGTGGGCTGAGAATTGGCTGCCTCACTCAGGCCGGCCCATGTGTGGCTGCTGGAACAAGTACCTTTGGGTCAGTCATTCTCAGGTTACCGTACACTGGCGTGAAGGCCTGTGCTCTGTGTTGGACACTGACCGTGGGCTTTGTAGCAGAAAGGCTCGTTAGTTCTCCATCTGTAAGTGGAGGCGAGGAGGTTGGCTCAATGTTTCTAAACCTTCAGAATGGATGCTGTCTCTTTGGGTTAGGTTAATATGTCTGAGAAGGGGCCAGGTTTTAGAACCTTGCATTGTACTGAATGACCAGTAGGGTCTCTTCCAGTGCTCATGGTTTTTCATGGTTCCTCCAGAAGAAGAATTTCAGGCCACAGGGAATTTATTTGTAGCACAGTCAATTCTCAGTTACCTGTCTTGTAAATGTTTTCTATTCCAGAGACCTTTCCCCAGTGAGTTCCCAGGTTATATTCCACGCTCCCTATTTGGTATGCACCCAGGGACTGAAAGATAATTTTCTTCTTGATTCTAGGAAAAGCTAACTGAGAGGGAAATCTACCATTAAGAAAAAAAAAAGAGAGAAAGAAAAGAAATCACACCTTATGTTACAACCAAATATAAGTAGCTTTTAGAGAGCATCCTCTATTGGGAAGGAACAGTGTGTTATGTTGCCTTGTCATTGGGAAGTTGATGAGGGTTAACTATATTTTAGCTCTCACTCTTGTGCCTTGCAAGAATAATTCCCTTTTCTGAAAGGCTTTGTTGAGTCACTAAGAATTATTTAAATGGACTTTAAGTATTTAGCTTAGTAATGAGATTCCAGTTGTATGGGTTTGTTGTGTATTAGCAATGGCTTGAAGTTGTCTCCCTTGCTCTGGGTCTTACCTCTTACCCATACCAAAGTCCCTGGTCCACATGCTGTGGTGCTCCCTTGGCATGTCCAGCCCTGCCACGTGTGCAGAGTAAGCCCTTTGACCCTCTTAAGGGGGTGCTGGTCATCTTTTTTTGCTTCACTTATCTTGTTTGTCATCTCCAAACCTGCTGTGGCTTGAAGTACTGCTGCTCTGATGGCTCTCTCCTTTGCCTCATTGAGGATCTGTTTGAGATACATGTCATTCTTTGGAGATTAGAACATTCACTTTAGAGGGAGGGATGACTTTAAACTGGGACTGGTAGAAGTCAGTTCAAGAGGGATCAGGCTCGTGGTGATTTTAGGAGGTGTTTCCACTCTGGTCCTGTAACCACAGGGTTTGTACTGAGCTGGACACTGGCCATTTAAGTAGATGCTTCCTCTCCAATTACAGAGTGGCTCCCAGCTGGCAGATTTCTCACTGGGATTCAGTTTTCTTGGCTGCTGTTGTTTGTTGTGTTCACACTGAGTTTTGCGGCATCCTTCCAGGCTCTTGAGTCTTTTCCAAGCAGGAGAGATAGCAGAATGCTTTGCCCTCCCCTTCGTTTCTCCTTTTGGATATTCCATGGCTATTAGGGAAGGACTTCCTGTGAAATAAAATGAAGGCAAAGGAAAGTAGCATGCCTGTGGCATAAAAATGCTGTTAGCAAGCTTGAAGCATATCAGAGAGATTGGTCCTGAGAGTAACATCTACTGCTTTTCTGCTTTTGAACTTTTTTTTTTTCCTTTGCCTGTTTCTGAGGTCTGGGATTTATCCTGAGTTTAAGAACGGACTGTTTTTGATCATTTGAATAGGTATCACCATTCAGCAGGGAATACATGTGCAGACTGAGATGTCTCTTAAAGTCAATTTGTAGTATAAGTCATGTGAAATGATTTCTTTAGTTGGTAATGCATTTCTACTTTAAATTCTCTGCCTGGATTTATGCATTCATCTCCTGTTTTACCAGGTGATTTGCTTTTATTATGCTGCTATGACAGCCCCCTCCCACCTTTAGCTACCACCCCCAAACACTTGAGCATGTTTTCTAGTGTGAGTAGGCATTGAGCTACCCCAAATGACATGAAGTGCCACCCATACAAGATTAGAAACAAGGAGAGCCTGGATTCCAACAAAATCTACCTGCCTGCTTGATCAAGCGATTGCAGGAAAGATTATGTGGCCCTTTAACATTGGTTTTGGAGAGACTCAGTTAGATGGATGGAGTCCCAGTGGGAAATCAGTAATCAGCTGCCAGCTGGAAAAATCTCAAATCATGGAATGATCTTTTCTCTCACAGCCTGGAGTACTCAGCCAGAGGAGAGCCCAGCCACTCTTTTTCAAGGTCCAGCTGTCTCTTTGAAGAGAAGAGGGGGTAGAGGAAGCTGTCTTCAGCTATGCTGGAGCACCTCAGTTCAGAGGCTTTTGGTTTGCTTTGCCCCTTTGCCTTTTGCCTTTTCCCACTTGGGGTTTGCTGTTGTTTTTCCTTTAGGGTGTGAGAGGCTTCCAACCCTGGGCAGGCTCTGAAGGAGTGGCATCAGGGAGATGTGTTTTGATTTCACATAATTTCCTTTCGTTAAGAGGAGATGAGCAGCTGGTTGACCCAGAACAATGCCAAGGGGAGCTGGGGAGTTGTTACTTGTAAATGTAGAGGAAGAAAGGAACAGATACTGGGAGGCAGTGCATGATGTACAGCTGATGCCTTCAGAGAATAGGGGCTTGTCTTTCTGTGATTCTCTCATAACCATGGCAGAGGTAGTGGGAGGAGGCATGTGGCTTCTTGGGTTGAACTCCAGTGCGGAAGTCAACATTCTGCTCATTTAATTCACTAATTTATTAATTTCACAAATATTTTTTGTGTTGCTACTGTGTGCTAGGCATTATTCTAGGTACTAAGGATACAGTGGTAAATAAACAAACAAACATAAAAGGTCTTTTTCCTCATGATATTTAAATTCTAGTGAGGTATAGTGGCAAAAATGCATTTATAATGATGATAGTATAAGAAATAGTACGAAAGAAAAAAAAAGATGGGATAGGGAGCTATTTTAATAAGTGTGGTCATGGGAGGCCTCCTTAAAAATCAGCACAAAATAAATAAATAAATAACCATTAGAGAAAACAGAGTTTTTATTGCCTTAAATATTTCAAACACTTCAATTTTAAATGATTTTTTTTTTCTCGAAAGTTTTGAGGGTTTTCCAAAGACATATCTTCCCTTCTTATCTCTGGATATTCAGCTTTGGTTAGCTGGATTAGAGTTCATCATTACAGTTGCTTTTAGTGTAGATTGGGTTGAGACAGTCTTAGATTTTAGGGTAGATTGTGTTAAGACAGTCTTAGACTGTGTTAAGACAGTCTTAGAAAGTACACAAAGGGTGTACTTCGCATAAAATTTTTCTGTATGATTGAGAGGCTCCTTCCCACTCCAAATGGCTGTTCAGCAGGGTTTGCTGCTGTTGTTTTTTTTTTTTTTTTTTACATGGTAGTAAGTAACTTTTGGGAATCTGAAATATTAAACTCCCCTCCACAAACCTGACGTGAATGATAAACAGTACATAAACAAAGAATCCCTTCTTCAGAGCAGAATGCCAACAGCTGTAGACGTAACTCAGTGGCTGTCCGACAGCACAACCCAGGGCAGCGGCTTTTGACTGTCAGGAGGGTGGAATGGTGTGGTGTATTCTGTGGACTGCCCTGAACAACAGGACTTATGTTTTCTGCCAGTTCCTTTGAAAGGACTGTATTGTATGAAAAGAGACCCTTCATTTGTCATAACCCTACTGTGTGCTGGGCTCTTTGCTATTGGATCACACCTGACTATATCAATTCCACAAGACACCCTATCACAGTGGTTTCTAAAACAGCATTTCTTAACCCATTAGTGGGTAACAACCAGCATTTTTTTAAAAAGTGGAATCAGATGGTATCAGAGTATATCACACTTAGTAACCTTTGTTTCAGATGTATGTGTATAGAGATAGGGTGTGTGTTTGTGTGTGTGTGCACGTGTATGCTTGCATGTGCATCAGATCCTGACAATAGTGTATTTTTATTATGTTGTGCTTTAAAAAGTTGGAAAAACATAAGCCTATCAGATGAAGTTTGGTATTATTTTCAGATGAGGAAACTGAGACTCTGAAGTTAAGGGCATTGTCTGTAATCATAGTAAAGTTTGAAGTCAACTCTTTCTGGCTTTTCCACATTTGATCTAGAACATGACAATTTTGTTACAGGACTTTTCATCTCTGATGATTTTCTAAGATTTTGGAGTTTACAGAGACACTGACTTGCCCCTGAACATTGTTTTAAAATCAGATTACCAGTTCCAAGTTTGACTGGTTTCTCAAAATATCTCAACATGGTCTATTTCCGGAGAAGGGAAAAGAAAGATGAATTTAGTTACTTGTCTTTATTAACAGACAAGGAAAATCTAGAAGCTCTTTTCCTCTTACTGAAGGACAGCCTAGTTTTATCCAAGAGGAGAAACTAACTGGAAGCAGTAGCAGGCTCTCTCTTTTCAGCATTCAAGAAAATTTTGTGTTGGTGAGACCAGTGTTGATGTAGTGAGTGGGTAGACATAGCAGGAGGAATCTGCCACCTTGTGTAAAATGTTTTGGTTTTCACTAATCAGGCATACTTTTGGATAGACTTAATTAACATTTGTTCTAGTAAGTACTGTTACAACATTTGCCACCCGTCCTACCCACTTCCCCAGCCTCCTGGGAAAGAGGTGGAACTTTCATGATGTTTAGGCAGCTATTTTGGCCTTAAAGGACAGACTTTTCAGAAAGGCATTATTTTCTCTGGCATTGCTTCCCTCTTGCCTGTAGTCACTTTTGAATGAATTCCTGATTGGTTCAGCTAGACTTTTTCTTTTTTGCACAGAAGAAATTGACCTTGTTGAAGATGCCAGAAAAATACAGTGAAAACCTGCTACCTGCTCCCTTATCTTCCTCTCTGTACTACTTTGTTACCCCACCCCACTCGAGCCCCCAGTAAAAAGTGACCTTTTGGCCCAGGGCCCTATCTGAGTGTTTTGTGTGGCAGAGCTGTCTCTGGCTGACTCCCAGGATTGTTAATGACTTCCTTCTCTGTCTCTAAATAATTGCTTGAAAAGGCAGCTGTGGAGAGACATTGCCCCCAGTTTGCAGGCTTATTAATTCCAGCCATATGGAAGAGGGTGCAAAGAAAGAAGGTGGAAGTTACTTTGCCAAGAGTAGCAAGTGGAGGGAAACAGAGATACAGGCTTTAGGGGAAGAGCAGCACCACCACATTGCAGACTAGACTTGGGGTTTGTGAGGTCTGAGTAGATTTCAGTCTAAAGAAACTTCGTTAAATCCCAAATAGAGGGAAGCAAACTAAAAAGCAGTTACTCTATATTTAAATTCCTTACAGTAGGGTTCCTCTGGTATTGTTTGAATATAACGTAGCCTGTAGGATACTTGTGTTTTTTTGTGCACCTCTTCAAGAACAGAAGCATGCAAGTAGTGTGCACAGTCCGAGGAACAAAGAGGGAAGACATCCAAGAGATTCCCTAAATGTCAGCCTTCATGGACTTGACCATTATTCATAACTTCTGCGTTTGTCTGTTTCCACATTGGCCTTTGAAACAAGTTTCAAAAAAGATATTCTATACCTTGCTCCTTAAAAAAAAAAAAAAAGAAAAAAAGAAAAAAAAAGGAATAGTTAGTCAAAACATGTATAGACAGAAGGAGAATCAAATACAGGTAGGAAGTAAATACTCCAGTTAGCTGTTCAGCTCAGCTCTAATACTTCTAGCACTCAGTGTTATAAAGGAAACAAGATAGGGCACTTGATTTTTATTTTCCAAGAACAGGAAACATATCAGGTTTCAAAGGAGATGCAAACTCTTTCCTAAAACCAAGTTATAAAACAAGTTTATGCAAGTCTTTAGACAAAGGGCATTAAAGAAATGAATGTATAATGCAGCAACAAAGGTTTCCAAGAAGATGCAGAACTCTTCTTGTGGGTGACTTTTTGGTGTCTGCTCCACAAACATCAAGGGTGTGGCCATTAAGGCCACTTTCACAGAGTGCAGCTAAGCGTTTTAAGTTTCCTGTGATGCACTTTTTTGCCTGAAAAATAGACTAGGTGGGTAATTTCCATTAAAGCTGTGGTTTTCAAACTTTGATGCACATTAGGATTACTTGAGGCACTTTAAAAAGTATCTGTGCCCTGGCTGCATCCCAGACCAATTAAATCAGAACCTCTGATGGTGGACCCCAGGCATCAGTATTTTGTAAAACTCATTCCAAAGGTTAACCTAGTTTGAGAACCAGTGCATTTAGATGATCTTTACTTCATGTTAATTCCTTCAGATGAATATTTCAAGTAGTTAAGTCCTAGAATGCTATTATTCCATGTTGTTGATTTAAGGAAGTCCATGCAGTTTCTATTAACATTCTCTTAGGGACATTGAAACTTGTATTTATGCTGGGACCAAGGGCCACTACATCTTTCTTCTTCATAACCAGAACCAGAGTATTCATTAAGAAGCTATGTAGGATCAGCCTTAGCTGACCTTATCGTGGCTGTTGGAGAATATAGGACCTTAGATGAAGTATAGGGTAAACTTTTACACAAATTATTTCTGGCTCTGGATAGACTGTTGTCTTGGGAGAATGCCAGCATCTCTCCAAGTGAGATAAGGAGAGACATGTATTCCCTAGTTCCTTTTGAAGTTAAAAACATTGTTACATTTAATATCTGAACTCTCTGACCCTTACACAGGTGATATGACAGTGGGTATTTGTTTAAAATAATCAATTCTTCTTTTAATTTTGAACTTGGAATAACTGAATATATCTCAAAGGGTTGAAACATCAGAGGATCATTGTTTTTATGTAATCTGGATTTTATCACAGTCCAAATAATGCCTCTTTGGGATAATGGAAAGTGTGTGTGTGTGCGCGCACGCGCGCGCATGTGCGTGCATACATGTGTGAGAGAATGAGAAAGCGATTGACTGTGAATGACAATTATCTTGAATTGAATCATAGTGAAGCATATAGCAGGAATCATACAATAATAGTATTCTGGTTAAGAGCCACTTGCTTTTTTTGGCCTCGGGCAAGCCATAACCTCTGCTCCTCACTTTCCTCACCTGGAAAATTATAATACCTGCCTCTTAGGATTATTTTGAAGGTTAAGTGAAATAGTTCATAAAGCACTTAGGATGGTGCCTAGCACATTGCCAGTACTATTTAGGTGTTTATTAGAGCATAGTATCAACTTGTCCCACTAAGAATATTCTAAAACTGCTTTATTGTGTAAAGGCTTTTAATGGAGATGCTTTAACATCCGTAAATTACCTTTCTTTTGCTTGCTCAGGAAGTTCTTCTTTCTAACCTAAATTCTTTATGCTGTGCTACTGAGTCTCATGTGGGATTGCTTGTCCCCTGAGACCCCACTGAGTGAGTTCCGTCCTCAGATAACTGAAATGCAGTTATTCCCTCCCTAGCCTTAATTCCTATATTCTAACTCTCTGGTTGACTTCTGGGCTCCACTTATCTGAACCCACCCCAGTTTTTCCATGCTGTTGAGCAGAGATGTGCTTGGGGCTGATTATGATGGGAGGATGACCTCATAGTTTCTGATGCCATCTTCCAATGTATATAACTCAGCCCTAAGCATGCTTTTTAAAAATAATGGCTCTAAATTGCTGACATTTTGTCATCTGCTCAGACTCCTAAATCTTTTTCTGCTCCCTGGACTGAATGGGATCAGCTGGAGCAAGATGCCTTTGTGCAGTCCTGCATTTACTGTGCTTGAGTGACCTCCAGTAGAGCTGTGTGTTCCCTCTGAGTAACGTGGGTAATGATTACAGCGACAATGCTGCTATTGTGTCCAGAGGTTTGGGTCTGTAATTTCATAATGAAATGGAAAAACATGAGATTAAAAACCTGAATCTAGCACAGTAATTATATTTAAGTATCACAAATCATCTCTCTGTATTTAGTTTGGTGTTTGAGATTTGGCCTCTCTTTGTGGAATACAGTCAACGTCGTTTCATACGTCTGCAAAATGGAAGGCTTCTAATTTATGGCTAAAATGTGGGAATTGCTTTCTCTTAATGGGAAGGTGACGAGAATGGTATTAAATTTGAAGGATCTGGTTTGCTTCATTGACTAGAGTCAGGAAGGGAGGTTGTAGAACAACTGCCAAGGTAAAGATATGTTTGGGTCTTTTCATGGTTTAATTCCCAGATACTTAGATGTGACTACAGGCTCTCTCTTTAGAAGTTAACTGACATAGGCTGGCCTGGGAAATTCTCCAGGCCTTCAGCAAGCAGTGCAGTTGCAGAGGTGTAAATACCTTGCGTGAGGCTGTTTCTGTAAGGATGAAAGACTTACCTCCGGTTCGTTTCCCACAGGTAGGTTAGTGCACTGGCTGTGCCTGGTCTATTCGCTACCGGGGACCTTGCATGTACCTGCAGGCTCTTTAGTTTGGCTGAGCCCTGGTGGGATGGGAGGGTGGGGAAGGTGTAGGTGGTGGCAGCTGGCAGGTGTTCCTGGGTGGTGAAGAATGGTGAGTTAGGCTCAGGGCTATTCCTTAATATGAAGTTAGAGGGGAAGGTGATTTAAGACTAATGATATCTCCGTCTCCTTGATTTCTAGGAAACATCAGATATAAAATGATCATAGAAGGAAGCTGTGAAAGGGATAATTATTATTGTCAGTCATTTACTGATTATCTACTATGAGCCAAGCAGTTTTTGTTACCATCTTTAAACTTTACAGTAGACACTGCTATAAGGGCATTCTGTCCCTATAATACCTCCCACCACCAAGTAATTTCTGTTGATAGAGGCACTACAGATTATCCCTGCTTCCCCAAATCTTTCCTCTCAGATTCTCTGTGATTCTACAAGGCCAAGTACCTGGAGGATCTGAACTGCTTTGGGCCACTGTTTGTTGATGGAAGTGTGGTCTACCGGTCACCAGCATTGGAATCACTTGGGGAGCTTGCTGTACCTCCCAGGCTTCATCAACACGCCCTATCCAGGAATATTCTGGTTCAGTCAGTTAAGGGTGAGAGGGTTTGAGGTCTAGGAATTTGGATTTTGAACAGCCACCCAAGGGATTCTTATTTACAATAAATCTTGAGAATCACTGCCTTAGGGCTCTCTCTCCCAGGAGCAGGCTATTCCAAAGGATTTGTTATGTTGAAATTTGCTCTGTGGAACATGGGCCTATTTTTCAGGCCCCTGCCCCTTGGTATCATTGTCTTGGGTGAAAATGCCTGCTTTGATGGATTCCATTTCTTCTGGATGTAAGGAAGGCTGGGCTTCTTTGCAACTTTATCCACCCTCAGGGGTCGCAGAGAGAGAGGAGGGAGGCCTGCTAGGGAAGAGGTGGCCTGCTCCAGCACTAAACTTGTCACCATCTACGGCCTATGGTAGTTTCTGTTTCCACTGGAAACTCATTGAGCATTCTAGCACTATTTATGTTTTTGGTGTAATATATAAAAACAGCAATTCAGGGGACTTCCCCGTGGTTCAGTGGTAAAGAATCCGCCTTCCAATGCAGGGGACGCGGGTTCGATCCCTGGTCAGGGAACTAAGATCCCACATGCCGTGGGGCAACTAAGCCCTTGCGCCAAAACTACCGAGCCCGTGCACCTCAACTAGAGAGACCATGCGCCCTGGAGCCCACACGCCACAACTACAGAACCCACGTACTCTGGAGCCCGTGCGTCACAACTAGAGAGAGAAAACCTACACGTCACAACTAGAGAGAAGCCCGCGCGCTGCAATGAAAGATCCCGCATGCTGCAACGAAGATCTCAGGTGCTGCGACTAAGACCCGACGCAGCCAAAAAAAAACCCCACGGCAATTCAATGAAATTGAGCAAAGATTTATTGAGTAGCTGCGGAGTCTAAGGTGTCATGCCAAGGGGGACGGCATATGTAAGTAAAACAGTTTCCAGCCTTCATCCAAGGGGCTGTGTTCTAATGCTGTCCTCAGTCCTGACTCACAACTCTGGCGGTCTGAGCCTGTCCTGTGATAGGGTCTTCTACAGAGGGAAGTCAAAACAAAGCGCTCCGGGAATGTCGTGATGGAAACAGTTCATCCCAGTTAGGCAAAAGGCTTCTTTGGGGAAGTGGTCCAGGGAAGTGGCTTTCAGCCTTGCCTGTGTTTTAGAATAACTGGGGAGAATTTTTTAAAAATCTTAATATCGAAGCCATACCCCACAGCAATCAAATCAGAATTTTTGGAGTTTGATCACAGGCATCAGTATTTTTTAAGGCTCCCTACATGATTTTCCTGTGCAGCCAAGGCTGAGAGCCCCTGCTATAGAAAGAAGGGCAAATCGGCTGTCATTGGGATGAGGGATAGGCAGAGGCGGAAAGGTATTCCAAGCATGAACAGAGGCCTAGAGGCAACAAAGTGAAAGCTCTAGCTGGAGAATGCTGCTCAGTGGGGTGTGATTGGAGCACAGGACTCCTGGAGTGAGTGGGGAGGGAAATTATGCTAATTAGGTAGGGTTGGATTAAAGTGTTCTCCCGAGGAATTGGGAGACTTCATGTCTTTGCACTGTGCTTGGAACTCCCACTCACCTCCTGTTAACATGGAGGATGAGGCCCTGGGAACTTGTTGCTGCCCCAGGTACCGGTTGGTCAGGGCAGGTAACATGAGGCATGCTCAATTAGTTCCCTTTGCAAGGCTTTTTGCCTTAGACCATCCATCTCAAGCTCGTGCCAGGCTTAGCACTTTCTCTTGGTGTCTGTTGTTTGCCATTTTTCTTTATAAAAGCAAACTGAAGGTAACTTGGGGTCAGTGTGGTAGGAAGGTATTGATGTTAGGCAAGAACATGGCAATATTTTTCGTCTTTTTGCTGGGATCCTGTGAGCATGTTGTGGGAGAGTTGATGGGCATACTGGGGGCAGATGTTTGCAAGTAAAAGTGTGTATGTTTCTGTGTTCTTGCAGCTGCATTCATTTTGTGTCCGATTCCACTGAGGCCTGGTACTTTATCTGCTTAATGCTGTTTCCGGGAAGTTAATTTGCAGGTGCTATAAATATGCACGGTTCATATAATTCATTTATTCTTTCTCCCTCGAAGCCTCTCCTCTTTATTAGGCACTTTGCATTTGTCTGTTTGGTGCCTGTATTTTTTTTTTTTTTTTAATGATGATTTTTATTTTTTTTTATTTTTTTAAAAATTATTTATTTATTTATTTGTTTATTTATTTTTGGCTGTGTTGGGTCTTCGTTTCTGTGCGAGGGCTTTCTCTAGTTGTGGCAAGTGGGGGCCCCTCTTCATCACGGTGCGCGGGCCTCTCATTATCGCGGCCTCTCTTGTTGCGGAGCACAGGCTCCAGACGCGCAGGCTCAGTGATTGTGGCTCACGGGCCCAGTTGCTCCGCGGCATGTGGGATCTTCCCAGACCAGGGCTCGAACCCGTGTCCCCTGCATTGGCAGGTAGATTCTCAACCACTGCGCCACCAGGGAAGCCCGGTGCCTGTATTTTTTATGCCACTATTTTGATAGTAACATTACAGGTAAAGCCACTCAATTACGTAGGACTCTTTCTGTGCTTCGGGCAGGTGCATCTGTGCAGCCCAGGGGGAGGTCCATGTTTCAAGGTTTTGTTTCTCGTTACAGATAGAAAAACCAGGAGAGTTCAAGAGAGAGCTCATTTTCTTTCATTATTAGCGAGGAGACTATGCATTCACAAACAAAAACCTTAAAATAGTTCATAAAATAGTGCCACTCATGTACCCACCCTTCCATTCATCTGTTGACCCTCCCTGCCATCCACCTATCCATTTAGAGAAGGTAGTACAATATAGTAGTTGAGAATAACAGACTCTGGAGCCAGTCTGCTTGAGTTGAAATGGTGGCTCCTCCACTTGTTTAATCTTTTTTTGTCATCTTTAAAATGGATATAGTAACAATCTCATAGAGTTGTGATGATTAAGGGATTAATGTCCATAAAGTGCTTAGAAAGTGCCTGGGCATAGGGAAGTTCTAAGTTTGCTGCTGCTGTTATTATTATGGTTGCTGTTATTAATCATGGCAAATAAAATGTATTGGCAGATGAATTTGGTCCATTGGCTTCCAGTTTTGTGATCTTAGAATTTATACAGAGGAAAAAAGTTTGGAAAGGGAGTTTGGGCTGGATCATGGAGGGCCTTGATTCCAGATTTTAAGATCTGTAAACAGTGAGAAGGCCTTCCGGTTTCGGTCTTGGTAAGAGACGTCCATCAGAAAGTTATTCTCGCACCTTTGCACAAAATAAATCATTTGCAGAATTAGAACAATTAGGGGACTATTTTAATGGTCCAAGGTACAATAAAATGAATGAGAGTAGTGACAACAGAAATTGAGACTTGGCAGTGGGACACGAAAGGTTCTTTCTGTGGTTAGATTCTCTTGTACTTGGCTTGGGAAGGGAAGATGGGAAATTAATTTGGAACCAAAAATTTTGGTGAATTGATGCCCTCCATCTCCACCCTTGATGAGATGGGAAATTGTTATGTACGTATCATTACTGGTTATTGGAGGCAGAGGGGCTAGTGCCATTCTGTTCTGTGCTTTTACATGGCTCATTATCAACAGGACGCAATTAGCTCTTGAAGGGTGCCTGCCTGTTCTCCTCTCCACCTAATTACTGTGTGGAGCTTGGGTTCATGCACAAAGTTACCTTGATTACACAGTAAGTTTATGGAGCTGTAAATGTTCGTACACTACTTGGAGAAGGCCCTTCAGACTTTAACATTCAGGGCTGCTGTGGGTGGGCTGAGAACAGCCGTGATGGATATGTTTTCCAGATTCCATGGTGTGACGCCTTAGGTTTTCTATCCCTGTTCAAGTCTTCTCTTCTTCCACAATCGATAGACAATGCAGTGAAAAGATGTAACCTAACCGAAGATAGATGGAGTGGACCAGAAGTTGAAAATAGGGAAGAGACTGCACAGTCCTGCAGTCTGTCCCAGAATCAGACATTTTTGTGGCGTGATCTGGAAGAAGAAAAACATTTATGGCCAAACCTCACTAAATTGAACAATTGTGGGGATGGTGCAGACAGATTTGTGGGGTAGTTGGAAAGAAATGCAGTTCTATTATTTTTAGTTATAGACTGGTAACTTGAGCAAGGGCAATGAGGTATTGCCCAGCAGTACTTTTTTTGTTGGGGGGATTGGCCTTCATGTATAATTCGGAGTATCAGTCATTAATATTAAATATCTTTGATTATTTTCCTCTCTTTGATGGTGTGATCATGTCTGTATGATCTCATTTATGCTCTCATTTGCCCTGATAGCAGACTCTTTATGTTTGCAGTAAAACTTCCTTCAGCCTAACTTGAGTCTAGATTGCCCTAGAAGCTTTGAATTAACTACGGTACGTCTGAATGTGGAGGGTTTTTATTGAGAGGATGCAGTGGAATCACATGTGAGAAGTGCTTAGTGAACAGATACGAGTTCGTTTACTCCCTCTTTCCACTTTGAATGAGGGAGTGGCTAAGTTTCAAGTTTTGGGATACTGCTTTCTTACCTCCACCCCTAGAGAGTAACCTTGTAGGGGAGATGTTCTGGGACCTAGGGATGGTTGTGAGTGGGAGGTGGGGAGGAGTATTACCCAGAGCCCAGGTGTCCCTGCCGTCTCGTCTAGAGATCAGTGGTTCTCAAACTGCCATGTGCCTGAGAATCATCCTCCCCCTGTTTCCCCAAGGGATGGGGTCAGACTTCACAGATCTTGAGGTGCTGCTCTCTTGCAGAGATTAGGTATACAAATCCTGAATCCAAACCTGGACTGCTGTGCTCCCCCAGTGCCCACTCAGCATTCCTGGGCTGGTAGGAAGGCAGATGTTTCCTCAGCAGAGATGTGAAGCTCTTGCCTTCTTTTTTTGTCCTTTTAAATTCACACTGAAGAGAGTATTAGATATGCAGCAAAGCAGGAAGGAAAACTGACCTTGCCTGTCTCCAGAGTCTGAGGGAGATAAAGGAAGTGCCTGACTTGGAGGCAGCTGGAGATCTGTGGTGTTCCAGAAGACCTCAACTCTCAAATGGGCTCTTGGCAGCCTCACTGATAATCACAGTGTGATCGCTACTGGGCTTCCTTATTTAAGATGCTCTTAGATTTTCTTTTCTAACAGTATAAGGTTATGTCTTCACCAGCTCCTCAAATTTAAAAAAAAGAAACAGAGGGAGGCAAAACAAATCCCAGAACATTTTTTTTCCTCTTTCTAAAGGTTGCAAACATAAATCATATTTAGAACAATGAATGGAACTTATTTTTTATCTTCAGAAAGCTGGGCCTCTGGCATCTTAAAAAGTCTCTTTATTTTAGAAAGGAAGGAGACTGGTAAAGCGGAAGGGCTATGCTCCCGGGATCAGGAGACTCGGCTTTGCCACCAGCTGCCTGGGGCTACTTGGCCAGAACCGGTCTCCACTTTGAGCCATTTTCCCTCTCTATAAAATGTGGGGGCCATCAAGCTATTTCAGTGAGAATGCTTTACGATTCTAGTGATGGGCTCAACGCCTGCATCATAGACAGTTTGTAGATTTTGTCGCCCTATTTCGAATTTGTGAGGTATAGTGTCTACCATCTATCTTTGTTGCACTCGGGGTGTCTCTTCACTAGTGTTTCATAAAATTGTGGTGAGTTAGTGCTGGGGGGACCTTACGAGAACAGGTGGTTCACCCTGTGTTCATTTTACACAGGAGACACATGGATACCCCAACTTGCTTTCCCTAAGGTTGGGGCATCATTTGGGGTCTTTTCACCTTTCTCTTCGGTGTGTTTTAAGACGTTGTGTTGCCCCCTCACCAAGGTGTTATCTTTCAATTCCATATTCCTTCCATTTTCCCTGGGACACTGGAGTATTCAGCTGCAGTTTTGGGCAAAAGTACTCCTGTGGCCTCCCATGTTTTAAAAATTATAAACTCCTTGTAAGAAGAATTTGATCATATTTGAAGAATTTGATCATATCATGCTAATATATTTACACACTTTACAGATGTATTAGGTTATAAAATATATATGTTAGAAATTACATAAGAATGGTATGAGAAATAATTATAAATAGAAGCTCTGATTTTTTCTCAGTGCCCCAGTGTATCAGTTTATACCTTCTGTGGAGTGTGAACTTGCTTTGAGGACCACTGATCCCAGACCATGGTGGGCTTAGAGTTTAGACTGCCAGCTATGCAGTTTCCTGTGGCACTTGTCAAAAATACTAATTCTGGTACCTCAACCCAGACCACTGAATAGAACATCTCCTGGTAGGACCTGGGAGTCTGCATTTTCAGCCAGTTCTCCTGGTGCCCCTGAGCCAGTTTTGGCAACCGCTGTTAGAGACAAGCAGAAGATATATCATTTGTAGTACCTATAAACTGCATAAGCGTACATGGAATTTCTCAAAACCCCTTCAGGATTCTCTAGGTGCTTTTTTGGTTTGTAACTCCAAATATTTGCTATTGTACCTCAGTTTTTTTCTCATTAGAAATCTAAATATTATTGGAAACCTAAAGATAATGAAAAATTAGACAATCAACCTTTACCAAAGTAGATTTAAGGGTTGTTTTTAATAACTTATGTGTCTATAACTGTATGTTTGAAAGGACAGTTCAGTATCCTAGTTATTGAGCATGTACTCTCAAACATTCAAATAAAATCAGTGTCAGATAAACATGTAACAGGAAATTTGTTTCTAACTATACACTCCAGGTCAGCCTGCTCCCAGCTGCCTTGTGGATGTCAGGGTTATCTGTTCCTGTATCAGCTTTGGGAAAGCTCCTACACAAAGTTCTAAGTCGCAAGAGTGCAGGCCATTTGAGAACGTGTGATAATTAAGATTCAGCAACTAGACTAAGGCTGAATGAATAGAAATCAGAGCAGCAGTTGAGCTGGTGGGAGTGAGTAAGCCATAATTATATCTGGGGTCACCAGATATATCCCTGGTGTAGAATTCCAAAGCAGCCCCTCCTTTTGCTGTCTTCTCCTACCCTGAGATTTGGCCAGTTATCCCTAACCAAATTTGGTCTCACCGCTGGGGTGAGATTGTGAAGCTACTTTTGCGCACATATTGTGATTTGGTATTTTAAAAAATGTTCACTTCCCTGCCAGCCTCAGTTCAGTCTTTTAGTCTCTCTTGCAGTAAGTGTGCCAAAGGTCAGGAATTCTGGCAGTTTGATTCAGCTCTGCTCCCCTGATAGCAGCTAGCACAGGCCTTGGGACATAGAGCCTCCTGACATGAACTGATGCAAGTATCAGTGATTCAGAAGGTCCCACATGGTGGAGTCTCTGCCCACTTATTCAGCCACAAACAGGTCTTGTAGCTCTCCTGGCTCCTCCCTGCACTTTTCCTGGAAAGGGCTCTGTTGTTGTTTCTGAGCCTTCCCATTTGTTTCTATTCTCTCTGTCTGAAGTACTTCCAACCCCCTCACCTTTTTGCTTGGCTAATTCCTACTTATCTTTTAGATAAATAGTTACAATTGACACTTCTTTTGGTCTTCCTAAACTAGGATAGGTATCCCTGCTGTGTGCTTCCATGGTCCCCTCACTTCCCCTAGAATAACTTTTATCATAGTTTTTGGTTCTTACTTACTAATTGTTATCCCCTAGACTAGAGTCTGCTCCACCAGGACGAGGATTCTAGTCTTCTTGCTCATCATTGTTTCCTCATTGCAAAGTGTAAGGTATGTGACATGGTAGGTTCTCAATCAACATTTCTTGACTGACTAAAGTAAGTACATAATAAAACAATATATGTCAGTTAATGGGGTTATTGGTAAGGATATACTTGTCAATTTTAGTAGTGGTAATTAACACTGCTAGGTTTAACTGCTGGGTTTTATGAGAAAGAATGATTAAAAGTAAATAGAAGGGAAATGGAACTTATGACCAAAAGGTTTTATGTGCCTGTTGATGCCTACTGCTGGGCAAAACTTTCTGCAAATAAAGCAGAGTACCTTGATGGACTTAATTTACATACTATAAAATATAAAAAAATTAAAGACATTACTATGCAATATGGTATTTACTATACTATGTACAATCTGTAAAAAAAACACTTAGGTGTCAGTACCAACATGCATTCATTCATTTATTCATTCACTCAGCAGGTTTATTCTTTGTATATGTGCCAGACACTATTCTAGATGCTTAGGACCCAATGGTGAACAAAACGTACAACATCTGTCCCAAAGGAACATACATTCTAGTGGTGGAGACAGTCATTAAAGAAAGTAAATAATCTAGAATATTAGAAGCTGGTAAGTGCCATGGAGAAAAAGGAAGGAGGAAAGGGACACAGGAAATGCTACCGTGTGTTTTGGGGGTGGTGGTGGATGCAATTTTAGATTCAATGGCCAAGACAAGAGTCACTGAGAAGATGGCTCTTGAGTAATGATCTGAAATGGGGTGAGGAAGTGAGCTGGGCAGGTATCTGCAAGAGAAGAGAGGTGCGGAGGCCACGAGGTGAGATGGTATGCTTGGCTCTTTGGAATGTGCTCACCATCCTTCATGTTTATTACATTAACCAGACCAGCATGTTGGGATCAAAGTGAACTGTTTATCAGAATCTGTATATGTTTCCTGTCTTTGGACAGCTGCCCTAGCTAATCCTTAGCCTGAATATGTACTTTAAGGGTAGTGGATTTATTTCTTTTTACAAAGTTTGTTTGATAGAAAAGGCCCTACAGAAGCCTTTCTTTTTCCTTTTGTGGGTCAGAATTCCTGCTTTATTATCTGTGCTTACTCTCTAAGCTCTAGTCTGTGGCGGAACCACCTCTCTGAGAGCTTGTATTCCTTGAGGGCAGGGTACATTTCTTGTTTAGCTAGTTTACACAAGTCTTATCAGCTGTCCCCTGCATGGGGACCTGATAAGTTATTTTGGCTGATAATGGAAGGGCTTTTCTGTGTACTTCTGTCCCCCCTTGATGGCTTCCTTATCTGTTCTCCTGTAGCACTGTGAACTCATTTCATTACTTAATGAAATTTTATCTTATGTTATTGCTTATTTTGTGCAGCTGTCTTATCTGTCCAACTAGAGAGGAACTTGCATTTTCTTTCTCAACCTTGGAGTGCTGGCTCATAGTGGATATGCTATGTATACATCACTGGTTGCTGTTGATCAAAGTGCTTGTCCCTTTTGGATGAGTGAACCAATATCTTACTTTTCCAGTGTTTTATTTATTTTTTTTTGGTTTACAGTCTATATCTTGAGTTCAGTTCTACTTAGGACTTGGCCTGGGTACACTGCTGGAGAGCCCAGGGGAATAGTATAGTTATTAAGGGAGAAATCCTTTGTGAATTCTTAAATCTTCCAATGTAAAGATTTTTGGTTTATAGTGGTTTTCTGCAGATTGACAGTTCTTCCGAGAACCTCTGTTGACTGTTCATGACAGACACGTTGTAAATTAATTGTTCTTTTAAATTTCATTGACATTTTCTTTCTCACTTGGTGGTCATTTCCTCAAAAATATTTGCTCACTCCAAGGCAGTTACTATAATGCCTAATAAAAGAGAATGAAAAAAGCCAGGTTCAGCTGTGGGTGCTGGTCTGGGCAGTTTCTAGCTCCTCCCACAATGGTGGGCAATAATCAGATCTGTGTCTCAGCAGAATTATAAATGACTGCATTTTATGGCTCTCCTTAGGAATTGCTTTGCTTGGAATACTGTAGTTGAAACTGCTGATGTACTGTGCACTGTTTTCTGTTGGCAGTCTACTGTGAATGGCACCAACTGGAGATAACTCTTGAATAAATACTGCCACTTATTACATGTGGTCGCTGGTCCCCCTCAGCAGACTGTGCATGTGACTTTGAGGAGGTCATCCAGGAGCCCCTGATGTCCACCAGTGTATCACCACTCACTGGATATGCTTCCTTATAGAGTGACTTTTTGGATTGCTTTTCTGGAAACCTCTGTGTCCCGATCCATCTCTGTTTCCTCTGCCCATACATGAAAGTCCATATAGTTGTTGATAGTTATGGAAAATACAACCTGAAGACTTGCAGTCAAACAATAAATCCCTGTCTGCCCATGCCAGTCAGTACGTAACCTGTAAGCTAGTTAAACTCAGCATCTCACAGGTGTTCCTAGGGAGGAACACAGTGTCACACACTCGTTTCTTTGGGGCTATTAACATTTTTCAGAGCTCTTTAAATTTCATTTTCCAGTGACACCATATTAAACAGGGAAATAGGAGGGAAGGAGATGGGAGTTTTGCTGATGGATGGACCTGGCAATCATAATGCATACACACGGGGACACACACACACAGACCCCTGTAGTTTACTCTAGGTGGAGTTTCACAGCAGTGTTGCACGTGTCTTCTGTGGGGAGTTAGAGCTTTCAGTCCTCATCATATGAAACTTCCCATACCTTTGATGTTGCATTAGAGCTCATTTTTGATTTCTGCAGCATGTCAGAGAATTACCTCACTTGGTTCCTGGTGTGGCTCTGAAATGCTGAGTTTAGGGTGGATTTGAAGTGTCACTTTGGTCCTTACTTTGCAAAAGTCAGTGAAGAGTTGCCATGATAATTAATCCTATAATGCCTTTAATGAAGATTTAAATCATCATTCTCCTGATCTATTAGTTTTATTCCTTGTTGAGAGCCAAAATATAGGAGGATCATGGGCTCACAGTTACATGGATGGTGACAGACCTGGGTTGTTGTTGAGAATTGCAGATTTTGTCGTCACATGTGTCATGTCTTGAGTTGTAGCATCTTTGGGTTCCATCAGCTTCACCTGGGAACTTGTTTGAAATGCAGATTTTCAAGGCCCCATCTAGATTTCCTGGGGGCGGGGGTGGGGGTGGGAGGAAGCCAGCAATCTGTGTCTTAATAAGCCCTCCCAAGATTCTGATGCACACTCAAGTTTAAGAATCACTGAACCAGGGGGGAGTTGCTTTCCTTTCAGTCTCTTGAGCTTGCAGCAGTTAATATTTTAGCTTTTATATGAGGGAGGACAGTTACGTCTTCCTTTAAACTCTTCCTTGGTGCAGTTGATTGTCAGATGCAGAATGCTGACGTGAGGATGGATTGTGAATATGACCCACTGTGGCAGTGTTTACAGCCTCCGCCCAGTGCTCTGTGGACTTAATTAAGTAGCACCTTTGGTAATAGGTAGATAAATTTACAAGGATGTTGTGAGGTTGCATGGCAAGACTTTCAGAACACACCAACTTTATGTTTGTGGCAAGTGCTTTGTCCAGTGTTGGCATTTTTGAAATCATCCTTTAACTCTGTCCCCAGCCCAGAAATTTCCTTGTGAGAACTATATTTACTTTAGACAGACTGCTATGGTGGGAGATAGTCAGAAGGAGGGGACAAATAATGCAGAAAAGCAGACTTTCTTTGTATTTCTTGCTGAGAAGAAAAAAATTCCAGTGAGGAGCTAAAGAGGCTTCATATCTTGAGTGAGGCAAATGATCACAGTAGGATGGTAGAGGAATAGAGTGCAACTGTAAGAAAATACCCAACTATATGGAGACAAGAAAATATGTGGGGGAAAAGAATATGAAAAAGAAACAATGCAAATTCTTCTGCGTGATTTTTGCAAATCTTTGTAAAGATGGAACCAAGCAACCTAGGGAATCAGGTAGGTAATCATCCTAAAAATTACAGTAGCGATGAACTCTTTCCTTCTGAGACAGGTACAGGAATCAGAGCCAACTTTTATTTCCCTTAGGAAATGTAGATGTGATGCCCCCAGTGAGCACTGAGTTAATATTGGATGATAGTATTCCAGCAACTGGGACAAAGATAGTTTTCTTTTTCCTGACTGATTCTAACCAAGGTCTTTCACTAGCTTCAAAACCACAGAAGAAAGACAAGAGTATGAGGATAAAATTCAGAAATTTTGCTTTTTCTTAGGATATTCATCTAAAGGTTTAATAGAAGATGATGTTAGAATGGAATATAGTAATAGCTTATATTTGTTGCTTCCATGTATGAGACATTGTTCTAAGGGTTTTACAAGTATTGGACCATTACTCCTTACACAGTGTTATGAGCTAGGTTCTATTATCTTCATTTTATAAGTTGAGGAAACTGAGGCACAGATAGAAGTTAGTTCACCCAAGGTCACACAGCTAGTAAATGGGATTTAAGCCCAAGCAGATTCATTCCAGAGCCCTTGCCTTGTACTGTCATACTCATCTGTGGGCTCCTTCTTCCTTATGATTTCAAGTAAAGAATTGTCATGGATTAGCTTTTTACTACAGTAAAAGTGCTTGTTTGTCAGACCCTTCATCATATTTGGTCCTAGGAAAAGAACTCTTTGACCTTATTGAGGGAGTTTTTTGTGTTTTTGTTTTTGTTTTGCATTTAACATCTGATCAGGAAGTATTTGTTGTGTAATATTATTACACCACTGAGTGTAGATTTTAGGTGGAAACTTAAAATATTTATAGCAAGTGGTGGCCGACTTGCTCGTATGATGTTTAGTTTACTGGACCTCATGTTGCCTCCCTGAAGCTTAAATGATATAGTGGCTGCACAGGGGTATCATGGAAACGAAATGTCGTAAGTGTAATGAGCTCAAATAAGATGAGCAGAGTCTAATGTGTTTTTTTAAAGTTGTTGTTTTCCTCCTTTTAACAAAGATGACACCAAATTGGAAACATCTGGATTATGTCACTATGGGTATTTAATTATTTTTTATTATAAATCACCAAGATCAAGATTTAAGATGCTGATTTCTAGTTATATTAGTTATGTATGGCTATGTATAAAATTACCTCAAAACTTACCTACTTAAAAGAGCAAACATTTACTATCTCATAGTTTCTGTGGGTCAGGTATTCCTGAGTGGTTCTTGCTCAGGTACTTTCATGAGATTGCAGTAGATGCTGGTTGGGACGGGTATCACCTAAATGACTGGAGCTGGAGAACCCACTTTTAAGATGGCGCACTCACATGGCTTTTGGCAGGAGGCCTCAGTTTCTTACCACATGGACTTCTCCAAAGTGACCTCTTGACATGACAGCTGGTTTTCCCAGAGTGAATGATTCAAGACAGAGACAAATGACCTAATCATGCAAGTCATAACTGTCACTTCTGCCACATTCTGTTAGTCAGAAGGGAGTCACTAAATACAGCCTGCATTCAAGGGAATTAAGCTACCTTGTGAAGGGAGGAGTATTAAAGAATTTATGGACATATTTTAATCATCACACCAGGCATGACTCCATACCTACTAAATCAGACTCTCTGGGTATGGTAATTTGCATTTTTAACAGACTCCCCCAGACGATTTCTATGCACACTTAAAGAACAACTAGGTAGGTGTTCAGGTGATATTTGTTGGGTGATTCAGTCTGGAAGTAAATGGATAGTATAATGTCACTATTCTGGTTTATTTAAGAAGCCAGATATATTTTTCATGTTAGTGTTCTAAATTTAGTGTTCTAAATAGTTAAGGTGTATGCTTAGGCACTAAGTCTGGTACTTAACTAGGTAATATAGTGAACGACGTATTTCCTTAGATTTTACTTTATCTGAAAAGACCTTTAGCTTTCATTCTGTCACTCAGATGAGCCCTCCTCTAATTTAGCCTGTGGTGTCTGAGCAGCTACCCTCAGTATATACACATAGCCAGAGGAGGAACTTCAGCTCACAGTTATAAAGAAATTAAGTATATGGCTAGGTAGGACAAGGCAAAAGGGTATCCTGGGGTTTTTGTTTCAGGATCTAGGGAGCTGGGCAAAATGTCTGATGATCCTTATTGGCTCACTGGCTTCTGCAGCTGCATGCTTTCTGTTAGGAGAGAGAGGGGTACAAAACCAGGGGGTCGCAAAGAACAGTCAGATGGCTTCTGGAGCCCCTCTAACCTGGACTTCACTCCCTCTTAGATGTTAAAGGCTTTCAGTGGACAATCAGGCCCCCTTCTCCATCATAGCCATCATTTTCTTACCTTCCCATCAACATAAGTCCTCTGAATCCTTGCCTACAAGGAATGCAGCTAGTTATTTCAGAGTGGAGGGTGCACATCATGGAAATACATGACTCCTCTTCAAATCTATACACCAACCACCCATCTTCTTCTCTCCCTGCCCCTAATGAAAGAAGGCAGATAAATACAGATGCTCAGAACCCTAGTCTCACATTTCATCTGAAATTCCTTGATTGGTAGAAGCACACAATTAGGGGATAAAAACCCCAGAGAGGAAATAACACAGCGATGCCTGTAAAGAGAGGCCTTTTCAGCATAAGTGAGCATTGCACCCAGAGTCTGTGATCACACACTGGAACGGCCATATGATAGAGCTGACATGGCCCACTAGGTACAACAGATTGTTCTGCTTGTAACCAATCAATACCGCAATTAACAAATATTTATTGAACACCTAGGAAGCACCCTGGTTCACATGGCCCTCATCAGCTACTTTTAAGAGTAATGCAGAACCTCCTAACCTGTCTGTCTGCCTTCAGGCTTGCCTCTGCCCCAGTTAAATCAGTTCTGTACATTGAAACCAGAGTGAATTTTCCTAAAATATACAAACTTGACCAGGTCATTGACTTACTTAAAATGCTGTGGTTGATGATCAGCATCCAGATAAAGCCCATACTCCCTAGCACAACTTAAGAGATAAGTCATAATCTGGCTCCTGCCTGACTCTGCTTCCCCACTGCTGCTTCTCCATATACGTTCTAGCCTCCAGACACTCCCCACTCCACGTGCCCCCAACATGCCTGCCTTTATGGTGCCGTATAAGAGTGGATAAGGGAGGGAGGGGCAAGATGGCGGAAGAGTAAGACGCGGAGATCACCTTCCTCCCCACAGATACATGAGAAATACATCTACACGTGGAACTGCTCCTACAGAACACCCACTGAACGCTGGCAGAAGACGTCAGACCTCCCAAAAGGCAAGAAAATCCCCACGTACTTGGGTAGGGCAAAAGAAAAAAGAAATAACAGAGACAAAAGAATAGGGACGGGACCTGCACCAGTGGGAGGGAGCTGTGAAGGAGGAAAGGTTTCCACGCACTAGGAAGCCCCTTCGTGGGCAGAGACTGCGGGTAGCACAGGGGGGAAGCTTCGGAGCCACGGAGGAGAGCGCAGCCACATTGGTGCGGAGGGCAAAGCGGAGATTCCCGCACAGAGGAGCGGTGCCGACCAGCACTCACCAGCCCGAGAGGCTTGTCTGCTCAGCCGCCGGGGTGGGCGGGGCCTGGGAGCTGGGGCTCGGGCTTCGGTGCTAGCCGGGAGGGAGTCCGGGAAAAAGACTGCAGCTGCCAAAGAGGCAAGAGAATTTTTCTTGCCTCTTTGTTTCGCGGCGCGCAAGGAGAGGGGATTCAGAGCGCCGCCTAAACGAGCTCCAGAGACGGGCGCGAGCCGCGGCTATCAGCGCGGATCCCACAGCAACAGGGACGCAGAGGGAAAAACGGAGAGATTCCCGCACAGAGGCTCGGCGCCGAGCAGCACTCACCAGCCCGAGAGGCTTGTCTGCTCACCCGCCGGGGCGGGCGGGGGCTGGGAGCTGAGGCGCGGGCTTCGGTCGGATCCCAGGGAGAGGACTGGGGTTGGCTGCGTGAACACAGCCTGAAGGGTCTAGCGCACCACAACTAGCCGGGAGGGTGCACGAGAAAAAGTCTGCAGCTGCCGAAGAGGCAGGAGACTTTTTCTTGCCTCTTTGTTTCGCGGCGTGCAAGGAGAGGGGATTCAGAGCGCCACTTAAACGAACTCCAGAGACGGGCGCGAGCCGCGGCTATCAGCGCGGACCCCAGAGACGGGCATGAGACGCTAAGGCTGCTGCTGCCGCCACCAAACAGCCTGTGGGCGAGCACAGGTCATTCTCCACACCGCCCCTCCCGGGAGCCTGTGCAGCCCGCCACGGCCAGGCTCCCGTAATCCGAGGACAACTTCCCCGGGAGAGCGCACGGCGCGCCTCAGGCTGCTGCAACGTCACGCCGGCTTCTGCCGCCGCAGGCTCGCCCCGCCTCCTCCGTACCGCTCCCTCCCCCCGGCCTGGCTGAGCCAGAGCCCCCGAATCAGCTGCTCCTTTAACCCCGTTCTGTCTGGACGGGGAACAGACGCCCTCAGGGGACCTACATGCAGAGGCGGGTCCAAATCCAAAGCTGAACCCCGGGAGCTGTACGAACAAAGAAGAGAAAGGGAAATCTCTCCCAGCAGCCTCAGAAGCAGCGGATTAAAGCTCCACAAACAACTTGATGTGCCTGCATCTGTTGAATACCTGAATAGACAACGAATCATCCCAAATTTAGGAGATGGACTTTGGGAGCAGGATATATTAACTTTTCCCCTTTTCCTTTTTTTTGTGAGTGTAGATGTGTATGCTTCTGGGTGAGATTTTGTCTGTATAGCTTTGCTCTCACCGTTAGTCCTAGGGTTAGGTCCGTCCGTTTTTTTTTTTTTTTTTTTTGGCTTAAAAAAATTTTTTTTCCCTAATAAATGTTTTCTTAATAATTTTTTCCTTATTTTCTATTTTTAAAAAAATTTTTAATAAGTTTTTTCATATTTTTTATTTTAAAAAAATTAAAAAATTTTTTTCTTAATAAATTTTTTCTAAATAATTTTTTTCTTATTTTTAGTATAAAAAATTAATAAATCTATTTTTGAAAATTAAAAAAAAATTTTTTTTCTTAATAAATTTACTCTTAATAATTTTTTTTCTTATTTTTTATTATAATTGCTTTATTTTATTTTATTTTATCCTCTTTTTTTCTTTCTTTCCATTTTTTCTCCCTTTTATTCTGAGCCGTGTGGATGAAAGGCTCTTGGTGCTCCAGCCAGGCATCAGGGCTGTGCCTCTGAGGTGGGAGAGCCAACTTCAGGACACTGGTCCACAAGAGACCTCCCAGCTCCACGTAATACGAAACGGCGAAAATCTCTCACAGATCTCCATCTCAACATCAAGACCCAGCTTCACTCAACGACCAGCAAGCTACAGTGCTGGACACCCTATGCCAAACAACTAGCAAGAGAGGAACACAGCCCCATCCATTAACAGAGAGGCTGCCTAAAATCATAATAAGGCCACAGACACCCCAAAACACACCACCAGACGTGGACGAACCCACCAGAAAGACAACATCCAGCCTCATCCACCAGAACACAGGCACTAGTTCCCTCCACCAGGAAACCTACACAACCCACTGAACCAACCTTAGCCACTGGGGACAGATACCAAAAACAACGGGAACTACGAACCTGTAGCCTGTGAAAAGGAGACCCCAAACACAGAAAGATAAGCAAAATGAGAAGACAGAAAAACACACAGCAGATGAAGGAGCAGGGTCAAAACACACCAGACCTAACAAATGAAGAGGAAATAGGTAGTCTACCTGAAAAAGAATTCAGAATAATGATAGTAAGGATGATCCAAAGTCTTGGAAATAGAATAGACAAAATGCAAGAAACATTTAACAAGGACGTAGAAGAACTAAAGAGGAACCAAGAAACGATGACAAGCACAATAAATGAAATTAAAAATACTCTAGATGGGATCAATAGCAGAATAACTGAGGCAGAAGAACGGATAAGTGACCTGGAAGATAAAATGGTGGAAATAACTACTGCAGACCAGAATAAAGAAAAAAGAATGAAAAGAACTGAGGACAGTCTCAGAGACCTCTGGGACAACATTAAACGCACCAACATTCGAATTATAGGGGTCCCAGAAGAAGAAGAGAAAAAGAAAGGGACTGAGAAAATATTTGAAGAGATTATAGTTGAAAACTTCCCTAATATGGGAAAGGAAATAGTTAATCAAGTCCTGGAAGCACAGAGAGTCCCATACAGGATAAATCCAAGGAGAAACACACCAAGACACATATTAATCAAACTATCAAAAATTAAATATAAAGAAAACATATTAAAAGCAGCAAGGGAAAAACAACAGATAACACACAAGGGCATCCCCATAAGGTTAACAGCTGATCTTTCAGCAGAAACGCTGCAAGCCAGAAGGGAGTGGCAGGATATACTTAAAGTGATGAAGGAGAAAAACCTACAACCAAGATTACTCTACCCAGCAAGGATCTCATTCAGATTTGATGGAGAAATTAAAACCTTTACAGACAAGCAAAAGCTGAGAGAGTTCAGCACCACCAAACCAGCTTTACAACAAATGCTAAAGGAACTTCTCTAGGCAAGAAACACAAGAGAAGGAAAACACCTACAATAACAAACCCAAAACATTTAAGAAAATGGGAATAGGAACATACATATCGATAATTACCTTAAATGTAAATGGATTAAATGCTCCCACCAAAAGACACAGACTGGCTGAATGGATACAAAAACAAGACCCATATATATGCTGTCTACAAGAGACCCACTTCAGACCTAGAGACACATACAGACTGAAAGTGAGGGGATGGAAAAAGATATTCCATGCAAATGGAAATCAAAAGAAAGCTGGAGTAGCAATTCTCATATCAGACAAAATAGACTTTAAAATAAAGACAATTACAAGAGACAAAGACGGACACTATATAATGATCAAGGGATCGATCCAAGAGGAAGGTATAACAATTGTAAATATTTATGCACCCAACATAGGAGCACCTCAATACATAAGGCAAATACTAACAGCCATAAAAGGGGAAATCGACAGTAACACAATCATAGTAGGGGACTTTAACACCCCACTTTCACCAATGGACAGATCATCCAAAATGAAAATAAATAAGGAAACACAAGCTTTAAATGATACATTAAACAAGATGGACTTAATTGATATTTATAGGACATTCCACCCAAAAACAACAGAATACACATTTTTCTCAAGTGCTCATGGAACATTCTCCAGGATAGATCATATCTTGGGTTACAAATCAAGCCTTGGTAAATTTAAAAAAATTGAAATCGTATCAAGTATCTTTTCCGACCACAACACTATGAGACTAGATATCAATTACAGGAAAAGATCTGTAAAAAATACAAACACATGGAGGCTACACAATACACTACTTAATAACGAAGTGATCACTGAAGAAATCAAAGGGGAAATCAAAAAATACCTAGAAACAAATGACAATGGAGACACGACGATCCAAAACCTATGGGATGCAGCAAAAGCAGTTCTAAGAGGGAAGTTTATAGCAATACAAGCCTACATCAAGAAACAGGAAACATCTCGAATAAACAACCTAACCTTGCACCTAAAGCAATTAGAGAAAGAAGAACAAAAAAACCCCAAAGCTAGCAGAAGGAAAGAAATCATAAAGATCAGATCAGAAATAAATGAAAAAGAAATGAAGGAAACAATAGCAAAAATCAATGAAACTAAAAGCTGGTTCTTTGAGAAGATAAACAAAATTGATAAACCATTAGCCAGACTCATCAAGAGAAAAAAGGAGAAGACTCAAATTAATAGAATTAGAAATGAAAAAGGAGAAGTAACCACTGACACTGCAGAAATACAAACGATCATAAGAGATTACTACAAGCAACTCTATGCTAATAAACTGGACAACCTGGAAGAAATGGACAGATTCTTACAAATGCACAACCTGCCGAGACTGAACCAGGAAGAAATAGAAAATATGAACAGACCAATCACAAGCACTGAAATTGAAACTGTGATTAAAAATCTTCCAACACACAAAAGCCCAGGACCAGATGGCTTCACAGGCGAATTCTATCAAACATTTAGAGAAGAGCTAACACCTATCCTTCTCAAACTCTTCCAAAATATTGCAGAGGGAGGAACACTCCCCAACTCATTCTACGAGGCCACCATCACCCTGATACCAAAACCAGGCAAAGATGTCACAAAGAAAGAAAACTACAGGCCAATATCACTGATGAACATAGATGCAAAAATCCTCAACAAAATACTAGCAAACAGAATCCAACAGCACATTAAAAGGATCATACACCATGATCAAGTGGGGTTTATTCCAGGAATGCAAGGATTCTTCAATATACGCAAATCAATCAACGTGATACATCATATTAACAAATTGAAGGAGAAAAACCATATGATCATCTCAATAGATGCAGAGAAAGCTTTCGACAAAATTCAACACCCATTTATGATAAAAGTCCTGCAGAAAGTAGGCATAGAGGGAACTTTCCTCAACATAATAAAGGCCGTATATGACAAACCCACAGCCAACATTGTCCTCAATGGTGAAAAACTGAAACCATTTCCACTAAGATCAGGAACAAGACAAGGTTGCCCACTCTCACCACTATTATTCAACATAGTTTTGGAAGTGTTAGCCACAGCAATCAGAGACGAAAAAGAAATAAAAGGAATCCAAATCGGAAAAGAAGAAGTAAAGCTGTCACTGTTTGCAGATGACATGATACTATACATAGAGAATCCAAAAGATGCTACCAGAAAACTACTAGAGCTAATCAATGAATTTGGTAAAGTAGCAGGATACAAAATTAATGCACAGAAATCTCTTGCATTCCTGTATACTAATGATGAAAAATCTGAAAGTGAAATTAAGAAAACACTCCCGTTTACCATTGCAACAAAAAGAATAAAATACCTAGGAATAAACCTACCTAAGGAGACAAAAGACCTGTATGCAGAAAATTATAGGACACTGATGAAAGAAATTAAAGATGATACAAATAGATGGAGAGATATACCATGTTCTTGGATTGGAAGAATAAACATTGTGAAAATGACTCTGCTACCCAAAGCAATCTACAGATTCAATGCAATCCCTATCAAACTACCACTGGCATTTTTCACAGAACTAGAACAAAAAATTTCACAATTTGTATGGAAACACAAAAGACCCCGAATAGCCAAAGCAATCTTGAGAACGAAAAATGGAGCTGGAGGAATCAGGCTCCCTGACTTCAGACTATATTACAAAGCTACAGTAATCAAGACAGTTTGGTACTGGCACAAAAACAGAAATATAGATCAATGGAACAGGATAGAAAGCCCAGAGATAAGCCCACGCACATATGGTCACCTTATCTTTGATAAAGGAGGCAAGCATATACAGTGGAGAAAAGATAGCCTCTTCAATAAGTGGTGCTGGGAAAATTGGACAGGTACATGTAAAAGTATGAAATTAGAACACTCCCTAACACCATACACAAAAATAAACTCAAAATGGATTAAAGACCTAAGTGTAAGGCCAGACACTATCAAACTCTTAGAGGAAAACATAGGCAGAACACTGTATGACATAAGTCACAGCAAGATCCTTTTTGACCCAGGTCCTAGAGAAATGGAAATAAAAACACAAATAAACAAATGGGACCTAATGAAACTTAAAAGCTTTTGCACAGCAAAGGAAACCATAAACAAGACCAAAAGACAACCCTCAGAATGGGAGAAAATATTTGCAAATGAAGCAACAGACAAAGGATTAATCTCCAAGATTTACAAGCAGCTCATGCAGCTCAATAACAAAAAAACAAACAACCCAATCCAAAAATGGGCAGAAGACCTAAATAGACATTTATCCAAAGAAGAGATACAGATTGCCAACAGACACATGAAAGAATGCTCAACATCATTAATCATTAGAGAAATGCAAATCAAAACTACAATGAGGTATCATCTCACACCAGTCAGAATGGCCATCATCAAAAAATCTAGAAACAATAAATGCTGGAGAGGGTGTGGAGAAAAGGGAACACTCTTGCACTGTTGGTGGGAATGTAAATTGATACAGCCACTATGGAGAACAGTATGGAGGTTCCTTAAAAAACTAAAAATAGAACTACCATACGACCCAGCAATCCCACTACTGGGCATATACCCTGAGAAATCCATAATTCAGAAAGAGTCATGTACCAAAATATTCATTGCAGCTCTGTTTACAATAGCCAGGACATGGAAGCAACCTAGGTGTCCATCATCGGATGAATGGATAAAGAAGATGTGGCACATATATACAATGGAATATTACTCAGCCATAAAAAGAAATGAAATGGAGGTGTTTGTAATGAGGTGGATGGAGTTAGAGTCTGTCATACAGAGTGAAGTAAGTCAGAAAGAGAAAAACAAATACAGTATGCTAACACATATATATGGAATCTAAGGGAAAAAAAAAAAAAAAAGAGGTCATGAAGAACCTAGTGGCAAGATGGGAATAAAGACACAGACCTACTAGAGAATGGACTTGAGGATATGGGGAGGGGGAGGGGTGAGATGTGACAGGGTGAGAGAGTGTCATGGACATATATACACTACCAAATGTAAAATAGATAACTAGTGGGAAGCAGCCGCATAGCACAGGGAGATCAGCTCGGTGCTTTGTGACCACCTAGAGGGGTGGGATAGGGAGGGTGGGAGGGAGGGAGATGCAAGAGGGAAGAGATATGGCAACATATGTATATGTGTAACTGATTCACTTTGTTGTAAAGCAGAAGCTAGCACACCATTGTAAAGCAATTATACTTCAATAAAGATGTTTAAAAAAAAAAAAAAAAGAGTGGATAAGGGGGCTTCCCTGGTGGCGCAGTGGTTAAGAATCCGCCTGCCAATGCAGGGGACACAGGTTCGAGCCCTGGTCTGGGAAGATCCCACATGCCGCAGAGCAACTAGGCCTGTGAGCCACAACTACTGAGCCTGCGCGTCTGGAGCTTGTGCTCCGCAACAAGAGAGGCCGCGATAGTGAGAGGCCCGCGCACCGCGAAGAGTGGCCCCCGCTCACCACAACTAGAGAAAGCCCTCGCACAGAAACGAAGACCCAACACAGCCAAAATAAATTAATTAATTAATTAAAAAAAAAAAGTGGATAAGGTAATGGCCTTAGAGCTCAGCTCAGTAGGCTTTGATTCAAGCCACAGCTCTGTGACTTACAAATTGTGTCATCTTGGACAAATTATACTAGACGTTTCTGAGCCTTCAGATTTGTTCCTCATCTACAGAAATAAACTACTAACCTCACAAGATTCTTGTGAAGATTAACTATGATAATATTTAAAATGCTTAGTGCAGTGCGTGGCCCATAACTAAGACTGAATAAATATTGCAGTTGCTGTTATCGATGATGTACGGAAGGCCCCTGGCACATAGTAGCTGTTTAATAGAGGAGAGGCCTTTTCCTCCCTGAACCTTAGTCTCTTCTCTGATCATGAGAAGCCCTAACTCTGACATTCAGAGTCTGATTTGGGGTGGGAGTGGCATTGGTGAAGATAGAGATACAAGTTTTTAAGAGACAGAGAGGAAGTCGGTGGAGGAATTGAGGAGCATAGATTTAAAAAGGATTATGTGTTTCCCCCTGATTTTTCCTCCAGTAGAATATGACTAATAACATCATTCCTTGTGGGGCAGGGAAAGATGGTGGTGAGCTGGGATTCAGAAGAAACTGACAATCTGGCCTTTGTTAGATCATTTGTAAAATGGGTTTGCCATTAGAATTAACTCAGATATTGTGTTTAAAAGTTTTTTGAGGAATAGAAGGCATACTGTGAAATAAGGTGACAATATTATGCTGCCAGTCCTACAATTCACAGCATGTTTAAAATATGTTTTTGAAAGCAACATTTTTATATTTACATACAATTGGTGCTGAAGCATATACCCCCTAGAGATGGAAGTCGCTAGGTGGTTAGGGAGAGTCACACATCCTGGAAGTATCTCTCATGCTTCTCCTCATGCCTTCTGTATCTCTCCTTTGAGAAGAGCTCAACTTTTGCAGTGTTTTTCTGGCCACAGTGCTTTTACTCCACACCACTCTATTACTGTCATAAAAGAGAAATCTGAAGGGCCTCATGGGAAGAATACTTACCATGGACTCATGGAGTTGGGAGGAATTGATTGAAACCTAGAACAGATAAAACTTGACCTAACACTCAGTTTTCCAGTCTGTGATCTGGGGCTGATAACGGCCATGCTGTCCCATCACTGTGAGGTTTAAGAGGCACACGTGGATAGCTAGTGTGTGTCTGGCATGTAATCGAGACACGACAATCTTTTCTTACTTGGGTGCCTGAAATGGTTCCCCAGTGTCCCCTGAATATCCAGCTCCAAAGTCTTCAGTCAAGGAGGGGCCTCCAAAGACGGGCTTCAGGCTCCCCCTTTCTGATCTTATTTGTACCTTATTATCTCTAAGTCATCCCTACCCCCACCCCCAATAATAATTATCCTCCAGACTGAAAAGTCTTTCAGGTGATTTTTCAGTTACTCACAGCCTTTTTCTTCTCCTGTGCCTTTGGCCTTGTTGTGCTGCTATTGGGGATATGTTTCCCAAGCCCGTGGGACATGAAGGTCCTGTTCACCTCATAACTTTTCCCAGTACCACCCGTCCCTACCAGGTGGGATCAATCCTTCATTCCCTGTTCTTCCAATGTATGTTGTTCTACTTCTGTTACAGCTCTTATCACAGTCTGCCTTGTAGTCATTTCTGTGTTTCCCCATCTGGATTCAGAGCCCCTGGAGGGCAAAGACTGTTGTTTTATTTTGTGCTGTTTTTTCTCACCCCCACAGTGCCTGATGCAGTAGGGGTTTAGTAAATACTGCTTGAATCAATGCATGAATGAAATTGTCTCTCCTAGTCCTGTTTGCAATGCTGTAATGCAGACCAGGTGAATGTAGAATTTTGGCTTAGTGGATTTAGTTTAGCATAGGAAGTGAGTTTTCCAAGAAGCAATACTAGCTTTGAAAACAGAAATTGCCTTTAATCTTGTGGAAAACACATGCCAGCCCTCTCCATAGTAGTCTCAATTACAGGAGAGCATTGCGTTACTGTAAAAATACAAATAAATAAACCCATGACAATACAGTGTTTGGGAGATAAAACCACATAAAAGCCATCTTTCCCCAACTCTTCGGCATGGTAATTAGGGTATTTCTGGGAGAAAAAATAAAAAGACACCAGCAAAGAACAAGTGATATTATGTTTAAAAACACTTCTTGCAATTGGCAAGGTGGGAGTAGGGGGTTATATTTTCCATTCAGCACAAATGTTCAGATACCTCCCAGCTTCTGCCAGACCTAATGCTATATTGATTGCACTGCATGATAAATTGGGCACTAGGGTTGCCAAAGATGCCAGGCAGTACCTGGAGGGCAGAAAGTGTCACCCAGAAGGTAGTGCTGTGAAATTTGTCTGTCATACATTACCTGAACATGACATATTCTTCTAAGTGCTGGGTCTCCATTGGCTCAAGCACCCCCTCCGTGAATCCTTTGTTGTGGGCTACAGCTTTACACTGGATTTTGTTTACTGATGACTATTTATTTGACTGTCTGCCTGGCTCTTTTTTACCCTAGGGTTCTGGATCCAGGTTCTTTTGAGAATAGAGTAAGAATGATTTTGTCAGCCACTGAGGGCTAAAACCAGACTTAACAGAACTTCTCATCAGCCACTTCGCATCACCTCCATTTCCAGCACCCTGGGCAGAGCTGCCACCGTCTTTCACCCATTACAGTATTGCAATAGCCTCCCAGCTCTCACCTCTGCCTCCTGCAGAGTATTCTTCACCCAGCAGCCAGAGTGGCCCTTTAGAATGTACTTCAGATCATATCACTCCTCAGTTCAGAATCCTCCAACTAGTCTCCCATTTCACTGAGAATGTAATTCAAAGATTATACTTACTGTGGCCTCCAAGATACTGCATGGTCTGGAGCCTGCTATCTCCCAACTCATCTCCCGATGTCCCTTTCATTAATCCTCTCCGACCCTTGAGCTTTCGTGCTGTTCTTAAACCAAGCCAAGCCTTCCCAGCCTCAGAGCCTTTGCACTATTGTTCTCTTAGCCTGGAACATTCTGTACTCGGATGTACATGTGGCTCGTACCCTTACTTCAGGTCTGCTTACGTGTCACCTTGTTGGGGATGTCCAGTCCACCTGTGTCCCCGGTGCTAGAACAATGCCTGGCATATGGCAAGCACGTAGAAAGTCTTTGAACTGTGAATAAGCATTGCCCAGCTATTCTAGCCAACTTGGAGAGAGAGAGCGGGTGGTCTAGGGGACAGTGGCTCTGGAGTCAGATGTCAGATCCGCGCTGCTGGATTTGTTATCCTCCTCCATTTGATAGATGTTCCACCTTGGGAAAATTCTTTAACTTCTCTAGGCCTATGTTTCTCTACTTAGATAAATGAGATTGTGCCTACTGCATGTGATCATTATGAAGAGTTAAGTCAGATAATGTTTGTAAAGTCCCTGGCATTGTGTCTGGTGCACATATTGGATGCTTCCTAATTATTATTTCTCACACATTCTACTTCCTAGTTGTAGACTCATGCTATATGGGATAAGGGGAGTATCTAAAAATAGTTTGAATGTGGTTTGTAATTTTCAAGTGTTCTTGCTTTATCTTCAGAGTTAGACACTTCTCAGACTCTGGGTGTTAGCTGGGGCAGCTCTGTGGGCATATCGGGGGATTTTGGTCAACAGAAAAAGGGAGAGGTCAGCAGCTGAGCCTAGGGGAGGTTCACAGTCCTGCTTGTGATTCAACAGGGACTGCATTTATGAAAATGGCAATTGAGTCCAAGGCAATTGAGACTTTGGGCTGTGCCAGCAAGTGTGGTATTTCCATTTACATCCTCAGAGTAAGTACAATTTCACCATTATTCCATTGAGGCTCTCCTTGCCAAGAAAAACCCATTGTAAATTTCTGGTTTAAAGATTCTGCAGTTTTAGGGAGTCATACTTTTTGTTGCTTTAACATTTTCTTGGCACCATAAATTTTAAGCCCCACTGGTCTACCTTGTAAATACTATACAAATGTTGTGAAAAGCTGAACCACGTCATTTGCTTTTCTATGTTCCTCATAGGAAATGGTGATGCTTCTGCCCCCACCCGCTGCTTCCCCTCGGTTTCTGCTCAGGCAGTTTGGAGTGAGAAAGTGAGAGTGAGAAAGAAGACAGATTGTCAGCAAAAGATAGGAAGGAGCTTTGCTTTGTGGACAGGGTTGAGCCAGGCAAGAGAGAAAAGTGTGTGGCTGGCAGGGTGTCTGCGTGACGTGGATCCATTGTGTGGATCCCTCCTGCTGGACCAGTGGCCAGCTCCCGGCCAGGCCACCCGGGTGAGGGCCTCTGAAGCAGAGAGCCCTGCACAGTCTGGAGCCTCTCTAACCCAGTCTAGTGAATAGGACTCCAAAGAATAGGAGCCGTATTCCCTTTGTCACCTACAGCCCTGCTTTCAAGCCTGCACAGTGAATGTGCACTTGGGGGCTCAATTGGCACTTGGAAAAATCTGCAGGAACTTTGTGTGTGCTCAGTGTGTGCCCAGCAGCGTCGGGGGAGTGGAGCATGCACTCTGGAGATGTCTGGGGGCCAGTCCTTGCAGAGGAGGGGCTGCCCCCTTTATGCTGTCGGGTTTGCCGAGAATGTGCTGCCCTTGACAGTGTTGTGGCCAACAGGAAAAGCATTCATGGCATCTTAATGAAAGGCAGCAGTTCCTTTCTTCAAGAATAATAGGTATTCTTTTATGGAGCTAGCCCCTTTTTTAGAGATGGAGAGAGAAGCCAATTATTTTTCAGTTAAAATTTATTTTTTTAAATAGTGATACCTCAGTTGCAAATTACCCTGGTTTTGCTGTAAAGACATTTACAACTAGTCTTCTGACATGGTTTTAAGCTGCCATGTTGTAGAATCTTCAAATAGTATGCCAAAATGTGATAAGGCATCAAAGACGTCCATATCCCATCTGTGTAGCTGATTGCCTTCCTCTGTAGCTAGAAAATGGATATGTTTTCTGAAGGGGAATGGGTCTATTTCCCTCACCTAGCATCTTGCACACAGTCTGACTTACCTCTTTTTATTGAAATTGGGGAGTTTTTTTTCCTGTGGGCTTGATAATATTTACATCTTAAGAGGGAGTTTGATAGGGGACGGAGTTGTCAGGTTGAAAGGATCAGGTATTTGAAGCACCAATCTAAAAGTCATCTTTGGGATGATAGATCTTTTTATCATAAAGAAACAAGGTCAGGACAAGTAGATTTTAGTGTGTTGGAGGAAATGCTCTGCTGTTTTGCCTCTTTTACAGACTGCTTTCTGATCTCTTTTTTTTTTTTTTTCTTTTAATGCTTAAATGAGACTTGGGATAATGAACTAAACATTTCAGCTGTGCATATGTTCTACATATAGATGGCGAGAGACGACAGAGCCATCCCTGACTATTTTTCACCCTATTTACTCTAAGAGGCCCCCGTCAGTAAATGACTTCCTTTTGGAGGCAGTAATTTGTGTTTGGACTTGGGTGACTGTCAATCTGAGTCCAGTCAAGAGAGGTCATGCTATCTGCTTGCTGCAGTTTTCTAGTGGGAAGGCAGGCCAAGCCTTTTGCCTCTGAAATCCAAGTACTACGGGGGATAGAAATGATGCCTAGGTTTGGGTATAGAGAGGCATTAGTTTCTGAGTAAAGCTGTTAACTGTGGGCACAAGCTTTCTTCTTGGGAGACAGGTAATGTAGAACCAAAGATTTCTGACATCTGAGAGCTTTATTTTGCTGGTGTATCTCTAAAAGAGAGGAAGGAAACATTTTTTGGTCATCCATGTTTCATGCATGGTGCTGGGTACTTTACCATATATTAATTTATTTAATTTCCATTCATTTCAGTGGAATTCAGTCATTTCATCAACTCCTGGCAATTAACATATCCAATCACATTCTGCCCTCCCCAGATGTGTTAGAAGAATATTAGCAGATTAAGTCAGTTTGGGTTTAGTACTTTCCTTTATGTGTTAAACTCATTTATTCTGGCTAAGATTGGAATTTGGGATGGGACGGAACTGAAACTTATGTGGAGTGACATAGGTTGAGTGCCTGAAATGAAGGCTAGCTTCACATAAGTGGCTTCTCCACGTTGTTATCCCCATCCTTTTTGTAGATAAAGAAAACAAGGGCCAGAGAGGTTATGAGTCAGCTCTGGTCTCCTATCCAGTAAGTGATAGAGCCAAGATACTAGGTTGGGACATCTGATTCCAAATCCACTGCTTCTTTATACTGCAGTTACCTTCCTGCTCAAAGTATGTCATTCACTCATTCATTCAGGAGGTATTTGGTTGGCATGGACTTCGAAGCCAGACAGCTTTGTGACTGTCTGGTAACTTCCTCAGGTAACTTCCCCTGGACCTTCAGTTCCTTCATCAGTAAAATGATGGTAATAGAAATAGAACCTATCTAGTAAGTGAAGTGCTTAAAATAGGTTGTTGTGAAGTGTTTCTAAATAGTAAGTACTCAATAAATATTTGCCATTCCTCTTCTTTTTTCATCATCACCACCACCACCACCGTCATCATCTTCATCATCATCATCATCATCATCATCATCATCATCATCATCATCATCAGAGGCTCACTCTGATCAGTCCACTAGGGAGACAAACTAGGATGCAGCTATGCTATTGAGAGTCACTAGTTCTGATGTATGAAGCAAATATAAAAATACAAAACCAACGACTGTATGGTAATTTGATAACTAAAATATGAGCAGGGTGCTGGGGAAGCTTAGAGGAAGGAACGTTTATGGTTTTAATTGCCAAGCTCTCTAGCAGCTCATCCTTATAGCTTCCACCCACCCCTGACCCTTGGTAACATCCCTATCTTACTCATTTCTTGTTGAAGGCAGTATTTAGTGTACCAGGTTTTATGGCTACTTTGTGTGAGAGAGGATATGTCTGGCTAAGCGATCATTTGGAGAAATAAGATGTGTACTTAACAATTGGAGGACTGTAAAGGACAAAATAGATTCTAGTACTCTGGTGTGCAGTGTTCTGTGTGAGTGCCACAGGAAATCAGATGTGAGTGGGTTCTTGTGGGTTGGTGAGTGAGGTGGACTTTTTGGGGAAAGTGGGCCTTGAGCTGGAGCTGAAAGAACTTAGAATTAAGAGCTGCGAAAGGGTGGAGAGCCTGATTGGAGGTGGAGTTATGAGACTAAAAACACAGGCTGGCTTGGCTGGAGGGGGATAGTCCTGCCTTGGGATGTGGGTGGTCCCAGAGGCAGTTCCACACCATTGCTGCAGGAGAACCTGTCTCTGGATCCCAAAAGGATGCACACAGCCTATCTCCACCCTCAGTGAAAACCCATAATAGCAACTTTGTGTTCATGGTGATGTTTCTGGTCATTTGGCAGGAGATAAAACCCAGAGAGACCCACAGCACGGACACTAGGTCTGAGTGGGTCTGTGAGCACCAACCTAGATGCAGCCTCTTTGTTTGTGAGCTGTTTGCCTGCATTTAAATGCCATTTACATAAGGAACTGTCAAAGTTGAGTTGGCCCATGATTATTCCTTGATGTATGTTGAAAAAAGAAAAGAAAAGAAAAGAAAACCCTGGCTAATGAGGAGCTGGGTTCCTTTTCTCCACTGATGACAGCTTCCTTTCTGATCTGATGGTCCGTCAGAAACGAAGGTGGTGTGTGACTGTGGGGTTATGTCCCCGCTGAAGCCGTCTTTCCCTCAGAGTTGTAATTGATGGGGAGACATGTCACTTGTTATGCTGATGCTGTGCAGATTTTTGTGCAGCTGCCAGCCAAGAGAGTTTTAGGACATTATCTGATTGGGTGCAGCTTGTGGCAAAAGCGATAATAAATAGAGAGCTGGTGAGGGTAGATTTTGATTGACCCAAGATTGTATATTATTAAACTGAGTCTGCATGTACATGTCAGTTTATGAAGAACCAGACCCATAATCCAACTTAGGGCTGTGGCAGTTTGGGTTTATTAAATGTGCTTTATATCACTATTAATATTGAGAAGCAGAGAGGAATATCTGTAATCTTTTAATCTATGCAATAATGGTTTGGAGGGAGATTACCAGACACATTGGACTATTGTTTGCCTATAATTGTATTCAGAACTCTTCGAAGCATTGATTTGTTTCTGGCATACTGATTTGGCTCAACAGTCTCATAAAGCTCTTTTATAGTCCTCTTTGCTTTGGATTTTCCAAAAATAATTGGAGAATAATAATAATGTAGCTGGCAATAAAGAAGAGAGAGTAAAGTTGAAAGCAGATTTCTAGCCAAGTGGATGGCCATAAACATCTTCTGTGCTCATAAACACCTGGGTCTGTGACCTTTGTGTTTATAAGATATTTATCGCCTCATGGGCTCTCTGCTTGGGGGTTATCACTTCAGTGCCTTGTAAAATTTGATTGTATTTTGTAAGTAGATTCTGAGTTTTTGCTGAGTAGGGGAAACGTGTCCCTCTCCTTAGTTTTCCTTGGGAACAACTGATCTGCCAGCAGGAGCAGATCTTCCCAAGGACAGAAGCAGAGAGCTTGGTTGTAAGGAAACGGTACAGTGGGACCCAGCAAGGGCACCTTTTATACTGAATTAAGTGGCTTTTAATGGAAATGACTTTTGAATGGAAGGGAGTGGGGCACCACATCGAATAAACCCAAGCAGTGATGATGGGTTTTCCTTTTTAAGTAGAAATGAAAATTTTGATCCAAATCAAGGAAACTTTCTTGGCATTGTTGCCACCTTCTCATCCTTTCTTCCCATTTCCAAAACAGGCCTGGGGAAATGAGCCAGAGAAATGCTCTCCAAGTTCAGTTTCACTGACTTTAATAAGAAGGTATGATTAAGTGCTGCAGAGGCACAGTGAACTGCCTTCCATCTTCAGCGGTTCTTTAAATGTTTCTTCAGGAAATTCTAGGCACTCTGTCAACTTGTATCTTCCCCCTTATGCTGTTGCTTAATTGTTCCTAAAGGAAACAACTGGATCCCTGTGAACTGACAGATATGCTGGGTTGCCTACGTAAGCTATTAGTTGCCTAGTTCATGGTGCACACAGTCCGGAGCAGGCATATGGGGGAAGTTTCCAAGAAATCGGCATCTTCAGAGAGTTTTATTATAACTGAACTAGCTTTATTGTAACTAAAGTATGAGCCAGTCTTGAGGTGTATAGGACCCGTATTTTTCAAAGGAGACTATTCTATCTAAGACTTAGTTTCTTGTCCCACGAGGCTAATTGCTGCTGCATTTCATGGAGTTTATGAGGTGTGCTTTCCTCTGCCCTGCTCCAGTCAGACAGTACTGCTTGGAAGTAATATAAGCACAGGATTGATACAGAGCTGCTTCTACAGTGGCACTCCTCAATGGATTGTGCTGTAGGAAAGAAGGAGAAACCTTACCACATGGCAGGAGAGAATGACATACAAAGGCAATCAATCAGTCAATAGAGATATTTATCAATCAACTACTCTGTTCCGGGCTTTGTGAAACACAAAAGAAGTATGAGTTCCAGGCTTCAAAGGCGCATTCTATCCAGTTAGGGAAAGAGAAGTTTAGGTCAGTGTTTCTACAAGTGTAGACCAACAGCATCATCATCCTCTGGGAACTCGTTAGAAATTGCAGATTCACAGTTATCATCGTGTGATCACCAAAAGAATTAGAGACCCTGGAGGGTGGAGCCAGCAGTCTGTTTCACAAACCCTTGCAGATGATTCACATTTATGCTAAATGTCTGTGTTAGGTTGAGCACTTCCAGGGGGAATAAATTAGTAAACAAGACACAAGGGAATTAAGGGTTGCTTGCTTGTAGGGTTCAGCAAAGGCGAGAATAAGGTACTTTCCAGTGGGATGCTAACCTGGACTGTCAATTAGGTGTGAGAGGGGTCAGAGGAGGGAGTGGGCAGTGGATCATCAAGGCAGTATTTCCTGGGCGAGGGAGTGTTGAGCCAGGTTTTGAGGAATGAATAGAGAGGGAAGGTGAGGAGCATAAATGAGTACACGTGTGATGGTGAGGGTTCTGTTCCTTCAAAGAGCTCAGTTAAGTGTAGGGAGAACACGGACTCTCAAACTCGAGCCAAGAAAAATAAATGTAAAGTCAAGTACAGAATTTAGGCAGTTTCGTGAAGAAGAAAAAAATGTTCCTCACAAGTTGAATTCTAGTGTGAGTTCATCTCTTTTATCACATCTGGCAGGGGTGCAGTTAATTGGGGCCAGGGATTTTGCACCTGGAGAGGCTTAATAAAATGAAGATCTCAAGAAGAAGCTCTTATTTACCTAAGGCCACTGCTTTAAAAGTGGGAGGCCGATGGCTCTCGTGAAAAATAGGGGTGACTCTGTGTAAAAGGGATGAGGTGCCTGCATAGGTAAAGCTCCCAGTATTTGTAAGATGTTCTGTGTGTACTGGAGAGAGGGATCTGGAATCTAACATGGGGATGGGGGTGGATCCAGAGGAGTGGGGGAGTGTGAGGAAATATAAATTTGTCTAGTAAGTTTTTCCTTTTTTTTTTAAAGGCAGAAAGGAGGCACTGAAAGTTATGGCAAGTAACAAGATGAGAGATAATTTCATGAATCTAATTAGAGGGGAATCAATGACTAGAGGGAAGTAGATGGGTTAGGAGGCTATTGTAATCATAAAAGTGAGAGATGACCAGCGTTTGAACTAGTGCAGCTCTCGAAAAATGGTGGTGTGAGCAGCAGTAGGAGGTCATGGTAGTTGAAAATGGAAGAGAAGAAGCAAAGGACCAGCCACCAGTGTCTTCCATGGGTAGTTTAATAAACTCCTTACAGCTGTCATTGGTGGATCTTAACCATCACCCTTTTAATGATATGGAGATCAATTTTTTGCAGAAGGTCCAAAGGCTGTGTAGCTAGGAAGTGGCAAATTTAAGACCTGACTCAAATCTGTTTGCCTGAAAAGCCTATACCCTTTCTGCTCTAGATGCTAAACTTTGGCAAATAGAATGATGCATTTTGTTTAGAATTGGGCAATTATTATTATTATTATTTTTTTAATTTATTTTTGGCTGTGTTGGGTCTTCGTTTCTGGGCGAGGGCTTTCTCTAGTTGCGGCAAGCGGGGACCACTCTTCATCGCGGTGCGCGGGCCTTTCACTGTCGCGGCCTCTCTTGTTGCGGGGCACAGGCTCCAGACGCGCAGGCTCAGTAGTTGTGGCTCACGGGCCTAGTTGCTCCGTGGCATGTGGGATCTTCCCAGACCAGGGCTCAAACCCGTGTCCCCTGCATTGGCAGGCAGATTCTCAACCACTGCGCCACCAGGGAAGCCCGGCAATTATTGATCTTGGCAGAAATCTTGACTGCTGGGAGGAGGTGTTAAGAGAAAGGGAAACAACAGCATAGGACATTAAAGTTCCTTTGGCGAAAGTATATCTGAAAGTTTCAGCACGGGACAGGTAGCATCTTGCCCCACCCAAAGGTAGACACAAGGGCTGTGCTGTTTTCTTTGTTGACCAGTGGTCCAGAGATCAGAGTTGAGAATGGGTTCTTTGACCCAGTGTTGGCCTAGAGAATTCTTTGAATCCTGGTCCAGCAGAACATACATATGGCTTCTACTCCTGTTGTGCTTTGCTGTGCAGGTTTCAATTTCGGAACATGGAGCTTTTCACGGTCCTACTTCAGCTCACTTTCTGCAAAGGACAAAAATAAGTCCAAAATGAAATACTAGGGAGAAGGGGAGAGAAAAGATTACAGCTAAACTAGGGACCTTGAGTTTTTTAATCCAAGCTATTTGCTTTTTATCTCCACTTCTTAGCATGCATATTGGTACTTAGCAATGTTAGGAGATAGATGAAATCATAAAAGTAAGTCATCATTTTATCTCCACACCTGAATCTCCTTTTCAGCAACTTACTCTCCTTCTCTGCCTTTTCTCACACCTTCTCAGGTGGGATGTGCTTGCTACATCTGCCCTGTCCTGAGTAGAAGCTGCAGGGATACCTTGTTGGGTGTCACATTACTCCTGGAAATTCGATTGTGCTGGACAGTAGTTGGCTTAGCAGTAGGATAAGGCCGCATGCCTCATTAAGTTTGAACTCTACTCTGTAGGTTCTTGTAGGGGCACGGGGAATTTGTTTAGATAAGGAGCCCTTGAAAGGAGCCTGCTTGTTGAAGTGTATGTCAGCAGCAGCGATGAAAAGATGCCTAAACATATGTCCCACAGCAGCTAAAGTCCATCAGCATCGTCTATCGGCAAATTGGTAGATTACCCCTGCTGTTAATACAAGTCTTCTCAGTTTACTGCCTTGTGTACTTAACTGTTGACTGCTGTTTTTATTAGGGGAAACTAACACATCAGACTAATATTGCGGTGCCAGGCCAAGTGATCAACAGGTTTCGCTTACGTTGGGGATCGCTTCAGCTCACGCTTGGCTCATGCCACACCATGTCATGACATTGACTTTTATGTGCACATAAAAGGAAGTACTTGTTAAATATTAGAGTTTATAATTGCTAGGTGGAAAACAGGCAGGAAGTTCTCAGTTATACAGGGAAAACCGTTAAGTGTTTTGTATGAAGTGACAAAGAGAAATGGGTATGGTGGGTATTGAGGTGATTTTGTTAGGAACTTTCAGAGAAATTGAGAATTACGTAGTATTCTGAAGAGACAGGCTGACTTTAAATCCTAGCTGTGTGATTTTGACCCAGACCTTACTTCTCTTTGCCTTAATCTTTTCATCTATAAAATAGGGATAATACCTCGTAGAGATACTGTGAGGATTTAGTGCTTCGCTTAGTCCCTAAATATAAATACTCAATATATCAGTCACTAATATTTATGACAGTTATATCATTAATTATCATTATTATCCTTTGTGGGAATTGGTACCTTTTTGTGGCAGAAGTATAAATTCTATAGCAACAGAAGCCAGCACTGGCTTATTTTCTCCTTATCTTGATTGGGCTGCATTGTCTGCACTTTCCATCAGCTCCATAATGCCTCAGTTCTGAGAACCCGCCTTGCCGGACAAGCCACTTGAGTGTCTCTGTTTCTTTTCTGTGAACATCTTCACCTTTCCCTTGGCTTTGGTGAGGCCATGGCAGGGGAGCAGTCAGATAAGGATGTGAACATTTGGCACATCCAGTGGCCATAGTTCTCTCTCTGGTTTGTCTTTTTAAGTGTAGGGTAGTTACTGGTGAAATAGAGCTTTGCAACTACTTAGGTATCTGTGTGTGTGTTTTTTTTAAAATTAGTTAATTAATTGTTTATATTGGCTGCATTGGGTCTTCGTTGCTGCACGCAAGCTTTCTCCAGTTGTGGCGAGCGGGGGCTACTCTTTGTTGTGGTGCGTGGGCTTCTCATTGCGGTGGCTTCTCTTGTTGCAGAGCATGGACTCTAGGCACACGGGCTTCAGTAGTTGCAGCATGCGGACTCAGTAGTTGTGGCTCGCGGGCTCTAGAGCACAGGCTCAGTAGTTGTGGCGCGTGGGTTTAGTTGCTCCGCGGCATGTGGGATCTTCCCGGACCAGGGATCGAATGCATGTCCCCTGCATTGGCAGGCAGATTCTTAACCACTCTGGCACCAGGGAAGTCCCATGTATCTGTGTATTTTTTATTTCCTTTGGAGGGCAAGTGAAAGCTGCATCTATTTTGGAGATTGTGAAATAAGACTTTTAATGGCTAATTTAAAAAAAGGTTGGTGAGGTTGAGCCATAAGCAGAAAATACTTTTGCTACATTCTGGGTGCCTCCTTTTCACTGATGATTTTGTGTGGATAGTAACTTAAATTCAGGAGATATGTTTACTGACACATAATTTCCTGGGCTACTCTAGGGAGAAATTTCTCTCTTCACCCAGTAAATAGAGCTTTCTTTAGGTGTTAGGCAGTTATCTTTTTAATATTAATTTTTGTGATCCATATGAATGAGGCCACATGTCCATTAACAGTTTTAGACCTCTTCTGCTAAATGGATTACTGCCATCTGTCAATATAAGGGAAACTTTCCTGAGACAGAAGGACCTAAAACAGCAGTTCCCAACTAACTCTAGGGTCACATAAGAATCACTTGAGGAGCTTTTAAAAAATTCCAATGACTGGGCCACTATTCCAGATATAAAGTTGCTCTAGCGTGGGGCCTGAACATTGGTGTTGTAAAAAAATTCTCTAGGTGATTCCAGTGTGTAACCAGATTGAACACTAATCTGAATGGAGTTCCTTTTGATGGAAGAACCAGTGGAATGAGAGCATTTCTAGTTTTTCTCAGCAGGAATTCTGTTGTCTTCCATTGCAGTGCCCATTTTGACAATAGAGTGGTGCAGTTGTGCCTGGATTGCAGTTCAGAGGGTAGCAGTTGTGTCTTTGGTATCTGAATCCTCTGCAGTCAGCGTAGCGCCAGGCGTGTACTAGATGCTCACTACTGCCCTCCCTCCCTACTTGTTTTGGATGACTAAAATGATGGAATTGAGTCCAGATTTACCAGCTGGTCATTTCCCCTTCTGTGGTCCATGAGGGAGTAGGTCCACAAGCATATACTTTTATTGTTCTAGGAGGGGGAAGACTCCCAGCTTTGAAATGCTTTAGGCATAAAACTGATCTTTGATTAAGATCAGCAAAGGCTTGCTGTGTACAACATAAATTGTCAGGTAAAGGGGGAGGGTAGTACATGCAGTGCCATTTATTACCTCTTTAAGCACTAGTCCTTCCTTGTGCGGGTTCTGCACACCAAATGGAAACAAGTTCTCTGTTGCCCTATTTTACTTTTTTTTTTTTTTTTTAAATTTATTTTTGGCTGTGTTGGGTCTTCGTTGCTGCGCTCGGGCTTTCTCTCGTTGCAGCGAGCGGGGGTTACTCTTCATTGCAGTGCATGGGCTTCTCATTGCGGTGGCTTCTCTTGTTGCGGAGCACGGGCTCTAGGCACATGGGCTTCAGTAGTTGTGCCACACGGGCCCAGTACTTGTGGCTCACGGGCTCCAGAGCGCAGGCTCAGTAGTTGTGGCACACGGGCTTAGTTGCTCCGCTCCATGTGGGATCTTCCCGGACCAGGGGTGGAACCCACGTCCCCTGCATTGGCAGGCGGATTCTTAACCACTGCGCCACCAGGGAAGCCCCCTATTTTACTATTAAATACAAAATAACTATTTTGTTCAGGGGAATCAGGAGCCTCTTTTTATTGTTTCTTCCTTCCTTTCTTCCTTTCTTCCTTCCTTTCTTTCTTTTCTTTTCTTTCTTTCTTTCTTCCTTTTTCTTTCTTTCTTTCTTTCTTTCTGTTTCTTTCTTTCTTTCTTTCTCTCCTTCTCTATTTCTTTCTTTCTCTCTTTCTTTCTTTCTTTTCCTTTTTAGATAGCCCAAATTGCATCAGGGCCTGCAGCTATAGTTATTCATAAAGGGAGAATTCTGTGAACAAAGGGGACCATGGCCTGAGAGTTTGATAAACTGTTACTTGTTTGGTTTGTAGATTGAGCAGTACCAAGCATATATTAAGTAGGAGTAGCCCCCCTTGCAGTCAGATAGTGCTTTTTAGTGTTAATTTCCTATCTAGAAGGTTGTTTTAATCTCCCACAAGGCTGGATTAGCAGAGCAAGTAATTGTCTCCAATTTATGAATAAAAAAATTTAAGACTCAATGAGTTTAAGTGACCTGCCTTAGGTGATGGAGCTGGGCCTTGAATCTATGGCTTTTGACTATAAATCCCTTCAGTACACTGAGTTTTGGGGAGTGCTTTTGCCTGGAAGTGTGACGAATGGAACTTCAACGTTCTGTTTGTCCTAGTTTGAGTCCTTTGTTTGTGTTTGTGTGTGCTTGCTTGCCCTGTGTGTGTGTGTGGTATGTGTGTGTATGTGTGTTAATATTAAGTGTCTTGCCATTTGCCTCTGCAGAATGCAGTTGATAACTGGTAATGTACATTTGACATTTGATGTAGTGAAGAGAGTGTCATCTTTTATTAACGGTTGTGATTTTTTTTCTCACCAAGGAGCCTACTTTCATTTTTAATCTACTGTGAGTGTGAATATTCACATATAGTATTTTATTTGTAGGCAAAGTATTTTCCCCAGCCTATGCTGTTTGCTTAAAATGATAATGTTGAAAGTTTAATCTATTCAGTTTTGAAGGGGAAATTTTTCTGGGTGGTTTGGGGGTTGTTTTCATTCATCTGACAAATTATTGAGTGGCAACTGTGTGTCACGTGCTATTTACCTTTACTTCCCTCTTAAAGAAGGCTAGGATAAAAGTAAAACTGTACATACATTAAGGGAAAAAGAGTCAACACTCATTTTGCTTCAGCTCTGTCTTTGTCAGGCCAGCTGACTACTGAGCTTTATTGATTTCCTGACTTTTAGGAGAGAGTGTTTCCCCCAGTTACCTGATAGGCCCAGGGTGGGAAATGCTCTCCTTGGTCCCCAGCAATATCTCATGGAGAGGTGGTTGTGGCTGCTGGGAATTTTGGAAGGAGCCACAGTTGGTGCTCCCTGGATTATGTAGTCTGTCATTCCATCCTGCTGCTTTCTCTCTTCCTTTTTTCCACCCTCTTACAAGCAAAGCCTCTTTTTGTTTTCTGGTTCCTGCATCCCAGAGGGATGGTTAATTATGCTTGAATATAAGGTATGCAGTCAGGGTTGAAGATCTCAAATGCAGAAAAGTGGTTTTTGTACTCAAGAGCCACCTCCCTTGTGCGTTAGTGCAGCACATTTGTCTCTATCAGGACAAACTTATTCTACAGAGATGGATCGTAACCATTAGAAAGGAAACAAAAAGAAGGAGCTTCCCCCGCCCCACCCCCTTGCCCTGGATTCTGAAGATGGCTGCAGTAGATGCTTCAGTAGAAATTTGAAACATAAAGGGGATGTGAGGGCACCACATGAAGCTCTTCTTACTTAGAACATGAGGACTTAAAAAGATGGGAAGAAAAGCACTCATTCCATTTTAAGGGGAGTGAGCATTTGACTTGCCACCTTGGTGAGGATAAACAAAGCTTATCTTTTCGGTTGGCACCAGAGGGGGCTTTTAAAGTCTCATGGGAGGAGAGAAGGGTTGTTCAGTCATTTATTTATCATACTTGAGTTGAGTCACTGAAATCCTTGGTGGAGTGTCTCAGGTTGCTCACTCCACGTGTCTGTGGCATGGTGCCCTTGCTTGCATATGCTTGTTCCTGCTGAGGAAGCCCATGGCCTGGTTTCTTTCCTTTTCTGTTTTTCTATTTTGTTTTGTCACTTTTGTAGACAAAGGCATTCTGTATTAATTCTTTTGTAGCAACTTCCATGCCTCAAGTCATTTCACACAGCACAGATTGTAAATAAGCATTCCATGGAACTTGATCAGTGGCTAGGGAAAAGGGTTGACATCTCTCTCTAAGGGATATCAACCCAAATCTGTCAGCTCACCCCCCCATCCTTGCTGGCAGAACCCCAATTTCACTTAGGTGTTTACTGTCCATGTGGACTTGAATTCAGGGGGTACATCTTGACTAGTCTAAGCCAATAATTGCACTCCTCATGCCAGTTAAATGTCCAGGTCTCGCTAATTTGACATTACGGGAAATCTTGTATGGGTGCTTTTGGAAAGTTTCCTTCTGTTTGAGAAGAGGAGAAATGTATAGTTTCTACTTCTGGTTGTTGTCTGTGTGTGGCACCTTGAATGTGGCAGCAGCCATCTTTGGTCCATGCGCTGACCTTGGAGCACAAACCAACAGCAGAGCTAAAAGAAAGATGGAAAGATGGTATGTTTGATGATATTGTTGAGCTGCTGAATTAACCAGCCTGGATTCATTCTACCTCAGGGCTTCTTGTTATATGGAAGGAAAAAATTCTTATTTAAGTTAATTTGGTTGAGTTTTCTGTTTCCTACAGTCCAGTGTATTCTAACTGATAAAGTCTCTTACCCGTCTACATAGGATGGTTTGAGATAGAATTAGAAAATGGTGAAAATGCTTTTGCATGTGTCCTACACACACAATTAACATAAACATCATCAATAGTATAACATTCCATACTGTCTAGTGTTCCTGTACTTTGCACCTACATCATTTTTGCTGGCACCTTTCTCCATAGCAAGGGAACAGGCCATCAGAATGAAAAGCAGCCATTTAAAGGCTGTTTTGGGGGTTTGCCAGCAGATTTTCTATAACAATTGACATGGCAAATAACTCCTAAAACTTAGTATGAGGCAAACATTCCTGATAGATTTGTGTTTCTTACTGTTGGAAAGTGACAAATAACATAACTTGATATATTTTCCCCTTGTCTTATTTTCCTAAGAAGCTCCAGTCTAACTTAAATGCTTAGTGATACTTCATCCTAAATTCCAAGTATACCTTTCTTCTAGTTTTTGCTAGTTGGTTTTATTTATTTTAATTATTTTAACAAATTGGGAATCTGTATCACATCCTAATTGGAAGTAGCTAACCACCTTTGATTCCATTATTACTGAGGAAACGTTTCTGATTTGTTAAAAATGAGGGTCCCAAATAATGGAGCATATTTATTTGAGTGCATTCATCCATTCAGTACACATTTATTGAGCTGTTACTAAAAGCCAGCCAGGCAGTTGAATATTTTTCTTTGGTTTGGGTATAGGGCACAAATAACGAAAGCACTAGGAACTCAGAACTGTGGGTAACAGAGCATTACGTTAGGGGAAAGTCATTTTTCATTGCTGGTCCAGGGGAGAGTTTTGAAGCTGACTTAGAAGTATTGATTTGAGGAATGCCAATGATTTTCATCTCCTTTTCCCATCTCTGAACTGAATGTAATCCCTTCAGAGGTTTTGAGAGTCAGAAAACCTTTATCATAGTGAAAGGACAGGAAAAGACTTTCATAGAGATCACAGTACTGAAATCATTATTCAAGAGGAAAATTTTAGGGTCAAGTTTATTTATATATTATGATTCTCATCTCACTTTCCCCAACCATAAAAAGGGGAAAAAAGGTTGAAATTTATTTTTTTCATCCTTTTGCGATATGCTACTTTGAAAGGTTTTTTTCCTTCTTAGAAAGGCATAAAAACAATCTCCTTGACTTAATTTCAGTTACAGTTAGGGGACAATTGTTCTGTGAGTTTTCTGCCCTGATAGAGGCTTGGGGCATCATCACTGGAAGTAAGGTGCCGAACTCCAGGATTACTGCATCCTGAGGACTCCAGAATCCAAACAACAACAACAACAAAGCAGCTTGAACAGCTTCTTGATTGGCTTATTACTGCTGCCAGTCCTGGTCTGGAATCACCTACTCTTTCTGGGCTGGATAATTTGATCTTCTCAGTAGATCAGAGTGTCTGAAGACCAAGTTTCTTTTGTCTTTTGAGCGTCACTGTAAGCCTTCTAGGAAGCCATAGCATATCTTCCCTAAGCCGGGACCCAACTAACCTCTCAGGGTTGGTTTTTTTTTTTTTTTTTTTTTTGAGTTACTTGACAGTTTTGTGCCTTTGTCTTGGGCATCAGTCGGGGATCCCAGGTGGCTTAGCTTTAAAGAGAACTTGTACTAAGTGGCAGGGAAAAAATAGAATCACCCATATTGATACTGAAAAACAAATCTCAGGAGGCTTCCAGTTGTACCCTAAATCTTTTCCCTTAGGGTGTTGAGAGAGTGAGGTGTAGAGTCTGAAAGTAAAAATCCTTACATCACTTTACTCCATAATTGAAAAGTACTTGGCTTTGGCCCTCGACATGCTTTAAATAATGATAGATTTAAGTGATGCTTTGTAAATGACTTAATTTTCAGGGTTTTAACTCATTTGCTAAATTGGCTCAGCAGCCGTAAGCAGCATTAGTGTTCTGTGCAACATTTTCAAAAGATTGTTTGAGCCAGTGGTAATCCCTAAGGTAGCCATTGTGCTAAAATTCTGAGAAGGACCTCCAGGTGCCTGAAATACGTGCCTTTCTTTTTTCAGAGGAAGTCATGTGTTGAGGTTGTAAGATCTGGATCTGGATTTAACTTATGTAATGTTTTAGACCTTGCTTTTGTTTTTTTTCATTTAAAATAGCAACTGTTTTTTTCCTCTGTTCATGTACTGGGAAGTGTAGGTTAAAGCGTCAGTTGAATGGTGGTTTTGAATATGGCAATGGGTTCCCTGGAGCTATGTGTGTACCTGTTGGTAGTTCTAGAAGAGTTTCAGTCACTGCTGTATATCCCCCGTCACAGGGAAGATCCTGACGACCTCAGCAGCATGTCCCGAGCATCCGATAGCCTCAGAGAACACTGCTGACCCACTCACTAGCCAAAGGCTGGGTATTGTGGACTGCCCTGTCTTTCTCTCTGCTGGGTCACCTGGTGTTGGATAGCAGGGAGACTTTAATGTGAAGGACCTTTTCACCTACTCACATTGCCTCTCATGTTGCTCCCACAGAAGGCTAATAAATTTTCCGTGATGTAACTCGATAAATCAACAACGAGCTAAGAGGAGAATGGCAGAGAGCTACTTAGGAAATCTAGTCCTTGGTTTTACTCAGAGATCATTGAAGAATTTTGCTTTGTAGGGGAGAAACAACAAACACCTGCTCCTCCCAACAAAGACAACGTCATTAACTGTAAAGTGCCTCCCATTGCCTGAAGGCAAATCGATAGATGTCAAAAAGCAGTTTTGAGGAAACCGTCTTGGTGACAGTAAATACTCATTAGTTGGCCGTGCTGTGAGATGTTGCCTGGAAGTGTTTAAGATTCAGAGAGCATATAATTTCCCTCCTGGATGTCCACAAGGAACTCCTGGGATGCTTTATTGAAAAGTCAGAAATCAGGCATTACTGTGCCTCAGTACTTCTCAAACTTTGGCTTGCAACAGAATTACCCAGAGGGTTTATTGCCACACCGATGGCTGGATTCCACCCCTAACAATTTGGTAGGTCTGAAATAGGGCCTGAGAATCTGAAATACTAACAAGTTCTCAAGTGATACCCAGGCTGCTGGTCAGGGAACCATCTACTGAGAACCAGTGTTCTCTCTGATCCCCCGTCTCTTTCTGCTCATCTCATTTCCATTGCAGCAGGTATAAAATCGAGCACCCCCAAAGCATTCACCCTCACTGTTGACCTGATTATTATATTCATAATTATAATTAGATTTTGACCTTATAAGAGGTCAGTCATATTTGAACTTCACATTAATTGTAAATCCGTATTATCTGAATGCTTGATCCTGAAAAATCTTGCTTGGACTTGAAATCTGTCCTAGAACGTCTTTGGAAAATTCCAGATTCCCGGTTCGTGTATTACACTCCATGGTAATTACATTAAAAAAAAATTAGAAAAGATTACATTCACACTCAGAATCATCTGGAAGCTTTAAAAAAAATAGTCATACTTGGGCCCCATCCCAAACCGATTGAATCTCTGGAAGTGAGCACCAAGAAATACATAGTTTTGAAAGTTTCTCAAGAGATTCTAATGGGCAGCTGGGTTGAAAAGCCTTGCTCTAGGCCCCAGGGAGAGAGGGGAGCAAGAGAGCTCCAGTGAATCCTTTACACTTGCTTTTACCTGCTGCTCTGCCTTCTTCTCACTGTTAAACAAATTATCCCATCATTATACTGTATCACACCCCTACTTCACCCTTCTTTTCAGGTTGGCTAGCCTCATCACATTGTATGTCATTTTCTCTGTACTTAGGAAATCAGCCCAATAGACTGTTCACCCAAGTGTATGTAATGAAAGGCCTTTATTCTTCAGGTTCAAATTATTTTAAAATGAGGTTGTTTTGTTTGGAGTCTAGCCAGTCACCTCCTCTACACTCCAGTTTGAGCATCTGTTTTAGGCGGAGTTCCCTAGTCTGCCTTCCTCACCTGAATAAAGGAACAGTCAGGCCATGTTAAAGCTTTCTGAGCCAACCCTTAATGCAGGAGGGAGGTTTAGGGAAGAGCCAGGCTCCCTCCCTCATTGTCAACAGAATGAATGTTGTCAAATCACTTGATCCCAGGTCTGTGAAATAATACACAGGAGGAATTTCTGCTCTATGACTTTAATCTGATAAACTCTACTTGCTCTGGCGTGTTGGATTCTATGTGTGTTCCTCTGCTACCACCAGCATAATCCCAGCCTTATGTGTAGCAGCTAGCATGCAAATCAAAAACTCAGACCCAGCCTTGATGCAGACTTCAAACAAGAACTACTTTAGAAAGCTCTGTGATGATGCTAGGCACTTAACATTACTGCTGCTGGGCTCCTAAAAGGAGCCAGGAAGTGGCAGATCCAGAGAATTCCGTAAAATTTCCTATTGAGCTTGGACCTGAAGCACGCGACTGTTGCAACCAAATAAAGCAAAACCAGTTTAACTCTTGCTTTTCTTGTCTCCTTTTTCCTGTTCTCATTTTATAGATTATATTCTCACTTTCCTTTTCTCTTCCTTATTTATTTATTTTTTCCATCCATATCTTTTCTGTTTTTCTCTCTGCTCCATCCATCTCTCCCCTACCTCTTTGTTTTCGCTTTTCCTGTGTGTTTTCTCAGTTCCCACTTTTGGAGAGCCAGGAATCTTGTATAATTTGAGAATTAGCCAGACATTGGGGTATTTATCCAAAGTGAACCTTGGATGGTTTCCTTTAATGCTCATTTTCAGTCTTACTAATATCTAGGACCAGTTGGCTGGTGAGCAAGCTATAAAGAGCACCTGTGCCCTTAGAAGTCATCAAAGGTGGTCAGAAACAAGGAAAAGAGAATTTAAATAATACCCGCAACCCATCTGGAGCCCAGGACATAGGAGATGCCGATACAAAGATGGCAAAATCCATAGCATGTCTGTGACAGTTTTCTTCTTTCATGCTCGTGGCAAATATCATAAATAGATCTCAGAACTCTGATCTTCTGATTTTTCTTAACCCAGTACTCCAGGGCATATTGGCAACTAGACAAGATGAATCCTCTCATCCTTGTTAGTGGAAGTTTAGAGGGAATTTTTGGCGAGGGGAAAATGCTACAGAACTAAATCCCATCTTTTCAGAGTTCTTTTGATTCAGTGTTGAAGATTTGTGCCAAGAGACCCCCAAACCATCATAGATATTGCAGCCCTTTTCTTTACTGACTTTTAAAAAATATATATTTATTTATTTATTTGGCTGTGCTGGGTCTTAGTTGCGGCACGTGGGATCTTTGTTGCCACATGTGGGATCTTTTTAGTTGCAGCATGCGGGCTCTTAGTTGCGGCTTGCGGTATCTAGTTCCCTGACCAGGGACTGAACCTGGGCCCCCTACATTGGGAGCCTGGAGTCTTAACCGCTGGACCACCAGGGAAGTCCCTCTTTACTGACTTTTAACCCATACATGTGACAAGAGCAAAATTTCTAGAGATTGTGGTAGAGGAAGAATAATTTCAGTGAGTTTAAGAAAGGCTGAAGACTGATTTGGTGTGAATAGTGCGTAGTATAAGGATTAGAGAGTTTCAGTGCAGATTGCTGGTTTTATTGGGGGGTCAGTGGTCGGACAAATACTTTTCCTAGAATCATGTAGGGCACTTAAAGTGTTGAATGCTGTATATAACACCCCAGAGGTGAAGATGTACAGGTGGCAGTCTGATTATTGGAAGGAGGGTGAAGAGATTTGACAGTATAAGAATTTGGGCACATTTGAGCAGTAGCAGTTCATTGTCCTAGAACAGATTGCCTCCTGGCCATGATTTATGATGTGCTTGATGGAAGGGCTCAACACGAGCCACTGTTTATCTTTTTTTTTTCAGTTGACCATCACAAGGCCTTAAATAATTGTGTGTGTAGGAAATGTCAAAGTGACAGACTTGGGTTCAAAGGACTGTGCATTTTTACATATCCACCTCTTGCCCTTCTTTTTTTCTTTTTTTTAAATTAAATTGTATACTTTATTTATTTAGTTAGTTAGTTAATTTATTTTTATTTTTGGCTGTTTTTGGGTCCTTGTTGCTGCGCGCGGGCTGTCTCTAGTTGTGGCGAGCTGGGGCTACTCTTCGATGCGGTGCGAGGGCTTCTCATTGTGGTGGCTTCTCTTGTTGCGGAGCACGGGCTCTTGGCGCGCGGGCTTCAGTAGTTGTGGCACGTGGACTCAGTAGTTGTGGCTCGCTGGCTCTAGAGCACAGGCTCAGTAGTTGTGGCGCACGGGCTTAGTTGCTCCGCGGCATGTGGTATCTTCCCAGACCAGGGCTCGAACCTGTGTCCCCTGCATTGGCAGGCGGATTCTTAACCACTGCACCACCCGGGAAGTCTGCCCTTCTTTAACTTGAATGTTTTCGTCAAAACTAATATTTTCTCGTGTGTAATATAAACAGATTCATATGCACGCTGGCTGAGAAAGTGTGCACAATGTTATAGTTTTATGGATGGTGGCAAGTGTGGCATCTCTGTCATTGCCCTGTGCCTGTGTGTCTGGGAAGATGGCTGACCACATCTCTGAAACAATCAGCTGTGGCTAAGTTAACAGAAAATCGATACCTGGATATGGATCAACATATAGAATAAAGATACTGCATTCCAAAGAAATTATATAAATTGAATTATTTAAACTGGATTTAGGGACAATTATTGTAAAGGTAATCTGTGATAAATCGTTTTGAGGTGATTTTTTTTCTCCCTCTTTTATATCCCCATTTGAAAGCCCTTAATTTAATCTGTGTGGATGAGGTGGATTCTTGTGGGGTTAAATCACTCCAGTTTATACCTATTGAGGGTAAATTACCAAACTAAGCTCCTTAAGGGCAATGACAAAGAGCTTTGCCATAGGTGCTCAGGAAACCTGCATTCACTTTCTGCACATATGAACTCTATTTCAATTAGTCCAAATACTTGGAATCCTAGAAAAAATTTAATAATGATGATATTAGTTAGCATTCACTCCTTGCTTCAAAGAAGTATTGAGCACTACGATGTGCCTGGCAGTGGAGGACTACAGTTTTAATGATGATACCTATAGTTTCTGCTTTGCACGTAGTAGGGGAGACCAGAAAACCAATGAGTAGTGCACAGTAAACGTTAGGTGTCATTGCTCTTGTGAGTGTGTTGGTTGCTCTAATGGGACCTTTTGAGATGTACCTGTAAGAGACTTTGACCATGCTTGGGATTGTTAAGGAAGGCATCATGAAAAAGAAAAAGTGAAGGGTCAGCGCCTGGCCTGGAATGATGGCTAAGAGGACTAACCAGGCTCAGTTTTTTCATGTGAAAATGGGGATAATAATAATCCAGGTTCAGAGAATTGTTATGAGGATTCCATGAGACTAATGCACATGGTAGTTCTGGTAACTGAGAAGCCGTCAGTGATGATAGCTTTTCCTATCTATCACTCATCTTTTGTTCTGTGTAACAACCCTTTGAAGAAAGGAGCACTTTTCTCTATTTTGAAAGATGCTCAGAGGGGTTAATTTGCCCAGGGTTATCCAGCTAGAACTTGGTAGGGCCAGGCTTTGAATCTAGATATCTCTCTCCTGGTTACCTCTTGTTCTCTTTATGCTACTCTGGAGGCCCAAGATGATTCCAGCTGCTTCCTGCTTCATTATTCCCCTAAGTGCCCCACTGAGAGGAGTCTGCAATTTCTTGCTCCTCCTCTCCCTGCCTCCTGGTCGTGCCATGAGTCACTGCTGAGCCATTTGTGTCAGAGAGGGAAATGGGGGCTTGCTTATCACATGTAGCAATTTGCTGTGAGTTCTTGCTTATTTGCCAGGGACACCAGCAGAGAAGTGTTCATCAAGAGGCATCATGTTTGTTAAGGGACCACATGGTGTATTTTAAAAGCTCTTAGCTCTCTCTGGCATCGTGGATTGTGCTCTAGCAGAAGAAATAAAGCGACACAGCCTTTTATTAATATTACACATGTTTTCCATTTAACTTTGACTGGTTAAATTTGGCATAAAATGGAAACTTGCAAACCAGCCTCCCTGGGATGTGTGGCTTCTCTTATGCTAGTTATGCTGAGGATCTTTATTGAACAGGGGGCTCAGATAGTCTCTGCCTGCAGCTAGGGCCCTGGACTAGATTTTCTCTTTTGCTTTTCTTTCTTGATGGCATGGGTTGCCTTGTTTCATGAAGCATATTGGTAAGGATAAATGTTGAAATGGGGAACTGGTAGGTGACAACTGGAGAACATATATATGTGCTCCCATATTCTGATCAAGCTTTGGTATGTTGTATGTTTGACAAAACTGGGTGGCCATTGCTTGGAGTTGACATGAAGTTTGAGGAATTTGTAGCTCAGAATTTGGGATGATTCTTAGAGTTCATGTACAGATGATCTTTATTTTACAGGTGAAGAAACAGGTCTAAAGGGATGATGATGGTGATGGTGGTGGTGGTGGTGATGATGATATGACAATAGCAGTGAGAGCACTAACACTTTTTAAGCCAGATGCTCTCCAAGAAGCGTTATGCGTTACCTTATTTGGTCCATACAATGACTTGGGGTATGAGGCAGGTATTTTTATTATCTCCATTTTACAGATGAGGCAGAGAGGGGTTCAGTCATTTGCCCAAGTCACACAGCTGGCAAGTGGCAGAGCTGGAATTTGCACCCAGGCTGTCAAGCTCTGTCAGAATCTTTTATCTCAGTCTTTACACTGTAACGTGTATGTGACTTGCCTCAAGTCATGAAGCTGTGCAGAAATCATCTCAGTCCCACATCCTGTTCTTTTGATGACTGAACTATATCAGTGATTTGTAAAATTCTTCTAGCTGTGGAACCCTTCCTTAAATAGAGAGATTATTAGATAGTATAACCAAATAAAAAAAGCAGAAACCTAGCTGTTGTGGGTAAAGTGAGATAGGAGGGGACATTAACCATGTGTTCCATTTATTTAGCCCTTCCTGTGGCTTCTCAGAAATCCACGAGGCATACTTTTAAAACCCTGGCTTTAGTTAGGGACATGAGCTTCAGATTAATGTTTTTTTAGCCACAATTAAAATTATAACAGGGAACAGATATCTCTGGTCAGATCTGTTCCATTATCTCTGTTTATATCTCCACTGGAAGCAAACTCTGAAGCTTTTGTAGCTGCATTATTATAGTTTTGCAGGGTCTCTGGGGGAATCAGAATCAGGTATGTGTTGGAAAAAGGCCTTCCTGATATTCCGAAGAGGGCATCAACCCCCTCACCTGCTGAAAATCTCTGGGCCGGAGTCAGCATTCTGGTCTGCATATCCAGTGGTCAGTGAATTGCTGATCTTTACTGCCCATCTCTTTGCTTGGACATCGTATAGTGCCCCAGGGTCATTATTCTGATCAGTACTTGTGTTGTAATTACCTGATTTTGGCTCTGTCTCACTCACTAGACTGTGACCTAGTCTTCTCTCTGTCTGCAGTGCTGAGCACTGTTTAGCAGTAGCTCACTAAATGTTGGTTGAGTTTTTTTTCATCACTTTTTAGAGTTCCAGACTAGACATAGATAAGAGATCAAACACGTGACTATGACTTGACCCCAGAATATCTTCTATAGCACAACCTTATTTTCGTCCGTTCCCAAATAATGGAATAAAGGGATGAAAGCTGGTTTAGTTGGGATGCTAGTTTGGTAAAAAAATAAAAAATAAAAAAAAGTGACATCTGTTTTGAAAGTTATGGAAAAGCCAAAGATTTTGTTTTTAGACCTTTTTTCTCCCAGATTAAACAGTTTCTTCCTTTGTAAAGATAGTTGGGGGAAAAAGGTAGTATGGGAGGGTTGAGTATTCAGGAAAAGTAGGCCTCAAGCCAGGAGAATCACTTCAAGGTCTCAAGTCTATTCCTTATTGGTTCGCTAGTGGTCTAGTAGTCACCTACTTGCACTTGTCAGTTTTTTGGTAGGTGAAGGAAGTGTAGCAGAAGAGTGAAGTATGTGGGGCTCAGGAGCTTGACAAGGGTGGAGGGAGGACTGGGAGATAGAAAGAGGGGAATAAGAAATAAGAATCAGTCTATGCCAGTGGTTCCCAGAGTGTGATCCCTGGACCAACAGTTTTAGCATCACCCAGGTACTTTTTAGAAATGCAAATTCTCAGGTTCCACCCAGAGGCACTGAGTCAGAAACTCTGGGCAGGTCCACTATTATGTATTTTTGAAAACCACTATTCTACTAACTCTTCCCCCTGCCCAATTTAAATCTTCCCAATTGTTGCTAGTTTTTTGTTGATCCCTATAATATACTTTGAGTACGTGTCGGTGAGTTGGTTGGTATTAAAGGAGGACTGTTGAGAAGTAAAGAAATCTCCTTGTATTCCAAAGGCATTTCCCAGAGTTAAGTTACATGTGTTATTAGTGTCTATTGCTTTTGTTCAGATTAAGCTCTGAAACAAAGTTAAGATTATCATCAAGCCTTGAGCTTATTAATAGCTGTTTCATTTGTTTAGTTCTAATGTAAAATGTCTGACATCTGTAGAGGAAGTGCTTCATAAAAATGCACACTTCTTAAGTGCTCTACTAGGAGACGCTCTGTGAAGCCCACAGGATGTTAAGATTAAGCAAATAAATGTAGTTTTGTTGAGCTCTCCTCAGTGTAATGAGTGTGGTGGTTAAGAACACTGGACTCCACAGCTTGAAGGGGCTTCCCATTGGTCAAATTTCAGATACTTTGGACATTAAAAAGAATGACTGCAATAGAATATAAAACACTGAACAAATAAGAATCCATGAATCCATAGTGATGAGAGACAGAGAGAAATAGAGAAACTTGGCACCATTGGAAGTGACTATTATGCCCACTCCTCACTCTCAAAATTACAAATTAAAGGAAAAGAATTAAACGTTCTCTTTGCCTTGTAATGAAAAACTGGAGTCCTTCTATGATTGATAAGGGAAAGCTGTACTTTACAAAAGGATACTAGCAAATAAAGTGTACAAGGAAACATAGGATTAGAATATCAACATTTGCAACCTGCAGTAAAATATTTGATTCAGGCAAGGGCCATCAATGGAAGGCAAAACCATTAAGTGAAAGGATGTTGGGGAACAGAATAATCTTGTGGCTTCAAAGAATACTTCACAGATCATTTGCAGAGGGGAAAGTGTCTCTTTACAGTGGTGGTCACCACCTTAACTGAGTGGTCAAACTCAGCGTCATGAATGGTAGGATAGCCTCCCGATGTCGTGTAACATGAAGTACATAGCATCACCAAGGAGGAGTTTTGCCAAAAATGTTTAACCTGAATCTAATCAGTTTTACAGAAAACACAGGGGGTAGAGACTCAAATTAATTGACACTATGGTAAAACAATCAGACACATTTAAAATGTCAGACACTCTCAAGATAACTGGTCTGCCTGATTTCTTCAAAACAATCTCATGAAAAAAATTGAGTGCTGGTGGTATTATTCTATATTGTAAGAGACTGAGGAAACATTAACCAAATACAGTGCATAAACATTGATTGGATCGGGCTTGAAAATAATAATTGCTATAAAAGGTATTTGGGGGCGGTTGTGGAAATTTGAATATGGGCTGGTATCAGATCACATTAGGAGCTTATTGTTAGTGTCTTAGGTGTGATAATGGTGTTTTGGTTGTGTTAGAAGAATGCCTTTAGTCTTAGCAGATGCTTAAGTTTTCATCATGAAATTGTTATAATATCTACAAATTGCTTTCACATGGTTCCATCAGAAATAAAAGTGAGTATGTAGATTAAACGAATTTGGCAAAATGTTAGCAATTTTGAATTGAAATAGTAGGCATATGAGTGTTCGTTTCATATTTTCAGTACATTTGAAAATTTTCTCAAACAAAAATGGGCTGCCTGTGTTCAGATATCAACTATGTCACTTGCAAATGGTATAGCCTTGGATAAATTTTTTATTTAATGTTTCTCAAGGTCTGTATCTGTAAATTGAGTGTAATATTAATACCACAGTGTTGTTGAGGTTATTGAGTGATACATTTAGCATATAAAACACATTGCTGTAGTACGTAGCATATAAGTGCCTTATACAAACTAAACGCTCAATAAATATCAGTTTCTGTGATGATGGTGGTGACTATAAGAGTTAAATACCATAGTTTAATATTACTGATTCAGCATAGAGAACAGTGGGATATGTTCTTAAACTTTTGGATGATAACTGGACTCATGAAAGCTGTGGGTTCCCAGAAAATATTACATGTCATTTCCAAGATTTATAGCTCATCTGTGCATTCCTGTTTGAGAGTGCCTTATCTAGAATTTCTTATCTAGAAACCGAGGTGATAAGAATACCTTATCTTGAAATCTGTTATTGTCTCAATATTATGCTTTAATTTGGAGAAAAATTCAGTGGATTTAGAGACATGCTTACAACAAAGTGAATGAAATGCTGGTATGAGAGAGTCTGGTTTTGTAACCAACATGTAATCAGATGAACATGTCCCAATTAGTTTGGTTGCCTTCAGAGATATCTTAGAACACTGTGTATGTATTGAGCCTGTTATTGTTCAGAGCATCCTTTTTAAGAATTTCCTTCAGAACCTCAAATTGAGTTAGTTTTTAGAAACACCCAAAGTTTGCTGTAGCTTATTCTGATGTTATAAAGTGAGTTATTAAAATGAGTAATTCATTTTTGATCACAGAGGTGTGTGACAAGGAGGTGGTGGGATGATGTTTTTTTCCCCCTTTCTGTGGCCTTATGATGCTGTTTGGAATTTCAAAGGAAGAGTTTAGTTTGCTCAAACTCTCCAACCCTAAACCATTGGTAATACCAATGAGTATCCCTTATTTTACCTATTTGGATGTCTTGGATATATTTTTACTGGGACCACACTTTTAGTCAATGAACCTGAAGTTAAGTGTTTGAGCTTGTGGTCCTATGGACTTGATTCTGGTGTTTTGCCTCAAAAGTGCATCACCAAAAATAGATAAATGGCAGGAAATCTTACTGTAGTGGCTGGCCCTCTGCTGGCTGCACGTCCTAGCTCAGGACTTCAGAAGTATAAAACTTCACTGATAGCCAGGCATAATGGTGAGGGTTTACTCAGAGCTAAGGTGAGGTGGAGTCCTGATTGTAGTTGTAGGCTGATAGTGGAGGATGTACCAGGTGGGGGTGGGATGGTGTCCGGGCAGAGTCTGGGCAAAGGGCTGTATTTGGTACCCTGTCACACTCACAGGTGTCTCTGGGCTGTTTCTCTGGGGTAAGGCGAGGTTGTATTTCAGTGGTAAGGTTGCAGGCCTGGAAGAGAGGCATTTTGAGTAACACTGTTGGACTTCAAATTTTCCAAAGAACCTGCAGGAAGTGGTCAGTAAATATCTTGTGAATTAGTGAAAGAAGGATATTAGATGAATGGCTTTAGGGGTCAACCAAAAGAAATGGGTTTCTCCGATCTCAGGACTCAGCAGAGGGGCATTCATACTTGAATGGAGAGTGGTGAGAATTTGTAGTAGAGCAGAGTAGTAGGTAGTAGAGTAGTGAGATATTGCTTAGGGGCTTGTTGCTAGGACAGAGTTCTTAACAACAAGTGTGTACAAGAGATCAAAATTGAGCAGGTCTGTTGGAGAAGATCATAAATTCCATGAGGGCAGGAAACATGTCTGTATCGTCCAATGCTGAATACTTGATGTGGTGCCTAGTAGGTGTGCAATAATTATTTGTTGAATGAGTGTTGAGTAGATTAATAAAAGAATGAAGGTGGATGATGATACAGTGTGTGATGTTTGTTGGCTGACCTAGTTGCAAAGTAACAGGTGGAAATGTTAATATTTTAGATTTCCTCAGAGGCTAGTTCCAAGATGTCTCCTTTATCAGTGAAGGAACTTTCTGATGATTTAGTTCAAATGATAATCAGTCGGGACAGCAGAACTGCAAAGTAAACCTGTGTGTCCATTTTATAGATGAGGAAACAGAATCAGAGAATTGAAGTAATTTGCAAATAGGCCTACAACCAAGATTATAAGATCTCAACCTAGGTCTTTCAACTCTTGAATACAATCTTCCTTTTTACTTCTATCATTCTTCCTTTTTACTTCCATCAGTCAATGCTAGAGAGGGTTTTGCTTTGGAAGTGGTTTATTAAATAGTATTATATCTTTGTATCATATTAGAGTGGTTAGTTATTAAGCATGAAGAAATAAATAGGGAAAATTCACATATTGGCCAATCCCTGTTGCTGTACTTGTTCTGCTAGTTATCATCTGGCTGACTGAATAATGATGATAAAACTGAATGAGTAAAACAATTTGTGATTAAAAAAAAAACCCTCCATTCTACTTAATGGGCTGCAGTTATTAGAAAGAAATAGAAACCCCAGTTCATCTTAATATAGGCTACTTATTTAGGAAAGGAGATATTTCAAATTAAATTAGCCTTTCCTTTGCATTGTATTGCTTGAGACAGTTTTCATTTTGCCCACCCAGCCCTTAAATGACCATTGGTGTAAGGAAACCAATCTTACTGGTAACTGAATGAAAGAAATTAAGCAGACACATACAAACAAACCCAAAATGCATCTGAGAAGGATGTGGTCTTCTAAGTTTAGGTCATTCATTGAGGCATTTGGCAGAGATGGGTTCTGCAGATAAAACTGTCATGGCTTTCAGAAGTCATCCCAAGACAGTGGAGAGGGAACATGACAGACACTGGAAAGAGACCCTCTCTCAGATGATGAGTAATATATATTTTATACTCATATTAATATTTCATTGGTGAGAAGGTCAAAATCTACATTTAAATGGAAATATTTAAAAAGCAGAAGCATAATATTTGACTAAGTGAAACACTCAGGGTTTTTCAAGAACACAAGCTGTACCCCTGGGACCTTAGCCCTCATCTTAGCCCCAGCATTTGGGAATCTGAGTTCCCCCACTCCTCTTCCATTTGACCCTGAATTGTGTTACATACTACCTAACACCATGCCCTGTGAATATGGCCTCATTCAGTCCTGTAAAGTTATTTAAATCTCTAGAAACTCATTTTGCCCATCCTGTGAAATAGATATTTTGGGATTGTGGGAATAGGCAAAAAATGGATGCTTTCAGTTGTAAGTAATGGAAATGCCCAACCAATGAAGTGTCTTGACAAATAGTCAGGAATAAGGAGCTCCCAGGGTTGATTCAGAGAATCAAAGATCCAAGCTCTGGTTATCCTTTGTTTCCTTCAGCCATTCAGTGTGTTAGATTTCACTTTAGGCTTGTGACCTTATGGTTATAAGATGGCTGCCATGGTTCCAAGAGTAATGTCTTCCCAGCATTCAAAAGAAGAGAGGAAGGATGCAGGAGCAAAAGAATCTTCCTGGTTCATGTTCCTCTCTTAACAGGGAGGAAGATTTTCCTCAAAAGCCTGCATAAGGACTTGCCCTTGCATCTCATTGACCAGACTTCAGTCTCATTATCAGCTTCCCACTCCCACCCACAAATAATTATAAGGAGACTGTCAAATAACCATGATTGTCTTAGAGCACTCATGCTTGATTCCCTGAGGCTGGGCACATTGCCTCCCTTGTAAACTCAGGGCTCTGTTATCAGCAAAGAAGAAAGGGGAAGGGGTGTTGTCTGCCACACTGATACTCTTGTGTGATCTTCTGAGTGTGAAGTGCAGGTGCACACCAGCCTGTTTCCTCTGGGTGTTTAGTGCTTCCTTGGTTTGTAAGTGGCCACAGTGACATGGATCATAAGCAATCTGGAAAAGGAAAGTTAATAATTTGGGGCTACTCCTAGAGAAGTCACAGCAGGGAGGAGTGTTTGCAAATGAAAGGGAGGGTCCAGTTCTCTAGCTCTGCTGGTGAACTAGCACCACATAGGGTAGACCAGGGCTGACCCTGGACAGTGAGCCGAGTTCGTCCAGAGGCCCCACATTCATTCTTCTGTGTACTGCGTTCTTTTCCATTTTCCACCAAGACAATCAGAGACAGCTGCTGATGTAGATGACACAACTACTGGGATTCAGGGGGCCGGGTTGTGGTTCTATTCTGACGCTAATTGTGGATAATTCAGTTCTGGACGGGCACTTGAGATCAGAATAAATGACATGCAATTCCTGTTTTTAAGAGGCTCACAGTGAGGAGCTTCACTTTTCTGGGTCTTTGTTGCCTCATAACAGAATGAGGGCTTAGATCAAATGACCAGTTTCCTCCCTTCTCACTACTAAGTTTTATGATTTCTTTCAAGTTTGCTTGGGCTTCATTTTTTTGTCAGTGACTTTGGTCAATATGTTCCGCAGATGTTTTGCTTTCCAGGCACACCGTTATTCACAAAGCTTGCCACTGTCAGGTGTCGTCTGAGAGTGCAGTGGAAAAACATAGCTGAACTCTCTATGATTATTCTGGATCATGCAGCTCTCATAATGGAAGCCATGATCACATTAGCCTTTTTGGCAGTCTCATTACTCTGTGGCTTTTATTGGGTTTGCAGTCAGCTGCAATTCCAAGAACAGCATTTGGAAGGTGACTTTGCAGAGACTTGGGGTGCTGGATTTTTCTTGTCGCCTTCTTCCTTTTGTCAATTCCTTTTCCTTTAATTTTGTACCTGGCAGTGGGCCCAGAATCCATGATATTGATAATAAATATTAACATATTTTGAGCTCTCACTATGTACCAGGTACTATACTAAGTGCTTTACAGGTATTGTTTCATTTAATATCCAAAGCAACTTTCTGATTTAGACTTTATTAATTCCCGTTTTACAGATGAGGCAACAATATGGAGTGAAGCTAAGTAATTTGAGCAACACTGTATAGTTAGCTAGTGGTCAAGGCAGGACTAGAATCCAGGCAATTGGGTGGAAAGCTCAAGTTCTTAACATTGCAATGAAACTTAAGGCAATTTTGTTTTTCGCTTATTCCCCTAATTATCCCTGCCCCCACTCCCTTCTAACACTTGTATAGTTGCTTTGAAATATTATGACCTGTCTTATCATTCAAATTGACTTATTAGAATATACTATGTAGAGATGAAAAAGTTATAAAGTACTATAACCATAGATCAAGAGTTTATTTGTTCATTCGTTTGGGTGTTCATTCATTCATTCTTTAATTCATGATTGACAGTCCCTGAGGTGTCGGACTGAGTGTTGTGGGTCTAGAGGGGATCGAGACCTAGTGTCCTGCCTTTGAGGAGTTCACAAAGCCATGTGGTAAAGGTGGGCTCCAGCAGGTTCCGTTATTCCTTGTAGGTCATGGTAAAGACTGCATTTCATTGTAAATGTGATGAGTTCAGAGCATAACATCTACTTTGCTCTACTGTAGTCTCTAAAGCAGGGCTCATCTTTGAGCCTCAGCACCAGTACATCTCTGGGGGTCCACTTGGCCTTCCTCTTTCTGTCCCTCTTTAGTGCCCCACTTTTTTCCTCCTTCAGATTGGTTTGTTGTTCAAAGGTTGGTGCCACTAGGAATGGGGAAACCTGTGAACTGACTTTGATACAAAGGAGTAAAAGACTAGAATCAAGTCCTTGCTCAGATCATGCTTTGGGAGGGGGGCAAGGGTAAAAAGCTGAGCAAGACACTTGAGCACAAGAGCAAGGAGTGAGCCACAGATGAAGGATGAGGACAGAGAAAGGGAAGCTGGAGGGCTCTGAACTTGCAAAGGCCTGACCCAGCACTTCATCTCTAGTGTTTGAAAATAGCTCTGTTCCTGCCTTCTTTTTTTTTTTTTAAGAATACCTTTAATTTATTGATTTATTTTTGGCTGTATTGGGTCTTCGTTTCCGTGCGAGGGCCCTCCCTAGTTGTGGCAAGCGGGGGCCACTCTTCATCGCGGTGCGCGGGCCTCTCACCATCGCGGCCTCTCTTGTTGCGGAGCACAGGCTCCAGATGTGCAGGCTCAGTAGCTGTGGCTCACGGGCCTAGTTGCTCCGCGGCATGTGGGATCTTCGCAGACCAGGGCTCGAACCCATGTCCCCTGCACCAGCAGGCAGACTCTCAACCACTGCGCCACCAGGGAAGCCCCTGTTCCTGCCTTCTTCCCACACGAGTACCATGTGATCCTCTTCCCAATTTCTTCCCTCAATTTCCGCCAAGGACCTGCCTCTTCCTACTAGATTTATTTTGGAGAATAGAAGTGGGGAAGGGGTTGGGGGGAAGCTTCTGATTCTGTAGAGAGAGAAACTGAGGTACAGGATAGAGAGAGCAGTCATCTGTACCTTGTCCATATTATAAGCCTTTAGGGACTGTCAGAGTCTTGTCATAGATCCCGTGGGTTGCTATAAGCTACAGGTGGCCTTGATTCCCTCACAGGCATGGGCTCCAGCCCCCTTCTTACTATACAGGGTCGGGTCTTTTTACCTGAGTATGGCAGCTCCCATTCAGGGGAAGCAGTTCCTTTCAACAGAAGGGAAGCCGACTGCAGTCTGTACTGCATTGCCCCTACCCGTAACCCCATTAAGGGGTTGTAAATAGTACTATAATGATGTCTCAGTCATTTGTTTTGATGTATCTGAGCTTTTAATAAATCAGCCACAGCTTGCTTAATAGGAATATGAGAGCAGAGCGTGTTGCTGCCAGCAGCTGCTAGTAAATTGTAAAGCATTCATCTGTTTTACAAGGGAATTAAATGTTTGTTCTCTTTTAAGGGCTTGTAACTAAACAAGGGGGTGGGGTGGGGGGATGCAGAGGGCTGCCTGATGCCCATGCCCTCCCAAGTGCAGTAACAGCTCCAGGTACCTGGGGGAAACACCTGTAACCAGAGCCATATGAATTACAGTGCCCCCAGCTAAACCCTGTCATTATCGGTCGCTACTCCATGTGCATCTCCAAAGCAATATTTATTGGATAACATTTTTCTTCCACTTCAGAGGATTCTGTGAAATACAAGTCCCATTTCCCCTGCCCTTTTTTTTTCTTAAGACTCTCTAGGGAAGGAGCGTTAGATAAACCATATATCCAGTATGACTGATGTTCAATTGTCTGCAAAATTGAGTTAGCTTATTTTATTTGACTTTTATGTTTACATTTGAAGTGGACTTTCCCCCCTCTTTTCAACAGCATTGGCTTTATTTATTAAGTCATTTTGAGAGGGAAAGCATCAGAGTCAGTGTTTTTGGTAGAGATAAAAATGCGGAAGCCAGGTAACCAGGATTCAAGCTGTTGGCTACTTATTTTGTGACCTTTGACAAATTGTGTAGGCTATTTGAATCTGTTTCCTTATTTTTTCTTATTTGTAAAGTTTGTAATAATTACAGATTAACAGGAAGTTGCAAAGATAGTATAGAAGAGATCCAGGATAACCTTCACTCAGTACGGTGTGTGTATTTAGTTCTATGTCCTTTTATGCCTGTGTAGATTTGTGTAACCACCACTACAATCAAGCAAGATACAGAACTATTTCATCATCACAAAACTCTCCCTAGTGGTGCCCCTTCATAATAACACCCTCATCCCCCACCTTATCTTCTGGTAAATCTGTTTTCCATTTACATAATTTTGTTATTTCAAAACTGTTACCTAAATGAAATCATATAGTGTATGACCTTTTGAGATTGTTTTTCTTTTCATTCAGCATAAGCATAATGCCCTTGAGATTCATCCCCAATAGTTCACTCTTTTTTATTGCTAAGTAGTATTCCATTGTATGGATGTGCCAGTTTGTTTAATCATTCACTTATGAGGGACATTTTAGTTATTTTCCATTTTGGGCTATTACAAATAAAGCTGCTTAAAACAGTTATTTATACATTTTTGTGTGGACACAGGGTTTTGTTTCTATGCAGTAAATGCCCAGATTTGCAATGGCTGGGTCATATGGTAAGTATATGATTAGTTTTTAAGAAATGCTCAACTTTTCCAGAGTGATTGTACCGTTTTACATTCCCACCAGCAGTGTATGAGAGAATTAGTTTATCAGCATCCTCTCCAAAATTTGGTATTGTTATTAGCTGTTCTAACAGGTATATAATGATATTTCATCATGATTAATTTGTATTTCCCTAATGGCTAGTGATGTTGAACAACTTTTTATGTGCTTATTTGACATTTGTATTATCCTCTTTGGTGAAATGTCTATTTATGTCTTTTGCCTGCGTCTTATGGATTATTTGTTTTTTTTACTGTAAAGTTTTGAGTATTCTTTATATATTCTAGATACGAATACTTTGTCAGATTTGTAGTTCAGAAGTATTTTCTCCTATTCTGGAGCTTGTCTTTTCATTCCTTAACAGGGTCCTTTGCAGGGCAAAGGTTTTTAATTTTGGTGAAATCAGTTTTATCAACTTTTTTCTTGTATGGATTATGCTTTTGCTGTCATGTCTAAGAACTTTTCACCAAATCCTAGGACCTGAAGATTTGCTCCTACGTGTTCTTCTTGAACTTTTATAGTTTTACATTTTCCATTTAAATTTGTAATTCATTTGAGTTCATTTTCATATAAGGTATGAGGTTTAGATCAGGGTTTGTTTGTTTGTTTTTGCCTTTGAGTATTCAATTGCTCCAGCACTATTTTTTAAAAAGACTTTCCTTTCTTCATATTGATAGAATTACTTTTGCGACTTTGTCAAAAATTAGTTGGCCACACTTGTGTTGTGTTGGGCTATTTCTTGGTTCTCTATGCTGTTCCATTGATCCGTGTGTCTAATCCCTTGCCAATACCTCACAGTATTGATTACTGTAGCCTATATAATAAGTATAAGAGTGATTCCTTCCACGTTATTCTTTTTCAAAATAGTTTTAGCTATTCTGGTTCCTTTTCTTTCCATACAAATTTTAGAATAATCCTGTCTATAGTTAGAAAAATCTTGCTGCAATGTTGATAGGAAATATGTTAAACCTATATACTAATTTTGGGGAGAATTGACATCTTTGCTATATATATATTTTTTAATTAATTAATTAATTTATTTATTTATTTATTTTTGGCTGCATTGGGTCTTTGTTGCTGCACGCGGGCTTTCTCTAGTTGTGGCGAGCGGGGGCTACTCTTCGTTGCAGTGCGCGGGCTTCTCATTGCGGTGGCTTCTCTTGTTGCGGAGCACGGGCTCTGTGCGCGTGGGCTTCAGTAGTTGTGGCACGCGGGCTTCAGTAGTTGTGGCTTGTGGGCTCTAGAGCACGGGCTTCAGTAGTTGTGGTGTACGGGCTTAGTTGCTCGGCGGCATGTGGGATCTTCCCGGACCAGGGATCAAACCCATGTCCCCTGCACTGGCAGGCGGATTCTTAACCACTGCTCCACCAAGCATGTCCCGACATCTTTGCTATATTGAGCCTTATATTAAGTACCTGAGCAGTGTGCCTCTCCATTTCTTTAGATCATCTTTGATATCTGTCAGCATGTTGTAGTTTTCAGCATATAAGTTCTGTACGTATGTTTTTAGATTTACAACTAAATATTTCATTTTCTGAGAGATTATAAATGACATTGTGATTTCAATTTTGGTTTCCATGTGTTTGTTGTTGATATATAGAAATATAATTTATTTTTTTCTGTTGATATCTTCAGCTTCTCGAACTCACTTATTAGTTCTAGAAGTTTATTTTTGGTAGATTCCTTGGGATTTTATATGAAAACAATCATGTCATCTAGAAATAGAGATGGTTTTATTAATTCCTTTCTGATCTATATGTCATTTATTTCTTTTTCTAGCCTAATTGCACTGGCTAAAACGTCCAGTATTGTGTTGAAAAGCAGTAGTGAAAATAGACATCCTTGCCTTACACCCAATTTAGGGGGTTGAGCATTCAGTTTTTCCCCACTAAGTATGACGGTAGCTGTTGTTATTTTTGTAGATGTTTTCTATCAAGTTGAGGAAATTTCCCTCCATTCTTGGTTTTCATAAATGTGTACTGAATTTTGTCAGTTTTTTTTGTATCAGTTGATATGATAATTTGATTCTTTTCCTTTAGTCTGTTTGTATGATGACTTACATTGAGTGATTTTCTACTATTGAACCAGCCTTGCATCCCTGGAATAAATTCTACTTGTTCATGATGTATAATTCTTTTTACATATTGGTAAATTTTATTTGCTTATATTTTGTTAAGGACTTTTGTGTCTGTATTCATGAAGGATAGTGGTCTGTGATTTTCCTCTTTCGTACTATGTGTGGATTTGGCATCAGGGTGATGCTAGCTTCATAAAATAAAATGGGAAATGTTTACTTTCTGTCTTTTCTGATGTACGCATTTATTGTTATAAATTTTCCCTTAGCACTGCTTTAGCTCCCACAGATTTGGTATGTTGTAATTTCATTTCCATTCAGTTCAGGGCATTAAAAAGTTTTTTTTGAGCCTTCCTCTTTGACCTATGGATTATTTACAAATGTGTTTTTTAGTTTCCAACTTATTGAGGTTTTTTTTCCCTGTCTTTGTGTAATTTATTTCTGCTTTGCTTCCATTAAGGTCAGAGAATATGTGCTGTATGATTTCAGTTCTTTTAAACTTACGTTTTGTGTTATGGCCCAGGATATGGTCTACCTTGATATTTTTTCTGTGGTCACTTGAAAAAAATGTGTATTCTTCTTTGTTTAGTGAAGTGTTCTATAAATGCCAGTTAGATCCTGATGAGTGGTAGCGTTGAGTTCTTTTACTTCTTTTTGGATTTTCTGTCTAGTTGCTTTATCAATTTTTGAGACAGGGATGTTTCATTCTCCAACTATAATTGTGTATTTGTATATTTCTCTTTTCAGTCTGATCATTTTTGTGTCACATTTTGAAACTCTGTTGTTTGGCACATACACATTTAGGATTATTACATTTTCTTGATGGATTGACCTATATATCATGTAATGTCCCTCTCTTTTCCTGTTAATTTTCTATGTTCTGAATTTTACTTTATTAGATATTAATTTAGACACTTGCTTTCTTTTGATTACTCTTTTCATGGTATATCTTTTTCATGTTTTCAGTTTCTACCTATCTTTATCATTCCAGTTGAACTGAATTTTTTGTGGATAGCATATAGTTGGGTCATTTTTTTTTTAAAATCCATTCTACCAATCTGTCTTTTAATTGGTGTATTTTCATTTAATGTTATTATTGATATGTTAGGCCTTAAGCCTGCCTATTAAAAAAAATTTTTTTTTTTAATTTTCTGTTTCGTTGCCTCTGATATTTGTTTTTGTTTTCTTTTTTCTGGCTTCCTGAAAGCTACTTGAACATTTTTTTTAGGGTTCCAGGTTGATTTTTTAAATAGTGTTTTTGAGTATATTTCTTTGTATAGATTTTTTTAATAGTTGTACTGGGTATAATATTATACACATATAACTTATCACAGTCTATTAGTTTTGACATTTTACCTGCTTATATTAAGTATAGAAACCTTACCTTCTTTCACCATGTCCCATTTAAAAGATAATTATTTAAAATATTTTCTTTACATGAATTGAGAACCATATTAGACAGTGTTATGAGTTTTTTTTTTTAATAAATAAATTTATTTATTTATATTTATTTATTTTTGGCTGTGTTGGCTCTTCGTTGCTGCTCTCGGGCTTTCTCTAATTGCGGCAAGGAGGGGGGTCTACTCTTCATTGCGGTGTGCGGGCTTCTCATTGCGGTGGTTTCTTTTGTTGTGGAGAACGGGCTCTAGGCACACGGGCTTCAGTAGTTGTGGCACGTGGGCTCAGTATTTGTGGCTCGCGAGCTCTAGAGCGCAGGCTCAGTAGTTGCGGTGCATGGGCTTAGTTGCTCTGCGGCATGTGGGATCTTCCCGGACCAGGGATCGAACCCGTGTCCCCTGCATTGGCAGGTGGATTCTTAACCACTGCACCACCAGGGAAGTCCCATATTTACCTATATTTTTGCTCTTTCTGTTGACTTTTTCTTCCTTCCTGATGTTTTAAGATTTTCTGCTTTTCATTTTCTTTCTGTGTAGAGAATTTATTTTTGTCATTCTTGAAGGGCACGCTTGCTCATGAAAAATTCTCTTAGTTTTCCTTCATCTGAGAATGTCTTGATTTCCTGAAGGATATTTTGCTGTGTATAGAATTATGGGATGATAGTTCCTTTCTTTCAGCCATTGAGAAATGTTGTGGCACTTCCTTCTGACCTTCATGGTATCTGATGAGAAAAAAAAATCTGTACTCAAAAATATTTTTCCTACTGTAAATAATCCATCATTTCCCTCTGGATGCTTTCAGGATCTTTTCCTTTTGGTTTTTAGAAGTTGGACTGTGATGCATCGGTGTGAATTTCTTTGGGTTTATGCTATTTGGGGATGTCTCATATTCTTGAATCTGTAGATTTATGTCCTTTGACAAATTTGGGAAATTCTTTGAAAAATTTTTTAGCCCCCCCATATTTTCTCTCTCTGGGACTAGAAGACAAGCATGTTAGATCTTTTGTTATAGTCCTACATGTCCCTGAGGCTGTTTTCAACTTTTAATCTTTATAGTTTTATTTTATTACATTTAATCTTTATAGTTTTATTTTAATCTTTATAGTTTTATTCTAGTTTTTTATTATTTGGAAAATATATTTAACATAAAATTTATCATTTTAATCATTTTTGAGTGTACATTTCAATGACATTAAATATACTCACAGTATTGTGCAACTATCACTACCACCTATTTTCTGAACATTTTCATCACCCAAACAGAAACTCTGTACCTAGCTATTAAGCAATAGTTCTCCTTCTCCCTTCTCCTCAGCCCCTGGTATCCTATATTAATCTACTTTCTGTTTCTGTGATTTACCTACTCTTGGTATTTTGTATAAGTGGAATCATGCAATATTTGTTCTTTTATGGCTGCCTTATTTCACTTGGCATGATGTTTTCAAAGTTCATTCCCTCATAGTATGTATCAGACATTTATTCATTTTTAAAGTTGACTAATATTCTATTCTTTGTGTGAACTACATTTTGTTTATCCATTCATCTTTTAATGGACACTTGGCTGGTTCTACCTTTTGGCTACTTTGAATAACACTGAAGAGAACACGAGTATACAAATATTTGGTCACTTCCTTGCTTTCCTTTCTTTAAGGTATATATCTAAGTGTGGAATTGCTGGGTCATATGGTAATCCTTTGTTTAACTTTTTGAGTAACAGACAAACTTTGTTCTTTTTTTTAGGCCTATTTTCTCTCTTTTGTTCAGATTGGGTAATTTTTACTGTTCTTCCTGTTCATTGATTCTTTCTTTTGTCCTCTCCATTCTGTTGTTGAGCCTATCCTTTGACATTTTTGTTTTGCTTATTATATTCTTCAGATCTAAAATTTCCATTTGGCTTTCTTTGTATCTTCTCTTTAATTTTCAATACTTTCTACTTTCTCATTTGTTTTAAATGTGCTTATAATTTCATGTGGAAGCACATGATGGCTGTTTGCAAATCCTTAGAAGATAATTCTAAAATCTTTGTCATCTTACTGTTAACATCTGTCAGTTGTCTTTTCTCATCTAAGTTGATATTTTTGGGGGGTCTTTGCATGATGAGTGACTTTCTTATGAAACATGGGCATTTTAGGTATTACATTATGAGACTCAGGATCTTACCTAAATCTTTTGTTTTAGCAGACCTTCTCTGGCATTGCTCAGGTAGGGGAAGTGGAGACCACCTTTGTTACTACTGGGTGTGAGTAAGAGTTCAGCCTCCTCATTTGGCTCTTGCTGATACCACTTTGTCTGGGGAAGGAAGGAGCATCTTGTTGCTGTTCCCACAGAGTCTCCATTGATACCTCAGGAGTAGGGATGTTGAAAATTTGATGAGCTGGTTGTGAAAAACCTGAATCTCCAGCAGGCCTCCTCTGACACCACTCCAGTGAGGGGGAGGGATGCCTGATTACCCCTCGGTGTGGAAGCCTGAACTTCACTGATAACAGTAGAATGGGGGTAGTGGTGGCTTGTAACCACTGGGTGGAGGTGAATCTTGGCTTCCCAGGCAGCATTTACATCACCCTGGTATTACCCTAGGGGATGAGAAGTAGAGGAGTTTGGGGCACAGGTAGAAGTCTAGGATCTCCTAGCGTGGGTGGGGTTAGATCCACAGTTTTTCAGTGGAGTTTGGCTGTAGGAGAGCAGTTATCTCAAAGTTTTCTATTTTGCTAGTCTGCATCTTTCATGGCATTTTACCTAGAGACAGCAAGCTTTTCTTGGGGCTTCTTTTGTCTGTGCCTGTTGATGTCCCAGGTTCCCTGTTTCTCTAGTGCTCAGCCTGGAATTTATGAGACAAGAAGAAAACTTGTCACTTTGATATTCCTCATGTCCCAAGTTGCCTAGCCATTCTGTCTCTTCTCTCACCTTCCAGGGTCATCTTATGTTTGTTTTATAGATTAATATCTAAGGCTTTTCACTGTACTTATCAGAAGTAATAGGGGAAAGTCCATCTATTGCATCTGGAACTATTTCTTTATTTTTAAAATATTAATCATAATTATTAATGTACCTACATCTCTATGTTACCATGATGTTTAAGTGAGATAAGAGTGAAAGAGGTTTAGATAATTAAATTCTGTTTGAACAGCAGTTATTCCTAAGTGACATATGGAAGTCATCATGTTCTAGAGCAAGAGTTACATGTTTTATGAGGTTCCCACAAAGGAATGAAAATTCATATATACTCTCTTTTTCTCCCTGACACCATCCTACCTACTTATCCTTTTCTCCCTCTCTAGAATATTACATAAAGAGATTTTACTCAAACTTGTGGTTTGCAGTTGGAATACCCTAATAACAGTTATAAGTACTGTGAACCATTTATTAAGCACTTGTAATTGCCAGGCACTGTGCTAAGTGCCTTTCAGTGATTTTCTGATTTCATCCTATTAGATGCTGTTACTGTATTTTGCAGCTGTGGAAATAGAGGCTTAGAGAGGTCAAATAATTTGCTAAGCTCACTTAGGTAGTGAGTGGTAGAGCTGGGATCTGAACACAGGTCTTAGAATTTAAAGTTCATGCTCTTCTACATTCTACTTCTTTTCTATAGTCTCTCTTGTACTTAATCATGCAACTATTTAGAGCTTTCTGTTCTGTTGGTGAGGGCCTAGTCAGAATTCTTAAACATCTTATTATCTTTGTTTGTTTCAATAAAAGGTAAAAGGTACTACCTAGATTTTATCCAGTATTAATTTCTTAGAATGCCATAGTGGTTTTATCTGCAAGTGTGTTTGCACGGTTCTTAATGTTTCTGGCAAAATTTAAGATGTGATCAAGTGACTGTATTCTCCCAATTGATTCATCTTTACTGTCACTTTAATTTTATTTCTGAAAGATTAAGTAGTTATTTTTCTCACTTCTCTCTTGGAGAGTGAGTGATTCATTCAACAGTTATTTATTGAGTGACTACTTTGTGATAATCACTGTGCTAGGTGCTGGGGATATTCAGTAATGATGTGTTTCTTTATTCTTGAGATTGTTATGTGACTTTAATTTTATCTTTCCTAGGAATCTTTCAATTCACAAATCATCAGTAAGATTTTATCCTTTTTTAAATTTCTAGAGGGCGGTCTTATAGACAGCATATGTGTTTGTGAGGAAGAGTTTGGTTTAATTCTTAGGAAGATACTCCTAAAATTATTTATGCCAGTGTCTACAGTGTATTTTTCAATGCAAATAGAGACTTTTTAGATGAATGCTTTGCTTCTCAATCCCATGATTGTTTTGAGAATGTAAAAGATCTGCAGGAAAAAATCACTTTACCCCTAATGTTGAATGCTGAGAAAAAGGAAAATTCTGGTTAGGAACATTACTTATGATTCCCACAGTGTGTCTGGTATACCTAGTCTGTGTAAAATAAAACTTCCAAAAAATAGAAGAAAATGGCTTCAAACATAAATTAAAGCTGCTTAAAGTTCATGGGTAAGCTAAGTACTAATACTAAACTAACCTTGCTGTTGGGAAATTAATATTTCCTGTTTTATTGCAATGGAATCGTATAATTTTATTATTGGATAGGCCCTTATGCATTTGCCCAACCCACTCACTTTAGATATGAAACTTGAAACTGTAGAGGTGAGGTGATTTCTACTGCCTTTTTTGAAAGAGGCAGGACTAGAATTTGGCCTCCTAACCTGAAGTCCTGGACCCCTTTTAGTGTATCACCTGGAACACATATTAATCATATTTTATATTGATATCTGATGGATGGTATGAATAATAGCAGTATTGATTTTCTTAAATTTTATCATTTCATACTAATCCCATATATATCCAATGTTCTTCCTGCTTGGGATTTCAGTTTTCTCAACTCAGGATCATAGGCAAAGCACTTACCATAGTTCATCCCTTGTTGAACTCTGTAAACATTTACAGATTGCTTCATTAATCCACATTGCTTTGTTTCTTAGCTTTCTAGACTTCACATGTTGGTCATAGTCTATATAACAGCCATACTTACAATAAATGCCTTCAGGTAGGTGGATAATTTTTTGTTTTGTTTTTCATGAAAAGGAAACTAAGGGGCTGGGGATTATGACTCTTGCTGTGAGGACCCTGCTCCAGGCTCTCACCCTCTGCTTCTTCACTCTTATGAGCTTTGTCAACCAGCTTCTGTTTCAGGTCTTCAGGGATAGTGAGTCCTGGGGACCCTTGTTTGGCTCATTTCACTGTTGGATGGCTTTCATTAAAAAAAAAAAAAATTTCCTTGGATTGAGACACAGTTAGCTTGCATGTAGCTTCTCCGCTATGATTCTTCTGACTGGATGGAATAAATCAAATTTCTTTGTTTCCTGCCTAAATGTTCCGGGTTGTTTGAGCCATTCCTTACTTTGTAGGTTTTAGATAATTCACAATTCTGTATGCTTCATTTTCTTGTTGTCCCCCCTAAAGTGAGCCCCAACACTTAAATGGGTGCTTCAGGAATAGGTCAGGTCCCAAGGGGGCAAGCCCGACTCTCTTGTCCAGGGCTCAGTCTGGGGACTTCTTCCCTCAGCCTGGACCCCACCAGGGGGAAAGTGATCTCCAAGCCTGGCGCCTGGGGGCTGTGCTTTGAGAAGCATACTTTAAATAATACATTGCCTGTGTCCTCTCCTTGGTTTCTAGCTGATTTCTTAAATCCTTATTATTAACTATTAATGCCTTAACTGGTCATCTTGATTCCTGCTGTCCCTCTCCCTGTATTTCACCTCTGCACTGGTCACTCCTTTTTTCGTACTGTGTGGGAGATCTTCTAGACCCTTCGGTTTCCGGTTTTGATTGTCCTTCATCTTTTGCTCCCTCGTCTCATTACGGACTTGAGTTGGATGCACTAACTAGTTGCATGGCCTTGGACAAGTCACTTAACTACTGCCAGCCTCAGTTTTCTCAATTTTGTAAAGAGTCATAGCACACCTCCTCATGTAAGAAATCAGTGAAATAACGTGTATGAGAATGCTTTTGTTTATTGGGTTTTTTCTGTTTTGGCTCAGCTGTGTAAGTGCTAGCCCTGGAATTTTTCACAGGTTCCCTTGGTGGTTGTTGCCTTTGACTGGTAGTGTATTGGGACATTTGTACACAGTGGACATGGACTAACAAGCGTTTGAATGCTCACATTTTTTGTTCTTCAGGGAACTGCTGTTTCCCTTTAAAAAGCTAGGACTTTGACAGCTTCAGAGGAAGGGATGCATGAGCTATTTTTTTTCCTGTTAAATTAGTTCAGTGAGACTCTATGTGCATAGTAGTCCTTAAGTTCTTTGCTTAGATCCTTTGGCCCTCAGCACTTGGAGCTATGGATTTGTCGAGAATCAGACATGTGCAGTCTATTCAGATGTCAGCTGACAAGGCTCCTCCTCTCCTCCCCCAAGCTGAGCAGCCCCTTTGGAATGTCTAATGAAACCCATGCTGGTGCATGCTGCATTAAAACAAAGCAGGCAGCCCTGGAATGAGCCCTACAAGGTACTATTACTATATGTTAGGTTTTATTTGCCTGTTTTGACAGTGCTGGGCAAATGAGGGCTCTGCTGATGCAACTGAATCACAGTGAGCTGTCTTTGTCGTCTAACTTCTCCCTCCTGGGTCTGGCATTAGTCCTGCCTGCCAAACACTCTTTGACACAACAAAATGACAGAACATTGTCTTCTTGCTGATAATAGGGCAGGTTGTAATTGATTTACTTAGTACTTTGAAGGGTGGAAAGTAGGGTCTTGAGGAGCACCTGAAATTTTGTTTATTTATTGTCCTGGCAATATAGATCATTAGTTTATTATATGCAAGTTCACCTAGCAGACTCTGAGATGAAAGATGTAGTAGCTGAAATGGATTTGATTTTTAAGATAGCCATAGAAGTGGTCTATATTACACAAATAATATAAGTGGATGTTTCTCAATAGCTGGAATTTAATTTGTACTTTCGGACTGCCATTTGATAAGACATTTCTCCTGGGTAATGAATAGCACCAGTGTCCTAAGGAATTTTTCTCTTTGTCTCTGACTAAGGGGAAATCAAGCTGCCAGCTGCAACAAGCTCAGGAGTGAATTCTTGGCCAGCCCCAGAGCTATACATTGCCTTGTGGACTGTTTGATGGCACCTTGGACATTTTCTTGATGCCATGAGCACAGCTGTTAGAGATGTGGGGTCTGATGAGCCATGCTCTGTTCTCCATTCACAGTCTCCTCCCCATCACCTTCTCATAGAGGAAGCCAAACAAGGATCTAGTGTGTTGATAGATCAGTGAAAATTTATTACTACTTCTGGGAAAGAAGCACAGAGTTGCATTTTCTGCGTGTGGTTGGTCAAGAATATCATCTTTATATGTCAGGGTAGCAGAAGCTTTGTTTGTTGCTGCTGGTATCAGGACAATCACCTGAATATCAATTCATTGGGGTGTAGTTATCAATAATGGTAAAAGAAAAAATGTGAGGTTGGAGCTTAAAAATTCTAAGACTTTGTTGGTCTTGCACTGTTCTTCAAATTAAGTCAGAGCTGAAACTCCCCTATCCTGCTACTGAGATGGTCACTTCCTCTGGGCTTTCCTTGACTTTAGAAAGAAGTTGACTTGGTGACCTTCAAGGTCTTTTCTCTCTGACCTCCTGTTTAACTCCAAGGTAAGTCTTAACTCTTGTTTTAGTCATTAGTTTCAAATGCCTCCCCTGCTGAGCTTCTTTATGCTGAGAACAGAATGGATGGAGTTGTACCTTTTCTTTCCTCCCTTCCCCTGTGGTGCTCTGATTATGTGCTGAGGGGATGGTGGCCAGAAGGCCATGCAGCCTAGGAAGGAGGAAGAGAAGTGAAGGTACTGAATTAAAGCACTGTCAACACCAGGGGGAGAGCCCTTGAATTAAAAAGACTTCACAGAGTAGTTACCGGGTCTGCCTTACTCTTTGGCGTCAAGGGGGATTGGTCTTCATACCTACTATAAGCCTTATGTGGCCAGAGACTGAGTCTTAGATTAATTCTGTTCACCCTGACAGTGCCTTATATAGAACTGGACATCAAGTAGGTATTAATTATTTCTGCTTTGCTTAACTTCTGGAAATCATTGCAGTTGTCAAGTGAACAGGACTATTAAATATTATTATAGGAAGGGTTCATGCTTGTAGCATTTTCATCATTCCAAATATTGTGTTCATTGAAGCAGAGAACCTTGTCAAGACAGCCATTACCAACATTTACAGAATGAAAGCAAGAGCTATTAACTCCTGGATAAAAATTGAGGATATTGTGCTTTCAGAAGAAACAAAGGGAGTTTTAAAATATTTCAATGGGAAATCTCTTTAGACTTAAATATTTTAAAAATAGAAGTAGAAATAAAGAAGTTAGTAGAGGGGAAAAGACAGTGTCGTAAGAGCTTTAGGTCATGGTCATATTAAGGTTCATTGTTAAGTTAAAACAAAAAAATTGTTACCTGCTATGTATCCTCTTTTGCAGGATAATTTTCTTTTAATGCATCCTGAAAACTAACCTGAGAATTTGATGAAATGTCAGACAAGCTGACAAACTGAGAGAGGCTATCTTAGTAACTAGTCCTTGTTCTTACACCCATATTCATCTATTTGTGGCTGTCGATTCTAGTCACCTCCATTCTCATCTTCATCCAAATAGAGGCATTAAAACTTAATTTCATGTGGATGCCTGCTTTGTAGATTTAGGAGTACAAGAACATGTGAACATGCCTGGTTAGCCATCTAAAGAATTTGTCACCAGCTAGTTGATTTCAAGAGCCAGCCAGCTAGGTTGTGCAGGATACTTGTTACTGGATAGTTCCACATCAAATACATGCTCTAAATGTTACTCTGTTAGATTCCTCTATTCCATTAAGCCTGTCAGGGCCAGAGTGGAAAAAAAAATCCTAGTGAAGTATCTAAACTTTAAATCTTAGCGTTTTCGGGCTAGAAATGACTCTAAGGGTCTAAGACAAGTGCTCTAAAATTCACATATTTCCTGAGGTTAGACAGGTAGCATAAGTGAATGAATTGGACAGGTGTAAGCAACAGGGAGCAATGGGGTGGGGACATTGAGAGGCTGCAGAGGTGTTCAAATTCAGAAATTTTACAGGACATTATTCCTACCTGGCCAGCAGTTCTAAGGGCTGATTCAGCTGGCATTTGGGAGACCCTGGACCCTATGTTTCAGGTTACCTATCTTTTTTTCCAGTGTGATGACCTGCATAAAGATAGGAAAAGGCACTTACCCAAGGACAGACAGCTAGTGAGGGCCAGAGCCTGATGTTCTTTCTGAGTCTCAGTCTGATGGTCTTTCCACTGCATCATAGTGATATCTAAATGGTAAGGTGGGAGCACCCTGATTTAAATTAAGAATTAAGATTTTTTTTGTGAGCCATTTACTTTTTTAGAGAGGTGTAACTAACATATAATTACATGCACTGATCTTAAAGGATAGCTTGATAGATTTTTATATATGTATACCTTCATGTCTGTATACCATGCAGATCACCCCGGAGTTCCTCATGGCTTTTTCCACTCCTTACCCCCCTCCACCCTCTACATGCACCATAATCACAATTCACCATGGAACCAAGGCAGTTCTACTTACAGAGCTGTCACTGGCTCTGTTGCTCCCCACTCCTTCCTCCTCACTACTTCCTGCTTTAGATTCAGTTGTAAAGAGCTATAGCAAACACAAGGGTGTGTGTTGCTTACATTTTTTTCCCCACGTAAACCCAGCAGGATGTCTCCCTTCAGAGGGTTTTGGAGGTGCTGCTTCTTGCAGTGTCAACTGCTTTATACAACAGCACATTTAGGACACATATTAATTATTTGGAGGCCACTTTTCCTTTGGGAGAACTTCAGAAGTTTTTTATTTCATGATTTTATTGAATCAGAGATCCATATTTCATTGCAGTGGGCCTAGTGCTCAAAACCTTGGTGATTGACGGACTGAAAATATAGTTAAGGCAACACCCAAAACAAAACCCACCTCACAGGCAATGCAGCTCATTTAAAAAAAAAAAAAAAAGCTGGTTCCCAGGCTGAAGCTGTTAAGCAGATTTTTATGCAGGGCTTCAAGTTACTAAAAAAGCAGGATTCAATATGTCCTTTCCTTTGATTTGTAGGAGAGGGTGAGAAGTAATGCTGTTGCTTTTCTCCCCCCTTCAGGGTTTTATCATATTCTGAAAGCAACGCTTGAAGGACCTGTAAATGGATTTGGGCTGTCTCCTAGTGCAGGGATTAACATAGAATTACAAGAGTGCTCTGCATGGTGGTTGGGAAAATAAGGAGGATGCTGTTCTCTGTTTTGGACAGACATGGTGCTCCTTTCTCTAGTCTGCTGATGTTCCTTATAAAGCAGCCTGTCACTTTGAAAAATGCACACACTGTACCATCTTGCAGTTATAAAGGTTAAGTAAGCATCTTGAGCAGTGCCCCACTGCTTTTGTACTTTCCTTAATGTCAGCCGATAAAGGATTATTGAAAAAAGCTTGCAAGGAGATAAAAGGCTTGCAAGTTGAGGTTGAACAATTGAAATTTTCTGTTCCCAGTGTAGTAAATTACCAATGGCAGATTTAATGTTTGTTAATTATCAGAGCAAAGTACTAAGGATTGTTTTCTTTTGCCTAATTAATTACCTCATCTGGAGTGGAATGTTAATTCAGATAAATGATTATTTCTTAATACCTCTGAAGCTTTCCTTGGAGTCTCCTAGAATTGCCAGTCCTGAAGTATGTGGGATAAGAGACCAACATGGCTGCTTTCCTAGCTTTTTCCCGTCTGAGAAGATGGCAGGATTACTCGTTTATCTTGACTGACCTGGTTTTCTGGGTGCTATTTAGGGGAACATGGCTTTGCTTCCTTGAATCATGTGCCTTACAATCAAGTTTTTCAGTTAGTTTCTCACGTGATTCTGAACTTAACACTGGACCTCTTTTTATTTATTTATTTATTTAAAATTTATTTTATTTATTTATGTATTTATTTTTGGTGTGTTGGGTCTTCGTTGCTGTGCGCGGGCTTCCTCTAGTTGTGGTGAGCAGGGGCTACTCTTCGTTGCGGTGCGCGGGCTTCTCATTGCGGTGGCTCCTCTTGTTGCAGAGCACGGGCTCTAGGTGCGCGGGCTTCAGTAGTTGTGACACGCGGGCTCAGTAGTTGTGGCTCACGGGCTCTAGAGCGCAGGCTCAGTAGTTGTGGCACATGGGCTTAGTTGCTCCGTGGCATGTGGGATCTTCCCGGAGCAGGGCTCGAACCTGTGTCCCCTGCATTGGCAAGCGGATTCTTAACTACCGTGCCACCAGGGAAGTCCCCTGGACCTCTTTTTTAAAAAATCCTTTGGAGAAATTCATTTTGGGGTTCTGTGAACATTAAAGATGATGTCCTTTGGAAAGGACACTCGAGTTTCCTTCACTCACTTTTCGTCTCAAGTCACGTTGCCTCCTCATGTTTATTGTTGAGGAAAAAAAGTATCCTTTAGAATTCAGAATCCTAGAGACAGGTTTTTCTTCTTTCTTGGACCCAAGTTTTATCACTTCTAATAGCTAAAAGAATAATATTCAAAAAAAAGCTAAAACCATGACTCATATATAGATATAAAATGTTATACATGTCAAAGATTTTATTTAACTTATTATTAAATGAGGGAACGAGGCTGATGTTACACCAGGTAAAAAGAAGTCAAAGAATCACAAATTTATATGGAGTAATGTTGAAAAGAATGTTAGATGGACATAAAACTGACTTTTTTCAGGGAGAGGGTAGGTGGTTCTCCTAGAGGATAGATATTATTTGCATCTCTTTAGACAGTTTATGGAGTTATGAAATAGCCTAGTCATGACAGAAGTACTGTCTCTGTAGGATGAGACTCCCTGGGGGCTTCAGTTTTCCCTGAAAGTAGGTCTGGTGATCTCTTTTACCTATTTCAGGGCCAGAAGTTTCCCTTGACACTGTTTTGCTTGAGATTTTGGTCCAGTTCTGTAGAATGATACTGACTCTTCAAAGTAGATGAGAGATAAAAAATATGTGACTTATTTTTCTTTCTAGAGGAGAGGTTAAATCACTGGTGAGAAGGACTGGTGGATCTAAGCCACTGCCCTGGTGAGCCCCAGCCTCATGTGACTGGTCACCTCTCACCGTCTCCTCCTGATAGGTATTTATGAGGACTTTTTTCATAAAGATGTGAAAAGGCAGCAGGGGTCTAAGATTATCTGGAGGGCAAAGTCTGGAGCCTGGTATTAAATGGATAGTCCTGTTTTCTTCTGGTGTTGCCAAGCTGAGCTGTTTAGGATAATGCTTAGAAAAACACCTCTTGAGCCAGGAGGTTGTCTGATTAGTGAAGGGACTTCTAAGACACTCTGCTCAGACAGCACCCAGGTCTAGCACAAATATTCACCCGAGTCTTCCAAAGACATTAGAGCTCAGGAGGTGTGTGTGTGTTTATCTTGTGATAAACCCTAGTGGAGAAGAATATGAAAAAGAATGTATGTATATATGTATGATGGAATCACTTTGCTGTATAGTAGAAATTAACACAACATTGTAAATCAACTATACTTGAATAAAATAAATTTTTTAAAAATTAAGAAAAGAAAAAAAAGAGTCTAGATTAAGATTCTACCTAATTATAGAGTCTACTGCGGTAAGCCACAGCTGGATTGAGTAGTGTGGTAGCCTTGCTCAAGAGCTGGGAGGCTGTGTGCCTGCCCCTCCACACCAAGAAGTCCAGGGTATCGAGGGTGCATTAAAATGAAGCCACAGAGACATAAAAAGAACCATAATACCATTAAGTCCAGCAGCCTCTGGAGGAGAGGCTGACCAAATAGCCTTCTGGCTTCTGCATTGTGTTTGGTGCTCTGGGTATCTCAGGCTTGCAATCTGCTGACCTGTGTCTCTGACTGACATTTGACTTGGACTGTGGTTCTTGATGCCAGGAAGTAGTGTTGGGATAGGAGTCTTTGTCCCAAGCAAAATAAATTACTGGTCCCACTAGATGTTAAGTTTTTTTTTTTCTTTTTCATTTCATTTTATTTTTTTTGGCTGTGTCGTGTCTTAGTTGTGGCATGCGGGATCTTCATTCTGGCACAGTGGTTCTTCGTTGTGGCGCGCGAGCTTCTCTCTGGCTGTGGCGTGAGGGTTTTCTCTCTTTAGTTGTGGTGCACAGGCTCTGTAATTTTGCGGCAGGCAGGCTCTCTTGTTGAGGTGTGCGAGCTCAGTAGTGTGGTGCATGGCATGTGGGATCTTAGTTCCCCGACCAGGGATCGAACCTGCGTCCTCTGCGTGGGAAGGCGGATTCTTTACAATGGACCACCAGGGAAGTCCCAGACATTAAGTTTTTAAACCCAAATATGTCTTACTGCCTTCAGGACCAGGGTTTAGAGCATATCAAACTGGTGCCATGTCTCCAATAACTCTACTTTGTTCCAACATTGGGTAGATTACTGTGAGATTTTATATTCAAATACTCCCCTATTCACTTTGTTTACAAAATTACTGTAATAAAGCATACTGTTTCCTCTTCCCTTTTTTTTTTTTTTTTTTTTCCCTTCCACAGTGCAGCCAAGTGAGAGCAAATCATTCACAGTCAATTTTTTGTTGCGGTTTTCCTTCATGCTGGAGAAGGGATGATGCCACTCTTCGTTGCTGTAGCCCTGTGCTGGGGTGTGGCTCCCTCGCCTTAATTTGTCATCTGAAAGCAATTTTGTTCAATTAAAGATTAGAATTAAATTTCAGTTGTAGAGCTTCTGTGCAGAGGAAATGATGCATTAATGAACACACAGATGTCATCTTGCAGCCATGCTGTTTGCAGAACAGTTTCTTCAGGATTCAGATAATAAAAGGGACCATGGCAGCAGGAGCATTGTTTACTCGTTGACATACTAAGTGGAGACTTCACAACTATTTGCAAACCATTTATCATTCTGTATACTGAGAGGGAAAACATACTTTATCTAAAATATTTGAAATAATGACTCCTAAAATCAGATAACATGAGCCTTAATGCCAGGTGCCATGCAGTAAATTGCATAATGCTGTTGGGTTGGAACTGAAGCCATGATTTGTGATGATGCTAATGATCTATCCAAATAGATGGGAGTTGAGTATAAAAAGAGAATATTCCTAGAAAAAGATAAGGCGACTAGTGAATTAAAAGTATGGTAGGAGAGGGATCGTATTTCACTTATTGGAAGACCCATCTGCTCTTCTGTACACACATTATGTAAGTTTCACCCTCTGTATTACAAATATCCCACAGGATGGATAGGAAGTTCATATATCTGCTTTCAACTATTTTTTTTTACTAACAGACATGAATGAACAGAAAGATTTATGTCTCATGTGTAGGATATTTCAGGATGGTAGGCTTTTTTTTTTTTTAAAGGGAATTGTATATTTAGACTGTGATATTCTCTGCACTGCTCTGCTTGATGACTGTGACTTCTAGGGAGGAGAAGGCAGCAAGTGGGGAGTGAGGGTTTGGGGAGGTGGAGAGGGTTTCTGTGAGATAGCATTGGTTGGTATGGTCTCCAGGCCTGGGCCACGCAGTGCTCTTTGGCACTCATGGTTACCGTGCATATTTCCAGATGCTGCCCAGACCTGTGTCCAGTGTGTCCCGAGTCACTGTTAGGTTTTTTATATGATCTCTGTGCTGCACAGAATTTCTTAAATGTATTTTGAATGCAGAGGGCTCTCAGTATCAGGTGGCATCCACCCTGGTCATTGATGTCGATATGGATGAAATCTCACTTGATACTTTTTAATCTCCTAGTTCAGGGACCTTTCTCATTCCTCTTCCTCTGTTACAAAAAGTCTCTGTAATGTTTGACAGGGGTTAATGGTTTCTCTCCTTGAAATGTTTTCTTTTCTGTGCCTTCTGTGACATCACATTTTTCTTTTTCTTTATCCATGTCTTGTGCCAAGGCCATTTCTCTTCTGTTCTCATTTCCTTATCTAAACCCCTAGCTGTGCACACTGCCCTGAGTTCTGTTTTTCTGACTCTTCTCATTAGCACATCATCCATGATCAAAATGCCATTAATGTCCCAATTTTCATTTCCAGTCAGAATTTACCTTCCCAACTCCATATCTCTGTGTCTGTATCTGGATATTCCATTAGAATCCCAGCGCGTCTATGATAAAATGTACACACTCTCTTGTCAACTCTTTTTCATTCTTTCTTTTCAGTAATGCCGCCTATGTTTTCTGGTTAAAATTTTTTTGGGTATTTGTAGCTTTCTCCCCCACACACACACTTTTTTTTTTTTTGCTTCTCATGAGTACTTCCTATTCCTTGTCACTTATAAGTCCTTTTTCCTTTTCACGTTTTTTTGCTACCTGCTTTGTTCAGGTGGTCATTACACGTCATCTGCACAGTTTCAGCAGCCTCATAATTGGTCTTGTGGTTCTGGTATCTCTTTCCCGCAAACCTTCCTGTAGTTGTCTGTTTGTCTGCTTATTTCAACATACTGTTCAAAAGCCTTCCATGGCTTCCTGTTGCCTGTCAGATGAAGTTCAAATTTCCTAAGCCTGGTGATTAAGCAGCCCATTCCCTCCCTTAACAACCCAGCTCTATCTTTTACTAACTTTCCCTCATAGGTGCTCATTCTGTTCTCCTTATTCTCCCATATCTGCCTTTCAAAATCTTGCCCTTGCTAAAGCCCAGCTCAGATGCCTCTTCCCGGAAACCTTCCATGATTACCCACTGCAGTGTACTCTCCTGCTCCAGGAGCAAATGGGTGCTACACTTCTATTAGGCCACCTGCCACATACTGCAGGTATTTACTTAAGGATCTTATCGCCCTGCTGGGTTATAATTGCTGTGATAGCAGGGATCATCTTATTCCTTTTGTATTTTCAATAGAACTTGGTCTATTAACTTTGGATTCAGTGTGTTGTTGGAAGTACTTGTTGGAAGAATAAGTTGTAGAGCAGGTCCTTTCACATAACAAGTGCTAGAGCATCTTTAGTTAGAGACACCTAGGTGAGACGAGGTTCTGGTATATATCTTACAGGCCTTTTCAGTCCTCTTGTCATAATATGTCGTACACCTGTGGTAAGACAAGGCTGGTTAGAAAGGTTAAGAGCACAGGATCTGGCTTCAACTATGGTTGAGAACTAAGATAGGAGTATTTGCTTCCATCCTCCCAGAAGTTTCCTGGTATAGCCTAGGATTGTGATTTGCTTAGAGGTGCCTTAATCTAGTCACATGTATCTAATGAGTGTGTAGATCCTGGGTTAGCAGGCTGGGGGTCAGGACTGCTGGCCTTTCTTCCAGGTGCTTGATGATTCACGTGGCAGGGTTATTGTCAGCCTGGAAAAGGGACCCATGTGTCGCTCAGTGATTCTTTAGCCAACTTGAGCAAGATAAACAAGCCCCAGAGACAGGGGTCTTCTGCCAGGCTTAGCCTTCAGCACGTACTGCTAGGTTGTCTGGGGCCTGTTCTCGCCTGCCTTTAGAAGAGGCCGAGGAGCAGTGGGAGCTGCGTTGACTGGCAGTGTCCTTTCCTCTGCGTTGTCGTGGGCCAGGTGACACTTCTCTGCTGTTCAAGGAGAATCCTGACTCCCTGAGCTGATTGTTGAGCTGGAGTCTAGGAGGCAGGCAGGCCTTCAGGACTTGGTGGGAGATTGTAATCTGAGACCATTGTTCCTGGGCTGCCTGGCTGAGTTAATCTTTCACAGTTAAAAAAATGTTATAAAGAAGTAAATCCAAGTTTCTTGTATGTTAAGCAACCCCTAAAGTTTCCCTTGCTGTGGACAAATTAGAAAACAGTTTATGTGTAAAGCTCGTAAGTCAGGTAGATACTATACACCACTGAGCTATAAGCTTCTGCCTATTGGAATCATTCACTTATGCTAGTATTCACCTTGACCTTGTTGCTCCCTGAGAAGATGGTGCTCATTTTTGAGATGAGAACATTTGGCTCAAGTGATAGGTACATCAGATGTATCTACTTGTTGCGCGTGACACATCATAAAGCATGTATCAAAGATGAATGTTAAAGTTCTTGAGTAGAATTTTTCTTCATTTAAATTGTGACTGGTTCACATATTTAACACAATATCTTCCTGCCTGAAGATCCTTAACACCAACGTTTGGATGACGAGGACAGTCAATTCTTGGTTGACTGAAGTTTTTATCCGAGGCTGGGTTCACTCTGCCAACCAGTTTATGTGCAGCAACACAAGCTAATTATGAAGCTAAATCTTCCTCAAAGCACATAAGACTACTCCAGAGCTTAATAATGAATGTGCAACGTTTGTTCCATGCTTTGCTTTTTACCATGCTGTGCACACATTCTGATTTGAATCTCACAACAACCTACAAGGGAGCTGTAATGGTTTGTCTTCCTGTTTTATAAGTGAGAAATTTGAATTTCCAGTAGATGCAATAGCTTGTATAAGATCAAGCACGACTTAAAATTTGATCTTAGGCCTCTAGGCCATTGCTCTTTCCACTACCCATATTGACTTTTGAATATAAGTGATACGGGGATTAGGCAGTTTAGGAGTAATTGCACCAGTGTTCTCCTCTGCTAGCTTGGAAAATGAAGAGCTGTCCTCATACCTATGCATTGTGCTGGAAGAGGTATTTACCTTTGGTTCGGCGCATGCCTGTAATACACCTCGGTCCTTCTTGTGAGTAACAGTCACTGCCCCTGTACAACCACTCCTTCTGAATGAAGCAGATCAGCCACTACTGACATGGGAGTTTGAAGCAGTGTGCTGTTGATGCTTGGGTAGGAGCTGTTGGAACATAGCGTTTTACCTATGAATTATCTAAGCAAAAGACTCTGGAAAATGACATTCTGAACAACTGTAGGGGAAATTATGGAAGGCTGGCAAGACAGTTCCACCAGCTTTCATTAAACATATGTAACATGTTTTTGTGTGTACTATATAATGTAAAAGGCAAAAGGTCTGTTGAGTCTTATTCAAGAACCCGTTCTACCTTGATATCTTTGCTAGTCTTCCGCTTCTAAGCACTTTTAATTGCTGTCTCATTTTTGGATATATATTTTAATTCTGACTTGAGTGTGACATTGCTTCCTTTATTTTGTAAAATTTCCCATTTGTGTGTATTTTTTTCCAAAAGGAGTATGAACTCTTTAGGTCCAAGTTCTTCTAACACCCTTGCCTCCTTTTTATGTTAAGCCAAATTCTGGTTCCAAGGGAAATTATGGTCTCCAAGGCTGTTAGTGTCTCCTCTTACTCCATCATAGATGTAATGTGCTTACCTTGTATTCTGTTTGAGTCTTACTGAACTCTTATGTTCATTGCATTCTGTGTTCTTGGGACATTGTGAATGCTGTGTGAAACAGCAGCAGAGAATGGCAGGCATGCCTATTACGTAAATTTCCTCTACTTGTGCATGTGTTCCACTGTCTCATCATACTTCACTTACCAAACGCAAGTTCAAAGATAAGATTATAGAGCATTAGACCAAGAGATGAGCCTTTCTGAGTTCAGGGCCCTGGGTGATTGCACAGGTCGCTCACCCAGGAGGCTGGCCCTGAACTTAATAGATAAGAAAGCATGGCAGAGACATACATGCCCATCCTAATGTTCTTTTTGTTTTCACATTGAGGAAAGCACGGATAAGCTCTTACTTTCTTTGTTTGAAGCTCAGGCTTCAGAAATAGGAAAGGTTAGAACATCAATCCATTGTACTGTTCCCTTTATCTATAATTTGCTTAAATGTTTTCTTCCATCTACTTCCTTTCTTGTCATGTTGGGTATGTCCGTAATATATGTGTCAGACGTTATATCTGCATGTGAGCCTAAATTCTATTCTAAGCACCAAAATGAAAACAGAATGCTTCTGTGTTTAGTTTCTAACACATTTGGGATACTGGAGTATCTCAAACATCGTTTTACGGTAGGCTTTTAAAATTTTAGCCTCCCACACCAATTATATAACTCATTTGTCTTCTTTTGGCCTGTCGTGTCTGGTGGAAATCTGGGCTTCTTGTGCCTCCTGAGAAAATAGGTTCTTTTTTTTTTAATTAAATGGTGGTGGATTAACATCCTGTGGTCCAGTGGCTGCTGGGAAGTAGAATTTGTAGAAGATACTGTTACGAGAATTGCTATTAAATTAGCAAAGAGCCCTCTTTGCTGTCTCAGATGAGAACCATGAAGTTGACTTACACATTCAGGGTGGCACTTGATATAATCTATATTCTCAAGAGACTCTCCTTTTACTAATCAAGAGGCTATCACCTGCTCATACTTTGAAGAGAAAGGATAAATGTTCCAGGACTTATAAGTTCAGAGAAATAGCTTAAAAGAGTGTAGTGGTTTAACAGATATGTCTGGCTTTGGAATCAGACTGACTTCAGGTTGTCTGCAGCATAGAAACTGGAGAAATTTAGGCATATTTAAGGAACTTTAAAAAAAAGCCCCCAGGGATTGGGATTTAGTTGCATTTGGGTGGGAGTCAGGCATTATTTGTGTGTGTGTACGTGTCTGTGTGTTTTTAAAGTTTCTTAGAAGATTCAGTAAACAGCCAGAGTTGAGAATTACTTGCCTTAACATTTCTAAACCTCAATTTCCTCGTCTGTATTGTGGGAGAAACAGAGTTCCTAATGTATAGGGTTGTCGTGAGGATTAGGTAAATGAGCACACCATCTGGCCAGTGGTAAGTATATAGTAAATGTGAGCTGCTATTATTATTACCACCCCTACTGAGTCTTCGTTGAGTATGGACGCTAAACTGGCATATATTTCTTAAGCTTAAAACATGTGCTGATTTGTTAGAAATGCTGCCGGGAATAGAAATGGTACACCTGCCCTAAGGGAATGACTTGGGTGGGATTTGAATATCATGCATAGCTTCTTGCCTCCTGCCTCCCAGAGAGAGTGTGTCAGAGAATGGCTGGAACCACCTACTTTATGTACAGAGTCATCCCTGGATTAAATACTTCTTTGAGGAAAAAGTTGATTTATTAGATGCTGGGGATATGGTAGCACATCAGGCCCAGTCCCTGCCTCAAGAGGTTCATAGACTGGTAAAGGTATGGAAAAGTAAATGGAAAGTATAATACAAGAGGAATAAGTGTTTTGTTAAGGATGATGGAGAACTTAAAGCTAAGTTGGAGATAGCCAAGCAGAGAGGGTTGAGTGAGCTAGGAGGAAATAATATTACTGGCAGAGGAAATTGTAGTTTTAAAGAGACTTAAAAGACTCTTGGCACAACTGGGGAACTGGGGAGGTGGGTGGAGTCCAGGAGATGGTGACAAGAAATGAGGTTAGAGCTGTAAGCAAGGGCCTAGGTAATTGAAGCCTGTGTGGACCAAAAGGAGTCCACAAAGGAGATTAGAATTGATCATGAATTGAAAGTTTCATGCAAGGAAGTGACACACTTAGACTTGCACTTTAGAGGTGTCACCAATCCTGCAGCAGGGTGAAAGACTGTAGACGTGGATACCAATTAGGATGTTGGTAACGGAAGTCCAGATGAGGAGGTCTGAATTCAGGTAGGGACAGTGGAGTCACAGAGAGGTGGACAGATGGCAGAGGGATTAAGAAGGTGGAACTGATAGGAGTCAGCCCAGGCCTTGTGTCTATTGGATGGTGGGCATCTAGGATGGACATTCTGCTTGTCTACTCTAAACTCGTGATGCTTCCCCTTAAAAACCTTGAATGGTTCTATATTGAGTATAATCTGCCCTAAACATTTTATTTTCATCTTTATCTCTTACTAGACTCTTCTATGAATCTATTGTGATCATGCTTTGCATATTTATCCCTCCCCCTCTTTCCCCCAATCCTTCCTGGGTGAGCTTTTTACTCTATCTGTTCTAAAACTATTGTGCTGAATGTCTAGGCATTTGGCAGTATATCAAGTAAATATATGCATTTGAAAGTCTAGGTCAGCTTTTCTCAAGCACTAGAGAGAATCTTGATGCTCACTCTAAGGCATCATTGTGTATAAAGAATTAACTTCTCTCCTATGCATCTAAATGGTACTAGTTTGGTACTTTGCTGAAGAGAATAGCCACTTCAATCATTTTTTTGTTCTGCGGATCAGAATAGAATTTGTTTCTTGCTCTTGCCCCAGTTAGATTGTAAACTTAGTGCTAAGGTTTCTGGCATTAATATTATTATTATTATTGCTAAATTGACTGTGATTGCCTTCATCAGATTATTAACACAAAAGCCAAGGGGCTAAAAAGGTTTATTATGCCCAGTTCTGGTTCTGTTTTTGTGTAGAGCTTGTGGGGTAGAAATGGCTTATAGGTTTCTTTGCGACGCAGATAGTTTGATAGATGCCCTATAGTTCATGTCTAGAAAATGTTGGCGACTTTAGACTTATTGTAGCATATCTTAGGAAGCTCAGAACAGGTTACCCGGTTGAACCTTACAGAGAGAACAACGTTACTCTCCATCAGAGGTACAGACTTTAGGGCCCCAGGACTCTGGAATTGGGCCTCTTTTCAGTGATTATAGCCTTCATGCACCCTGTGAACCAACCCGCTGTATGTACAGGAAGGGAAGAACATTGTGACCATTCTGATCATTCCCATAGGAATGCCTAAGAGTACATCAATGAACAGTTATTCACAACTAGGTGTTCATATTGACTGATAATTTCTGATTTCATATTGTTTTTTGGACGTATGTATAGGCTGACCTTCTGCCTTTTTGATACAGTCAAGAAATTCACTTGATCAGTACTTTCTTGAAGTAACAGACAGAGTTGTGATCCAAAATATTGAATTTTAAGCTTTAAAACTATTTTTTTCAGTGTTTATACAACACATTTCTATTGAGTGACTACCAAGGACCAGAAATGGTATTGAGAGAGATTTGATGTGATGTAAGAGTTTTCTCCCTCAAGAGAGTAATATTCTAGAACAAGCAGTGGTGATAACTAAGCCACCCAGTTGATCTGGAATTGCATAAAACTTTTACCACAAGCATTGAAATAAGGATTTATCCCCTTTCCAGTAAGGATCTACCCAGTATCCACAAGGCTGTTGCAGCTTCGAGCTTATCTAGTGAAATGGCAGGTCATGCAGACCTATTTGACTTTGGGTGTTGCCATGACTGGATGAAGTTGGATTTATTTTATCTCCTGAGGAAAATGTGTTGGTGAGCACGTATTACCACATCTTCCCTTGCTTTTCTGTTTCAATACAGTATCCTGTTCAAAGAAGCAAATCCCTGATGTTTTGTTAAAAGAAATCTGTGGGCCAGATCACATAATACTTGGTGTGTTTGATGGCTGCCGGCTAATTAGCTTGGGACTTGCTCCCTAGAGGTGTAGTACCCCTCCGAAGTCTTCATTGCATTGTTAATACCAAAAGATGATCCCCTGTCACTTTCTTTTTTTCTTTTCTTTTTTAAAATTGAGGTATAATTGACATATAACATTATATTAGCTTCAGGTGTACAACAAAATGATTTGGTATTTGTATACATGATCACCACAATAAGTCTAGTTAACATCTGTCACCATACATAGTTACAAAATTTTTTTGTTGCTGTGATGAGAACTTTTAAGATCTATTCTCTTAGCAACTTTTAAATATGCAATATGGTATTATTAACAATACAGTTGACCCTTGAACAACATGGGGTTAAGGGCATCGACCCTCCACACAGTTGAAAATCCACCTATAACTTTATAGTCGGCTCTCCGTATCTGCAATTCCCCATCCGCAGATTCAACCAACTGCGGATTGTGTAGTACTGTAGTATGTATTTAGTGAAAGAAGTCCACGTATGAGTGGACTTGCGCAGTTCAAACCCATGTTGTTCAAGGGTTAATTGTAGTCACTAAATGTGGTTATTTCTTGTAGCTTAATGATTTATTTATTTGCCAAATACTGGGATTTAGTTTCTCAGAGCACAATGTTCTACACAGGTATGTAAGCTGTGATTTGTAATGTCTATTTATTATATCAATAAATCACTTTTAAAGGAGTACAGGAAAAGGTACCATCAAGATGCTTGCTTCCCTCTGTGTAGTCTAAACCAGAAGTGTCCAAACTTTTTGGATTGTATACTCCTATTGGCAAAAAAGTTTAGAATAAGCACCTCTGTTAAATATGTATACATATACATATAAAACTTTTATGTACTACTGGACAGTATATTTTAGAGATCATAAAACACAAAATTAGAAACTATTAAAGAATGAGATGAAAAGCATTTACAAATAGACATTTTACTGTAGTCTTTATCCTGGTAGACATCTTACAGATCACTGGTATAGACAGAAAGTGCTAAGGGTGCTTGGGGAGTAGATATCATCCCTAAGGCACATGGATGGAGAGGGAGTTATGGACGAGACATAACCAGTAAGTCATGGCAGGGCATGCGGGAAGACAGAGTCGCTACCATGGGGTTGGTGCAAGCAGTAGGGAGCCATGGGCTTCTTACAGGGAGTCCTGAGCTAGAAGTGGACTTGTAGAAGGCGAGTGGACAGGATAGAGGATGGGCGTGTGTGTGTGGAGAGAACGTGAAGAGACAGGCTAGGATCCCATTCCCACAGAGAAACTGAGGTGAGAAAGGCAAACAGAAGGGTGGTGGCAGGTAGGGTGGGGAACTGGTGAATATTTTGGAACTGCTGTGGAGCCAGCAACTTTTTTTTTTCTTTTTAGACTTTAAAAAGTTTTACTAGAGATACAGAGGTGCATTACATAATGATAAAAGATACAATTCTAAACTTATATTCATCTTATAGTATAGATTCAAAAGTACAGAGCAAAATTTGACAAAACTGGAAGGAGAAATTCACAAATCCACCATCAGTATAGATGACTTTAATAATATCTCATTAGTAATCAGCAACTTACTTTTAATGATCAGACTGCTAAGGAGGAAGTGAGTCTTGAAGCCTGCAGGAGAACAGTGGTGTGTATCAGGGGAAACTCAGGGTAGGGAGGCATGTGGGGAGAACTGGCCACATCCCAGAGCCTTATTATGCCCAGTTCCACTTCAGCTTTTTAAGGACTCCAACAGTGTTTTCAGGAAATGGTTTATTTACTCCCTCCCCTTCTTCTTTCAGATTAAATAACAGGAACCAGTTTTCACCACTAGGGTCAAAGCTAAGTTATTAGGGGGCAGGAAATACGTTCCCAGTTCTGTTATCTACTTTCAAACTTTCTGCTCTTTTACTCCTCTGTTGGAGGAGATAGATGTGTAGCTACTGCCTATGCAGCCCCTGTGAAAGTGATGGATCTGAGGCTTCCAGAGATCAATCTGGCACAAGAAGTAAAGAAGCAGCCGCATGGCTCTCTCTTAGAGGCAGAGTTTTCTTCCGTTGGACAGGATAGAGCTTTAATTGAATCCAAATCACATCTAATCCCATGAATGCTGGAGAGCAGTACATTTTTAACTAGAAGAGCATCAATTATTTATTAGCCATGATACTAATTTACCCTGAGTGTGTGTCTTAGAGCTGGCTGTTCATCCCTGTGTGGCCACTGATGTAATGCCATTGTGCTCCTGTACTGAACCAAGATCTCTGAATTTTCTAGCCTTGTGTTTTCCTGAAGCTATTATTTTTTTAATGTATATTAAAATATTTACTCACGGATATCATCTTGCACTGCTCTGAAAAGAGGAGGAGAAGGTGGGGATTCCTGTTGCTGTGGCTCTTTTTTGCTTTTACACCTGAGGGCTGTTTGGGAGGTCCTCTCTGCGGGAGCCTTCACTCAACACTGGGCTCTGGGAAGTGGAGTGGGGCTTGCCAGCTGTACTTTGATGCTGCTGCTTTATCTGTTATTTGGTACTGTTGGGTTCCAGGATAAATCTCTGGATCTCACAGTTACAGATGTTTGAGACTTTGAACGTCTGCCCCTAGAAAATGCCCACAGGTTTTGGTGTCCCTTATAGCATCCCCCTCACCTCCTTGCCAGGTTAGTTGACCCTTCAACAACATGGGTTTGAAGTGTGCTGGTCTACTTACACATAGATTTCTTTCAGTAGTAAATACTGCAGTGCTACATGCCCCGATTGGTTGAATCTGCAGATGTGGAGCTGTGGATATGGAGAGCCGAGTGTAAATTATAAGCTGATTTTTTACAGTGATAAGTGTAGGGCACCCCCAATTCCTGCTTTATTCAAAGGCAAACTGTATATTCATATTCTACCTGTTCGTAGGGTAGTAATTGTGATGATGGCTAACAGGGGCTCGGCATCGCTTAAGTCCAGATACTCTTCTAAGCACTTCGTATGTATTAACTTATTTAACTCCCACCACAATCCTGTGAGGTAAATACTATTGTTATCTCTAAGTTACAGGTGAGGAGAACATTAAGTTACAAGTAGTAAGTATCAATAAGTTGTCTGGTGAGCCTAGTACGAGCTACGGAGTGAAAAGCTGAACTGATATACATGCCTTGCCACTTAACCAGTCACAGCCTTTAGTCTCTTCATCTGAAAATTGGTTCAGTGGTACCTGCTCACAGGATCTTGGAGGGTGTGCAATTCTGCACATAGTAAACTTCTAAAAAGCATCAGCCACCACCACGACCACCCACCATCACCACCACCCTCATCTGCATCATCATAATCACCTATCCAAGCATATGAGATACTTCAAACCCCTAAGGCAGTCTCAGGATAATTTGCTTTGGATGTCAAAGAATTGTTGAGCTTTACTCCCTCCTTCCTTGAAAATACAATGGCAGGAAATTTGGAAATGGTAAGTCTTCTCCCAAGCTGGAAGTCAGGTAGGATATTTTCAGATAGAAAGGTAATTTTTTTTTTCCTGTTCTCTTCTCTCCTCCCCCATCTACCCCTGCTCACCTCTAGGGGGTAGGGATGAGGGTAGATGGACTGGAGGAGAGGGTGGTGAGAATGTTGATAAAAGAAAAAAGTAACCACCAAACATGTGTGCAGAACCACTCCAGCATTTAATTAAGGCCTGCAGCCCTTTGTCAGCCAGAAACTCTTCTCATGGTGAGAGAGGCAGAGAACCTTGTCACTGTCTCTAGAATTATTTGTATAATTCAGCAGCTCTTTCCCTCAGATGCTTACCACACGGGGTTGGGGTATAAAGATGTACGAGTAGAATTGCTGAGGTTCAGACACTTGTGTTCACTGTTTAGCTGAGAGCCACTTAGGCTGTTCTTGTACAAATGTATTAGATTATGGTTAAGCAGCTTATGGACATAAAAACGCATTAGAACTTTACAGCACTCTATAAATTATAGTTTTTGCAGCATTCACAGCCACAATGCTAGGTAATTACATTCATTAATCTACTACTAAGAGCACATAAAGTTGCCTCCCAAATGGTACTGTATGTGTCAGTGCTCAGCCGGGAAGAGAGCTTTTTTCCCCCTCCTTCTTTGTTCCATCTCCCCCTGTTCCATTAAGTCTTACGCAGGAAGGTTTTGGATGGTACATTGAGGGATTCCCTAATAGAGTCCAAGAAACCCATTTCTTTCCAGGTTCGGCTCCAGCAGGAAGCCTTGTAGGTAATCTTTTTATGTTGAACTACATCTAGTAGCTATTCTCAATGCATATATTTTCTTTTTGGAAATGGACAGGTGTCTCATTTGGAAAACCAGCAGGAGTAAAGCAGTTGAAAAGAGATTTATGATGGAATCAGTAGCAAATGCTTTTTCATGACTTCTTTTTGCCTGTCTCTAGGAATGGTTTACATGGTGGTCTTTTTTAATTTTGGATGTATCGTGAGTACAAAGGGTTGCTCTCTTCCCATGTCAAACTTTCCTGAAGTTTCCATCTTTCCATTCCATGTGTTGATGGGAAATGCATTTCTTTTCTTTCTTTCTTTTTCCGGCAACTTTTGCACTTCTCATAAATTATGGAAGGCAGATTTGGGGGAAAAAAGATGAAAATTTATGTGGTGTTATTATTCCAAAGAGCAAATTGTATTTTTTTTTTTTTGCATTATTTTACAGGTTAAATAGACCAAGTGATGTGCTTATTAAAAAAAAAAAAGGAATAGAGAGGTATGGAAAGGTTGAGTCCCAAACCACAGTGTAAATCCTGGGCAGTGCTCAGACTACATCCCAGGCTTCTGCATTCGGTTCCATGCATGTGTTATGATGGCATGAGCTCTAGAGCCACACAGCTCTGCATTGAATCCTGGTGTTGTCTTCAAGCTTTGTGACTTTGGTCAAGTTAATTCATAGTAATAGAATAGCTAACTTTAGTATATTCCAGAAACTGTATTAGTTTATTAATTTGAGTAGCTGCTTTGTAAGTTAGGTGCCATAATTAGCCCCCATTGTATAGAAATGAGAAAAACTGAAGCTTCACAGGGTGTTGTGGTAATTAAAAGAGGTATTATAAATATAATATACAGTACCTCGCTCTGCACACTGAAAGATACTCAGTACACACAGTCTTGAGGATATATGGAAAACAGGTCCCACCATCTATCCTCCATTGCCAAATATAACCTTTTATAATGACTAACAGTTTCCCTTTGTAATGACTAAAAACTTGATTGCATTAGCTAGGAAGAGGAATTCCTCAGTTAGCATTTATTATCTACTTTATGCTAGGAAATATCCCAGGCACTTCCCACAGATTTTATTAAGCCTCATAACTCTATCCCTGTATTCGAGGAGTAGAAATGGAGGCCTAAACAGGCTGGAGATTTGCTAAAGGTCACAAAGCCACAAAGCGGCAACACCAGTGCTCAAACCCAGATCTAACTGCCACCAGAGAGGGCACCTGCTTGTGTCAGTGCTAGATAGAGCAAAAACACAAAGGAGGAAATGGGAAATGAATAAAGAGTATGGGCAGCAGTGAAGTGCAGTAGTTTTCTTAGAAGGAATTTTCTGTTGTGGGAGATAATCTAAGAAAATGGTATGATAGGCTCTCTAGCAATAAAAGAGTTTGATGTAAGCAGCTTTGGCTTCATGTCCTTCAAAGCAGCCCCCGTTTTTAGGGTGGGGTGCAGAGTCCCTTTCTTCAGCAGGCAGGATGGCATTCTTGTTCCCTGAGGAATTGAGAAATATTTGGGACTACCCATAGCACTAAATGGTATTGTAACACTGGATAACTGCTGAGAAGGAAAATGGTTGCTCTGGTGTAAATCAGTGTGCCGACGAGGGAGTGACAGAATTGCAGGGTGGTATCAGCCTCAACATCTTGTTTCCAACCCAGCTCTTCCCCGTCTTACAAAACAGCTGCCATATTGGATTACAGTTGAAATCACTGGAGCCTGCTGCTCATGAGGGCAGGGCTGATGCTATTTGTGGCATGGAGTGTACTAGCAATATGATAGCAACTGGACAAGCGAGAAAGGAAAGCCTCCCTCTGGCACGCTGCCATCCAAGGTATAGTTTAAACCACAGGCTCAATTTTTGCCCCATAACTGATTTCCCTACCAACCTATCTGCTTATGCACATACCCTCCCAAACTCACACAACAGGCCTGGCCTTTATCATTTCAGGTCCTGCAGAGCTGTTCTCTCTCACTGTGGTACTGATGTCAGTTTTAACAGCCATCGTGTCTATCGACACCTCCACTGATTGCAAGTGTATATGCTGTTTCCAGTTTGTATAGCCAGTGGTTACCTTTCACAGGCTATGAAGGGGATTTCACCTTTATGAATGTGATTTGCTGAGCTTATGGTGGCATCAGTAAATCCTCCCAGGATGTGGAAGGGTTGATTTTCCTACACCTGGATGACATTTTCCAGCCCCCTTTCCTCATGGGACCAAGGGCCAATGTCACACCGCATGCTTCTGTGTGAGAGAAGTGAACGAAATTGTTTAAAGAGAAGGAAGTTGTTTAAAGTATGTAACTTGCAGACACAGTTTCTAAGATATATGCCTGTGAGGATGTACAGGTTTCCCCCACTATCTGAAAGTAGGGCATTCCTATGAAACCTTTCATAAGCCAAAATGGCATAAAGCCAAGAAGCAATTACCTTAGGACACAATCTTGCTAAAGGATACACAAAATAGAGATAAAGCACAGATGCTCACAGACACAGTTCAAAGCTATGGCGACTTGAGGCTAAGATGCTGAGTGTAGTTCCCAGGAAGGAGCTTGGTGGTGCCACTCTTGCTGCTTGGGGTGGATGCTGCCCTCTATAACACCTCTTTGCAAAACAGACACTGAATGCTATTTTTGCTTTAAACCTCTTTCCATAAAAGTGAAAATCCTCTTCGGATTTCTTTTGGTTAGGGAAGACAGATGCTGATACAGGTTTTTTTGTAAAAGCCAAGTGGTATATAGTGGACTTTGGAAAAGTGGGGGATACCTGTATGTGTGTGCCTTAGGCATGGGCAGAATGGGTTATGTGTCAATACTTAGTAACTCAAAACTCTACTGAGTTAACTGTGGACAGCGCTTATAGAAAAATTAAAGTTCTGCTTCTTAAAAATGGGAGAACATTTTCAGAAGGGACTTCCAATGCTTTCAGCAAATCTCTTTGGCTTATGTTTTTATATAGAAGTCATTTTCTCAAGTCAGACATCCCAATTGCCTATTAGGTAAACACAGAAAGCGTAGATTATGAGTTAAAGTATCGACAGCATTTCAAGTGCTATCAGAGAACATTTAATTCAGTTTAATTTTGTGATAAATCTTGTGTTTAATCCTCTGGTTACTCTGTAATCATGTCTCTATTGATCTTTTCTGAATGACTGCCTGCAGTTTAATAAACTTTGCCATTAACCCAGAGCTTCTAAAGGGAGAGATTGATTCCATTATCAAATCTGATAGACCCAATAAGTACCTAAACATCACTAAGTCTATCTATAGGAAGTTTTGGTATAGAGACAAGCCTGTGGCTTGTTCAGCAAACTGAGTAAAAATGTGGACAACTTTGCATGACATAATTGCCTCAGAATCAGTATCCAAGTCTCTTCTGCAAACTGACACTGCCTTTCATTTCTCTAGTCAATGTAGTAACCAGTGGAAAGGACAGTCTCCTTTCTTCCCTCAACTACAATTATAGTATGTAATTTTTTTCTTATTGCAGAAATAGCTTGAGAAGTTTATTTGGTCCGTGTCTCAGGTCAGTGGGTACACCTTAAATGCTTTTCTGTGTTCTGGGAAAGCCTGCAGGATAGTTCATTTTATTTTTACCCATATGATGCTAAAGGAAAGAAAATGCTTCTGGCTAAAACCTGAAATAGAAGATGGGGGGTCGGTGATAGGAAAGGGAGTGGAAAGGGAGTGGGCATTCATAGGCTGGAACTGTGTGAACAAGCTCCCAGACTGGGAAGACTTTCCATGAAACCTGTGTACATGTCTCATTTAGTGATAGAGCATTTGCAATATATGCTAAACAAGAATTTGTTTTTTTGCACCTGTGGGTATTTATAGCTGCTGTCATTATCCATTAATATTTATTGAGCCACATAGGCAGAACATGTGGAATTCTGGGACTGGAGCATTTGTATAGCTTCTTATTTTTTTAAGGTCAGAAAGGTGTCATTCTCTGCCACTTTTCACCCCTGAAATAAAATGGTGAAAATTGTCAGTTTTAGAGAAAAGCCAAAGCTTTTATTTCTGTCTGGATTTTTATTGCTGATTTGAATCCTTCAGAAAGAGTTCAAACATTTGACGTCAGTGGCATAGCCTTTCCCTAATTATGCTTTGGAGGGGAAATGGAGGTGAGTAGAGGATTTTATAATGAGACAGTACTAAAGTATAATTTAAAATTTTCTTCAAACAAAAGGTCATAATCCTGACACTTACAAATAAGGCTGTAATGACTTGGTGTTAGGGAACGAGAGTAGGATTAGAACCAAGGGACTCCAAGTTTGTTGACAATAGCTGACTGTCTGACTTTGGGATGTCATTTGTTTACCAAGCCTCAGTTTCCTAATTTAGAAAATGAAAATGATGGTGCCTGCTGTATAAGGTTATTAGGAAATCAAGTGAAATGATGATTTTACCTTGTAAACTCTCAACTCCCAGTTGCTATACTAATTTTAGTGGTTATAAAAAGTCATAAATTAGTCCTTACTTTATATTCAGAAATTGTCTGACCTTTTATTCAATCATGTCTAGTTCTCAAATCAAAGTCAAGTTGGGACAAAAGAACTCGAAGGGTGCTTTCATGTAAGAGAAATCTCACAGAGATATTTAAAGGTCTGGGAAATATGATCTGGAAGAAAAACTTCTACTGAATCAGTGAACTCTAAGCTACATTGGTTGAATGTTTTATATGTGCTAAATAGCCTCCCAGGATAATAATAACATCAGGGAGTTTAATGGAACCTAAGAGATTATCTCATGGAGGACCCTAAATTTACAGATATTGAAATAGGTTGGTCTATGCCCTTGGCAAGCCAATTAAAATTAGTTTGAGAAAGGCTGTAACAGTTGCTCGTGGAGTACAAGGAGGTGTGTATACACATGGGCATGTTGGTTCTCTGTATCACTGCTCTGTAAATGAAGGAATGCCTCCTCATTTCCAATGGGAAGTTGACTACAGTTTCTGGGAAGTTGGGAGAAAGTTAGAATTATTACTCAAGTAATAATTATTTCATAGTTCTCTAAACACCTATCTGAACCACTTGAAAAACTTGAGCCATAAAGGGATTGTCTGTCATCCACATACCCTTCCCAATATGCTGTATAAACTATTTATATTCAGGGCCCACATAATGTGTATTTTGCCAGAAGTTGCTTTTCCTGTTACTAAATAATCCCAAACATTAAATTACCTTTGTGAAATTGCTTCCTGTCTGCTGAGTGGACAGAATGTGCCTTTTGTGTGTGTGTGTGAGTACGTGAGAGACAGAGGGATTGAGAGATTTTGTTCTACTAAATGAGCCTCTCCTAGAAGTGGTTACTTATACCCATCCGCGACCTCTGTAGCCCTAAGTAAAGTCAAATATCAAGGTGCTCTCTGCCGCCTGTTAATGGAGGTTTGACTTCTTAAGAGCCAGAGCTAGAAGGACATATTAGTGGTCTTCCCTTTTGTCCCACTTCGTAAGATTCGGAGTCACATCAGGATTTTTTTCTCTTATTCTCTTCTGGGGAAGTTTAAAGGATCAGAACTGGTATAGCATGGCAGGAAAGAATGGAGGACTCTTCCATATCTCAGAATCCCAGTCTTTATTTTGCTTTCTATTTCTCCTCTGGTTCATTATTTCACTCTGTTGGAAAACTGAAATGAAAGGATGCACTGCATCTTTCCTTAAGTAATTAAAGATTCATTGGTCACTTAAAATGAAGATGTGGTAGTATGTGGGTATCTGGGGAAGAGAAGAAATTGGGAACATTTTAAGGGAAGAAAATAAAAGTCTGTACCTTATTACTAATCTGGATATGGAGAGGTCTCCACTGGCTAATCAGGGTCCTTGTCTCAAATATCTGGATGATAGTATCAACCACTCTTGATTTTTCTGTGAATAGAGAGGTATTGAGGCTCAGTAAATGGTAATTTAGCCATGAAATCAAGCCACAAAGATGATGGCAAGACCTGACATTTTTCCCAATCAGTCTCCTTTATTGTTTTGTTTTCTCTTGGGTTGAATAAGGTAACTTAACGTTATCTCTTGAGGATCTGTTCACTCCCTCTTAATACATAGGGGAATAATGGCTTTACCAAGTATGTGGTGGGGGATAATGAGTTTGAAAGTTCTTGGTTAGAAATGTGAGGAAGGAGGAGGGAGGGACTAGTACGATTCATAGGGTGGGGGCACAGCCTCTAGAGTAAGAGGAGCATTCATGGTGTCCTCCTTTCTCTGATTCATTTGTTCAGAAACAGCTCACTGTGTGCCTCATTCTGTGTTCTCTGCTAGGAATTCAGGGATGATGAAGTTATAGCCACTCTCCCTGTGGAGCTAAACCTGAGTATTACAGGGAAGGCCCAATTACTAACTGTTTTGCTGCAATGTAATAAGTACATTAATTAACCCTTTCCCCATCTTTTGCATAGAATGCCTAGTCAAAAATGAGTAATGGCTAATTAAAAGGGGTATCATCAGCACTACACGTCCTCTCAAGTGTGTGTGTGACCTCAGTGAATTAGATTTGAGTGGATGAGAAAGCAGTAGAAATTTGCATCTGCTCGCCTCTCTCGAGGCAGCAAACCAGATTCCTGCCCTCCGAAAAGCCTGAGAATTGTGTGGTGGTCACTTTCTCTTCTGGCTTCCATTATGCTCTCCTCTGTTGTGTGGGTTCCCTTCCCCTTTTTTGGACTCACCCTTTGTGTACGTTATTGCCCTTAAGCCCTCGCTGATGAGATTTTCTGCCTCAGACATGCTGTGCTCAGCTCTCAGAATGCTGCTGTTATGGAGGAGTTAAGTTTTTTTTAAGGTTTCCTTTTCGTCATGCTGTATTTCTCAGATTATCTGGAGGGACTGTAATCCAATTTTAGGAATCCTTCAGGGCTAAGAGCCTAAACTGTTTTAAGCAATAGCATCTGGTTGCCAGGGACTCAACCACTTTGAGCATGTTAAGGTCTAACAGCAGCCAACTCTCAATTATCTATGGGAATGGGAGACTGCTGGGACTTTTTCAATTCACAGAGTGTACAAAAATCTCACTTAAGCTGATAGTTGTGATCTCATCCCATAATTTAGGAAAGCTTCTCAGCTGCTGGGTTTGAGGTTTTTTGTTTTTTTTTTTGCTCCTCACTTCTGCCTCTGACAATGGCACCACACCTTTGACAGGTGTTTTCATATACTGAATTTGTCTGTGCTTGTGCTCTCTCTCTTTTTAAACCTTTTTTTTCTCTCTCCATTTGGATTCCCTTACGTCATATGCATCATTATGTATTACATATAGTATTTTAATAAGCTGCCTCTTTGTTTTTACATTTAGGAAAGGTAAAAATTTATCTATGTTTTCTTTCTTTGCTCTTTGATTAATGTGTTCACAAGAGAGGATGTGGCCAAACAGTAACCAAGGTACTTGAAGGACAGATAGGAAAAACTCTACAAAAGGTTAGCCTCTGAATAGCTGAGGGAGGTGAAGAAAAAAAAGGCACAGTGTGAACTCCACCTTATCACTGACAGTGATGTGAAGACCGGGCACTGCTCCTCGGTCTGACTGAGACATTCACGTCCACAGCTGAGTTGTCTCCAGTGGAACGTTCATGGCCACATTATAGGCTAAAGCCAGTCCTTTCAGAATGTGGCCGTCCTGTTGTTTCAGGAATGTGAAAGATGAGTTCCTTTTGATGGACACCCAATGTCATCTAGTAATTGGTAATAACAGTATGTCAGTTGTGCATGATGGCCAGGGTTGCCATTTAAAAAACAGGTCTATTGAGGTATAATTGACATACCAGTAAATTGCATGAATTAAAAGTGTAAAATTTTAAAAGTTTTGACACGTGTATACACCCATGAAACCATTGCCACAATCAAGACATTGAAAATGCTCATCACCCCAGAAGTTTCCTCATGTCCTCATATAATCTCCTTTTCCTGTACCTCTAAGGGAACTATTGATTATTTTACATTTCTGTCACTATTGATTATTTTACATTTCTTAGAATTTATTGTAAGTGGAATCATACAGAATGTATTCTTTTTTGTTTGATTTCTTTTACTCAGCATAATTGTTTTGAGATTTATTCATGCTGTAGCATGCATAAATAGGTTATTCCTTTTTATTGCTGAGTAATAATATTCCACTGAATGGTTATATCACAGTTCATTCATCTGTTGATGTACATTTTTTTTTCCAGTTTTAGGCTATAACAAAGCTGATATGAGCATTCACGGGCAAATCTTTATGTGGGCATGTGTTTTTATTTCCTTGGGGAAATACCCGAGAGTAGAATGGTTGGAGCATATGGTAGGTATACTTTGAACTTTTAAAGAAACAGCCAAACCATTTTTTAAAGTGGCTGTACCATTTTACATTTCTACCAGTAGTATATGAAAGTTCCTCAACATCCTTGCCCATACTTGAGATGGTCATGCTTTTTCATTTTAACCATTCTAACATGTATGTAGTGGTTATAATTTGCACTTCCCTAATGATTACTGTTGCTAAGCATCTTTTCATGTGTTTATTTGTCACCCATATATCTTCTTCAGTTAAGTATTGGTTTAAATTTTTTGTCCTTTTAAAAAATTGGGTTATTTTCTTTTTATGTAGTTTTGAGAATTTAAAAGAATATATTCTAGATACAAAACTTTTATCAGATATACACTTTGGAAATATTTTTTCTGTTCTGTGGCTTGTATCTTCATTTTCTTAACAGTGTCTTTTGAAGAGCGGAAGTTTTCATTTTTGATGAGGTATAATTTATCAAGTTGTTCTTTTATGGATTGTGCTTGTGGTATCTTATCTGAAAAATCTTTGCCTAACCCAGGGTTACAAAAGTTTTCTTCTAGATGTTTTTTAGTTTTAGGTTTTACCCCTAGGTTAATGATACATTTTGAGTTAATGTTCCTAATTAGATTGAGATATGGATCAAATTATACATATCTATTTTGCATATGGATATCTACTTGTTCCATCAACATTTGTTAAAAAGAGTATTATTTCTCCACAGAATTGTTTTTGCACTTTTGCTGAAAACCAGTTGTCCATATATCAATAGGTCTATTTCTGGACTATTCTGTTGATCTGTTTCTCTATTTTTATGACAATACAGGGCTGCAATTTTAATCCAACTTGAAGTATAGCAATAGGAAGCACCTTACTTGCTTCTTGCCTAACCCACTTTAGAGTAATAGCTCACCGATTTGCACGAGTTCTGGGATCCTTTCTTAGATAATCTAACAGGTGGCAAAATGTCTGGCATATAGTAGGTATTTCGATTTTTGTTTTTAAAAGATGAAAACATGAGGGATTATTTTTTTGAATGCCATATTGATTATTTTATTTGTAAATTCCTATAAGTCTCCTGTACTTACTAAAAAGTTTAGGTCCTGAAAGTCTGTTCATAAGTCCATTTGTTCAAAACTCCAAAGTGGGGGACCACTGTGAACATGTCCATATAGAGTTAAGTTTTAAAAGCACTGTTATGTTTTGTTTCTCTAATTTTCACTTCTTATTATCACTGTAAACCCTTTTACTTCTTTTGCACTTAAGAGAAGTGTTGGAATCAGTGTTTGTAAAGCCATTCAAAAACAAATACAAATGCAATATTATAAACCAAGAAAGGACTTGACAGACTAAAATGACAGCACACAGCTGATAATGTCTTGTGATGGTAACAGAGAAAGCACTTTTTCTTTTTCTCTGGGCTTCTTTGTTATTTTCTTTGCAAATCCCTAAGATCAAAGAACTAATAGAAGAGGTTCTGCTTAGATTGCACCCCTTTTTCACACATGTACGTACACTTGGGCACATGCAGGCACACATATTTGTAAGTGATGGGCTGCCCTCAGACTAGTTTGGCTGGAAAAATCAGATGGAGGCTCTCTTTCTAAAACCTATTTCATGCAAGGCAGGCAAATCGTGCCCTCATTTGCTGTTGTCTCTGGCTTCACCTCTAATCAGCAAATGGAGCTGTGCAGCCTACACAGGGTTCATCTGCAATTCGCTGCTCTCCCTTAGTTGGTGCAACACCGAACCATCTCATTTTGAACTTTAAGAGTGGCAGAGGAAGCCTTTGGTGGAAGGCTGTAATTTGGGAGAAGGGAAAGTCAAGAGCAAGATCGCCTATTTTGAAGACAGGCTGGGTGTTGAAGGAGATTGCCTTGGTTAGTCGGTCTCTGAGCCTCCCTCTCAGCATATGCACTGCTGTGACCATGCCCTCCATCACCAATGACCTAAAAAATCACATAATTTCAACTATTCAACAAACCTGTTCCCCGCCTGTTGTACATAGCTTGTGCACTTACCCCCTCTATTGCCAGAAAATATGTCTAAATCTTTTTACCTCCCAGCTAGCCTTCTGTTGTTGGCTGGCTGGCTTTCTTACTTCTTCTGTGATTTGTCAAATGAATGCCTTAAAGCATTTTTTCCAGATCTCTTCCTTATCCTCCTGCCCCCCTCCCTTGCTAGTGTGCTAAATGCTTCCCTTGCTGAGTATGGGGCATAGTCATCTTATTTTCAAAAACCACTGTAGATAGTTCCGATAGACATTAATTTTCTTTGGGAACCATGGTAGACTAATGACTCAACAGGCCTTTGAAAATTGCCATTCATCGATCCTAAAAAGTTATTGTATAAACCAGACAATTTTTCTTCTTATATTGAAGCAGTACTTTATAGGCTGCCCAAGTTTCTTTAAGGAAATTCTTAAATTAGTTGCTGATAATTTGTTGGTGGATGGATATATGCACATATACACATGTATGTAATCATGTGTGCAACTCTTTAGAATGTTATAAGGTGAGTAGTTTATAAGCTATTTGTCTTTGAGTCTCATTGCTTACAATGGACAGTTTTTGTCATTTCACCCCCAAGACAGCCATTGAGAAATTAAGTGATTATTTTACTTGATACACAGTAAACAGTCCGTATAGGTTTATAGAGGGAACAAACAAATAGCAGCCTGTTTTTTTCAGGAACTGTTCCAAAGGGTCTATGCAGTAATTTTATAAATAAAACTGTATCTTTGAAAGTATAAAGATACTCTCTAAAGATAATCTTTGAAAACCTCTTATGTAATAAAAACTTTTAAAAGACTACATTCTTTACCTCTTAAGCTACCACCTCTATACACATTTTGATCCTCTCTTTCTTCCCCTCTTCCCCTCTTCCCCTCACACAGCCTCCAGAGTTGAAAATCTCAATATTAATTGGAGCTGAGATGATTGTATTGCTGCTGCTAAGACTTCAGCAGGTCTCTTACAAGCTAATGTCACGGCATGGGGTCCATTTGCTCTGTGTAGCTATTCTGTGGTGCAGTGAGAATGCCTTGATTAATATGCTACATGAAAATAAAATGGATTTGGAAAAAATTATACCATACTCTCATAAATATTAATTCACATTTGTATGGAATTGCACATAATTTTCAATATACTTTGGAGCACCTTCAGTATGAAAAAAAGATTTGGTCTCCGAAGAGAATGGCATAATTTTTTTCTAAAAGCACAGCTGATACATTATTAAATATCATTTGTTTATTAACCCTATACTCTACATCCATATGATGTAGGGCAGTAGGTGGACGGTGTGAACAAAGAAAGGTGTTTTTTTCAGCCTGTGGGGAGTTTATGTATTACCCTTAGAAGTGGTACAATTTAATCATATTATATAGAAGCAGTCCACAGTGGGACTCACCTGGCTGCTTCTGCTAGTGTTGCCATTATACCTGAGTGTTTTTTCATGATAGCTGACTAAATTGGTTACATTTGAGGCCAAATTCTGAGCAGATGTCTGACACAGCTGACTGTGGTAGTGGACATTGGACAAAGCAATAAACATAGCAGACATTTGTTGAACATTTGTCATCTGTTAGGCATAGTGTGCAAGGCTCTGAGACTGGAATTAATGGCCATGTGTACTTCCTTCGATCTCACCTTGTCCTCTAAACACTTCCTCACCACATCTTCATTGCCTTGGGAGACCTGCCTCTCCAGTGGCAGAGAGTAAATCATCTGCAGTGGAAGCAGCTAGAAGTTAGACCAGAAGCTACTCATTTGCCTTGTAGGATTATTATTTTTGATATATTCTTGCCCCAAAGATAAGGCCCTTCTCCTTTTCTGGGGCTTCTTGCTATTTGCTGTGATCCTTCCTGTGTGCCAGCAGTGCCTGCTTATTTGGGTTTCTTGGTTTCTTGCTTCTATCAGCATTTCTAGCTTGCTTCACTCACTCTGTGTTAGAGACAGCTTGAGATATTATTAAATCACTATTGTGGTTTATAGATTTGGATATTTTAGTTGTATTATTTATTTAGCAAGCATAATTTGACCATCTATTACTTGCCTGGCTCTGTAAGTGAAGCACTGGGGTTACTGATACTTAGTACCGACCTTATTCTTTCAAAGAATCATGCTACCAGCTGCCTCAGGGCTTTTACACAAGCTGTTCTCTCTGCCCAGACTTTCAGATCTAGGTCAAATGGCAGTCATCTCCTCAGCAACAGTCCCCTCCTCTGGACTAGACCATTTCCCCCAGTTTTAGCACCCTGTTAGCTTTCCCTTAGAGCAGTTAATTCAGTTTGCAATTATATATTTGTGTGATTTGATTAGTATCTGTCCCCTAAATTCTAAGTTCCATGATGTGGGGATTTTTCTCCCACACGATTGTTTTCCCAGCGCCTGCAGGACAGTGCTAAGTTTGTGCTTGGAATATACTGGGTGCACAAAAAACATTTGTTGAATGAGTGGAGACCTGAGAACAGTGCTTTGCATTACAGAACGGTCTCCCTGAACTGGCAGCCACTGGGAAGGGTTCTTGAACTAGAAAAGGGAGGGGAGTAGAAGCGTGGGCTTTTGAGGCCAAGGCAAAGCAGATGTAAATGTCCAAGGTTCCCAAATAATGGCCGTGGCTGAATTGGGAAAGACATCAAGGAGCACCGTGTGTGTCAAGTCGGGAGTGCTAAGGTATTAGGAAGAGGTAGAATAGATAGATAACTGCTCCAAGAATACTGGCTGTGAAGGAGAGGAAAGAGAGAGTGGTATTTTGAGAATGAGAAATGGATGAAGGGGAATGTTTGTTTTTGTTTTTATTTTTTATTTTATTTAAAAAATACATTATTTTATTTTTGGCTGCATCGGGTCTTAGTTGCGGCAAGCGGGATCTTTCGTTGCAGCACGCATGCTCAGTAGTTGCGGTGTGGGGGCTCCAGAGTGCATGGGCTCTGTAGTTGCAGCACGTGGGCTCTCTAGTTGTGGCATGCGGGCTCAGTAGTTGCGGTGTGTGGGCTTAGTTGCCCCACAGCATGTGGGATCTTAGTTCCCCGACCACGGGTCAAACCCATGTCCCCTGCGTTGGAAGGCAGATTCTTAACCACTGGACCGCCAGGGGAGTCCCTGGTTTTACTTTATTTTTAAATGTGCATTTAGGACCACAGAAACTGAGAAACTGTGTGCAGATGAGGCTCCAGGAAGGAGCATTTTCAGTGTAAAGAGGAACATATCTATTCATTAACAAATGATTGAGTGCCAAATCATTTTAGTGTTATTGCTTAATGTGTACATTTCTCAGGGTTCTAAGGACTTTAACATATATTGTATCAGGTCATATCTGAGTCCATTTTCCATCTGGGCTCAGAGTTGCAGTGACTTACTCCAAGTTTCATAATGAATAATATCAGCATCAGAGCCCGAACCCAGGTCTTTTGGTATCTCAGGATGTCCTGACCTGCCTGAAGGCACAGAACTCACCTATGTCATGTGGCCTGAAATGCTTGCCTGTAGTTCCTACAGGTGCTGCTCCCTATTCCAGAACATCCATGATCCTTCTCCCACCCTCCCCCATCCCCCAGCCACACACAGGAATAAATGAAAAGTTGCTGTTGATCTTGGTGATAATATGGTTGTTACATTTTGCAAAGAAGATGGGAATTAAGGATGCTCAGAGGAACTTGCGGTAAAAATATAATGCATTAAGGAAACATTTTAATCATGTGAATTGACAGTTTCTTTCTTGCTGGCTCACATCCACCTGGCCCTGGTATGTTCAGTCTTGTGCTGATGTTTTTGAATTGCGCATGCACTTAGTACTCCTTTTCTGAAACGTAATTGATGTACCATCTTGGGAAGTGAGCGTATTAAGGCTCCTCAGGGACTAGCATGCGCTGGACCTAGTGCAGAGCCAGATGGGAAGCTACTATCCCAGGCAGCAGTGAAAGCACTTTTAATGGACAGATACTTTGTGCTTTGTTGAGCTTTTTTTTCCCCAAGAAGAATAGAAAGAATACATTTGTGGCATTAGGGAGTCAGAAAAATTGAGAGCCATGTTTCTTAGTTTTAGGTAGTCTCATACCCCACTTTCTTGCCTTTACTCCCTCCCTTCTAGGAACCCCATTTAGCCTCTGTTTTGGGTGTGACGCTAGCTACCTATGTAACCACCACTTTCCTTCTCTTTTTTTCTACAGAAAGATGTAGCACTTAAGCCTCAGGAACGCGTGGAGAAACGCCAGACCCCTCTGACCAAGAAGAAACGGGAAGCACTTACCAACGGCTTGTCCTTTCACTCCAAGAAGAGCAGACTCAGTCACCCGCACCACTACAGCTCAGACCGGGAAAATGACCGCAACCTCTGCCAGCACCTCGGGAAGAGAAAGAAAATGCCGAAGGGACTCAGACAGGTGAGGAAGCTTAGGGTTTGTTCATTCCTGTGGCTGCTGTTCCTCAGGTGCCTGCTTCTCTGGGGTTCTTCCTAACAGGTGGAGAAGATATTATCCTTGGTGGGTGCCGGAGGGCTGCCCTGCAGAGCTGTGTGTTTGCTTCTAAAAGAATATACCACACCAAGCTCATTGTTTTTATCACAGTTTGAAACTTCAGCACGGTACCCTTTCAGTCACATGTGCTCTGTGTAACAAAGCCTGATGCTGGCGCTACTGGCATTGAGGGCAGACTAACGGAAGTCTTGGTGATGGTCCAGGTAGACTGGCTTGCAGGGAGAGATCCTCTGAGGTAAAACAAAGGAAACAGGCAGATTTGTTCAAATACACTGTGTATCTCAAGGTTCTGAGGCGCTAAAAATGGTTATCTGCATGCAGGCAGTACCCTGCATAAGATTTATATTTTCCAGGGAAGCCCAAATACTGTGGCATGTGGGAGAGCACTGGAAGAAATGAGTTTGCCTTTTGGTTCTTTAGGTGTCCTCCACAGCCTATAATTCAGGACTGTCTTTGTGATCTGCTGATTGTATGAAAGTCTGGTAGTGGGGCTTACTGGGCTGTTTAATAATTAGGTTTCAATGATCCACAAGAAAATACAGCTCTTGGCATTTGGGGAGCCTTTCTGCCTGTGGAAATCCCCATATGAGATAGATTAATAATGAGAAATGAAGCTGTTTATAGCAATTTTTCAGCACAAATCCGGAGGCTTTAGCGCCTGCTGAGTTACCTGTGTCCTGGGTGTGTTTTGTTTGTTTTTGGAGGGACCACTGGGTGGGATTGACTATCACTTGAAGCAGAGGAAGGGAGTGTGGTTCACAGAGCAGGTGCTGCTAATTAGAAGCTGAACAGGTAATTCCTAGTTTGCAGATGTTTCTCTGCAGAGGGAAGAGATCTAGGATCAGACAAAACAGTGGTTCTAAAACCTCACAGATCATTAGAATCATATCATGAGCCTTATTAAACACATATTCCTAGCTCTACCCTAGAACCTGATGAACCAGAATCGCTAGGGGTTTAGGCACAGAAGTTTGTCGTCTCAAATTTCCTATTTGATAATGGTCAAGCCAGTTTGGAAATTTTTCTTATAAAGAATCAAGAATATATTTTTGGTGATGAACTTCAGTTAAAAGATTTGAAAGATCAAAGTCCTTAATAAGTTTGGTGTCAGAGTGGAACTTGATGGGTAAACTTCTGAGAAAATACCTAGAGTGACGGATTTCAGCATGGACTCATGAGGATCTCAGGGAAGTATCCCCAACTCTGACACACATGGCGGTTTTTCTTTGTCCTGAAATGAAATGCCAGGTTAGAGTTATAATGGTTATTATTAACATTTATCTGATGCATAGCACGGTACAGTCGTTCAGTGAGGGAGTTTGTGTAGTATAATCTACAATTTTCACAACAACCCTGATTAGTAGATGGTATTATGGTTACTTTACAGATGGGAAAACTGGGGCTTAAAGAAATAAAGTGACTTGTCTGAGGCCACTTAACAGTGAGGTACAGAGCTAGGGTTTAGACCCAGATTTCTCTGCCTTTCTCTGTTTTCCCTGTATATTCTGCTTCCCTTGTTTGAGATAAGGACTCCAAGTCGTGAGATGCAGGGAGTCTACAAGTATTTTTAGAAACTACATGAGTTGGTTTGGTCAGAGGGAGTGATTGTGGTCATAGAAATGGCCTATGAAAGCTCAAGAAGAAAACAGGATAAACTATCAAGTATAGAGAACAGAGAAAGAGCTTGGAAAGTTGAAGGCAACCACATTTGGATGAAGATTAAAAAAAAAAAAACTTTTTGTTTTTTTTGACAGAGAGTGGGGTGAGGGAGGAAGGGCTGAGTTCTATAAAAGATAGTTTTCCTGTGGTATTTGTGACTTCGAACTCATGCCTCTCCATGTGAGATATGTAGCAAAAGTGATTATTCCCGATGGAGAGAGGTTGCAGTGTAACCACTGCCTCTCCAACAGGGTGGGAGGAGGGCTTCTTACCCTTTCAGACAAGAAATCAATTTAATTCTGAGCTTACACACAGCTGTGGTTCCTCATCCTTGACTCTCTTACTTCCATACTTGATCTGACTTTTCTGTTCTCTGTCTTCAAAATCCTTCTTTCTACTCTGTCCTCTAGTGAAAGAGTTTATGATCTTACAAGAAGGCAAGGACTTGTATGTCTCAAATTCGAGTAGCTTTTTGGTCTTAATTATACATCTTCTGGTACTAATGTTATTTGAAATCAAAGCTATCCTTATTTCAGGGAAAATATTTGAAAAGCAATTAGTTTGACTCACTTTTTATGAATCATGGAGAAGGAAAGAATGAATCGTATCTTTGGCCTATGTAAGAGTTTTAAAAACAAGTGGTGTTTTCTTATCTTTAATGTTGATGCCAAAGTATACTATCCAAGTGTTATTTTAGTAGGAAGGGAAACAGAAGTTGATAATTGAGGTAAAGCTGTAATACTTTCATTTATAATATTCCTAGCATCATATGTGCTATTATGAATCCCTGAACAAATCACTGTCTGTTGCTGCCCATCTGTAAAATGAGAGATTTGGTTTAGAAGGTTTCTCAGTTCCATGATTCTTTAAGTTTTTGAATAACACAGATATATAGTGTTGCTGAGGTCTGTAAAGGAAGACCATAGTAGGTCTGAAAGTATTTAGTTTTGGAGTCTGTAACTGGTTGGCTCTGTGAAGACATTAAAGGAGAAGAGTGAAAAAAAAAAGCTCCAGCTGAGCTTGCACCCATCCCGATGAAGCGGTATATTTTGCCCGTGCTCTTCTCCATTTCCATACTGTTAACAGAAAGTGTTCTAAGTAGTAACCACCCCAATGGAACTTACTTGTTGGATTATGTTTTTAAGTATAAATACATACTGACTTAGAAGATGCTGAGCTGGCAACTGTCTTGTAAAATGGTTGCACTTTTTTATATGGCAAATTTGAATTTTCTTCTTAATTTCCAAAGGGGTTTTAAAAAATGAAGAAAGGAGTAAGTGTTATATAAAAGAGTACATGTCTTTCTGACCCCCCTATGCTTATGTTTGTCCTACACAGAACTATTTGCCCACGATGTGAGTACTCAAACATCATATTAAAAAGTTTTGGCTCTTACTAATAAGGATATGGTAGGTTGGTTTTTTTTTGTTTGTTTTGTTTTGTTTTTCCTACTTTGACTTGGGAGCGGGAAAATCAAAACAGAGGTTGATAGGTCCTCTGCATAAGGATCTTTACTCTCTAACTGGGAAACTACTGAAGAGCACATTGAAGTCATGTGCTGCCAAACCTTCCAACTGACCGAGCCTTAACTTCTGCAGAAGCGTTTTGGGAAAACTTAACTCCTCTGAGGACTTTGAGTTTAGTTTTCTTTCAGTATGTCTAACTTCTAGACCACAGGGGATGCTTTAAAAATTTAATACTTTGTAGTTGAAAACACTGAGCAGAGGGGTTTTAAAAATAGAAAAGAGATGAGGAAAAGTTGATAAGGGTTCAGAGAACTCTCAGATTTGGCTCTGAGTGGATATTTCTAAATCTTCATTTAGTCCATTAGTCTGTCCCGTCTTTCTCTAGTATGAACTGAACCAGAGGAAATAGGCTTAAGTGAGCTAGGAGGAATTTTTAGGTTATATGAACTCTTCTAACTAACAGACACAAGGTTGGATCATCAAAATAAATTCCGGAGTCTCCCTCCTAACTGAATTTTAACTGCCAAAAAGCCATTCATCTAAGGACAGAATTTCCCAGAGAGAGGCAACCTATTGAGATAGCTTCTAGCCATAGGAGAACACTATTTGGGAGGAAAATAAAGGAATTCGGGAATATTTCAGGAGCCCGGCAGTTAGACTCTAACCTTGCTGGTGAGAATGGCTTATGTGGGAATGCCTTACGTGGTTTAAAAATCTTTATACAAATTGATCTGGGTAGGTGTTGCTTGTAAAGAATGGAAATTTGCTCCTCTCTCTGAAAGTCTAGTTTGGTGGAGTCAAACTTGGTGGAGGATTAATAGCTGACATTGTAGATATCAAAAATGTATACTGATTTCTAGGAAGAGGAGGGATTGATCCCAGTGCCAAGTCTTTAGAATTAGAGCTCTTGTTTAAAGCTTTGCGTGGTGGCTGCGTCTGCTTTGTGTATTGGCATTGCATGTTCGCCTTATTTGGAGTGAGTGGTTGTGTTGGTCAAGGGCTCAGGTGACTAAGCCACCAGCTGAGCTTGCACCCATCCTGATGAAGCAGTATATCTTGTCCGTGCTCTTCTCCTTTGAGAGCATTTACTACCAGAGGCGGATCCTTTATTTCAGTGGACTCACTCAGATTGTTGGAAGACTTCTTGGTGACATTTGTTACTAGTAGAAATTAACTTGTGAAGGAGGATTTATAATGGAAAACTTTGATTAAGCAGACCCAGTTCAAGTCACATTGCTGAAGACCTTCTGATTAGTTCTGGGTGGAAATCCAGGCTGAAATCACACAGGTATTTATCCAGTTTGACGCTAGAGCCTACAGGTTTCTGGAAATCAGAGCATTTGAAACACTAATGTAATTAGGTGTTATACTTTAGTAATGAAAAGACATGCACTTTGCTAGGTGCTCTTTCATAAATACATTTGTTATAATGGTTAAATGACTGAAGGTATATTGAGCTGGTATCAAGATATGTGAGCTGCAGTTAAATCGTTTTTACTTCATACTTCAGAGTTTCAAGTTTAATGTGTTAATTGGGATTTCATTTGCTTTTTAAAAATTGTGTAGTCATGTGAAGGTTACAAATTGAGATATTAAAGAAAATTCTTTGTTTTTCCTTCTGATGCATTTAAGTTGCACACTACTTCTTTCCCTTTGCCAAAACTACAGAAATAAGAATAAAAACATATAAGAAAAGACTGGGACCAGGAGTGGGGAAGGAGGTTGGCTTATAATTGCTCTTGGAATCTTGATTGACTTGAAATAAGGATAAGATGCCAGTTTTTAACATCTGATTTTTGAGGAACCTCCAACCCAGGCCGATCTCTTTTCAGAATTAGTTGTGTATTATATTGGAGGTATTTGTTTGGTATTTGGAAACCTGCGACTATTATAACAACAGATTATGTGAAGGTTTTTGGTGTTCCCCCCCCCCCCCTTGGGCTTTAGAAGCTGTGAGTTTACTTTTTGAGTTCTAGAATTTTTGTGTTGTGTCTTTTGACCCCGTACGTTGTTGTCTGGGATATATTCTATTGTCCCTGCATGTTGGTAAGAGCGAGCATAAATATCACTTGACTTCTGTGAGACAGATGTTTGAAGTGAGGTGGCCAGTAATAAATTTTATCCCAAGTGATGTATATAACTCTTAGTTAAAATTTAGTAAAAATTGACCAAAAAGAGGACATAGCACATTGACTACCATCTCATAAAATAAAACCCATAGAGAGAAAATAGGCTGAATTGGAAAAGGAACTGCAATTAAAAGAATGGGCAGTAACTCAGCTCCAATGATCCTGAGACCTATAGAAATTGTTTAATAAAACAGTGACATTCACTAATCCCAAAGTAGGAATTTGTTATACGTATGTGTGTATGGAGTTTTATTAAGGGCCATTTAAATATACTAAATATACTATATATTCTTAGAGGAGTAAGATGGGCAGTGACAGAAATCATTCTCAACTCTACCTACTGTAAGTTCCTACAATACTGGTGACTGAAGGGTGAGGCAGCATGTTTTTCTCTTTACAAGATTTAGACACTACACTTCGGATACTTGATGAAGGTAGACAGACTCCCTTTATTTATATTAAAACTGCATTCTGTGTTAATTTAATGGTAGCTTTTCCCTCTTCTGAAGACACAGTGTTGTCTGCATGTGGCCAGATCTTAGCTACAGAACGTGAAATAAGCCTCCATGTGTTCTGCATTCTAATCTCCACTTACAGCAGTCCCATCTCCACACAAGTCTGTACATGACAGGTAATGAGTGGGAGGTGGGAGTGGGTAGGTGGCTGTGTGGTTTGCAGTGGTGTCAGTTGGGGAGCTGAACAGATGGTTGTGATAGCCACGTGTTGCGAGATTCCCGTGGGAGTTGATGGTGGTGACAGGCGACTCACAATGTGCTATTTACAGTTTGGGTTTACAGTCTTTCAGTGACATCTGAATGCTCTTTAGCAACTGCTTTCATTACTGCCTTTCGAGGAGCTGCTAATTGAAAATGAAATTGTGGGTGGGCTTTAAGGCAGGCCCAGGCAGCTCTGTGTGGTAAATGTTACTTGAGAACTGTTGGATATTTTAAGGCCCAATTTGTAATTCTTCTTCCAAGGAGGAAAAGCTAAAGGTGCGTTTGAAGATTCAGTATGTGCACATAGGCAGAGCCGAATGTCTCATCCTGCCCAGAGAGCCAAATGTGGACTCACTGGGCTGGAAAACAAGCCATCTGCCCAGGGCTCACCTTTGTATGGTTTCCTTTAAATGTGTATAACTGTGTAAGGTTCTTATTTTAAACCTGCTAACATCTTGTAATTGCCATGAGTTTTTTGTAGGACATCATCCTTCTTTCTTCCTCTGCTGTTTGTATAGTGACTGTGCAGGAGAAAATGATGATCTGATCTCTTGAACTCTGAGGTATTATATTCAAGGTCTTGCATACAACTTTTCTTCCTATAAACCTTTTCCTATCATACAATTCTGTTGAAGGCAGTTGGGGCCTCCAAGCACAATGAGGGAAGAGGAGGATGGAGGATTAGATTGGACTTTGTGGATGGTGTTCTTGATTCTCTTATGGCTGCCTCCAGCTGCGGGATTGTCATTTGTACCTCATCTTCAGAGTTTGTTAGCTAAAGCATCAGTAGCATTTCTGAAATGGTAGCTTTTGTAAGTGTTTACATGTTGAATTGTTTTATTGCCCATACTCAAAATAGCTTTGCACGGAGAAATCTTGTGCTGAACAAGGAATGACCTCCCTCTTGGAAGTGCTGTTAGCTCTCTTTTTAATTAAATATGAAGATAGATACAACATTACTGCATTCTTTTTAGCTTTCCCTTGAACATTTCAGTGAATACTGTGAGACAAAACCATACTGAATTATATGCTTTGTTTGAGTAGGGCCGATATTTGCTTTTAGAGAGTCCCTGAGGGGCTGAGGGGACCTTGATGACATACCCCTTGCTGTACTTAACCCTCAGTCCCATTAGACCTGCTTTGCCACAGGAACCCAACTGTTTTAATGTGCTTGAGTTACTGCTGGGTCCTAATGATGTTTAAAAGACCCTATTTGGGTATTCTAAATGAATGCTGGAGCATTTTGTCTCTTGATACAAGTCGTGATGATTTTGTACCAAGCAATATAAAAGAGTTCTTTCAGGAGCTCAGAGTCTTTTCACACCTAGAGGTGTGTGTCCTTATACTAGTGTTCACAAACACACACACAGGAGCAGAAACCAAAATGGCTCACAAACTTGGGCCAAGTCCTGTCTGGGCCTGCCTGGTGTCTTTCAGGAGGCCCGACAAGCTCTGCCATGGGGCCTGCGGAAACACTTGACCTGCATTCATTGATCACAGCTCTGCAGAAGCTGCCACTTCTCCCGCGCCTCTGCCTACAGTGACGCCGTTATTGCTGGTCATTCTGTGACCACTGCGCACCTGCGATTGCTCAGGAAGCACTCACGTCACTACATGTCTTGACATCATGTAGTGCAAGGCTGGACGGTCCTAATTGCTAGTGATGGTTCTGAGTGGCTGAGATTGGCTGTGATTAGATTGAGAAACAATTAGCTGCATTTTATGGATGGGAACATACAGAATAATGTTTCTCAAAGGGTGGTCTTCAGACCACCTATGTCAGAACAACCCTGGGGCTTTTATTAACATGCAGATTTCCAGACAGCACCTCTGACTGGTGGAGCCACAGTCCCTGGGATGAGGGTCAGAGTGTGACACCAAGTTCCTTAAGCAACTCCAATGCAGGTGCTGCAAGAATCATACTTTTAGTAAACTGAATCGTGTTTTTTTTTTTTTTTAGAAAAGAGAAAGGGAACATTACTGTGCTATTTGCAAAACTTGTAACAAATCTTAAAGTTTTTAAACCGTATCCTGTTTGAAATAATTTTATCAATACTAGGACCATATTCTCGTTCTGTATATTTACTAATTGAGTTCTTTTTCAAAATATTATTGGAAAAAAGAAATGTTTCTTCCAAATACTATAGACATTACATTATAAAAAATGTTTTCAAAATGGCTGCTTTTTGGTAGTTTACTAGAATGTAGCCTCAGTAGAATAATTATGTTGTATTCTTCTCTCTTTATACCCCCAAGCTCCCTCAAAGAACACAGCTTTTTATACATCTCGTAACTGGAGTTTATTCATTACTCTTTCTTTTAGTTTCCTTTTTTTTTTGGCTACACCATGCGGCATGGGGGATCTTAGTTCCCTGACCAGGGATCAAACCTGTGCCCCCTGTAGTGGAAGCACGTAGTCTTAACCACTGGACCGCCAGGGATGTCCCTTTTAGGTTCCTCTTATTGCTTTCTTCTTTCAGCACCACAGTGGTATTTCGCTCTTAAGGTTTATAAATTTTATGAATCCTCCATATTATAAAAATTGGTGGTATTCGGTGGCAGTATTGGGGGGCAGGTGTGAATTAAATCTGAAAATACTGCCTAGGTATCAGTTGAGCCTAAAGACCATTAACTGTTTTCTTCATTAGTAAGAAAACTTCAATATAATAAAATTTTATACTTGAATTTCTGGTTTGGGTTCCACAAATTCAAAAGGAAATATTTTCCTTCTAAAACGAGACAGACCAAAGGCCCTCAGAAGAAATTTTGTTTAAGTAGCAAAACGTAGATTTAGGACTTAACAATTGCCTGAGGTGTGTCAACAGTGGGTAGCATTTGTTTTTAATGCATTGCTATGAGACCAGAAATGCTGTTCCTCTGGAGATGAGTGCAAAATGATCTCCTGAACAGTTGCTAATGAAATTATCACACTGTATGAATAAGACTGTTGATAACAACTTCTGATGTAAAAAAATACTGTCATCAAATTTCTCTAAGAAATAATGAGGATGATGGGAAAAGCCCCTGCCTCTCAGGTGAAATATAAAGCTGGGCAATGGGCCCAGCTCACATTGCTAGAAGGCTGAATGGTACTTTCTGAAACTTAAGCAGCCCACTTGCATAATTTATCATCACCTGCCTCCTACCTCCTCGTATTAAAACTCTAAATTTGTATTTCTCAAATGAATATGGCAGTGGGGAGTATTAGGGCGAGGCATTCGCGGGCTGTGATTATGTAGCTATGTGTGAAGGGGGATATATTGGGATCATGTAGGGAGTCTATGCCAGCTGCCCCCTTGGTTCTCTAGGCAGAGTGAGGAGACAAATTGACATACCAGAATACTGAGAGAGAAGGATATGGAGTTTAAAAAACCTTTCCCTGATGATTCTGACCCCGCTCTTTTCTGCCTCCTCTTAAACCTGATGGCCCATCTTTCTTCTTCCTTTTCTATCTTGGAGCTTGTCTTCAGGCTAGACTTTCAGCTTTTGGGCTTTCATCTCACTCTCTCCTTCCCTTCAAAATCTCTTGCTTGCTTCTCCACCCAGTCAGGATTGCATGGGAAGCCACTTAGATTTGCTCTTAAAGTTACAAAATGCCTTTGCCACCTGGTTCATTGCTCCTTTGACCATGCTGGTCCTTTCCCCTCAACATTTATACTGGTCATCTTACCTGGATTCTTAGCATAGTTCAGCATTGTTTTGCTCATTGCTATTTACTCTCTTGTTCAAAAAGTTTCAGTGACCCTCCATAGCCAGTGAAATAAAATCAAAGCCGCCTTAGTGTAGGACCTCCTGGATCCCACGTTTGCTTCAACATACCTTTCCTGCCTTGCCTCCCTCTTTCTGCTCTCCATAAACACCAAACCGTTGCTGCACTTGCTGTTATTTGCAAGAGCCCTGTGTTTCCTCCACACTGCCAAGCCTGTGCTTATGCTGTTCTCTTCATTTGGAATGGCCTTCTTCAATAGTCATATTTATCTTTCAATGACTACTTCAGATCTACTTCTTCCTTGAAGCTTTTATCATCTTTTCTCTCCGAATTAATTGCATTTTCTTCAGAACTCCCATGATCCTCTGTTTATAACTAGGGTGACCCCAGAATTTATCACCTCCTGTAGGACATTTCTGAGAGTGAAAGGGGGCACTATGAATAATTACCTTGGAACAATAAACATAAATCAGGACTTCCTGGAAAACTAGGATTATACAGTCACTGGCTTTATAATTCACTTTTGACCTTTTTCATTTTGTACCCTGTTTTAGAGTTGGTTGAATACACATCCTCCCCACCTAAAGTCAAGCTTCCTGAGGACATTACTCTGTGACACAACAAGGGGCCCAGGATTGTGCTGCATGTAGGAAGTAAAACCCTTGAAACCCGTTTCAAGGCTATCCCTGCCTGGAAAACCTGAGATACCTTTCGTGTTTTCCGTTTCTGTTGTCGAGCCCTTGCAATTCATTCTCCATACAACCACCAGCGTGAGCTTTTAAAAATACACATTTGATCACATTATTCACAGATGTGAATTCACTCAGTGTTTTCAAATTAAAATTCAGATTCCTATGGGCTCTAGTGCCTGGCTCTCCAGCGCTCTTTCTTCAGCTTCATGTCTTGCTCACTGGGTCCTGCCCCTCTGTCCTTCCTTCATTTCCTCCAACAGGTCAGGTTCTCTGCCACCTCAGGTAGCTTACACACGTTGTTCTCTCCGCCCAAAGTGCTCTTCCTACTGCTCTTCGCATCATGGGCTCCTTCTAGTCTTTTAGGCTTGAGCTGAAATGTCAACTTCTCAAAGAGGCTTTTCCTGACCATAATGTTCACTCCAGGGGTGTCCCTTTATTCCCTTCTCCTTTGCACCCACCTTTTTAGTTTCCTAACACTTAGCACAATTTATAATTACAGACTTTTCCATTCTGTATCCTTCTTTCTGCCCCTCTGCTAGACTCCAGGCTCTGCTGAGGCAAAGTACCATAGCCATTTTCTCCACCATAGTGTTTGTAGCACATTGCCTGGCACATAGAAGAAGGTGCTTCATAAATTAAGGTTGAATGATTGGAGGTTGGAATAATAATTATTTTTGCAATTGATGACATTGCCAATTGCATGCTCTTGTTGCATTCCAACGTTAATTGCTTACAGCAGGAAAAAAAGCCAATACAGTATGGCCTTTGTTTTCCCTCTCTGGGGATATGAATGTAAAATGAGATACTGATGATCAGCAGATACACACCAGGCAAAGATTTAATCCAAGAAGTCACTGCCCTTCTGGTGGATGGCGTCTGCTGTTCTCCCATGGAATGTATCAGCATTCTAACGTCCCAGTGTCCTGCCCATCAGTATGGTGAAATTGCTACTGCAGCCAAGAAAAGCTGGCCCAGGGAAACTGCAGCATTCCATTTTTCAGAGATCATCCCAAAGAGACTAGACAAGCAGCAGAGACAGAGGGGATGGTGGGTGGGAGTGAGGTGGAATTTACTGAGTCCTCTTTTACATGCAAATATTTTGTGTGGGGTTCTCCTTTTTTACCATAAAAGTACAAACTATTTTTAGTATCAAAGCATGAATAGCATGTCTTTGCACTGTAAAATTATTGTCCCACATGCCCTGTGTCTAAAATATTTTGACTTTAGAGAACAGTTTTGTGTTATTTCCTTGTTAATTGGCCTAATTAATCCATTCTCCCCATAGTCGCTCTTTCGGCAAACATTGACTGAGCATTCTTCGTGTGCAGACCTTATATAAGAGACTCTGACATAACAGAAGGGATGTATAACCATGATAACTCTGCGCTTGATGCGTTCACAGCTTAGTAGATCCATCCTGACCTCATGGAGAACTCTCAATGTAAGTGAGGCTGAGACTGGTGCATTAAGTGTAATTCAAAGGGAGACACAGTTGAGCATCTCTTAGAGAATGAATACCTTCAGACACGTGTACTAAAGTCCTTTTCATTTCTTTCCCGCCATGCCATTTCCCTCTGCCTTTTTAAGAAACTCATGAGAATAATGCTCTATCCTACTGAAGGCATCAGTAACTGTTAGAAACAGCGCTGTGTTGTTTATCAGTTCTCTTGGGTTCTTAGTTTTACAAATAAAGGCTTTGGCATTCTCACACTTTTACTTCAGGTGCAGTTTACTAGGAATTACCTGGCCCAGTAATTTTATTAAAATCTTGATGGCTTGCCAGTGTTTCCAGAAACTGCCATTGTTTTTGACATGGACCACAAAAATAGGTGGTCCTATTCTAGATTATTTCTAAAAATAATCTAAATTATTTCTAAAATTATTCTAGAAAAATATTTTCTAGAAGTGGTTTTGCTGTGTTTGTAAGCCCAGTTGTAACTTCTTACTCTTGGAACTCTTGGTATGGGAAAGTCATGTTTCTGTCAAAAGATGGAGCTTTTTATGCTAATCTGCACAAAACAGAAACTCTCTCTCATTTTATGTCATTTCTGTTTACTGGAGGTAGACAGTTATTTTCAATGCAAGGAGAACTTCAAAAATTCTTAAATATTTAAAAGGAATATTTGTATAGGTATTTAGGTCTCAAATTTATAGGGAGAATACTTATGGGAGATTGTACAATTAGTGATCCCAGGAGTAGATTGTGGAGCAGTTACAAATTTACTAGCAAGTTATATTTTTTCTTCTAGAAGATAATTTGTAAATTGCTTTTTTTTTGTTTTTGGAAACACTAGCTTTCTTAGAAAGTGTTAGAAATGGTGGTTTCCTGGTGAATTTCTCAAAAAACTGTTCTATAAAGTTCACTCCCCCTCTCACACCACTTGCTTTCCCTTGGCATCCATTCATTAAATATTTATTGACCATATACTCCTGTAGGCAGACATAATTTTAGGTGCGTATAGCAAACAAAATAACAAAAGTCTCTGCCTTGGAGGAAGTTACATTCTGGTGGATTCAGTCTTTTTAGCTGCAAATTCCATTTAAATGTCCAACGCAGACCTTTCTTCTCAACTTCCAGTTTCATAAATTCAGGTGCTTATCACTTTTTTTTCCCAACCTGGATCATTCATAAGCATTTCAAATTCAACATTTTTCACGTTGAAATCTACAACAGTTGTTCTAAGTTTGCTCTTCCTCTTCAATTTCCTCACTTAGTTAATGTTCACAGCGTCTGCTAAACATCCAAGCCATAAATCTTCTCCTGCTAGAAACCTGGAAGTCATACTCTTTTTCCCTTCACTCCTCATATCCGCACATCCTCTAGATTTATGTCCTATGTATTTCTCATCAGTCCCTCTTCATTTACCACTTTCTACCCTGCCTGCCAGTGTATTGGTTCAGGTCCTTCTTCTCTTGGCTATATTAGTAGCTTCTTTCCTGGCTTCTCAGCCTCTAATCTCACCATTCTTCAGTCTGTCCTCCAAATTCCTTCTAATGTAATCGTGACAACATACAAATTAAATCATGTTACTTGCTTGAAGAGTCTTCATTGACTTGACTTTACTTACAGGCTAAACTAAAACTTCTTTGCATAAGTGTAGAACTGCATGCATTTTTATGCCTTTAGGAATTTCCCCATCTTGCTCTTGGTGTGCTTCCTGACCCCAGTAGGTACCCTTATCACATCAACCTTATCTATTTCCTAAAATGTCTTCTACCCCCCTCTCCCCCACAAATCGGAGTTCACTTTGCCTTAGTGAGTATGATGTGAGTTACATGTGAGAAGCACAGTCCTATTAAGTCAGAGATGGATGATTCCACTTGTTAGAATAACGTATTTTGAAAGGACATATTTTTAACCGAGAAAATTTTCAATTAGGTAGAATTTAATATGGTGCAGGAGAAGTAAAATGAAAAATTTTAGAGGACCATGGGAACAAATTTTAAGGGGAATAGTCCAAAAGCATTAAAAAGACAAACTTTTTTTCATGGTGGTTATTGCTGGGCACTTATATTGGGGTAGCAGTTGGGGATGACTGAAGACTTGTTAATGGAAGTGTTTTTCAGGCTTAGGAGTTATAAGTCAAGGACTGCCTTTACTGAGAACTCTTCGGGGGTTTTTCATCTCTAGAAGAGGAAACTGTGCTTCTCTGTGAGTGAATTCTTTAGGGGTTCAAACCAAGGAACACTAGACATGATCTGAACCTTTTTATTCTTTTAAGTTAATATTGAAATGAAAACTTTTATAGATACAAGGGCATTTCTGTTACCAATCAGGTGTATAAACTTGGTGAGGATTTAAAAATGTGATCTATGTTGGCTTATTTTTAAATAAGGTACCTGAAAAAGTGACCACAAATATGCTAAAAGGTTTATTTGAAGTAAACACAGTATTATAGCTCCCCTGGCATAATTATTCCATATTTTGTCTTGGTGAGTCAAGGCACAAAGCAAGGATAATCACAGTGTTTGTAGAAAACAGCACTTCGAGCTGGGCTCCTATTATTTTAATTTTGGCTCTTTTACTTGCTCCAGCTTCCACATTCTTTTTTTGTAAAGCTTTGGTAGAAATGCTATTTTTTTTAAGGCAACTTATTGTCTTTATTATTTCTACCAAAGTTGCTGTATTCCAGATCAGCATAGTTTTTAAGGTATTTTTGTGTCATAGGTGAACTGTTGTAGCAGAATGAAGCAGTCATTTTAAAAATCTGTGTTTTCCTACCCATTTCCACATTCCTTTTAAAAGGCTACTCTTGGAGGTGGAAATAAAACTGTTGATGAAAAGAGTGAGATAAGGAATAACTTCTCTCTTACACTCCTGAGGTGGGGTTCTTCACTATTCTTGTGCATGTCAACCTAGTACATCTTCTTTCCTTGACAACCAGGTAAGAGACAACGTGTAAAATTGATTGGACTGTGATTCAGAGAGTGGGAAACAACCAAAAAGTGTATCAGAACACTTCTACATTAGAGAGGCCCCTTCTACACTTTTTCTTTGTTGGTTTAGACAATATGAAATATTGTGTTGATATGTAGGTAATTGAGGACAAATTGTGGCTATTGATATGAGAAATGCTCTTTAGGTTTTTCTTTCAACAATTACGGGGATCTTCATTCAGGGCAGTGAAATTATTTCTCCGAGACGTTACATGCAGGCAGCTGGAAGAAGAGGAAGTTGTCTTCACATTGTCTTATGGCCGTGACTTTCAACTCACTTACCAAGATATTTTAAGCACTATAGCTAATTAGAAGGAAAGAGAGCAGTTTTGTTGTGAACATATTCAGTGAAGAATAGGATGTCGGTGTTTGCTGTTGTATTGTTCAGGCTGTATGAATACTTTATCGGAGAAAGTACCTGGAAATCAGGAGTCTTGGGTTACAGGTTCTGTCTTGCTGTTGACACATTGTCTGTCCTTCACTGAGTTATTGACTGTCTTTGACCCTCAGTTTTTGTGATTGAACAGTAATGCAAACGGTGTATACTTCTAACACTGGGAACCTGTAATATGTGTGAAGTTATAAGTGCTGGAATACTTAAAATTTCCTTTTCCTTAAAAGTGTTAATAAGCAGATTTTAAAAATCATGAATTACCTGGACTTTGGTAGTATTAACATAGTTTAGATGAACCTGCACTTAAATATGTACTAAGTACAAAGAACAACACCTAAGAGTTTCTGCTTTGCAGTAATGACTCACTTTGGTAAAAATTATGATGTGCATATGGTTATTAGACTACTATAGATCCCAGTGGGTACATTAGATTGAAAAACCTTAAACGGAATGGGCTCATGTATACTGTTTTTGACAGATGATAAAAGCCTTTTGCTGAGAAGAGGTTAATATGAAATGGTAAGACATCTTTGTTTAGGGGCCATACCTGTTGGCAGCTATCTGAGAATTGTAATTTTAGATCTTTCAAATTGAAATCATGGAAATCTGTTTCTTATGAATAATTCATAGTGAAGTAATGCAGTGAAATTATTTCTAAATTTTACTTTTTTAACCATTAATCCATATTCTTGGACACATCAGGTTTTAGTTTAGTTTTCTTAATTTTGCAGAAAGTAAATTTTGGGGTACATGTATTGCTTCTTCTGGTTTAGAAAATTCTTCACTGTACCTCATTTATATAGAGTGAATGAAATTTGTAAGAAACAGTGTCACCTCACTGGGACTGCTCAACAGTCATTTGGCTGAAGTGGTCATTGTATTGGGTTTCCTTTCCTGCTCTTTTGCAAATGAGCTCTCTTCCTTCAGGAAATGGTTTATGTGCATTCCACATGTCCAAAACCCTATTGTTATTATAGAGACATGAGAGGAATATAAGAGATGGACCTCTATTTTCCAGGGCTTCATCCTTGGGTTACCTAACTACTTTGAAACAGTTTAAAGTGAATAAACTGTGAAAAATACTCTTTGAAAAGTTGTTGAATGATAGATATGCTCTTAGTTTCTCACTAATCTCTCTTGTGGTTTTGCTACTGCCATATATTTTTCTTGGGAGAGTTTTCTTACAGCTGTATTTGTGATCTTGGTCTAGGATTTATGAGCTGCCACCATTAAGGTCTCCCTCTGGCTTTGTCATCAGAGAAGGAGGGTTGTGTGTGGTTTGTTTTCTTATTGTTAATATGTGAGAATTTTTCCTAATAAAAATAAATGCATAAATGTTTTTCTTGACATTGTGTTTTTAGGATTGACTTATTAAGAGAAATGTGTCAATTGTGAAAATTTCTTCCTGAGATTAAAGGCAAAATTTCCAAAGCAGTATGCATTGTGGTTGTCTGAAGAAATGTATATCTTCTGATTTTAGCATTAGACTTGGGATTTTTTCTTAATTTAATTGTTATAACTAGGGCCAGTAGAAAAGTTAAATGAAACAAAAAACATTGTGGTGGGAAGCAGAAGGAGGAAATTCAGGACATGTAAGAAAATCTTTTTGGATATTCCTGATGATTGTTAAGATTAGTAAATATTGACAACCCCAAGGATTTTTGAGTGGCACTCTGCAGGCTGCCCTGCATTTGTAGAATTCAAGCACATCAAACTGCATCATCTTTGGTTTTTTGACCTTCTGCACTTAGTCTGTGAAAAGCTTGGATCTCTGACTAAGCCAGCCTTGTGGTTAAATATAAACTATTACCAACTAGTTCTCTCCTCTTTGGGCTCCTAGAGAGATTCAGTGGGGCAGTTCAAATCTGTTTGCATTATTAATTCAGCTAGCATAAGCCAACCCTTTATTTCACTGTTCTTAAGAAATATGTATTTTAATCTGGGGACACAGGTAGAACGAATTGACCTATTAACTCAGACTTCTCTAAGACTTTAGAAATGACCTATTTAAGCTGTGCCTCTTTTTAGCACTTTTACTATACAGGCCCTGATATGCAATATTGACATATACAATAAGCATTAATGTGGGAACAAAACGGCATTTCATGCTCTTACATAACCCTTAACTGTTTCACTTCTCAGACTGATTTTTGGTTGTGGCCAGCTCAGAAACTCCCAATTTAATTAAGACTGTCATGTTATATGCCAGAAAAAGCACTTCTCTCCTTACAGATTTCACCACTTTTTAATGAAGACCATTTACCTGTAGACAGGATATGTTACATTAGGATACGATCTGGGTTAACCCTGGGCTTATGGAAAAGGGTATTGGCAGCATCGGTGGCAGTATTATCTCTCAGTTGATTTTGTACCCTGTTTTCAATATTTTCTATATATTCCATTCCCTCAGGTGTTGGTTTCTTATTCTTGTATTAAAGGGAAACCAATGTTGATGTTGTTTCCCTGAGGATTTATATAATAAGCAAAAAAGAAATGAGAGAAGTGGATTTTTATTTTACATGTCTGAAAGTGCTTAACCAGTTGTTAGACTATCTGTTACTACAGGATGGTAGCCACTGGGCCTGTACTAAGTGTTTGCCTGAATCAAATCTATGAATAGTTGGCCAAGCCACCTCCTCTTCCTGCCTTTCCTATTTTTTTAAAGCAGTGTAATTGACATAAACTAGACAGTAAATGTTCCATTTTGAGTTAATCTATGTATATGGTGAGAGGTATAGATCAAAATTAATTTCATTTGTATATGGACATCCAGTTTTTCCAAAGTCATTTTGAAAGAGCTATCCATTCTCCACTGCATTGCCTTTTACACCTTTGTATAAAAAAATCTGTTATCCATATTGTGTTGATTTATTTCTGTACTGTCTATTGTATTCCATTGATCTATTTGTCTTTTTGCCAATACTGTAGCTTTATAATAAGTTCTGAAATCAAGTAGTGTTAGGCCTCCAACTTTGTTCTTCTTTTTCAAAGTTGTGGCTTTTCTAGGTCCTTAGTATTTGCATACAAATTTTAGAGTCAGCTTGGTTAGCTTCTACAAAGCGTCCTGCTTGGGTGTATGTTGAGATTATGTTGATGTTATAGAATTATTTGGGGAGAATTAACAATTTAAAAATAGTAGAGTTTCTAACTCTTGAATAATGTATATTATCTCTGTTTATTTAGGTCTCATTTAATTTCTCTTACCAATATTTTATAGTTTTCAGTATACAAGTCTTTCTCATCTTTTATCAGATTTATTCCTAAGTATTTCATATTTTTGGTGTAATAAATTATATTGTCTTAAAAATTTAATTTCCATTTGTTCATTGTTAGAACTATATAGAAACATGTTGACTTTTCTATATTCATCCTGCAACCTTGCTAAATCACTTTAGTAGTTTTTGTAGATTCTATCTGATTTTCTACACAGATGGTCATATTTTTAGTGAACAGATACAGTTTTGTTTTTTGTTTTTTTTTAAAATTCCTAGCCTGGATGTCTTTTTTTCTTTCCTAAGTTCACTGGCTGGAACCTCCAACATCATGTTTAATAGAAGTGGTAAGAGCAGACATCCCTGCCTTGTCCCTGATTTTAGGAGAAGAAAGTAACTAGTCTTTTACCATGAAGTCTGATGTTAGCTGTATGTTTTTTATAGATGTCCATTATTAGGTTGAAAATGTTTCGTTATATTCTTAGTTTATAAGACTTTTATCAGTAGAGGATGCTAGATTTTTATCAAATGCCTTTTCTGTGTCTATTAGGATGATCATGTGAATTTTTATTTTATTTTATTTTTTTTTTAAACTTTTTATTTTTTATTGGAGTATAGGTGATTAACAATGTTGTGTTAGTTTCACGTGTACAGCAAAGTGATTCACTTATATATATACATGTAGCTATGCTTTCTCAAATTCTTTTCCCACTTAGGTTATTACATAATATTGAGCAGAGTTCCCTGTGCTATACAGTAGATCCTTGTTGGTTATCCATTTTAACTACGGCAGATCATGTCAATTTTCTTGTTTTATTTTGTTAATATGGGGATTCACACTGATCTATTTTTGAATACTGAACCTTGTGTTTCTGGGTAAACCCCACTTGGTCATGATCTGTTACTTTTTAAATATATTGTTTGATTTGATTTGCTAGCATTTTTAAAATGAATCTTTGCATTTATGTTTGAAAACAAAATTGGCCTGTAGTTTTCTTTTCTTGTGATGTCTTTGTCTGGTTTTGGTATCAGGGTGATGACCTCGTGATGGATAAGGAAATATTCCCCCCTTTTCAATTTCTTGAAAGAGTTTGTATAGAATTGTTATTATTTCTTCATTTTATTTTATTTTTTTATAAATTTATTTATTTTTGGCTACGTTGGGTCTTCGTTACGGCACACGGGCTTTCTCTAGTTGCGGAGAGCGAGGGCTATTCTTTGTTGCTGTGTGCGGGCTTCTTATTGCGGTGGCTTCTCTTGTTGCAGAGCACGGGCTCTAGGCTTGCGGGCTTCAGTAGTTGTGGCACGCGGGCTCAGCAGTTGTGGCGCATGGGCTTCGTTGCTCCGCTGCATACGGAATCTTCCTGGACCAGGGATTGAACCTGTGTCCCCTGCATTGGCAGGCAGATTCTTAACCACTGCGCCACCAGGGAAGTCCCTATTTCTTCTTTAAATGTTAGGTAGAATTTATCGTTGAAGCCATCTGAGCCTGGAGTTTTCTTTTTGTGGGAAGATTTTAAATTAAATATTCAATTTCTTTTCCAGAAATTGGACTATTCATGTTATTTATTTCTTGTTGAGTCAGTTTTGGTAATTTTTGTCTTTTCAAGGAATTTTTCCATTTCATCTAAGTTGTTGAATTTATTGGCATAAATTTGTTTAATAATATTCTCTTATAATCCTAGTATCTGTAGAATCTATAGTAGTTCTGTATCCCTTTTTGGTGTGCTCTTTCTCTCTCTCTCTCTCTCATTTATATCAGTATGACTGGGGACTTACTAATTTATAGACCTTTTTAAAGAACGAGCTTTGGTTACATTGGTGTTTTCTGTTTGTTTGGGGTTTTTTTTCCTGTATTATACTTCACTAATTTCCTCCTTTCTGCATACTTTGCATGTTTTTCTAGTTCTGTAAGGTTGAAGCTGAGGTCATTGGTTTAAGATCTTCCTTAGAAGATCTTAGAAAAATATGAACATTTAGTGTTATAAATTTCCCTGTGATTACTACTTTAGCGGAACCCCATTAATTCTGATGTGTTTTCATTTTCATTTAGTTCAAAATACTTTCTAATTTCCTTTGTGATTACTTCTTTAATTCATGGTTTATTTAGAAGTGTATTATTTACTTTCTAAATATTTGGGGATTTTCAAGAGATCTTTCTGGTATTGATTACTAATTTAACTCTATTGTGATTAATAAAAAATTCTTTGTATGACTTAAATACTTAAAAAATCTTTGGGGGACTTCCCTGGTGGTGCAGTGGTTAAGAAGCCGCCTGCCAGTGCAGGGGGACACGGGTTTGATCCCTGGTCCCGGAGGATCCCACATGCTGCGGAGCAACTAAGCCCGTGCGCCACAGCTACTGAGCCCGCGTGCCACAACTACTGAAGCCCACATGCCTAGAGCCCGTACTCTGCAACAAGAGAAGCCACCACAGTGAGAAGCCTGCGCACTGCAACAAAGAATAGCCCCCACTCCCCACAACTAGAGAAAGCCCTTGCGCAACAATGCAGACACAACGCAGCCAAAAATAAAAAATTTAAAAATAAAAAATCCTTTGGCACTTGTTTTATGGCCCAGAATATGGCATATCTTTGTAGATGTTCCCTGTGCACTTGCAAAGAATATAATTTCTTCTGTGATTGGGTGGAGTGTTCTATAAATGTTAATCAGGTCAAGGTGGTTTATAGTGTTTTTCAGTTCAATTATAGCCTTGCTAATTTTTTGCCTACTTGTTCTATCTAGAGAGGTATGTTGAAATCTCTTACTACAATTGTGGTTTGGTCTCTTTCCCCTTATTCTATCACTTTTTCAAAGCTCCATTATTAGATACATAAACATTTAGGAATGTTATATTTCCTTGATTTGTCACTTTATTGTTATGAAATGACCATTTCTATCTCTGATTATAGTTTTTCCTCTGAGTCCTGCTTTGTCTGATATTAATACATGCACACACACTCCAGTTTGCTTTTGAGTAGTGTTAGGAAGTTTTTGTTTGTTTGTTTGTTTACATTTAACATATTTGTATCTTTATATTTAAAGTGCATTTCTTGTAGACCACATGTCAAGGGACTTGCTTTTTAAATCCAATCTGATAATCTCTGCCTTTTCATTGGAATGTTCACCATTTACATTTAATAAGGTTACTTATATGATCAGCTTTGAGTCTATCATGTTACTGTTACCATTTGTTTTCCATTTGTTATATCTTGTTTCCTTTTCTCTCTTTCCTTCCGTCTCTTGGATTAATAAGGTATTTTTTAAGATTATATTTTATTGGGATTTCCCTGGTGGTGCAGTGGTTAAGAATCTGCCTACCAATGCAGGGGACATGGGTTCGATCCCTGGTCCAGGAGGATCCCACATGCCGTGGAACAACTAAGCCCATGAGCCACAACAACTGAGCCCACGTACCTACAGCCCATGCTCTGCAACAGGAGAAGCCACCGCAATGAGAAGCCTGTGCACCGCAACGAAAAGTAGCCCCCGCTCGTCACAACTAGAGAAGGCCCACGCGCAGCAATGAAGACCCACCACAGCCAAAAATAAATAAATAAATAAATAAAAGTAAAATAAAATTTTTTTAAAAATTACATTTTATTTCCTTTGTTGCTTTTTAGCTATATATCTTCATTCCATTTTTTTTAGCAGTTGTCTTAGGGTAAATATTACATATCTTCAGTCTGTCACAGTCTATCTTCAAGTGATATATCATTTCATGCTTAGTATAAGAATGTTACAGTTTCTATTCCATTTACTTCCATATCCTCCTTTCTAGCTTTTATGCTGCTGGTGACATGAATTTTACTTTTACATATATTAAAAATTCTACAACACATTGCTATTATTTTTGTTTCAACAGTGAGTTATGTTTTAAAGAGGTTTAAATAACAAGAAAAAATCTTACATTTTTCCTCATGTGGTTACTGTTTCCAGTGTCCTTCTTTCCTTTGCATAGATCTGATTTATAGCTGAACATTCTCCTTTTGCCTGAAGGACTTCCTTTAACATTTCTTGCTGAGGGAGGTCTACTGGTAATGAAATCTTTCAGCTTTTATATGCCTGGAAACATCTTTATTTTGCCTTTGTTTTTGAAAGTTTTTTTTTTTTTGCTCACTCTAGAATTTTAGGTGTACAGTTTTTTATCTTTCAGTACCTTAAAGATGTTGCTCTACTATCTTTCATTGTTTGCCATGAGAAATTTAACGTCATTCTTAACTAATTTTCTCTTAGTGTAACGTGTCTTTTGGGGTGTGCTTTTAAGACTTTCTCTTTTTCCATGATTTTGAGCATTTGGTTATGTATGCCTTGGCATAGTATTCTTCACATTTCTTTTGCTTTAGATTTGTTGAGTTTCTTTGATCTGTGGATTCATAGTTTTCATCAAGTTTGAAAATTTTGGGCCATTATTTCTTCACGTTCCCCGCCCTCCTCCATTTTTGCCTATTCCAGTTACTGAGGTATTAGGTAGTTTGAAGTCTTCCCACAGTTCGCTGATGCTCTTTTCAGTTGTCTTCATTCTTTTTCCTCTTTGTGTTTCATTTTGGATAATTGCTAATGCTGTGCCTTTAAGTTTACCTATTTTTCTTCTGCTATGTTTAATCTGTTATTAATCCTATCTGGTGTATTTCTCATCTCAGACATTGTGGTTTCATTTCTAGATGTTTTGTTTGAGTATTTCCATATCTCTAGTTCACTATTTGAACATATGGAATATAGGTATAATAATTCTCTTAATGTCCGTGTTTGCAGTTAACTTTTGTGCCAGTTCTGGGTCGATTTCAATTTATTGACTCTTCTTCTCATTTTAGGTCATGTTTTTCTGTCTTTTTCTGTGCCTGGTCATTTTTCACTGGATGCCAAAATTGTGAACTTTACCTTATTGAGTGCTAGATATTTTTGTATTTCTATCAGTCTTCCTGAGCTTTATTCTGGGGTGCAGTAAAATTACTTGGAAATAGTTTGATCCTTTTGAGTTTTTCTGTTATGATTTGTTAAGGGGGATCTGGAAAAGAGCTCAGTCTAGGGTTGATTATTCCCCATTATTCTTGCAAGGCCTTCCAGAGTATTCTGTCCAGTGCTTGAAGTATGAATTTTCCAGTGTTGCCAATAGGATCAGGCACTGGTCATAGTCTTTGTGAATGCCAGGAATGTTCCTTCTGATCCTTTTGTGTGTATGTTTTTCCCCAGCATTGCAAAGTTTTCTCCTACTTAAGCATTGGTCTATAATCTGCTGCCTACTCAGGGGACCTCTCGGTAGATCTCTGGGGTTCTTGCACTGTGTAGTCCTCTCTCTTGTGAGCTGTAGTTGCCTTGTTCTCCTCGCACTTTCAACTCTGTCTCCTTAACTCATGGAGTCTGCTTAGTTCTGCCTCATTTTCTGCTCCTTGCATTGTACCCTGGAAACTCCAGGCAGTAAGTCGGGGCATTTGTAGAGCTCTCCTCATTTGTTTCCTGTATCTCAGGGATCATTGTTCTTAGTTGCCTCATGGCCAGTGTCTTGGAAACCATTGTTTCCTATATCTTGGTGGATGTTTTTGGTTGTGTCAGGCAAGAGGGTATATCTGGTCTCTGTTATAACATCTTGACCAGAAATGGCCAATCCCGTATTTCTTTTAATGATGTCACCATCCCTTTTTTTCCCCCAGCCTAATTCAAGACCATAATTCATTCTTCGCTGCCTTCTCTTTTGGTCCAATCACTCTTTCAAGAAAGAAAGCAAGTCCTTTTTTCCTCCCTAGTATTTTTGACATTTCTTTTGTACTTGATACTAACAGTCTTCAGAGAAATACCATCATAATTAACTTATACCAAAAAAGTAAGAACATCATTGGAGTGGAGGGAATATTGTCAGAATAATCTAAAATTCTGTTACCCTAGTTCTCTGCCATCTTAATACATTTTAATTAAGTGTAAAATTTTCATGTCTTGTATATTGAATTATACAGTTTAGAGCAGAATTATTTCATGATGAGTATATTTGCTTAAGTATTTTGAAGAAAATAATATCTTTTGTGGGGAGGTTATACTTTCCCAGACTCAGCCTTTGCCCCTGCTACATGTTGGATTGTGGTTCTAACTCTGTCCTCCCACCTTCATTACAAGTTACGTGTGTGTGTGTGTGTGTGTGTGTGTGTGTGTGTGTGTTGTGTGTGTGTATTTTGCTTTCCTGTTTCCTCCACCACCTGTATGCTACTTTAAACCAGACTTGTCATTCCTGGATCTCTACAGTTCCTGGCATAGGGGTGTTCAATTAATGTTTGATGATTTGGACTGAGTAGGCTAGAGTTTTAGGCATTTAGTGTGTTGTTAAGGCTTTACCTAGAATTTCTACATTACACAGATTCTCAACTGTATATTGCACTATAAACCACATCTACATCATTGTAGCTTGTTATTATATGCCTCTGGTATGTTGTGAAAGAGCTGTCAGAGAATGAGCTCTTTATTACTTGGAATTACTAGTTAACTATTGTTTTGCCATTGATCAGAATGTCTTTTTCATTCTACTGTATTCATTGTGGTATTTTACTATAATTAGAGGTAGTCTTTAGGTACAAGGCTTTCTGGATCTCCCTTTGTGACCTTGTGGCAACATCACTTACTTGGTAGGGATCAGTCAGGATTTTCTTCCTTCCATTTTTGTCTTGCCATTCTTTTTGTAAACATGTGCCACCTTCTTTGTGCCACCTCCTCTCCTCCTCATCTGCAGCCTGACCCAGTACTATGTTTTAGAGGGAAAAAGAACATAGAGTCCAGCTTTTCTTAAACCATTTCCAGAAAAATTGCCTGAAGAGCTCTTGAAGATAAAAGGCTATATCCCCCTTTGTCAGATAGCCTGCCAGTTTGAGTGTTGACTACTTACCTTGGCTGGGGACTCTTGGAATCGATGACTCCATTTAAAATTCATTCTCGTTTCACTTGGTAGAACAAATAGCTTTGTTTTCCTTTTATTGCTCATCTTCTCCTCACAAAATAACGTATATGATGTTTCCTCTCTGAGTACACGAAATATTCTTTCAGAATTTCCTCAGGCCTAAGGTCTGGATGGGTGTGTGTCTGTCCTGTGTGTGTGGTGTCTGTGATGTGTGTGTGTTTATATTTTTCAGTGTCACTGGATTCATCCAGTTCTAGAAAGACTTGCAATTTGCTCACATTGCATGGTTCTGGCTCCCTCTGCAGCTCCAAATGGAAAAGTGCTTTGTTGTCTTTTGTTGCTGAAAAATCCAACCCTTAGCCTTCTTTCTTTGAATAGAGCATCCCAGCTGGTATGCAAGTACAGATTGAGATTTTAAACTTAGGAATGCAATTTTTTTTTTTGGCAAGGCTTTTTGAAGACTTGAAATCACATTTCAGGAGAGCTCCAAGAGGTGAGAAAATGGTGAGGAGGGTAGGGAGAGAAGGGAGAAAAGGCAGAAAGGACAAGCCCAGTTGCAAAATTAGTTTGGTAAGTAGAAGGTTAATTTACTTAAAAATATTTACTGTAAACCTTTATTAAGAAATCAGAGAGTTGCAGATTAGAAGCCTAGAGCTATTGTAGAATTTCCAGGCCTATTGTATTGGATTACACACCTAGGACCTTACTGCACTTCTCAGTCGCATTGATGAGGAGAGTGATTTGGCCTCCAGTGTTGGCTTGGTTGTTGAACATTCAGGATGACTTGGCTATGGCTTGACATCTTAGCTTTAATTATTGACTTTTAAAGTACCCTGGAAAAGTTGGTTCTCTCCTGAAATATAGAGCTGCTATTAGATGCAGCAAAGTGATCCCTGGGTTCCAGAATAGAAGTTCGGTAAGAGCAGTCAACCAGGTTGACCTGCAATGATAAGTAAGGGCAGAATTTCTAGACACATTTTGCCCCAGTGAAGTACAACTGGGTACATTCAAGGGTGGCTTTTGGGATGCTGGTATGTTCTGTTCGTTGATTTGGGTGCCCGTTACACAAACGTGTTCATTGTGTAAACATTACACTTCCGTGGCTTTTTGTTGTTGTTGTTGTTTGCATGTTATACATCAGTAAAAAGTTTTAAAAAAATATCTCATACATTAAATGCTTTTAAAGGACATTCATCAAAGTACTACTTATACAACTAATGGCACACATGAGTGCGCAGATGCCTGTTCTGTGAAATAGTCCCTGTTTTAATCATACCACATTGAATCTTGTCTCCTTTAAGGGAGTCAGTACAGATATGTACATACCTAGATATGTAAGATGACTTTTTTTTTTTTCAGCCGTGCCGCGCGGCTTGTGGAATCTTAGTTCCCCAACCAGGGATTGAACCCAGGCCCTCGGCAGTGAGAGCAGGGAGTCCTAACCACTGGACTGCCAGGGAATTCCCTAAGATGACTTTTATTTAATAGTTAATGAGAATGCTTACATAATAAATTCATGCTTCTACAGTTCTTTCATATTTATAAAGTAAGTTTTGGCCCTTTGAAACATGACTTTCAGCATCATTTGTGTGTGTGTGTGTGTGTTTCTTGATTGTATAATTCTAAGACTTAGGGTCCCTATGAAATGTTAACCTCTGTTCCTTATTAAACCAAATAACATTTGTTAATTTTCTTGTAAGGTCACGGTGATGTTGGTACTGTTTGAAATCAAGTATTATAAATTTTTAGAATCCAAAAGGTAGGGAAGTATTATGAGCAGTTTTATTATCCACTCCTCACTTTCCCCTCTCAAATTCTGTACTTGTATAAATATCAACTTTCTTTTCTTGAAACCTTTGTGCTTTCCCCCCGTGTTGTTGCTAAACCTCTTATACACTTTTTAGTGTAAAGCCAGACATTCTTACTTGAAAGTGTAGTGAATAGTTGTTAAAATTCAGCGCTGGTTTGTGCTGCTCTACAATTTGAGAGTAGAGGTCTAGTTTAGAAATTTATTATTTTTGCTGTTTAGACTTTAAAAGAAAAACAATTAGCTATATAACCTAGTTTTTAATCCTTGAGTGAAACTCATGAGCCCTGTTGATTTTTAGAGACATTAGCAAGCTCAAACTTTTCTCTAGAGGTCTCCCAAAACTGTCTGCCTGGCTTTATGTTGAAAGGACTGTAATCTACAGAAGTAGACGTGACAGTGAGAAGCACAGGATATTCTCAGAGTAGTGTCTGATGTGGAGCTCTGTAGAGAGAGTGGGATTCCATGGTGGCGTGTTTCTGTCGTAGCTCTTGTGTAGCAGTCACAGACCCTGAACCCAAGGACTGTATTTCTATTTGGAGCAGACATTGACCTCTTTTTCTGGGCTGAAAACAGTGAAGTATATCAGTTTTGGTAGCTCCGGTTGTAAGAAACTTAAATTAGTTTGAAGTGGAATTATCCTGATGAAAGGGCAGTTGAAAGCCCTTGACACTGGACAGAGGATTGTCTAGTGTCTAATCTTGGCTCAAAATGCACCAGACATAATGAGAGTCATTATGAACTGCTGATCTCTTACCCCTCCCCTCAGCAGACCCTATTAGACTTGCAAAAATAGCAAACACTGTGTGTGTTTGGCATGGTGCCCGCTGTGTACTAGAAGAAGAAAGCGTACCTTGTTTGCACTCCAACCAGATACTGGTGCATCGTGTTACAGCTCTGCTTGGTTCTGAGCTCCTCTGTTCAGGCTTGTCCTGACAGATGCTGTCGTTGCCACCCCTTAGCAAGACAAATGCAGCCACTCTGCAGGAGTTGGCTTTTTCCCAGCTGTGCTTGCCAGTGCCCTAAACTGATGTGCTTGTGTACCTGTGGAAAGGTAACAGCCTGTGGGCCTGTTATGTGCTGCCATGATGGGCATTACCTTTTGAGTTTTTGCCATTTCTGAAGGAGAAGTTTCAGTTCTCTTTGGTCAGATAAATATGTGAACCCTGAACTTCTCTTCCTGCTTTTTAAAAAAGACAGATGTTTGTTAAGCACCCACTAAAGATGCCCAAGTAAGGTCCCTGCCCTCTAGGAATCCACTGTTTCTGTAAGTAGAAATATATGCAAATAATCAAAATAATCAGGACCTTAGTAACTGTGTCCCTAAAGGACTCTGGGAACAAAGAGGAAGGGGAGATCTCTGGGGATGTGTGTCAGGCAGAGAGTCCTCTCATGTGGGCTATGAGGTTAAGTAGAGCTTAGAGAGTGTGACTTATGTGTCACTGGGGTCCAAGGTCAAGGAGTAGATGTGGCTTGAATTGAGCTTGATGGACCTAGACTGGGCCCTGGTTTTGGAGGCTGCAGGAAATGAGGAATCATCATAGAATTTTAAAACAGATGAGTAGCCTCTTCAGATTGTTGTTTCTAAGAAGCATTACTCTGGCAGCGGTCTGCAGACTGGGATTATACAAAAAGTGGTGGGAGTTGGGGGAATGCAAGATTATTAAGTTGGGAGATTTGAGGCATGGAGGGTTTTTGGACTTAAAAAGAAAGATGAGGTCCTGAGTTCAGATAGAGTAGTTAAGGGCAGGAAGGGGCTTAGAGATATTTAGGAATCTTAAAGATAGGACTTGGCTAACAACTGTGATTAAGTGAGTGAGAACAGAGAGTAAGGAAGGAGGGTCTAAGGTTTTCAGTTAAGACTCCTGAAGGACTTTATAAATACTTTTACAAAGGAAATAGGGAGGGCAGAGCAGGTTTGAAGGATGCATGATGCTTCAGTTTGGGGAAGCTGAGTTTAAAGTACCTGTGGAAGTTGTAGGTATCAATAAGTAAATTTCAGTGTAAAATTTGGACCTAGAGTCCAGAAGAGAACAGGACTGGGCACACAGATATCCTGGATCATTTGAGTATTATAAATTTTGGTCTGGTTTAGCCATTACAGCCATGAGACCCTCTAATCCAAGTTCGAATAAGTCTGTGTCCCATGGTAGTGTTGATGCAGGGTGGGACCAGCATTAAAGGCCAACTAATATCTGCTAAGAATAGCACTTACTGTATGTGGCTCTTGTGTCTAGAAAACCAGGTACCAAGAGCCCATCTGATTTGTGCAGCACAGAATAATGTAACATTGAATTCTGTGTATTCACCATTTGGGAGCCAATTCCACAGGACCACAGGGTGGAAATACTTGTCCTCCACTGAGACTGAGCCTTTCTGGAAAGAGCTTCACCTGGATTTTCTTCATCCCACTAGATGAAGTAATATTTCTTCTGCCCATTCAGCCAACAGCATAACTTCTGTAGAAAGGAACAAAGGTTTCTCCTCTAAAGCTCCTGGTCTCTTTTCTTTCAGTTCCTCTCTGTAGGCCTCTGTCCCACCTTGGTCATTCTGTCTGCTTTTTCCTTTGGACTTGCACCATCTGTGACATTTGTCCTTTGGGACCCACAATTATCTTTTTGACTACTTATGGTTTTTGTTTTCCTAGGGGCTCTCTGGGTCAATGTAAATATGATTATATCCAACAACAAACTGACTATTTATAGAGTGGGTATCAGTGGTAAAAACACTAATGTGAGAATCTAATAGGTGAGTCAAACTTCCACTTAAAAGATAGAAGTGTAGATTAGATTAGTAAACTTGAGCATTCTAGTCATCTTTCTTCCTTTCCTTAGGAGCTGTGTGTGATGTAACCACATGACTTTTTGGGAGAAGACACGAGAGCGTGTACAGAGAGTCTCACAAGCCAGTCTCCTTCCAGGTTGTTCCTGACTCCAGAGAGGCTATTTCCCATCTTGGACTGCCACAGAATTGGGGAGAAGTCTGGAAGTTGGAAATTGAAGATAGCTCAGTTAAACTACTTTGCCCACAGATGAACCTGTTACAGATAGAGATGAAGAAGCAGATGTATCGAGGGGAGAGGTTTGGGCTGGCGCTTGGGGCCCTGTTTTCACAGGCTGTTTCATGCTGCTGAGGGCTAGAGATTTCTTGTCTCCATTGTGCTGACTCATGGAACAGTGTGGATTTGCTGCCTTCCACATCTGTTTGGGAAGGATGTTTGTAAGGAGACATGACAGGGTCTATCTGGAATGAAAGGAAAAAAGAGTACCTGTTAAATCTGGATACTTTTAAAGTACAAAGGTTTAGATTATAGATGATAAAATCTCAGACCTTGAAGAAACTCTTGAGGCTATTTGGGTGGGAGAATTCTGGAAGTTCTTTCTGTGGAGGACCCAGGAGTATGGGGTCTTCCAAACTGAGAAGAGAGAAAAGCGCAACCATCACTTTTCATGTCCCTGAATACAATTTTAGGCTTCTTTTTATTATCATCATTATTTCATTTGGTAACAATATTTCTGCCCGGAAATAGCTTTACCTCTCTGAAGAGAATGCTGTGATCCCATCTGCCAGTTTGCAGAATGCTTCAGGGTCCTCTCCTACCTGCTATTTCTGTGCCCTTTCCATGTGTCATGGTAAAGCCCCCACCTCTCCAGTCATGGGCCCTTGTTTGCTGTATTTGTTCCTGCCTTCAGAAACTGAGTTTGGGATGTGGCAAGGAGAGGCAGCGTGCACTGGCGGAATCCTGTTACCGTGATGTGCTGGGAAGAGGGAATGATGAAGAGGTGTTGTGGGGTAAGAAGTCCATGCTCCACGTTTTGAATAGTTCAGAAATTTCTTTGAAGGATTCTATGCCTTCAGGCTTCTCCTGCTCAATGAATGTATTTTTCACTGCTTTAGGATTAATCTTCTTAAAGCCCTTCCTTGAACTCTTGAGCCTATAATGACTACCCATTACTTATAGATCCGCATTCTGGAATGCAAGTCCTGATTAGCCTAATCATGCAAGATCTTTTGGTATCATCAAATAAGACTCATTCTCTCCAACATTCTTCTTCCTAGCTGTTACCTCCTTCTTCATCTCTCCACATGCCTCTCTCCACTGCTCTTCTGTAAAGCTCTAGATTCAATGCTTACACTTTACCGTGCTTCAGGAAGTTTCCTTGCCTCTTGTGGGTCATATAGATCTCTTATTTTTGTTTCTGCTCTTGTAGGGAAAAATATCATTTTTTAAAAACCATTGACTCTTTTTACTTTTACAGAAGAATACGGGTTAGTGAGTCATAATTTGATGCATGATTCTACTTAGCATTGTGGGAATATAAATAAATCTCAAGGCATGACCTTGTCCTGAAAGAGTCTGCAAGTACAGTGATGAACCCAAAACTAAACATGATGGAAACTGGGAATAACTGAATAACCTCTGGTGTTATGGAGAGAGAAACAGTACAAGCTAACCCAGGGAAGTGCAGTGAGCATGGAGTGTGGTGGGAGTGTGTCTGAGGGGGTATGGTGTGGGAAACAGAAGGGCCCACTGGAGTGGAGGAGTAGGTCGATGGAGGTGTGTCTTAGATAGATGGGGTGAAAGCAAATTGTATAGGGAATTCAGGTCAGGGAAAGGAGGTTAGGCTAAGAAATGGGGATCAATTTTATAGGTAGTTGAGTCGTTGAATAAGACAGAAATATGTGGGATGGTTAGAAGGGAGGGTTGCAAAGACTGTACAGAAGAGACTGCTGAGATAAGCCTGCTGTGCTCACAGTGGGAAGGATGAGGAATGGTGACTTGGGAAGATGTATCAAAGAAAGAAATGACAGGGCTTGCTGACAGATCATTTCAAGGCTTGTGGAAACTGCAGATCATGTTTTAAACCGGAACATATTGCTATAGGTAAGTGTGATATGTAAATCCCAATTTATAGATTTAGGTTTCATAGTGATATTTTATACTCTCTTTGCATAGCAAAAGGAACTTTCAAACATACTTGTATAACTATCACCTCATTTTATCTTCAACATCTGTGTCAACTTTCTTACCTGTAAATGCAGGTGACACCTACCAACCCTCTAGGCTTAATTTGTTGAAGGCTCATCCTATGAAGAATGAATCTGGTGGACAATTCAAGGACTAACTTCAATCTTCTTTTTTCCCATTCATTTTGGAAGACAGGAATCATTGCTTTAAAGAAACATTTAAAAAGAAGCTCCCCTAAATGGCAGGCTCTCTTTTGGCTTAATCTAACATAAGACCACGCTTCAGCAACTTTTCCTACCTAGTTAGGTCCCTGGCTGAACACACGTCCTTCCATCTTTGCCTGAGTCTCCCCAGTCTTGCTGCAGCTGCTGGGGCAGGTTTAGCCCACTTACATCCTGGCAAGGGATAAGCCCGATACCCTTTCCTTTCATGAAACACTATCTGTGTGAAGTGAGCTCTTTGGTCCATAGCGTTCCCTGCCAAAGCTAAGGGGAGATTAAGGAACACCTCTGAGCAGATGAATATTGGATGAGGTTTATATAATTGAAACTCACACTCCTGTTAAACCCTTTCACTCAGTGGCGAGACAAGAGAAACTTATACAGTTATGGCTCCCACTTAGGAGTAAAGTACTGTGTCTTCTCTGGGTGCATTCTTCTCATTTACATAGGGCAGAGCTTGGGAATTAAGGAGATATTAATTGATGACTGTTCATTTTTTTTTTAGCTTCATAGAACCAATTTCTATACCCCATTGTAACCATATGGAATGAAAATACTGAAATGGAATTGGGATCAGTTGGTATCTACGTATTAGGCATCAGGGTTTGGGTGGTGAACAAGGCTGTTATTGTCACAAACAATAACGGAAATAATAATAATACCACCAGTGGACATTTCTTGCATGCTTACTATATGCAAGGTTCTTTTCTAAACACTTTTCATCCACTTTAATTCTCATAACAAACTTAAGAGGTAGATATTATTATCCCTTTTAGAGATAAGGAAACTGAAGCACAGAGAGGTTAAATACCTTGCCCAAGGTCTTATAGCTTATAAATAGTAGAGTCAGGATTCAAACGTGAGCAGGCAGACCCCAGGTTTCTAACTTCTGTGCTGTACCCCTCATGGTGAGAAAGGCAGACAGTTGATAAATCCCTTGAAGTGGGATGAATTCTGTGGGAGCCTGTAAAAGGGTAAGTTAACCCAGAGAAGGGGAAGGCTGGGAAGGCTTTGATGAGAAAAGCAAAATCATCCTTTAGGATGAAACATAAAGAGTGCATAGGTGCTCTCTAGGTGGGGTACAGTGGACAAGAATATTCCAGCATGCACAGTAGCCACCAGGCTGGAGAGAATATGGTAATTTTGAGGAACAGCTGTTAGAAGGGATGGAGAGGGTGAGAGAGAGTGTGTCATAGAGTGAGCCTGGCAGAGGCCAGGTCAAGAAGGGCTCTGTAGGTCCTACTTCAAGGAGTGGGGGTATAGAAACGTAATGGATTAAGGGTCATTGTGATTTATAAGAAATATATATATTTGGTCTGTGTCCCATTCCTGGCCATAGAGCTCCTAAAACCCTAGAAATTTTCTAAGGGCTGAGAGTAATAAAGGTATCTTGTTTGTGTTAATGGGGTGACTTTTGGAAAGCCCATAGGTAACCGAAGGATGGGGTTCCTTGCCAGGGGAGACAACCATATCATTAGAGGGTTGGAACTTTTAGTCCCACTCCAGGACCTCAGGAGGGGAGAGGGGCTGGAGGTTGAGTTCATTCACGAAGGCCAATGATTTACTCAATTGTGCCTACATAATGAAGCCGCCAGCCATAAAAAGCCAAAGGATGGAGTTTCATAGAGCTTCTGGGCAGGTGAACATGTGGAGATGTGGGGAGAGTAGTGTGCCCAGAGAGAACATGGAAGCTCCGAGCCCCTTCCCACATACCTTGCCCTGTGTATCTGTTCATCTGGCTGTTCATCTGTATCCTTTATAATATCCTTTAAAATAAACAGATGTATGCAAGTAAATGTTTCTCGTGAGTTCTCTGAGCCACCCTAGCAACTTAATTGAACCTGAGGAGGAGTCATGAGAACCTCCAATCATAGCCAGTTGGTCAGAGCACAGGTAACATCCTGCACTTGCGACTGGCATCTAACACGAGGGCACTTTTGCGGGACTGAGCCCTTAACCTGTGGGATCTGACACTATCTCCAGGTAGTGTCAGAATTGAGCTAATTGCTTGATGGTGCTGAAAAAAAACCCCACACATATTGGAGGGAGCATTAAATGTTAAGAATTAAGGGCATGCACTGTTGGTGGGAATGTAAATTGATACAGCCACTATGGAGAACAGTATGGGGGTTCCTTAAAAAACTAAAAATAGAACTACCATACGACCCAGCAATCCCACTACTGGGTGTATACCCTGAGAAAAACATAATTCAAAAAGAATTGTGCACCACAGTGTTCACTGCAGCACTATTTACAATAGCCAGGACATGGAAGCAACCTAAGTGTCCATCGACAGATGAATGGATAAAGAAGATGTGGCACATATATACAATGGAATATTACTCACCCATAAAAAGAAACGAAATTGAGTTATTTGTAGTGAGGTGGATGGACCTAGAGTCTGTCATACAGAGTGAAGTAAGTCAGAAAGAGAAAAACAAATACTGTATGCTAACACATATATATGGAATCTGAAAAAACAGGTGGTTCTGATGAACCTAGGGGCAGGACAGGAATAAAGGCGCCGACGTAGAGAATGGACTTGAGGACATGGGGAGGGGGAAGGGTAAGCTGGGACGAAGTGAGAGAGTAGCATTGACATATATACACTACCAAATGTAAAATAGATAGCTAGTGGGAAGCAGCCGCATAGCACAGGGAGATCAGCTCGGTGCTTTGTGACCACCTAGAGGGGTGGGATAGGGAGGGTGGGAGGGAGATGCAAGAGGGAGGAGATATGGGGATATATGTATACATATAGCTGATTCACTTTGTTATACAGCAGAAACTAGCACAACATTGTAAAGCAGCTATACTCCAATAAAGATGTTAAATAAAAAAGAAAAAAAAGAAGGGCAAGACAAGCATTAAAGGGATAGAACCATGGGACTGACGTGATAAGACACGAGTTTTGAAAAGGTGTTTCTGACTACTGGTGTGTCTGATGAATCACAGAGGGCTAGAGTGGACCTAGAGAGTGCAGTCGGGAGGTGGTTGCTGTGGTCCAGCTGAGAGATGATGGTGGCCTGGACCAGCAGAGGAGCAGTGAGGATGGAGAGCAGCTCAGGAGCCTCTTAGGAAGCTGAGCATAGGCAGCTTTGATGTGGAAGATGAAGACAAGGAGGGAACCAATAACAATGCTCCAGTTAAGAGTAAGAAGAAACTTGCAAGCTAACCAGACAGGACCTTGAGGAAACTATCTACAACAGACCTTATTTGGTCAAGAGAAGGAGTATGCAAGAGAAAACGGATGGCTTGTGTCATGGCCCAACCAGGGAATGACTCCTGTGAAGGGAATGGATACACACATACACACACTTTATATATACATATACATACGCACACATATGTTTATATATGTTTATGTATTGGGTTGGCCAAAAAGTGCCTTCATTTTTTTTTTATTTAATATTTTATTTATTTTTATATTTTTGGCCGCTTTGGGTCTTAGTTGCATGTGGACTCTTCGTTGTGGTGTGCGGGCTTCTCTCTAGTTGTGGCGTGCAGGTTTTCTCTCTCAAGTTGTGACATGCAGGCTTCAGAGTGCGTGGGCTCTGTAGTTGTGGTGCATGGGCTCCAGAGCACGTGGGCTCTGTAGTTTGCGGCACACAGGCTCTCTAGTTGAGGCGCGTGAGCTCAGTAGTTGTGGTGCGTGGGCTTAGTTGCCCCGTGGCATGTGGGATCTTAGTTCCCTGACCAGGGATCGAACCCGTGTCCCACTGCATTGAAATGCGGATTCTTAACCACTGGACCACCAGGGAAGTCCTGTGCCTTTGGTTTTTAAGTAAAAATAAAAGACACATTTTTTATTCCGCCAAGAACTTTATTGGACAGTGTGTTCACCCTTTTGTTCCACTTCCTTCTGCAGTTTTTCAGGCAACTTCCTAATGCCATCTTCCCAAAACTTTTTTATCTTTTTGAGCAAAGAACTGTTCCAGGTGCCTTTTACAGTCTTCCAGGGAATTGAAATTTTTTCCATTAAGAGAATTTTGTAAAGACAGAAATAAATGGAAATCCGAAGGTGCGATGCCTGGTGAATACGGTGGATGAATCAGAGCTTCCCAGCCAAGCTGTAACAGTTTTTGCCTGGTCATCAGAGAAACATGTGGTCTTGCATTATCCTGATGGACGATTATGTGTTTTCTGTTGACCAGTCCCGGACATGTTTTGTGGAGCGCTGCTTTCAGTTGGTCTAATTGGGAGCAGTACCTGTTGGAATTAATTGGTTTTCTGGAAGGAGCTCATAATAGGGGACTCCTTTCCAATCCCACCGTATACACAACATCACCTTCTTTGCATGAAGACTGGCCTTTGGTGTGGTTGGTGGTGGTTCATTTCGCTTGCCCCACCATCTCTTCCGTTCCACATTATTGTACAGTATCCACTTTTCATCGCCTATCACAACTGGTTTTAAAAACGGAGTGTTTTCATTAATTTTCAGTAGAGAATCAGTAGAAAATAATGATCAAGAAGGTTTTTTTTGCTTAACTTATGTGGAACCCAAACATCAAAGTGATGAACATAGCTGGTGCAAATGATTTTCATCGCTTGATTTGGATATTTTGAGTATGTTGGCTGTCTCCTGTGTGGTATAACATTGCTTGTTCTCAGTTAATGTCTTGATTTGATCGCTATCAACTTCAACTGGTCTACCCAACCGTGGAGCATCGTCCAGCGAGAAATCTCCAGCACGAAACTTCGCAAACAACTTTTGACACGTTCGATCAGTCACAACACGTTTTCCATACAGAGCACAAATCTTTTTTGTGTGTTTCAGTTGCGTTTTCACCTTTCTTGAAGCAATAAAGCATAATATGCTGAAAATGTTGCTTTTTTCTTCCATCTTCGATATTAAAATGGCTACCCCAAAATTTACCAATTTTGATAAATTTTTTAAATGCACGATGATATGACAGCTGTCACACAGAATCTAACAAAATTGTTTCAAATGAAGTTAAAGACAACTAAGTGCTACTAGAGCCATCTTACGGAAAAAAATGAATGAACCTTTTGGCCAACCCCATATATGTATATACTTACACACACATACCTGGATTTGTTGTTGTGGAGGTTAGGCCTCCCAAGTTAAGGTAATTTCAGAACCGAGGTTGCCTCTTTGGTGCCTACTGCCCTCTAGCTGTGGCGTTATTGCTAAGTACAAGTTCTATACTTCTACCACCATCACTGAGTTTCCCCTTTGAGTCAAAGTATAGAGTGATCTAAAAGTATCTGGCAACATGGCACGTCAACAGGAGAGACACACGAATGCCACATCTATACAAAACAACTGGCTGGATTCAAGTGGAAAAGTAGTAATTATCCACATGAGTGTCAATTCCAGTTTTATCTCTTTCGTGAGCTAATCCTGTCCACCTCAAAACATCTTCCTGTCTTTGTCGAGAGAATCTCTGAAAGCTTCATTATGATCGTCACCATTTCTGATGAGGTATTTTCTGCTGAACATTTGGAACTGGGTAGGGTGAGATAAATTCCAAGCAGATGGGACGTTTTCGCAGTCTGTATATCAGCAGCTCCAGTCTGCTGTATAGACCTTCCAGGAAATTTCTGTGCCAAAGGGCAGATGCCTGAGGAATTTATGTTTTGATATTTTATCAAACTTTTCAGCTTTTAGTGATCGTGCGTGAGAGTGTGTAATTGCCAGTGGTCTGGGGTTAACCTCAGTTATAGGGGGAATTATTTTGGGAGGAGTTAAATATGGTATTTGAAAAACTGAGAAATGAAAGTCTTCCCTAACACTAGAGTTTCTGAAGGAAGAACAGTTGGGCCAGACTGGATGAACTGGTTGGATTAAATGCTGTGTCTTACTCCTGACTCAGGGTTGTTATTTGTGGTTGCTTACTTTATTTTTATTGTTAAAGTGTCCTATTTAATGTGCCAGACTTTGCTCAGGACAGTGTAAGGCATTTAGGGAAAGGCATAAAAGAAACATGAAGCACGAACCAGCTTACATTAGGGACCTGAAAAACGTTATAGAACACATAGAACATTTACACGTTATAATCATATCATGCTTCGTACTTTTTAGAATGCTTGTCTAACTCTGAAACATTATTCTAGTTTCCTCAGATCAGTGTCCACAGTTGTTTTCTGTACCTGTTTATAGTGTGCCCTCACACGGAACATTGGGGCATGAGAATAAATCCTTGTTTTCTGCTGTCTCCCCAGCACCTAGAGCAACACCGGACACAGCTGACACAGAGCAAGCACTCAAAAAATCTTAGTTGTGTAAATGAATGAAAAACATTATCTTCCAAACATCAGTAATAACTATATAAAACAGGCTTGGCGTGCTACCATTTATGTACATTTGATTTTGCTTTCTGCCAGGTTTTCACCCAGATTTTATAGTAGTTGGTTATCCTGGGAGAAATTTATGAACTATTTTTCTTTTTAATGAGAGTGGATATTGTCATAATTAGGTTGAAACTAAAGGGCATTTATTTGTCCTCCATCAACGGTAACTTTTTTCTCTTATAAAGAAAACCCACTAGTAAATTATTATTCCCATGTCTGAGGGAGAGTCTCCAGCACCTGCAAGGGCTTGGCTGGGATGCTGGGCCCCTGCCAGGAGAAAGGGCTTTGTCCCCACTGCCCTCGGCTGCGATCCCAGCAGTAAGTAAGCCGAATTGCGGTGGCAAGTCATCTTGGCAGTGGCAAGTAGAACATATTTTGACTGGTGATTTCTGCATGATTTGTATGACTTTCTGTATGACAGGAGTCACAACAAAACCATTTCGTGACTTGTGTCTAAAGCTATCAGTCAGTTGGAGCTGTGAAAATCAGTTTGCATATGTCAGCAATTTAATCTCCTAATATACTTGCCAATGGAAAACCGACACTAGAATTATTTTTCTGTATTTACTGACTAGAAAGATGTGGTTATCAAGTGCACTGATTGAAAAATCTTTAAAATACCAGTCTTTAAATTGGGACCATATGTGTGTTTTCCTTCCCTAGCCACATCTATTTGTACATTTACCTACACATGTGTATATATACACACACACAGCATACAGTTACATTGATGTGTGTTTGTGTTACATATGTATGTGTTCACACAGAGCACATGTGCTTCGTGCATACGCATGAGCTTTTAATGTGCTTATAGGTAGAAATGTAAGGATGTTGGGGAAGTTTCCTTGTCTGTTAACTGAGAATAATACAGTTACCTACATTCCAGGCTCCTAGTAAGGATTAACTTGGTTATTATGTGTGTACTCCTTAGAATAGTGCCTAGCACATAATAAGTTTTCTATAAATACCAACTTTCTTTATTTTCAAGTATATCTTCATCTGTCAGCCTAAGCAAAGGACTATTGGTCTCTCTGTTACTTCTTCTTATAATAATTTAGCTTCAGAGGCAGGGTGGTACAGCCTCAAACTTATTGTGTAGTTGGGAGGTACATTGGCGAATTTACTATTCTTCTAAAATGCCTGCAAGCAATTTTTATGCCATCTAGGAAATATTAGTATATGTATTTTTAACTCATAGCCATTTATTAAATACCTTAGTAATATTGATTCCTGTTATAGTAAAACATTTCTCTTTCTAAGTCATCATCATTCCCTGGTGTCCATCAGGGTTTTCAGTGCTTGTGTCATTTTTATTCTTTAACTAACACCAACTTCACTAGAGAATTTTAATTACAGGTTTGTAAGAGAACTGTTCATTTATTGTGAAAAAAATAAGTGAGATATTAGCTCTGGTCTAAATGTTTGTGTCGCTCCAAAATTCATGTGGTGAAATCCCAACCCCAAAGGTGATGGTGTTAGTAGGTGGGGGCCTTTGAGAGGTGCTTAAGTCATGAGAGTGGAACCCTCATGTATGGGATAAATGCCTTATAAAAGAAGCTCCAGAGAGATCCCTAGTCCCTTCCACCATGTGGGAATGCAACAAGTCTGCAACCTAGAAGAGGGCCCTCACCAAAATGTGACCATGCTGGCACCTTGATCTTGGACTTCCCAGCCTTCAGAACTGTGAGAAATAAATGCTTATTGTTTATAAGCTATGCAGTCTGTGGTATTCTGTTACAGCAGCATGAATGGACTAAGACAGCATTTGAGTGATCAGGTGGAGAGAAAACAGTGCAAAAGAACCTAGAAGAGTTTGGAACTGTAGGTAAGTTAACATATAGGTATACACACCTAGGAAGAAAATGACAAGGGCACATATTATTTTGAGAAAGGTTTCAGTAAGTAATGGTGGTACTCACTGGGGAAACAAGTATGAATCATTAGTCAAAATGAATGTATGAACTGGTGATGTGAAAGTGCTGTTTAAGTTGTTTTGAATAATAATTGGATTTTTGTTGGAATAGGTAAGTTAAGTAGCTCATCCTTAACAAAAGTGCAAAGGATTTCACAGCTCATGTCATTTTATAGATTAAAAATGAAGGCCAAGTGAAGACCACAGAGTTAGTTGGTAGAAGTGTGAGTACCAAAACCAGACTCTGACGTGGGGGGAAGACAGTGCCCCCACGTAACAATTCTTTAACTGCAGTAGCATGGAGTTGGAACAAAGGGACTTGGAATGTTGACCTCAACTCTCTAAGAATAATTCCAGCCACAAGCTGGAATTATTAGAGAGTTTATAAAATATTCTTAATAAAATGCTTTTCCTGTTTTATTATGAGTGAAGAAACTCAGCTTTACGTATCTACTTTGGGTCAGATTTGTTTGGGCATGTTCAGGAAGGTGGTGGGTTCTTAGATCCAGACCACTGGAGTATATTCAGGGCCTCTTTCAGTGTCGCTGTTTTTGTGATTGGACTCATGTGCATTATTTTAAAAAACTATTTTATCTCTGTAGAAGACTATAGAAGGCATTTGTATTTAGTTCTTTATATTGATTTTTAAAAATTATATGCGTAGGGAACATTGAGTTTGAGGACAGTACTTGAGTCACAGAAAGGGGGCTCTGGGGGCTGCTAGGGCTGAACTGGACTGGATGGTCACCCACTTTGTTCATGTTGCATCTTTTTTTTTTTTTCTTTTTAATCATTTGGGGGAAGGGTAATCTTTTGGTAGCTTTTAAGACTTTGATTTGGAGATTCGGAAAGGCAGTGTTTTGTTGGGTGAAACTTTTTGTATGGAGGCATTTCTTTTAAGGTTTGTGAATGTGCTCTGTTTTAACTCTTACAGATCACATTTCTTGGTATCCACATAGAAATAGATACTGAAAAGAATAGACATTGGTAGTAATGGGGAAGTTTGAAGACCACAAAGCAATCTACTTTGATGATAGGGTCAGCTGGATTTTAGATCTGCACCCTTTCTTAGCATCCTGGGTATTCTAAGAAGCAATAGGGTATGGTTTAGAAACTTGGTATTTGGGGTCAACTGACCTGGTTTTCTTAATCTCTGCTATACTAGCTGTGTCTTGAGGTTTGCTTCCCTTGTCTGCAAAATAAAGATAATGATACCTGTTTCACAGTTTTTTAAAAACAGCTTTATTGATATGTATTTCACATACCATAAAATACACCAGTTTAAAGTGTACAGTGGTTTTAGTACATTCACAGTTATGCAGCTGACACCACAGTCAATTTTAGAGCATTTTATCACTCCAGAAAGAAACTGATAGAAGTCAGTTCCCATTTCCTCCCCTGATTCCCCCAGCTCTAGGCAACCATTACTCTACTTTCTGTCTCTTTGGATTTGCCTATCCTCCACATTTCATGTAAATGGAATCAGACAATATGTCATGCTTTGTGACTGCCTTCTTTCACTTAGCATAATGTCTTCAAGGTTTCGTCCATGTTATGATATGTATTAGTAGATTGTTCTTTTTTATTGCCAAATTTCTCTCCATTGTATGGATATACCACATTGTGATCCATTCATCAGTTGATGGATGCAATGATGTTTTTGTGAAAACCGAGTAAGAGAGAAAATAAGTAAGGTGCTCAATGATGTCTTGCACATAGAAGCAATGTATTGACCTTTGAACAACACAGGGGTTGGGGTGCCAACCTTCTGCACAGGTGAAAGTCCCTGTGTAATTTTACATTCGGCCTTCCATATGTGCAGTTCCACATCCCTGGATTCAGCCCTGTCTCGTAGTACTGTAGTACGTATTTAGTGAAAGAAATTCACATGTCAGTGGACCCTTGCAATTCAAACGTGTTGGTCAGGGGTCCACTGTATATTTCTATTGTTTCTCTTCATCTGGTTTGGACAGGCTTCGTGTGTGAATCGTCAGCAGCTCTTCCTGCCTTATGAGTTAAGAAAAGTGGTCTTAGTGAGTAGACCATCTGTCTGCCAGTTCTCTTATGTTGGTTCTTGGTTCATTGAGGACCCTGGGTGGGCACTCGTTTAATACTAGAATTCACACTGCTTTCCTCAGCAGCCAGAAGTGTTCAAGTGTTATCAGCTAGTGCTCATTGTCATTACAGGTGCTCAGTCCATAAGTGTAAACACTAGGTTTAAAGAGATTGAAAGAAGGAGCCATTGTAGTACACAGATGTCAACTGATCTCATGTGCTGATCCTCATTCTGAACCTGAGCATTGACACCAGTGTCAGGCTGTGGGGTATTTATGTCATTTGCAAGGATTGGAGGGAAATAGGGCTTTGGCAGTTCCATGCTTGGTGACTTTACAGAACACAGAAAACTGCTGAGGGCTTATGTGACATGAGACAGGAAGTTCATGTTACACATACGGGTGTCTTGAGGATTTGGGATTGTAAAATACTAATTGATTACTAAATGACAAAATTCCAGTTGAAGTAGATAGTTTCTTAAGACCAAAGAGAAGTCTAAAAGCATTGATTTCTGTTTTGTCAGTTGTGGAAATGTCATGGAACTCAATTATTAAACGTAGTGTTTCTGAATTTCTACTTAAGATACTATATATAATATAAAAATAAAATTCTAAACAAGGCCCAATTGTTACTTACTAAGCAAATATTATTTTAGTATCCACTGTTGGCCTACTGATGTTAGTCATATGGAAAAACAGAATAAATATTCTCTAATAAGTACTCTTCTGCCCAGGTTTCCACTGAGGACATGAAACAAGTTGTTAAAGTTGAAATCTCCAGTGGTTGCCATTTTACAGATGGATTTGTTGAATAGGCTTTCTAAGCTTGTTTGCCTGCCTCTGCAAAGATAAAACATTAATAATACCTTGCCTATTATGAGAAGTTAATTTGTACTGGGCCCTGTGCTTACCACTTTATTTGGATTCTCATTGATTAAACTTAAGTATGGTTAGTATCCTTTTTTATCAATATATTAGATGAAGAAACTGAGGCACAGAGAGATTAAGTAACTGATCCAAGTATACACAGCTTGTAAGCAGTACTTCTCTTCATAGCTTCCCATTTTGTAAAGTTTTATGTTATTAAAACTGCTTTAGAATTTCAAGTTTTACTCTGATATTCTTTCTCCAAATCCCAGGTCTATGTAGAAATCAAGGCAAGTCTGTGGTTAGTTTCTTAGGGAATTATATATAAATAAAATAGTTGTATACTGTAATTATATTATGAATGGCATCTTTTACTAGTAACCAGCAGTAGCTCAGCTGCTTATCTTTATCCCTTCAGTATTCAAGGAGATAAGAAGTAGATAAGCAAGTGGAGCGGCTGCCACTCAAGCAAGCCTCTTGGAGAATAATTCCAAGTAACTTCTCAGAGTGAATTGCAACTCACTCAATCCCACTTCACCGGAGAGCATTGTTCAAAAGATACGCTTTTACTTTTCTACTTAGCCTGCTGCAAGCATTCCCGAGAGAGCTTATGCTTGTGGCCTGTGGATCAAAGATAGTTTCTCAAATACTAGGAACTTTGCTGCCAGTTGGAATTAAGCAAATAGAAAATATACCTCCAGAAAGTAAGCAAATTAGTTTAAAACAGCCCAACTGTAGTATTATTTGTGCTTTTAAAAGTTTCCCTAAGAAAACTCTTTAATCATACATTTTGACAAACAGGAAAGGAACAGAACAAAATTACCATTTTCCATCTCTTATGAAGGGCTAGGCCTTTTATCCTGTGCTGTCTCTTAGCCTAACATCTCTCTTCAGTATCTCTGTGCTTTTATTTCCATTTAAAAACAAGGAATTGAGACTCAGCGAGATGAAGTACCTTACATCACCACATTAAGTTGTGATGATATCATTTGAAAATGCAAAGTCAAAGACTTCTATTGTTTGTTGATATTATCTTTTTATTGGGCTAGCCTTATTGTAATTTGGACTTATCTACCATTAGAACAATCACGAACCAAGTGAAAAAAGAGGATACACTAGGATACATACACTCGGATATTACCTACATTAGGATGTATGTAATGTATGTAACACCATATAGGTGAAGATGAATGAAAAATGCCTGAAAGATTGATTCCCTGTTGTCTCATGCCTTATTAGTAATAAAGTATATTGAATCCAGTTACTATATCAGAAGTTTCTCACATTTCATCTTATCTAATTCTCACAACCATGCTGTCAGGTGGGTGCTATTTTTATCCACATTTTTATAGATAAGGCAGCTGAGACTGGAAAGTTAAAACCACTTGCCTGTGGTCATGAAGCTAGCAATTAGCAAAGCCATTGCTTTTAACCACTATGCAATTTTCCTTGCCCACTAATCGACATAGAAAGGTTTACTTTAGTTTTTCTACCTCTCAGTTCAAGCCACCACCAGATGTACATTCTAAACCCAGATTTGATTATTTTTAAAAAATTTATTTATTTATATTTTATTTTTGGCTGCGTTGGGTCTTTGTTGCTGCCCACGGGCTTTCTCTAGTTGCGGTGAGCGGGGGCTACTCTTCGTTGCGGTGCGCAGGCTTCTCATTGCGGTGGCTTCTCTTTGTTGTGGAGCACGGGCTCTAGGCACGTGGGCTTCAGTAGTTGTGGCACATGGGCTCAGTAGTTGTGGCTTGCAGGCTCTAGAGCGCAGGCTCAGTAGTTGTGGCGCACGGGCTTACTTGCTCCGCGGCATGTGGGATGTTCCCGACCAGGGCTTGAACTCATATCCCCTGCATTGGCAGGTGGATTCTTAACCACTGCACCACCAGGGAAGTCCCCAGATTTGATTCTGTTTAAAAATGTTTAATGGCTTCTGATGTTATCAGGAAAGTTGCTGTTCATTTTTTAAGACCTGAGTTGAGTGACTTTAGTTGGATGTCATGTTCTCTATGAACCTTCCCTGATGCTGATCTTCTGTGTGTCCCTGTAGCACCTTGTAGCCTAGCCCTTAGGACTTCCCCTGCCTATGCTCTGGACTTCTTTAGAAGCACATTGTCTGGTTCAGTTATTAGCTTTTATTTGTATTGCTAGCACTGTGTTGGTGCTTTATGCACAGTGGATGGTTAATAGACATTTGTGGAATTGAATTGGATGTTTGATAAATGTTTGAATTTAATTATGATGTTAACTTTCTGGTATGCACTTCAGGCACTTCAGGAAAGTCATTGTAGCATTAGGTGCCTATGGAGACCCTCAATTTTTCAGGCTGGGAATTGGTGACTTCCTACAGGACATCAATTAAATGCATGATTGGGGCTGATTTTGTCTAAATTGCTCAGAGCACATGGTATTATTTTTCTCTCTAGAAGAGTGTCAACCATCCTGCCACACTTAACAAAATAGAAACTGTTTTTATTTTAATAAAATGAAACCTTCTTTTTAATGTGTCACAGGTTTCTATAGCATACTTTATGAGCAGCTATATGCATCCCACTGTTCAGAAAATCAGATTTTCAAAGCTACACTTTGTATCCTATTGAAAGTAGCTTGAGCAAATGGAAAGAACATGGGTTTTGGAGTTAGGTACTGAGTCAAATTCTGGTTCAGCTACATCATAGCTTCTGACTTTGGGCAAAATACTTTATTCAACATAGTTTTTTTATTTTTTAAACGGGAAAGGTACATATTGGCAGCTTTTTGGACAAAATGTGTTGGGAGGAAATGTGTTACTTCTTAAAAAGAAATCTGTGAGTTCAACGATAATATTTTGGTATATTTTCACTTCAGTTGAATAAACTTTTATTCTAATTTCATTCTTAAAAAATGGTATAAGCGTATTGAGAATCATCTCTCTGATCACCCTGTAATCAAGCACTGCCATGTGACTTCTGGTCCAGTGTTCCAAGTGAAGACCAAATAATGTCAAGATGTGCTCTCTATATATGGATTTTTTAGGAGTTTGAATAAAGAAGAGGGATAGAGTCATCCATAGATGGCAAAGTTATGCCTTGGCAGTAAGTACCATATTGACATATTTAGTACAAATCCCAGTTTAGAAAGGGCAAATTTGGAGAGGATCATAGCAGTGAGTATTGCAGTAAATTTACAAGGAAGAATTTTCTCAGTTCCAACAGTAATTGCTTTAGATACACATTTAAGTGCAGACTACAATATTGTGGCAATTTTAGTTACTCAGCAAAATAGTTTTACAAAATTGCCAAGGGACTCTCTTTAAAATGACATCCTAAATCTGCTAACCAGCAGTTGTAGCTGGTTATAACGTCTGATTATCTTGACCTCCTCCATCCACTGGTCCACTCTTTTGAATTACCCAGAATCATGGCTTTTGGTTTGTTGTTAGGTTCTTTGAGCTGCTATCATGGAGCCGGACTTCGAAGAGCTACTTCATACCTGGTGTGAATTTGGGGCTTATCCTTCTAGGATAGGTCTTGATTTTGAGAGCCTTGATAATATTAACTTCAAATGTTTCTTGACTGGGCTAATAATAATAAGTTAGCCAGTGAGAATATCCCACGATTGCTTTTTGTGTCTTAAGGTCTTTTTGTTTGTAGAGTGACACTGTAATTTTTCAGTGTTTAGAAAATAAGAAGGTTGTAGTTTCTGAGTTCTTGGCCTTCTGATCCGGATTGCATTTTCATTTAATCACCTTGTGCTCTGAAATTGCAGAGCCAGAGAGAGCTGATGCTACCTGATGGAGTATTTAGAAACATTGAGAACTGCGAATGGGTACAATAAGCCTCTCTGATAATGTAGATAATGGACAGTATCATCCATTTTGCACTCAGTTCCTATGAGGACTCAGTAAATCCACACAGTGAATTAACTAAGGCTGTTTGAGAAACAGCCAGTGCAATAATGAACAGTTTTATGCTTTTTAAAATGACTATGGGAAGTCTGATCATGGCGATTCCAAGATGGCAGCTGGGTTTTCACTGCTCTTCTGGGACTTGCATTGAAAAGTATGCTTTTAGCTGATATTCCCCTTTAACAGGAATTCATTAGGGGTATCCATTAGCCAATGAACTATAAGAAAAAGGGGCAGTTTAGTTATTTTAGAGAGGAAAATGCTATTAGCTATTTATATGCTGGGTGAATTTGAAGAATTCCTCCCCCCACCCAATCTGGAAAATTGATTTTAAAGAACTTATATTTTACTTAGAAAGAAGGAAAAGCAGATTATATTAGTAACTTTAAGTTTTGTGTTTCTACTATATTTATCCAAAGAGAAAGTGCTCAGATTTTAATTTCTAGGTACCTTATTTGCAAACTGGTTTTTCCTGCACATTTATGGCAGTTTCTTATTTCTAAAGATTGAACCTTTTTATGTAATTGTTCTCTCAAGGGATAACATTTATGTATCTCCTCTTCTAAAAACAAAGAAAGTATAAAAATGTAAATTTATACTTGTGGTGTTTATCTATTAAATATTTTTGTGCTACCCAGACTTTTTAGTATAAAGATTGCAAAATGATACTAAACTAGGCTGAAGAAAGTGATGAAAGTAAAAAATCCTGAACACTCACTGAACTATTAAGATGTTAATGTGATTTCAGATGGAGTTAGTTGATGGACAGCAGCAGGTGTACTGGGTCTCCCGCCTCAAACATCAGTGAGGTTTGGACAATTTAGGGGGAGGGGATTAATTTTTGAGTAGTCAGGTTTTTTTCATTTACCTCTATTATTTAAAATGAAAGTGCAGAGAAGCACTGTAAATTAGCGAAAGGTGCACTGCATTTAACTTGGAGTAATAATGCTGGCTAACTTGTGTGACCTTGGGCATGAGTTTTTGCCTGCCTGTGTCAGTTTCTCAATCATCAGAATTGTAGCTTTGGACTAGATCGTGGTTCCCTGTTGTGTGTTTTCTTGGGAAATGTGGTAGAACGCTGGGAGCCTTATAAAGTCACAGTATAAACACAGCAGACATATATCTTGCTGCCTGCCTTCCAGATCTATTTTACCTGAGGTTTTTAGCATAACATTAACTTTATACGTAAACAAACTTATATTGGACTAAAAGGACTAAAAGGAATTCGGATAGATTCATATGGTATGTGTAATACCAAAACTAAAAAAGTGTTATGCTAACAGCAGGCTACAGAAAGAGTCCTCTTGTTTTATATTCACTGTTTTCTGTCATTAAGGGTGTTTGGTGGACATATTTGAGGATCACTGCATTAGATGACAGTTAAAGTCTTCTTATTCTAAAGTTATGAAACCATGAAAACATTTACATTTTGAATTCCCCTCCTCCCTATCCTAAATAAGTGGCATTTTTCTAAATCAGAGTTCGTGTATTGTATTTACATGAAACCTCTCAATGTTGTTTGATAAGAACTCTCCTAAGAGATCTTGTCCTGAAAGGAGGGTGCTTAACGTTGGAACTGGGGGCTGGTGGGGCGAGGAGTTACGAGCAATGCCATAAGCACACTAGATGCATCTGATGCCCCTTTCAAGCCTCTCTGCCTCTAAAAGGTGATTCTCTATTTCTAAGGCCCATTATAGATGTGTTCCTTTTTTTTCCCCTTCCATTTTGCCTGATTCTGACAGAATGGGAATCCTTGCTTCTGAATTTAATTTTTCTTTTTTCCTTTCTTCCTATCTTCAGTAACAATATAAGTACTCTTCATGGCAGCTGCTGTATTAAGCCCAAGAGCTTAAAAGATTAAAGAAACCACTAACAGCAATCAGGAGGAAGTTTAAGGGCCTTTTTTTCTGAAGGTTTGTGTTTTCATTCTGGTGGTTGAGTAGAAAATTGCAAACAGGTTGTGTTCAGCAGCTGGAATGCTCTTCAACATCTGGGGAGACCCAGCCTTCTGTTCATTTTCCATTCATCGGAAGGGTAGCCTGCCTGAGGTGAAAACTGCAGACAGATATTAGAATTCTTTGTGTGGATAGTCATTAGAATTTCATTTTTGTAGAAATTTCTTCATAGAGATGCCAACTTCTCCTTCATTCTTCCACTAGCTTTTCTGAACCACTTAACTTTAGGTCAGTTGCTGTAGGGAGGCCTGAATAAGTACCTCCTGAAGACTTGCCCCCGAAACAGGAATTGTTTGGACTCTTAGTGAATTCCAACTTTGGAGTCAAGAGCTGGCCTGCCCCTAGGTCTCTGTCTGCATGTGGCTCTCAGGCTTTGATCCTTGTGGATTTAGGCTGCTAGAACCCTGCTGTTCTAGCAGCCTAAGTAGGAGGCTGTGTCTCAAAATTGCATGATTGATGCAGCCTCTGTTACACATTTGTTTCTTCTTCCTTCTGTTGGCTATTTCACAGAGTGTGTCCGAGGAAATCTAGAACATCTCCTGACTTGGTGGTGGATCCTTAAGCACAATTTGACAGTGTTCTTCATCAAATCAAAGTTTTAAAAGTGAGACCTGTTCTCCTGCACCCTTCCTTTCTTTCACCTTCACTTTTCCCACTGCAATTAGAATTTTAGAGCTAGATCAGGAGCCCCTGAAATGCCTTCAGGCGCTGAGCAGCTAATATAATTATGTGGCTATTCCCTCATGGTGTAATAGAGAGAGGTGGGGCCTGCGGCAAACTGCAGGGTGCTTTTTCTTTCTTAAGGCACTCAGATCCATTTTTTAAAAAGTAATATGCTGGCCAAATAAAACAGAACTGCCAGTTTAACTGCTGTTTTTGGACAACTTCATTATTTATAGATGGGGAAAGAGAAACCAAGAAAGTTTTGCTTTACTCAAGGTCACAAAGCTGGCCAGTGGCCCAACCAGGTCTAGAACCTATTCCTCTTGGGCTATTTGAGAAAATAAAGTGCTCCAAATTCAATCATTATTGGCACTTGTAGTCCTAAGTTGCACCAACGAAAAGTTTCTTGTTTGGACTTTAGTATTTTAGGATTATTAAAGCTAATCTAGCTTTTGGATAAACCAAACGGATTTTGAAGCTTGTCTGTAAGAACCCATTGTGATGGCTGGAACAGCTCTTTAAGGGGAGCTTCCAAACAGATTGATTTGCAATTGTTTTGTAACACCATGTGGATTTTCCTGGATTTCCCAGTAAACGCATTGAGCATATTGCTTAGGCTGTCTTCATGAATAATGAAAACTGTGCTCTAGGGGGCTAAAGATTATGAGGGACTGTTCTTTTTTTTTTTTTTCCTTTTAAGCTATTTCATTCCTTTGTTTCTTTTGCTTTTATTTTCTGTAGCCTTCAGGGTATGTGTATGTGTTGGAGAGTGACTGGAGGAAGGGTGCTATTATAGGTTTCTCTACATCTGTGTTCCTTTACAGAACGTCATCTCTTCCGATACTAAAGAGGGCTTGCCAGTTAGAGATACATACAGTACACTTTGGACAGTGCTTTCTCCTATGCTGATCTTTGCTATTTTTTTCCTCACTGTAGTATGTATGTGTTTATTATTTTAATTGAGGTATAATTGACAATACAACATTATATTAGTTTCAAGTGTACAAAATAATGATTCTATATTTATATGTATTATGAAATGATCACCACTGTAAGTCTAGTTAACATCTGTCACCATACATAGTTACAGAATTTTTTTTCTTGTGAAGAGAACTTTTAAGCTCTGATCTGTTAGCAACTTTCAGATATGCAATACAGTATTATTCACTTTAGTCACCACGCTGTACACTGTATCCCTGTGGTTTATTTTTTTTATAACTGGAAATTTGTTCCCTTTGACTCCTTTCACCCATTTTGCACCTCCTCCCCCAATCTCTTCTCTGCATCTATGACCTTGGTTTCTTTGTTGCTGTTGTTGTCATCATTGTTCTGTGTGTTTTGTTTCATGTTTAACTAAGCTTTCTTAACAAGGTTCTGTGCTTCTCTAATTTAAGGGGAAGTCATTCTTTGTCATTAATACATACCATGTGCCAGGCACTCTCTAGGTGCCTCCATGGTTTTCAGTAATTATCCTAAGAACCTCATAGGATAGGTATCATTGTCTCCACTTTTTAGGTAAAGGAAGCAGAGACCTGAGGTTGTGTCTCACTTCTAATTATATACCTAGAAAGTATCGAACTGGCATTCAGATGCAAATCTAATTTAAACCTAGTGTCCTTTCCAAAATGCCACAGCTCCTTCTTTGTCTTCTTTCCTTCACCTCGCATTTTGAACACGAAAATTGTGTGGGCATCTCATCCCAAGGAGTTTGCAAATTCTTTTGTCTAGAGCGTGACTTTCAAAACTTTTTTGTCCTTCTTCACACAGTTAGGAATGCCATTTATATTATGATCAAGTGTACATACTCACATATGCACAAATGCACATACACACTTGCACTTACATATACACACATGAAACTGAAAGTTTCATTAAATGATACCTTACTACATGAAGTATACTATGATATTTCCTTTCCTGTTCTCCTGTGTTAACACACACACACACCCACACACCATACATACGTACATGATGGTGATTACTCACTAAATTGATCTTATGACTAAGGACACGTGCAGTTGAGAGATGCTGACCCAGAGTGGAGCTCTCTAAATCTAAGGTGGGGTAAGTGCCATCATTTCCCCCACAGGATTTTTAGAGTAATCCTTTGGCGCACAGAACACAATAGTAGAAATTATGTTTAGATTTATTGTTGTCTTTAAGGAAGACGCAGTGAACGTTGTTGATGTTTAGTATCTGAGTTGACAGTGCACTATTGTTCTATGGGACGGTTAGTTCCATACCCTGCAGGGTGTGGTAGGTGCTGTCCTGAAGGGAGAGGGGACAGTGTGGCAGCTCCTTCAGCATCTTGCTCACTGTGCTGTGGGATTTGTTCCAGTGTGTGCCTCATAAAGTGTGTTACCAGGTTATGTTATTTACTTTTAAGTAAGCTAACACTTAGAAGAAAGACAAGTGATTTTTAAAAATTCCTTCAAAGAAACTGTGGAATGAGATAACATAAGCACAGGGGAACAGCAGGGAAATGGCAAAGCTGACACTTGCATTCTTTTGATGAGCTCCTTATCAACCATGTTGCTAGGTACAAACAGCAACTGTATAATCATATCTTAGAAGAAATTGGCCAAAAATTGAAATTATTTTAAAAATTGGGACTTAGGTTTATATTCATAAACATTAGTGATTGACCTTGTCCTCAGTGGAAGTTGTACCTTGAGACAACGTAATGGCTAATGCCATTATGTTGGTTAAAACACTGAAAATTGTGTTCATTTTATCTGTATTTCCCTTCTTATATTTATTAATATATTTTGTAATACGCACAATACATCAGTGCCATATAAATATCTATATCCATGTCGGGGGAATATGCTCAAAAATTTTTTCTGGATACCGATAAGGGTCCGTAATCAAAATCATGTGGAGACTATTGGTCTGAAGAGCTACCAGTAGCAGTGTCTAGTAACTGTTAATGGATATCTGGGCCTAAATGAAGAGAAGAGTGAAAAGATGAGTAGGAGACAGAGGACGTTTGTGTACAGACTGGAGAACAACTCTCCCAGGGGGGGTGGGGTCAGTTCCAAGGGCACATGGCTCTGTGAGCAGCCTGCACCATGTGCACATCACAGAGCCTCCCCTTTCTCCTGGTGAAGCAGCCCTGGTTTGGGGCACATGATTTGGCATGTGAGTGTGGACCGGGTTGTAACTACCCCTCAGGCCTTCATCCTGGAAGTATAGCCTACACAAGTAAGTGTGTGTAACCGTGCTGAGGACGAGGTACTATAAAGGAAAGAAGAGTGACAGACAGGAGACATTGATGAATGTAGTAAGCAGCAGCAGTAGTCCCCACTCTTTTATTTATTTATTCATTCAACTTGCATTTATGGAACACCCATTCTATGCCAGCCGTCTTCTACAACAGGAGTTGGCAAGCTGGCCTGGCAGCCAAACTCAACCTGGGGTCTGTTTTCTGTAAATAATTTTTTTTTTTTTTAAATATAGCTCTACCCTTTATTTATGTATTTTCTGTGGCTGCTTCTGAGCTATAACGGCAGAGTTGAACAATTGCAATAGAGATAGCATGGCCTGCAAAGCCTAAGTGTTTACTGTCTGGCTCTTTGCTGCAAAAGGTTGTGACCTCTGCTCTAGAAGATGAATCAGTACTTGCTTCTGGGCCACCCCAAGACAACTGAGCCATGGGCTGTTTGCCTTTTCTCTTACACACCCTGCTTGGCAGAAAACACCTCCATCAGAGCCATGTTAGGGCACATTAGGGCAAAGGGGCAGAGATAAAAGCATGTGGCCAGAGCACATCCATTGCTTAGGTGTCTACACAGGCAGTGGAGTGCAGAGAAGAGAACAAAGAGTAGGAGTCTGTAGACGTTGGCTCTGAAATAAAGTCGCATGTGACCTTCTCTCTGGGCCTCAGTTTCCTTCACTCTACAGCTAGGAGACCACGCTAGATCAGAGTTCAACCTGCATTGGGATCACCTAGAAGGCTCATTGAACGGATTGCTGAGCCGCACCCCACACACCCACCCAGGGTTTCTAATTCAGTAGCTCTGGAGAGAGCCTGAGAATTTGCACTTTTAACAAATTCTCAGGTGATACTGATGCTGCTGGTCTGAGGGCTGGTACTTTGAGAACCACTGGATTAGATCTTCTCTAAGGAGTGTCTGTAAGAGTAATTGATCATCTACAGATAGGTAGTATGACTGGATATATTTTTGTTAACCTGCTTCTCTTTGGCGTTGGGAAGGGGAAGGCTGGGGTGTCCACTGTGAGGGGGGTGTCCACATTTGGAGAGGACCTATGTCCTAGATGCCTCTGTGATACATAAACCAGAGTTATCCTGGACCAAATTGTAAATCCTCACATTCCACTTCTACAGAGGGAACAATAGGTCTCCTTTTAATAAAATCAGTCATCCCAAATTTTGCTCATTGCCTCTGAAATTCTAGACCCTCAAGTGATCAGTCTTTTAGGGCCATATGGAAGAACAGAACCTATCATGGCAGGTTATTTTTCATGGTCTCTTCCTCATCCCTCCTACCATGACTGCTGTGCTTTATTTTTTTCTTTTTAAAACTCCTATATGGGGACTTTCCTGGTGGTCCAGTGATTAAGTCTTCGCCTTCCAGTGTAGGGGGTGCAGGTTCGATCCCTGGTTGGGGAGCTAGGATCCCACACGCCTCGCGGCCAAAAAACCAAAACATAAAACAGAAACAATATTGTAACAAATTCAATAAAGACTTTAAAAATGGTCCACATCAGAAAAAAAAAAAAAAATCTTAAAAAAATCCGAAAAACTCAGGTATGGTTTCTGTTACCTTTTTTCTAAATAATCATTTTTGTGGTTGCAGTAAAGTACTAATGTTTCCAGAGCTACTGGGAACCTATTCCTGTTAGAAACTATGCAAGTTGCTTGCAGAATAACCTTACCAGCCCTCTCAAAAATTCTTGGGGGTGTTCTATTTTCCTCATTTTACAAACAATCAGTAGTTACCAATTAGGAGTCAAAGCACCTAAGTAATGTGTCACCTGGAAAATTTTAGTATCCATGAAGGTGACCATAAAAAAATCAAGCTTCCCAGGTCTTTGGTCTCCTCCCTCTGACCCTCACCTTCACATCTTCTTAACTCTCCGTTCTCATGTTCAGATCTTGATCCTTGTTGTTACCTGGGATTACTCTTCCTTGGAAATCATTAGCTCCAGTGTTATCCCATCACCACATGTCCGCAGTTTATGCCTTGCTTGGTGAAGCTATCTCTTATTTCCTTTCTCTGCTGGCGGAAGTAATACTCTTCTCTGAACTGTTTATGTATCTTAAAACCTTTTTTTCATGTGAAGACTTTATACTAAACGGTACTGATTTATGTTTCTCGTTCCCTTATTACAAGGTAACCTTCTTGAGAAAAATTATTCCGTTATTCATTTAGATTCCTGCAGAACTAAGTACTATGTCTGGTATATTAGGCACTCTATAAATAACCGTTTAACTGAGCTAGAGAAAGGTAAGAAGACAGGGGTTTGAATCCAGGTCTGTCCTGCCTCACAGTACTGTATTCAGGCCTCCCTCGGCCTCTGGCCTGTTTATTTCTAGGCTGATCTGGGTGAAGAAGGGATTGTTCAGTAAGTGATGTCATTTGAGAGATGCTTTGTCTATTTTTCCATACTCAGTAAGCTATTAGCGATGACTCTTTATTTTGTCAAAATGAATTTTCTCTTTTTCAACTAGAGTTCAAACGAAATAATTTTAGACAACATCCTAAGAACATTTGGAAACATGACATTTCAGGTCTATTTTCCCCCTTTGCTTTAAAAAAGTATATACAGTTATAATTACTAATTGCTGCACTCTAAGTAGAGACAGATGATACATATGTTTGTGACAGTTTTCCAGAGGGAGAGCTAAGTAACCAGGCTCCGTTTTCCATAATGTGAATGTTATTTACAAACTATTACCATAATTGATGCACCAAGTCACTGTAGGGTAAATAATGTGTTGTGTGTGGGAAGCAAGCTAGTAGTCAATGAATATTAAAGAACAAAACCTCATTTTAACAGAGAAACTGTAATTATAATCATTCTGAATTCATACTGCAAAACCAGTTAAAATAACTTGGCTGCCATTTATGTATGTAATTCTGTGTGTAAAGAAAGTAGGTATACGAGTAGAGTTGTATAGAAATATGTATGTACACACACATATTTTTATAAAAAGGCACACTGCCAAACTTCAGAGTTAGTCATTTTTCAAAGACATTTGATGCAGAAATGAGGTGAACATGAGCAAAGTTAATCAGTGATATTTATACTTATGGAAAAGGGCATAATTTTAGTTTTCTTACTTTTGTTTTTGTATGTGTTTCACATCTACCTGGATGTCTTATTTTTTTTCTTTGACAAATCAGGTTCTGTATTTTCTTCAAAGCTCCTTTTTTCACAGCAAGCCTTCCTCATCCACCTCTAATCCCTCTCTTACTGCCTTCTACATACTCATCACCTTCTGTGTGTGGTGTACTGATTTGCACTTTGAGGATTTCTTGTTTCGTAATAGAAGGTCATAAGTCATTTCTTCTGTGCGTCATTAGTCTCCCCAACTAGGCTGCCACATCATTTCAGGAAGGAGAGTTTCTTTTTCTTTGTGTGTATGTGTAGTTCCTTCTTGTATTCCTCATGGAGCACGGTTAATGCTTCCCATGAATGTGCCAACTCCTCGGTAGGTACTGCTGGTTATCTTTTTGTACATCTGATGCTGCATGATTTTTGTAAAATCTTTAAGTTTTGTGCTTGCTTACCAGTGTCTCAAAAAAGTACTCTAATATAAGTGGAAAGAATTAGATGTTGTTGGTGTACAGTTTTTGATGGAACACTTAATCAGAAATGTGGAGTATCGTTTACATGAAATATATAAACCCCTCCGTCTCTGTCAAGTTCTGAAATCAAAGGGAAAGATGCTGCTTTTATCTCTTGGATGTTTTTGATACATATAGTTTAGATACAGACAAGGTGATTGGGTCAGAGCTTTGATACTTTTATATTTGTATATTTGTAAAAAGATCACTGTGTGTCTATTCTTATCAACCTTTTCGAAAAATCTTTTCAACATTGATCCTGTTTTTAGTTGTAACCTCAGTATATTTTGATAATTTCCTTCAAATATATACCTGCTCCACCCACTGTATGGGCATCTGTCACTTTTCCTTTTATAGCAATGGAAACATGGACAGCTTCAGATATTCTTTCTTAGCTCAAATTTCCATGGCCTTTAATGTCAGACAGAGTTAATTATTCAGCTAGTTTATCAAACTGGGCACATTTTTATACAAGAAAAATGAGTAAATAGAATGTTCCTTAACACATTGCTTGTATAGACAGAGCCCATGTTGTAAAGCTGTGTAGCTCTTCCTCTCAAAAGAGGATTATTGGTTTCCTGCCTTTAAAACAATCTTAAACAGTTTGACCTTCGTGAGGGCTTTTAGGAAAATTCTGAGAAAAAAAAAAAACCATAGAACCTCAAGGAATTCTAAGTATAAAAGATCACCTTTATGAAGGTAATTGGTTCAAACATTCAGTATACTTTGCTATACTTCGGTGCATGGTAGGGCATTGTTCATGTGTCTCACTCTGTGATAGCTTGAATTAGCTTGCCCAGATAATGATTATGACAAGGGAGGAACATTACCCAGGAGTGAACTCTTCAGAGGGACGCTGAGCCCTGGAGCTGACCCTCCTGGAGGCTGTTCTCACCCTCCAGTCTCCCTACAGGATGGCTTGGTGTCCATTGAGACCTTTCTCCTACCTTGAGAATCCTAGATGGGCTTTTGGCCTGGTTCCCTCAAGGACTCTGGAAACTACTTCGCTTGGAGTGGTGCCGTTGGACAGAGTCTGTTCTTGGCAGTGGGCCCTGGCTTTTTTCCTGCTGGGCCCTGTGCCTCTTAGGAGCAGAGTGGAGGTCAGATGCAGATAACACAGGCATGATTTCTGCCTCCTGAAATGCTCAGCTGATGTGTGCTTCTCCCTCCCCTGAGGGTTTAAGGAGGAACACATTTATCATGGAGGATAATGAGTAGGAAAGAACTTGCAGCTTTCTTTTCTGCTGAAGAGCAGAATGTAGGATAAAAATCTTTCTGTTTGCAGTTCAGCTGTATGTCTTTGTAGTTCATGTTCAAGTCACTTTAAGCTTTATTATTAAGCTGAACTTCTGAACAGTTTCATTTGCAAACTCTTCCTTGGAGGATCAAGGGAAGCTTTTGTAAAGAGTTGAAGTCTGGGATGAGAACTGAGTTAAGCAAAAGTAGGGTGTGTGTGTGTGTGTGTGTGTGTGTGTGTGTGTGTGCAAAGCATATGAATGAATGCATTTGCTGGGTTAGGCAGGGACTAGTAGGGTTGAAGAAGAGAGGAAATTTCATTCCCAGCAGAGGAAGCACCGTGTACAAAAGCTGGAAGAGTCTTGCAGTTTTTGACAGATAAATGAATCCTTCTGAAGGTTTTATAAGAGCTGTGACCAGCCCTATTCGCTGAGAAAAGGGAAAGTCATTGAGTGCCCATCATACCTCTTCAGCCTCTCTTAATGAGTGTTCAGATGCTCTGCCAGAGGAAATGGTGTGTTCCAAGTGCAGCTGCAATGGAAATAGGTTCTTTCAGTGCAGCTGAAGCAATTCCTCCACAAAGATCCTCCAATTTTAACAGTAAACTGTCTGTTTAAAACAAAACCAAAAAGGCGGGTAGGAGTTGGAAGAAGGAGTTTATGCCAGGAAATGAAAATGAGTTGCTGCAGAAGCCTGTCTTGGTTGTGGTTTCAGAGTGAAAAGGGCTCAATTGCTGGTGTGTTATATCTCTATGTATGTTTTTGCAAACTCTTATTTCTCCAGAAAACACTAAGGATAAAATAGCAGTCATATTTTATTAGAGAATGCGCTCTTATTGTCAGTAATGACTGCCTCGAAGCTCACAAGCTGTGGCAGCTTTCCCTACTTATGTTCACCAAGGAGCTGAGTGGGCTTATGGTACCCTCTCTGGTCTTCTTCCTCCCTTCCTGATGGCACGTCAGGCTTCGAATGTAATCAGAGGATGATTGACTCTCTGTCATAGCAGGTGGAGTTTCTGAATTGAAGTCTAAGAAGTGATGTTTCCTTGTGTTTCTAGCTGACTGTAGCTACTAAACAAAGGTTAGGAGGTTGTGATATAATTGAAGGTGACACTGCCTTTACCTTTTATCAAGCTCAGTTGTGAGCCTGGAGCTGTGTTAACTGCTTTACAGAACTGTGAGTCCATTTAATTTTCACAGGAATCCTCATTTGAAGGTAGGTTTGGTTACCCTCAGTTTACAGATGGGGAGCTTGAGGTTGAGAGAGATAAGTGACTAGTTTGCCCTTATATTGATACCTGTCATTTGGCATGGCCAGGATTGGAACTGAGGTCCTTCTTTCTCCAAAGCTCTTGCACGTAACCACTGCTTGTTGCATTGTACTTTCTCCCATAAAGTACCCCCCACACCAGTTTTTGGCCTTCCCCTCTTTTAAGAGACTTTAAACGAAACACATCCAAAAATCTACCCCTTGAATTGAGTTTCGTCTCCTTCCTTACCTCTCATTAAGCAATGCCCTATATTCATGCAAATGTTAGGTATTTGGGGGATAAAATAAATAGCAATTTTATTTTATCTTCCCTTAATTCTAAGACAATTTATATTGCTATTAATTCTAACTGTTGCATGGTCATATTGTGTTATCTGAAATGTGTAACAGCTACAATCTTACCAGTATTCTCAGGGATACTCCTACATGCAGTAGCATGATGCTAGACTAAGGAGCCAGGACATCTCATAGATCCAGCTCAGCTACAGACCAGGTGTGAGACCTTGGTGACGTCACTTTAACTCTCTGGGTTTCACTTCTTTCATCCTTGTGGTGTTTGCTACAGATCATTTCCCGGCTTGGGAGGTGCAACCTTTATCAGGACACAGGTGCCATACTTGTGTGTGCACATGATTTTTAGGTGTTTCTGGAAGGGATGGTTAATAAAATAGAGATTCATTAAGAAGCATTATTAAATTCTTACATTTTGTGTTTCTTCAATCATTGAATGCCTGCTAACAATCAAAATATGATCAAGTGGGGAGTTTATTATTTCTTTTTACTTAAAAGAGAGCCTTATGCTCAAAGTTAGACACTGTTTGTTTTCATGAAGTTTTAAAATCCTTTCCCAAGTAGAATGAATATTCGCTAATCCTACGAGTCTAACTACTTGATTATGCAAATTCTAACTTTTTGGAATCCTTCATTATCTTTTTCCCCTTCTCCACGAGCGTTTGGATTTACAATAAAGGGGGAAGATCACAAGGAAATGAATTAACTTTCAAAAAATCCCTGATCTTCCACAGTCTGTCCTGAAGACAGAGTGTTTTGCCAGCATGTCTCTAAGTAAAGTTGGTTAGTGGTCACCCTGCCATCTTTCCCCTCCCCATTCCACCTTTCCTGTGATGCACCTCACTCTTCTCTCAGACCACAAGCCCCTCTGGCCTCACTTCTTTCCTTACCCAGCCTGCCTTCCGTATGCAATCCCCTCCCCACCCCTCTCACCAGCACCCTCAGTTCCTTGAAGGTCTTGTGCTTCTGCTCGTTTCCTCTCAGGAGCATGCCCGCTGTGTACCCTTTCTTGAGATTCTGTGTTCCACTTGAGAGAATTAAAACTCTGTTTGGATGTTGTTATAGATCAGTGGGCCTCAACAGGTGTTGGCTTCTTCATTGTTGCCATCAATGCATTTACTGAGTCACTTTCTTTGTCTCCTTGGTGGAAGTTCCAAACTCTCCCCACTCAAAGCTAAATGATAGCAAACATTTATCAAGAACTTACAATTTTAGAGAAAATGTACTAAGGACTTTACATGCATTGTCTCATCCCCATTCTTGCCATATGACCCATGTTTTCCTTCCTCCATGCCATCCAGCAATACTAACTGAGCATCTACTGTGTCCAGGCACTGTGCCGAGCCACAGGCTGTAACTGTGACTGAGGCAGACTGGGGACTTGCTCTCAAGAGACCTCCAATTCAGAAGGAGATGCAGAAGAACATAAGTAAGCAGAAGAACAGTGTATGATAAGTGCTAAGAGGGGGGATAAGTTCAGTCAACAATAGATGTGCCCAACCCAGGCCCGGGGATGAGGATGAGGAAAGCTTCTTGGAGGAAGTGACAGCCTAAGTACCAGTCTGAAGGATGATAGAGTATGAGTTAGGTGATGTGATAGAAGAATATAAGGGTGTTCTAGAAAGAAGATGCTGGGTGCTGGAAAGATTCAGGGAATTGAGAGAGGCCAGTAAGCATAGCGTCATTGTTCTCAGAGAAATTAGAAGCCTTCAGATATGAACTCCATTTATCTTATCTCCCACATCCTAAGTGATTTATATCCTTACTTAATAATTCAAATTAGAATCCACTGAGATCCTTTATTGTACATGGGTCTTAGGGGATGAGTTTTGACACACTTGTCAATCTCAACATCAAGTTTTACTATGCATTTATGTAGCTGCTCTGCTGAAATAGTATTAGAATGTTAGAGTGGTATAGTAGAAAATGCTTCTTCAAAAATATGGGAAGATTTATAATTATTGTGATGTAGGCATAGAGTTTTTTGGGAGGGCTTTTCAGTGGTAATCACTCCTAACATTTTGAATGCTAAAATGAAGCTACTGCTTAGCCTGGTGACATGTAATAGCAGCTTCAAAAATGGAAGCATATTCCCTTTCCATAAAGACAGGCAGTAAATGATATTTAGGTCTCAGCCAACATTATGCCCTCAAACACCTTGACTGTGAAAAATCATGACGTGCCTCAGATGAAGGGTCTATAGGGATGAAAGGCTGGTGTTTTTGTGACACAGAGGTAGAGAAATGGAACAATGGTCCACGAGCGCTTCTGGTCTTTCGCAGATGTGAAAGGGAGATGAGCCCCGGGTAGACTCTGACCCTTCTGACTGGTAGGAACGGTTCCCACTAGAACAGCACACTGGCTCCATTGCTCCATTCAGCCTTGGGAACCAGAGTGGCACAAAGTGACTGGTGGTAGGATATTTCACACTCTTCAAACTGTTTTGAAAGGTAGAAGCTGATAATACCAGACATTCGAACTCAAGTATTTGTCTCTTCCTCTTTTGCAGATGGGGTTTTGTAGTTTAGAGCATCCAGTAGAATTTCTTTTAAAATCCAGATGAATCTTAATTATTTTGTATTTGATAAATATTGTCAATATTATTACTTGGAGGTAGGGACCCCTGTAGGGATATGGGGAATCGGAATAAGAGCCGCGCTATCATATTATTAAATATTTTGAGAATCACTGTTTTCCGCATGCCTGACTGCCTCAGTACAGCAGTGCATAGGTGTCTCAAATTCATGTATGCTAAAGCTGTGTGCCTACATTTCACCCCTCTTTCTCCATTCCATTTCTGGCATCTTGTAAAGTGAGTGCTGTGATTCTATTTCACAGTTTTTATTGAAATCTTGAAAAGTTTAACTAGTTAATAGTAGTGAAACAAAAATAAAAAATACTATCTTTACATTTCTGTGAAAAATAAGTATGTATAAAGTGTCAATCATTTTACCAAGCTGTTCTTGAGGCTGAATACCAGGAGCTGTTTTGGCAGCTAGTAGAAGTAAAAGGGAATAGTGAGAGAAAGCTCTCCCAGTTTCTCTTTCTCTGGCTGCAGAAGGTTGAAAGATGTTGTTTCAGCTGGAGAATTTCAAATGGATTCTTATTCACTTTTTGCTAAAGAGACTGGACTGTTTTTAGTGTTGTAATCTTCTGTAGGCATGGAGAAGGGTCACCTCCTGATCTTGTTTAGCGGATCATGGGGTTAAAGCTGTGGCAGGGTCCTTTCTCTAGACACAGGCTCTTGTCAGAATAATGTTTGGCCAGGTGTTAATTTGTGTCCTGAGGGGAAGTTCTGGAATTCATTATTCATCCCTGGGGGTAGGCGTAGGAGGAGGAGTTGTCCTTCTGGGAGGGGACTGGGGCCAGGGCCTGCCTTCTGCCTTTACTGACATGTGCCATTTGCGATGAAGGCAGCTGAAGGCCATTTGAGGAATTCTCTTGTCAGCCAGCCAGGAGAGCGACACAGAGGGAGAGAGAGGAGGGAGAGGCAGGCAGCTCAGCAAGGCAGTCCTGGAGTGCAGTTTCCGGAGCGAGATCACACACAGCGATTTAGACACTAAGGGAAGGTGTACAGGAACAGAAAGGGAAAGGAGGCCAGGTTTGAAATAGTGCATTTTCCTATATCTTCCCCCTTCACCCCTCCTTTGAGTACATGTCATCCTCTGGAAAACTCAGCATCTGAAAGAAGCCTTTGCTGAAACACTTTTTTCTTCAGCACTATACTGTTTTTGTTTTTTCTTTTCCTCTTTTTATTTTTTTCCATCTTCTTTTCATCTGAGAGCAGAAGGTGAGACAATGATCAAGTCAACTTGGTTCTATGTTAAGTTCAAGTATGCAGAGAAGGTAAGTCAATATGTTTTCTTTTCCCAAGGGAAACCTGCCACCTCCCTCCAGGCTTCTCATGTTGATGGGCTCCTCTGGCTACTCAGGGAGGCAGATGAACCCAGAAGGTTCTTTTGTGAATGTGTTTCTTCCTCTGGCTTAATAATTCTTGGATGAAATGAAGGCTCTATACTTGCTATCTGACATTGCTGCTGACCAAGAGGAAGGAATCTTCAAACTCTGTTCCAGAGGCATTATTTAGTATTTAAAGAAGAAAAATAATGAAACTGCAGTAACAGGAAAGACAGGCTATACTTCTTTAGATTGAATAGAGAATTTTCAAGAGGAATATTTGTTATGAAACTTGATGTATATTTGATTTGGTTCTGAAACAAATTGACAGTCACTTCCCGTTACCTGTTGTTTGTTTAGTCAGAAGTTTTTTTTTTTTTCTTTCAGTTAACTGACTTTGTTCATTCATGTGTAGAAGAGCTTTGCTCTTCTTTGCTTAAACATTATTTGGGTGCAGAAAGAATCCCCACCATTTTGGCTGACTATTTATGAGAATATCTCTTTGCTCTGTGTTGGTGGGTTATATTTTAGGGAAGTAGTGAACTTTGGTTGTATCTGAAATTTCGATGTTACAGTACAGTGTTTTAATATGTCATTACTAGGCTTTGGGGAAAGAAGTATGTACTTCCTAACATACCTAAACTTACCTGGGGCTGTTGGCCATCGCTTTGGTTCTGGATCCATATATATCAATTCTTCTCTTGGAAATTTATTGGGTTAGTAATGAGGTTTCCAGGACCACCCTAAAATGCCTCCCTTTTGTAATCCTTCCTTCCTTGTTTTATTTGTTGAAAACATAGGCATTTTGACTATAGAATTAAGCTGAGGCCCTAGAGAATGGACTCATGATATGGCAAGATGGAAAATTATGATGATTGCCTTCATAATTCTTATGATTATATATATAAGCATGTTGAAAAATTCTTCCATTTTTCAAATTTAAAATGAAGTTAGTATACTTTGGGCTAATTTTTCCTACATTTTTTTTTTTTTTCTGTGTAGATTTGTTTCTCCTGTGTTTTTGTGACAGCAAAATTACTTGTTTTTACCCATAATCAAAGTATAGGATTTTTACTTAAAAGATTCATCCTCCATTTTAGACACATTTGCATTATTAACTATTAAAGCCATTATAACTAGAATATTATCTTTTTGTATAGGGTCAGGACGGGTTATCATTGTGGTTTGGGGTTTACTTTTTTCCTCAGTAGATTGCTTTCCTTTGAGCAGCCCATTACCCATTGTTTGTTGTTAAGAATTTTGGTAAATATAAACTGTATTCTACCTCCTTAACTTTTTCCTTTCACCTTAAATGTCCTGCCATAGAAACCTGAAACTCAGAGTTAAGGAATGAGAATAAACTAATGTTAAAAGCAGAAAAACATTTCAAGAAATGATCTTCATAAAAAAGAAAAGGAGGACATTAAATTAACTGCTTCATTTGAATAACTATCTTACTATTCCTTTAGCAACCAAAGAAGGAGAGAATGCATTCGTATACCAAGACATGCGTATAATGTAAAACTAAATAATGTAAGACTCCATAGCTAATTGAAGGATATCCTGTTTATATTACAATAGGGGGAATAGGAGAAACAGAAAAATCTCAGTCTAGTTTTTGGCATGCTTATTGATGCTCTGTATCTCTGTGATTCTCAACAGAACTTTTGTTCTTTTGTTCCTTCACAATGATTTGTTTTTTAAACTTACAAAATTCATCGAAATGAGTTTAGTTTCATTTGGAGAGATAAAAGACCTTAGTGTAAATGCAGGGACAGAGATGCTTAAAAACAAATTAAAACTATTCTTTTTTGTATTCTTCCAAAAAGCCATTCTTTTAAAGGGTTATTAATTTTGAACTTCCTCCAGTATTTTATTTCATTTTTTAAAAATATTTATTTATTTATTTGGCTGCACCGGATCTTCGTTGCTGCATGCAGGTTCTTTAGTTGCGGCATGCAGGATCTAGCTCCCTGACCAGGGATCAAGCTAGGGCCCCCTGCATTGGGAGCATAGAGTCCTAACCATTGGACCACCGGGGATGTCCCTCTTCCAGTATTTTAAAGAGGGCAAAAAAGAAACCATCTCTCTCATTTTCAAAAACTGACCAAATGAATTGATATAAACTTGTAATTATTGGAAAGATATTTCTTCTGCAAAGTTTGTCCACAGCTATAAGAAAATACATTATGGGATATCGTCAATGGCCAGCCATTTCCTAGTTTCACATTTAGGAAAATGATTGAATCAGTCTTAAGTAGTGAGCAAGAAAAACTAAGAAAGTCAAGTAATACATTACCAAAAACATCGGCACAGGGAAACATTTCCTTGTTTCTGATCAGGATTCTGATCTCTTTCCAAAATTAAAAAATACATGTATGGTAGCACAAACATCTTTCTTATTACCACTCCACACACATGCACACTTCTCTGTAAGTATTTCCATTTGAATTATTTATATGAGTAATCTCTTTCTTGAATTAGGTTAATATACAGCTATCATTCCTTCTGAAATACTGCTTACTTGAACTAAGTTCATCCCACCCCTTGCCCCCTTCTTGTTTTACATATTCTGTTTGAGCAATTTCCTATTTTTATGTGTTTTACCATGTTCAGTAACTGGTTATTCCAAAATCTGTTTTACTAGTCTAATCTCTTTCTCGAGTTTCAGAGGCATATATTTTATTGACTAGTTAGATATGTGTCCTGAAATTCAACAGAAACCTCAGATGCAACATCTCTAAAATGCAGTTAACTTCTGCATTTCATCCCAAAGAACCCTTCTTAGTTCTGTTTCCCTCCTGGCTTATTAGAGGAGCCTCCTAGTTTATCTCCAGTGTGTTCCTGATGCCTTCCAGTGCTCCAAGACGTGTCTAGAGTGATCTTGTTAAAAGGTCAGTCTGCATCCCTTAATCCCCTGCTTGTTAAAGGCTGCCCTCTCCCATTGAAGAATCCTCATTTGATGTCCCTGAACAGTGCTAGCACTTGGCCTTGTATATACATAATGCATTTTATTGTAGTTATTTACTCACCAGTCTGTGTCCTTTATACTGAAAGATCCTAGAGATACTGAACTATGTTGTCATTTTTTTGTATCCATAATACCCAACACATAACAGGTACTCATTTATTCCCTAAATGCTATTGAGTAAATCTGTGACTTTTCTGGGGAGTCTAGCAAACATGAGTTTGAATTCTGCATCTACTGTTTACTAGTAGTATGTGATCTTGGACCACATATAGAAACTTGATAAAATTGTTTTTTCATCTATTAAGTCAGGACAATTGTCACCTAATATACTTTTTAAAAATTAAACTTTTTGAGATAATAGTAGATTCATATGCAGTTGTAAGAAATAATACAGAGAGGATACCATGTGCTTTTTACCTAGTTTCCCCAGTTGTAACACCTTATAAAACTATTGTACAGTATCAAAACCAGAATGCTGACATTAATATAGTTAAGATACTGAACAATTCCATCACGCAAAGGATCTCTCCTGTTAGTCTTCTATAGCCTCACCACTTTCCTCCTCCCCTACACCCCCAGTCATTAACTCCTGGCAACCAGTAGTATTTTTCTCCAATTTTAAAATTTTGGCATTTCAAGAATATTATATAAATGGAATCATACACTGTATAATTTTGGGGGATTATTTTTTTTCACTCAGCATGATTCTCTGGAGATTCCTCCAAGTTATTGTGTGTTGTTCCTTTTGTTTCTGAGTAGTACTCCAAGTTACGGATGTACCATAGCTCATTTAATCATTCCCCCTATTGAGGGACATCTGCACTGTTCCCAGTTTTTTCTCTGTTACAAATAAAACTGCTGTGAACATTTGTGTACATAAATTTTGTGTATATTTTAGTGTAGACAGAATTTTTCTTTTCTCTTGGATAAATGCCCAGGGATGCAATTCCTGAGTAGCATATTTAATTTTAAGAAGCTACCAAAACTGTCTTTTACTGTGTCTTCTATCATTGTACATTCTCTTCAGTGCAGTGATATGAGTTATCTGATTTCTCTGCATCTTCACCAGCATTTGGTGGTGTTACTGTTTTTTATTTTAGCCATTCTGTTGGTATGTAGTGATTTCTCATTGTAGTTTTAGTTTGCATTTTCCTAATAACTAATTATGTCAAATGTCCTTTCATGTGCTTGTTTGTCATCTGAATATCTTCTTCTGTTAAATATCTCTTGCTCATTAAATGTCTTTTGCCTATTTTCTAATTGGGTTTTTGACTTTTACTGTTGAATTTTTTAAAGTTCTTAAATATATTCTAGATACTAATCTATTATTGGATACGTGGTTTACAAATATTTTTTCCTAATCTGTAGCTTGTCTTTTCAGCCTCTTGACAGAGGATGAAAGCAAAAATTGTAATTTTGATACAGTCCGACTTGTAGATTTTTTCCCCTTTATATGCCTTGCTTTTATTCTTAAATCTAAGAACTTTTTGCTTTTTGTCAATTTTATTGATCTTTTCAAAGAACCAGTTTTTTGTTTCACTAATTTTCTCACTCTCCCTCTCTCTCTTTTTTTTTTTTTTTTTTGTTTTCAGCTTCATTTCTACTTTCTTTATTATTTCCTTCTGCTGAGTTGGATTAGTTTTTGCTCTTCTTTTTCTGGGTTCATGAGGGGGATAGCTTAGATTATTGGTTTGAAAGTTTTCCCTCTTTTCTTACATAAACATTTAGTGCTGTGAACTTCCTTTTCAACACTGCTTTATGAGTCCCACAAATTTTGATATGTTGTATTTTTGTTTTAATTCAGCTTAGCGTAGTTTTTTTTTTTTTTTTTCCCCCTTGAGATTTCTTTTTGATGCATGAATTGTATAGTGGTGTGTGGTTTTGCTTCCAAATGTCTGGATATTTTTCTTTTGCCTTTGTTATCATTTTCTAGTTTGAATCCATTGTGGTCTGAGAACACACTTTGTAGGATTTGAGTTCTTTTACACTTGCTGAGGTTTGTTTTCTGGCCCATCATATGGTCTGTTTCAGTATAGTTTACTGGGGCGCTTGGAAAGAATGTGTATTCTGCTTTGGGTAGAATGTTCTGCTGTGTTAAGTAGATTCTGTTGATTAATGTTGAATTCTTCTCTATGTTTGATGATTTTCTGTTTAGTTCTGTCAATTGTTGAGAAAGGGGTGTTGAAGTCTTCAATTATAATTGTGAATTTGATTTTTCCTCCTGTCAGTTCTGTCAGTTTTTACTTCATATATTTTCAGGGCTACTGTTTGATGCATATATGCTTAGGATTATCATATTTTCTCAGTAGAGTGACCCTTTTACATTATGTAATTTCCCTCTCTGTCTCTGATAATTTTGTGTGCTTTAAAGTCTATTTTATCTGATATTAATATAGCCACTGTTTTTTTCTTTAGGCAATTTTTTTTTTTAAAGATTTTTTTTTGATGTGGACCAGTTTTAAAGTCTTTATTGAATTTGTTACAGTACTGCTTTTGTTTTATGTTTTGGTTTTTTGGCTGAGAGCCATGTGGAATCTTAGCTCCCTGACCAGGGATCGAACCCACACCCCCTGTATTGGAAGGCGAAGTCTTTTTTTTTTTTCTTTTAATTTTTTTGTCTTTTTCTTTTTTGTTTATTTATTTTTGGCTGTGTTGGGTCTTCATTGCTGCACACTGCGGCGAGAGGGGGCTACTCTTTGTTGCGGTGAATGAGCTTCTCAATGCAGTGGCTTCTCTTGTTGTGGAGCACGGGGCTCTAGGCACGCGGGCTCAGTAGTTGTGGCTCGTGGGCTCTAGAGCGCAGCCTCAGTAGTTGTGGTGCATGGGCTTAGTTGCTCCACGGCATGTGAGATCTTCCGGGACCAGGGATCGAACCTGTGTCCCCTGCATTGGCAGGCAGATTCTTATCCACTGTGCCACCAGGGAAGCCCGGAAGGTGAAGTCTTAATCACTGGATCACCAGGGAAGTCCCTGGCAAATGTTTTTATGATAGAGCCTTTTTGTACTTTTACTTTTATGTTATATATACTTAAGTATGATATTTAAAGAAACTCTCTGGTGGATGGCATATAGTTGGGTCATGTTTTTTAATGCACTCTACTAATCTGTGTTAAGTTTGCCAATTTTTAGTTTTCTGTTTTTTATTTTATTTTTTGTTTCTCTGTCTTCTTTTTCCCTTCCTTTTCTGTAAGTTACATTCTAGAATTTTCTCAAATTTCATTTTGATTTGTCTACAGTGTTTTTGAGTGTGTATCTTTATACAGCATTTTTAGTGGTTGTTCTAGATATTGCAGTATGTATACTTCTATCACAGTCTATTGTTGTCAACTTTTTACCAGTTCAAGTGAAGCATTGAAATATGCCTCCCTATACCCGCCCCCATTTATAATTATCTTAAATAGTTCCTCTACATGCATTTAGAACCTTCTCAAGACAGTTGTAATTTTTGCTTCAACCGTCAGTCATAATTTGGAAGACTCAAGAGGAGAAAGTGTATTATATTTATTTTGTTCTTTCCATTTGTTCTATTTTTCCTTTCTCGTGATTTAAGATTCTTTATTTTATCATTTCCTTTATTTTTTTAAAAGAGAGCTTCCTTTAGACATTCTTTAGGATAAGTAGCCACAAATTTTCTTAGTTTTCTTTAATATGAGAATGTCTTATTACTCATTTTTTCCTGAGGAATTTTTTTACTTGCTATAGAATTCTGGGTTGACAGTTCTTTTCAGCCATTCCAATGTATCTTGGCATCTTTTTGCTGGCATCCATGGTTTCTTATGAGAAATTCACTATCATTTTTTCCCCTGTAGGTCATGTATTGTTTTTCTCTGGCTGCTTCCAGAATCTTTCTGTATCTTTAGTTTTCAAAACTTTTACTGTGACGTGTCTTGGTGTGGATAGCTTTGGGCTTATTCTGCTTGGGGTTCTCACAACTTCTTGAATCTGTAGGTTTGTGTCTTTTGGCAAATTGGGGAAGTTTCACCATGTACTTTTTAACCCCTCTCTCCTTCACTCCTGGGATGCTGAAGACAGAATTGTTAGATCTTTTGTTATAGTCCCACAGGTCCCTGGTACTCTGTTCATTTTTATTCCCTCGTAGTCTATATTTTCTCTTTCGTTTAGACTGAGTAATTTCAATTGTTTTACCTTGACGTTCTCTGATTTTTTCCTGTCTTCTCTCTATCTGATGTTGAGCTCATCCATTGAGGTTTTGTTTTTTTTTTATTTTTAATTAAAAAATATTTTATGGTGGTAAAAAGCACATTAAGTAAAATTTACCATCTTAACCGTTTTGTAAGTGTACAGTTCCGTAATGTTGAGTATATTCCCATTGTTGTTTCTCATCTTGCAAACCTGAAACTCTGTACTCATTAAACAGCAATGCCCCTTTCCCCTCTCTCTCAGCTCCTTGTAGCCATGATTCTACTTTCTGTGAACTTGATCACTGTAGGTATCTCATATTAGAATCGTGGAGTATTTGTCTTTTTTTTGGCTAGCTTATTTCACTTAGCATAACGTCCTCAAAGTTCATCTAAATTGTAGCATGTGGGGACTTCCCTGGTGGCGCAGTGGTTAAGAATCCGCCTGCCAATGCAGGGGACATGGGTTCGATCCCTGGTCCAGGAAGATTCCACATGCCGTGGAGCAACTAAGCCTGTGCACCACAACTACTGAGCCTGTGCTCTAGAGCCCATGAGCCACAACTACTGAAGCCCGTGTGCCTGTGGCCTGTGCTCTGCCACAAGAGAAGCCACCACAATGAGAAGCCCATGCACTGCAACGAAGAGTGGCCCCTGCTCGCTGTAACTAGAGAAAGCCCATGAGCAGCAGGGAAGACCCAATGCAGCCAAAAATAAATAAATGAATAAAAAATAAATAAATAAATAAATGGTAGCATGTGATAGGATTTCATTCCTTTTTAAGATGGAATAATCTTCCCTTGTTTATATATACCACATTTATTTACCTGTTTATCCCTAGATGGACATTCAGGTTGTTTCTACCTCTTGACTGTTATGAATAGTGCTGCTGTGAGTATAGGTGGTATGAGACCCTGCTTTCAATTCTTTCAAGTGTATACCTAGAAGTGGTATTGCTATATCATATGTCATATATATATCATAGTTCCATTTTTAATTTTTTGAGGAACATCTATACTGTTTTCCGTAGCAGGTGCACCATTTTATCATCTCACATACAGCATAAAAGGATTCCTGTTTCTCCACGTCCTTGCCAGCACTTGTTATTTTCTGGTCTTTTGTTAGTAGCCATCCTAATGGATATGAAGTAAGATCACAATGTATTTTTTTTTTAAAGGTAGAAATGAGTTTTAGTTTATTTATTTATTTATTTAGTATTAATTTTTTTTGGCTGCATTGGGTCTTCGTTGCTGCGTGTGGGCTTTCTCTGGTTGCAGCGAGTGGGGGCTACTCTTTGTTGCAGTGCGCGGGCTTCTCATTGTGGTGGCTTCTCTTGTTGCAGAGCATGGGCTCTAGGCACACAGGCTTCAGTAGTTGCAACACGCGGTCTCAGTAGTTGTGGCTCATGGGCTCTAGAGTGCAGGCTCAGTAGTTGTGGTGCACAGGCTTAGTTGCTCCGTGACATGTGGGATCTTCCCAGACCAGGGCTCGAACCCATATCCCCTGCATTTAAGCGGATTCTTAACCACTGCGCCACCAGAGAAGTCCCACATTGTATTTTTTATTTGCACTCTCCTGATGATTACTGATGTTGAGGTTCTTTTCACATGCTTTTTGGTTATTTGTGTATCTTTGGAGAAATGTCTGTTCAAGTCCTTTGCTTGTATTTTAATCAGGTTACCTGTTTTATTGTTGTTGAGTTGTAGTTCTTTATGTATTCTGGATATCAACCCCTTACCCAGGTATATGATTTGCAAACATTCTCCCCCATTTCTTAGGTTGCCTTTTCACTCTGTTGATTGTATCCTTTGATGTAGCCCTGCATGTCTATTTTTGCTTTTGTTGCCTGTGCTTTTGGTGTCATATACAAGGAATCATTAACAAATTCAGTGTTATGAAACTCTAACCTTATATTTTGTTCTAGGAGTTTTATAATTTTAGGTCTTATGTTTAGAACTTTCATCCGTTTTGAGTTAATTTTTATATGTGATATAAGATAAGGGTCTAATTTTGTTCTTTTGCATGTGTATGTCAATATTCTCAGCAGCATTTGTTGACAGGACTGTCCTTTTCACATTGAGTGGTCTTGGCACCCTTGTCAAAGATTATTTGACCATATACACGAGGGTTTATTTCTGGCTCTGTATTCTATTCTGCTGGTCTATTTGTCTGTCTTTATGCCAGTACCACACTGTTTTGATTACTGTAGTTTTGTAATATGTTTTGAAATCAGGAAATGTCAGTCTTCCAACTTTGTTCTAGTTTTTCAAAATAGTTTTGGCTATTTGGAGTCCCTTGAGATTCCATATAAGTTTTAGGTTGAATTTTTCTATTTCTGTAAAAAATACTGTTGGGATTCTGATAGGGATTGTGTTGAATCTGTAGATCTCTTTGGATAGTATGGAAATCTTAACAATGTTAAGTCTTTCTTTCTGTGAACATGGAGTGTCTTTTCATTTATTAGTGTCTTCATAATTTCTTTCAGCAATTTTGTAGTTCTCTGAGTTTTTATTTTTATTTTTTGAATATTGCATTTTTGTCTCTGCTTTTTTAAAAATAATCCTTTATTTTTAATTTTTTATAGATTTAGTTATTTATGTGTTTGTTTGTTTATTTATGGCTGCGTTGGATCACCGTTGCCACGCACAGGCCCCCTCCAGCTGCAGCGAGTGGGGGCCACTCCTCACTGTGGTGTGCGGGCCCCTTACTGTGGTGGCCTTTCCTGTTGTGGAGCATGGGCCCCAGGCATGTGGACCCCAGCAGTCGTGGCTCGCAGGGTCAGCAGCTGTGGCTCGCAGGCTCCAGGCTCAGCTGCCCCGTGGCATGTGGGATCCTCCTGGACCAGGGCTTGAACCTGCATCTGCTGCATTGGCAGGTGGACTCCTAACCACTGAGCCGCCAGAGAAGCCCTGAATATTGCATTTTTGAATTCTAAAATTTCCTCTTGGCTCTTCTTTATATCTTCTTTTACTTTTCTGAGACTTCTTTGCTGTGGGTTTCTATATTTTCTTTGGTTTTAAGCATGTTTATAATTGCTTGCTGAAACCTTTTTTGGTGGGTGCTTTAAAATATTTGTTAAATAATTCTGTAAACTCAGTGTTGGTGTCTGTTGGATTGTCTTTTTTCATTTAGGCTAAGAGTTTTCTGGTTCTTATTATGAGGAGTGATATTTGATTAAAACCTGGATATTTGGGGGGCAGTATGGTTTGACTGTATCTGACTAAACCTTCTGTTTTTAGCTGGATTCTTCTGGCAGCTCTCTGGCAAGAGAAGGGGACTGCCACGTTGGGGGAGAGGTCCTGGTTCCCAGTTTCACCTCAGTTGTCACCTGAAGGGGAGAGGATTGGTGCTGAGTAGGAGTTTTGACTCCCCTCCAGCCCTCAGCTGATACCGTAGTGGCTGGGAGGAGTAATAGTGTCTAATTACTGCTTCCCTCATGTCCCTCCACTGACACTATGGGGGAGGCAGTGGTTCTTTTACCACCAGGCAGTGACTCTCCACAATGGGGGGAGGTAGGAGGGACTCTCTTAGTGGGGAGAGGAAGGAGGAGGCTTGTTGCTCCCCTCTGAGGGTCTAGGCTCCTCACACGCTCTCCACTGACACGGTTGAGGGATGGGTGTGGGGGCTGTTTTCTGCCCAGTGGAGTTGAAGGTCCGGAATCTCTACTCATCCTCCTCTGGTGCCAACTATATGTGGAGGTGGAGTACCTCTTTAACGCCTGGTGAGGGTGGAAGTCTAGGCTCCCCACTCATCCTTACTGATTTGGAAATGAGTGTGTCCCAGTTTTTTCTTTGGTGTTTGTCTAAACATTGTTTATCTTACTAGTTTGACTCTCCCCATGCCCTTTGTCTAAAGGGAGCTGCCTTTTCTTGGGACTTTTTTGGTATCTACTCTTGGCATTTCTTGATTTCTGGCTTCTTCGGCTCATAGTCTGGGACACACAGTATGAGGTAGAAAACAAAAACGGAAACAAAAAACTGAGGGAACTCACCATAGTCTCATATTTTGGGTCCTCAGTTTCCTAGCAGGTCTGCGTTCTTGTCTTCACCTTTCAGAGTCTACTTGTTTTTTCATCTGTAGTGTCCAGGGTTTTAGTTGTAGTTTGTGTGAGTAATAGGTAAAACTATGTCCATTTCATCTTCCTTGAAGCAGAAGTCCCCTAAGACGCTTTTTAAAAAGAGATTCAATGACATAATGTTTTTAAGTGTTTTCATTGCATAGGGCCTGATAAGTGCTCAATAGAGGGTGATAATTATTTTTTTTTAATTACCTTCTTTATGTTTCTCCAATTTTTACTTGAAATGTCATCATACTTTGCTAATCTTTGCTAGAAACAGCTCTTGTGTATGTTTACCTTGCTTTATATACATTGTATTATCAGTAACATACATTTGCATCTCCATCCCCCCTTCAGTGCTATTCTATCAAGATGTAGATCCATAGAAAACATTGCAATCTTTTTCTTTTTCCAGGCAATTTTGACAATGTATTTTTGTAATAAGATTAGAATTATTAATTTTGGCTTCATTGAAAAACAGTTAACTATTTTAGCCAGAAAGAGCATAATACAGGAAACAATAGATTTTCTTCCTGAAATATTCAGTTCAATTGAGGTGTTGAATTAGGTGGGGGAGATTGAGTACACTTTTCTTCTTTTAGTAAGATGTGTTCCTCTGAACAACTGCCCTGAGATTATTATAAGTATTATTTGACCCCATTGACAGCATTGCTTATAACCTTATGCCATATCTGTCTAATAAGTTTAAAGTATGTACTCTAACTCAGTCTTTTTTTTTTTTTTAATTAATTTATTTATTCATTTATTTTTGGCTGTGTTGGGTCTTCGTTTCTGTGCGAGGGCTTTCTCTAGTTGCGGCGAGCGGGGGCCATCTTCATCGCGGTGCACAGACCTCTCACTATCGCGGCCTCTCTTGTTGCGGAGCACAGGCTCCAGATGCGCAGGCTCAGTAGTTGTGGCTCACGGGCCCAGTTGCTCCACGGCATGTGGGATCTTCCCAGACCAGGGCTCGAACCCGTGTCCCCTGCATTGGCAGGCAGATTCTCAACCACTGTGCCACCAGGGAAGCCCCTCTAACTCAGTCTTTAACTTCAGAGTTAATTTGAAATTTATTTACATAGTATGTTTGGAAATTTATGTAATCATGATGACTGTACCTTATTAATATTTTATAGAAATTTATCCCAATAAAATTCTTCTGTTAGAATGAAGCAATAAATTTGTGTCACAAAACCAATTGGGAAATCCAGAAGACACTTAATGTATGGAACATAAGCTATGGAGCATGGCCCCATGAATCCCTTTATTCTCGCTTGATATGCGGTAGGATTTGGACAGCATAGAACCTTGTTTCCTCTGCCTTTATTTGTTGTTTGGTAGGGGAAAACTTGTTGTTTGAGACAAGAAGGACTTAATCTTTACACCAGGCTACACTAAATTTTTCTCCACCCTTAGAGTGGACTCAGTTCAATGGAAAGACTGTTCATAGTTTTGACAGCTTAAATAAAAACCCTTCAGGATGAGCAACTGCTCAAAAGTTCCAAGGGCTTCATTTCCAGTGGAAGGATTTCAATTACAGTCATTTTCTTTGAATAAGTACAAGGAGGTAAATGGAACCCCTGTTTCAAATGTTAAATTTGAAGACTGTGTTATTACTGGTGTACTTTGGAAATAAAGCCTGATTCCAGATTACTTTATAAGAGTATGAGGAGGACTATAGCCAGCAAATGAGCCACTTGGTGTTGAAGTGTAGACAGTACATCAAATGCGACTTTCATTAAGCAGTGTTGCCCTTTGTGGCACCAAGTGCACTAAGCATCCTTTTCAGCGGGTTCTGATAGCTCCTTGTTGGAAGGCTTTGTGCTACGCAGTTGCATCATAAGAGGGATTAAAGAAGGGTATGGACTCATGTTGGCTTTATTTTTCAGGTGGAATTTTTGCCTGTGTGTGTGTGTGTGTGTGTGTGTGTGTGTTGTTTTAGAGTACTTGGAGTAGCTGCAAGTATAGAGTACTTATTTATTGTACGTTTTTTGCTTGAATGAATGAGAGTGAATTAACGAATTTGGCTTCCTAAATTGGCGATTTTTGCCAGTGCACATATTGAAACTAAGTTTCTATCCCTTCCCATCTCCTCGAAGGTATCCCCCCTGCTAATTTTTTAAACTCACTGTCCTCTCTGCCTTCCTAGAATGTGATTATATACACTTAGAGTAGTTGGAGGACCTCACAATGTTATAGAAAGAGTAGGATAGATCAGTTTTACTTACGGAGGACAGAAGAGCTTCCTTGAAATTACAGAAGTGATGTTTCAACCTCACTTTAACTGATAGATCTTTCCTGTAGATCTCTGTGAGAAGAAAGCCATTCAAATCCCATTCATTTTACTTGTTAGGCCAAAGTAAATCAGGTTACCCATTTTGTTGTTGTTGTTTGGTAGAATACTTCTTACCTGGCATCATCAGTCCCATAGTGCAGTTACAAAATAGAAACAGCTAAAGCTTGAAATCATTGAAAGAAAAGAAGTGTATACTTTAACCCATTGTTTTATAGTAAAACAATACATCCTCTCACCAGTCTTTTGATGTGGATCCTTGTATTTACATTGGCTGCACATTGGAACCAATTTAAAAAAAAAATTGATGCCCAGGTATTCTAGAGATTCTGATTAAACTGGTCTGAAAGATCCTCAGGAGTTTAAAATGTACGGTGAGAGTTGTTTGAGAATGGTTCCACTGATTTGTGTTCCAACTCTTTTTTCTTGAATAAACCACATCCATAATGCATTGACCGCAATTGTCTATGAGGGTTTCCTAAAACTGTTGATATAACTTAGACATATGTGAGTAATCTTAGTGCAGAAACCTTTTAGATTCCTCTTCCCAATCTTTTATGGTTGTCTCATATTTAATTCGACAACAGTTTTTTTAAGCAGTCCCCTTTACAGAGTTCAGCTTAATTTTTATGGAAGCAATATCTCACTTTCATTTTGTACTCACTGTTTTACATGATATTTAATTAAATATTCACTATAACTACCATAAACAGCTTCGGGAACAAACAGTTTACTCTTAGTGTATGATGCACTGGTGCCTTATAGAGGAGCATTCATTGGCTATGAATCATTCAATATGTTTTGCAAAGGAAATGAGGATCATCAGTTGATTTGGCTGGTCAGTTGAGTGGAAGTCGGTTAAAAGAGCGTTTATTGTAAAAGATATATGGTCGGCCTGATATTAGGTCAGTTAATATTCACCTAAAACAAGGTGGGATATATTTAATTTTTATTCTGTAAGTGAATATATAAGTATGGATTTTCTTCCTTATTTCATATTTAATTTTTTATTCAGGACTTCTGGTTAATTAATATCTGGTGTTAGTACTTAATACACATAGATATGATCAATATAATCACTTCTATCTCAAGAGTGAGTACTGTTTCTTGCCTGTGGTTTTTTAATTCCATATAACCGTCTAAATGATATTCATCGTGGGCCTTTTTTATATACCATCAGTGCTTCAGAGTCTTGAATTAAGTCTGGTCTTTGAGTATCACATGTCTTGAAATATACTTCATATTAGATTTGTGAATAAATTGTGGAAAAACTTAAGAGTGAAATGCAGGTATTAATTAATGGTATTTCCTCCTAATGAGACATACTGGTAGACATTAGAGCATTAGTAGGCCCTTAACGTGTGAGATTAGTCAGACCCATCACAATATGTGTACTCCTATTCTTACCACTTGATATGTGCACATGCTGAGTTAGTTGTTTATTCTCAATTGTTTATGGTAGTTGCATTTGCACTTACCATCTTTTACTTTCATTTAGAAAACTAATCCTGAGTTTTTGTCTATTTTTGCTTAGCTATCAATACTTGCTCTCATTAATCTGGTTTATATCTGTTTGTTTTGTCGTCTTTTCAGATTGTGTATTCCTTGAGGACAAGGAATCTAGTCTTCCTCTGGTGTAGTGTCTGTGACAAAGAACAAAGTTTTAGGAACATATTGTCTGAATTAAATGTATTGAATTAGTCAATGGATGTTAGGCCTGTCTCTGTGCAGGACAGAATACCAGACTTTATCAGAACTGGTCCCAAGAATATTTTTATTTGCTTTCTTTCCTGGGAAGGAAAGAAATGGTGTATAGGCAGCTAAGTGCAAGTACCTTGGTCTGTGCTTTTTCTTTCTGACCGCTCTCTTAGATTATCTTTCAAGAAAGCTGAGTAGCTTAGCACAGTGAATACTAAAGGGAATGCATGGCTCCCCTCTCACGGGACTTAAGTAGTGTTTAACACCACGGTGAAATCCTCAGCTGTGGCTTTCTCTAGTGTAGAATTTGTCTCAGAAAGATTACAAGAACAAGGAAGGCTTTGTGTGCTGTGTTTTGGGTTTGTTATTTTTATTTATTTATTTATTTTTCTTTTCCTTTCTTCTCCGCCTCCTGCTCCAGGCCTTCCATAAAACTGTAGAGTATTTTCTTTGGGCCTCTGGAGTGTGCATGTTATTTATGTGTGAGCCTGAAAGAAAAATAAAAGGCAAAAGCAAGGCAGTGCTTAACAGTGGGAGTCATCACCCACAGGTAAAATGAAGAAAAATTACATGAATGAGTTCTCTTCTCTTCAGCCACTTTTACCACTCGGGGAACCAAACAAGTTGTCAGAGACAAAGCATGGGTCTTGGCATGTGATAACCCAGTGGCCTGGCCATTTGAGTACTTAATCAGTGGAGGACTCAGTTTTGCCATGTTCCTGACAGAGATGAAAGCCTTCTGAGAAAATTAGAAGGGGTATAATTTGGGGACTATACTCAGATTCTTTCTTGGTATAATGTTTGAGGGCTTCATTTACAGTGACTGTCATTCAGCAAGAAACAAGGGAAGACTACTGTTTAGTGGCAAGGAAAGCGTCTTCGAATTTTCGAGCTGAAAAGCAATGCAGTCCAACCTCTGCAGTCTGTAGCTGAGGGCAGTAAGCCTGGAATCTATCTCACTTAGTGTTTGGTGGCCACAAGTGTAGACTGTAGCTAGGAAGTACATTTATTCTACTGGAAACCAATGGTGTAACAGGACTTGAACCTTTTCTTTCATTCATTAGTAATTTTCCTTTCCTTTTGTTAGGAAAAAGCCATTATAATCCTAGCATTGGCACAAGTTTTAGTTTTTGCCTGTGCCTTTCCAGTGTTTGCCCTTATTTACATTTTATAGTTATTTCTACATGCTTTTATATTTTTCCTTTTTGCATTTACCCATACCTCATTCTTTCTAATGTTTCTGTGTAGCACTTGTCACAGTTCCTTGGGTTTTCATTATAATTTGCTAATTTATTCCCTTGTTGTTGAGTACTTACATGGAGTTTAGATTTCTTGCCATGAAGGAGAAAGCCATAGAAAACAATGTGGTGGATATAGCTTTACGTTCTCTTGAGTTATTTTTCTCTCATCATTTAAGTTCCTGAAAGTGACTTCATTGTAGCAATGGAAAGCATGCTGTAGCCTTCCAGAATCTGAAGGAACGTGCCCCACACTGTATGCGTGCAAAGATTGTGTGGATGTGAATGTGCATGACATAGAAAAAATCTCCTGCACTTTGTAGGTCAAACCGCTGATGAGTCTTAATGTAGGATTTTGTGTTTCATGTCAAATGGCTACCTCTATTGGGGAAGATAAAAACATTTACATTAGTATAGCTGGTTAGCTTTATTAATGTTGGGCAAAATCAATATGTTAGGAAAATAAATCTATAGTTTTCTGGGGAAGTTATAAAATTAAACATGTAAGTGACCTATTTATACACTTTTATAAAGGAATTATTGAAGAAATATCATCAGAAGTTATTGTCTATATGAAATGTATATTCAAAGCTAATATTTCTTCCTCCAAGGCTCTAGGAATATAACAGAGAACAGACGTATTTAACTATAAAATACTATGATGCATCAAACGGTGCAGTTTTTATTTTATGGAGTTTATGCGTTGACTCTGATTTGAACTATCACTCTTTTTATCATGTGGGAACTTTTGGAAACAATTATATGGTCAAAAATGTAAGGATTTTGACCTTATATTGATTCAACTTGTGTTATTTTACCATATTTTTCTTTTCAAAGAGGTGTGTGTTGAAAAGGGAAGCTTTATGTTTGCTAATCCGAGTTTTAAAGTGTTTATGGAAATTTTGATAGATTCTTTAATAAATGTTTCTCTCCAGCAAAAGATTTCCTGGCAGTGGAGTTATTAGGATCAATGAACATGTGTGGGGTTTTTTTTGCCTTTTCTATTATATTATTTTCAAAAAAAGTTTGTTTCACTTTATCTTTTTATACAAATGAGGATAGGCACTTTTCCTGCCCTGACTCTAGTGTGTGGTGCCTCACAGGTGGTCTGTGGAAATCTTTTCCGCTTCCTGGGGCAATTTTTCTGAAACTGCCCTAAGTGGTAGCTGACTCCATTCCATCCTTCCTCAGACCAAACAACACTTTCTCAAAATCCAGCCACCCCACTGCTCTAACACTTTCTAGTTGTCTGTAGGCCTTGGCAGATAAGTAATCTGGGAGCTGTGGTTGGGAGGGGCTGGGCAAACTCTGTCACGTATCATTGTTGTAAGATCATTACTACACCAAAATCTGGAGGTGATTATAGATAATGGCTAGCTAGTGACATAAAATTTTGGAAAAGGTTCTGCTGGCCTTTTTCTAAAGAGAAAAAACTAATGACATACTAAAAGTAAAGCTCTTCCTCATTCAGCCATGTGTCAGAAGCCATTGAGAAGGTCCCCAAGTGCATTTTTTTCAGCTTTATTGAGGTATCATTGACAAGTAAAATTGTATATACTTAAAGTGTGATAATTTGATATAGGTATGCATTGTGAAATCGTTACCATAATCAAGTTAACACATATATCACTTCACATAATTACCGTGTGTGTGTGTGTGTGTGTGTGTGTGTGTGTGTATGAGAGATGGGAAAGCTTAATATTTACTCTCTTAGTAAATTTCATGTATACAAGAGTGTTACGAACTGTAGTCACCACACTGTATATTAGATCCTCAAAACTTACTCATCTTATAATTGAAAGTTTGTATCCTTTGATCAGCATCTCCCCATTTTCCCTATCCCCCAGCGCTTGGCAACCACCATTGTACTTTCTTTTTCTACAAGTTCTACTTTTTAAAAATTTCATATGTAAGTGACAGCATGCAATATTTGTCTTTCTCTGTTTGGCTAATTTCACGTAACATAATGCCCTCCACATTCATCCATTTTGTTGCAAATGATAGGATTTCCTCCTTTTTTAGGGTTGAATAGTATTTGTGTGTGTGTGTGTGTGTATCTATCTATCTATGATCTTCTTTATCGATTCATCCATAGGCCAACATTTAGGTTGTTTCCATTTCTTGGCTATTGTGAATAATGCTACAGTGAACATGGAAATGCATATATCTTTGTAATATAGTTCAAGGTAGTTCAAGATAATGTTTTCCTTTCCTTCAAATATATCCCAGAAGTGGTTTTGCAGGCCCATGTGGTATTTCTATTTGTCATTTTTTGAAGAACCTCTATACTGTTTTCCATAATAGCCGTACTAATTTATATTCCTACCGACAGTGTACAATGTTTTCTTTTTCTCCACATCCTTACCAACATTTGTTATCTCTAGTAGCCAACATTTGTTATCTATCTAGTAGACATTCTAACAGATGTCAGGTGATATCTCATTATGGTTTTGATTTGCATTTTCCTGATGATTAGTGATATTGATTACCTTTAATATACTTGTTGGCCATTTGTTATCTTCTTTGGGAAAATGTCTACTCAGGTCCTTTTAAATTAGATGGTGTGTATTTTTGTTTTTGTAAGTTGTATGAGTTCCTTATATATTTTAGATATTAACTCTTTTTCAGATATATGATTTGGAAATATTTTCTCCTGTTCTGTAGGTTGCCTTTTCATTTTGTTGATTGTTTCCTTTGCTATGCAGAAGCTGTTTAGTTTGATATAGTCTGCTTGTTTATTTTTGCTTTTGTTGTCTGTGCTTTGGTATCATCCGGGAAATCATTGGCAAGACCAGTGTTAAGGAGCTTTTCCCCTGTGTTTTCTTCTGGAGTGTTAGGGTTTCAGGTCTTAGGTTTAAGTCTTTGTTTCATTTTGAATTAATTTTCGTGAGTCGTGTAAGATAGGGTCCAGTTTCATTCTTTTTTTTTCTTTTTTTTAAATTGAAGTGTAGCTGATTTTTTTTAAATTAATTAATTAATTTATTTATTTTTGGCTGTGTTGGGTCTTCGCTTCTGTGCAAGGGCTCTCCCTAGTTGTGGCAAGCGGGGTCCACTCTTCATCGCGGTGCGCGGGCCTCTTACTATCGCGGCCTCTCTTATTGCAGAGCACAGGCTCCAGACGCGCAGGCTCAGTAGTTGTGGCTCACGGGCCTAGTCGCTCCGCGGCATGTAGGATCCTCCCAGACCAGGGCCCGAACCCGTGTCCCCTGCATTGGCAGGCAGATTCCCAACCACTGCACCACCAGGGAAGCCCCAGTTTCATTCTTTTGCTTGAGGATATCCAGGTTTCCCAGCACTGTTTATTGAAGAGATATCCTCTCACCATTGTGTGTTCTTTTGCCCTTGTCAAAGATTAGTTGACCATATATTTGTGGGCTTATTTCTGGGCTCTTTATTTTGTTGCATTTGTCTATGTGTTTGTTTTTATACCAGTACATGCTGTTGTTATTACTGTAGTTTTCTGATATAGTTTGAAATCAGGAAGTGTGATACCTCCATCATTGTTCGTCTTACTCAAGATTGCCCTGGCAATTTGGGGCTTTTTGTGGCTCTGTATGAATTTAGGATTGTTTTTCCTATGTCTGTGAAAAATGCCATTGGACTTTTAATAGGGATTGCATTGAATCTGTAGATCACTTTGAATAGTATGGACACTTTCAAAATATGAATTCTTTCAATCCAAGAACATGAGATATCTTTCCATTTATTTGTGTTGTCTTCAGTTTCTTTCATCAATGTCTTACAGTTTTCTGTGTATATATCTTTTAGTTCCTTGCTTAAATTTATTATTAAGTATTCTATTGTTTTGTACTATTATAAATGGAATTACTTTCTTAATTGTTCTTTCCAATAGTTTGTTGTTAGTGTATAGAAATGCAAATAACTTTTGTATCTTGATTTTGTATCCTGCAGCTTTGCTGAATTTTTTCATTAGTTAAAATAGTTTTTTTTTTTTTTTAATGTAGTCTTTAGGGTTTTCTGTACTCAAGATTATGTCATCTTCAGACAATTTTACTTCTTCCTTTTTGATTCGATGGCTTTCACTTCTTTTTCTTGCCCAGTTGCTCTAGCTAGGACTTCCGCAACTATGTTGAATAGAAGTAGTGAGATTGGATTATCTTGTCTTGTTCCTGATCTCAGGAAAGGCTTTTAGCTTTTTACTGTTGAGTATAATGTTAGCTGTGGGCTTCTCATGTATTACCTTTTTTGTGTTGAATTATATTCCTTCCATACCTAATTTGTTGAGTTCTTATTATTATAGGATGTTGAATTTTGTCAAATACTTTTACTACACTTACTGAGATGATCATATGATTTTTATCCTTTATTTTATTGATGGCATGTATCACATTTAAAAAAATTTTTAATGCTATATTTTTCATTTATTTATTTATCTGTTTACTTATTTATTTATTTATGGCTGCGTTGGGTCTTCGTTGCTGCACACGGGCTTTCTCTAGTTGCAGCGAGCAGGGGCTATTCTCTGTTGCGGTGTGCGGGTTTCTCATTGTGGTGGCTTCTCTTGTTGCGGAATTCGGGCTCTAGGCATGCGGGCTTCAGTAGTTGTGGCTCATGGGCTCTAGAGCACAGGCTCAGTAGTTGTGGCACATGGGCTTAGTTGCTCCGTGGCATGTGGGATCTTCCTGGACCGGGGATCAAACCCGTATCCCCTGCATTGGCAGGTGGATTCTTAACCACTGCACCACCAGGGAATTCCCTGTATCACATTTATTGATTTGCATATATTGAAAATCCTTGCATCCCTGGAATAAATACCATGTGATCATGGTATACGATCTTTTCAATGTGCTGTCGAATTGGGTTTGCTAGTATTATGTTGAAGATTTTTGCATCTATGTTCTTTAGGGATATTGGCCTGTAATTTTTTTTTTTTTCTTATAGAGTTCTTGCTGCCTTTAGAATCAGGTGATGTGAACCACAAAAATGAGTTTGGAAGTCTCTCCTCCTCTTCTGTGTTTGGAGGAGTTTGAGAAGGATTGACATTAATTCTTCTTTACATGTTTTGTGAAATTCATCAGTAAAGCCATTTTTTTCCTGGGCTTTTCTTTGTTTTTGATATTTTCTACTACTGATTCAATTTCCTTAGTAGTGACAAGTCTATTCAGATTTCTGTTTCTTCATGATTCAGTTTCGGTAGGTTCTATGTTTCTAGTAATTTATCCATTTTTTCAAGATTTTCAAATTTGTTGGCATATTATTGTTTATAGTAGTCTTTTATGACCCTGTGTATTTCTGTGGTGTGAGTTCTATTGTCTCCTCTTTCGTTTTTTTTTTCCTTTTAATTAATTAATTTATTCATCCATTCATTTTTGGCTGCATTGGGTCTTGCTGCTGCACGCGGGCTTTCTCTAGTTGCAGCAAGCGGAGGCCACTCCTCATTGCAGTGCGCGGGCCTCTCATTGTGGTGGCCTCTCATTGCAGAGCATGGGCTCTAGGTGTGCAGGCTTCAGTAGTTGTGGCTCGCAGGCTCCAGAATGCAGGCTCAGCAGTTGTGGCACACGGGCTTAGTTGCTCCACAGCATGTGGGACCATGGGCTCGACTCCCAGACCAGGGCTCGAACCATGTCCCCTGCATTGGCAGGTGGATTCCTAACCACTGCGCCACCAGGGAAGTCCCTTTTTCGTTTCTTACTTTATTTATTTGAGTCTTCTCTCTTTCTCAGTTATTCTAGCTAAAGGTTTTTCAATTTTGTTTATATTTTTCTAAACCCAGGTCTTATTTTTATTGATCTAGTGTTTTTCTAGTCTCTACTTAATTTATTTCAGCTCTGATGTTTGTATTTTCCTTTTTACTGCTAACTTTGGGCTTAGTTTCTTCTAGTTCCTTGAGGTGTAATGTTAGGTTCTTGTTTATTTGAGATATTTCTTTACTTCCTAATATAGGCATTTTGTCACTATAAACTTCCCTCTTAGAACCGCTATTGCTGCATTCCATAAGTTATGATATGTTGTGTTTTCATTTACATTTGTCTCAAGATATTTTTAAGTTTCTTCTTTGATCTGTTGATTGTTCAGGAGTGTGTTGCTTATTTCCACATGTTTGTGAATTTTCCAGCTTTCTTGTGTTAATTATTTCTGTTTTCTATTGTGGTCAGAAAAGATACTTGATATGATTTTAATCTTCATAAACTTTTTAAGACTGGTGTTGTTTCCTGTCATATTCTGGAGAAAGTTCCATGTGTGCATGAGAAGAATGTGTATTCTGTGCTGCTGGATGGAATGTTTTATATATGTCTGGAAGTCTCATTTGGTCTAAAGTCCAATATTTCCTTACTTATTTTCTGTCAGGATGATTTTCCTGTTATTGAAAGTAGGGCATTTAACTCTCCCACTATTATTATGTTGCTATGTATTATTGCTTTCAGATCTGTTAAAATTTGTTTAATATATTTAGTTATTCCCATGTTGGGTGTGTATATATTTACAATATATACACAAATCTTCCTGATGAATTGAACCCTATATCATTATGTAATGACCTTCTTAATTACTTGTCCCAGTTTTTGACTTAAGGTTTATTTTGTCTGATGTAAGTATAGCTGTGCAAGCTTTCTTTTTGTTTCCATTTGCATGGCATATCTTTTTCCATACCTTCACCTTCAGCTTATGTGTGTCCTTAAAGCTGAAGTGAGTTGCCTGTTGGCAACATGTAGTTGTGCTTTGTTTTTTATTTATTCATCCACTTATATGTTTTATGACTGGGAAATTTCAACAATTTACATTTAAAATAATTATAAGGTAAAGATTTGCTATTGCCATCTTTTTAATTGTTTTCTGAGAGCTTTGTAGTTCCTTTGTTTCTTCTTTTCTTGCTGTTTTCTTTTGTGATTTCATGGTTTTCTCTACTGGTATGCTTTGATTCCTTTCTCTTTATCTTTCGTGTATCTACTTTAGGTTTTTGCTTTGTGGTTACCATGAGGCTTATGTAAAACATACAGTGTATTTAAAGCTGGTGACAACTTAACTTGATTGCATATAAAATTTCTACCCATTTATTTTTCCCCTGGTTGCCCATATCTCTTGAAAGATTTGGGAAGTTTTCAGCCGTAATTTCTTTAAATAAGCTTTCTGCCCCTCTTGTCTGTCTGTTCCTTTTGGGACTCCCATAATGAGAATATTGTTCCATTTTGTGGTATCCCATGATTCACTTAGGTATACTTTACTTTTTTTCATTCTTTTTTCTCCTCTGGGCAGTTTGAAATGACTTGTCTTTGAGTTCATAGATTTTTCTGTTGATCAGGTCTGCTCCTGATGCTCTGCATTGCAGTTTTCATTTCCTTCATTGAATTCTTCAGCTTCAGAATTTCATTTTGGTTCTTTTTTTATGATTTCTATCTTTCTGTTGAACTTCTCATTTTGTTTCTGTATCTTTTTTTTTCTGATTTCATTGAGTTGTCTATCTGTGTTCTCTTATAAGTCATTGAGCTTACTTAAAATAATTATTTTTAAATTCTTTCTCTGCAATTCATAGATCTCCATTTTGGGGGCGTCAGTTACTGGGATATTATTGTGTTCCTTTGGTAGTTATGTTTCCTTGATTTTTGTATGTGTGTTTTGTGTTTTTTGTTTGAAATAAGCAAAAATATGTGTTGATGTTTGTACATTTGATGGAACAATCACCTCTCCCAGTCCTTGTGGATTGGTTTTGGTAGGGAAGCATCTTCACCTGTGGGAGGGTGTTAGGGCACTGGCTGGTGGGGTGTGGTGGTTCTGGCTCTGGAGAAAGCCCAGTAGTGTAATTTCTTTGAAGCTTTATCAGCTGATGTAAGCACTGGGGAAGACAGCAGTGGTCCTCATTGGCAAAGGCTGCGGGTACCTGCAGCATCAGTGAGTACTTTTGGGGTCTTCAGTGGCAGAGTCTCCTGAGTAGCTCCTCTGTTTTCTTCCATGGGGTTGTTGTGGCTGACTGGACCCTTTAAGGACTACTTTTGTTCATGAATTAGCTGCGTAATTTTGCAGGGAGGAGGTTTTGGGGGGACAAAGGCTACTATCTCTTACTCCACTGTCTTGCTGATGTGTCTCCCCCAAACACATTTGGAGCATGTGCAGAGTGTGCTGTGTTTTCCTATAGTTCAGTCTTGTCTCTGTCCTTGAACAGAGGCAAGGAACCAGATCCAGCAGCTGTTTGGCTTCATTACTTTACTAACACTGCCTTCACAGTGCTAGGGTTGTGTATTTCTGCCTCTTACTAGTCCTGGAAGTATAATTAAAGGCATAGACAATTGGGTAGAGATACAGGATTTTCATTGTGGTGATGGTTTTATCATTTTGCATGTATCAACCAATATGATGAACCTTTTATAGTTTGGCATTCTTCTGCTCAGCATCCTCTAGGACTTCTCATTTCACTCAGAATAAAATCTCAGCACTTGGTCATGGCCTCTGAGGTCCTAAATGACCCCTGCTCACTTTCATTCCCTCTGTCCCTCTAGGCCTCCACGAGTCCCTCCTTCTGTAGTTCCTTGGACTGTTTACACTGCCTAGGTTTCTCTGCCACATATTGTCACATGGTGGGTTTTATCTTGCCCCTTAGATCTCAAGTCAGACTTTACCTCTTCAGTGCCATCTTCTCTGATCCATGTTTGCCCCCTTTACTTATTTCTTATTATGTCATTTTTCCTTTTAATTCCTTAATAGCACTTAGAACCATCTGAAATTATCCTATTTGTAAATGTATTTACTTTATTTAGGGTTTTTTTGTTTGCCATTTCTTATTGAAAGTTAAGTTCAGTGATAGCAGGACCTTTAGGATGTTATTTGCTGTTATATCCTCAGCACTTGGTACATTGCCTGGCACACAGTGAGTGCACTAAATCAATATTTGTTGGATGAATGTATGAATGGACCAAACAAGCCCCTGTAGTATGGCAGGTGTTATGTTAGCAACTAAAAAAAATAAATTAGATTTACTTCCTGCAAACAATGTTTTCCATAACCTGGAATTGTTAGTTGGAATTTTTTACAGAAATCCAGAGTTAGGCTTGCTTGGAAAAATAATCTTCCTGATCATAATGCCTTTTTCCTTCCCACCACTGTGGCTGTTCTTGGCTGTAAAGCCAGTTTTCAGGTCAGAACTTTATTGATTTTAGCCAAAGGCCAGTGCAAACTTTCCAGTATTTCTAAGGGTCTCTAGACCTTCCACCTTGACTAGGACTGTACTTCTTTCTTGAAGAGCTAAATTTTTTGACAGTTTAAGGGCACAATAGAAATTGTACACATTAACGTTATTATTCTGTGTATGTTCTGAAAAATTATCCACATTTGCTGTGAAGACTTAGTTATTAGCAGATTAAATAATATTCCTTTCAATTTTTAGTGTAATATTTCTGGTACACTGCCACGTCTGAGATTCTGATTTAAAAGTGGGAAACAAATTAATAGCAATTATTTGGTTAAGTTTTGGGTTACCTCTGACTCAAATACTGGTAACCCTTTCCCATTCTTTAAAAATAATTCTTTTAGATTTAATGAGTTATGTCTTGGAGTTGCAGAAGCAGTAGGTTTGACATTTAGGACTAGGTCCATAATATCTGGAGATAAGCTTTGCAAAACCTGCATTTAGACTGTGTGCCTATGGTTACAAAGACAATATTGAGATGAAAAGATTGAGGATTTTAAGTCTATAAAATTTTAAAGCCATTCCTCATCCCATGATTATTTCTCTCAGATGGATTAAACATTTTACAGCTATTTATAAAAGAGTAATTTGACACTGTAATTCAGTTCCCATGACAATCATAGAACATTGGATCCCTAACTGTGTTAAACTAGATTAAATGAATAGGTGATAGGAGGGCTGTTCTAGATTAAAGGAGGCTAAAGAGACATGACAATCAAAAAAGCAGAGTGTGAGTTGAGCTTTGATCGAATCCTTGGTTGAGGGAAATGCTCTAAAGGTCATTCGGGGACATCTAGGGAAATTTGAAAGTTGGACTGTATTAGATGATAGTATTGAATAAATATTAAACTCTTGAGTATGGTAATGATATTGTAGTTATGAAGGAGAATATCCTTGTTCTTAGATTCATGCTCAGATAATGGGACGAAGTATCAAAGTTTGCAGCTGTTTTCAGATGGTTCAACAAAATTGTGTATGTGTAGAAGGCATAGAGTGGGGAGAGAAGGAAAGGGGAGATGGGACAGGAGGGAAGGAGGCAGAAGGTGGGCACATCTGACAAAATGTTAATTAGTGAATTTTGTAACAAAATATTACAATTAGTGAATCTGAGCAAAGAGTATATGGGCGTTTGTTGTACTCTTTTTTTCAATTCCTCTTTGGATTTAAATATTTTCACAATAAAGATTGCGGGAAAATATAGTAAAGAGAAGCTAAGTTTGGAAAAGCAGTGATTAAAGCGATTTCTCATCACTTCCAAACTCTGTGAAAGACTACTTGCTATCTAGTTTCCATCTTTGTTTAAATACTGATCTTGATGATGAAATAGTTTTTAGTTGGTACATTTAGATTCTGTTAATGGAATCTGCTCATAAAACGTTTCTATGTAGACAAATAATATTGTTTAGTATATCAGAAATCAAGATTAGGAAGGTGCAGTAGAAGGAAACTGCCTGTAATCCCAAGCATCTACTGGGTTACTTGCCAGTAGGAGTATTTTGTTTTAAACTTATTGTGTGAATGCCCAGGGAGAGGAGAAGTGTGTTTACCAGTTTTGTTTACTATTACCCTCAGTGTGGAATTTTGAGTATTTGATTGGCTTTAAAATATCTAGTTCATTTTCATATGTGCCAGGTGATACCTTATTTCAAACTTGGAAGGTAAAAATAGTCATTGTTCTTCAAGCCAGAAAGACTTCTGGGGGGTTGGGGCAAGGAGGAAGGAGAGAGGGAATGTGAAACGAATGATTATCTGAGTGTAACTTTGATAATGCATCTACTGGCTTTACTAAACCTGCCTTTACATTGTTGCTGGCTTCAGGGATGTGGTAACTGCCTCTTGAAAGGTTGGTGACTCTAGTGACATAAAGGATGATATTTGCCTCATTATAGAGTCTTTTTTCCTGCAGAGAATTAACAGTCTGACTTGTCTAACAGTCTTCTCTTTGTGGTCCATATTCTTCCATGAGCCCATTAGAAAATCTAAAAAGATGAGTTTAGAATTCTTCTAGCCCAACCTTCTTTCTCTTCAGAGGAGACTGTTTTTCAGGGCAAGGTGCTACTTGGGCAAGATGGCAGAGCTGGCTGGTGCTAGCGCTGGAATTCGGTGCTAGTTTTCCTAGCCTCTATTGTGCATCATGTCATCATTTAAACAAGATGACAAGCTTCTCAGATCCATTGTACGAAGATCCTGAAAGAATGGATAACATTTAATGCCACCTGTCATATATATCATATGTTGAGTTGTTTATTGTACATGCTCCCCTATAAACTGTAAACTCCTCTGGGGCAGGATTTTTGTCTGTTTTGTGTACTGCTGTTTTCCTGGTACCTAGAACACTGGCTGGAAGGTGATAGGCACCCAGTAAATATTTACTGAATGAATGATTGAACCAGAACCAAATGACTAAGAATAGATTCACAGCTGCCCATGTAGCAGGATTTCAGGGAAATAATGGATTGGCTAGAGTACCACACCCCCATGTAACTAGCTCGTGGTCTAAGGTGAACAATTAGACGCTGGTTTCCTGTTTAATTTCCAGTACTCCTGGGAGTAATACATTAAGCTCGCTCATCTTAGAGATTTGCTAACTTAATGTGAATGATTTTAACAACCTCTTCCCTAAGAGCACTTTTTAATGAAAGATGGGGTAGAACATGAATAAATAGAAGAGAGTAAAGTGCTGAAAAAAAGGGAAGATGAGATGTAAAGACAGGCTTTGAGTATATCATGATTTTGAACAGGACAACTTTACTGGTATTTGGGTTGAGAAATGCTTTGGAGTAAATTGCATGGTACTATGTCTGTCAAATTCATTCACGGTCCTGTGACCCCAGGAATTTGTAACATGCAGTCATCTGCAACTCAAGATGGCCTTGAATTTGGTGAATCTCTGCTAATTCAATTCTCAGCACTGTGTGTGGGCAGTCCTAGAACGTTTTAGTGGAATAAGCTGTTGCTCTCTGGAGAGTGTGTTGACCTCATGGTTGAAAATGCTGTCACTTTATGTGCAATGCATTGTATGTCAATTATTGTGCATCAGTGTTGCCTCAGTAAACCTGTTTGAAAAAATGCTGACACTGTAAGTGTTTTGAGGAAATGTTGAGGATCAGATTCACTTATTATGTGCCGAATTCTAGTTTAGGTAAAAAGTTGTTGAAATCATGGATCCAAAATGATGAATTAAGCTCCTCAGAACAGCTATTAGAGAAAAGACAGCTTCTAGCCTAGTGTCTGACACATAATAGTTATTTAATAAATATTTGGTGTGTGGGATGAGTGGGAAGTAGACAGAGGAAGGGTTTTTTGTGACTGGCTGGTCATTTAAGTTGTGCATGTAACCAGGCTCATGGTTCCATGAATTGTTTCTATTTTGAGGCTTTAGATGGTATCCTGACAGTTGTTGCTGCTGTCTAAACGTGTGCACCTGGACATCAGGTAGACGTGGGAAAAAAGAGTAAATCTGTTTTCCATACAGAAGAAAAGTAATTTAAAAATAAAAATAGAAGTACAAAGCTTCAATCTGAATTTGTGCATGCTACTTCACCTTCTTGTGTCTCGATTTCCTCGTCAGTAAAATCAGGCTAATAATGTTTACTTCATAGGGTTGGTTGGTGAGGATTAAAAGAGATAATCTCTGAAAAGGCATTTGGATAGGGTGGTGCCTGACACAGTGTGTCCATTGGAGTGTTAGCTCTTCATGCTGGTGGCCATATTTATACAGGTTTAAGGCTGAGAGACTAGAGCTAATCTTCAGTCAATAGAAGAAGTGCCAGGCAGTGGGAAGAGGACATATGGGATCTTGCGAAGAGAGGAGAAATTTTGTGTTTAATTAATGTGAAAGTCATTAATTGATGAAGACGATGGGGGCCTGGGAACTGGAGCAGAGAGCTGGAAATGCAGCATCTTGTGAGCACAGGTCTGTCTTGACCTTCCTAGCGGGATCAGTACAGGGACCTCTTCATTCCTTCATTTCCCTTTACTGCATAGTAGAGTTTAATTTTATTTGTGCTTTTAGTAAAATGATTTGAGGTCCAGGGAGACCTGCTGAGGTGATAGTGTAGGAAAGCAGTTCAGAAAGGTAAGATGGAAGACAGACCTGGGCCACAGCAGTGTGAATTAAACATTTTGTTTTTCCTGTGGGCCTTCTGAGCTGTGATACCCAGGATTGCCCCATCCACCCAGGTGTTCTGTCAGAATCATGACAGGAGCGGCTCACTAACAGGAAACCAAGCTGATGAAAACAGATGAGTTGGCTGGTTGTCAGTGTATTTCAAATGATCTTGCCTGTAGGTAGCCCTTGAGAGAGAACTAACTTAAAACATTTAAGGAGAGAGACCATTGTTAACACATTTGGAGAACAAGTATGAGTCGTTTATTACTGCATGACAGTAGAAGAAATGAAACTTTAAACTTACATTTGGGAGCTTATTAGATAAATTGAAATGTAATAAGGAAATTAAACACTATGTGATAATGATAATCTAAATCGTTAGGAAGTTAAAAGTTATCATAGAACTTTGGTTGATTATGATGTGTCATTGTAGGTGCATCCTTGGTATAAAAAAGAAAAAGGTACCATTCTGGCGAGTGATGTTGTACTCACCAGAGTGCATGGGGGAGGCTGTGCATGCGTGGGGGCAGGAAGTATATGGGGACTCTCTGTACCTTCCTCGCAGCTTTATTGTAAACCTAAATATGCTATAAAAATCTTCTAAAAAAATTATTGTAGAGCTGAGAAAGACCTTGGAACTCATCCAATCTCAACCCTTTACTTTAAAAACTTTGGAAACTGAGACTGAAATATAGGCAGTTATTTTCCCAAAATTACATTGTGAAATACAGAGTTTATCTTGATATCTGAGTACTTTCTACACTAAGATATCTTTTGTCTTTATTTTAAAATAACTAGGTGGGTATCTGAGGGTAGAACATACCTCCTCTGTAATATACCTATAATGTTTTTGCTTATATATACTGTATGCACATATACAAGGTCTCCCCTCAAAATGGGAAAGACAAAATTAGACAAAGATATCAGGTGTTGAAATCCTTTTATTCTAGAGCCCAGAAATCTCATATTTGTCCACTGGTCGTATCCTCTTCATGGCATTTTTGCTGATGCTCCTGTCTATTGTATCACTTAGTGGTTGTGCCCATGTGGGATGGGAAAGGAGCACAGGAATTCAAGGAACAAGTGATGATTGGTGGTTCCCTTCCCCACTAAGCTCATTCACAGATCTGCTGACGGGAACATATGAGACATCATCATGGTCATCACCATCATCACTTACTTTGTGCTTTAAAGTTTGCAACATATGTTCACAAGTTATGTAACTTTGTTATCACCGCTGTCATTTACAGCAGATATTATTATAATGGTTTTGCAATATACAAGTGTATCAAATCAACAAGTTATATACCTGAAACTTATACAGTGTCATATGTCAATTACATCTTAATACACCTGGGAAAAAATAAAACAGATACTATTAGCCTAGCATTAAGATGTGAGAAGCAGAATTCAGAAAAGCCACTGAAAGGGTGAGATTAAACTCAGATCTTCTGAGTCTAAAATCTGTGCTCTTTCTAATATAAGGATAAGTAGTATATCCTTGTTCTGGAAGCTTCACAGCCTGGCATGACTACATAAGAATAAAAAGAGCAGGTGATATATAATGATTGATTAGGTCACATATGATAGTACCTGATCTGTTGCATAGTAATGGTTGAGCCGGAGTGGAGGGGTAACCAGTCTGTGTACCTCTAAGTGTATTTGGAACAGTCATCCAGGAAGGCTTTTTGGTGATGATACTTGGAGGAAGTTTGGGATGGTTGTAAAGAAATGTGGTTTCACCAGAGCTGCAGAATCAGATAAAAAGGTAGTACTATCTTTAACATAAATTGCTGGCACATCTCTGAATCTTAGCCCCAGCTCAAAATTTTATGGGTTTAAGAATCACAGGGCTAAGGGGTAAACTGAGCTAAAAGCATCTGAATTTCAGGAACTCAGTGTTTTAAGAAATCTGTCTCCATCCCTCAGCAGGGCTTCCTCTGTGTTGGCTTCCGTGGTATAGAGGCAGAGACGACTAATGTTCTGCCAGCTCAGCAGTCCTGGGAGAGTGAGCCTCATTCTTGTCCTCTCCAACAAGAATCCTGCTGCCACCCTTCTGTGGTCTGACGTTGGTCATGTGGTCATTCTTAAATCAGTCACTTGTGGCTGGATCTATGTGACAACCACACCCTTTGGTGGGATGACTTTCATGACCCTCTCAGCCCTCCCCAAACTGCTGGGACCACAAGGTAAGTGGGGTTAAGCCTTCAAAGGGGACTTGAGCTGCGGTTATCAAAGAATGAAGAAAAGGTGCTGAGGCAGCAAAAACAATAATAGGATTTAAAAATATATTTTAAAAAATTCTGATTTTCTTTCTCTTTCTAAAGTTGGGAGAAGGAAGGCGATCTCTTTTAAGGCCTAATTCAGAATAAAGTAGTAGGAGATTCTCCCTGGTGGAGTGAAAGTCATATAATACTTGGGACAACAACCTTGAGAAAAGCCAGAGCTTTGAAGGAGACAAGAACAGGGCTTAGGCAGTGTGCAGACAGAAATCATAATGCTACCTGCTTCAGCCCCCAGGAAAACCTAGCTTGTGGTGGTCATAGCCATGACCCTCTGTCAAGCTTCAGGATTGCTTTGGACGAAGAATTAAGAGAGATTTATTAATTGGGCTTCCACTAATACGTCTTTGCTTAACATGTTCACAGTTCAAAATGGGGAAGTCAGGAATTTAAGGAATCTGGTGCTAGACTAGGATACTGACTGAATACCAAGCCCCTTACTTAATTCTGACTCTCAGTTAAGTATTAATACATATAATTGTTTCATTGATTTGTCTAAATAATATTACTGCAATTCTCAATAATTGTTACAATAATAATGCATAGACAATTTTCTCTTCACACTCATACTTTTTTATGCAGATAGTTCTTAAGCTATTTCCTTTACCCTAAAATATATGTTAGATCCTTGCCCCTGGAAATTGGGGCATTGGAACTGAAATCAGCAGAAAGTTTTAAGTCTAGTTAAGATATTTAGTCTCAGGGAATATTTAAGGTATCTACAAAAGTTGTTTTTTCAGTCATCTGAGTTTATTCAGTCAGTCTTCTAAGCGTACAAGTAAACCTTCAGCCTTAACAATCACAGCTTCATTATTATTACTTCTCAGATTTGTGCTTGCTCCTTAAGTCTGTCTAAATTGCTCAACAGTAATTTCTTGTCCACAACTTGTGTGGCCTCAGTTTTAAAACACCCTGAGGTTGTTACTGCCAATTCCTAACTGCTGTAGTATTTGTAGTAATTAAATGCTAGTGGTTGGAGGTTTAGGGAAGATTTGAGGATAACTGGTTCCAAAAATATCCCTTTGTGTGTTTGTATGTGTTCTCGTGTTTGTGTGAATATTTTTTGGAGTAGGAAGATGATATGTTTTGATTAGGCATTTGACTTTGTTCAGAGTGTTCTTTGGAAAACCTAGAGCTTTTCAGTGGGATTATGGTATGTAATAACTATGTTCTGATAAAATCAGAGGTTTAGCAATTCAGGTAACAGATTATCTCCCATTCATTGGCATGCTGATTTGTGGACAGATATTTCTCCCTGTTTTGTTTTCTTTTTTTCTCCCATTAATTTATTTATTTTTGGCTGCATTGGGTCTTCGTTGCCGCATGCGGGCTTTCTCTAGTTGCGGAGAGCGGGGGCTACTCTTTGTTGTGGTGCGCGGGCTTCTTGTTGCAGAGCACAGGCTCTAGGCACGCGGGCTTCAATAGTTGTGACACGTGGGCTCAGTAGTTGTGGCTCATGGGCTCTAGAGCGCAGGCTCAGTAGTTGTGGCGCACGGGCTTAGTTGCTCCGCGGCATGTGGGATCTTCCCGGACCAGGGATCGAACCCATGTCCCCTGCATTGGCAGGCGGATTCTTAACCACTGTGCCACCAGAGAAGCCCATTTTCTCCCTGTTTTGAACTAGCTCCCCAGGCACTCTCTCTTGCAGTCTCTTCCACCAGGCAGACAGATGAGAATTAAAAATAAATACCACATATGATTTAGCTTAGGGTTTTGTGCGTGTGCATGTGTGTGTGTGTTTTCTGCTTGTGGGAGCTGTTTAAACTCTGTGGAAATTCATTAGAAAAGATGCATTGTCCAGTAGTCCTGATAGCATCAACTGGCCCTTTTTCCCTCCTGGGGAAGGTAGCATCCGTTACTTTGTAGGGCCTGACTGCTAGAATTGTTCCCAGAGTTCAGGACTTCTGAACCACAATGGGCTCTACCAGGCTTTGTGGCCTTAATAAGCCCCCCGTTATTGGCACTTCAAATATTGGTATACCTATCAAGTCTGGCCGTGTGTCAGGAGAGGAGAGGCTTTCTTTAGAGCGACCACTGATGGATCACATGCTTTTTCTCAAAAGAGCAAACAAGCACTTTTTGTTTAGGCTCAGTAATACTTGGCAAAGAAATACAGCTGTAATTATATATCCTAGTTCTTGTTCTTTTCTCCCCTTCTATGTTTTACTCCCCCACCCTCAACTTTATGTAAAAGCAGCTAGCATTGGGTCTGAAATAAATGTCATGAATGAATAATAATTTCTTTCATTTACACAGTAATTAAACCTGTTGAATGCTGACTTAATGCTTTACTGCACTCTAATTTGACTGGAAGATTTGGCCTTTGTGAAGTCAAAGAAAAGGGAAAAAAATAGAAATTAAATACCTACTGAGACTATTAAGGAGGACATTTTTCAGAAGGGTTCTTCCTCCTCCTATTTCTCATCTTCTCGTGTTTGCCCTCTGCTTCCTGGGATACTTAATACTTAAGAGTTGTTCTACAGATCATTCTTCAGTTTTTATGCCCAGCAGTGCCCCAGCAGCAAGGCACCCCAGGATCAAGGCCATCGGCTGCCACTGCACATAGAAGGACGAGGGCCTGGTCTGCTGCCATCATCAGAATTGTTGCTGCTTGTCTTCTGGAGGATTAGAGTTCTTTCTGGTTGGTTTCTACATTCCTTTCCTTCTTAACCCATAGAATTCCAGTTGGTGAGTCCATCCATCGGTCTCTAAGATCATGCTTGACACCCAAAATATACCTGAAAGCTGGTGGATGCATCCCAACCAGGAGTATTTTGGGAATTTGTACTTCTCTACTGAAAATGTCTGCCTGTGTACAGTCTGAGTCACTCAACCTGTCTTTCCCAGAGTGTCTTTTTCTCTAAGGTGGGTCCAGTAATGGGAGTTGGCAGCCCACTTTGCTATTCTTGGAGGAAAGTATCTTCCAATACCAGTTGGTGTTTTTATCTTCTTTCACCATGAGGACTGACTGGCCATTTTCATAAATAATTCATTCCCACAACTCCCTCCACGGGAGCTTGTAGGTTCCCTCGGTGATGGTCACTGACCCGGCAAGGGTACTGCTCTTTATCTGCTGAATAGAGATTGTTGGAGGTGCTGTGTCACAAAAGGCAGAGCAGGTAGGAACTCTGGGATCCCCTTCAGGAAGCTGCAGCGAGCACAGTGCACGAGGAGCACCAGCTTGGGGAGGTGTGCTACAGGGGGCCTCGTTCTCTGCTCCCTCGCTCTGTCAGAGGAGCTGGCGGTCAGGCCCAGGTGGTTAAGCCTCTCTGAGTCTGTGAGAGAAAAGCCTGATTGTGTTTTGTGCACATTGCATCCTGTGTAGATTGTGGATAGCGAGGGCTCCTTTGCAGGGCTGTCTGGGAGTGTTGACTTGAGTTTCAGGGTGTAGAAGGCCTGGCACATAGCCAGAGTCAATAAATATTAGTTCCTCACCCTCATCTGGAGACAAAGAGAACAGAAGTGTTTAAGTATTTTTTTATCAAGGAATCTCCCACAAATACTCCCCTCCTCGCTACCCAGTGCCAATATTTGCATGAATTAATTTTCTTTTCCTTCCCTTCTTCCTCCTGCCCACTCATCTCGCTTCCCTTTCTCTCTAAAGTTATACCAGACTTGTTCAGGATAGATTTTTTCTTTATAGAAAGTTCTAAAAGCTTTAAGACTTGTATTCCGGTATATATTTTTAATAAATACTTTTATGTTATATTTGTTAAAATACATTTGGAAGCATGGACGTCATAAAGATAAAGCCTGTTTACTCATTAACTATGTTAAATAGTTTATGATTGTGGGTTCCTTTCAAATACACCTAGATTAATACATGTGCTGTGTGTGTGTGTATGTATATATGTATATTTATATATATAATGCACACACACAAAAGTATTTTCTATTTTGCCATAGTTTGAGTGCTTACTTTTGCGCTAAGTACTGTGATAAATGCTTTTAATGCTTTGTTATGTTTATTAGGTCACTGTTTCTCATACTGTTTGATTTTAAGTGTTCTGTAGGGTACCTGTGAAAAACTACATATTCCCTGACCTACCCCAGACCTACTAAATCTGGGTATTAGAATCTAAATCTTTAGTGTTCCAATCTGGCTCTATGTTGAAATAACCTGGAACTGGAACATTTAAAAAAAACAAACAAACTCAATCCCAGCCCATTTAAATCAGCACATTTTCAAGATAGGCCTGGGCATCATTTCTTTAAGCTCCTCTGCTGGTTCTCAATGTGCAGATAGGGTTGAGATTTAACAGTCTATCTAGGTACTTCTTATTATCTGAAACCGCAACTAGAAAATGAACTGGTTTAGTTCATTTAATCCTTACAATAACCTCGTGAGGCACAGCTGGCATTTTCCCTATTTTCAGATGAGAAGTTAGAGATTTGGAGAGACGTGAGGTACTAGTACCGAGAATGAGAGTCAACTTGTTCTTTTAAGTCTTATAATCAAACAGTATTCATAGTATTACCATCTACTTGGAGATGCACATATATTTTTATTTGATGGTCACAATCTACATATGAAATGCTGGTTTTGACATGAAATTAAATTGACCAACTCAGTATGCCTCGGAACCAAGTATTTGTGTGCTAAGTTCATACGAATATAGATACCTGCAGATAGACATCATAAGTTCATTTTGTTACGCTCAGTGGCAAAGAGAATGAGCTTGACCCTTGGGGTTTATAACTAACCTATAGACTTGGGTGGACTTTAAGTGAACTGGAGGGCAGAAACAATTTAATATTCTGCCATTTCTAGAGGTGTTTCCGCGAAACACTTTGGTGTATATTTCATGAGCCCTGCCTTCTCAGCCATGAATTCTTTCTGAATGCACCCAATTCCACCTCCTTCCCACCTCTTGTTTTCAAGTGACTTTGTTGCAGGTGCTGTGAATGCAGAGGAGTGACTCGGTTATTCTTTCTCTGTAGAAACAATGGCAACATGGAGTAAATCTACCACAAACTATAAATATGAACCACACTCAACACTTTAAAAAACAATTCCTGTAACTCTAAGAGCTCCCTGGGGGGAACCTGTGTCTAGCCTTCTGAACGGACCACATGTGTGGGAATGTTGCCCTTCAGTTTGAGCAAGTTCCTTAAAGGTGCTTGGTCCTGTGCATGTGAGATGATTAATTTTACGCTTATAATGGCTTAAAGAACCATGCTTGTGCATCCATGTGTGTATTCATTTGTTTTGCAAATATTTCTTGAACTTCTACCATGTGTCAGGTACTGTTGTAAATATTGGGGTGATAATATCCAAACCAAGTAGACAAAAATTTGCTGTCATGGAGCTTAAATTCTAATGAATAATATAAGAAAAAAAGTAAGTACATAAATCTTAAAGTGTTTTGGAAGGTGAAAATCAGAGGTAGAAAGCATGTAAGGAGGAAAGCCTCTTTATCATAGTCGGAGAATTGTGGAATTTTTAATAAGGCAGTCAGGGTGGACCTCACTGAGGGGACTTTTAAGCAGGTATTTGGTGGAGGTAAGAGAGTAAGCCACGCAGATATCAGAGGGAGATCACTTCAGACAGAAGACACCTCCACTGTCACATCTCTGGAGTATGAGGCTTATCTCTGTAGGATGTGTCTGCTACCCACCCGTAGGAATTTTCTATGTAACATCACCGACAGCCCCACGCATTGGGATAAAGGTTGTACCAAGTTATAATCTTTGATGGCTATGATTACATCATTAGCACTTGAAGGAAAGGAAGGGGACTGTGAAATTTCCCTAAACATAGCTAATTTCTGAACTCTGAACAGATAAAATTTCTGTGCCCCATAATTTTTCCATCATTATGTTTTTACCTTGATGAGTAGGTAGGCAGAAATGGGTGGTGTCTGAATCAGAAGTTATGGATTATAGGTCTAATTCTACCACAATTACCTGTTGGACTTAGGAAGAAAAAATACTTAATTTGGTCATGATTCTGTTTCTGCTGTCATAAAATGAAGGTAGTTTTTTTCTTCTACTTGTTCATCATCAGTGAAGACTAGATGAAAAAGGGTATAATGCATTAAATTCTAAAGGACTGTGTGAATATGACTGACTTTTTGCAAAATTTACCTCAAACAAGGACAGAATGTTGGCTAGAAAAGTGTGTTTAAATTAACCTTTCCCCGTCCTTCCCAAGTTTTTATTGAGAGCCTACCATGTGCAAAACCCAGTGGTGGCCACTTTAATTCCTTTCTTGGAGGAACTCCATGTTTCTCGTAGGTCTGAATTTGTACACTGTCACTCAAAAAGTTCATCAGTGACAAAAAAAATAGGAACCTAATAAAAAAAGTAGTGTAGGTTTTCACATGTTAAATGATTACCTTAAAAAAAAAAACACCAAACCTACATTAACATGGCACTGTGTACTGAAAGAGACCTGAGGTTTGCTTGTATAAGTGGGCAGTGGGAGGGTTGCCGCTTGTGAATTATTGTGAAGTGGTGGAAGAAGGTTGTCTGAAATGGGTGGAAAGCTGTGACACCAGATGTGGATGGGAATGGCCCATAATGCACACAAATGTTTGTGGTATGTGTGCGTGTGTGTGTGTGTGTTTTGTACATTCCTACACAACTCAGTTCAACTGGGTGCAGTTTTCTGAATTCACCTAGTATTTCTTTTTTTTCAGATTGAAAAATAGTTGATGTACAATACTGTATAAGTTACAGGTGTACAATATAGTGACTCACAATTTTTAAAAGTTATACTCCATTTATAGTTATTATAAAATATTGGCTATATTACCTGTGTTGTATGGTAGATCCTTGTAGTTTATTTTATGCATAATAGTTTATACCTCTTACTCCTCTACCCCTTTATTGCCCGTCCTATCTTCCCTGTCCCCACTGTAACCACTAGTTTGTTCTCTATCTGTGAGTCTGCTTTTTTGGTTTCTCAAAAAACTAAAAATAGAACTATCATATGACCCAGCAATTCCTCTCCTGGGTTTATATCTGAAAACAACAAAAACATTAATTTTGAAGAGTTATATGCACCCCAGTGTTCATAGCAGCATTATTTACAGTTGACAAGATTTGGAAGCAACCCAAGTGTTCATCAACAGATGAATGGATAAGAAGATGTGGTACATATATACAAGGAATATTACTCAGCCATAAAAAAGAATGAAATTTTGCCATTTGCAACAACATGGATGGTCTTGGAGGGTATTATGCTAAGTGAAATAAGTCAGACAGAAAGACAAATACTGTTTGATATCACCTAGTATTTCTTATATATGAAATTATACGCAAGCAAATGCAAAATTCATGTTATGCTCAAATCGTTCCTACTTATACCAATTGCATTAGAACAGATTCATATTTTCAGAATTAGCTTTGTATCAGAAGTATCTGCACAAAGAGACATAATCAGTCTGATATAATTATAGAATTACAAAGAGAATAGAATGAGTGGAGTATAATTTGCAAAGGGTAGAATGGCAGGAGTTAGAAGAGGTAGACAATGGTGGGATCAAAAATAGTTGTGTATCCTGTGTCACTCACTAGGCCCTCAGATTGTGCTGTAATCATATTGTCCTCTATTCTGATTTTTAAATATTCTTGTAAAGAGCTGTGAAGTTATTACAGATAAAATGTCAGTTGTGTCCAGTTGTACAAATTAAATTTAGTCACAAAATTCAAAGAACAGCAGTGGAACATAAAATCCTAGTGAACATTAGGAAATACCTTTGTGGGCTCTCATCTCAGAGATGAGATGTTTGCCTTTTTCAGCCAGAAGGATGGTATGGGAATTGTTTGGAATGTAGAAGCAGGAGAGAGAAATAATTCAGCACTGTGTTCTCCCTTCATCTTTTTATTCCAACAGAGAGACGTATCTTTCTATCTTTTGCTCAAATTATCGAACACAAACAGGAGCAAGTTAATAAAAGCAGATGACTAGGAGAGTCCCATCTGCCCCATCTCCAACCTTTCTCTCTTCAACCTCGTTTCTACCCAGATTAGCAGATGGCACCAGTTCTTGGCCAGTGTCTCTAGTTATCTGATTACAAGGGGTTGTTCTTTTGCCTGCCTCCTTTAAAGCAACAGCAGAAAAATTGGTCATGACTGACTGTATGCCCATTGGCCAGGGCACTGATTCCTGAGGACTAGACAGAAGCTTGGAATTCAGCCAAGCCTTCTGTATTGCATTAGGATGGCCTGACAGCAGAAAGTTAGGGTGGTCTGCCTGATAACAGAAAGCTGGGTTGATTTAAGCTTGAGCTTTTAGATACTGGAAGGCTTGTTCAGTGCTGGCTAGAAAGAAACTAGTAGTAACAAATCTCAAAAACCATTTAAAAAAAAAAAGCAGGGGCTCTTTTAAGTTTTGTTCTGAGAATAGTGATTACTCCTTTTTTTTAAACATCTTTATTGGAGTATAATTGCTTTACAATGGTGTGTTAGTTTCTGCTTTATAACAAAGTGAATCAGTTATACATATACATATGTCCCCATATCTCTTCCCTCTTGCATCTCCCTCCCTCCCACCCTCCGTATCCCACCCCTCTAGGTGGTCACAAAGCACCGAGCTGATCTCCCTGTGCTATGCAGCTGCTTCCCACTAGCTATCTATTTTACGTCTGGTAGTGTATATATGTCCATGCCATTCTCTCACTTTGTCACAGCTTACCCTTCCCTCTCCCCATATCCTCACATCCATTCTCTAGTAGGTCTGTGTCTTTATTCCCCTCTTGCCCCTAGTTTCTTCATGACCTTTTTTTTTTCTTCTTCTTAGATTCCATATATATGTGTTAGCATACGGTATTTGTTTTTCTCTTTCTGACTTACTTCACTCTGTATGACAGACTCTAGGTCCATCCACCTCATTACAAATAACTCAATTTCGTTTCTTTTTATGGCTGAGTAATATTCCATTGTATATGTGTGCCACATCTTCTTTATCCATTCATCTGTCGATGGACACTTAGGTTGCTTCCATGTCCTGGCTATTGTAAATAGTGCTGCAGTGAACACTGTGGTACACAACTCTTTTTGAATTATGTTTTTCGTAGGGTATATGCCCAGTAGTGGGATTGCTGGGTCGTATGGTAGTTCTAGTTTTAGTTTTTTAAGGAGCCTCCATACTGTTCTCCATAGTGGCTGTATCAATTTACATTCCCACCAGCAGTGCAGGAGGGTTCCCTTTTCTCCACACCCTTTCCAGCATTTATTGTTTGTAGATTTTTTGAAGATGGCCATTCTGACTGGTGTGAGGTGATACCTCATTGTAGTTTTGATTTGCATTTCTCTAATGAGTAGTGATGTTGAGCATTCTTTCATGTGTTTGTTGGCAATCTGTATATCTTCTTTGGAGAAATGTCTATTTAGGTCTTCTGCCCATTTTTGGATTGGATTGTTTGTTTTTTGATATTGAGCTGCATGAGCTGCTTGTAAATTTTGGAGTTTAATCCTTTGTCAGTTGCTTCATTTGCAAATATTTTCTCCCATTCTGAGGGTTGTCTTTTCATCTTGTTTATGGTTTCCTTTGCTGTGCAAAAGCTTTTAAGTTTCATTAGGTCCCATTTGTTTATTTTTGTTTTTATTTCCATTTCTCTAGGAGGTGGGTCAAAAAGGATCTTGCTGTGATTTATGTCATAGAGTGTTCTGCCTATGTTTTCCTCTAAGAGTTTTTATAGTGTCTGGCCTTACATTTAGGTCTTTAATCCATTTTGAGTTTATTTTTGTGTATGGTGTTAGGGAGTTTTCTAATTTCATACTTTTACATGTACCTGTCCAGTTTTCCCAACACCACTTATTGAAGAGGCTGTCTTTTCTCCGCTGTATATTCTTGCCTCCTTTATCAAAGATAAGGTGACCATATGTGCGTGGGTTTATCTCTGGGCTTTCTGTCCTGTTCCATTGATCTATATTTCTGTTTTTGTGCCAGTGTCTTGATTACTGTAGCTTTGTAGTATAGTCTGAAGTCAGGGAGCCTGATTCCTCCAGCTCCGTTTTTCTTTCTCAAGATTGCTTTGGCTATTCGGGGTCTTTTGTGTTTCCATACAAATTGTGAAATTTTTTGTTCTAGTTTTGTGAAAAATGCAATAGTGATTACTTCTAATGGTGAGTGGTGTAGTGCTGGGTGATGCACAATGCAGGATTCTTTAGTTCCAATTCTGCATTTGACCTCTCAGTAAAGGAAAACGAGCTTCTAACTAAACAGGGGAAAATCAGATTTGACAGATGAGTTAGAAGTTCAAGGTGGAAGAATAGGTTGTAAGGGAATACCTGTCCACCTGCAGAGAATGGACTCAGGGCTCCTGATGCCAGTGGATTATAGACTCACCATCATCTTTGAGGCCATGTGTTTTGACTTTAATAAAAACAGTGTAAGTAAATTCTATAACCTTTTGTTTGGGTCCTGGACAGTATTTCAGAACAAGTGATAGGATACCTAAGCACTGAGAAAAGAGTACAGTGCTTGCAGAAAGCCAGCATGTATTCCTCAGTTCCTTCCTTAGCAAGACTGTGGGACAGTAACTCAGGGGCATGTCATAGACACAATTCATTTGGACTTCAGCAAGATTTTTGGCCTTGTCTTCCATGATCCTTTTGTGAACAATTAGAAAAATATAGGTTCGGTGGCATTATGATTGTCAAGATTTATAATTAATTTCATTATTGTTTCACTGGTTAAGAACATTTGTTTCACTCTGGATAGGACCTGGACCTAGAGTCTGTCATACAGAGTGAAGTAAGTCAGAAAGAGAAAAACAAATACCATATCTTAACGCACATATATGGGATCTAAAAAAACAGTACTGATGAACCTAGTGGCAGAGCAGGAATAAAGACGCAGACGCTGAGAACGGACTTGAGGACACGAGCGGAAGGGGAAGCTGGGACAAAGTGAGAGAGTAGCACTGACATATATACACTACCAAAAGTAAAACGGATGGCTAATGGGAAGCTGCTGCATAGCACAGGGAGATCAGCTTGATGCTTTGTGACAACCTAGAGGGGTGGGATAGGGAGGGTGGGAGGGAGGCTCAAGAGGGAGGGGATATGGGGATATACGTATGCATATAGCTGATTCACTTTGTTGTACAGCAGAAACTAACACAACATTGTAAAGCAGTTATACTCCAATAAAGATATATATATATATATATATATATATATATATATATATATATATATATATATATATATACACACACACGTAAAATAAGAACTGACTAGGATCATTCCATAAATGTCTATCCTTGGCTCTATCTTATTTAAATTTTGTCTTTGAGATGAAGATATGGTTACAAATGTTTCAAAAATAGGAGGGATCATAAATATGATGGGTGGGAAAAACAGGACACAACTGGATTTTGACTATCTGGGTGGTGACCAAAATAAGGTTTAAAGGTAAGGGTTAGGTAAACTTATGTTCGAAAACCCAACTGTGAAAAAAGAAAATAGAGAGGGGTGACATGATTTTCCGCTGACTCATTCTGTGAGTCAGCCGTGTGTCTTTCGCCGGCAATGAAGCTAATGCTATTTTTGAGTACCTTAACAGAAATGTAGAATAAGATGGTTGATGTGTGACTGCTCTGTTTATGTTTGGGGAGGAGGAGATGGAAAAATTTAAGGTAAGATTTGCCCAGAGTCACAGATAGTATTAATGGTCATGTTCTGTACATTTCAGCTTATTTGTAAATCACTCTTGATCTTTAAATTCAAAAGATCCAAATAGCTGTGGAAACTCACTGGATTTAAAACCTACCTTGGGAAAGAGAAAATAAAACTGTACTCAAAGAGGGATCTTCAGATAGTGGTTTTAAAGACATTTAACTTGTCTAATGTCAATTACAAAAAAAAAAAAAAAAAAAAAACAACTAAGCAGTTGTAAGAAAAAGTCCATGCAGGATATGTGAAAAACTTGGCAGTTAAACGAAAGTTTGAGGAAACTGACAGAACAGTTTTCATGGAGTAAGGTATGAAGTTTGCATATTTTATCATATGATGAGTTTAAAAATTCAGTCCCAGATGTATTTTTTGCTCACCATGTGTGTGATATACCATAAGCCATCAGCGATTTGGAACTTATAAATGGCATGCTTCCTGTTCAGTAAAAGACAATAAACTAACTAAGGAGGAACTAGAAACAGTTTCAAGGTTTAAGAGATATAAAACTGATCAGGAAGGGCCTCTGACTACCTCATGCTTCGTTGGTAGAAATCGTGAGGACAAGCTAGGATGAGAATCATGAGTCTGTGGTTTTGGCAGACTTAGAAGCACAATCTTTTAAAATTGATTTTTGGAAACTGTTCTTCATTACCCACTTACAACATCTTATTCAGATTTGTGGCACAGGTTCCTTCTAGTTATAAAATTGATCTGGTACTTAGAGATCATCATTCTAATTCATTACTTTCATTTTAGAAAACTGGAACTTGACGCTTAGATACTTTATAAAGTGTTTGGATTTAATTTAGTTCACTAAGATTTTTATGCTTATAACAGCCTTCCCCTGGGTCTGTAATTCCCTGGAGGTAGGGATCATATTTGATCCTGTCATTTCTTCAGGGGCTGGCACACTGCCTGGCACATTGTAGGTACCTAATAAATATTTATGAATAAATATGGAGGTAAGTAGTCTAGGTATTAAGATCGAGACCCTCATTGTACACAGTAGAAATTTGAGTCTTTGATTGTTTATATAGCCTAGCTTTTCAGAGCAGAAAGGAGCCGTAGAAGGGAACACACACAACTCCTGTTTCACAAAGAGGAAGATGAGGGTTCCTGGAATTTAATAGGGGAGCTGATGTCTGAATCTGGCAATTGGCACATTGTCTCTCACTCAGGATTTACTGCTTATTCTCTTGGACTCAGGATGATTTGGAGAAGGTAATGCAGAAGGGAGAGTTGAATCAGCATCTTCAGTCTATGCCATTTTTTCCTACCCTAGCATGCCCACAGGATCTAGAGCACATCCCTCTTTAGTAATTCCATCTCTTATTCACAGGTAAGTCTAAATCCACATTTTTGCTTTTATCATTAGGTGAAGTATAGGCACTGTTTCAAGTGTAGGCACTACACTGTCCAGTGCAGACACCATTTAAACGTATAATTTTGTAGCCAATCTGTTTGCCATATATACTTTGGTGATGACACATTAATGTGACCCCTGATTAACTTCTGGTTGTTTGATTGCATCTTTTCATTGAGTTACTTCATGTGATGCTGTTTCATATTTATGTTTGGTGTCTTGTTCACTGAACTAACTAAAAAATTATAATCTCATGTGAAAATTAGGTTTTGTTATATGGCTCTTAATTAGAGCATAGTGTTGAAATGGGTATCAAACTGATTTTTTTTAATTGCAGAGAATTCCATTAAATGTGTAAGTTAGGATGCTTTCAACCATGAGTATCAGAAAACTGACTCAAACTTGCTTAACCAATAAGGAAGTTTATTGGGTCACATAACTGGAAGTCCAGATGTGGTGAGGACCTCAGGTTGGTTGATTCGGTGACTTAATGGAGTGTCTGTCCTCAGAGACCTCATTTCTTTCTGTCTCATCTGTTTGCATTCATAGTATCAGCATCATCCCTAAGCTATTTGTGCATGGTTACTGGTAGCAGTCAGGGCCTCATGCTTTGCTCACAGGTAATTGCAGAAATGTGGGAGTGTGGGCAGGGAGATTGAGAGAGATCGAAAGGAAGCTGACTTCTCCCCCAGACAGAATAAAAGTCCTCCCTTCTGTCTCTGGACCAGTTTAGGGCATTAGCATAAGAACTGTCACTTTGGGTTGGCATGTCTTGCTTAGGCCTGGGTTCCTCACCAGTTGCTGGCAAAAAGGATGAGAGGACTTTAAGGGGCTTAACCAGGCCTGGAGCTGGAGTCATTTCCTCAAGTGATATGACCCCCTGCACAGTGGGGGAGTGTGGAATAAATGTTGGGGAGTCAACTTTTTTTGGCTTTGAGTGGCTCTCAAACCAATGATCGCAGTTGGCTAAATCTCTTATCAACAACAGTACTGGTTTCCTCTGTTATGAGTGTTACCCCAGGCTGTCAATATGAGAAAGGTACAGCAAAATGCATGGGATATAGATTACTCTCTCTGACCATTGCTTATGTTTATTTCAACTTCAGTAAGTCAAGGAGAATTAATAAAAGCAGTAAGATGGAGTGATTGATCATAAGATACTCCCTTCAAGGGAACTTGGGAACTGCTGGACAAAGCAGAAAAGAAACAGTTGCCAAATAAGGCTCATTATCAGGTGTATAATTCAGGGATGCTCACATGTACTTCTCTCATCCTCAGTTTTATTGATGTTGGGCTGGGAAGCTGCGGGAAGGTTTTGGGTGAGGAAGTCATATGCTTTATTTACATTTTAAAATGATGACTGTGGCCACTGTGTTGAGCACAGGGACCAAGGTGGAAGCAGGGAGACTGGTTAGGCAGCTAACACAGTAAGCATCCAGGGGAGAAAGGTGGGAGCACAGAGCAGGGGGTAGAGGTAGAGGTGGTAGGAAGTGAAGGGATTCTGCGTTTGGCTGTTAGAACTGACAGGATTAGATATGGGATATGAGAAAAATAGACTGTTAACCTGAAAATGCACTATACTTCAATTAATTGGATTAATAAAGTAATTACTATATCATTTACTCTTTTGTTGTAGTAGAAACTGGAAGAGCCATTAGCAAATAAGATCTAACTTTTATTGAGTACATATCATGCACTAGATATTGTTCTAAATGCTTAAAATATCATTTCAGTGAACTCTCATATAATCCTTATGATGTTATCCCATTTTATAGATGAGGAAACTGAGGCACAAAGAAATGAAGTGCCTTTCCCAAGATTACACAGTTAAATAGAATTCTCTAGTAAGCACATTCAACTGTTGAACCTGTTGTAAAGATCTTGTAATTTATGAAACATTGATTGAGCATCTTCCATGGATGGCCTGGTCCATATTTCCAGAGTGCCTTGTTTATAACACTGAACACACTGTCATAATTATTACTTTTATATCCAGGTTCACACTGTGCTCTAAGTCCCTGGGGGAAAAGAACTATGTTCCATTCAAGCTTTGAATCTTTGATGTCTGACACATAGTACTGCTTAATAGTTTTTTTTTTTTCCAATGCTTGTCAAGCATGATGCTAAGATTGGTATGTGAAGATCAAGAAAACATGACCTCTCCCTGGAGGAGTTCACTATGAGTTGTGACATACCTTCCTCTTAACAGAGAAATTACCATCCTGAGGGCTGTTATAACCCACATACACTGTTATAACCCACATACACTGTTTGAGTTCATGCGAAAGATTCACTCTCTCGCAGAGGGAACTTTGGGAGGCATGCTGGAGATGGAACCCAACCTGGGTCATAAAGGCTGGGCTGACCTGACAAAGGAGAAGAGAGGGGAACTTGGAGCTGTGTACCAGCTGTGCGAGACCATGTAGGCTGATGGAGCCTGAAAAGGCGTGATGCAGAAATATGATCTGTGGCATCAAATAAAATTTTAAATTTTACTCAGTGTAATTTTAGTATATTTTATGCGCATATTCCAGAGTTCTAAGAAAATTGGTTTTATATCTTTAGCACATGGGACAACGCTAAATGAGAATATTTGATTAACATTGTATGTCAGTCCTTTGAAATTCTGACATTGGACTATGTGTATATTGTTTAGAACATTTCCTTCTTTCTGACTTCATAAACCCAGAGTTTAAAGTGGAAAGAAATGCAAGCATGTGGTAGTGCTTAATGCAGTGGGTCAGGAAGCATGGCCCACTGTTTCCAAGTAGTCAGTTGATGCATGGGTTTCCCCATCCCCTGAACTCTGCTCGTTGTAGGGTTTGTATTCCTCAGGTCCTTAGACGTTCTACTCCAAATCTAATGTTAGTTTAACTGCCAACATGACAGAATCCAGAACACATGGTAAATATTTCTTGAAAATGACAACTGGAAAACGTTTCACAGAGGCTCACATGATGCTGTTTGTATATTTTTTTCTTCCATGGTGACACTTAAAATTCATTCCATATTGTCTATAGGAGAGAGGACGAGGGGGAGAAGCCTGCGTTTGATAGCTTTGTATGTTCCTCCAAAGAAAGAGAGTGCTTGAAAAAAGAAAGGCAGGCTTTCAGATGTTGTCTGAACAAAGATATGGAAATGTGAGACGAGGGCAGCATCTGGAGGTTTTCAAACACTAGAACACAGGCTGCATGCTTCTTTTGCTGTTGGAGGAGTGGAAAGCTGTTTCCTGTCATTTCCCATCTTGTCACTTCCAGGACCAACATCTTGCTACTTCTTGCACCAGCTGTTGTTGTTGTGTTTTTTTTTTCTCCCTCCACAGACAGATGGTACAAGAGCTTTGATAATTTTCCCCCCAGTTCTAAAGGAGTTTGCTTGTGTGGTACCTTTAAAAAATGATCATATGCCCCTGTCACTCACTTTATCCTGTTAGCAGAGTCGGAAGAGAGCAGGGGGGATCCAGTGGCGACTTTTAACAACATACTCTGTCATGTCTTGTGGAGGTGCTTTATAGAAAAGTCACCTCTGCTGGTGCAACCCTTTTGTTTCTGAGGTTTTACTCCAAAAAAGCGGAAGAGGTAGAGAGAGTAAACTTTGTTACCTTTGCCTCCGTAAGAATCAGGGATTTCTGATCATGCTTTCTCTGTACTTTGAACCCAGGATAGGAGTTCTGATATCCTTGTTCCCCTCCCTAGGTTTTAGCCAAGTAGAATTAGGCACAGGTGATGCACAGTTGACCCTTGAGCAACACAGTTTGGAACTGTGCAGGTCCATTTATATGGGGATTTTTTCCAATAAATAGGTACTACAGTACTGCGTGATCCGTGGTTGGTTAAATCCACGGATGCAGAACCACTGATAAGGAGGGTGGACTGTAAAGTTATATACCTGGAATTTTTACTTTGTGCTCGGGAGGTGGGGTGGGGGGTTATGTGTGGGTGCCCCTGATCCCTATGCTGTTCAGGTGTCTACTGTACTATCTTTTCACAGGGCTAGATATTTATCCTTTTTTTTTTTTTTTCGCTTTTTGGTTTTTAAAATGGGTCCTTTATTAAAAGTTTTGGTCAATTTGTCTCTTTATAATAAATCTTGATAGCTTAAAGATAAGGTCTTTCCATCCTTCATCAAGAATGCTCTGGCTTTTCTTACTACTTTTCATTTTCATATATATTATAATAAACTCTTCCACAAAGATATATCCATAGATATTGTGACTTCATTGAATCTACAGAGTACTTTTGGAGGAATTTTTCCTGTCATTCCCTTTCAATTTTTTATTCAGTCTGGATTTTTTATACTGAGTCTGAAATTCTTTTAATGCAGTCTAAATTATTATTTTCTTTGTAGCTATTATTCTTTTCATATTTAAAAAAAAAACATTGTCTTCATACAGTCATGAATCTAAGCTGCCATTTTTTTCTAATAGTTTTTATTGTTTTCACTTTCATATTCAACTCTAGGGTTCATCCAGAACTAATTATTTTTTGTTTTTTTTTTAAACATCTTTATTGGAGTATAATTGCTTTACAATGGTATGTTAATTTCTGCTTTATAACAAAGTGAATCAGTTATACATATACATATGTCTCCATATCTCTTCCCTCTTGCATCTCCCTCCCTCCCACCCTCCCTATCCCACCCCTCTAGGTGGTCACAAAGCACCGAGCTGATCTCCCTGTGCTATGCAGCTGCTTCCCACTAGCTATCTATTTTACGTCTGGTAGTGTATATATGTCCATGCCGTTCTCTCACTTTGTCACAGCTTACCCTTCCCTCTCCCCATATCCTCACGTCCATTCTCTAGTAGGTCTGTGTCTTTATTCCCGTCTTGCCCCTAGTTTCTTCATGACCTTTTTTTTTTTCTTCTTCTTAGATTCCATATATATGTGTTAGCATACGGTATTTGTTTTTCTCTTTCTGACTTACTTCACTCTGTATGACAGACTCTAGGTCCATCCACCTCATTACAAATAACTCAATTTCGTTTCCTTTTATGGCTGAGTAATATTCCATTGTATATGTGTGCCACATCTTCTTTATCCATTCATCTGTCGATGGACACTTAGGTTGCTTCCATGTCCTGGCTATTGTAAATAGTGCTGCAGTGAACACTGTGGTACACAACTCTTTTTGAATTATGTTTTTCGTAGGGTATATGCCCAGTAGTGGGATTGCTGGGTCGTATGGTAGTTCTAGTTTTAGTTTTTTAAGGAGCCTCCATACTGTTCTCCATAGTGGCTGTATCAATTTACATTCCCACCAGCAGTGCAAGAGGGTTCCCTTTTCTCCACACCCTTTCCAGCATTTATTGTTTGTAGATTTTTTGAAGATGGCCATTCTGACTGGTGTGAGGTGATACCTCATTGTAGTTTTGATTTGCACTTCTCTAATGATTAGTGATGTTGAGCATCCTTCCATGTGTTTGTTGGCAATCTGTATATCTTCTTTGGAGAAATGTCTGTTTAGGTCTTCTGCCCATTTTTGGATTGGGTTGTTTGTTTTTTTGATATTGAGCTGCATGAGCTGCTTGTAAATTTTGGAGTTTAATCCTTTGTCAGTTGCTTCATTTGCAAATATTTTCTCCCATTCTGAGGGTTGTCTTTTTGTCTTGTTTATGGTTTCCTTTGGATATTTATCCTTAATTGCTCTTTTTACACCTATTACTTTAAATATTTTTCTTGGTCCTCAGTGAGGATAGGAACTTAGAAATAAATGCAGGATAAATAAATAAATGCTCTATACATTGAGGAGATAGTTGATGGAAACAACTTTGCTTTTCTTTAAATTTTATTATATTTATCATTACAAAATAAAAATAATAACATCAGGTAGGGAGCTTCTCCTTTTCTTTCCCTCAAAATAATAGTTGTTTTTCCAAGTAACATTTTCTTTGTAGAAAACTTAGAAAGAAAATCTGTTACAGAAGAAGTAAAATTGTCCTTAATTCTATAGCAACCACTCTTACATTTGGTATATTTCCTTGTAGATTTTTCCTCCAAGTTAAGTGTGTGTATATTTCTCTTGTATACTTAAAAACTTATGTTGCTACTTGGGTCATTTTTCTAGATGGATTTGGTGGTAGTGGTAGTGGTGATGTAATGATGATAGCTAAGATTTATCTAACATTTATTATGTGACAGTCACTGTAGTAAATGCTTTACATGCATCGCACATTTCAATTCCCATATCAATCCTATAAAGTAAGAATTAATTTATCTCTATTTTAGACATGAGAAAAGTGGAGTTGGAGAAACTTTGTATAGTTTGCCCGAGGTCACAAAGTGCATGTAAGGTGAAGGTTGGACTTAGATCTGGAGAGTCTGTCTCTGAAACTCATGCTGTTTACCTATTTGTCCATCTTTCTTTAAAAGGTCTGAGTATATTTAAGACACATGATACATATTGCCTAAGATTTTTTTTATTCATATTTTCCACATTCATAAGACTGCTTATTGTACTCTTACCACCCTCAAATATCATCAGGTGTGTTTTATCTTTACAGGTGTTTGGAATGAATGATCACTCACTTTTTTCGGTAGCCCTTTTCTTACCAGACAGATTGGACATTTTTTTTTTTTTAATTAATTAATTTATTTATTTTTGGCTGTGTTGGGTCTTCATTTCTGTGCGAGGGCTTTCTCTAGTTGTGGCAAGCGGGGGCCACTCACTATCGCGGCCTCTCTTGTTGCAGAGCACAGGCTCCAGACGCGCAGGCTCAGTAGTTGTGGCTCACGGGCCTAGTTGCTCCGCGGCATGTGGGATCTTCCCAGACCAGGGCTCGAACCCGTGTCCCCTGCATTAGCAGGCAGATTCTCAACCACTGCGCCACCAGGGAAGCCCATGGACATTTTTCATGTGTTATTGATCATTTGTATTTCATCTGTTAATTGTTCTGTGCTGCTGCTTTTATTGACTCGTTAATTTTTTTGTACAACCTTATCATGGGTTAAATATATTAACCCTTTGTCTCGTTTGTTTAAAATATGCTTCCTTCCGCTGCTCGCTTTCTTATTTTTGAACAAATTACTTATATTGTATGAATGTTTTAAGTATGTATCTATCCATGTATTTTTCTCTGTATACTTCTCCCACAAATCATTGATTTTTTAGCTCATTTTTCCTTTATTTTATGGTTTTATTACTTATAGCCAACACTTCAATTCAGATCTGGAATTTATTTTAATATGTGACATGCAGTGAGGCCCTGATTTTGTTATGTTATTGATAGGTAATCCCTTTTCTGTTTGTTTGTTTCAGTTTTTCTAATCCATTTTAAAATTACCATGCATTATATATTCCACTCTTCTGTGGTATGCTTTAATATATATTTATTTCTTTTATCTGTTGTCATCTGTTTAGGCTATTTTTTCTTACTATTACTAGTTTAATATAAAGGATACAACTCAGGAACAGCCAAGTGGAAAAGATGCATGGGACAGGTATGGGGTGAGGGGTGCAGAGCTTCTATACCCTCTCCAGGCATGCCACTCTCCCAGCACCTCAGTGTGTTCACCAACCTAGAACTTCCCTGAACTCCATTGTTCGGGGGTATTTATGGAAGTTTTATTACATGGGCACAATTGGTTAAATCACTGACAATTGGTGATTGAAAATGTCCAGCCTCTCTCCTCTCCCCTAAATTGGAGGTGGGGGTGGTATGGCTGGAAGTTCCAGCCCTGTAATCATGTCTTGGTCTTTTTGGCAACCAGCTCCCATCCTGAAGCTGTTTGGGGGATATGCAAAAGTTGTCTCAGAGCCAAACCTGGGTGACACTCCTATCACTCAGGAATTCCAAGGGATTTAGGAGTTCTATGTCAGGAATTAGGACAAAAACCAAATATATATGTATACAATATTATAGAAAGTTCTGAATTTATGGCAAATGAATACTTTGCTTGTAACACTGAGAAGAGTAGAAATATTGGCTAAAACACAAGTGGTCTATATTCTTCTTTTCGAATTGCAGCAAGCCTTTTTCTTTTTTTTTTTTTAAACATCTTTATTGGAGTATAATTGCTTTACAATGGTGTGTTAGTTTCTGCTTTATAACAAAGTGAATCAGTTATACATATACATATGTTCCCATATCTCTTCCCTCTTGCATCTCCCTCCCTCCCACCCTCCCTATCCCACCCCTCTAGGTGGTCACAAAGCACCGAGCTGATCTCCCTGTGCTATGCGGCTGCTTCCCACTAGCTATCTATTTTACATTTGGTAGTGTATATATGTCCATGCCACTCTCTCACCCTGTCACATAGTAACCTAGTTGATCCCAAAACGTTACTGACTTTATTTAAAGAAGGAACTGCCTCTTGCCTTTCCCCTCTGTGGTTTTATGCACCTATTACGTGCAGCAACCAATAACAAGGATCTTCTGTAATAACAATGCCCCCTTATTTTTGAGTCCTCTTTTACAGTCTTAAAAGTGTTTTGAGATGTATTTCTTTATTTGATCCTCATAATAACCCTATGAAGTAGCTTGGTCCAAGGTGTTAACTCTACTTTACATATGAAGAAAATGAGACTTGTACTAAAATACTTGCCCAAGGCCATAGGATTTGTAAATTGTGGGACTGGCCTCTAGCTTAGTGCTTATGAGACCTAAGTTGGTATGATTTTGACTGGGTTAGTTCCAAGCCTTTCTATTTTTTAAAGAGATTTGCATATCTACCTTGCCCACCTTTAAAATATTAAAAAATGTATTTAAGGTGCCTGACCAGAATGACATATGTCAAAATATTTTTTTCAACTATAAAGTACTATTCACATGTAAGGCTTTGTCTTTATTATTCCCTGGGCACTAACAGCTAGATACCTGTCTTCTCTGTTCAGTGTTATACGAGGGTAATTAACAAAGATGTATTATATGTGAGCTTTATTTTTTTAAGTATATTTCAGCTGTCATGAAGAACATTTTTAACTAAAAGGAGAAATAGTCTTCATTTGTCTTAGTTTAGTTGAGAGTAAATGATAGTTGAGACAGAGTTGTCAAATTTGTCTTCTGCCTTCAGACTGCTAATCATGATTTCTTTTCTCCTAATCTTAAGGAATAGCGTAAAAAGTTTGCATGTCAGTTTATAGTTAGTATTTTGGAAGTTTCATACTCAGGTGTGCTCAAAATATTTTGGTAGTCATTAAGGCTGTCTGAAAATATTCCAACTCTCTCTCTTTCTCTCTCTGGGAACATGGCCTTCTCCGACCACTTTAACTTTGGGAAGCCATGTGACTTGTTTTGCCAATGCAATGTGAGGACGACTTCTGGGTGCGTACTTTACTGTATTTTCTTTTCCTCTCTGTGAGGGTTAGTAATATTCATGATATTGGCCACACCATCAGTCTGGGTTCCTGAATGACTGAGTAGGAGAACCTTTACTGACTCATAGCAGACATATAGTGTGAATGAGAAATAAACCTTTGTTATTTTCAGCCACTGAGATTTTGCATTACCTAACCTGTCCTGAGGCAGGATCAGAAGAATATGTTTATTATGCATCATTGAAATCTTTTTGTTGATTCAGTCTAAAGATCTTAAATTATACCCAAACTGAATACTCTCCAATATCTCCAAACAGGATTTATCCATTCAACTGTGCTCACAAAACAGGATTTGGAAATCAGGAAGAAAAGCTTATAAGGAGAGCTCAGTTCCCAGGATCAAAGCCGTTGTTGGACAGCCACGGGAGGGATTTGCTTTAGTTACTTGAGTAATTTTTGACACGTACTTAATTTGGTTTTTAGTCATAAAGGTCTGCCAGATAACTAGGTAACTCTTATTGGAGGTATTCCTTTAAAATAGGAGCAGAGGCTACTTATGTGTTGATTTGAAATTAGGAAAAGGCAAGATTTCTTCCAAGGGCCCTATTTTCAACCATGACTAAGTAAAGCTTGGTGTGGGGGGCGGGTGGTGAGCTGAAGATGGAAAAGGTCATTCAGTCATTTTGGCTGATGAAAGAATCAGATCAGAATTGTATTATATTGACTTGCTTAATTCTGGAATTGACATCCAGCTCTGATGTGCTTGTGGAACTGAATCTTGACAAAACAAAGCTCGTGTCAGCCATGTCTCTCTCTTCTCTTCTCCTTCTTCTTTTACTTTTCCCACTTTCCTGTTCCGCTCCCTCATTTCCTTGCTTAACCCCTCTCCTCTAATTTAGCTCATCGAGGTCTTTGTTACAAAAAATGGTTTGTAAGTTACTGATTTGGAACTTGGAAACCATTTTCCCATGAAATAGAAGGCAGAAATATTATGTCCCAAATGAGAAAACTTGACTTAAGTAATTGTATCATGAAGTTACATTAAAAATTAGGCTCCTGAGCCCCATGGAAACCTTACCTGCTTTGAGGACGTGTAGATGGGAGGTGGGTGGCATGAGTCTTTGGTACTGTTGGCCTGAACAGGCAGTATTTCTCTACTGTCTTTTCATACTTCAGAGTAGTCCTTTGCATCTTCCAGATTGCTTCTGCTATCTTTCGCTCGGCCATCTATGGATTTTGAGCTCCATGGTGGCCATGCAGCCTCTCAGCCCTTGCTGGAAGATGGAGCCTCTTCCATGCCTGCCTGTGATGTGGGTACAGTAGGAAGTCCCCCTCTTGCTTCCTTGGTCTTTGCACTGTCATCATATGTCTCAAGAACCTCTTACACAGTGGGGAAGGGCTGTGAGGCTGAGGACTCATTGAACCTTCCCCTGTGAGGCAGAAGGGGCCCAAGCTTGCTTTCTTAGGGCTGCCGTTCAGGGAGGGGAGCCCCTTACAAACTGGCTTCTCCTCCTGGCTCCATCTTCTTCTTCACCACCCCTTGCTCTCTGCAAAGTATTGGTGGTGCTGGGTTCTGACACCAGTTGAGGTACTGGTTGAGGCCTCTTGTGAGGGAAGGGGGCAGGAAGAATTAACAAGTGGTCACCAGTTAACAACCCCCCTGAATGCTTAGGGCAAGGAAGTGGACAAGTTTGAAGGGACAGAGCAGCAGGACTGGCTGGAGGGAGCGTGGTCTCCACACTGCTCCTTCTCACCCTGGGCCCCGGCATCTCGAGCAATTCTTTTCTGCCTTCGTGGTTCATATTTTTAGCTCTCTGCAAAGAGACCTTCTTTATAAACATTTCAGTTTATTGTTTAACCCACAAATAATTTTAACATCTATTTTCTGGAACACATCGTGTAAAAATACAGGACTATATGGTGTTGAGTGTTCAGAAATTAAGAATTTTCCATACTTTGTTTTGTCTTCCCTTCATTGTTTCACTTGCTTTACTTTCCAACCTCCCCCCCCCCACCGCCTTTTTTTCCCCTCTTCCTTTTCCACTTCTCCCTTGATCCTTCCCTTAGCTTGTTACCTACACTCCTTTCCTTGTGTGCATAGACCCCCATGTTAAGGAGGGAGAGACAATGTCCAAGGACCCAGTGAAGGTAGTAATGTCATTATCCTTTAAAGGTAATTGTACATTGAATGGTGTTAAAAGACTCTGCTTTTGCAATCAGGAAGATCAGATTAAGCTTAATATTTGAAAGCACACCATGCTGACACTGAGGCAACATCTTTTGCCCATGAACTTCAGTTGAAAGAAAAACTCTGATGTGATCAGTATGTGATGATGGCTTTTCAGATCAGATAGCTGAGTTGTATTTATAATTTAAGGTATTTCTGCTATGGGGATAAAAGATAAAACAAGTGATAGTTTAGCAAAAGGATTTTCTAGAACTTGGCTTATAGAAAGTGCTGGTGAATAGGATTGTGTGTTTTGCTGGCTTGGAGAAATTAGAAGGAGGAGAAAGAATATCTTACACAGGAAATTTCCGTATGGTTGCTGTTTATAGGAGCTAGCACATTTCAGGGAAAACACCCCTTACTGGGAGAATTTAGTTCCCTTTAAAGTTTGGTGCAGCAGAGGGTAAAAATGTGGATATGTAGCTGGAAACTGAAAGATTATTTGTGCCACAGGCTTGCAACTGTACCTACCTGTGATGCACGATTTGATTATTAATTTTTCTGTGAAAATTTGCTTCCTTTCCTAAAGCTGATGGCAACAATTTACTGACTGTCTAAACCTTGAGGACTAACTTGGGTTGGAAAAATAAATCCAGTCTCCTGAAATTCATATCTTGTTAAACTCAGAGCAGCCAGCAGAGGTGAGAAGGATCTCCAGCCTGGGAAGTGGGAGCTGGAAATTCTGCTTAAGCCAATATCACTTTCAGCTCTCCTAAATCCCCCCATGTAGAGGAAGAACTATTGGATTGAATGAGGGCAGAAAAACTGGCATAACTTCATTTAATAAGCTCACCCCATCCTCCTCTTGTCCACATTTGACTATTAATGAAATTCAGTATTGACCCATGGAAGGCAGAGTGGGAGGTGGACATAGCTGTTAGGATGAACTGTGGAGGAAGTTTTCAGTTTCTCCACTTGCTAATGACTTCATGATATCCGTATTAGCCAAGGGCCACCTACCATCTTCCTCAACTCTTGCCATTTTGGAGTCCCATCTCTACAGTTACTTATTCAGCAGATTTTTTCAATTGACTAGTTTTGTTTCCTTTTTTTTTTGCCAACACAATTTTCTTTTAAAAAGAAAATGTTGTCACTATAATAAACAGAAGGCAAATATCACTTGCTGTAAGAAAATAACTGTAAAAATGAATGTAATACAATCAAAATATTATGAGATTCTAGTTAGATATTGTTCCCCATGGAAGGCTGGAACCTGGACTGAAGCCCACTCTTTCCTCTCAGGTTTAAAAGGGAGCTTAGAGAGACAAACATTTTAAATCCAGTAAAGCACTAAGTGAGGCATTGCTCTTAACTAATTGGGAGGATTAGAAAGGAAAGGCCGATATCTGACCAAAACCATTCCTCTTAGCTCTTGTTTTCCTGGGATGGTTTTGATGGCAAAAAAAGAGAACACTTAAAAATAAAACCTGCCTCCTCAGAAATCATTGACGTCTTCTCATGCATCGTTGTTGCTCCCAATGCTTATTGCAGTATTTTGTCCACTCCTCAAAGGAGACTTGTTCAGTGAATCAGGATTTCAATATTGATGCTTAGTTTCACTTGCCCTTCTTCTAAGTACTGTATTACTTCTTCCTCTTGCTCTCTGATTTTTCAGTAGTTCTCTCGTGTGCTTGCTTACACATGAGGCTTTGCTTCTTTTGCGTGCACACCTCTGCAGATCACATGTGACTATAGGAAGATAACAGGTTGAACTGTCTTGTTCAGTAGGTGTTCTTTTCCTAGTGCTGGCACAGGAAGTTTGAGAGTGTTTTGCCCAGCGTACTCTACCTGGTGCAGTGGAACTGGCATGGATAGCTAGTTTCCCAGGGCTTGTTCCTGCAAGTGGCTCCAAACGAACCTTTTCATACAAGGTGCTTGTTATGTGGTGTCTTTCTTTCGAGGCAACCACAGTTTATGCAGTACTAAACTGTTGCCATTTTCTTGGAAATAGAAAATTATGAACACAGTGTTTCTTTTACATCTCTGAGAGATCCTTATATCCAACTGTTGTGGTAGTAGCAGTTGTCATTTGCTTTATTGTAACCAAGCAACACTATCTCAAGTGTGAAGAGATGAAATTTGGTGTCTCCCCTGCCCACTCCCACCAGAGTCCTGTTACGTTCAATTTTTTCTTTTCCTTGACTAACCAAGAGCTAATCTGGTCATCTCAGCTGAGAAGGCAAAGTCTTACTTGTCCTTATATCCCCTGTGCCTGTGACAGTGCCTGATGAAGATGGTCAACAATAAGAAGCAAACACATTGTTTATTGCTTACCATGAGCCGGGTACTGTGACCGAAAGGCAGGATCTTGCTTAGTCCTCACTAAAACTTAGTGAACTAGGTACTGTCATTACCCCCATTTTTAAAGATGCAAATACAAAAAAGTTGAGATTAAAATAATTGTACAAAATCTCATAGCTGTTAAGTGGCTGAGCTGGAATTTAAGGGCAGGTGCATCTGAATTCTGAGCTCACATTTGTAACCACTATAGATAACATAGTATAATAACCTCCTCAGTAAATGACAGACTCCTTTACGCAGAAGTTTTACAAGGACAATAAAAAAAGAATTAAGTTGAGGTGACACAATCCATGTTGTGAGAGGATTGTATTCTTGATTCACAGTTCATGGAAAGAAATAGTATGCAGCAGACTGTGAATAATACACCAAACAAAATGAGATTTCATTCTCGAATGAATTATCCGTATCTCCTTTTAAGAAAAATTGGTAAAACATTTAAGTGTCCATGGCTTAGGCAAATGTCTCTATTGTGGTTCTGTCTGAATTTTATTCTGTAAACATTGATGTTTTTCAGCATCAACTGGTCATCATTTTTTGCCTTGTGCTTAGACATGCAGGGTTGCATTTCTGCTTGTAGAGAATTCTCTGTCTGCAGTTGTTCAAAACTCAAATTTTAAATTCAGACTAATGTCCAAATTTGTAGCAATTGCAGCTGGGGAACTGAAACAAGACTACTTGGTTTCAGAGTGAAACTGTTGCTCCTTTCGGGGGAAAATTTTCAATAGCATGGAAGGCAGATCTCAATATGTTAAGAAAACTATACAAAGACTGTAAGTAAAAGCAGAGCTTACTCTAAAAGTTATTAAATGCAAAAAAAGAGAAAGAATAGACAGTAGTTCTAATGGTCAAGTAAGTGTTTTCTAGGTGATAGAGGTGACTTGAGTTGAACTGAAAACAGAAGGAAGTGAGGTCATTTTAAGCGGGTCACTTTGACAGGCCTAAATATTCTGTGTTAATTTTATGACATGTAATTGACATTGTTATTGATAGCTAAGGGATTTTCTGTATTTCCTTCTGTAGTACCTTGGCCCCCTTTTAAGTAATATTTTTTCTCATTTAACCACTGGGATTGTGTGGTAATTCAGGAGGAGATTTGAGGGATGGAGAGGTGACCGTGAAGATGAACCATTCTGGTGGCTTCTGTGGGCTAAAATTGGTCTGGAGAATGCACAGCAGAAGCAAGGAATTCCTGATGCTTGGTCAGGGAGGGGGCGCCTATGAACAGGGTGTCTTGTTTCATTTGCCTATGTCACATGGTTCATTCCTTTCTCTTCACACATTGTACAGCCTACCATGGAGAGAATGGAAAGTAATTGTACATTTCCTTGACAAACTTTTTGGTATTTTTGTAGAAATGGGTATGGTATACCAGTAAACGTAACATACTCTGATGTGCTTTTGAACTGGTATGTGTGATAAAGACTGACCAGGCAACGCCATAAAACCTCAGCTTCTAGGAGGTCTCTCTATCTCTTGCATTAGGCAGCAGTCTAGGTTAAAGTTCAGTACTGTTCACCACTTGAAACATGGCCAAGTCAAGGAAATAAAATAATATTTAGCCAAATCAAAGATTGTGTTAACTTTGCCAAATTGAATGTAAATTTGATTTTTCTCTGATTTCCCAATAATATGCCTTTCTTTATGGGGAGAGGGAGAGGTTAGGAACAGGAGGGTGGGAGATTATCATACATTTCAAATTATATTGATCAGAACCAAGTTAGGCTTGCTCTGGTATGTAAATTAGAGATTTGTGGTTGAGTGGAATTGATTTTGCTGAGACTAAATTAATTACAGTGCTTAATCACTGTAACCTTTAAACATCACAGTCTTGGCCACAGCTGCAGGGCAGAGTGGTGTTCCTCTGAGCTTTATGCTGTCATTTCACAAAAGGCCGAATGCCCATGACTTGTGCAAACAAGAATTCCCACGTATAGGCTTCAGAGCTGGTTCTCTGCCCTGCAGAGGGTTAGCTGGAGCATCTCCAACGGGACTGCTGTGGCCTCTTCAACCACAGAAGGCTTTCTGCTCATATACAAGTATTTCCAGATTTTTTTTTTCTCCAGATAAACTCAAATTGGCCATCATAGCTGAAATGCCCACAGGAAGGCAATCTTTAGAATGAGAATTGGAAAATACGCAATTATATTGTGATGGTTTTTTTGTTTAAATATTTTTAAAAACCTGATCCCATTTGGAATTATTTGGAAGGGTGAAGTGGACAATTTGGAAATAAATTCAGGAATGGGAAGGTTAATTGACTCTTCAGAACTCATCCTGAGAGCCTATAAGGAAAGTTGAGAATAGAATCTAGGTTTTATTTTTTATTTTTTCCATGTTCATTTCAGTTCCTTGGTCTCTGTCTCATGCAGCCTCCCCACATCAAACTATCATCAAGCCTCCCATAGAAATGCAAATTACTTTCCCTGTTTAGTTGGCATATCTGGAAATAGTTTTGTATGTATTTTTTTTAACCCCTTTTGGGGGCTGTCCATGAAGTTTATCAGTATCCTTTAAAAACTTTCTTTAACTACCATCTTTATAGTTTCCTTTTTGCTTTTCTTTGTGTGCTGAATTGTACATTCACAGTTGAAGGGATTAAATAAAGCATATTCAATGTAATAAAGTGCAGCTGGACTAATCATCCTTAAAATCAATGAACATCTGGATTTCACAAAAACCACACCTTACTAGGACTAAAAAGTATACCAGGGACCTGCTTCAACCCCTTGATTTTATAAGTCAGGAAACTGAGAGCCATAAAAGAGAAATGACTGTTCAAGATAGCTTATTATAGCCAAGCTGAGGCTGAAACTTCACTGATTTTATTTCTTTTTTTTTTTTTTAATTTTATTTATTTATTTATGGCTGTGTTGGATCTTCGTTTCTGTGCGAGGGCTTTCTCTAGTTGCGGCAAGTGGGGACCACTCTTCATCGCGGTGCCGGGCCTCTCACTATCGCGGCCTCTCCTGCTGTGGAGCACAGGCTCCAGACGCGCAGGCTCAGTAATTGTGGCTCACGGGCCTAGCTGCTCCGTGGCATGTGGGATCCTCCCAGACCAGGGCTCGAACCCATGTCCCCTGCACTGGCAGGCAGACTCTCAGCCACTGCACCACCAGGGAAGCCCCACTGATTTTATTTCTGTTCAGGACTCTTCTCTATGTCATTGACTCTTTTCTCTGCAAAAGAGATCCTGGCTTCCCAAGTTTTTCACAGTCAGGTTCCTTATAAATAGCAAATACTGCTCAATAAATCTGACTTAATTTGTGGTATATTCTAATGTGAAATGAGATTTATTTGCAGTTTTCTTTGGTGAGTTGCTTACAGTAGGAGTGAAAATATCTTTAGTCTTACCTTTAAAATAGTTTTTGTGGGTGCCCTTCCCTTTTCTGTTACACACTGGTTTGCCTAACTCCATTTACATTTGTTTTCACTGATGGGTCAGTAACATTCTTAGGACTATAGTTGGCAGTGTAATGTCATGGTTTGAACACAGACTCTGAAGCTGGAGCTTCTGGGTTGTTTCAGCCTTGGCTCTGTCACTTACTGTCTCTGTTACCTCAATGAATGTAGTTAACTTGTACTACCTACCTCATAGAGTTGTTCAGACAGTTAATGAGTTCATAAAAGTCAAGCTTTTAGGGGACTTCCCTGGTGGTGCAGTGGTTCAGATTCTGCCTGCCAATGCAAGGACATGGGTTCCATCTCTGGTCCGGGAAGATCCCACATGCCGCAGAGCAACTAAGCCATGTGCCACAACTACTGAGCCTGCGCTCTAGAGCCTGTGAGCCACAACTACTGAGCCCGCGAGGCTAGAATCCACTGCAATGAGAAGCCCACGCACCACAGTGAAGAGTAGCCCCCGCTCGCCACAACTAGAAAAAAGCCCGTGCGCAGCAACGAAGACCCAACGCAGACAAAAATAAATAAATAGGTAAATAAATATTTTTTTTAAAAAGTCAAGCTTTTAGAATAGTGCTGGACATATATGAGTGTTCATTGGTTGTCAGTTAGTATTATTGTGGTTGTTATCAGACGATGTGTTGATATAAAAAATTCATATGTGGTTTGCAGGGAATGCAGCAACATAATTTGGATCTCTTATTCCATTGGTTCTGTTACATTTCCTCCCCTGATGAGTCTCATCTGTTTACCAGAATATCCCATTGCTTAGTTCTAATACTGGATTTTCCTCTACTTTGTGGTCACATTTGAACCAGAGCACACAGATCTGGGTATGTCCAAGAAGGATAGGGGAGAAAGGTAAAAGAGAACATTAGTTCAACTTGATTGTGGAGCAGTTCTTCCAGAACTATTTGTTGGAAGTCTACTCTTTGCCAAACACAGCGACCCGTTGATATATAGGACATGGCGTCTACTTGACATTCCATTCCTCTACACAGAACTTTTGCCAGGTTCCTGCCACCCACTTATACCTCTTCCCAAACCAAAACTAAACATTGTTTTAGAAAGGCATTTAATGGAATGTAATACCAAGTAATCAAAATTGTGGAGTTGCCTTTTGAAGAAACCCTGCTTCCGCTCTCACCTGCATCTGCACGTGGGTCAAGGGCATCTCTTAAGATCTGCTACCTTGAGTTCCCTCAAAGTTGGCAGTTTAAACATTCTATCTATAGCAATAACCTGTTGTTTTCAGACTCCTCAGGAGAGAAACTGTCAGTTCATGAGGGCAGTGACTTTGTTTAGTTCATTATTATATTCACAGTATGTTGCCCAAAGGAATAGATTTTGCTGCTGTTGTTGTTGAATGAATCTTGAGTGCTCCAAAGGGTAGAGTCCAAAGCCTTTTTGTCTCAGCCAGAATTCGCATGGGTGGTTCCCACTTCCCTTTCTTCTTTCCTGCACCCACTGCCGCCACTCCCACGAATTTCTCCCCAATAAAAAACGCTTTAGGACCATCCCTAGCTTCTCTTAAGGTCGTCCATTGGAACTTTTTCTTTTAATTAACTGGATTTTATCTCTGTCCGCATTAACCTGCTTTTAAAATACTTATTCTTAACTAGAAGTTTATGTTCTTAGACGTGTGAAGCTGAATGAGGGGGAAGGGGGAGCAAAGGAGAAGAGGTTGTTTCTCAGTGGATTGAAGAGGCCCCATTCACTACTCCAGACTGGGCATCCGGAATTCATTACTCTTGGAACTTTATGTATTTTCTAGGCTGCAACATCCAGATAGATACAAATGCTTCACATATTGACTGTAGTTAACTAATGTGGAAAGGGTCATCAGGTACGTTAGGGGACGGGTAGATAAGAAAAGTGATTTCGTAAAGCTGTGATGCCCAAGACTTAAGGTCTTACAGCACCTCCTTCCCTCTGCTCCTCCATCTGCCTTTCTTGGGTCACTACCCCCTGCTAGTATTTAATTCTGTTGAATTTTTCCAAATTGGCGTGTTTATTTAAGATTACCCAAATTTGCATACTGACTTCAGCCTTGTTTTGCATCCTAAAGGAAAGGGAATGTAGATTAATACACAGGTTTATCGCTGACCTTTAGCTAATTATTAGATTGAGATAAATGTTTGTAGGTGACAAATTGCTTTTAATGACATTTAATCTGTATGCTGACATTAATGTCTGGTTTAGTGTCCCAGTTTCACAGAGGCAAAGAGCATGGACTTTTATCTTAATTTGACCTGGTTAAAAGGTGTTTGTGGTGAGAATCAATCTCTGATTAATTTAATGGCATGTTTTGCATGGAAAGCAATCAAATATTGATATAAGAAGAGGCCCCTAGATGACATATTTCCCAATCTGCCATAATTGGTCATAACAGCGGAGCAAAGGGAGAGTTGCTAGTAACTAAACCGAATGAGAGCCTCACAGCTGTCCAAAATCCAAGACTGATGAGCAAATCTGTAGGTAGTGTCTGTGAGAAGCCTCTGCTTGTTACTGTTTACTGCCACAGAGGCTGTTCCCTGAACTCTTGTGGGTGTGAGGCTAATAGAATTTAACACCTTTTTGATTCAATAAATCACTTCAAAGGGGACAGTTCAGTAAGCCAGCCATTCAGTTAAGGGAGTAACGTTCCTTATGGATGTAGTGCTGAGTAGTTTGCTTCTTACCATTTAATTCTTAACTAACTAGGCATTTGTACAGGCAACCCTCTGACTGGTGATTTCTCGATGCACTTGACTTAAGTGTGTGTTTTTTATAAGATCATTATCACTGATGATAAATGCACCTTAATTTCTAATCATTTGGAGAAACAGGGAAACTTGAGTTAAGTGAGATCATTAACAACTTTGTCACTTTAAGTTAAAGCCAAATGATAGCTTTGCCAGTTCCTCACAGCATTGCAAACTGCTCTTCCTGGTGAATGTCATTTTCTTAAATTCCTTGCTAGAGATCAGAATGGATCTGTGTCACTCTGTTTCTGTGTGCAGAGATGGTGTATTGATGGAAGGCAGGAGGAGGGTCCAGGCTTTGGAGCCTGCTCCCTGTCAACCATGCGACCTTGAGCAACTTCCTCAACTTCACTGGCCTCGATGACCTCATCTGTAAAGTGGGGGCAGTGAGTTAGTAAGTGCAAAGCACTTAGAAGATTTTCTGGTCCATAATGAGGACTTATAAATGGTGTTTTACTTCTTTTTTTCTGGAGTTTGCTTAGAGGATTGGAAGCAACATTCGCTTATCTAAATTAAACTAAACGCTCTTTAAATTCATTGAAATGGTTTCCAAGTGAAGTAATAAACATACCAAAGTGAGACTCTCATCTAGGGAATAGATCTGAGTTAAATCTGTCTGGGTGTCCATCCTGCTGCAAATTCAGGCTGACCAAATATAGTTTCTATACAATTAAAAGGATGTTGACCCATAAAGAAAAAAAATGTAAGTCAGAGATCCTTAGAACTTTCCCCTCTATTCCTGTAATCTGTCTATATGTAATACCTCAAGAAAAACTTTAGTGACTAGACTAGAGAGAGGATTATAAACTGTATTTAGATAAGAAAGTATACACAAACCATTCAAGGACTAATTTAATGGGCAGTCTCATTGAAACAGATGAGAGTAATTTTAGGAGTGCTTTTGCACTACTGCCAGGCTTTTTCTTTCTTTCTTTCTTTCTTTTTTTCTTTTCTTTTTCCCCTTACAATTCTGCATTCTTAAATGTTTTATTTTAATGATTAACATTTTTTCCTGGCTTTAAGTAAAAGACCAGGGTCTGGGTTGAAAAGGCAGTTCTGGCCTTATGAGAAAACTAAGTTACTTTAAATATAGTCAGTCCTAATTATATCTTAATATAATTTTGATGTAGCAGTATGCCTTGAAACAAGCAGGTGTTGGGTGGCCAAGTGAAGCAAGCAGGTAGTGAATTGAGATCGACATGTATTATGTGACATTACAATCAAACTACAAAGTTGCTTTTAAAGTCCTCTGAATGTTGGTTAACTTGGTAGGGCAGTGCTGTGAGCATTTCCATTAATCATGGAGTAATTATATAGGCAGCCTCAAGCTCTTTAAATAGTTCCAGCTAATTTAAGTTTTTCTCTCCTCTCTCCTTTTCTTTCTCTTTGTTTTTATTTCTGTTGGTCTGTGGGTCTGTTTCTCCCTATCTCTGTATCAGTTGGTGTAACCCAGAGAAACAGAACCAATAGGAGGGGGTGTGTGTGTGTGTGTGAATGAAGAGGTTTATTTTAAGGAATTGGGTCACTTGATTGTAGAGGCTGGCAAGTTTGAAATCTGTAGGGCAGGCTGCAGGCTGGAAACTTGACAGGAGTTGATGCTGTAATCTTGAGGGAGAATTTTTTTCTTTTCGGGGAAACCTTAGTTTTTGTTCCTAAGGCCTTCAACTGAGTGGGTGAGACACACCCATATTATTGAGGGTAATCTCCTTTATTTAAAGTCAACTAATTGTAGACGTTAACCATATCTACAGAATACCTTCACAGCAACACCTAAAAGTGTGTTTGATTAAATAACCGGCTACAACAGCCTTGCCAAGTTGACACATGAAATTAACCATCACAGTCTCTCATTCCTATTTCTTCACTGTGTTTCTCTCTCTCTCACACACACAAATGAGTTTATGAGGCATCATTAGTGTTAATGAACTTCAGGTGACAGTATAATAATCACAATAATAGCTAGCAATAACTGAGCACCTATTATGTGTTGTGTATTCTGTTGGATACTTTATACTTATGATCTCATGTAATACTCTTGACAGTTCCACAGATTGCATAGAGTTATTCTTATTTTATTTTACCTTATGGGTAAAGAAACTGAGGCTCAAAGAGCTGCTAGCTATTCAGTGACTGAGCTCAAGATCCAAACCCTGATCTGCCTTCCCCGTTCATATCTCTTCTTCTGTGTCCTCTTGTCTCTCTAATATTTCCTCCCTTATTATCATCGTTGCTTCTTTTGCAGTGTAGTATTTGGCTGAAGAATTCGATATCTTCATACTTTTTTCACCAAGGCATATTTTCAGTATAGGCAGTTCAGGATGCTGGCTGAGCAACCTGGGTTTTCAGATTAGACAAGTAAAAGTGGATTGGGTGCCCATCACTATGCCAAGCAGACAAGATAGTTTCTGAACTAGGCACGAAAAGTTCTAAGGAGGGTCACCTCCCAGTGCCCTCTGGCCTGTTTTTCTCACTGATGGATTGCTTCCTTGTCTGCTGCCAACCCCTTAATGTGCTGGCTCAGTCAACAGACGGATCAGTCACAGCGGATGGGCAGTGCAGCTGCAGGTCTGGCACAAGACTTCAGGTGGTGCCTGCTACTTAATCTGCGGCCAGATTTTCACTAGAAGGAAGGCGAGGCAGCTCTCCTTGGTTTCACTGGAGGAGCTGGCCTCATCTGCAGAAATTTGTCCTAATAATATTCTTCCCCTTCTTGGTGGCTCCCAGCCATTTTCTTCCATCTTCCCTTGCCTAGTTTTAGTCACTGCCAGCAACTTCTGCTAGGCTGCTGGCACTTCGAAGTGGAATTTGACAGACAGAGGTGAGAGCAGCCTTTGAGTTCCCTCTGTGGAGGTTGGCTCCTTCCAGCACACACTGGAAGCATTGCTGACGGATGTTCAAAATGCACACAAGTGGAAGGGCTTACTTGTTCCAAGGCCTAATTGGAGATCTAGGTTGGCACTTTCCTACAGCTTGGCAAGAAACAGTTCAGATGTTTGTAGATGGCACTTGCCTCACACCATGTGCCAACTTGAGTTCTGGCAAGTTAGCTTCAGTGGGTTTTGTCTTGACAAGTTGGAAAAGTTTCCCAACTTCAGATGACTGTGTGGACCTTTGGGGAGCTTTATAGCCAGCAGGCAAGGGCTGCCATTTTAAAGGACATAGACATTAACATGTTTGTTCATCTTTACTATATTTGAGTGAGTATACCTATGTGCTTTTTTAAATTTTGTAAATGGGCAGGACAGAGAGAAGGGGGGAGGGACAGGAGACAGAGAGACAGATGGACTTGGCCGGAAGATGAAGCCCCTGCAGATGCCAAGGTGCTGGCTTGTTGAGGCTACTGGGACAGAACATGTTTATCTTTGATTTAAAGATTCTTGTGATAGCTTCTTTCTTGAAACTCTGTGCTCTTGGTTTCCTTGATTTTAGCCCTGCCTAGTTCTCCTCAAACTACTTTGGGTTGCTTTGACTGGCCTCTCTTCCTTGGATATCTCTTAAATGTTCCTATTTTTAAACGTTTCTTCTTTGAATCTCTCCTTGCTTCTCATGTTTCCTTGGGCTTCTTTTCACTGCTCAGTCTTGTGTAACTCCTATATTAGTAATTCTCAAAGTATGGCCCTTGGACCAGCAGCATCTTCGTGACCTGGGAAATTGCAAGAAATGCTTGAACCAAACCTAAGACATTATGTAAAAAGGAATGTGCATTTTACATTTTGATACACATTGTCAAAGAGATTATACAAATTTCATGGTATGTAACAGTGCTATAAGGCATAAAGTAGGTCAGACCTGTGTTCCTAATGGATACATTTCTACTGCCCTTAGGAAATGAAGTATCATATAATAAAATTGGATTATCATTAGTTAAATGAATGATAAAGACCCCACACGTTTGTTCTTTACTTGTCCTATAAACCTAGGTAGACCTCAGGGAATATGGGAAATTGTGTTCTTTCTCTTCTGGCTCGTTTAGATTCAAGGAACAAAGACCCACTCTAATTACCTTAAGATTTTTTTGGTTTTAATAGTAAGATAACATTTAGGGTGGGGAAGCTTACTTTAGCAGGGCCTCATATGAAGTGGAACCAAGATGGTCATATGATCGCTCTCTTGTGGGTTGGTCTTGATCAGTTGTTAGGTTTCTGTCCACATGCATTCTTATTCTCTCCCTCCCTATTTTGGTATCCACAGATAGGCAAAATAGAGAAAACAGCTGTCTTCCCACTTAAAGGAAATAGTTTACTGTCTACCCATCTCCTTCTGCTTGAGAAGGGGAGACTGATCAGTGGGAAATAAACAAGTACTAGACCCCCTCATATGTGATAAGGGCAAGGGAGTGAGCCTCTTAGTATTTATCAAAAACTGTTGATTAAACCAGTTTGCTGCCCATCTTGTTATAAAGAGAACTCTCTAGTGCATAATGTTGAAATATTTTTAGTTTCTAAATTAGACTTAGAGCCATTTGGGCTTCCTTTAGAATGTTTTGACAGCCCTTTGGTTATTATAGAAGGAGTTAGCCTCTTAGGGGTCTGGGATTGAACTAGTTATCCTAGTCATATCTGGTAGAAAGGGATCCCACTACTGCCTGTCTGAGACTGCATTGTCAACCTGGGTTGTATGGGACCATAATATAAATGGCCTTACTGTTTTTTTGCCTGGCTTTTCTGCAGTGTAAAACTATCCTCTAGCAACTACAAAATGCCTTTCTTTTACTCGTTGAAAGATTTCAAGGAAGAAAGAAAGGGAGAGAGGGCTGTGAGGGAAAAGAAGCCATTAACATGCCATGTTTCCTGTCCCTGTTCAGCCAAAGTCTAATCTTGGATGACTGTATTCCCCTTGGTTTATTGTGAGGGCATTTGAGAAGGCCTTCCGCTCGGTCATATCTCAGTTTACACTCTATAAAATTGGATTAGACAGTGTTAATTCAATTAATGTCTATACTGAAAGTTTGTCTTCGTGTGCAGTGAAAACAGTGGGGCAGCCTCTAATAATCTATGGATTTAATGACTGCAACTTTGAAGAGTGTTAAGCTAAAGTGAAGTTCAGAATGGCTTGTTAACTGGGTTTATTAGCTGTTGACCTTCCCTTTCAGCATAATAGTGGCAGTCAGACCAAAGAGAGCACTAACGTCCTGATTAGCATTTATCTAAAGATAGGCTGCTGCCTGTTCCACAGTAAATTAGTTCAATCAGCCATAAAGAGCTTGAGAAACATTTTCTGCTTTATAAAAAGAATTAGATGTTAGAACAGTTCATCTACCATAGTGCAGTGAAGATGGATTGAGCCCCTGAACGTGCTCATTTGAAGAAGGTGCTTTGAGGATATTGAGTAATTGAACAGATTTCCCCACAAGATTGATCAGGGGCCCTGGCTTCCCTGTACAAGAGTGATGCCCTAATTTTTGCCTTCTCATAAGAGCACCACATCTGCTCCTATTTCTGTATATTCGTTCAGTGAAGCTGAAAACCCATTTCTTTAGCACCTACTATACACTGTGTGTCACTTAGGAAATAAAGAGAATATGGTGCTCACAAAGAATCTGTGATTTGATTAAGGAGAAGAAAACTGAACTAAAACTTGAAAAACAGCACTCCCACTACCTCCAAAATAAGGTAACTGAAGAGAGGAAACTGTATAATGACAGCTGTCACTTTTTATGTAGAGATCATCTTAAAAAGTGAAGCATATTTTCCCAAAGAAACAAGATAGTAGTTGGGGGGTAATATTTCTGATCACGGTCTTGGCACCAACTAAGTTCTTCTCATAGTGAGTCATAAAAGTAAAGAGGCAAAAATTATAAACCTTTCTAATCATTTAAAATCTTAAATTATGACCTAGGGCTTTTTTTTAAAAAAAAAGGACATAAATGTACTGTACAATTGATTTTTATGAGATGCCCCAATGTACTATAAAGTATACATAGAGCACATAAAATTCTGACTCTGCTGTATCATAAATTTGACCTCACTGAAATGAATAGGCTCACTATATGGCAAACACTAATGAAACATTTAATTATCATTCCTCCACTTGTCTTCTTAGGATTTAGAAGGGCTTCCTGGGGACTATTTTTGTGGCCAAGGTTTTCACAAAACAAAAGAATAAAACCTTTCCATGAAAACAAATATCTTTTTCTCTTGGTAAATGTTTCAATTAGAGACAGCTAGTTTGATTAGACTGATGAACCTGAATCTGGATTTTGTACCCAAACCTGTGATCATCCCTTAAAAAAAAAAAAAGCTGTTGATATAGTTAAATATGTGATGACCTCATTAAGACTTCCTATCAACCCCTCTGGCCACTGGGTATACACATACCATGAATGTCTTTGCAGCTCCTTCAAACCAAAGCCATGAGGTATTTTCTTAGGGACAGTGTTGAAATGTTGTTTGTGGACAAACTGTAGGGCTGTGGGCTTCAGATCCTCTGAAGGACCATGTAAGGGATTCTCCTCTCTGGCCATCCCTATAATTGCTATGTTGGTTTACTTTTATTGTCCAGTTACTCCAGGAAGAGTTGTCAGGGAGACATGGCTGAATACGCAGATCAAGGCAGCTTAAAAGAAAAAAGGGGGGGGGGATGAAAATATTACACTAAGTGAAAGAAGCCAGTCACAAAAGACCACATATTATGTAATTCCATTTATATTGAAATATCCAGAATAGGCAAACCTATAGCAATTGAAAGTAGATTAGTAGTTGCCTAGGGCTGAGGGAGATGGGGGAGATGAGGAGTGACTACTAATGAGCATAGGGTTTTCTTTTTGGAGTGATGAAAATATTCTAAAATTATTCCGTGGTGATGGTTGCATAACTAACTGAATGTAATAAAAGCCATTGAATTGTATACTTTAAGTAAGTGGGTGAATCATATCATATGCAAATTATATCTCAGTAAAGCTATTATTAAAAAAAAATAGGTACTATAGTTCATTGAGTTAAATAGTATGACCAAAAGGGAAAAGGTTTTAAGCATTGAGCATCCCTTGTAATGTGAGTATGTATATGTTTGTACAGCGGTAATGTGTGTTATCCAAGTGTGAGCCATATTGTGCAAGTCGTGAATTGTAGAGAAAGAGAGAATGTCATGCATTGGAAAGCATTGTGATTGGAGCAAGATCTTTGTGGCTCTGGGGTGGCAAGTTTGGTTGGAGCCTGTGAGTCCTGGAGAGACTGGCAAGAATCCTGGTATTTTTTGGTAGAGAAAGAAGTATAGCCCAAGGTGAGTGGGTTTAAGGGAAAAGACTATTGGTGGGGGACAGGGAATGTGAATCCTTTTAATTGTAGTTGGAAGTCTGGATGTGTGCAAAATGGAGAAAAAAAAACAAAACAAAAAGAGTCCTTTAGATTATATGTGCAGGAGGTTTTTAGTGTCCTAGGGTCATTATGATGGAGAACAGAGGAAAATTGCAAAAGCTAGTATATAGATTTTCCTTCAACTGTTTGGTGCTTATCTAGTGCCTTCTGAAAAATCAGTGCTGTGTGAGATGTAACATTCCCAAAGAGCACTAGATGAGGAATTAGGAAATCTGATTTGTAATTCCAACTCTATCTTTTCCTGTATTATACTTAATGGGTAACTTTGCGAACCTTTCTTCCTATGTTGTCCTTCTTACCCTAGAGGACTGCACAAGGATCAAATGAGATAGCATTTACCCATTGCATCGTACTTAATAGTAATGTAACAAATATTTGTGGGACAGAGGAAGGAAGGAAGGAAGGAAGGAAAAAAGTGCTTAGGAAACTGTAGCATAATATATACTGTAAGAGATTGGACTTACTGACTTATTTTTCTGGCCAAGTTTGTGAAGGTTGTAAGAGGAAATGAGAATTATTGCATCAATTCTGTTGATGCTAATGGACATTATTGCTGTATTTGGTCATTCTATGGAGAATTTGGAGTTGCTTTTAGTTTCATTATATTGTTACACTTACAGCCTAGTATCTAGTGACAGTTTTGACAGTTGTTAACAACTGACAGGATTGCAAATAGAAATTAAGCTCATATTTGGATGGATTAATCTCCTTGTTATCATTAAAGTCTGCTGAGAGTAACTGAGAACAAACATTGGTAGTTACATACATGTCTTCTTTTTTTTAACATCTTTATTGGAGTATAATTGCTTTACAATGTTGTGTTAGTTTCTGCTGTATAACAAAGTGAATCAGCTATATGTATACATATATCCCCATATCCCCTCCCTCTTGCATCTCCCTTCCACTCTCCCTATCCCACCCCTCTAGGTGGTCACAAAGCACCTAGCTGATCTCCCTGTGCTATGTGGCTGCTTCCCACTAGCTATCTGTTTTACATTTGGTAGTCTATATATGTCAGTGCTACTCTCTTACTTTGTCCCAGCTTGTCTTGAGTATGAGTGCCATACTCAGGACAGTTCTACGGTTGATTATATATTGGCATCGGGTTTGAGCTATCATTCCAGTAAAACAAATTGCTGCTGTCTGTGGTACCTAACCATTCTCTCCCGAGTGGGACATATGAAAACAAACCATTATTATTCCCATTTCCTATTTTATGCCACCCACTAAAATATTTCAAACTCTCGTGGAATGCTTTTGATGATGTGAGTTGGAGGCCTTCTGTGAGGACTTCTGTTGCATGTGAAGTTCTTGTTTGGCTTTTAAATCCCTTTTGTCATCCAGGCAAATTGGGCAAGTGGCTTACCCTCTCTAAGCTTCCACCTCCTCTGTAAGTGGGTCAAGTGATGCTGTTGGCCCCGTGGAGTTGGGGGATTAGGTAAAGCACAATACCTGTCACACAGAATATGGTCCTTTTGCGGGGCGGGGCTTTTGGGTCAGTGGTGCCTGAAAGGGAGCTGGGGAAGCTCTGAGGTATCGATGCTTTTGTTTGTTTGAGTTTGTTTTGTCTTGTTTTTGTGCAGACTTACCATATTACAGCTTCTTCAAGAGTAAGACCTTTGTGAATCATAGTCTCAAAAGTTATATGGACTCTTGTAATTTAGTATAAACAGTACGACATTAGGCTTAAGAAATTTCAACTTTAGTGTTAGCTGTGAGATCTTAAGTCACTATGGCATCCTTCCCTCATGAAATGAGGAGATGGGACCAGCCGGTTCTTGACTCCTCCCAGTTCTGGAATTATATGATCCTACAGTCTTCATTGCACAGTTTCTTGTTCTTCCTCATTTCCTCTTACCACATGCTTTGTCTTTAATCTCTTAGCCTCTTTCTACCCATCTCCTGCAGTCCTTCTTGTATCCATCCTTTTATACATCCTAAAAATTGTCATAGTATACCTAATATGAGGCAAGCAGTATGTTAGGAATTGGATATACAATGTTGAAAAATACAGACAGTGTTCCAGTACTAATGGAACTTACAGTTTAATGGGGCAAGTACTGATGAAACACATAATAATTACAAAATATGATAAGTGCTATTACAGAACGGGAGAGAATACTGTGAGTGGGGAAGCAGGTGTACCTGACCCAGTTTAAATGACTTTTCTCAAAGTAAATTTCCAAGGGCTAGAGGCCTGGCCAGGGGCTGTTTGAGAGGAAAAGCAGTGTTGCCAACAAAGACCCAAGGCAAGATGAGATAAGCCACTTCCAGGAACTGCAAGGCCAGTGTGGCTGGGAGTGAGTTGGGGAGACTTTAGTAAGAGTGAGCCTGGAAAGACATGCCAAATTTGAAGCCAAGTTAAAGATTTTCATTTTAAGCTCATTGGAAAGCCTATGATAAATTTTCAGTGATAACAAAAATGGGAATCTTACTTTAACTTGCTTGGAACAATTAAAAGCTGTTTTAAAAAATACATTTAAATTTTACATTAATGTTAACACACATAGAATAGTATACTATGCCTAAAGTGAATACAGTTTTATGCTGGGCAGAGGCTGTCCTGTGACCAAAGTTTGCATATCAGTGTTGTGCTTCCAACACAGGAGAAGCCGTGGTTTCCTAGAACTTTCTGCCTTGTTTTTCTTCTGTCTGCACCATTCTGATTCCTGCCATCTCTTTTCTCTGCATTTGATCACCTCTTCTTCTTAGCAGTCCTTGGTCCTTGAAATGCTGTGAGAACAACAGTAATAGCCATTGGTAGACCTTCAGATAGCAGATGTGCCTTTGGTCTATGGTTCTATGACTCTAGAGGGCTAGGAATTGCAGATGAGTTAGAATAGAGAGGCTGCCACAGTATTGAAGAGGAATGCCTCTTCCAGCAGAAATTCCAAAGCCAGTCAGCAAAACTGATGTCACTGCCGCAGCAGATGCAGGCACCAAGGGCTTGACTGAGCAGACACAAATCAGAACATTCCTACTAATTTCTATGCAGATCAGTTAAGTATACTTACCAAGTGTGTTCTTTCTAGGCAACACTTATGCCGACATTTGGTGGGGGTGCAGAGAGGCAAAGCGTATAAAAGGCAAACAGCGTTCCCTGTAAAACCTTAATCTAATTTGGTAAACAAGCCAGGCACCTTTGGAAGGTCATTTTGAATGTCCTGGTATATATTTAACAGGTTTTTAAAAATAACTACATTTTAAAATATTTTAAATGAAGGCAGTTGAGAAGATCACATCTAGAAATAAATGCCATAGATCATTGTTTTTCAGAGTGTGGTTTATGAACTTGTATTACTGGTCCTTGATTTTACTGTCTTTCTATTTATTTGGCAAGATCATTTTGATGATGGAAGCAGTGCACTGATTTAGGGATTTGGATCAGGGAAGGGAGGCTCTATCCAGGCTCTTTGACTTTGACCAGAGGTAATGAAAGGAAGATGGATAAGAAGCCTCGCCATCCCCTGGTGCAAGGGCCTGAGATTGCTCTGGCAGAGTGGGAGCTGGCATAAGCACTGGGCAGTCTTTTGGAGCAGATTCTGAGGTCTACTCCATAGCTTCCCCGTCATAATCCTTGCCCCAGGTGGACCCTCAGTTTAGCTTAGAGCATTCTGTAGGTAGTGGACAGAGAGTGCTTGTGGATGCCCCTTCACCTCTCCTATCCAGATTGGTGGCCAGACCAAGGGATATAAAAGAAAGTGATCGTTGGAGATGGATTTAGGATGACCTGTGTGAAGGTAAGATAGCTTGTTTTTACGCCGTGGTCTCAAATCCACCTACAGAGTCACAATATCATTGGTTTTTCCTCAGTGCTGGCAAGAGCACCTCTCAGGCTCGCCACATTCCCATCCCTTGAGCTGCCAGCATGCTACCATTGACACCTTCCTTCTCTGGCAACTGTTCCTTTACAAATTTAGTCAACTGGAAACTTACTGCTTTTCTTTTCGCCCAAGTGGGAATATCTGGAGACAGAGGTATTTTGATGTAATGGCTAAAAACACTGGCATTGAATTAGACAGTTGTGGGTCTGAACCCTGCTTCACCACTTCCTGGCCATGTCTCAGTTTTCTAATCTGTGAAATGAAGATAATAGTGTTTCTTTCTTGGTGTTATTATAGGATTAAATAATATATTGCCTAAAAAATCTTGAGTACGAAGTCTGGCAGATATTAACCACTTAATAAATGTTAGCTTTTAAAAATATACAGAATAAGACTTGCTTTCAAGAACTTAATCTGTAAACATCCTTTAAGACTTTCCCTACTTTTCCACCTTGATTTTACTTGAACTAGAACCTAGTTGAAGAGTAATAAGAGATGAAATTGAGAAAACAGGACTGAGGCAGTTGATAGAGAGCCATCTTTACAAAGGATGTGTACTGAACAATGCTCTTTGACAGAAATTGTTCTGACAGGTGGGTGTGGAGTGGATTGATAAACCAGGAGGCTCTTGCAGTTATCTTGGGAGTTACCTGTGGCATAGCCTCTTTTCAACCTGGAAGCCAAGTGTTACTGATCATTTGCTGCTCTGTTGAGCCTCGTCCATCCAAGCATTTTCACTGTTTACAAATGATAGAGTGACTAGAATGTATTTTATTTTCTGGTAACTTTTTTGGTTTCCGAAGAGAGAACTGTAAAACTTTGATAAACCCGTCCACAAGGATTGATGCCCACACAATTCCAAAAATGTATCCTCTTATGTCAGGCATAACTGGTTATATGCAGAGAAAATGTGACCTGTGATTTATGCCTTAAGCCCTCTCTTACCAGATACTCTTACCTAATTGTGCAAATTATTCAGGCTTTTATTTTTATTTGGTTCTTTTTATTATATTGATTAAGTGTTGAAGAACATATCTCAGTTTTGTGGGAAAGTTACAGGCGTGCATATTTATAATAAAAATTCTACCACCACTGTCTATAAATGACTTTGGTTTAGAAATCCACATGGTATATAGCTAAAACCATAAGCTTTGCTGTCAGACGGACCCAGTTCAGGCTCCATCTCTTAATAGCCACATGACCTTGGGAAGGTTGATTACATCACTTCTCTGGGGCCCAGGTCCCTTATTTCTAATGTGGAGTTATGATATCCACATACTTATAAGATTATTATAAAAATTAGTAATAATATATGAAAAGCCCCCTAGTACAGTGCCTGGTACCTGGTAAGCACTCCACAAGTCTAATCCACTGTCATCATTATTTAGGTCATCTTTGACTTAGTTGTAATGGCTTAATTACAAAGGAATCTATATTCTAAAAGTAAACACATACTGAAATGAATTTTTAAAATTTAGTATAGTGAAAATTCCTCAAGTTAAGAGCTTCTTATCATGGCTCAGTTCTAACGGTTGATTTTTAATAGTGAAATTATTTAAAGAGATTTTCCCCAGTTCCTGCATAGTTCCTATAGTTTAAAAATCTTCAAATTAATTTATTGTGCATTGAACATGTGTATGATGTGAGGGAGAGCTGATTACTTGAGGTATTGATTTGACTAATTCAGTGTAATAATTTACTGATTTTAACTCAGTATATGCTGTAAGTGCTAAATCCAGTCTTGTTGGACACACAGAAACATCCAAACATCATTCCTTCTCTCAAGGAACTCAACAGAACATATATGAATTTTTTCAGAGGGTGGGTGGGATGAGAGTTTGCAGAGAAACAAACATCCAAACAGCATCTCTCCTCTTGAACTTAGAACTTATTTGAAAAAAACTTTTTTTCGTCAGGGAAGGTGGTTTGCATTCTTATGTTTTTCCATTTTTTTCCTTACTACTTTTAATGAAGGCCTTTAAAAATCTAATCTTACCTTTAAAAATATATTACAGGGGAAAAATATATTTAAAGCAAGAGTTGGGGAGGGGTTTTTCTTTCTAAGTTTTCAGCATTTAAACTTTCTTATACATGTTAAATATTAGTACTCCAAGCATGACCTTTTAAGAAATTCCTCATTGAAACCGGAGACTTTAGGAGGAAATGTATGTTCAAAGCAGCTTTGAATGTTGTGTCTTTTAGAGCAGCTGAGAACTTTCTGTATTAAAAGTGTTCTGTCTTTAACCAAAGGACTTGAAAACTTATGTCCACTCAAAAATGCTGCACACAGCATTTACAGTATCTCTTTTTAATTGCCAAAACTTGGAAGCAACCAAGATGCCCTTCAGTCGGTAAATGGATAAACTGTGATACATCCAGACAATGGAATATTATTTAGTGCTAAAAAGAAATGAGCTGTCAAGCTATGAAAACACGTGGAGGAAACTTAGATGCATATTAACGAAGAAGCCAGTCTGAAAGAAGCCATACATACCGTATGACTCCAACTATATGACATTCTGGAAAAGGGTAACTATGGAGACAGTAAAAAAAAATCAGTGGCTTCCAGTGGTTGGAGGGAGAGAGGGATGAATGGGCAGAGCACAGAGGATTTTTAGGGCAGTGAAACTACTCTGTACAATACTACAATGGTGGATACGTGTCATTATACATTTGTGAAAACTCGAAGAATGTACAACACCAAGAGTGAACTCTAATATAAACTGTGGACTTTGGGTGATAATGATGTGTCAGTGTAGATTCGTCTATTGTAACAAATGTACCACTGTGGTGCAAGATGTTGTTAGTAGGGGATATTGTGGAAGGGGGCAGGCAGGGGTATATGGGAACTCTCTGTACTCTCAGCTCAGTTCTGCTGTGAATTTAAAACTACTCTGGAAAAAAAAAAAAATAAAGGTTATTCATTAAAAAAAAAAATGGTCTACTGCTTTGGAGGTAAAGTAAACCATGTAAAGAAGGTGGTTGGTTAATTCATGTACTTTCACTATAAGTGTAGTTTGCTTTACTCAAGTGTAATATGTGATGTTCAAAACATGTATATTTAAGTAACAGCCATGTTATAAAAGAAGCACATGCTTTACAAGGAGATTTCACTTGACTCTTAGGGTGCCCTGGATTGGCTGTAGAGCTGGGTTCTAATTCCTTCTGCCATCAAGGAGTTTTGTGAGCCTGGGGCCATCCTAGAACCTCCCTGGCTAAATTCTGTAGAGAAAGGCGAAGGCCAACAATATGCCGTGGTATTTTTACATAATTTCCTTTGTTGGGTTAGCTGGATTTGGTGAGATGGGGTCACCTCAGGTGCCATTTCTATGCTCTGGACCAGTTGCTTTCATAGCTGTTAATTGTGTGTGTCTGGAGGTATAGGTGCACAAGACAAGATGATCTCCACAGCTTTTCCCACCTCTCCAATTATTTTATTCATTAGGTATCTATAATAATTTGATTTTAAACATCGTTTATACAGTGGGTTTTTTTGTTAGCACTTCTGTTTTCTAAAGAAAGTAATCCATATATAAGTATAGAGTGATCATTGAGAAGGGAGGATAATTTCTCACACTCGCCCCCTCTCCTCAAGCTTGGCATAAAATAATATGAATTAGCTTCCTCTAGTGATAAAACTGCAGCAATTTTCAGGCAAGAGAAAAACAGATTAGTAGCACCATCTACAGGCTACCAAAGAGGAAAACTTTCTTTGTGGCTCCTAAATGCAAAGGATTTATGGAAAAGGGAATAAAAAAGTTTCATTCTTCCTCTTTTAAACGTGTTGTTTGTGAAACTTATTTAAATATTTTTGTTCTTTTTTACTACTCATACATTTATTTCTCAGTATGTCTCCAGGTAGCCTGAACCAGGAGAATATTGGTGTGATCAGCTATGTGTTTTCATTCAGATCCCTGTTTTAGTCCCATGTTTACAAAATATTTCCCTCTCTCTCCCTATCTGCTCCCCCCACCCAGCTCCAGTAATGATAAGGGTGGTACTATGAATATGACATTCATATGGATTCCAGCAAGTTGATTCATAGTAGTTTACATGATAAGACCTCAGGCAGAATGCCTGCCAGCCCAGGGACATTTTATTTTAGCTCTTCTGTATACTCAAAGGATTTATTGCATCAGCTACCTCCATTCAGAGAGGAAAAATAAATGCACACATTTTTGCATTGTTCGTATGTATGTGTATTTTTTGTGTTTACCTTTCTCTTTTTTAAATTTTAGATGAAGTTGATGTACTACCTCTTTGGTTCAAAATGGTTTCTGAGTCTTTTCTGTCCCCAAGGTTATGTGATTCTATATTCAGAAATAGTTTGGGGCATGGATTATTATTTTATAACAGGATCTAGAAAACTTGTCTTTTGATATGGTATTGTAGAGGTAGTATTTTCTTCCCCAGATCCCCTAGTTTCTTTATCTGTTTGGTTTTGTTTTCCCGTTAGTAAACTGGTATCATCATTTTTGGCAAGCTAGGAAATTTTATTGGATTCTTTGAATGACTGTGTTATAAAGTATTCATGGTATTAGCAGAGTTGCAATTTTCTGTTAAAAATAACCTATTAAAATTAACTTAATAATGGCCTCCTTGTAAATTGTTGGTGGAATTGCTGTTTCATTATACTGTGTTTGTTATTGGCAAGTGGTTAGGAGTTTCTGGAATGCCCACAGAATAGGCGTTCTATAAAGAATTAAAAACTGCAAGAAGCCACCCTTTTCAAAAAAAAAAAAGAACAGGAAAGAAAAGGAAAAAAAAAAACCCACTAAAAGCTTGAGCATAAATTATAAAGATTAGAAGATTATTACTTGAACAATATTATTTCTTGTAGAAAAGAGGGATAGAGGAGATGCACTGAATATGGAGCATGCTAAACTGAAGAGAAATTCAAAGGATAAAAAGAATTGATAAGATTTTTAAGGTATCTATTGAGACAAATGAGGCAGAGCCTATCAAAACTAGCACCAGGAATGATAATGGTTTTTAAGTTTATGTAACTCACTTGCTGATAGTTTAGGTTGTTGGAAAACTTAATAATGTTTCCATTAAAAAAAACTCATTATTTGCAATGTGTAAAAATATAATTATGCGTGAAACACTAGGGTCTTTCTCTGAAAGAAGTAAAGCGCTAATTCTAATAGAAGTAGGGATTTAGAATGAGTTGCTGCCTTGTAGTTCTAGCTAATATTCTTCCCTGTTTTTCTCGCACCAGATGGCACTGTTTAGTTCTATTTCACAGTCTTGTTCTGGAAGTTTCTTTGGGAGAATCTGTTTCAGCCCAGGCTCACCAGTGACACTTCTGTATTATGCATGAAGGCTTTATGAATACTTGTAAAAGGCCATTGACTCAGAAATGAAGCTGTTTATTTGAGGTCTTGTAGTTCTTTCTAGTTGCACATTTGCTGTGAGGTGAGCCTAACAAACCAGCTGATAGAAATCTAGATGCTTCTCATGGAATTCAGCCTGTTTTGCTTGGAAACACATTGCAGCAGTGTGACTTTCAGCCTTCTCACAGGCCAGTCTAATTATCTGACACAGTTTGGAATTATTTTGTATGTGAGAATGGCGCTCCGGTCATATGGACATACCTGTTCTCAGAAATTGCAGAGTTTAAAATGCTTCATGATAGTCAGTTGAACTTTAGATTCATCAAATTAATTTAAGAAAATGAAGTTTAAAAAACTTTTTCTGACTTGTCTTTTCATTTTCAAGGCTAATTTAGAAAGAAATGATCAAAGACCTCTGATGTTATTATGTATGAATGAGGCAGGTTCATAGCCAGGCCCACTTCTTTGCTGCTGATAAAAATAAAACATCTTCCCTGAAAGGTAGAATTAGCTTTATCTACTAAAAATGTCAGGATCATACATTGTAAGGCCTATCTCTCTGTGAAGCTTGCTTTCTTCCTGTCTTCCCTCTCTCCTTCCCCTTCCTTCAGAAACAGTGAACATAATTATGGCACACCTTTCATCAAGGCTGCTTCTCCATTAACCATTGTCTTGTATGAAGGGCCATGTATAGGAAAGTGGTGATAAATGAATGTTGATGAGGTCCCTTAGTGAAGCACCTATCATCGGTAAAGGTGAAGCAACACCTGCGTTAAGAAGGGAATGCCGTTCCCTAGAGAGAGGCAAGGGGTGAAGTCAGGGCTTTTGTGGGGGTGGGAGTGGGGGCAGGTGGGAGAGAGTTTGGGAAAGGAATCACCTAAATGTTCTCTAACTCCATGAATTAACCTATGTGAGCCAGTGTAGCAAACAGAGCCTTGCCTGATTGTCACTGGGACCTTCATACATATCAGTCTGCATTTATCAAGCTGATTTTATTTTAATACTTCTTTCTCTGTGTCTGAGGGTGTTTGAAGGTTACTCAGTTTATTTTCAACTTCTCTCCCCTTGCATTTTATTGCTTGTGGTAGTGATGGGGATTGGAGCTTGGGGGTGGCGCTGGAGAGCCTTCTGTAGACTAGGGCAGTGGATATACAAATGGAATATTACTTCCCTTCCTGTCTTTAAAAAGAGTAGGATTAATCTGTGGTGTTTCCCTCCCTCCTCCGGCACACACCCCACAGATTGGAAAGCACAGCACCTCCTAGCAAGCCCTTTCCTCCTGCTGCTGGTGAGGTGGTGGGCAGCTCTGCTGGTTTCCAGGCCTAGGTCCTCTGTGGAAGCAAGCCCGAGACAGGCTGCTTCTATAAATCAAGCCCTGGATTTTATTAGAGTGTTTATGTAACCTCAGTTTACGTGCTATAATTCTTTGCTGCGTAGCCTAGAGTAATTCCCAAAGAGGATGTTTGTTCTTTTTCCTTGTAAATTTTCTAGCACAGGCTTTTGTTTTGACATTCTCCCTCCCTTGCTCCACTCTCTGCCTTTTTTTTTTGGCGGGGTGGGGGGAGATTGTGGGGGGAGTGTACTAACAGTTGATTGCTTTTTACTGACTAAATTGAATAATCCAGCAAAGGTTAAATTGTGTTTTTACTAGATGTTATCCCTACTCTTAGATAGGGTAGGGGGGAACCTTTTGCTCAAATTAATTTTTCACATTTTCAAGATTATAGGGTGGTAGGGTTAACATGTACTTAATTATTGAGTAAATGAAGCATGAGTGGTAAAAAACAGCCTTTGCTATCCATGGACACCACCACCCCACCCCCCCCACCCCCCACCCCCCGCCACCCTGGCCTCCCCATACCCTGCTCTCCCCCACCCATCTAATGTTGATAGAGTCAAATTGACTGCTGAGAGAGAAAATCCAGACTGGGAATTTAGGGTGAAATTGACTTTTTTTTTTTTTTTTTAAACATCTTTATTGAAGTATAATTGCTTTACAATGGTGTGTTAGCTTCTGCTTTATAACAAAGTGAATCAGTTATACATATACATATGTTCCCATATCTCTTCCCTCTTGCATCTCCCTCCCTCCCACCCTCCCTATCCCACCCCTCTAGGTGGTCACAAAGCACCGAGCTGATCTCCCTGTGCTATGCGGCTGCTTCCCACTAGCTATCTATTTTACATTTGGTAGTGTATATATGTCCATGACACTCTCTCACCCTGTCACATCTCACCCCTCCCCCTCCCCATATCCTCAAGTCCATTCTCTAGTAGGTCTGTGTCTTTATTCCCATCTTGCCACTAGGTTCTTCATGACCTTTTTTTTTTTTTTTCCTTAGATTCCATATATATGTGTTAGCATACTGTATTTGTTTTTCTCTTTCTGACTTACTTCACTCTGTATGACAGTCTCTAACTCCATCCACCTCATTACAAACACCTCCATTTCATTTCTTTTTATGGCTGAGTAATATTCCATTGTATATATGTGCCACATCTTCTTTATCCATTCATCCGATGATGGACACCTAGGTTGCTTCCATGTCCTGGCTATTGTAAACAGAGCTGCAATGAATATTTTGGTAAATGACTCTTTCTGAATTATGGTTTTCTCAGGGTATATGCCCAGTAGTGGGATTGCTGGGTCGTATGGTAGTTCTATTTTTAGTTTTTTAAGGAACCTCCATACTGTTCTCCATAGTGGCTGTATCAATTTACATTCCCACCAACAGTGCAAGAGTGTTCCCTTTTCTCCACACCCTCTCCAGCATTTATTGTTTCTCGATTTTTTGATGATGGCCATTCTGACCGGTGTGAGATGATACCTCATTGTAGTTTTGATTTGCATTTCTCTAATGATTAATGATGTTGAGCATTCTTTCATGTGTCTGTTGGCAATCTGTATATCTTCTTTGGAGAAATGTCTATTTAGGTCTTCTGCCCATTTTTGGATTGGGTTGTTTGTTTTTTTGTTATTGAGCTGCATGAGCTGCTTGTAAATCTTGGAGATTAATCCTTTGTCAGTTGCTTCATTTGCAAATATTTTCTCCCATTCTGAGGGTTGTCTTTTGGTCTTGTTTATGGTTTCCTTTGCTGTACAAAAGCTTTTAAGTTTCATTAGGTCCCATTTGTTTATTTGAAATTGACTTTTAACTGAAGAAAATGTCAGAGTGAAATGACCAGATTAAACTACATTCCATGTAGGTAACTACATAGAGAAATGTTGTGCTTTGGAAATAAAGGCAATTTGACCTACCCACAGCATGTTTTTCAAGAAGTAGGTACATTTTTTTAATAAGTTTGTTTATTTACTTATTTATTTACTTATTTATTTAGGCTGCATTGGGTCTTTGTTGCTGTGCTCGGGCTTTCTCTAGTTCCGGCGAGCAGAGGCTACTCTTCGTTGCGGTGCGCGGGCTTCTCATTGCAGTGGCTTCTCTTGCTGCAGAGCACGGGCTCTAGACCCACGGGCTTCAGTAGTTGTGGCTCGCGGGCTCATTAGTTGTGGCTCGCGGGCTCTGGAGCGCAGGCTCAGTAGTTGTGGTCCACGGGCTTCATTGCTCTGCGGCATGTGGGATCTTCCTGGACCAGGGCTCGAACCCGTGTCCCCTGCATTGACAGGCGGATTCTTAACCACTGTGCCACCAGGTAAGTCCCAGGTACATATTTTTACTTCTCAGTTCTTTATTCAGATCTCCTGTTTGGCCCACAGAACAGTTAGGTGGTGAGACAGGAACTGAGGAAAGTGTTACTGAACCCACTGTCTTGGACACATTAGAATTTCGTACTGTCTAGGGGCACATTCAGTTAACAATTAATGTTTGATTGTCAGGGAATCTTGAAGGCGTTACATAGGTGTGTTCTTTTTGTAGTTTAAAGAAGACAGTCGATCATGGGGAAAAGTTTATGAAGGAAATATGTGAAAAGAGGCATGTTTTCATATTTACTTTAACCACAGAATGGGCTATATGCTCTAGGACTGTGCTGTCACTGCTGTAGCCACTAGCCCCACGTGGCTCTTGAGCATGTGAGCAATGGCTAGTCTTCACTGAGATGTGTGTTGTAACTGTAAAAAACACACGGGATTTTGGAGGTGTAATATGAAAATAAGAATGTACAGTATCTCTTTAATAATTTATACAGATTACATGTTGAAATAATATTTTTGGTACATTAGGTTAAATAAAATATATCATTAAAATGAATTTTACCTAGTTTCTTTTTGTTTTTAAATATGACTACTAAAAAAACTTAAAATTATAGATATGTGCATTTTTGGCTCACATTATTATTGGTCATTGCTGTTTCAAAGTTGTGTTGCCCAATGGGAGGAATAACAGACCAGTATATTCACTAAAGCTTTCAAAATTATACATTTAAAAGGCGATACCATGCATTCTGATTACATATTAATACTCAAAATTGGTGACAATGTGAATGAAATTGGACAGATTCTTTATCTGTAGCCTGAAGATTTATGAGGAAATACTGACTAGAATGCCCTATGCTGAAATATGCCTTTTTATCTGTCAAACCTCCCATTCAGTATGTTAATAGAAGGATCCCATCTAATAGGGTGTCCAGGTTAAGAGAGTGGACTCTAGGTTGGAATCCCAGTCTGTGTGATCTGAAGCAAGTTATTTATCCTCCCTGAGCCTCAGTTTTACATCTGTAAAATGGAAATACTATCGGCTCTACCGTAAAGGGTTCTATATATTACATAAGACAAAATACAAAGTGTACATTGGAACTTGCACATATTACATGGGTACTATATAAAGATTAGCTATTATAGTGATAAATATCATCATCATGTGGTTAAAAAATGTACAACTCTGATAGATTATTCAAGCTTAAGCTCTATTCCCAAGCAAATGATAGATGTTGGCTTTCAGCAAATCTGTCTGCTATATTGTTTGAAACCCAGAAGCAGCAATACTTAAAAATGGGAAAGTAGGGCTTCCCTGGTGGCGCAGTGGTTGAGAATCTGCCTGCCAATGCAGGGGACACGGGTTCGAGCCCTGGTCTGGGAAGATCCCACATGCCGTGGAGCAACTGGGCCCGTGAGCCACAACTACTGAGCCTGCGCGTCTGGAGCCTGTGCTCCGCAACAGGAGAGGCCGCGATAGTGAGAGGCCCGCGCACCGCGATGAAGAGTGGCCCCCGCTCGCCGCAACTAGAGAAAGCCCTCACACAGAAACGAAGACCCAACACAGCCAAAAATAAATTAATTAATTAATTAATTTTGAAAAAAATGGGGAAGTAAATGAACAAAAGGGGGAGCTCGTTTATTGGGACATATAATTAGAACACTCTGTAAAGAAGAAACTTGTGGTAACCTTAGATTAAACCAGTTCCCTTCTTGATATAAATTCAGTAGTACTGTAACTTTTTATCATATTTGCCTGCCACAAAGTATATTGGTCAGCAATTATAAGGTTTTAGATGTTATCTTTAGATTTATTGTTTTCTGATAAAGAGATGGTAACCTCATAATCCTGTATTAGAGAGTAACTGTTCTATATTGCCCTAGAACTGTTTTAATTTCAGGGCAATGTGTATGTGTGCTTATAAAAACAAGTTTAATGTGTCATTCCAATGTATTCTTTAATGGAGCTAAACAACCTGAGAGTCAGTTGGTTTTTTTGTTTTTTGTTTTTTTTTGACTTGGAGGAAAATCAGTTGGTTTTTATTTTGCTGATTAAAACTCGTGGTCTGGCTAAGACTGTAGACAGCACTCAAGAACAAGTGTCTTATGTTAATGAACAGTTTATGGGTAATCTGGGATGCTGGTAGATTGTCATGGTGAAATTGATGTTTGTGATGGAATGTATAGATGAGATTCACCGGTGGAAGAATCTTTTTAGGGTGGAGGATGGTCCTTAAGAAGAAACTTACCAAAAAATCTTACACAGGACAGTATTACTACTATGTCGTGTGTGTGTGTGTGTATGTGTGTGTGTGTGTAAAACGAATTGATTGAACAAACAGACTGATAGAACACCTACAGTATTCCAGGCAAAATGAGTAAACAGGGGACACATACTAAGGAATACATGTTTTAATACAGCATGGCACCGTTACAGAAACACTCGCCTACTTGTATATTTTCACTTATTTGCACCCTACTGCTTTGTCCTTATGAGGTGGCTTTAACATAGATCTGAACCAAGTGTTAGTATATTAAGAAACTCCCTTATATAAACTATTAGTAAATTAGGAAGCTGAAGAAAACCTCATCAGGAGGCAGAGTTTGACTTTACATTTTAAGTGGTAGACACTAAGGAGCCCTCAGAGGCTTTGAAACCTGGGAGTGGAGTGTTGTTTTTCATTATTTGGTGAGATCACTCATAGCAACAGCACTGTGGTATGGATGGTAGAGTGGCAGAGAGATCATTTAAAAGACTGTTTGAAGTATCTAACCAAGATATGGTAAGATGCTTGAACTAAAGACTAGGTGCTTAATGGAGGAACGAGAGATTTGAAAATTTTTAAGGCAAATTCTCCAACTTTTCAAGTGTGGAGGTGTGAGAGCAAAAAGGAAGAATGATGATGGTTCTGGCTTGATTTTCTAGGGTAGAGGAGGTTTAAAGATTCGATTAAAAGTTTGATGTGGGACATCTTAAATTTGAGGGAGGTATTAGACTTCATGAGCATGTGGTAAATAAACCATTAGATACACAGTTGGGAATATGCGTCTAGTTGCAGGATTGCAGGAGAGAATGTCTGGGCTAGACACATACCTTAGGGGATCGTGGTCTAAAGGTGGGAGCTGAAGCCTGGGGAGGTAGATAAGATCATTCTTAACTCACTAATGGTATTAAAATCATCTGCTTCTCCACTGTGCTTCCAGAAGATTTCCAAACACATAAGTATGCCTTTCAAGGCTCTTTATAGTTTCTCTCTTTACTTCTTTTTTTTGTAGTCTCCTTTATAAGAGTTTTGCTGTTCTCTCCCATGAAATGTACATTCCCTATATCCTCAAAGGTTTACTGGCCCCATCACTTCCCATGTTATTCTGTGTCTTCATTACATTATACATGCTGTTTCCTATGTCTACAAGGCTTTGTCCCTATTTTTCCTCCTAACAAACTCTGTATCTTTGGTTAATACCTGGTCCCTGAACCCCATCTCCCCACCATAGCCCAGTTAGTAGCTCCATCCTTGAGCCTGTGAGATTTTTACATATTTCTTTTCATTAGCACTTATCTGTCACTGTATAGTAATTATTGCTTGCCTTTCTCTCCTTCTCTATAGACTGTGAACTCCTTAAAGACAGATAAATACCTTTCCATCCCCAGCCATGGGTGAGCACTTAGTAGATAGGTGCTCGGTGAAATTTTTTTTTAATTGAATTAATTCATATGTATGTGAGCCATAGGTGTTATATTAGTGATTTTGGAAGTGTTCAGAAGTATATTGCACCTTAAAAATGTAATGATCTGCAAAATTTCAATCTGTTAAACGTAATCAGGAAGAAGATGAAACCTAAAGTATTTATCAAAACTATTTTTCTTATTGAAAAATCAATACATATTCCTTTCTTGTAAAGAAAAAAGTAGTATTAAACTACTCTATAAGCATAATAAACCATACTTTTCAACTAGAAAATTGACTATACAGATAAACTAAAGGAGAAAACTTAAAATATCCCAAATCCCACCACCCAGTGATATCTTTCGAGTCATTTTAAGAATGTGACAAAAATTTAAAAAAAAGGATCAATCTGTGCCTATTGTTCTTGATGGTTTTTGTAACTCACTATCTTGTGCATCTTTAAATATTAGTAAGTAGTCATTTGTTAAATGGCTAGATGATAATAGACTAACATTCCATCAAATAGTTTACTTAACCAGTTCCTTGCTACTGGACTTTTAGATTGTTCCAGATTTTTTCACTGAAATAATCACACTTTGATGAACAATATAGTACTCTTGTCTTTTTCATCTTTTGGGGGGGATATTTTTGATTAAAGAGAATATAGATCTTTATTTTTTTAAACCCTATATTATCAAATTGCCTCTTGGAAAAGTCACACCAGTTTACATTACCACTGGCTCAATTCTTTTCATCCTATTTTTAGGTTTCAAGTTGCCTGAAACTTGAAAACTATATGAAGATAATTTAGCATGCTATCTTATAGAAATGACAAACTTGGGGCTAGAGAAATGACCAAATTGAAGATTTTTTGGTAAATGTAACTGTTTTTATAGAATTTTAATATAAGCTTTTTGTGAATAATCGTCAGAGTTTTGTAAGTATGCAAAACGAGTTTCATAGTGTAAGCAAGAGGTTTTAAATTACAGGATCGGGGCTTAGTGACCATCTTGGGTATAAGGTGGGTAGTGATGTGAAAGTAAGTGGTCAAGCCCCAGCTCTGCCATTAGCTGACCTTCTTGGGCCCCTGTGTGACTGCCTCCCAGCTCCCAGCCGGAGCTGTGTTAGGATGAAATATTGGATCTAGACCTGTATATGTTAAATGTCAGTGGCTGATTTCGAGTTTGGGGTAACTTGTATATGCATCTATCTTCTCTGTGCTACTTTAGATCCTTTTTACCTGCCCTGCCTACTTTGAATAACTGGTGTGATTATTCATAAAATAATAACAAGCTCCTCCCCCAGTCCCTGACAGGTTCTTTAGTTGAGCAAATGTATATGTCATGAAATGACATATGAAAAGCTGGCCAGGCCTTTGAGTAAAATGTGTATGTCACAGCTCATTTTGAAAAGCTGGCCAGGCCTTTGAATAAAATGCCTGCCCCAAATCTTTAACTCTTGCTAAGTAATTTGCTCATTTTTTAAGCTAATTTTCACAGCCTTAATCAATCACTGAGGAAACAAGAGAGAGGCAAAGGTGCCACCATTTGATATTATTGTCCTAAGGCAAAAACTGACCTCACAGTGGTGAAATGGTGATCTTTGATAGCGCTCTTGTCTCCTGAATAAATCTATTACAGGTTTCTGGACAGATACCCCTCCCCCAAGTATTAGAAAGAAAAGCAAGAGAACATGAAGCCACAGAAAGCAAATCACTGTCAGAATAAATATTCTGTTTTGCTGGCAAACTTAAAAATTCACTTGTGGAATCTAATAGCTGTAGGCAGGAGATATTTATTGCAACCAAGATTTAAGTGTGGTTTATTGTTTATGGAGTAGTTTAATACTACTTTTCTTTAAAATGTGTTTTTAACTTAGGAAAAAAGAATTCAGATTTATTCCCAGAGTAAAAATGACTGAACGTCATGGGAGTGGTTAGGTTTGGGGTTTATGTGGGTAAGATTTCTGTTTATCCACTACAGTCATTGAGTGGATTTAAAAGCTTTCCCAGATGGAATTTATAAAGTGAAATTTAAAACTAGTGTCCTACACTAGTGTAGTATACTACAATATTTGGTTACAACAAGCAATCAATTTAGAAAGAAGTGGAACGGAGAAGATACAGGTTAAACGATTAGTACTGTACAATGCAGTGGTTCGTACAGAGAGCAGGCTTTAACACTCAAGTGCTATGTCAACATCCAACTTCTGTTACAGAGCTCCTAGGCAATGCCTAATCCTGGAATGCATGAATTACTGTCAATGGTGGAGTCTAATCCATTCTTAATAGGAAGTTCCAGGGGTATCGACCATATAGATGACTGGCCAGGGAGAAGCATAGAGGTGACAACTAATATTTCCTAGGTCTTCAGTCCTAATTCTCCAGGCTCCATGCTGGGTGCTTTATCTCTTTTACCCTCTTTAATCCTCCCTCCAACCCAATGAGGTGCAGATGGTAGTATATTCATTTTAGAGATGAGGTGACTGAAGCTTAGAGATTTTTCCAAAGTCACATATATACAGGGTTACCACATATAGTTTTACAAATTGTTCACTGCATGAGGGCATTTGGCCCAGGTAGCAGGTAAGGGCTATGTTTCCCCAGAGGAGGCACTTTTTTCTAATTTGTACTGGGTCCTGTATAGGCCAGCTGTAGCCCTAGTCATAAAGTTGATTAGAGACAGAGTTGGGATTTGAACTGAATCCTGTGTAGCTCCAAAAGTCATATTGTTTTTATTATATGATGCTGCCTCTTATAAGATATAATACATTATTTTTCTTTTATTCCCCTTTTATAGAAACTGAATTTATTCTATAAAATACATTAGTGACATTAAATGATCTAAGATGGTTTGAAAGCAAATACTGAGGTTACTTCCTTGGAAAAAGACTAGTTCCTTAACTTGGAGGAGGGAGAGGGCATAACTGAGTAATTTAGCTTATTTGATAAACTTTCTTATTTTTCTTTTCCTCTATATATGAATAAATATGGGTATTATGTTTAATATAAAGGTCCTGTAAAGATTAATTCTGATGTAGAAATAGAACAAAGAATTGTCTAGACTATAAGGACCTGAAGTATCTGCAGGGTAGGTAGGAAATCCTCTTTTAAATTGAAACAGGATCTGTAATGGCATCAGATTGTTAGAAAACATACATTTCGGATTTCAAATTTTGACCCAATCTCATGGCCATTACCAACATATTAGTTAACTTATTCGAAGTAATTCAAATAAAATAATTACCTATTCATCAAGCAAAAGATTTTTTAAAAAGTGTGCCTGGTTTCTCTCCTTCCTGTGATGTCTTCAGGCATCTTAGTTACCTGGGTGTGAGGCCCACCCTGTGGAGTCAAACAGAAGTAGAGGGGAAAGCCTTGAGTTCAGGACTCAAGAAGTGTAGGGGTGTGTGGATAGATTCTGAGAGGCTTGTAACTGAAGTCTTCATCTAAAGACTTTCTGCAAACTGGTTTCTTTTATCACGGTCCTATCCAAACTGTTTTCCTCAAAGATTCCCCAGTGGCTTCCATACTGTGAATCCGATGGTCTTAGGCAGATGTATGAACGTTCTGAGTCACAGCCAGGATTAGAGTCTACAATGCTTGTTCCAAGTCCTACATGCTCAAAAAGATAGTCAAGAAAAATGAATTTGAGGTAAAGAGCCTAGAATAGCTAGACTGAGATTTTTTTAGCACGCCTATATTAATTGCTCACTTATTATTTGCTTGAAGGGATATAGAAATCTCTGCTTTCCAGAAAGTTATAATTCAGTTAAGGACACAAAATCAATAAATATTTCATAATACAAAACAAGAGAAAGTAGAGATAACAATAAATAACACCAAGATACATTTCTTAACTAGGCGTGTCCACATTTCTTTACCTTGTTTTGGTGCTCTTAGTGGTCGCATTCTAGCCCCCTGGGTTGAGGTGGGAGAGATGTTTCTCTCTAAAGGGGCCTCTGTTCCAAAGGATCTAACTCATGGCCTGAGGCTCATACCAGACCCTTCTGTCAGCAGTAATTAAGAGAATTTTCTGTCTAAATTAAAAGCTTTTCTCTTTAGCCATCCTCCCCTACCCCCATGCCAGGTACCAAAGTGAATAATAATGAGCTGTAAAATCTAAATGCACAGAGTGCCTCTTCTTTGGCATTTGCAATTTCAGTGTGTTCTTTATGTAGCCACAACTCACCTCCATTTTGGCAGCCACCATTTTGGGTACTTTTGAATAATCAAAAGGACACCAAAGTTAGCAAAATAGGAATTGTATGTGCCTTTGTGATGTGGCTGTGTGTTCCCAACTTGCAGTGAAAGAAAGCAGTAAAAATCTTATATGGAATGCAAGAAACTTATGGCACTCATGAAATCCAGAAGGAAAGTCTTCTATATCTCCCTAGCTCTGTCCACTAGAAGTTTCTGCAATGGTGTAAGTGTCCTGGATCTGCGATACTCACTTGATATGTGGCCTGTGTGACTAAGGAACTGAATTTTGAGTTTTATTTTCTTTTCATGAATTTAAATTTCTGTAGTCACATGTGGCTGGTTTTCTACCATTTGGGTAGCATAGGCGCTTCACATGTTGTCCCCCTCCCTTTTTTTTAAGTTGGTATTTAAAATTTTTGTTCGAAAATTCCCGACTTCTTTACTTGGCATCTTTCATGTTCTCTTTCCCACTCCCTCTTCCTTTTCTCCCTGCCTTTCTTTCCTCCTCACTTCTCTTCTCCCAGGTCCTCTCTCACCTTTCTGTGCTGCTGTTAGGCTGACAATAACCCCATTAATCTGTGTAATTTATTAGGGTATTTCACCTAGTTAGACTTGCCTGCCTTGTCCTCCTTCCTTCCACACAATGTGGTCCAAGAGTGGGCATTTGCCAGAGATACAGTGTTTACCACAAGATCCTGATGCACGGGTTACTTTTTAAAAACAAACCAACAAATAAGATTTTTCTGACAGGATATCTTTGGTGAATTCATGCTGATTCCTTAGATCACTGCTTCTTTTTCTCAATACACAAAAAGTTTCCTTTTTAATTCATTCTATAATCTTGCACAGAGTGTATCAAAATCAGTCATATTAAAAAAAATCATAAACCTAGACTTGACTAATTGTAATCAAACCACTGGAAGACTGCAGGTTTCTCTGCCCTCACCTCTAAGTAGGGGGAGTAAATAGCCTCTTCAAGTTTTCTTCTAGCTTGAACCTTCTTTAGCTCTAATCTCACTAATTTGATTTTCCTTCCCTCCTCCCTCTCCCCTTCTTCCCTTCTTCTTCTTCCCCTTCTTCCGCTTCTTCCCCTTCCTCCCCTTCTTCCCCTTCCTCCCCTTCTTCCCCTTCCTCCCCTTCTTCCCCTTCCTCCCCTTCCTCCGCTTCTTCCCCTTCTTCCGCTTCTTCCCCTTTTTCCCCTTCTTCTGCTTCTTCCCCTTCCTCCTCTTCTTCCCCTTCTTCCGCTTCTTCCCCTTCCTCCCCTTCTTCCCCTTCCTCCTCTTCTTCCCCTTCTTCCCCTTCTTCCGCTTCTTCCCCTTCTTCTGCTTCTTCCCCTTTTTCCCCTTCTTCTGCTTCTTCCCCTTCCTCCTCTTCTTCCCCTTCTTCTGCTTCTTCCCCTTCCTCCTCTTCTTCCCCTTCTTCTGCTTCTTCCCCTTCCTCCCCTTCTTCCCCTTCCTCTCCTTCTTCCCCTTTTCCCCCTTCTTCCCCTTCCTCCTCTTCCTCCCCTTCTTGCCCTTCTTCTGCTTCTTCCCCTTCTTCCGCTTCCCCTTTTCCCCCTTCTTCCCCTTCCTCTGCTTCTTCCTCTTCCTCCTCTTCTTCTCCTTCTTCCTCTTCCTCCGCTTCTTCCCCTTCTTCCTCCACTCTCCCCTTCCTCCTCCCCCTTCTTCTTCTTTCTTTTCTAATACAGTTTATTTCCTTTCTTTTAGATGGCAATACCACTTGTCTCTTTCTGGATTTTATTTTAAGCTTCAAATAACTTCAGTGATAATGATTATCCATTTGTAAGAGTCCTGTTTTGCTATGCCATGATACTCTATTACACTGAGAACACTTGAAGTCATAAGTTACCAGTGTGGGGGAGACCTGTAGCTTTTCCAGTTCCCAGACGGAAGCTGTGGTCAGTCATCTAAATGCACTAGACATAAAAGCAGTTTTTTGCCTTTAAAGGTTAAATGGGTTTTCGCCCCACTGGTCACGGAGGTTTTTAAGGTGGGTATTGACAGAATCTGTTAGTCAGATATGCCAAGTCCCTTTCCATCTTAGAGTCTTTGCAAGTGTTCTTCTTATAGCCCGAAATAGTTCTTTGCATGCCTCAATGTATTGCAACCCTTATCCTTTGGTTTAAATATCATTCTGAGGGTGCTTCCCTGTGTATCTCCTCCATCACCTTCACCCTATTTACTGCCTTCATAGCACTTCTCCTTCAGCACTTGTTTCTGTCTTTCTCAGTGTCTTTCCCCTACTGGACTGTAAGGATTTTCTCTCCCTTCTCCTGCTCTGTATCTTCAGTGCCCAGGACCACAGCTGGGAGGTGGTAGGTGCTCATTGAGTAGTTGTTGCATGTATGTATTTAGGAAAATATTGATGTGAGGAGTAGATTTGGCAGGCAGGGGACTAGGTCATGACTAGGTCAGTTGGCTGTTAATAGAGCTAGGCAGAGGATTCCTACAGTCTGCATTAAGGCCCTGAGTGGAGGAGGGTGCTAAAGGAGGTTTTTTAAAGGCAGGACTGGGGACTCTGTAAGGTATCTAGAAGTTTTAGATTCTGTCCTTAATTGCCTTAAAAATACCAGAGGACGAGTCCACTGTGGGTTGGTTACAATTTCAGGTACTCTACCTACATCATCTCATATATTTTCTCAAACAATATCTCATGAGGGATAAGTATTTTCATTCCCACTTTAAAGACAGGAAGCTGAAGCACAAACTGCACCCTCCAAATGGTAGGCTCTGTTTTCTGCTTCTGTTCTAAAAGCCCTCCAGGGCTCCCAAACCCTTTTGTTCTCCTGTGCCATGTTATGAAATGCATCTGCTAGCATGAGACGGAAAGTGTCCTTGGGAGACAATGCATGTAAAGAGCTTAGATAGTACTTGGTACATGCTATGTGCTCAAAATATTACCACTATATTATTGTTGTTGGTAGCCTTTCCCCTCTAAGTTTCTCCACCGTCCAAAGAGTTAACAAAACTTCAGGAGTTCTGATGTTAAGGGAGTGATATGACTGTGTCTTAATAAATCATAATAAATAAAAGGACATTGAAAAGACATCTAGTCGTGGGAATAAAGCTAAGGAAACACATGTTCCATTGGAATGGCTTCTATTAGTGACAGAACCCCCTATATTTTGGAATAATTCCCAGATGAAAGATTTTGCTGAAATTCAGACATTAATGAAACTAATATAAGCCATTCAGTACAGTGTGATTTTTTTTTAACCTTGTGATTTGAGAGATATATTCTAAGAACCCAGTAATAAAGCCAAGCTGAACATTCGCTTAAATGTCTGATAGGACCAGCTGTGTGTAGGGGCCAGTCTGGCTTTGTCCTCTAAACTCTGCCATGTCTGGAGTCTTACAAAACCATCGATGACCTCGTTCTATCAGTAGAGTAGCACTGAGGGCTCATTAAAAAAAAAAACAAACAAACAAAACAGTAACTTGATTCTGAGGTAAAATTTTCAGGAAAGTATTAAAAGAAAAGTAGGTTTCCATGTAACCCCTCCCCCCCCCGCCCCCCAAAGAGCATTATGCAAACTCCAGGAGGCATTTGTAGTCAATTTCTATGATGATTGGAAAGAAGCTTTAAAAATTCATATAATCCTATAAAGACATTTGAAACAGAAGAGAAAGAAATACTTGTAATTTTTCCTTCAGGAAGAAACATGCTTCATGCTGGTTTCCTCTTTTTAAACAAACTGGAGTCCAACGTTTTACTACTTACTTATCTTAACGTCTTCCCTTGTTAACTGAATCTTGCGTAAACTTAATTACCCTTATGATGGTGATAGTGTTAGAGACTGGTCTGGATGAAATCAGAAGAGTAATCATGGTAGATAGAGAGATAGTTACCTTTTATATAAAGGGTTGTGTGTATATATCATTTTTTGGTAGACTTTAATTTTTATAACAGTTTTAGATTCACAGCAAATTGAGATAACAGTACAGAGAGTTTCCACATACCTTTTGCCTCCACACATGCACAGCTTCCAGGACTATCAATATCCCCCACCAGAGTGTACATTTGTTACAGTCATGGAACCTACATTGATACTTTATCATCACCCAAAGGGCAGAGTTTACATTAGGGTCCACTCTTGGTATGGTATATTCTATGGCTTTTGAAAAATATTTGATGACATGAATCTACCATTGTAGTATCACACAGAACAGTTTCACTGCCCTAAAAGTCCTCTGTGCTCTGCCTATTCGTGCCCCCCATTCTGTTCCCAATCCTTGTCAACTCCTGATCTTGTTACTGTGTCCATAGTCTAGCCTTTTCCAGAATGTCATATAGTTGGCATTGTATAGTATATAACCTTTTTCAGATTGGCTTCTTTCATTTAATAATATGCATTTAAGTTTCATCCATGTATTTTCATGGTCTGATAGCTCATTTCTTTTTTTAGTGCTGAATAATATTTCATTGTCTGGATGTACCACAGTTTTATTTATCCATTCACCTGGACATATTAGTTGCTTCCAAGTTTTGGCAGTTATGAAAAAGCTGCTATAAATATCCGTGTACAGGTTTCTATGTGGAGATCTTAATATTTACATGAGTTACTCTTCTTAATTTCAGATTTCTCAATATAATAGAGTTACTGTGAGAGTAATTTGGGAATTGGGAGTGTTGAAATGCTGTATGAAAGAGGTGGCATCTGAGTAGAACCTTGAGGGATGGATTGGTTTGGACACAGATTGCAGCAGGTACGTTCTGTTGTGATGGGAACAGTATGTGTTTGCTTTTCTGCCTAAACTGCGTGGTAAGTGTAGGGACACTGTGGACAATGTGCTTTTGGTGCCTTTAATGTTGGGCTAAAGAATATGGATTTCCTTAGTTGAGGCCATGGGAGCCGTGGCAGATTTTTGAGGTGGGGACTGATGAGTAGTATTACTCTGTTACTTAAACAGCTAGTTTAAGCCTTCACTTGACCTTGCTTAGATCAAGATAATTGATTTAAAAGTAATAAAATGACATTTATTAATCAATAGTTTATCATCATAATTGTTCACCAGTTTAGACTAACCTTCCCTATTGTTGGTCCAAGTTAATGAGAGCTTACTATTAGGTTGGCCAAAAAGTTCCTTCGGTTTTAAAGTAAAAATAAAAGACACAGTTTTCATTTTCACCAAGAACTTTACTGCACAACATATTCACCGTTTTGTTCCACTACCTTCTGCCATTTTTCAGTCAATTTCATAATTCCATCTTTCCAAAACTTTTTATCTTTTTGAGGAAAGAACTGTTCCGGGTGCCTTTTACAGTCGTCCAGGGAATTGAAATTTTTTCCATTAAGAGAATTTTGTCAAGACCGAACCAGCCAAGCTCTAACAGTTTTTGCCTGGTTTTCAAAGAGACATGCGGTCTTGCGTTATCCTGATGGAAGATTATGCATTTTCTGTTGACTAATTCTGGACGCTTTTTGTCGAGTGCTGCTTTCAGTTGGTCTGATTGGGAGCAGCACTTGTTGGAATTAATCGTTTGGTTTTCCGGAAGGAGCTCATAATAGAGGACTCCCTTCCAATCCCAGCATATACACAACAACACCTTCTTTGGATGAAGACCGGCCTTTGGTGTGGTTAGTGGTGGTTCATTTCACTTGCCCAACAGTTTCTTCCCTTCTACCTTATTGTACAGTATCCACTTTTCATCACCTGTCACAATTTGTTTCAAAAACGGAATGTTTTCATTACGTTTCAGTAGAGAATTGCATGCGGAAATACAGTCAAGAATATTTTTTTTTTTTGCTTAACTTACGTGGAATCCAAACATCAAAGAGATAACATTACCAAGCTGGTGCAAATGATTTTCAGCGCTTGATTTGGGTATTTTGAGTATGTCGGCTATCTCCCGAGTGGTATAATGTTGATTGTTCTCAATTAATGTCTCGATTTGATCGCTATCAACTTCAACTGGTCTAACCGACTGTGGAGCATCATCCAGCGAGAAATCTCCAGCATGAAACTACCCAAACCACTTTTGACACGTTTGATCAGTCACAGCACCTTCTCCATACACTGCACAAATCTGTTTTTGCATTTCAGTTGCGTTTTTGCCTTTCTTGAAATAATAAAGCATAATATGCCGAAAATGTTGCGTTTTTTTCTTCCATCCTCAATATTAAAATACAAAAATTCACCAATTTTGATAAGTTTTTTTTTAAGCGCACGCTGATATGACAGCTGTCACAATACAATCTAACAAAATTGTTTCGAATGACATTAAAGACAACTAAGCACTACTAGAGCCATCTTAAGGAAAAAACCGAACAAACATTTTGGCCAACCCAATAAAATGGGAATAAGAAGCCTTCCAGTGCAGTATATTCTGTTCTGATATTCAAGATCATTTTTCACATAACAGTAAAATTCCACAGAACATAAAACCATACATTTTGACATTTGGGGTCCACAGGTTTTAATCATATTGAACTAGGGGTTATATACCGCAAAATGTTTTTGGACAATCTACCTTGGCTGAACTTCATTTCTTCCATTTGAGCAAACAACCTTAAATTTCACTTAGTCAAAGAATTGCTAGATAGAACATTATATAAGGGAAATTAAGTGGGCAGGAAGCTTTGCTTCTCAAAGTGGAGAGATTTTGAAAATAGAGGAGAAAACTATCAAAGCAAAAGTATGGCAGCATCAGCTTCATTTGGGAACCTGTTAGAAATGCAGTTTCTCAGACTCCACCCCAGAAAGTCTGTGAGTGTGGCCCAAAAATCCATTATAAATGAGAATCACTGATGTAAAGGCATTGGGGATTGAGGAAGTCGGAAGTGAAGGCTTTTGCTGCAAAAGAGAGGGGACGAGTTGTCCTCATAGTTACTATTTATTGACCACTTACTTTGTAATGTTTATTTTACAGACATAGCTCATGTAATCTTAACTCTAGCAAGTGTAATATTACAATGTCTTATTTTATAGATGAGAAAAAAAAATAATTTAAGAAGTAGCATAAAGCTATAAAGAAGTAGCATAAAGCTATAAAGCTATAAAGCATAAAGCATATAAAGCTTCAATGCAGACTTCTCTTACTATGAACTCAGACCTCTGTGAACTTTGCCAGGCTATCAGGGTGTATAGATTGTCTCCCAGAAGGCAGCAGTGAGGCTCAAGCCACACCCCCAGCCTTATACTCCTCCCCCTTCTTTGCTCACTCTGCTGCATTTCCCAGCCTCCCTAACTAAGGCAGGTTATCCCTCTTCCTGCATCCAGGGGGAGGCTCTGTGGTCTAGTGAAAAGAGCAGAGCATGAGTGATGGGAATCTGGGATTTCCACCTCTCTGACTTGTGTGAACAAATCTTAGGATTCTGGGCCTGTCCTTTGGCATCTTGATGCCTCACTTTTGTCATCTGTAAAATGAACTAGATGGATCTCTACGTTCTGGATCTAGCACTTAATTACAGGCAGATGGTCAATCTAGGTGACCTCTTGAGGGTCCATTCCAATTCAGTGTTGAGAGGAGTTTGAAACTGGAAATACTTAGAATAGAATCTTGCTTATGTGTAAAATAAAAACAATGATTTTTGGTAGTGGTGTGGTATTAAAATGAAATCTTAGATGTTAAGAACCTGGCAGAGTGCTTGACATATATGGAAGGTGCTTAATAAATGATTGTTCCTCGACCCCAGGAGCAAAACAGCCTCATTCCTGATTCTAGCATTTTCTTTCCATGAATTTAAACAGGTTAGTGTTTTCTTGAGAGGGGAGTAGGAGATGTTAGATTTGCATTCAAATATTAAGTTAATTAAAGCTTTCTATTAAGATTTTAAGACAGAGATCAAGAATGGGGCAATGTGACCCAATAAATAACGCAAATAGGTCATTATATTTGCAAAAAAAAAAGTGTGATCCCCTGACTGGGTAGTTTTTGTAATAATAGTAGTTTGAAAAGATATTACTATAACATAAATAAAACATGATAAAAGATACTTAAGGTGATATTCTCTTAAGTACTATATAGAAATGGAATACTTAATACTTTAATATCATGGTTTGGCAAAAGAAATTTCCTAATGGATTAGCTATTTATTTTATGAACTTGGGGCCAGCTTGTGGGTAGAATTCAAGAGTTATTTATTTTCTAATTTCTCTCACAATCTTTCCTTTTATAGAGAGAAAATGCTTTTACTTTTCATTTGAAATATTCTTACTGTTTTTTTTTTCTGAAAACCTTCTGCAAATTTAGTTATTTTATGTACCTTCTTAGAAATAAGACATATTCATCCCAATACACATTGTTTTTTTTTTTTTCCAAGTTCCAATTTCATTTCCTAAGGTGGTTTGATCATTCCACAGGGACATTTATCCCCATTTTGACATTTCTAAGTTATAGCCCATCTCTCTCATATTGAACAAGTACCTAAGCTCTTGGAATCTGTAAAATAGCTTGCTGTTGTAATATTTAATAAAGTTTGGACTCACCCATTAGTGCTGTGTTGGTGACAAATTGCTCTGCTGTTTTGGGATAAGAGGTCAGCTGTTGAAGTGCACCCGGTAGACTTTGGAGAGGAACTGGATTATGTATCAGCAGGCAGAAGACCCGGGCCTAGACCCTTCCTGCCGGTATTACTTTCCAGACCAACCTTTTCAGTCTTTCTTGTTAGGTCATTTGTGGGCATAGTATCTTCTTTTTCTGAGGGTAAGAGACTCTTAGTTTCCCTCTCTTAAGGAGACCTGTGATTCCTTGCTTCTAGTGTGAAGCTGAGATACATTTGCATGGGTTGTAAATTGCTAAGAGAGCACTTTGGGCCTCGTTTGTGTATGAGAGTCCACACAGTTAAAGGCTTCTCCTTGGAGTGTAGGACTGCCCACTGCCTGCCACTGGGGCAGCCTGCCCACTGACCCCTTTCCCACCATCACCACTGCAGCTTGATGGGCACTGGCAGGCACACCACATTTGGCATTTGCTGATCGGCCTTGTTTTCAGTAGATAGGGTCACCCAACATTTGAATTTATAAGACAAACCAAAGGGTAGTTATTCTCATTGCTGCTGATTTTTTCCCCCTTCAAAATGGTTCACCCTGGGGGTCTTTAAAATACCAAGTTACTCCAAGTTACTCTGCTGGATTTAAATGGGATTTTATATATAAAAATTCCATTTACACACTTAACAGGATGTTATGTTGGTATAGCAGAGTGATTAATAGCTAGATGCTGGAGTCTTAACCCTGAGCAAGGTTAGGATCCCAGCCTTCTCACTTTCTGGCTGTGTGATCACAGACAAGTTATTTAAGGTCTCTCACCCTCAGTTTCCTCATTGATAAATCAGGGGTCATACTGTCTCTTAGATAACACTTTGTAGAGTGTTTAGGGCAATACAAACGAAAAGTGCTCTGTAAAGATGATGCATACATTGTGTTAGGAAAATCTAAGCTATTTAACAGCACCCCAGTGGCAGTGTTCCTTTTAAGGGTCATTTTGTCAGAGTTTTTGTTTGTCTCTCCTCCCTTCCTTTTGGATATGTTTGTAAACTTGAAAAGAACAGCCCAGAAAAGAGCTCACGTTCCTGCTTGGTCATATTTCTTCTGCTCTGTGGCTTGGCATGATCGATTGTCAGGAGGGCCTGAAGAAAATCAAACCATGAATTACCCTGCATTGGGTAACAGCAATGGTTCGGATGGCAGCCTCCTAATTTTGGCTTTGACTTTTCTCTTCTCCAGGCAATAGAAAATAGAGGGGGAGGCAAGAGTATGCCTTTTAATTACTGAGTTCTAAATTCTTGGAATGGGCATCGTCTGTTTTCTCAGGATCAGACTAGAAGGCGTCATTTTACTACAGAAGAGCCAAGAGCCAAGTCTTGTCCTGAATGGATGTGGGTTCGGCAAAGCATCTTTAGCTTAAGGAATGAAAGCTTTGGATCGTTTTCAGTGTCTGTGCTTCACCAGGCTGCTCTTTATCCTTTTAGTGAGTCCCATTTGTCTGTCCTCTGTCAAGGGCTCGTGTACACCATGCTGATTTAGTGCTAACTGGGGAGATTAGAAATGCCTTGCCTGGCACTGTCAGCTAAACCTGAATCAGTGTCTGTGTACTCTGACCCATCTACTCAGAGAGGTTTACCCTTTGCTCTACTGCTCACTCTAATAGGCAGAAAAGCTCAGCTCACCCCAGCTTTTATACAGGGGTCAGCTCCAGAAATAGCTCCTTTAACACAGCAATAGAAGCAACACAAATCCAGCAAGCAGATAGTATACAATGGCTGCTTTTAGGCCTTGGAACAAAAGAAAGTGGTTTATCTTTTCTACACACCACTACCAATACTGTTGTCTATTTGCTGGAGAGTTTATCATTCCTGGGGGCCAAGGCCTAGGTTTTCTTTATTCAGTCGCCTTCCAAATGGAGACTGCTTGGTGCACTGGTCATTGTTTTTACCCAGAATTGTAATTTGGGGTAATTTAGTCATATAGACCTAAGGGGTAAATATGGTATTTGATGAACCCTGGATAGAAGACACGCCTCCAAAATGTATGGTGAAAATCTTTCAAGGGTCCTAGCATGGAGGATATCCCCTTTTGAAATTTTGCCTTGGAGCTTAGAATTCTAACGTATGGCTCTATTAGACCTCCAAAACCATGTGAACTTTAGTTGGTAGTATCGTGAGTTGCTTCATCCTCTGTTCCTGTCTCCCCAGCTAGAAGATATTATTTTGTCAGTGGGTTACATTTCTTTCTCCTCTAAGATTTAACTTAGAGTTTGTTCTATTCATATTTATAGCCCAGAGCAATAGTAGGTACTTATTAATTATTGAATAAATGAATGAATGAATGAATAAACAAATGATTGAACAAATGAATGATTGACAAAGTGAACAGAGATTTGAAGTATGTGTGTCAGGCCATTTCTTTATGTTTGTGTGTAAAGAGCACCCTAACATAGCACCTGGGCAAATCAATCACTTTTGGAAACTTATTCTGTCCCACCACTTTCATCAGCCATTCCTATCAACCCCAACTCTCCTCCAGACACATTTGGTGATGTATTACATTTCATTTTTTATCTTCCCCCCAAAATGAAAAGAAAATTAAATGGCCAAACCAGTGCATTACATTAACATGAAAGGAAGGTCTAATTTATCTTTTGCCTACCAAAACCCAAGGAAAAAATGTTGTCTTGGCTGAAAACTTTGTCAACCAGATCCTTTTCTGAATTGTATTTTGACTAAGAAGGAATTAAATCTTTTAAGCTCAGTTGAGCATTTCAGTGATGTTGCTGACAGATCTTTGCATTCTGCAGGAATAGTTGATGCTATAATAATAAGAAATAAATCAGTGTAGATAATTTTGCCATAATTTTAAAGCATTTTTGTAAAATCATGGTATAGAATCACATGTAGGATGTCTTGTGAATTTTCACTTCTGAAGCACATACCTAGGCAATTAAAGTTACTTTTGACTAGTTTCTCAATAGTGATTGATCATAAATTACAAAATTTTCACTTATTAAGTTATGTTTAAAAAGAGATAATTTAAAAGCATATGCTGTTTTATTTTGGACATGAATAGTCCTTTCTTCCTACCCAGCAAAAAGAGTCTTGATTTTCATTTTTCTCAAGGGAAGACAAATACTTGAGTTTATCTTTGATAAAGGAAACAAAAACTGGATGTCTTTTGTCTGTGTGTAACAATCACCTTTACTGCCTATTTCTGAAGTTTTGTTTCCAGATCTTAACCCAGGGAATAATTTTAAGAATCTTAAAGTCTCTTATTTGTTCTTAAACTTTATGAAACTCACTTTTTTATTTCCCTGAGAGCTATTTACAAACTTCTGAAGCACTCTAGAGCATGGCAGTATCCATGTCAATGCAAAGTCAATCAGGAGGCTTCTTACCTTATGCGATAGTGTCAGATTTGATACACATCTTTCCCATTTAAGCACTTTATGATAGTCATTTCTCATTTCTTCAAGAAAAACTTCTTACTGGGGAAAAAGAGATTAAAAGTATAGTTTGATTAACTCACCATGGATTCCCACCTGCTTCCTTTTAACCAAAAGAGAATCATCATCAAAACAATAATTCTTTGCAAGGCTTGTGGCATTTAACTTCTCTAAACCAAATTAGTTCAGTTTACTGCCAGTCAATAAAGTCTGGTTTGGAATGAGGATGGGAATTAATTATCTAAGATGGGAATTTATATCTAAGAATGTGATATAAATAATATTTAAAGAAATGCAATTAAAAGTAACTTAGGAAATTTTTCCACTTATAAAATTAGCGAGATTTGTAGACATGAGACTAGTCACTGCTGGGAAAAATACAGTGGGACAGTCACTTTTACACAAGCCTTTTTATTTTTCAGGATTCTTCAAAATGTTAACACCTTTTGATGTATTAATTCTTTGTCAAGGACATTGTTATGAAATAGCAAATCAGGTGTGAAGAAAAACTTCTTGCAATCTAAATACCCCATATCATGCCAGTCAATGCATAGTTTATGTTATTTTTGTATTTTGGAATATTATGCAGAGGTTAAATGGTACTTTCAAAGAATATTTACTACAAGGGAAATATTTACAATATGTTAATTTTATTTAAAATTTATTAAGAAATACATGCACACACAAACACAATATTATTTGAATTATGTATAGAAAAAGAGAAAGAACAAGAATAAATCAAGAGCGAGAAGAAAATGCACCCGGATGTGGATAGTGATTATCATCAGATTGACAGAACATAAGCAGATTTATCTTCTACAAAATGTATGCATTACTTTTTATAATCATACATGATTTTGTTTCCAGGGATGTTGCATTAGCTACTCTGTATTCCTTCTAACACCCTACAGCAATAGTGGCAGCAACTTCTCCACATACTGTTCTATACCTTCAGAGTGAATGAACAATATTGGTTTAATAATGCATATGGCTTAACAAAAGAAAGGCAATCGTATCAACCAGGTGATTAATATAATCACTTTAGCTTTCTATCAGTTCTTTGGCTGACATGCTCTTTACCAAAGCAGAAGTTCTTAACAAACCACAGAGAAATGCTCAAACATGTCAGAATGAAATGCAAGTGATTGCTTGTTTTGCCTTGGGCATCTGCACTTTTGTAGAAGTGTGCTTTCTCAGTCTGAGACCTTTTGATAAGTAGTGGTAATCCAGAAGGATTGATGTAGTCATCCTGGACTAGTGATTTCTTTTTACCACTAAGACATGTCACTGTTATTTGCATCTTAATGCTTCCATGTATTTTTCTAAAGCATTAGGGAACTAGGTAAAGTCGCTTTGCCCTTTTAAGTATGTGGCCAGCTGATCCCAAGGACTACCAAGGCCCCTAAGTGATTAGGGAACGATTGACAAGAATCCTGACCTCTGTGGAGGTTAGGAAGGCAGAAGTTAGCCTCAGTAAAGAGGTTTAGGGAGTCACACACAGAGCAGAACTCTCTGACTCTACTTGGATAGAGCTGAGCCTCTGCCCTTTATGGTGTATGTGAGCCAGAGAATCCTTACTTTGGAATTACTGTCTGTGAGAGTTATTGAGTCCCAGGGTGTTCCAAGCAAGGTTCGAGACACTCTCACAGATGCATTCACACATTCATTTATTGATCACTTGGTCTTTTAGGACCACAGTTCTACCATTAATATCTAGCTGTGTAGCGTAGGATCAGTTAGGTCAGATTCTTCCCTTGTTATTAATCCTAATTGTCCAGGCTTAAATTAAGTGTTACCAATATATGTCTATTCCAGTAATCCTGTCCTATATTAGGCTTCTTCATTCCAGGCTATTTTCTTGAGATCTATCAAGTGACATTGCTTATTATAGATTAGTTACTTCCTATGTAATAAATTCATTATTCTTATCAGTGGGGTACAATAATCTTGAATCAAAATCACAACTACTTTTTCTGTTTGAGAGTTTTCTGTCAACTTCTATCAAAGGCCATCTATTTTTAAGCTTAGACGCCTTATTACTTATTTTGCCTTTTTTCCAAATTATAATATATGAGTGTCAGGGTATAAAATATTAAATATGCTTGTTCAGTACCAGCTTTTCAAGCATCATTGGGGACCATCCTGTTGTAATAGGAAAGCATTTGGCATGGCTTTTGGAATGTAGATAATTTCTGTAATTATTATAAGGAGAAAAATGCAGAATAAAGAATAATCTAAATATAATTAGAAATTAAATGAGAGCAGGTCACTATGACCAAGAATATAAATTATGAACCTCTCCATTTTCTATTCCTTTACTCCACGCAGGGTAAATACCCAACCTGTTATTTCCAAAGGGGCACCTGATCCTGGAAGCTTTGGTTTTTGACAGCAATTTAGTGTTCTGTGCCTCCTTGTAGCCATGTTTGCCTAAAGGTAAGAAGATGAGCATGAGAACATGTGGTGTACCTGTACAGTCAGCCTGGTGACACTCCTGGGATACTGGATAAGTGCCAAGGATATATGTATTTATTTACATTTGAACAGAAAGTATTTAAATGGGACAGGAATTCACTAAGTACATTTAAAAAATGCCTTAACAGTTGAGCATGTGAAGTTAAAAAAAGTTTAAAAGTTTTTTAAATAGCATGGATTGTTTAAAGTACTGTAGTCCTCTGAGGCAGAAAGAAAGAACTCTTAAGACCTTTCCTGGTCTCTTCCGGACATAATAGTCTATGATAAATTCACTGTTTTGGTTAAATTGTCAGTTGAGCTTTCTATCATCTGCTCTGAAACCACTGCCCAAGGAATCTAATTACATTTGGGAATCCTGACTAGAAGCACTCCTTGGGTCTTCATACAGATGAGTGCATCACTTTCTGGCTCTCCTGTTTGTCTGTGACAGCTTCTCTGTAGGGCTGGAGGAAGAGAGCCTTCTTTACAGTTTCGCCAACAGGGAGGATGGAGATACTGGTACCTGATCTGTGATCCCAGAAGACAGCATGTCCTCATGTCTCCCCCCAAACCCACCTTTTTGGGCTCTTTCTCATTTCTGTGGAACAATGATAGTTATTGGTTGCATACAATGCTGAGTGTCCCCTACCTTATGGGGAACTCCTGCCTCTTTCCCCTGCCCCCTCCCAGCATCAGAGATGTTACAGAGAAAGTGCCGATCATCAACACAGTAGTGGGGAAAAAATGGGTTCTCATTTCAGCAGGTGACTTGGTGGTGGTTGGCTGTCAGCATGCTTTTTTTCATATTGGCTTGTTGCTACAGGGTCTGATGCTGGCAGATTACAACTCTGTAGCTAGTCATTTTCGATTTATTTGAACCTATTTCTCCAGTCTACTGAGCTTTCACTGGCTAGCATCAATTCAGACACATTGCAATTCCTCAGAATTTCTATCACCATCAGATGGTTCGATCCACGAGAAATTTAGCTAGAGGCATTTAGACAAAAAAGAAATATTGTGGCTGGGGAAGCATTTAAGTTAGAGGAGGCAGCCAGGGCTGTTTTATTACTTAGGCTTGTGTCACCTGTGATGACCCATGAGAGTGGAGAATATTGATCGCTTGTCACTCAAGGCATTCAGCAGATTGCATTGACAAAGCTTGGCAGGTCTCTAATAGCAGGGTTACTGGCCTTGGCTGCGACCCAAGGGAAAACTCTGCAGGCCCTATTACTTGGCGGCCTTTAACTCTTATAGAATTGGGAGAGAACACTGACAAAAGCAAGGACATGATTTTACGATTACAAATGGGTTTTCTAGCTTGCTTTCTTCTCCCCCTTTTTAATTTCACTTTTCTTCCCTTCCTTTCTATCTTATCTTTTCTCCCTGGTCCCCGCCAGCCCCTCCTTTCTTGTTATAGATGATCATAGTAGTATTGTTTTTCTAGAATAAAAATCAGTGTGGACTAGAGAATGCTAGCAGGCCTAGCATGAGGCCTGTGTTATTCTCTCCTTTTAGGGCAGCTTGGGCCTGACCACATTGTTTCAGGTGGTAGAATGTGCCTGTGTATATATGAGAACTTGATGTTTAGGCCGTGCACAACTGTTGTCTTAAGAACTGCCATTTTGGTTAAGAATCCACCTGCCAATGCAGGGGACACGGGTTCGATCCCTGGTCCAGGAAGATCCCCCATGCCACGGAACAAGTAAGCCTGTGTGCCACAACTACTGAGCCCGTGCTCTAGAGCCCTCGAGCCACAACTACTGAGCCCGCGCGCCACAACTACTGAAGCCTGCGCACCTAGAGCCCATGCTCCACAGCATGAGAAGCCACCGCAATGAGAAGCCCTCACACTGCAACGAAGAATAGCCCCCACTCGCCGCAACTAGAGAAAGCCCACGTGCAGCAATGAAGACCCAACGCAGCCATAAATAAATTAAAAAAAAAAAAAAAGAACTGCCACTTCATGACAGAGGTGATTTTCCCCTTCTTTGTTCCCTGGTAGCCAGGCTTGGTTCAAGCCTTCATAGTCCAGTAGGCTTCCTTTTTTAATTTCATACATAATCTTTGGTCGCAAAGAGGATTCTGCTCTTTGCTGAGGTTCTTCTCTAAATATCTATATTTCATGTCTAGAATTGACTACATGGCTCCTGTTTTCTAGGTTTTCAAGAAGGATAAGCAAGCCTTGAATATTGAAGATTTCATTGACTTTGCATTTATATTCCAGCTTTCTGCTATGGATGAGTTATGTATTATTGGGAGGGTTACTTAATCTCTCTGAGGCTTAGTTTCTTCATCTGTCAGTGGAGAATAATATTACTTATCAAAAAGAAATGAAGCATTATCATACATGAATTATATCTCAATAGAAAAATAAATTAACTTGTAAAAAGTTTCTAGCATAAAAGCCTTCTCCTTCCTTCTCCCTTATACAACCATAGGCCCAAGAAGGCAGAATGAGAACTAACATGTAGGCAATATTTGAGGAATATTGAGGAATATTATTGGAGACAGAAACAAAAAAGTATTGCAAGAGGCTGTGGGCCTATTAATATTCTATAGCACTTTGAGCCACTTTGAATTAAAATACTTATCTGTGAAAGGTTTTATAATTCATATGACCTGAAATAATTTACACCTAATTAGATTTTGTCAACTGAATAATTCCATCTCATGTTGCTTCCACAGAATAATTTAAGCAACTGCATTTTATTCTCAAAATAGCTGTAAATGTCAAATTAATTTTGTTGACATGATCAACATGTTGAAGAGCTACTTGGCAGAATTGTTTGTCAACTGAATATATTATGGGTCCCTACAAAATATGTAAAATTATGGTTTAGCTGACTTATGCAGTTTCTTGCTTTCCTAGAAAAAAGTCATTGGCAGCGGTTACAAAAACTGTTATATTATAGAATTTCTGCCCATCTGGTTAGGAAGTCTTTGATATCTGGAAGTTTTCTTTTCTCTTTTCATTATACATACAGTGTCTTTCCCTTTAGGAGTTATCTTTTTATCTGGGTGAGACTGGGTCCCACATAATTGCCTTAGTGTTTATTATATTCCTCACTAATGTCATGAGGTCCTTAGTTGACACTGGCCATATATATATTATTGCTCAGTCTTACCCTACCTCTTTTTTTTTTTTTTTTTTTTTGACCATTCTTTTCACTTGGAGAATCCTTCCGTCCTCCACTTTGATAATCCTGACCAAGAAAAGTATCTTTTCAATTTATTTCTCTCTCACCCTGATTATCTCATTTACTCCAAAATCCCTTCTCCACTCCATCGTGGCCTGCCTGGTTCCGTCTTCCAGCTGCTAATACCAGAGTCCTGTCATCTACTGGCCTTACTTAATCCAGTGCTTCCCAGCTCTTGCCTCATCATGGCGCATGTAGAAAATGATACTATTTGTACAGCAAGCACATTGAGGTCAATAGACAAAGACTTCTTGCTGCTGGGGGCGGCTGGCCCAGAGGCCATAATCAGTCGTTAATTGGAAGTTATAAATATCTCAGCATAAACACTGTCCTGGAAGTTTTAGCCTAACCAGTCCCCAAGGTAGAGGTAATCCTGACAGATATTAGAAATTCACTCTTTTGGTGATACCTGGAATTAATCTGTGTTGAGCTCAGCATCCCATGTACTGTAAAAGACATCTCTGGACTTTCCTCCAAATTATTCCCACTTGTATCTGGTCATCAGGAAGTTTAGATTTCTTCTTTGAATGCCTTGGGATGTTGACGCCTTAACTTTGCCAGCCTCTCTCCCAAGGGGAATAGACCTGTATTTTACCTTCATCTTCTCCTTAGGAACTTCCAGCTTCATCCAGAATAATTCCCCTCCTCCTAGACATCAAAGGATTGCTTTCCCATTGTCAATAAGTATGGACACAGCTCAGAGACAACTGTCTCCTGTACTTATGTCCCCTACAATAATATTGGATCCTTAAAAGAATGAACCAGTGTCCTTTTGAGTTTAACTCATTAGAGATTTAGACTTTGCATTTTGGTCTCGTTGGGAGGGGATATCCCACTGCAGAGTTGGCCTCTCTGGCCCTGATTATGTTTCCTTTTGGCTTTTTCTAATTTCTCTGCTGACCTGCTGTTGACGCCCCAGCATGCCTTGTAGCTAAAGGCTCTCAATATTCAGTGTACTCTATGAATATGTAAACTATATATATTATATGAAAAAAATGAACTGCAGGTTTAAGAATGCCAATATTTGCCATAGAATTCATTGCCAGAAGAGTGTCTATTCAGTCTCTTTAATATACCTCTGAAGAAAAGACCTGAATATTTCTGATCTTCGTAAGGGAGAAGAAAGTGAATTTTAGAAACTATTGATTAATAAGCTTAAAATAGATCCAGAAAAAGATTCTAGAAGGTATTACTAATGAATGCTTTCTGAGGAATTAGTAAAAAAAGTAATCACTGGGAATCACTGTGGGTTCACTTAAAATGTTATGCCAGCCTATATTGTTTCCTTCAGACCAGAGATTGGCAAACTTTTTTTCTATAAAGAGGCAGAAAGTAAGTATTTTAGGGCTTTTGGAGCCTACAGTCTCTGTTGGAACTAGTCAGTTCTGCCACTGTAGCACAAAGCAGCCACAGACAATATGTAAATGGATGGACATGGCTGTATTCCAGTAAAACAAAAACAGGCAGTGGGCTGATTTGGCCTGTGGGCCATAGTTTGCCGACCCCTGCTTTAGAAGAATGTCTTAAATGATGTATACTTGGATGTCTGTAAGTAATTTTACAGAGTCTTCCACAAAGTCTTTGTAGAGGACATGGTAAAGTCTGAAGTTAATAATCGTGTAGTTAGGCAGAATTATAACAGGTTGAATAGTTATGCGAACGTGAAGGTTGTCTGTGTTTGCCTGCCATGAGGCTGTGCATTTGATTCAGTTTTGTCAACATTTTTATTTGTGACTTGACTGAGGTCATGGTTGGCTTGTGGATCAAACAAGTGGATAACCCAGTACAGAGAGAGATCAGTTGTACTGGTTCACAGGAGCAAGATCCTGAAAGGTCTTATGCTGAAAAAATAGTTCAAATCTATCAGACTGAAATACTGAAAAGAGATGTGAAATCCTACATCTAGAGCTAAAAATGCATCTTGACAGTACAAATACAGATTGTGAAAACATAGTCTGATGACAGCCTGTTTGAACAAAGCTAGGAGAGTATTCAATTTAGGGTGCATGTAGAGATGGTTATCCAGGTGTTGGAAGGGACTCAGAATCATGTCCTAATAGAAATGGTTGCAAGAACTGTAGATATTTAGCCTGAAGGGATATGTAATAACTGCCCTCAATTATTTAAAGGGCTGTCGTGTAGAAGAGGGATTGGACTTATTCTGGAGGTTCCCAGTAGACACAAGTAAGAGCAGTGGGTAAAAGATATAGGCAGATCCAATATATAAGGAACAATTTGAGCTGTCCAAAAGAGGGATGGACTTTATTTGGAGGGCTTAGGTCACTGGGAATAATATAGACACCTGTTGCTGACCTTGTAGGGATGTTGTGAGGTAATGGTAACTTTGACTTATAATTGGGTGAGGTGTTTTTTATGGGCACTTCCAATTCTGAGAGTTCATAAAGCAAACCCAGGGAGAATGTCCTGTGTCCTATGGCCTAGCAGTTGGCAGAGCCCAAACCCAGATGTTTTGAGCCCCCTGCCGAGTTTATATGGTTCCAATACTGAATGTACATGTTCCACATATGTATCTGTACCTGTCATCTTTATGTGATTGGTCAGAGTCCCCGTCACATTTACGTTTTTATCTCACAAAGCCTAACAGATGCTCTGTACCTAGTAGGAACAAAATAGGTGTTTGTTAAGCTAAAGTGAATAACGGTTGAGACATATCCACATGTCTTTCTTTTACTGATCCTGGTTTCATAAGGAAAGTCCTTGGAAGATTATCAGAAATCGTACCTGTGGATTGGTAAAAATTGGTGATATCTATTGAACAGCTCTGTGCCTTCGTTTCTCTCTGTGACACCCATATACAAATGCCAACACTTTACCAGGAATGGAAGCGATCAGGCTGCACTGTCCGACCAGCATTGTTTTACGTCCTATGGATGACTTTGCATTGCCCACTTCCTGCTTTACTGCTTCCTGTGCAGGCCTCCCTGCTAAATTATAGTCTGTACCTTTGGATGTCTGGAATATATTTTCCATTCTTCTGAATACTATATGCCTAAAGTAGTCATCTGCTGTCATTATAATTCTGGAAGATTTATTGCTGAGGTTGACCGTGGATCTTCCAAGGTCTTACTCTTTGATGTTTTGTACTTGGGCAAGTGGTCAGGGATCATGGCCCATTTATCACTGCATTTCCCATCCCTGTACTCAGGGTCAGGCATATGGTGGGTCATCAGTGAATGTTCAGCTATTTGCTTTGGTAGACTCTGGTTAGTCTTTACTCAGCCTAATGAAGTAAAGTTTGTTTTTCAAGGCAGTGTTTTCTTCATCTTTTGTGTCCACTGTGCTCTCCCTACCATATGTCTTCATTTTCAGTGCTGTTTTGTGTCTTTATGGATACTAACTTCTAAAAGGGTGGAAGAGGGGCAAAGATATAGAGGTTGAATCTCTCCTACTAATCAACTTACCCCAGCTTCTCCAGGAAGGAAAGCAGGGAAGAGACAGGGAGGAAGGGGAAGGTGAAGAAAAAAGGAAGTGAGAGGGGAGTAGAGAAAGAGAAGAAGCATCCTCTATCATCCTGAGAAGACTTTATTATTGCTCTACAACTTGTGTGCCCCCTTTGTGTAAACTCTGGTCTGTTCCCATGTTTTCAGTGCATTTTGTGGGTATGAGCTAAGAGAGTCTTGGGACATATCTATGTTAGAAAATAAAATAACTGTTAACATCAGGACTATATCTTTTCTTTTTTCTTTTTTCCCTCAACTGGTTGATTCATTTGGTAGAAAACATGGAATAGTAGTGCCAGGGTTAGCTTTGCCTGGAGAAATGTTCTGTTTGCCTGTGCTTCTACAGATTTATAACCGTCAAGGAGGACAGCCTGGTTGTGAATGAACTTGTAGAGCTGATAGCTTTATGCACCCCTTACCAACCAGTGGGAAGAACCCAGATACCATTTTCCTAATGATAGGGAGGCAGGAGGCTTGCTTTTGTAACAAAAGGATCATAATTTGGTGTACTGGAACTAGCTTGTTAGCAACTCACAAGAACCAATTGTTAAATTTTTAGGAATTTTTTGATCTGGTTATAAACATAGCCTTTAAAGAAATTAAGTTATATAAACTTAGTTTTTGCTTTTAATATAATTTACCTAATTATAATAAATATTCAAAATGCATCACTTCCTAGTTATTTTGCTACTGTCTATGTCCTTGAGGTTATCGTGTGGTAGAAATACTATATAGTGATGTGCTACTGACCATCTCTTCCCAACCCTGCACTTAGTGACATCACTTCTGTAGCTTGAAATCAGCCATGATTGGAGTATTTACACCACAAAAGTTGGTGAATTGTACAAATCCATACTGGATCTCTTGTTCTGTTGATTATCTAGACTTTTAAAAAATGAAGGAGAAAATGTTATTAATACAGATTAAATTTAAAAGTGTGTTATATATGTATTCATCTCATTGTGGATAACACAAAAAGTTGAGGAAATATTCTTCCTGTACTTTAAAACTGATATCTAATTGAACTAAGACATTATTTGCCTCATTGACAAATGAAGTTCTGACATATGTCTTTTCTTTGTTGTTCTCCTTTCATTTTACTGGTTTGAAAATATCAGTCGAGTTTCACATGAGAATTATACTCATTCTTCAAATGCAGTCATAGACTGGCTATAGATAAAGGGGTTCCATACATTACAACAGAAGCATTCTGTGAAATCAATTGGCTATTTGGTTGGACATTACAATAAACAGTATTATGTACTTTGTTATTATATGTAAATTGGTACACGTCCTTTATATCACTAAAATTTATAATAAATATATGTAAATGTGTTATGCATACATCTTTTTCCAGGTTGCTGGTTGTTAAACATTTACCAACACACCACTGTTTAAAATCCAAATGGGCAGTGTCTGGCTAGCTTAGTTTGTAGAGCATGAGACTCTTAAAATCCAAATGGAAATCAAGGTGAGTGATGACCTTGTGTAAATGGTGAGATTTTTGCTTTCAATATGACAAGAGGATCAAATGCAGTATAGGAAATCTTCCTGATTACAGAATATGAATTTGGGATTTTGAATGCTAGCTACTGTAGAACACTTGAAGGACAAAGTGTTTATTGGTTCTTGAAGCATGTGTACCACATTCAAAATAACTAATTAGAGGGTGTTGAAGAGAGGTGTTAAATATCATTAGAACCTCATCAAGGCTTTGGAATCCAATGAATTGAAAGATAGTTGAGTAAGGAGGAGCTTTGGACACAAAGCAGGCAGTTTAGTTATCCAAAGCATTTATGTCAAGTAGCAAATGCTTGAGGATTTATCTATTTGCAGTTTTCTCTCAGAGCCTAATCCATGAGGAATAGGGAGTGGGGGTAGGATGGAGGCTAGCCTTTATTTTACATTGCTCTGAGAAGTAGTGCAATAAAAGAATAAAGTCAGTGTTCTGGAAACATTATAAATGAAAAATCTTGTAATATGAAAAAAGGGGTTGTTTTTTTTAAAGTGGGATTAGAAACTCAAAGCGGACTTCCCTGGTGGCGCAGTGGTTGAGAATCCACCTGCCAATGCAGGGGACAAGGGTTCGAGCCCTGGTCTGGGAAGATCCCACATGCCGCGGAGCAACTAAGCCGGCGCACCTAGAGCCCGTAAAAAAAAAAAAAAAAAAAGAAATTCAAAGCAAAATGGTCTTCTCTTTCTATTTAACCAGCTAAGACAGCTCAAGTAAAAGTATATTTTTGTGAGAGATTTTTGCTTAAAGAGAAGAGTTATTTCCATTCATCTCTTAAGACTCAGTGTTCAGGAATGTTTTCTTTAATCTACTTTAACTAGAAACAAAATGTGCTTGCTAAAATTTGTAAGTAGAATTGCAAGGTGATCTAATAACTTTGAAAGTCACTTTTAGTAAATGGACATCCAAGTTTTGTTAATGGAATGGTAAATGTGAAGAAATGAAATCCCAGTTGATGCCAGTTAATGTTAACTTAGGAAAGAAAAAAATTTGGTGAGTTTTTCTTTAAAGTAAGTGTGTGTGTTTTAAAATGTCGACATGTCTGGTGTTGTGTTGTACATTTGCTTTGTGTCTGTGTGGGAAATGGTGAGGTATTATTAACATTATGGTTCCCTACCTCCAAGATCCATTCCAAAAATAATTTTATTAATCCTAAGAATGTAACTGTGGAAATAAAATGGCTTTTCAGTCCTGTGTTGACTACGTGCCTACAATGTTGATTTGCTAATACCTGGAACTTCCAAATTAAATCTTATGGTATATGGATGATTTATTGTAATCTCTCCTACAAGGAAATTCATTTTTAAAACTTCAGAAAATCATCCTAAGTTGGGGAGTGAGGAGCATTTCTAATTCAAAGCAGGAGTCAGGCTAAGATCACATGTCTCTGTAGAGGAAAGAGGGGAGGTTTTACTTGTTGCATATGTTTTAAAAATATTTATAGATACAACTGGACTTTTAGTACTTTACTTCTGGTTTTAATGATGGAATTCCCAAAGGACTGAAATTGTTCCAAACAGTCTGATCTGTGTCTGAAGTTCAAGAACAGTATATAGTGAATCTAAAAACTTTAATCCTCCTTGGAAACTGTGAATGGGAAAGCTGGCCTTTTAGTCCTGTGTTTCTTGAATTTCCTGTTAACAGAACACCTCTTTGCCTCCTATTCAGTCCTTAACCAACTGAAGACTGACTTTGGTCTTCTCTACTAAAACATTTTTTATATATGGTCATCAGTAAATTCATAAGTCATAAAATCTAGTGATTTTCCTTATTTCCCATCCATCCAGTCACTGGTCATTTTATTCTGTGCCTATTATGTAACTTGATGCTAGGGATTCGTTAGTACATGAGGCAGATATATTCCTTGACATCGTGGAGCTTTCAGTCTTCCAACACCATTGACCTTCCTCCCTCAAATTTCATGAAATCACCAACCTCTGGTTTGTGAAATCATTCATTAATGGTTCTTTTTAAAATGCTGATTCCCGCCCCCACCTCTGCCTCCATGATTCTACCCCAGGCCCACTCTTTAGGTGATGATTTATTTTCTTGATACTTTCTAGGTGATTTCATATGGCCAAGGCTTTCAGGTTACCTGACTATACACATATTGCATATATATATATGCTCAAATTAACTTCACATACAGTGATGTAGTATAATTGTAGACAGTTGTATTTTCTTTAGTTTTTAATAGCTTTATTGAGGTATAATTCACATATAATGAACTGCTCATATGTAGACTTTACAATTTGATAAGTTTTGACATATGCATATACCCATGAGACCATTACCACTATCAAGATAATGAACATATCCATCACCCCCAGAAATTTCCTCCCATCCCTTTGCAGTTTCTACCTCTATCACCTTCCGTCCCACCCCCATACCCTCCCCTGTCTCCAGGCAATCACTGAATTGCTTTCTGTCACTAGAGAATAGTATGCATTTTCTAGAAATTTAAGTGAAATCATACAGTATGTACTCTTGTTTTCTTGGCATGGCTGCTTTCACGTAGCATAATTACTCTGGGGTTTATCCATATCATTGTGTATATTAACAGTTCCTTTCTTTTTATTGCTCTTATTATTCCATTCTGTACCACAGTTTGTTTATACATTCACCTATTGGTGGCCATTTGGGTTGTTTCTGTTTTTTTGTTATTATGAATATTTATGTACAAGTAGAGCATGCATTCTTTTCTCTTGGGAGTGGAATGACTGGATAATGTGGTAGGGGTGTACGTTAAATGTTTTAAGAAAATGCCAAACAGTAATCAAAATGGTTGTACCATTATACATAGCTACCAGCATTGTGTGAGAGTTCCATTGCTTCCATATCCTCTCTAATACTTGGGATGGTCAGTCTTTTTCATTTTGCGGTTCTAATAGTTGTATAGTGGTATCTCACTGTGGTTTTGAATTGTATTTCCCCAATGACCGATGATATTAAACATTTTCATGTGTTTACTTGTCATCTATTTTGTCTCCTTTGGTTTAAATCCCTTGCCTATTTTTTTAAAAATGGGCTGTTTATTTTTTGTATTATTGAATTTGAGAGTTCTTTATTCTGGATACAAGACCTTCATCAGATATATGATTTGCACAAATTTTCTCCCAGTTTGTGGCTTGTCTTTTTATTTTCTTAACAATATCTTGTAAGAGCAGAGTTTTAAATTTTCATGCATTCTAATTTATCAGTTTTTTAATGGATTATTCTTTTCGTGTCACATCTAAGAAATCATTTGTAATCCAAGACTGCAGGTTTTTTCCTGTGCTTTCTCGTGGAAGAGTTATAGTTTTAGGTTTTACATTTAGGTCTCTCATCTATTTTGAATTAATTTTTGTATATGATGCAATGTATATAATAAATCATTTTCTTTTTTTTTATTATCTATCTAATTGTTCCAGCAACATTTCTGGAAAATGCTGTCCTTTCTGCACTGAATTGCTTTTGCATCTTTGTCAAAAATCAGTTGTCTATATATGTGTGGGTCCAATTTTAGAATCTCAATTATGTTCCATTGATTGTCTGTCTTGGTGTTGCCAAACTAAGGACCATGGGACAAATACAACTCACAGCCTGTTTTTATACAGAGTTAAACAGAAATTAAGAGAAGAAGAAAAGAAGAAATGTGACAGAGACCATATGTGGTGTGCAAAGCCTAAAAATATTAACTATCTGGCCCTTCTCAGAAAAAAATTTCCTAAGCCTGGTCTATCTTGATGTCAGTACCGCATGTCTTGATTACAGTATCTTGAAATCAAGGAATGCTAATCTTCCAACTTTATTCTTTTTCAAAATTGTTTTGGCTATTCTTTGTCCTTTTCATTTCCATATGAATTTTAGCATCACTTTGTCAGTTTCTTCAAAAAAGCACATGGGGATTTTGATTTAGATTGTATTGAATGTGTAGATCAATTTGGGAAAAATTGACATCTTAGCAATATTGAGTCTTTTGTTTCATGAATATAGTATATTTCTTTATTTCTTTAGGTTTTCTTTAATTTCTCTTAGAAATGTTTTGTAGTTTTCAGTGTACAGATCTTTAACATTTTGCCAGATTTATCCCTATGTATTTTTGATTCTGTTGTAAATGGTGTTGTTTTATTAATTTCAATTTCCATTCCTAGCATATACATATATAACTGATTTTTTTTATATAACTGATTTTTATATATTTATCATGTATCCTGTAACCTTGATAAACTCACTTATTAGTGCTAGTGGCTGTTTTGTGGATTCATTTGTATAGATGACAATGTCATCTGTGAATAAAGATAGTTTTACTTCTTTCTTTTCCATCTGGATGGCTGTCATTTTGTTTTCTTGTCTTGTTGCACTGTCTACAGTCTTCAGTGCAGTATTGAATAAAAGTGGTGAGAGTGCCAGTCTAAGTGACTGCCATCACCGTGGGTGTCAGTGTGAGCAGATGGCACCAGGGACTATGCACCCCTCCCCCACTCCTTTAGTCCCCAAGAAAAGGAGGAAACAGAAATCCCCAAAGCCACTAATGGCATCTTCTCTATGCCAGGCACTTGTTCTAGGCACTTGCATTACAGCAACAAATAAAACATAAAAATCTCCAAAAAAAAAAAAGTGGTGAGAGTGGACATCCTTATCATTTTACTGATCTTAGGTGAAAAACATTTAGTTTTCCACTATTGTTTAGTATGTTAGCTGTATGTTTCCTGTAGATGCCCTTTATTAAGATGAGGAAGATCCTTTCTACTTCTCGTCTGCTGAGAGGTTTTATCAGAAATAGATACTAGATTTTTGTCAGCTGCTATTTATGAATCTATTGAAATGATCGTATGATTTTTTTTTTTTTTAGTTTGTTAATATGATAAATTTCACTGATTGATTTTCAAATGTTAAACCAACCTTTTATTCCTAGGATAAATACCACTCCATCAGGATGTATTATCCTTTTTGTATATTGTTGAATATGTTTATTATTCTGTAGTTTTCTTCCAGTTACTTTGGTTTTAATATCAGGATAATTCTGGCATTCTAGGATGCCATTTTTTTTGGAAAGAGTTTGTGTAGTATTAATATTAATTTTCTCTTAAATATTTGGTAGGATCTATCAGTGAAGCCATCTGGACCTAAGTTTTCTTTTTGAAAGGTTTTTAACTGCAAATTCAGTTTCTTTAATAAATAAAGGACTGTTCAGGACTATTTCTTCTTTTTTTTAATTTATTTATTTTATTTTTGGCTGTGTTGGGTTTTCGTTGCTGCGTGTGGGCTTTCTCTAGTTGCGGCAAGTGGGGGCTACTCTTCGTTGCAGTGTGCAGGCTTCTCATTGCGGTGGCTTCTCGTTGCAGACCACAGGCTCTAGGTGCATGGGCTTCAGTAGTTGCAGCACACGGGCTTGGTAGTTGTGGCTCACGGGCTCTATAGCGCAGGCTCATTAGTTGTGGCGCATGTGTTTAGTTGCTCCGCGGCATGTGGGATCTTCCTGGACCAGGGCTCGAACCTGTGTCCCCTGCACTGGCAGGCGGATTCTTAACCACTGCGCCACAAGGGAAGCCCAAGACTATTTCTTCTTGAGTGAGCCTTGGCAGTTTGTATCTTTCAATGGATTCGTCCATTTCAAATTTATTGGCATAAAATTGTGCATATTTCCTTTATATATTGTTTATATGTTTGCTGAATATTTTTAGAATCTGCTCTGATGTGACATTTCTCATTTTTGGTATTAGTAATTCATGCCCCCGTGCTTTCTTTCCCTGATTAATCTGGCTACAGGTATCAATTTTACTGATCTTGTCAAAGAACAAGCTTTTCGTTTTATTGATATTCTTTATTGTCTTTCAGTTTTCCCTTTCACTGATTTCTGCTCTTATTTCCTCTATTCTTCTTACTTTTGTTTTTATTTGCTCTTCTTTTTCTAGTTCCTTATGGTAGAAGCTGAAGCCATTGACCTGACACCTTTCTTCTTTTCAAATATAGTTAGTGCTATATATTTCCTCCTTAAGTACTATTTTAGGTTTATCCCACAAATTTTGATATGCTGTGTTTTCACATTCATTCAAATCAAAATACTTTCTAATTTCCCCTTTGATACCATTGTGGTCAGAGAATGTACTTTGTATCACTTGAATCCTTTTATATTTATCAAGACTTGTTTTATAACCTAGAATATGGTCTATCTTGATAAATTTTCCTTGTGAACTTGGAAAAAATGTATTTTGCTGTTGTTGAATGGGGTGTTCTATAAATGCCAATTATTGTTGATTGTGTTCTTCATATCTTCTATAGCCTTTCTGACTGTTTACTTGTTACATCAGTTTTTGAAAAGGGATATTGGAATCTCTATGTTTGTATATTTGTCTACTTTTTAGCTCTATCAGTTTTTGCTTCATTTATTTTCAAACTTTGTTATTAGATGCATAAACATTTAAGATTTTTATGTCCTCTTGATGAGTTGAGTATTATTATGAAACATTTTTCTTCTGAAACTTACTTTGTCTTATGTTAATATAGCTACTAAATTTTCTTGTAATTTGTATTAGCTTGGTGTGTCTTTTCCATTTTTTTTTTTTTAAACCTATTTGTTTCTTTACATTTAGAGTATGTTTCTCATAGAGAGCATGTGTTTAGGTCCTTTTTGTTTTTATTGAGTCTGACAATCTTTGCCTTTTTAATTGTGGATATTTAGATCATTTACATTCTGTATGATTGTTGATATGGTTAGTTTTAAATATTTTATTCTCTGTATTTTTTTCTACATTTTCATCTTTTCCTCATTTTTTTCTGCCTTTTTAAAATCAGTTGAATATTTTTTATGATTCCATTTTATCTCCTTTCTTGGCTTAATAGCTATAACTCTTTGTTTTGTTATTTTAGTTGTTGCTTTAGGGGTTACAGTATATCTTATCACAGTCTACCTTCAAGTAATATTATACAATTCATATGTAGCATAAGAACCTTGCAGTAGTATATTTCCATTTCTCCCTTCTCTTTATGTTCTTGTTGTCATATATTTTTTACTTCTATGTATGTTGTAAACTCCATGGTACCTTGCTACTGATTTATAATTAATTATATTCTGAAGGGACTTAAATAACAAGGAAAAAATTTATACTTCCCTGTGTTGTTATACTAGCACCTCATTCTTTCGTGCAGATCTGTATTTTTGTGTTATCACTTGTCTTCTGCCTAAAGGACATCCTTTAACATTTCTTATAGTGCAGGTCTGGGGCGATTAGTTCTTTCAGCTTTTGTAGTTTTGAAAAAGTCTTCATTTTACTTTTGCTTTTGTGAGAAATTTTAATTGTGTATTGAATTGTGGGTTGATAATTTTTTTCTACCAGTACGTTAAAAATATTCCACTGTTTTCTCAATTGCATTGTTTTCCATGGCAAAATCAGCTATCATCCTTATTTTTTCCTCTATATATAATGTGTCTTTTTTTTTCTGTATGCTTTTAAGAATTTCTCTATTATTCGTTTTGAACCATTTGATTATGATCTACATTGGTGTAGTTTTCTTTATGTTTCTTGTGCTCAGGGTTCTTTGACCCTCTTATATTTGTGGGTTTATAGTTTTTTGTCAAATTTAGAAAATTTTCAGCGTATTTTGATTCTCTTCACCTAATTGTTTCCTTTCCTAACGGTCCAATATAATAATATGCTAATGAAGAAATTTTCAAATAGTCCATATAGAAGTTACTACCAAGCATTTGATATTTAGAGTGACAGAATCAAGTCTCAACACTTGGAACAAAACACTGTTTTCACATTTAAACTCTGGGATTGGTGAGGTTTTAAAGGAAGCTCGTGTATTAGAGCCTCTGCTTTATAATCACATGTTTTCCTTTTCGGCTTACTTACCTCCTGATATTCTTGGAAGTTAGGTGAGGAAAAAATGGTCCTCAAGCCTGAGATGGTGGCTGGCCATCTGGATACTGTGGTGATTATCTGAGCACCTACTTTTCAGTTCTGAGTCACATCAGCACTAAATTTCCTAAAGTGCTATCTATTTCTTCCCAGTGTTGTATTTATATGAAGGCTGCCATCTTGTTAGAATATAAAATTTAGTGGAAATATTTCTAGGTGTGTACTTTGTCCCAGTCCTATAATTTGCTCTGGTGATATACAAGGGGAAGAGCCTTAAATATTCATCTGCTGGTTATCAAGTAGAGGGTGTTATTCTTTTAATCTCACTTATATTTTGCTATATCTATAACAGAGAAAAGTTCTATAAACAGCAGTCAAATCCCTCAAATTATATGACTGCGTTCCTTACAGGTCAATGACTAAGGAGATGGCTGTATAAAAAGCATACTTTCAGCAGTACATTTTTATTCTCTTCCTTTTTAGTAAACCAGCTTTGGCAGATGAAAAGGAATCTCTGCTATAGCTCAGATTTCCTATGTTAGGCATACTTCAGCCATAAACTTAATTATCACAAGAATTTTCAAATGACTCCAACTTTTTCTGCACTTGGTACCAGAGAATACCAAATTCTATTTTTGAGCTGATAAAATCCTCCTTCTGAAAGCATTTGTTTATTATATTACAGCTTCACATGAGCTGAGCTCCATCCTGACCCTGTGTTAAGTGTCTGTGGTAGATTTCATTACATCCATATACTGGAAGTCCTGCCAATATACTGGCAGCAAAATCCTAGTGGAAAATAAATGGCAATAAAAAAGAGAAATGATAGCCTCTGTGAGTGGTGAGGAGCACAGCTTTATTGAGACTGGACAACCCCAGAGTAGTGACTTGGCATGCAGACATGAGCTTAAGAGAGTGTGAGTGAAAGCTGATATTGGAATAACGACTCTGTGGCACAGACATGGGAATAATTTAATTAATTGCACTGAAATTTCTTTGATGAATAGTTATGTGGTGATAAGCGTGAGGTCGAACAGCAGAATGAGTTTCAGCTTTTTAATGGGGCAGCACAGCTGCAGTTTTGGATGCCTTCCCACTTTATTTTTCCCTGCAGCTCTCCACCGATTTACTCATCCACTTCTCTCCAGCTAAGCGTCCCAATAGCAGGGCTCCCTCTCCATGTCTGCTGAGCTGAGGGGCAAGTACATTTGGCCATGGGAAGAAGGCTGGTGACTGGTTTGAAATAAAAACCAGATCAAATGAAAATTGTAGGATGGTTTCCTTATAATGGCTGTACCTCCCCTCCTCCCCAAATCTCTAGGATGCTTTGCTTCTAAGTTGTACAAAGATTTTAATAAAAATTTCTTGTCCCTGGAGAAAGAGGCATGTCTTTGTTGTCAGAGAGCTAGAGGGAAATGAGCAATGCAGCCCAGCTGGAGCACTAGCATTAATCCCATGATTCGTAGCCCGTATTTTCAGACAGATCAATTACTTATGGCTGTAACCAGTCTCTCACCATTTTCTTGCTGTGCAGGGCTCCATTTCCAGACTTGGCAGCTGACATAACCTTCCAACTTGATAGAACTTCAGCTGCAAATCTCTTAAGGTCTGCTGCCTCCATTCATTGAGGTTATACAAATGAGTTGTTAAATAAAAATCAAAAGTCAAAAATTGTGGGTGGTAATCTCTGCTTGGCTCAGTAACACCCGTGGATCCTAGGCAACATCGTCAGTTGAATTTTTTTTTTAAACAGGATGAATGATTCAGTTGTCTTCCTTCCTTCACTTTTATGGACAGGCTTTGCATGAGAGAAAAGCCTTCTCTAGAGGGAAGAAATTATCCACAGTGGATGCATTTCTTATCAATTTATAAGTTGAAAGATTAACTCAGAATAGAGAGAAAGGAGATTATGAGGAGACACGAAGGGCATGTACAGGTGAGCTGTGTCTAATGCATTTCACACGGAGTGAGTCACCCCTTTTCAGCTGCTAGGCTGCCTAGGCTTAAGGCCAGGAGATTCTGTATCAAAAATAAGTGACCTTGCTAACACCCAGGTGGCAGAGAACATGTAAGCTGTTTATAGAGTATGTCATTGTGTGAATATAGAAGTTCTGTCAAGTATCTAAACTCAACAGCCTTTGAGGACTTTACCCAGAATTTATTTAGGAGGCTTCAACGTAAGTACTCCATGTGTTGAAGCCTTCACAGCTATGTCAAGCCTTCCTGGAAGAGGTGATTAGGGACCAGATGAAGGAAATTACAGAATTTTGTGATTTGACTCATGACACACAGGTGTGCAGCTGTTGGTAAAGCATGTATTGTTCTCTTCTGTGCTCTCCTCTTTCATTGTCTTCCCATCATTCCCATTTATACGACATGCAGCCCTTTGAGGACAGTTCCATTTTCCCTGTAGTAACCAACTGTGAAAAACTTACAGGAAGGAAAAGGAAAATGTGGACCTCTAGAGAAGATAAATGGTTTAATGTTCAACCTAGGGGGGATTCATGTATTTATATACATATTTGTGTGTGTGCCATGAGTGCTTGTTTTGTATATTACTGCATGCTTTGGAAGCCTTGTCCTACTTGGGACCCATTAGTGGTGTCCTTTTGGAACAGATATTCACAAACTCTGTTAACAATTAGGGAGGTGAATCCCTGCTGGTACAGGCTGACAGCCGCAGATTCCCCTTGGGCTTATATTACTTTGGATTGATTCTAAAGAAGCAAAGGAAACATGCAGAACATACTTGATTGATTTGAAAGTTAAAAACCTGTCTATGCCTATTTTCCTCCCCATTTTTACTTTAGCCCTTCTTAGGCATCCCATAGCGAATAGTAAAACATAAGTCAGTACAGTACTGTAAGGCGCTGCCACAACTCTCGCCCTACTTTGGACTTTGTTTCTTGTGGATCTGCATTTTATTATGATTCATTAAGTAGTATGGAAAAAACTCACTGGTAGCCATGCATGACAGTCCCCCATCCTCAGAGCCTGCCAACAAGTGAAAGTTTGAGAGAGAGTAAGAAATAAAAGAGGGGTGAGATTTATAGTTAGTGAGTTCAAGTTGCTTTTCCCCTCCTTGGAATGTTGCCCGTCTTATTAGGTGTTCTTTAGTGAAACAAAATGCGGTGGTAGCTTGGAGAAATTATGGATACTTTCCAGCAGTCCCCCTTCCCCACTCCCCCACCCCCCCCAAAAAAAAAGGCTTAGGAGTCTGTAAGCCTTCCCCCTTGGTTGCAGTTAGGAAGCCAGTTGACAGTATAATAGGCTTTTGGAAGTGGGTGCAATGGTTTGTGTGTTCTGTTTGATGTTGCAAATACCAAGCCCTCAGGGAGATCTGCAAAGAGGATGTTCTGTTCTTAAAGAAAGGAAAAGATTAACCTGAAATGTGAACTGAAAAACTCCTGAATTCTAAAGGACTTAGGTGCAAGCAAGGAATGATCTCACTTACTTCTGTGGAAATAACATTTGGCAAGCTGCCTGCCACTGCTACAGACAAGCAGAGGGCTGGGCAAATATTTTTAAATGATTTTTGATTAATGAAAGGCAATCACCAATAAACTCGAGAGGATTAGGTCATAGATTAAGGGTGGTGTGGGTGGGTATTTATGTGGTTAAGGCTTTCTTTGTAGGCATGTATACTCATACACACATTTGTACTCATACACACATAAAAGTCTTATAAACCTTGTATACTTCTTGGAGCCTACCTAATAATGCTTTTCTTTATATTCAGAGACGATGTTCCATAGTGCTCATTATGAGAGGATTTGACACGTCTTACTTTGGAGGTATTTTTAGGAGTGGTAATGAGTGGGCATTGAGCTATACATTCATTTAACAGACATTTATTGAGTACCTACTGTATGCCAGATACTATGCTAGGCACTGGGGATACAATGGTGAGAAAAAAGACGTGCAGTCTCTGCTCTACTGTGGTTTATCAACTGTTGGAGGGACAGACTAAAATAAATAATCATGTAACTGTATACTCACAAATTTTATATTGGCTTGGAATTCAATAAAAATTTATTAAGCATCTTCAAATGCTCTAAACTCTGTGATAGGCTCTTAAAAGAAAAAAGCACCTCACCTAATTCCTGTTGAAGTCAGTGGTTTGCAGTTTACAAGGAATAAACTGGCTGTGTTTGGTTATGGAATTGAGTAAAGCCACTTGATCCACACTAGCTCTAGATAGTAATTTAGCACACAGGTCTAAGAGCAGCAAGATAGCATTCTCGCAGGATGTGTAGTTATAGACATACATAAACCTGATGTATTTACTGAAGATATTCTTATATTGCCCTCTTCACTTGTATCTCCACAACTTTGGGTTTAAGACCTGGTCTGCTTCTTTCTGGCTATGTGAACTGGGACAAATAGCCTCTCTGAATAAAGTTTTACATCTGCAAACTGGAAATAGTTCTACTGCTTCATAGGATTATGAAGTTTGAATGAAGTCATGTATGTGGAAGTACTTTGTAAAGGACAAGAGTTGGGTGAGATTGTATTATTTTCACTGTCATTCAGATTTTCTAGAGGGAATAACATTTATCGAGACCAACTATGTTCCATTTTCTTAAATCGGAAAAAAAAATCGGAAGAAAGATAGTGTTGAGTTCATGTAGAACCTGGAAGTCATCGGATCTTTCCTCTATCGGGTAGAAGAATTTGAATATAACATTGAAATTAGGGTAGAAATGAAGTTTCCCTACAGGTGGAATAACCAGCATCAACATGTATGTACTATCCTTAGAATGTGGTCTTGTGGCAGCAGTGACACTAAGCTTTGCTGTCTTGAATTTGTTCCCCCTAGAAACGGGTGAAATTGTAAAGAATCATTATGAATGCATTCTCAGTGACTGGGTTCTGACACCTTGGCCAAGAGGTTCATACTCTGCAGCATTGAATAAAGTGGTATAATTAAAATAAGAATGAGAAATACGAAGCCACACAAGAATAGTCATTATTTAAACAGCGAACCTTCATGTGAGATTACACTGGGTGATACTAATCTGCAAAGTTGTGTTTTCTGGGGGGAAAATCAATATGAATATAAGAAGTCAGCGTGCTTCCTGCAGTGCATTTTGTGTCTGTGTGAACTGTGATGTGATCTCTTGGCCTTTTGAATCATTTTGTTTAAAGGCCTTCATAGATCATTCTGTCCTTGGTGCTGGGTGACTTTTTCCTAAGATTCTCCCTAGGTAGACTAAACTGAAAAAGCACATGCCTTTTGATCTTTACTTTGCATGTTTTTATGTGTATGCATGCATACGTGTAATATATAAAGGTCATCACAAAGCAGACTGGGCACTTAGCACTTTCACTAACTCCACATGATCAGAGACTGAGTTGGAGAGGATATTTCATTCTCCTTACTTTGTCATTGACATCTAATACTGAGTATATCTGTGCAGTTAATAAGTGGTGTGTCTTACAATCAATTTGAATATTTAACTCATCTCTGTATTCTACACATTGCCAGCCCTATTCCTGGCTGATAACAGGCACTCCATAATTAGTGAATGAGATTTGCCTTTGCTCCTTTTCCTTCCTGCCACCCTGTCTTCAAGTTAGTTCAGGTCTGAATGGCTTGCTGGTAACCGAGAGCTAAATTTAATGTTAATCCAGGGGCAAACTCTGATCCACACATTTGAGGCTTAGCTGCTCTCACCATGCGTATACAGATAGTCATCAGGCTGCTCCCTTCTGGGAGAAAATGTAGCAGTCTAGAGAGCACCACACTCCAGTGGGTGGAACTACTGGTGAGTCTGTACCAGAACAGATCAGGTTGCAGCTACCTTAAAGGATTTGCTAATGGAAACTCTGCCTAAGGCAGCATCTTAAATAATATGTACAATGGGCATGGTGTCTCCAAAACACATTGCAACATTTACTAGCAGGGCGTGAGCTAAGGTAAACTCCCATTAAAAAAAAAAAAAAAAATCTTTGTAATGATTAGCAGGGGCCCAGTATAATTTGAGGTATTCTTTGGAGTTTATCAATATGGCCTCATAAAAAGCCTGAATATAAGGGAACTGTGACTTTAAGTCATTAGAAGCCCAGTGGTTTGATAAAATAACAGGAAACAGACAATTTATTATGAGCAGTCTCAGTAGCTCTAGATTATCTATAAAACTTTTACGGCCTTCCCCAAGTGGCAAGAAGCCATAAAACTTGCCTGAATGAGGGACTTGTTAATTTACTTGTTAAAGCAAATTAAAAATTTATAAGTGCTTTTAGGTAAATGAGATCTTCTCTCATTGCTGCCCTTGCAGGGCCCTGGAGTCTTAGGAGGGGAGAGTGGCTATGCTCAGACACCACTGTAGAACAATAAAAGCTATTAAATTGTTCCAGTTTATTACAACAGAGCTGTGCAGCTGTTGCCATGGCTAGCTGTAGGGTACCAGTGGTTGACAGCCTGGAATTTCACTAGGTTTTCTGTCTCACTCAAGAAAGAAAAAAAGGAAAGGGATGATTTTTTACCTTTGCAATTCTTTAGTAGTTGGTGTTATAGACCATGTCTTTTATTTTTTCATGAACCCAGAGGTTTTAAGCTACTTTTTCCTGTTCCCAGAAGTGTTTCTTTTAATTCCACAGATTGTTGGTACTTATAAATTCCTACCCATCATCATACCTTTTAGCCATTTAGTCCGTGGACAAAGCCCCAGGCCCTAGGGTGTTTCTGTAACCTCATCAACATTTCTTTTAAAAACTCTCTCTCTTTTTCCTTTCCCTTATCTAGCTTGGAGATTAGGAGAAGGAGGAAAGAAAGGGAATCTGGTACATGTTCTTGTGGATTCAATTCCAAAAACTGTGTGGAATCAATATTTTTTTAGAATTGAAAGCTTAAAGGTAAAGGTAAACTTTCCCTCCTTTGGTTGAAAAATCAACTTAGGTTAAAATTCTTGGATCTAAACATCTTCCTTGATTTTTTTCTGTTTCTCACTAATTGAATTTCTTCCAGAGGTAACTGGAGTAACAGGTTTTTGAGTATTGACTTTGGCTGGTGGGGGTCCTTCAGCTTAAGGTCCTGTAGCTCAGGGGTTCTTGTTCTTGCCTCTCTTGGACTTGCTTCACAACAAGCAGTCTTCTCTCTGCTCTGGTGATAGCAAGGATTTCAGGAAATAGAAAATAGCTTATTCTTTCACACAGATCAGAAGGTTTCATTTAGGAAGACCTTTTGCATTTATATGGCAAAAAAAGTATGTTGTGTCTCAATTATAGACCCTATTTAATATTAAATAAAAAGGATGGATATCACAAGTCTACTTAAATTTTGAAGATCTCTTTAGAAAAGTCAGGTTCTGAAAACAGTTTCTTCTGGTAATATTTCCAATCACTGCAGTGGAAAAGTACATTTTATTAACTTTTAGAACAGAAATGATAAAAAGGCATAATTGGTACAAGTGTTTATTCTTCTGCAGTATCCACCCTTCAGTTACTTACATATATATTCATATCTCTGATTTGGATTCCATCTGAAACTATCTTTGAAAAGCATATTGAAAGTAAATGTCACAGCAAGTTGGGGGTTAGAGGAAAAGCAATAAAAAATGGCCAATAAATAAATATGCTTAAATAGTATTCCAGGGTTTTAGAAAGCATAAGTTTCAAACAAGAAGATTCCTTAAGGTTAAAATTTGTTTCAATAGTGACTCTTCTCCTGGTCATTGTCCTGATTATTTTAGAAATACCACTGTGTGCTTATTGTATCTCTCACTGAACTTCATGAACCTCTTACTCTTTTGAATCTTAATGTCTTTTGCATTTGCAGTCTTTCATCTTCAAAAATGCTTGGTTATAGCCATCTTTACACAAATTATCTTTGTGCTTTAGGGTATTTTTTGGATTTGGTCTGACATCCTTATGGATGGAACTTTAAGAGTGGAGCTTAAATAGATCTCTTTTTACTGTATTACGCCATAAATGTGACCACAGGAAGCAGAGAGCTTTAATGGCTGTTCCATTCTTTTGTTCAAGACGACCAAACTGAATTGCAAGTATAGAAAAAGTTGATAAATTTAAAAAATTTGAATACAAAAAGCAAATGAATTTGGGCCAAAGGTCAGTTGCTGAGGAACCACTATAGTTTCTGAGGAGATCCAGAAAGGACTTTGTTACAATAGGGCAGTAATGAGGTACCCAAAGATAGCTATAACGAAGTACTGATACACTTTTCACAGTAAAATAGCAGTGCTTCAAAAATATTTGTTTCTAACAGAGTTCACATTAGAAATTTAGTGTATATGCTTACTCGTTAGTAATATTGATATGTTGTATAATGATTGTTTAATTGCTAATTTTCCTATGCTAATTGATGTTTTTCTATAAAACTAAATTCTTTAGCTCTTTACATTTATTGAATGCCATCTGGCTTATGAATTTTCATGAGAACTGCCAAAAAAAAAAAAGGTACAGACCCCTCCTCCCATCTTTCTTCTAAAAAGGTAGTAAGTAAATATGTATCCATAATGACTTTTTAATGTGTCATTAGGGATTTCTATTTTTTTCCCCCCTGGGGAAATAAAACATCATTTCACTAAAAATATTTTCTCTCTCTACCAACTTGAATTTCCTTCCCATGTCATCACTAGTCATTGCTATGACAATATACCCTCTTATTCTTTTAAAAAATATTCTCTGTATTATTTCTCTGGCTAAGTATTTGGCAAATAGTACATTTAAAATATGTTTATCTTGATTGCTAGGCAGAACCCCACAATTACTTTGTATTTTTAAAAGTAGCTTTATGTATATATTTATCCATAACATTTTGGTTTAAAGCCATCATTAGGCTTTCATGGTACAGGAGCAAAGAAGTATGAAGTAGGTGCTGCATACAATCTTTTTACTTTGCAGTATTTAGTGTTTTTGGTGATTTCCTTTTACAGCGAGCTATGAGCTCTCTGGCATCTCTATGTAGGTAGTTTTAGAATGTAATTTCTTTGCTTAGATAACATATGTATATGTGTATGTATATGTACATGTACATTGTCTTAGTCCATTTTGGCTGCTATAACAAAACATCGTAGACTTGGGTGGCTTATAAACAACATAAATTTATTTTTCACAGTCCAAGGGAGGCTGGGAAGTCCAAGATCAAGGAGCAGGCAGATTCTGTGTTTGCTAAGGGCCTACTTTGTGGTTCATAGATAGCCTTCTTTTCCCCTTTTCTCACACGGTGAAAGGAATGAGGGAGCTCTCTGGGATCTCTTTCATAAGGGCATTGATCTCACTCGTAAGAGCTCCACCTCATAGCCTAATCACCTCCCAAAGGCCCCACCTTCTAATAACATCACCTTGGGGATTAGGTTTCAACATATGAATTTGAAAGGGACACAAACATTCAGTCTATAGCATACATGTACATGTATATTTATTATAGGCAGGAGCACTAGAATTTAGCAGAGCTTTCTGGATAAGTAGTATAGGCTACATGCTTCTCTACTTTTTTCCCCTCTGATAATCTGATACTAAATTCAGAGCTAGGAGTAACAGTTAAGCTATAAACCAGACAAGAATTGCTTGATACCTATAGATTTTGAATAAGAAGTAAAAGTAGCTCATCGATTAGAGTTTATTTTTTTAACCTTACCATTAAATTAATCTAAATTTCTTACTTCAGATGGCTAAAGTAAATGAAATTGTATTCTCAATTGCTTGGCTGGGTCTAATGTGACCAAAACAATCCTACCCCGTATTAAAACATATTTTGATTATTAGTCATTCTGTGAGGAAATTTGAAATAGTTTTATAGACTTTAGTTCCTAGATTAATACATTTAATATATTAAGATTCAGCTACAATTAGATTATGTATTAGTTGTTCAGAATTGAGAGACACAGTTATAAAAATAACCATGATAGGGACTTCCCTGGTGGTCCAGTGGTTAAGATTCCGTGCTTCCACTGCAGGGGGCACAGGTTTGATGCCTGGTAGGAAAACTAGGATCCCACATGCCGTGCGGTGCGGCCAGAAAAATAAATTAATTAATCAATCAATTAATTAATTAATTTAAGAAACCCGAGATATGTGATGGTATTTACTTATTTTTTTCCATTACAAAGATATCAGAATAATTATTTATAGCTAATTTGCTAATTGCTTACCCTGAAATATTTGGTCACTAAATTACAAAATGTTGTTATTTGCCCAGAAGAATGGTCACATTGTGGTTGGTTATAACATGTCTGCATTGCCCATGAATGATAATGACACTCTGGAGGATAGCATAATATTGTGGAATCACACACACCCTAGGATAAAAGGCCTGGCTGTGAACCCTAGGTCTGCCTCTTCATATCTGTTTAACCTTGGGTTAACACATGCCTCCACTTACTTTGCCTTAAAATGGTAATAATTATGTTTGCCTCACAGTTGTTGTGAGAAGAACCTATAGCTTAGTGCAGCAAATTGTAGACACTGCCTTAAGGACAATAAACGCAGTATTCAGCCAGGGACCAGGGATCATGTTATGTAGCTCTGCTCACCACCACCTCTGTAGGTGCCTTTGGTTGGGTCATTCATCTCTGAACTTTAATTTCTTTGTCTGTAATGGGGACACATTACAGTTTACTTTGCTTACCACAGAAGATTTATGTGAGAATTAAATTTGGTAAATTGTGTACAATTTTGGGGAAATTATATTATAGCAAACAAATATGTACAGTATTATTATCATCATAAAAATGAAAGCAGCTTAATGGTAACTGGTAACTGTCTTAACCTGCCAGATATGAGAATGCGATACGTCTAGTTGTCTTACAGTGTTCTTGTGATTGTTGCCTTTACATGTTGTTACAGTGGTAGAAGCTGCAGTCTGGGATATTTTTGGCAATCTGAGTCAAAAGTCAGCTGCATTATTAAACAAGTACACTGTTTTTAGAAACCGCTCAATGAGAGTTTCTGTTGTATATTAAGGGGCTAATGTGGCATGGGTTTTGGGGAGAAAACACCTAATTAGAAAACTGGATCTGTTCTTAAATTGCGAATGTGTGTACATCAAAGCCATCATAAGAATAAATTTAAGTCTGATAGTGTATGTGGTTTCAGTACACATTGGCGAAATACCCTGCTGATTGCTGATTGAAAACAGTTGTTAATTCTCTACTTCACTAAATTCGGAGTGGAAAAACTTTCCTTAATAAAGAACAGATTGAGGAGATCCAAGACCTTACTGTGTGGGAATTAATGGCAGATGCATATACTGGTAGTTAAAATGTTTCATTAGATGTTAATGTCTTGCTGTGTTTTTAATTGTTCAGGAATTAGCCTCCAGAATATTAAAACCATCTGTTTGTTATCATGATGAAACAGAATGCTTAAATAGTTATTAATTTGTGTTTCTTGTCTTTTTTTTTTTTTTTTCTTTGAGGGATAATCTGTAAAACTTTGATCTGTTCAGAGTTTAGGGAATTTGGAATGTGGAAGTGAAAAAGAATTTTAAAACACACCACTGTCCCAAATAGCTGTAGTTTTTTTTCCTACCTGCTGTGCATATATTATGTGTATTCTTTTTCACTTTATTTTTTTGAAGTAGGATGAGTTGTTTCTTTTTTTCCATGATGTGATGAGGATGATCATAGAGCTGGTTTCCCTTAGAACTTGCTGATTACTTTGTATTCAATATCAAGGGAGATTTTATACATTTGGAGGGATCAAGGGAAGCTGACATTTCCAGTTCTGAGGGCATGTTGTTCTTTCTGTGCTCTACTAGCTCTGCCTAACGACTGAGGGCTGGTCCTTATCAGTCAGGCTGGTGTTGCTTCCAGTCCTGCCTCTGCTGTTTTCTGCTTTTTGTGACTTTGTTAGGATTACTTAGTCTTTTTCCGGTTTGGTTTCTCCATCTGTAAATTGGGAAATAAAATATAATTTACAGAGCTTTTTTGATTCTTAGAAATAATATGAAGATTGCATATTTATTCTGTTATAGTAGGCGCATTAATTGCTTCATTTCTTAGTTACATGGAGCCCATGAGATATTCTAGGTACCAGTGAGAATATATGTTAGCAATACAGCTGCAAGAGCCAAGAACAGACCCTTCATTTACTAGCCTTTCCCCCATGTTGATAGCCAAACATTGGTGTGTTGAAGTTCTTACCCTCAAAATGAGCTAGTGTCATCTTATCTCTAGTTATCTGGCAGGTGAGTGGATCTCCAAGGGAGAGAACACACCTCCCTTTGCATGGGATTCCAGTTTATGTTTCCAAGGGGTCTAGTATTTGTCTTCTCATGTCTGAGTTCAGTTAAGAAAAATGGTCAAGTTCTTTCTTCATTAATTTATGCAAATCAGGTAAAATCATGCCAAGAGTTGGAAACTATGTATTTGAATATTTCTGCATCTTAGAGAAATGCCATGTGTTTCGACCAAGAATTTCTGATAGTTGGGAAATTTATGACTCTCTATGTAAGCTTTCTTTACCTTACCTGCCACTCATTCAAAATTGAATTATCCCATTCCCTATGTCCATTTTGTCCAGGTTAGAAATGGGAGAGGCTTCATAACTTGAAATCTTCTGGAGCCGAGTGAAAATCACTATATTGTAGTGAAGTTTGTTGTAAACCTTGAGTCTCCAATTCAGGTTCCTCAGAGGCCAGGCAAAGGATGCAAATGAGTGATGCAGGACAGTGTAGTGTATGGGGACCTCATTGGCACAGTGCTAAAATCACCCTGTATAACTTCAGAGTTAATTCACCTAGTGCTCCTGTTTCCAGTGGAGTGCACTGGTACTGCAGGTCATACAAATTATTACTTTTTATTATGACAAAGCTTATACCACTTTTAGGTACCTGGAAAGTACCTTCTCATTTAAAAATTTACCAGGAGAATATATTTACTTCTATAACCAATTGGGTTTCTTTTACAAATTTGGTGGTGGTTGTTATTATTATTATTATTATTATTATATCAGTGTTTGGTAGTACAGAGGTTTAAACATTTCTGTCTTTGTATGGGATGTTAGAAGGTTTTTGCTGGATTGACTTTAAAAGAATAAGAAAATGATTTTTTTATTTTAAAAGCATTTGTGAGAAGGTAAAATAAATAGGATTTTTAAATGCTTCGTATTATCAAATTATTTAAAAGTGGCAATCTCATCAATAAGCATATATAATACTAAGAGAGCTATTAACTTCTCTTGGTAGTGGTTTTTGACCTTTTGCTGAACAAGTACTTTTAAAATTTTCAAATGCCAGGATGAAGATTTATTAAACTAACTGCAATTATATGCTACTTTTCATTTTATAATCCTATACCTGACATCTGAAATATCTTAAATTACATATGATCACTGTTTCAAGAACAAAATCAGCAATAGTACTTTTTGAAGAATAAGGAATCTAAAGGCTTATATGATTACAGAGGCCATAAGTTAACTAGTACACATGCCACTTTTCATATTACCACTCAGATTTTGAGGCTCTCCTTATTGGCAAATCCTAGACTAGATTTTTATGACCCAGTCACACTCTTTGTTAACAGCTCCAAAGGCCATTTCGTGGGAGATTTTAAAGACTGACTTACATGTTGCAGGCCTTAAAAGATTATGCATATTGATTGATTAAATAAATATTTATAGAACATCTAATAAATTCTAGGCACTGTTTTAGATTCTGCAGATGTAATAGTGAACAAAACAGGTAAGAACCCTGGTACTCATGTACCTTTTTTCTTTTGGCTGTGTTGGGTCTTCGTTGCTGCGCGCGGACTTTCTCTAGTTGCGGCGAGTGGGGACTACTCTTCGTTGAGGTGCGCCGGCTTCTCATTGTCATGGCTTCTCTTTGTTGCCCAGTACGGGCTTTAGGTGTGCGGGCTTCAGTAGTTGTGGCACACGGGCTTAGTTGCTCTGCGGTATGTGGGATCTTCCCGGACCAGGGCTCGAACCCGTGTCCCCTTCGTTGGCAGGCAGATTCTTAACCACTGCACCACTAGGGAGGTCCCTCATGTACCTTATAAACTACTTGCAGTGTGGTTGGGGTGGGAAATGAGTTTGGAGGAGACAGAAGACAAATAAAATAGGTAAACATTAGCCGGTGTTAAGTAGAGGCAGGGTTACAACCATAAGTAGGATGATCTGGGAAGTCCTCACTGAGAAAGTGATGTTTAAATAAAGATCTGAGGAAGGGCAGTTGTGAGCCATGTGCCTTTGGGGGCTAAACATTTCGAATAGAGAGTACAGCAAGTGCAAAGGCCCTGAGGTGGGAGCTGGCCTGGCTTATTTGAGGAACAGTGACGAGGCCAGTAAAACTGTTGGAGAGTGAGCAAGGCAGAGAGTAGTGGAAAAAGAGGTCAAGAGAAACAATGGGGGAACCAGACAGAGTGGGGGCTACTTTGTAGGCCATTATAATGACCTTTGTCATTACTCTTCCTTTTTTATAGGAGCACTCTTGCTCCTGGGAGAGATACATGGAAATAGACAGCAAAGGCACAAGCAGGAGATCAGATAGGAAGGTACTGTTTTAATCCAGGTAAGTGAAGATGGTAGCTTTGAGCAATGTGGTAACCGTAGAGGGAAAGATTTTGGCCTAGGCAATTGGAAAGGTGAAGTTGCTGTTAACAGCAGTCGGGAAACGTTGAGAAAATTACTTTAGTCATTATAAGTTTGAGATGCCCATTACACATCTAAGTGAAATTGGAAGATGCAGCTGGATTGAGGAGACTAGAATTTTGGGAAGACATTGAAGCAATTAGGCATCATCAGCACATAGGTAGTATTTAAAAACATGACACTGGATGAGATCATCAAGGGTAGTGAGTACTGAGAGAAAAAAGAAGAGGTCCAAGGACTGAGCCCTGGGGAACCTAATGTTAAGAAGTGTTATGAGTGGCCAGAGAAGTAGGAGGCAAAGCAGGAGTGAAGCAAAGTGCTTTGAGGATGATCAGTTTTGTCAGATGCAGCTGTTAGATCAATAAGATGGGGACTGACAGTGACCACTAGGTTTAGCATTTGTAGGTAATTGATGACTGGTACTGCCTTTAAATCCAGCCAGGACAGACTTTGCCCTCTGCCCTGCTCTGGCCCTCCTTAAGCCCTGCGCCTTTCCAGAATAGAAGAGTTCAAAGGGCCACCACCCCACACTCCACTTGGAGCCCACCACTCCCCTTCTACACCATGCTTACTAGGTATCTGGAACTCCCGAATTCATAGCCCAAATACCCTCAATGTGGCTTTCACAGTTTATTTCCTAGGTCTGTCTGCCTGAGAGAGGACTGCACCAGAGCCATGCATATGCCCAGGCTTGAATTGGGGGCACTGCTAGTGGGAGTTGGGTAAAGTGGGCAGTGTGGATGGAGCCTGGAGGTTGGGCTGGGATATTATCCCATGTGCAGGTGAGGCTTCTTGAGATGTGGGACAGAACTATAGACGGGCAAGGAAAGATACTAAGCCAGGGGCTGGTTCTTCTGCACTTGACATTCTGTCAAGAAACTTCAAGGAATACAGAATTCTAAAGTAAAACCTGACCTTCAGAGTCATTATGAACATTCATGTAAGCAAGGTCAGAGGATAAGACATATTTTATTTAACACTATATTAGCTCTATTTATGACTGTTAACTACTTAGACATACAGTTTTTGGGTCTCTTACTCCTGAGATCTGCAAATGCTTCTGATAGCCTTTTTGTTGAGCTGAACAGGAGCAATTTCATGGCCTATGGGGACAAATGCCTCATTGGAATGGGTTAAACAGAGAATGGGAGGAGAAGAATTAGAGATACTGAATAAAATGTTTTCAAGAATTTTTTGTAAAGGGATCTTGAAAAGGTAGCTGGCTTTCTTTGTTTTGTCTTGATTCATTGTCTTTTCTTCTAAGGTGGGGAAAATAATAACCAAGATGTTTGTACTCTAAAGAAAAGACTTACATTAGTTTTCTGGGGCTGCCATAACAAAATGCCACAGAGTGGGTGGCTTAAACAACAGAAATTAATTTTCTCACATTTCTGGAGCCTAGATGTCCAAGATGAAGGTTTTGGCAGGTTTTCTTCCTTCTAGGGCCTCTCTTCGTCCCTTGTAGATGGCCGTCTTCTCACTGTGTCCTCACATGGCCTTTTCTCTGTGCATGTGTATATCTGATGTCTCTTCCTATGTCTCAATCTCCTCTTCTTATAAGGACATCAGTCAGATTAGATTAGAGCCCACCCTAACGGCCTCATTTCAAATTAATTACATTTTTAAAGTCCCTATCTCCAAATACAGTCACATTCTGAAGTAATGGAAGTTAGGGTTTCAATATATGAATTTTGGGTGGACACAATTTAGTCTAAAATAGGGATCTCAAATATTCTAGAACATATATATGTGGGACCCATCCCACCTTTGAAAAATGTTCGTGGCTTCTCAAAAGAGTTGACTGTAGTGTTTCCCAAACAAGTTCATTTCTGTCCTCCTTAAAGTAATGTAGCCTAGTATGAAGTAGTCAGTAATTGGTGATGTTTAATGGTATGCAGGTTGCTAAGTGATATGGACTGAATTATGCCTCCCTGCCCCCCCCAACCCAATTCAAATTCATATGTTTAAGCCCTAACCCCCAATGTATTTGGAGTAAGGAAGTAATTAAGGTTAAATGAGGTCGTAAGAGTAGGGTCCTGATAGGATTAATGTTCTTTATAAGAAGAGTCATTAGAAAGATAGCTCTCTTTCTCCCCTCAATACGAGGACACAGAGAGACGGTGGCTGTCTACAAGCCAGGAAGAGAGCTCTCACCAGAAATTGACCGTGCTGGAACCTTGAACTTACATTTCTAGCCTCCAGAACTATGAGAAAATTTCTGTTGTTTAAGCCACCAGACTATGGTATTTTGTTATGGCAGCCTGAGCCAACTAAGACATTAAGATACACATGGACATCAATGTCAAAAAAACAAACAAACAAAGAAAAGCAACAATCAAAAACTGGGCAGAAGATCTAAATAGACATTTCTCCAGAGAAGACATACAGATGGCCAACAGACAGATGAAAAGCTGCTCAACATTACTAATTATTAGAGACATGCAAATCAAAACTACCATGAGGTATCTATCACCTCACACCAGTCAGAATGGCCATCATCAAAAAGTCTACAAATAGGGGCTTCCCTGGTGGCACAGTGGTTAAGAATCTGCCTGCCAATGCAGGAAACACAGGTTTGAGCCCTGATCCGGGAAGATCCCACATGCCATGGAGCAGCTAAGCCTGTGTGCCACAACTACTGAAGCCTGCACGCCCTAGAGCCCGTGCTCTGCAACAGGAGAAGCCACCACAATGAAAAGCCTGTGCACCACAATGAAGAGTAGCCCCCGCTTGCTGCAACTAGAGAAAGCCTGCACACAGCAATGAAGGCCCAATGCAGCCAAAAATAAATTAAATAAATAAATAAACAAATAAATTTATTAAACAGAAAAGTCTACAAATAGTAAATGCTGGATAGGGTGTGGAGAAAAGGGAACTCTTCCTACAGTGTTGGTGGGAATGTAAATTGGTACAGCCACTATGAAGAACAGTATGGAGGCTCCTTAAAAACTAAAAACAGAACTACCATATGATCCAGCAATCCCACTCCTGGACATATATCTGGAAAAGATGAAAACTCTAATTCGAAAAGGTAACACGCACCCTAGTGTTCATAGCGGCACTATTTACAACAGCCAAGACATGGAAGCAACCTTAGTGTCCATTGACAGATGAATGGATAAAGAAGATGTGTTATATATACACAATGGAATATTATTCAGCCATAAAAAGAATGAAATAATACTATTTGCAGCAACATGGATGGACCTAGAGATTATCATACTAAGTGAAGTAAGTCAGACAAAGACAAATATCATATGACATCACTTATATGTGGAATCTAAAAAAAAGATACAAATCAACTTATTTACAAAACAAAAATAGACTCACAGACATAGAAAATAATCTTGTGGTTACCAAAGGGGAAGGGGACAGGGAGAGGGATAAATTAGAAGTTTGGGATTCACAGAAAAAAAAATTTTTTTAAGTTCTATATACTTTAAAAGAAATATACAAACAATAACTCCTTAATATCACCAATACCTAGTCAATGTACATATTTCTGAGTTTGTCTCATCATTTTTTAAATTACTTTGGTCAAATTAGGTTTAAAATGAGATCTATACATGGCAATTGGTTGAGATGTCTTATATGTCTTGTTATCTCATTCCTACTCTTCTTCTATATTTACCTTGCAGTTTATTCATTGAGGTTATCAGGTGATTTCTGGATTTGCTGATTGTATCCCCTGGTGTGTGGTTTAACATGTGCTCTTATCCCTTATATTTTCTGTAAGCTTGTAGTATAATCTGTGGTGACCCAGATTCAGGTTATATTTTGGGGGTTGGTGGTGGTGGTGTGTTCTCTATTAGGAGGGATGTATTATCTTGTTTTCTCTCTTTTTATGATGATAGTAGCCATTGATGCTTGGTTCTTTGCTTAATTTTATCCTTTTCAGGAGGTCCTCCAAAGGTAATCAATAAAGTATTTATTTGTTGGTTGGTTTTCTTTTAATATAATTGTATGCTTCTGTATTTAAACATGTTGATGTGTCTCAGTTCATTGTGTTATTATGCTGTTAATACTCAAATTGTCTCATCTTTGGTTAGTGGGAGCCCCTTAAATTTGGCTCTCAAGTCCCTTTGACAACGTCTTTCTAGGATGACAAGATATGACAGACTCATCTTACATATTTGCCTCCTCAGACTTCAGTTGGTTATTTTCATAGTAGAATGGGAAAAACAAGTCAGAAAACATTTTATGCTTGAGGGTAATGGTTATTTTAAAGAATGCAAGGCTGTTTAAAACACTGTTTGAAAACATCTTTTGTTATAGAAAAATATAAAAAGTAAGCTTTGTGTATTTGTGTATCCTTGCTAACCAAATGATATTGTCTCAGAATTTCTTTTTAATAATCAAAATCTCATTATCAGAAGGCTAGAAATATACCAAAGCAGTCAAACATCCCTTCATCAAATTATTTTTGCATTGCATACGTTTATTATGTGTGGATTTCTGAACCTATGTGAAAACAGATTTATCTTTCAGTCCACAGTCATACCCAAGGAATGGCAAACAAACACGCTTTTCTCTTTAATCTCATTCTTGTGCATTCTTTTCCCCCTTGTAGTTTAGACTTCTTTTTTGGTAGGAAATGAAAAGTCAGGTATGTTATCATGCCTTTTGTCAACATAATTCAACCTGGAAATAGTACCCAAGTTGTAGATAGCGATTTTAGTAATATATGAGCACTGCTTTTTACACTTTGATTCCCTTCCCTTCACGTTATTCAGTTATGAAGAGATAGTATCATAATAGCCTCTTGGCCGAATCATAGAGTAGAGCTATGATTCTCTGGATAAGCTGTAGAACATTATTAAGTTTTACCGTCTGGGTTGAGTTTGTCTATTGGAAGGATATCAAAGTTGGTCAGGTTGCTCTTAATTGCTTTTTGTTTGTGTTTGAGACTATGTAGTTAGATTGATCTTAGCTTATTTTCTGCTCTTTATTTGATTAACTTTTCAGTGTTTTCTATTGCTGTGAAGTCCACTGAACCCCTTTAAATTTGAATAATACATGGGATTGGCGAGTGCAAGTGCTTCAATAGTTTCTATTTTTCAGGCTAATAACACAATCTTCAAGGTATTATCCATGGAATACCTTAAATATTTTGGGGGAAACATCAGTGACACAGACAAATGACACTCCAAAATCCAGGCATATCCAAGAACCCATCTTATTTTGCATTAATACAACTTTCCTAATTTCATGGGAGTGATTTTATGATACATGGATTAAGAAGCAATTTCTCCTTTTCTTGTCTTTATAAACCTATTGTGCAGGCAGGATTCCAAGATGGCAGTCAAGATACTTGCCCCCTGTTTACTCCCATGATTAGATTTTTATATGGACAGTTGACTTTAAGAAAGGGAGTTGTGTTCTGTTGTTTCATTAGCCTGATTTAATCAGGTAGGTGTTCAACTAGGGACCTCTTTCTGGAGTAAAAGATTAAACTGATGGGACCTCTTACTTTTTAAAATAAACTGCTTTATTAAAATATTCGTTATATATAATAAAATTTATTCATTATCAGTCTACAGTTTAATTTTTTTAATATATTTATAGAGTTGTACAACCATCACTATACTCCAATTTTATAACTTTGCCGTCACCTCAAAAATTTCCCTTGTGCCCACTTGCAAATTGGTGGATTCTAACATTCCTGTGCAAAATTCTGTTAGAACTTGGTGGATTATTATTTTTTCAATGTGTCTCCTGCCATTGTTGGGTGCAGTGTTTTGTATACGTCAACTAGATGCTTTTTTAAAAAAAATAATTAATTTATGTTTGGCTGCGTTGGGTCTTCATTGCTGCGCGGGCTTTCTCTAGTTGCGATGAGTGGGGGCTACTCTTCATTGTGGTGCGCGGGCTTCTCATTGCGGTGGCTTGTCTTGTTGCGGAGCACAGGCTCTAGGCGCGTGGGCTTCAGTAGTTGTGGCACACGAGCTCAGTAGTTGTGGCTTGCGGGCTCTAGAGCGCAGCCTCAGTAGTTGTGGAGCACAGGCTTCGTTGCTGCATGGCATGTGGGATCTTCCTGGACCAGGGCTCAAACCCGTGTCCCCTGCATTAGCAGGCGGATTCTTAACCACTGCGCCACCAGGGAAGTCCCTGGTGGACTATTTTAAAATTTATTGTTAAGTTGAATTTGTTGCATTTCATCAGAATTTTGCAGCTTTTTAATTAAGAAGATCATCCCATAATTCTCTTTTTGTTTTGTTATTATCAGATTTGGGCACAGATTAGCTTTATATATATTTTTTTCATGCTCTAGATCAAATTTTGTTAAAATTTTTAAAAAATTAAAGTTAGTTTAGTGTAATTTTCATCAGTACCACCATAGAATAATGTTTATTATTGTAATTTAGAATGTGTTCATTATCACATTTTTGTAATAATCATATTATATTATTATCACGTTATATATTGTATTATCACATTATTATTATGTAATTATATCACATTATATCTATTTTTTGGTTTTGTTTTTTATCTCTTTTTATTCTAGATATATAAGAAGTATGTCTCTTTTATATTTGTGGGTTTTGCTCCCAATTTTACTCTAATTTATTAATTGTACAATATTTTAATTTCCAATTCATTATGTAGTTTTCATTTTTAGAATCTCCTCCCTCTAATCTTCCCCATAGTTGCTTTTTTTGTTGTACTACTTTTTGTTCTCTATAATTAGGCTATTTATTTCTGTTACTTCCAATTTAATAAAAAATACATGAGTTAATCTCTAGCACATAATTTATAGATCTTGTAAAATGTTTTACTAACATATTTATAATTTTTCATTTTCTTAATTTTTAGATGGTATGTTTGTCTTTTTCTCTCTGACTCAATTCTAATTGTGGAGAGAATTTTTTAAAATATCTTGAAAGTTTTTTTTAAAAGTCTCTAGGTGATATGGATATTCAGTTTAAAATGTCATTAATTTTTACCATCAAGAAGGCTGTTCATGTAGTTTCTAAATTTAGAAAGTCTGATATTCTTTGTAGCCTACTACACCTTCAGTCTGTGGTAATGTCCCATGGATGCTCTAGAAGATGTGGTCTATATAAGTTACCAAATTTACTATGTATTGCCTGAGTCAAACTGAGTTCTTTAACCGCAGGTCCCTTTCTATTGTTTTGTTTTCTTACTGTCTGTTAGGTAGCATGCTAAAGTTTCCCAACTCCTGTTGATTTCCTTTATTACTTAAGATATTTTTTAGTTAATATATTGGGATATCAAGGTTTATCTTAATACTTTAGTATGAAGAACAGAAGTGTAAAAGGTAAAGATTATACCTTTTATCACTGTAAAATGATTACCTTTGACATATGACTTTAGCCATTTATTTATAATATTTTGTCTTTTTTCTCTTTTAAAATTTAGCAGTGCTTTATAACTAACAAATACATTTTTGTTTGTTTTACCCAATACAAACTAGATATCCTTGCCTTTTTTTAAGAAATGGGAGCTTAATCCATGTATATTATTGTTATTATAACCAATATACTCAGCCATATGCTTGCTCTCTTGCTAGTTCCCTTATTTTTTCTCCATTTCTCTATTGATTATGTTTTAATTCTTTTACATTCAATAGTAACTTAGAAAACAGATGTTTTTGGTATCTAAATTTAGTGATTGACTTTAAGATTACCAAATCCTTAAAATTCTTTTTCTAACTATTAAAAACAATAACAATATAACTTATGATTCTATGATCCCAGAGAAATTTCGCAGAAATTCCTTGCACTACCCTAGTTTCCAGAATTTAATTTTTATCTTTCTGTCACAACTTGTTATTATACATTTAAAAGTACAGTGTTTATTTCTTAAGAAAACGTTTTTTGTATTCAACTTTGTAATTTTGCTTATAGTAGTTATTTTCCACTAGCTCGTTTTGATGTGTCCAGCCTTTTCATTAAGTTATTTACTTTGGTTCTGCGCCTCTCCTCTGAAGTACCTTTTAAAGCCTAAGAAATAAAACAGTACAAATGCCGCTCAATCTATGAAACTTTCTCCACTTGGGAACAGTTTTATATGGAAACAATAAAACAACACTTTTATGAGATTAAATACTTACTGCTTTGATGTTAGTGAAGGTATATTATAAAATTTCATTGAATAAAAGAAGATTCGGTGCTTATTGGCACCTTTAAGAAACATCATATAGGGTTCATTTAGATCCCTACAGGAAAACTCAGCAGTCCAAGATAAGATTTATGCTGCCTTGAGGAACCAAAACTGTGGTAAGAGATTACTTTCGGATGCTCTTCTGCATTGCAGTTCATAATTCACATCATTCCTCTAGAGTTCTAGTCATAGGTATCTCCTCCACATACTTCATCCTTTTGTGAGTTTTGTTTGAAGGGTTAATGACCTTCTGAACATCTAGCATCTTGTTGGGACTCTCCAGACTCAAGCTGAAAAGAGTGGCATAGCCTGGCTAACTAATCTTAGCAGATGCGCACAGAATTGCTCCACCTTACTTTCCTCAGTCCAGGATGATGGGACTTTGTTACATGTTCATCAGCCATGATAAAACCATGGATCGTTATTTTCCTAATTAGCCATTAATAACAGTTAACTCTAATGACAGTGCTGTCTCAGAGTTTGGAAAATATATTGTTGACAATGAAATCTAATGAAAACAAGATGGCTTCTTATATTTTATAAAAGGTGATAATCTTACTGATAGAATTACTGCCACTCATGCCAGATGCTAGCTTCCTTTAACTTTGTTTTGTTCTAGTTCTGATTCCTAAACTATATAATATCCTAATGGGTAGAAATGTCTGGAACTAGAGAGTGAATTATAGTAATTTTTAAATAAGCGAGGTCCTGAAATATCTAAAGGCGGATAGTAAGAAATTTCATTGCATCATTTATAGCAAAAACTTTCTTATAACAGACGCCATGGATGCTGGGATAAATCAATGCAAGCAGATTGATTTTTCTTAGGTCTTTAAATGTTTAAACCAGCACCTGGCCTTTGTAATGTCTCTGGTTGTAGGTAATAGCTGGGAATTTCAGGTGAAGGATTACAGCTTCTGAGTTAGTTATGCTACCCCAATGATCCACTGGATGTGCTTGAAAATGCCAGTCTTAAATGTATTCATGGGATTCGGAAGGAATACTTCTTTGCCTGATATCTTGTGGTTTAGCTTTAGTACTTACTGTAGTCAGTCTATTTCTTTGAAATATTGAGCTGTCTGACAGCTTAAAATCCTAAGTTTCCTTTCAACTTGAGCGTGGCTTTGGAGGAGAAAAGGGGTGATGTGGGGGTGGATTTTATGTAAGGCTCTCCAAAGAGAATTCGCTGAAGTGCTTTTGCTGGCAGGGCACAGGGAAGGCTAGTAAGCTGCTTCCTCTCAGTTTTTCTTGGGGTTTTGCCCTTAGCCTAGAACAACATTTAGTCAGATAACTTACATCAGGGCCACAGCAGTCTCTTGCTGGACCTTGTTGAAGTCATCATTTTCCTTCCATGAAGAAAGATGGAAAAGACCCAAATGCAAAGTCCAGATTTTGTTAAGCCTCTTGAACATTAGGAAAAGTCTTGATGCTCTTATACCTTTAATTCCCACCTAGATGTTTATTTCTCATCTAAGTTGGAGGACTTAGTTTTTATACACATCTCTTTTTTTAATGATTTTTCTTTTTTTTTAATTTAAATTTTTTTTTTTTTTTGGCTGCGTTGGGTCTTTGTTGCTGCACGCGGGCTTTCTCTAGTTGCGGCAAGCGGGGGCTACTCTTTGTTGCAGTGCGCGGGCTTATTACGGCGGCTTCTCTTGTTGCGGAACGTGGGCTCTAGGGCACGCGGGCTTCAGCAGTTGTGGCTCGCAGGCTCTAGAGTGCAGGCTCAGTAGTTGTGGTGCACGGACTTAGTTTACCGCGGCATGTGGGATCTTCCTGGACCAGGGCTCGAACCTGTGTCCCCTGCATTGGCAGGCAGATGCTTAAGCACTGTGCCACCAGGGAAGTTCCTATAAACATCTCTTGATCAAATGTTACCTAATAAGATTTCTTTCTTTGTGAATGCGGTTGGTTACCACAGATGTATTGAAAATATATTCTGTGGAGAATACTAGTCTACCACTGAATCATTATTTCCAGGTTAAATGTAAACATTTAAACAAGCACTAAGAATTAAAATGAAGAGAGCAGTAGGCAGTGGAGACATGGGGTTAGCCCTAGATCTCTTGCCTAATTCTGAGCACATTTCCTCTACACATTTTTTCATCCATACATTGGAGTTAGCTTTACCTGCCTCTACTTAACTCAGAGATCCAGTGAGATAAGAATTCTGACGTTGCTTATGAATTACAGGGCCCACTCCACATACAGATTTTATCATCAGTATAAATATATTTAACATAGACCTTTTAAAACTTGAAAATGTATCATAATTATCAGTGAAGAATGAGATGCTTGCTAGAATTTGAAGGCATATGTCAAAAAACAAATATACAGAGAAAGAGCTCTTCAAAGACCATAGTGGAAGAGACAATATCTGAGCTTTTAAAAAGTCTTGACCTGAAAAGTACAGAGAAAGTGAGAGTGAGCATTCCAGATTAAGAAAATCTAGTGTGAAGAAGTGTAGGGCAGGAATGGGCATGACATGTTCAGGAAATTGAGAGGAAGTGATGTTCATTTTAGATTAAATTCCCCTTTATTACAAGTATAAAGATGAAAACTTGAAGAGAATGACAATATTCTGAACTTTTATTCCATAGTACTAAGAAAAAGCTCATATAGCTTGCATCTGAATTAATTTAGAATTAGCAGGTTTAGCAGTAACTTAGGAGGAAACTAAGTACTTAAGGGCTCAGAAGGATACAAAGTAAAATTAGCATCATTTTTCTTGGTTCCATTAGAGAAGACTTCCTGGAGAAAGGGATTTTAGAAGAGAGTGATAAAAGTGGATTTGTAGAAAGGTTGAAATCAAAAAAGAATGCCCTCTATATAGTGGGGATTTGGCAATAGCTGATTAGATGGTATGACCAAAAGTCAGGTCTGAACTGCAGTCTTTAAAGAGGCACATTAAAGGTACAAGGAATGCTGATTTGGATTCATTCTCCATTCATCTTGGTTCATCTTCCCCCATGGTCCCAGAGTCACATGAAAACCTGCAGGCAAAAGGTTTGCTACCTGTTACCTGTTCTGCTCTCTGAAGTTCCCTGCTACCCAGAAATATGGGGCTTGTGTTTTGCTTGAGACTTTCCGTGCTCTGATCCATGCCCCTCTCTCCTGTTTCTTCCTATTTCCTCCCAAAAGGAGCTCTCTATTTCAGATAAGACTCCTGATCATTTCCTAGCATGTTGCTTTCCCTGCCTTTTCTTTCTAACTTTCTCCCATCAAGAGTATCTTTTCCTCCCCTTTCAGCCATATGAGCTCAATCTGCTTTTAAAATCCAAGGCTTCAGACATCACCTTTCCTCCTAACATCACTAACTCATTTTTTGGTTATCATTTAGGATGTATGTATTTCCTTGTGTTGCTATATTTGTTTGTCTTGTGCTGTCTTTCTCTTGCTAGATTGAGAACATTGTAAAGGTGCTATGTGTTGTATAACTTGCATCACATTGCTTGGGTTCTCTGCAAATGTGGTTGGTGATGACATTATAGACTAATGGTCCATATGAATTTGACTCATAGTCTTGTATAGACTAATGGTTTGCCATTGTGTTTTGTGTGTTTGTTCATTTTGAATGGAAAATCAGATCTGGCTAAATGTGTACAACATCCTGAACGTGAAAATCAGAGCCAAGTAAATGTGTAGAAACTGCTAAAATGTAAGCTTTGTGTAAGAGCAAAGACTTTTTAATTTGGTTAAGCACCATATATCTAGCTCTTACTATCAGGCTCAAATGTGGTACTTAATACATATTTGTTGAACGGATGCTGGTTTAATTTACTTAAGCTGTAGGTCTTAATTTGGTATTTTAAAATATCTTTAGAATATTGTCTCAAAAAACAGGATCATTGTCTCCCTAGTGCATAAAGGATAATATACAGAATCTCATCATTTTCTCTGAGGAGAAGAAAACCTTGTTTTATGTTCTGTTTTGTCGTTTCTTTTTTTTTTTTTTTTTAATTAATTAATTAATTTATTTATTTTTATGGCTGTGTTGGGTCTTCGTTTCTGTGCGAGGGCTTTCTCTAGTTGCGGCGAGCGGGGGCGGGGGGGGCACTCTTCATCGCGGTGCGCGGGCCTCTCACTATCGCGGCCTATCTTGTTGCGGAGCACAGGCTCCAGACGCGCAGGCTCAGTAGTTGTGGCTCATGGGCCCAGTTGCTCCGCGGCATGTGGGATCTTCCCAGACCAGGGCTTGAACCCATGTCCCCCGCATTGGCAGGCGGATTCTCAACCACTGCACCACCAGGGAAGCCCCTCTTTTTTTTTTTTTAATTTATTCTTTTGGCTGCATTGGGTCTTCATTGCTGAGTGCGGGATATCTCTAGTTGCAGCGAGCGGGGGCTACTCTTTGTTGCGGTGCGCGGGCTTCTCATTGCGGTGACTTCTCTTGTTGCAGAGCACGGGCTCTAGGCCCATGGGCTCAGTAGTTGTGGCTCGTGGGCTCTAGAGTGCAGGCTCAGTAGTTGTGGTGCACAGGCTTAGTTGCTCCGCAGCATGTGGGATCTTCCCGGACCAGGGATGGAACCTGTGTCCCCTGCGTTGGCAGGGGGAATCTTAACCACTGCGCCATCAAGGAAGTCCCTGTTGTTTCTTTCTTTCTTTTTTCTTTCCCCAGAAGAGGACAGAGGAAATAAGATGGGAAATCATATTTGGTGTAACCTAGATTGGAAAAATCTCAGGAAAGATTACCCTCCAAGATTTATGTTAAACTTTTCAAGTGTTTATTGAAGGGCTGCTGAGGTCTTTTATCTACATTGACACTTTATGGTAAATGTTTTACTTATCCTACCCTCCACGTTTCTTTCTATGGCAGCTTACCTGGTACTCTTCAGAAGCTGAGAAAAATGCTAAAGATCAGGACCTTAAATTGTTCACTTCTGACAAGGCTTAAAGAATAGGGGTGAAGGAGCAGTTGTGTGAGATCACTGACACTTTTCTTTTTTTCTCTTTTCTTCTGCCTTCAGCTCAAGCCAGGGCAGAACAGCTGCAGGGACAGTGACAGTGAAAGTGCCAGTGGAGAATCCAAGGGCTTCCACAGGAGCAGCTCTCGGGAAAGGCTCAGCGATGTAAGTTAAAAAAAAAAAAACTAAACAAAACCACCAGGTCACACATCCCTTGGGTCCGATTTCAATTTTCCAACACTCTCATCCCTTCACATCACTTTGTAAATATCCAAGCATTATTACACTTCATCCTTTCTTGGCATATAAATATTTGAGCATTGCTTTGTAGTGCCATTCTGTTTTCTGGTTTGACCTAATATGTGTTTTAACAAATTATAAGGTTGGTGGGAGTATTTGTCAGCTTAGAAACAATAGATTACAAAAGGAAGTGATAATACTTTTAATATCAGTGTTACAAATGAAAGAAGTAGTCTGGTAGCGCTACAGCTGGGAGATAACATATTTAACTATGGGCTTTTTGTCATTTCTTCATGCATGAGCTTGATTAACGACACTTTTTTTTTTTTTTTTATTCCTGCTGGAAGGGATGACTAACCAGCCACTTAAAGAGAAGGAATTAAATTTCCTGACTGATGTCTGGAGGAAAAACCCTCATGAGCACACACCATACCTCTTAAGGGGGTCTGTCAGCCTTCTAGACCTGGCTCTAACCACTCTCCAGCCTCCTGTGCACCAGGCTGAGAACCATCTGGCCCTCTTTGGGCCCTCTTGCATTCTTCCCTAATGTGTCATATAACAGGATTCTTGACCCATCTTTGCACCTGAGGACAACATTTTAAAACTTTCCTTTAAAATAGAACAAGTAGGGAGCAATTTTTATTAGTGATAACCGAGAAAGGAACATTAACATACTGAGACAGTACTCTTTTTTTCCCCAATTTTTTTGGTTTATTTGCAAAAGAATTTATTATTAGGGGAAGAAAATAATTCCACTGTTGATAAAAAAATAATTTGGATAGCCATTGAAGAACATTCTCAGAAATAACACCATTTTCCCTTTTGTGGTTAGCATACTCAATTTGGGAAATTTTGTTTTTCTCTTCCCTTCCATTCTCTTCTATTCTCTTCTTTTCCCCTCTCCCTCTCTCCTCCCTGCCATCCTTCCTCCCTCCCTCCCTTCCTTCTTCCCAGCTATAGATTACCCTTCAGTCACCACAGGTGGTGACTTCAGGATTCTAAGCATCTTTTTTCTTTTTAAATTGAGTTATAATTAATATACAGTATTACATTAGTTACAGGTGTACAACATAGTGATTCAGTATTTTTATACATTATGAAATGGTGACCACAATAATCTAGTTTTCATCCATCACCATACAGATTTGTTATGGTGTCATTGACTATATTCCCTATCTGCACATTACATCCCTGTGATGTATTTGTCTTATAACTGGAAGTCTGTTCCTCTTAATTCCCTTCACTGATCTTGTCTGCCCAGCACCCCCCCACACAGCCACCTCCCTCCTCTTTGGCAACCACTGGTTTGTTCTCCATATCTATGAGTCTGTTTCTGTTCTGTTTTGTTTGTTCATTTGTTTTGTTTTGTAGATTTCACATATAAGTGAAATCATATGGTACTCATTTTTCTCTGTCTGACTTATTTCATTTAGCATGACAGCCTCCCGTCCGTTCATGTTGCTGCCAATGACAAGAATTCATTCTTTTTTATAGCTGAGAAATCTTCCATTGTGTGTGTGTGTGTCTGTGTATCACATCTTCTTTATTCATTTATCTGTTGATGAACATTTAGGTTGCTTCCATATCTTAGCTGTTGTATATAGTGCGGCAATGAATGTTAAGGGTACATAGATGTTTTTGAATTAGTGTTTTTTGTTTTCTTTGGATAAATACCCAGAAGTAGAGTTGCTGGATCATATGGTAGTTCTATTTTTAGTTTTTTGAGGGATCTCCATACTGTTTTCCATAGCAGCTGCACAAATTTACATTCCCACCAGTAGTGCACAGTGCTTCCCTTTTCTCCACATTCTCACCAACACTTGTTTCTTGTCTTTTTGAGAATAACCATTCTGACAAGTATGAGGTGGTATCTCATTGTGGTTTTGATTTTCATGTCCCTGATGATTAGTGATGTTAAGCATCTTTCATGTGCCTGTTGGCCATCTGTATGTCTTCTTTGGAAAATGTCTATTTAGGTCCTCTGCCTGTTTTTTAATCAGGTTGTTAATTGTTTTGATATTGAGTTATATGAGTTCTTTATACATTTTGGATACCAATCCCTTATCAGATACATCATTTGCAAATATCTTCTCCCATTCAGTAGGTTACCTTTTTGTTTTGTTGATAGTTTCCTTCACGGTGCAAAAAGCTTTTTAGTTTGATGTAGTCCCATTTGTTTATTTTTGCTTTTTATGTTGCCCTTGCCTGAGGAGGTATATCCAAAAAAAAATGCTAAGACTAATGTCAAAGAGATTACCACCTGTGTTTTCTTCTAGGAATGTTATGGTTTCAGGTGTTATATTTAAGTTTTTAATCCATTCTGAGTTTATTTTTCTATACAGTGTGAGAAAGTGGTGCAGTTTCATTCTTTTGCATGTTGCTGTCCCGTTTTCCTAACACTATTTATTAAAGAAACTGTCTTTTCCCTATCATATATTCTTGCCTCCTTTGTCATAGATTAATTGACCATATGAGTGTGGGTTTATTTCTGGGATCTCTGTTCCATTGACCCATGTGTCTGTTTTTGTGCCAGTACCATACTGTGTTGATTACTATAGCTTTGTAGTATACTTTCAAGTCTGGGGGCATGATGCCTTCAGCTTTGTTCTTCTTTCTCAGTATAGGCATATAGACCAATAGAATAGAATTGAGAGTTCATAAATAAACCCATATATGTATGGCCAAGTAATTTTTGACACAAGTTTTACATCCATTCAATTGGGAAAGAATTTTCTCTTCAACAGGTGGTGCTGGGACAACTGGTTTTGCCCATGCAAAAGAATGAAGTTGGACCCCTACATCACACCATGTACAAAAATTAACTCAAAATGAATAAATGACCTAAGTATAAGAGCTAAAGCCATAGAATTCTTACAAGAAAGCATGTGGGCAAATCTTCATGACCTTGAATTTGGCAGTGGATTTTTAGATGTGACATCAAAAGCACAACCAACAAAAGAGAAAATACATACGTTGGACTTCATCAAAATTAAATACTTTTGTGCATCAATGGGCATTAGCAAGAAAGTGAAAAGAAAAGCTACAGAATGGGAGAAAAATATTTGAAAATCATATAACTGATAAGTGTTTAATATCCAGAATATGTAAAAAGCTCCTAACTCAACAACGAAAAGATAAACAACAGAATTCAAAAATGGGCAAAGGGCTTGAATTGACACTTATGCAAAGAAGATATACAAATGACCAATTAGCACATGAAATATGCTCATCATTATAGTCCTTAGGGAAATGCAAACCAAAACCATAATGAGATATCACTTCACAGCTACTAGGATAGTTATAATTTTAAAGAATGGAAAATAGCAAGTGTTGGCATGAATATAGAGAAACTGAAACCCCCGTACATGCTGGTGGAAATGTAAAATGTTGCAGCCACTGTGGAAAACAGCTTGGCAGTTCCTCAGAAAGCTAAACAGAGAATTACCATACACCTCACCAATTCCAAGTTTAGGTATATACCCAAACACCAGGTACTTAAAGAGATACTTACATGCCAGTTTTCATTGTAGCATCATTTATAATAACCAAAAAATAGAAACGTCCCAAGTGTCCATCAGCAGGTGAATGGATGAACAAAAAGTGGCATATATGGACACTAGAATATTAGCCATAAAAAGGAATTAAGTTCAAACCTTGAAAACATTATGCTAAGTGAAATAATCTAGACGTTAAAGGATAAATATTGTCTGATTCCACTTACATGAGGTATCGAGAATATATCAAGAATATGCAAATTCCTAGAGACAGAAAGTAGAAAGGGAGTTACCAGGGACTAGTAGTAGGGGTGGGGGACTGTGAGAGATGGGAGTTATTGTTTAATCGTAACAAAATTTCTGTTTGTGATGATGAAATAGTCTTGGAAATAGTTTTGATGATTGCATAGCATTGTGAATGTAATTAAGGCCACTGAATTGTATACTTAAAAATGGTTAAAGTGTTAACTTTGTTGTATATATATATTTATTTTACCATAATAAAAAATTTAAAAAATATTAGGGCTCTAACAATCCTGCCAATCTCGTGTCAAGCCAATCTATGATATACTTTGAGTTTATATTGCTTATTATTAAAATTCATATTTCTTGCAACACTATTAAAAGATTGAAGAAGGCGAAATGACACACATTAAAAAAAGGGAAGAAAAAGAAGTAGTTGGCTTTTAGTGAGTTGTTTCAAAACCTCCAGTCACTATTTCCTTCACGTGAGCAGTTGTGAGGTTGCAGAGTCTTACCTCAGGGCCATTGCAATCTAAAATCTTCTGAGATGAAAGCCTTTGACAAGTCAAGCCACAAAACGACTCTTTTGGATATCAGGGCAACATCTACCCACACAATGTTTTAAAGAATAAAGATGCTTCCATTTTTTCTTAAAAGGGAATTAGTAATTACTTTAATGACTGTCAGAAAATGAGGAGGTGGAGTTTGTTAAAATATCTCCATGTCTTTCATCACCATGCTTGTGCTTTCATTACTTTCTTGAACATATGGAAAATAGTTATTATTAACCATTTTAATGCCTTTAATCTACTAATTGTGTCATCTGTGTCATTTCTGAGTCTGTTTCTATTGATTGGTTTTTCTCCTCCTTATGGATTGTATTTTTCTGGCTTTTTTGCATGCCTGACACTTTTTTGGGGGGGATGCCAAATATTGTGAAGTTTTTTTTGTTGAGTGCTGGGTATTTCTGGTTTCCATAAATATTCTTAAGCTTTATTCTGGGCTACTATTATGCCACTTGGAAATAATATTTTGATTTTTTCTGAGGTTTATTTTTATGCTTTTCTGGGTGGAACATTCAGAACAGCCTTTAGCCTAAAGCTCATTTTCCCCCAGTACTGAATACTCTGCCTAATTCCTGATGTGTTACAAGGTTTTTCCACTCTGGCTGGTGGGAATACCAGTTGTTCCCTGCCCTCTGTGACTCTGGCAATCGTTCTACCTGCTCCTTTTCAGTGGTCATTTCCCTTGCCTTGGGTACTTTTCACCCACAGATGTGCTGATATGGACTCAGGTGAAGATGAGAGGGAAGCCTTCTGCAGGTTTCCTGATTCTCTCACTGTGAGCCTCTCTTTTCTCCCATCCTCTGCTTTGCAAATTCCAGCTGACTTGGCTTCCTCTTACTATCAACTCTGTCTTCTCAACTCAGGGATGCTTCTGGGATCCACCTGGGTTACCCCCAACCACCCGACTATGGCATGAAAACTCTCTTCAGACAGTAAGCTGGGGCAACTGTAAAAATTATTTCATTTGCTTTCTGTCTCTCTAAGATCACTGCACTGCCTATTGCCCAACTTCTAAAAAACCTTTTTTTCCACATATTTTGTCTAGTTTTTTAGTTGCTTAAGGTGTTAGAGTGAATTTGATCCCTGTTAGTCCAGATTGCCCACTCTGGATTTTCAGCTGAGATAAAACTCCCTTTAAGTCTTCCACTCACTTTAGTGGTATTTTTAGGAGCTGTGGCAGTTAAGACTTACTCTCAAGTGCAGCTAATCAAGATAACTGTATCATTCCAGCTTTGTTTTTTTTTTTTAATTGGACAGGCAAAAAGAGTAAGAATGAAGAATTCCAGTGTGGCTGGAGAATTTGACTCATGGGTGAAGCTTAAAAACCAAATGTGCTTGGTTTTTCTAAATTACATATCCCCAAACTACATTGCCGGCAGGGAATAATAGTCTACCAGGACTCTCACATTGATCAAGGAGACATAGTAACTTGTTTAGATTAGTCACTAAGGAAAAAGTTAAGGGAAATAATTGAATATATAAATATTCATAGTGAGTTATTCAAGGGGGAAAATATTGCTTCTGACTTACACAGAATTTTGTAAGTGAGGAAGTTTTCAAAACTCAGGGCCTAAACTTAGTAAATAAAAGCCTCAAATTTTGAAGTGATCGTAGGCATTCGTTACAAACAGACCAAGTTTTAACAGCTATTTTGCTATTTATTATCCATGTGACCTTGAGCAAAAATGTTGATCTTTCCAAGCCTTGGTTTCTCTATCTGTGAAATGGGGGTCATTTCATCTACCTTGTTAGGTTTCTTTTAAAAGATTACCTGGTACTGTGTGTTTGAATCATGTGACAGTTCTTGGCATACCCAGTGTGCTCATAAGTATTTATTCCCTTTCTTTCTGCATCAGATTTACACCTACCTTAGGAGCCTTCTCTATCCTTTCTGATTTGAATTCCCTTGTAGTGGTCAATTCGACAAGACCTGCTTATCTCAATCATGACAAACATCATTCTTCCTCCCAAATAAAATCCTCATTATTCTATGTCTCCTTACCTATTTTTCTCAAACTTGAGCTCCCTCTCTTATTTCCTTGTCTCCGTATTGGATCCCAGAGCTAGTATCTTCAAAATCGAGCCCTGTTCCTTCCTCTATCTTACTTATCCTGTTTACTTCGTCACTCTGCTTTATTTACTGACTTTATTTCTGAAGAGGCATTTGGCTATGATTATCCTCTCCTTGACATGACTGATGCTTCAGATGCCCTCATCATTTCTTACACAGATGATTCCCGTGGCCTCTCAGTGATATAATCTGACGCATCTCTGTTTCCTTTGCCCTGTACTCGACAAAGCTTCCACAGTTGTTTTTCTAAGAGTCAGAACTCACTATTAAACTTTCTTCTTTAAGATCCTTTGCAGGCACACTCCTGAGGTTATAAGCAGAGCCCTCCACTAGGACATATGAAGCTACCTCTTCATCCTCCCTCTCTCCCTCTACTTCCCAATGGTTTGTACCTTATACTTGTTCCTTCTGGACTGCTCTTTTTTTTTTTTTTTTTTCCTTAAACAATATAAACTATCAAATTTTCCTATTTTTGTTTCTTTTGTTTCCTTGTCTTCTTTTTTTTTCTCTCTTTTCCTTCTGCAGCCTCTATGTCACGTCCTCTAGCAAACTCTTCATACCACCCTGTGGAAGTAAACATTTTTAATGCTTTATTCAGATAACTACCTGGATATGACTCTAGTGTCTCTCTGAAAGAATTTTGGATCAGGATTTTAATTATGAAAAGGCAGACAAATATTTCATACTTTTAAAACTTTCAAGATGTTGAAGGAATTGAAGCATTTCAGAAATTAGGTGAAAAGGGATTGAATTCTAGTAAGTATTGTGCTGCACAGTTCTCTAATCTTATTGTTCTGTAGCTCTTTAGTCCATTTAATATCACAGTTGAGGCGTTTCTTCTGCTGCTTCTTGAGACACCCCTTCTACCTCGAATCTCCCAAGTTTGGGGGGTTTTATTGATTTATCTATGCCACTGTGCCATTATCCATCCACCTATGCAAGCATCTTTCCTAGCCTCCTTTTTCCCACCCAACACCCAAACATTTATTGTCAGGTTTACTAGTTACTGTTAAGGAAGAAGTAGACAAAGGCCACACCATCAATGAACTTCCCTGTATTTAAGAAGAAAATCTAATCCAGACCTGTGACAGACTCTTGATATTCTGTTTCTCCTTTCTTTTCTTTTTCTGTTTTTGCCAGATTTTCATTTCCCCTACCCGTTTGTTTATGCCTTTTGCCTTTTCTGTATCATGTTTTTATGTGTTTTCTTGGATAGTCAATGTTTTGATTGTCCAGAAATATTTATCAAATACCTTTTAAGTGTCAGGTATAGTTCTGGGCACTTGAGATTGAATGGTGAACAAGATGAAGCCTCTGCCCTCGTAAAGCTTCTACTCTATTGAGGGAGGCAAATAGCAAACCTGTGAGCAAACGATAACATTGTTTTTGATGTGTAATACATTTTGTGAAGTAAACTAAACAGTATTGGGGGGTGGCAGGGTGTGTGCTGCCACTTTAACTGGAGTGATTGGATTAGTCCTTTCTTTCTTTCTTTCTTTCTTTTTTATATTTATTTATTTATATGGTTGCACCAGGTCTTAGTTGTGGCTCGCGGGCTCTTTAGTTGCGGCATGTGAACTCTTAGTTGCGGCATGCATGTGGGATCTAGTTCCCTGACCAGGGATTGAACCTGGGCCCTCTGCATTGGGAACGCAGACTCTTATCCATTGTGCCACCAGGGAAGTCCCTGGATTAGTCCTTTCTGTTTTGGTGATTTTTGAACTGAAGCCTGAATGACGAAAGGAAGGAAGAACATCTAGGCAACAGAAGTGACAAGGTCACGGCCCTGAGGCAGGACATGTTTAAGGGGAAGAAAAAAGGCCAGTGAGGCTAGAGCAGAGTGAATGAGCACAGGGGCTGGTCACATAATATCTTCTAGCTCATGGTAAGCAGGCTATGTACTGTATTAGTTTCCTGGGTGGCTATAATGCATGACCACAAGCCAGGGAGCTTAAAACAACAGAAATCTATTATCTCGTAGTTTGTAAGGCTAGAAGTCCAACATTAAGGTGTCAGCAGGGCCATGATTTCTCTGAAGTCTCCAAAGGGGAGTCTTTCCTGTCTTCTCCTAGCTTCTGATGGCTTCTCACAATCCTTGGTGTTCCTTGGCTTATAATGACATCACTTCGATGTGTGCTTCTCTTCACATGGGCTTCTACTCTATTTGTAGCTCTGTATGTCTTCTCTTCTTATAAGGAGAGCAGTCATTGGATTTAGGGCCCACCTTAATCCAGTATGACCTCAACTTAATTACATCTGCAAAGTCCCTATTTCCAAACAAGGTCATTATATCAGTCAGGGTTCTCAAGAGAAACAGAGCCACAAGGATGTATAGACATATACAGTTATGGAGGCTGACAAGTCTCAAAATGTGTAGTCAGCAAGCTGGAGTCCTAGGAGAGCTGATAGTTAGATCCAGTCTGAGTCCAAAAGTCTGAACAAACCCTAAAGATGAGAAGGATTGACACCCAGGAAAAGTCTGTGTTTCAGTTTGAGTCTAAAAGCAGGAAAAAACTGTTGTCCCAGCTTGAAGGCTGAGTCAGAGGAATTCCCTCTTATTCTGAGTATGGTCATCCCTTTTGTTCTATTAAACTGATTGGATGAGGGCCACCCTAGGGAGGGCTTTACTCAGCCTGTTGATTTAAATGTTAAACTCATCCAAAAACACCTTCATGGTAACACCCAGAATAACGTTTGAGCAAATATCTGGGTACCCAGTGGCCTAGTCAAGCTGACGCATAAAATTAACCCTCACAATCACATTTTGAGGTTCCAAGCAGGCCCTATAATTTTAGGGGAACACTATTTAACCCACTATATAGGTTAGTATTTAAAAAGCCTCTCAAAGATGTTAGAAGGAATTGTTGTTAACAATTTTTACTTTAAAATGTTTACTTTTCCTTTTACGTGAAGAAATGCGGGTAAAAATGAGCACAAGGATGCAATTGGGGAAGGAAGCTGGAAGGCTGTTGAACATAGATGAGAGCTGATAGCAGTTGGAAATGGGTTATAACAGAGGGTTGAAAATTGAATTTGGAAGTGACCATTTCCACACCTGATGCTTTTTTCAACTTGTGCCCCCATTTTTCTTCCACTAGTAGCTCATTTCTCCATTTAAATATATTTTGCATCTTTGTAAGTTATTAGTAATCTTATCTCCAAGGCACATTTCTTAGGATTAAGATTTTAGGTTCTTTTAATTGTCATTGCTTTCTAAACCACTACAGAAAGTAATTGAGCTTGTCTTGTGACCTTTGTAAGAAACATAGTTGGCCAAGTGATTCTTAGCATGATCCTTCTGCTTTTTACTCCCAAGAGAGAAAAGCACAACATGGAGGTGGGTAGGCAGGGATGTCAGACACAAATGATGATTTGGAAGAATTTTAAATTATTCTATTTAAATTAGCCCTAGGGTCAGAGCATACATTTTCCTCTAGGGGTGGAATGCACATCTATCCCATACTTAGGGAGCCTTAATAGTAGCCATGGCCTCTTTGTGTAGATCTCTAATGAATGGAGTACATCTATTTTGGATGGATAATCAATTTTTGAAATCCCTTGTTGTAGGTAAGCTGTTAAAACAGAAATGTTAACTTCATGAGTTTAATGAGTAGCTTCAATGATGACTTAGTGACAGAGATGGAAAGAGAGTCAGGTGGAGGGCAGTGAGAAGAGTAGAATGAGCATTTAATGAATATCCACTTGCAGACTTGAATGTTAGCAGCAACATTCTCCTTCCTGGAAAATGTCTTTCAACTGTGCATCCCATTACTGTTCCTGCAGCCCATGTAGCTTGGAGATTGAGGCAGAGTGTGTTTGTAAGAAAGCTCTCCTTTGCCATGTAATGAGACTGAGGTGGGTAATTTGCAGAGATTGCTGGAGCAGTGGTCAAATCTGGAAAAAAAAAACCCAGAATGAAAAGACCATGTTAAACAGGAGATAGCTTATAATGAGCCCGGAAATCACATATCAGATAGCCAGCTGGCTGGAATTTCTTCATGTTCTTGTCTTCTCATGCAAACTGCTAAATACATTCTCTTACTCTATTTTCTTAGTCTCTCTATACCTCTCATTTCTACCTAATGCATTGAAAATATGAATGAATTGGCAACTCTACCACTTGAAGAAGTAAGAATGAAGCCTTTTTCATTATTCAGCAGACATAGTTGCCTAAACATGTGGGCATATGGTATTATTTCAAATACTTTTGAATCCAAGGATGCTTTTATTTATTGCATTTTTTTAAAATATCTCCTTTTAGTTTTTCAACCCTCATTTTGACTCATAGCCTTTTTTAGATTCTATGGCCACTTTTGCTATATAGTTTGGACAGAGTATGCCTTCTCTCTCCAAGCAAGAAAAATGGAAGACCCTTCCTCTCATTATAAATTGGGGAAACACAGAAAGTTAAAATCAACTTGATTCCATGAAATGGTTCAGTGGTCAGGGCATCACCACCTGTCTGCTTTCCTAAGCCTTTATCTCTTGGTGTCTGTCTCTTCTTCTATAACATGAGAAAACAATAACAATCCCTAGATGCACATCTGTAAGCAAATAGCTAACATAATATATTTCTAACAATAAAAAAGCTGTTTTAAAATATTTATTTCATTCTTGTAGCATAATCTGTTGTTGCCCATGGTTTAAGGTGTTCATGGATTTTGTGACTCAGAAAAATGTTAAAGCTATCAAATATTGGCAGCTATATTTAGATACAGACTTAGATTAGGTATATATGACCGAGACTCTTCTGGGCCTTTTGGATAGCAAGGCCTCAGGGATGTGATATGTGTCCTGAGCTATCAGTGAAACCCTGACTCCTGCCTGTTGCTGGTCTCAGAACTTCTGTTATACCTTTGTATGAGGGTGGAGGTCCTGCTGGTGACCAGGAATAGCGTCCCACTAAATACAGGGCCATAGCAGATTCTTGGGCTTACAGAACTGGACAAGGAGAAATCTCTTTATTTCAGAGATATTTCTGTTCAAATTCTCCAGTGATGATTAAAGGGAGTTGGCAACTGGCCAAGAAAAATGTGATGGGGAAGAGAGAGGGAAGGAAATGTCAATGCCATGGACATTTGGCAAAGTAGATTAGAAGGGTTTTTCTACGAAATTTTCTGCCAGGTCCAGAAATTGTAACTTAATGCCACAAATCTTTTTCTATTTAAAAAAAAAAAAGGTGAGTCCAGTGGGTTGGCAAATGTGGGTAGCCTTTGACTCTAAGGTTCTTTATGCTTTCTAGCAAATGCTGAAACTCCAGCAGACCTTTAATGTACACGAGGATCTAGTGTCTGTGTTCCTTCATGTGTGTGTCTGTGTTCGTGCGTGCGTGTGTGTGTGGGGGGTGTTATAAGGCAGTGTGCTTAAATGCTTTGTTGCATTATGTTAATTCCTCGGCAGTGCAATCAAATTCATGTCGTAATTAAAGCTGTCAGTTGGAAGGCAAGCCAATCGCCACGAAAACACAGCATAACAAATGAAGTGAAATGATTCTGCGTGTAGCTATACAATGCTTCGCCAGGCATGAAATTAAATAAGTAATTTGATGTTGACATCAGAAATTGAAATGATACGCACTGTTCCCTCATTCAGTCAAACCTGCATAAACAATAGCCAGAACAAATATGCACAACAAAGCTGTCTTCTCCACCCAGCTCCCTGAGTAATGTACAATATATATGCAAAATGAGTATAACAGAGCTTCCCAAGACCAGAAGGATGTAATTTTCTTTGGTATACAATAAGATGATACGTATGTGGGGGTAGGGAGGTGGGTTTGAAGGGGTCCTTCTGCTTCTGGGATAAAATACATTTGCAGAAAGGGGGAAAAATACTGAAATTAACAAACCCCATGCTCTCTCTCTGAGAAATTCATCCTAAAGTGAATTTACCTCCCCGGGGCATGACTCAGGCTAGTGGAGATCTAACTTGGCTTTTGCCTTCCTCTGTTCCACGGAGGGGTGTAGGTGCCGAAAACAGGTGATGCTGTCACATGGCTAATCACTGCTGAGAAGCTGTCTCCATGACTACTGTGGATATCCCTACATACTGTTTATGGGATCAAGAATGCAACAGGATTTTTTAAAATCAAGTCCAGTGTACAGGATCACACATCTAGCATTCTTTATTCCCCTGAGCCTGTCTGGAACACTGAGGGGAAGAAAGTTTTGCTTTGGGAGCTGCATTTAGGAACATACTGTCCTTGTTTGATGCGGATGCTGTTTGTACTTACAGCACTATTATTTCCTTCTCAAAGCCAGTGTAAAATTAAGAATCACATCTACTGTATTTTTGGAGATATTAAATTCACCTGAGCCCTACTCCCATACAATCCATTTATTCATTCATTTATTTATACATTAATTCAACAAATACTTATTAAATGCATCCTGTGTGCAAGGCATTGAGCTAAGCTCTGGGGAAGCCATGATGAGTCAAGCAGATGGTCCCTGCTACCTGTGGTTTGCAGAGTAGGGACAGGACATTTCGGTGGAACAGTTGGAGGTTACCTGAGTAACTGTTGCATCACCATGGAAGTCCGGTCCCTCCATGGAAGGTGTAACAGCTGACCCAAGCTAGGCAGGGAGAGGCCTTGCTGGTGCAAGGATGCTTAGCTGAGACCTGAGGGCTGCCTCAGTGTTCGCGTTCTTTTTGTTTCAAACTTATTTGGGGCCTCTCTTGTTCATAAAGAGGACACTAAAAATTAAAGTATTTGTAATGAGAGATTTTAGGAAAAAAACAAACATACAAAAACAGACAAGTTTAAAGCACAAACCAAGTTCTTTTTGGGGGGATCTCTTTCCTCTAAGAAGTGATGCCGCATGTACCTTTCAGCATCACTGTTCTTTAATTCCCTGTGTGTGAGAACTATGGAAGCCTAAATTGATAATTTTTGTGACTAAAACCTTTAGAAAAATGGTGCTTTTCACTACTTCCCTTTACCCACACATTCTTTGCATTTTAGTCTACTAATTATGTTTACAAAATGTCTCATTTTTGAAAAGAACTCTGTGTGTACTAACTGGTGCCTTGAGGGGATAAACTGGCAAGTAGGTCACACACTGGAAAAGTCATCCAAACCCACTGGGCTTTTTATTTTCAAGTCAGTCTGGGCTTTTTCCTCTTGCCTGCCCCTTTGCGGCCACAAAACTGAGTAGCTTGAGACCAGGGCATTGAATGTCAGCAAGTCAGGGAGGCAGGCTGATGCGTGTCTGTTTAGTCTCAGTGCAGGGCGAAATGCCATCATTAATTCATTACCCAGCTGCCTGTCAAATAAATTGGCAATTACATCCACCGCAGAATCTTGGAATTCAGTAAATAGCACGTTAGCATCTCTGAGTTGTTGAGAGATGTAAAGGGGAAAATTAAGCAACACGGTGTTTGTATCAGTAGCAGATGACAAGGGGCCGCGTATACAGGCGATGTGGTGTAGTGATGAAAAGCCTGCGAAGGACTGGTAATGAGCTGTGTGGATTGGAATGTGTTAAAAACCATTGCTGATTTTCCACTTTGTCTTTATGCTTTCTTGCAGAGTTCAGCTCCTTCCAGCTTGGGAACAGGCTACTTCGTAAGTTTATCTCAACTTCCACATGTGTGCCTCGTACTGGCATTGATTTACTTGTATAATGTATGCTCATTAGGATGTGAAAAAAATCCAAGAAATTCCCTCTCAGTCCTAAAGAGCAGACTGATGTCCATCCTTTTACTAAGAGTTGTTTCACTTTTAAAATACATAACCTGCTGGGCTCTAGGGATCACAAGTCAGTCTGTGATGTGGGCCTGGTTCCCAGCACCGAGAACATTTGCTCCTTACCTGGCAGTGTACGGGGGATACAGGGAAACGTGATTGCCTCGTGCCACCTTTCCTACAAAATTGTGTTTTTAGTGAGAAGTGTCATGTGGTGGACAGAATTCAATTTATGCATTGAGGTATATATTCATTTTAAGATCTCTTGAAGAACTTCCCCACATATACAATGAATTGCCATTTTTTAATTTTGATGAGAGGTGGTGTTTTAATGGATGTTTTCCCTCACAGTCTGAGTAGGTGGCCTTTAGATTTTTTTTTCTTCAATCATTAAACTCCTCATTTTATCAAATATAGATGTATTATTTCATTTCAAGACCTTATTTCTGTCCTTTGAGAAGGGTGTGGATGGTGACATACCTCAGGGCTTATCACAATGTTTCTCATTTATAAAGAAATTGTCATTACATTTCTTTTATCTATAGCTAAATTACCCTTCTTGGATTCAATAATACTTTTCACGGTATAAATAAAAAAGAATTACAAATAGACATTATTTACACAACAGGATAACATGCCAGTGTAGACATTTGTTGTAGTATTTAGAGGAATTTAAGGAATTTAAAGGAATATGATTTATGTTCCAAATGACAAACACTGATACTCTAATATCTGCTCAGCATTTTCTGAGAAAATAATGAAATCATGAAAATAAAGTGGAAAATAATTACTGATTCAGTTTCGTTACCTTTAAATTTCTTCCCTCTAAAATGCTAATTACTCTGGTTTTCTTCTGCCCACACATTTTTCTCCATACATTTATGTTAAATTCATGAAAACAAGCATCATTTCATTGAATAATAAGTCTTTTCCAAGCTTGGAAGAAGTGGCATTTTCTAAATGTTGTTTTTTTTTTTTTTTTTTTTTGTCTTAATCTATGATACGAGGAGAAAAAGGGTAAAGTTTTTTTTGGTACCTGCTTAATACAGTCAGCACACATCATTGCTCCTTATTATGGTTGAATATTCATGCTTACAGAAACAAGCAGGATGCTGAAACAGGATCCTGCTTCAGCAGTTGAAATAACAGAAGTATTCCCATCTGCCATCTCTTCACACCAGGCTGGATGTGGGTTGAGATGTTGGAAGTAAAATCTGGAGACTGCCAATGTTTATTCTCTATCCAAAAGCTAAATTCCCCCTCTTTGCTTTCTTCAACAGAAGAAGGCCAATGCCACTGACTCAGCCTTTGATCACTTCTAGACTGAACATTCTAATATATATATTTTTAACTGTCAGTATGAGCACTCTGAAAGAAGAAAGTCACCTCTAGAAGCACTGAGAATTTTATTATGCTTTTGGTCACTTATTTTTCTCTCTAATTCCAGGGATGTTTATTTTAATTCTCTAATGATAGGTTCCTGTGAAAAAAGAGTCTTTGCAATTATGAATCTCAAATAAATTTTACACTTACACAATTTTTGATGAGTATAAAAGCTTTTTTCTTATTTTGGAAAAATTATTCTTAATATTACTTTGCTTATATATAAAAAATCTGTAGTATTATTAGCTTACATGAAGAAGATACATACCAGATGTATGTTCAGCTCTCAACTATGACAGAAATGCTCTACTTAGAATGTGTTTCCAATAATGAGATTATTATGTTATCAAAGTGCAAAATCCACTGATATTATTGCCAAGTCCTCATCAAAAAGTGTCTTCTGTTTCAATTTTCATATCAACAATGTCACATGTAATACTTAATTTCAGGTACTAACTTCAGCATTGGTGAGTTTCACACTTCTAAGTGGAAAATAGTATATTCACAACTTTTAGTAGTTTCAGGCCAACATATTCTTTGCACTGTGTTTTATGATGTATGATGTCATAATAACCTTTACTTAAGTCTGTAATGAAGGTTCAGCATCAGGTAAGTGGAATGGTGATATTTCAACTTTAATCCTCTTCAGCATCTCTTTGAAGTGGGGACGGAGGCAAATCACCTGCAGAGTCAAAGAGCTATTAATGCAATTGAACCATAATGTGAATTCTGGTATAAGAAAACTGAAGGCACTCACCTCTTGAGTTTAACAACCTGGAACTGTTTTCTTAAATACTCTCCCTTGCCCCAACGTTACTCTAACTTCAGAATCTTCTTTCATTTAGACTGTATGCTCCTGTAGAGCTTTTAGTGAACTAAGGTAAAATGCTGATCATTGTGTGTGCTAATAAAATAGATGCCCACCTACCTATCTGCACATGCATGTGTATGTGTACACACACACACATGTGTATACCTTATCCACAGCCAGTATATTTTACCTTCTTTCCGTTCTTTTCATTTATCAGTTGTGGTAAGTTAAAGGGTTTTAAGAAGAAACCTTTGTTTTTGATTTAGTTGTATTTGTTTATATCTCCTTGGTTTTGTGTTCCAAAGATGTCTGCTTAGGTCTGTCACTTTTCCAATCCATTTATAAGCTGAAGATTTGAGAAATGAGAACAGCAGCTAAAATCAGTATTTACATAAGCATATTGCAAAGAATTCTTAAAGTAGACAAAATAGAGAAGGATTGGAACAAACTTTTCACATTTTTGGGAGCTTTGAATAATGTGGGTGTTATATACACAGAGAGACACACATATATATTCATTACATACTCATGCCCAGCTCATATTCTAAATATAAATGGAAGTATAGACTAGTTGGAATCTATTTGCTTTTTTATTTTTTTGGCGAGAGTACCAAAACTTGCTGGAATGTGTAGGATTTTCTTTTTCTTTTTTTTTTAAAACATTGATGCAGTGAACACATTTTCTTTACTTTCTTCTTTTACATGTATTTGAAGTTTTATTACGCATGGTGTACAATTACGAATTTAGAGACAGAATGATATGAAGACTACTGTGTGCCCTTGGGTGAATTATTTGATGTCTCTGAGTCTGTTTCCTCATCTTTATCTACCTAAGAGAGTTGTGATTATTAAATAAGATATTTAATGCACGCAAAACAGCTCTCATTAATAGGAAATAATATGTATTCTCTTCTGTTATTCCCACTGTAGTGTGTGATGGAATAAACTTGGCCTCATTAAGTGGTTGTGCAATGTTGTGGTGGTAGAGGATTACCACTAGAAATTCATGATAAAAAGTAAATGTTGTAATTTATAACTGTAGGATAGGAATATTTTAATCTCATTACATTCTTCTCGTAGCTTTCTCAGGAGTCTAGGATTTTGTGTTTGGTCAGCTGTATATCAGTTTCCTCCATATAGAAACATAAAACAAATATGGAATTCCTTCTCTGTGATCCTCTATGATCATGATAAGGTTGGAATGAAATATTCTATAGGCTGTCCACGTATTATGGTTGTTTAATTTGTCTATTAAAGTTATTTGTTGATTTTCTCCCTTAGACTTGAGGAATTTAAAGACTGCTGATAGCTCTTGGGGTTGGGCTGGGAGGTTAAGAAAGACCTGTTCAACATATTCAAGTTTATGAGGTTGTGTCACATGCTTGCTGCTGTCTGTCACTAAAAAGTGGATGCCCTAGCCTACCTGAATGAAGTAACTGAAGGCAGTAGCGTGAGAAGACCAGTAAAAAACATCTCATAGTTGCCAGAGGTCTGGTGTGTCATCACAGGAAAGATCCGGACTCACTCTTTACAAGCACTTGACTCCATAAGCTGGTAGTTGGGAGCTACCATTGGTGTAGCGGTAAGTTACTTGTCAGGCTGAACTTGATCCCTGGTGTTGTTTTATTTAGGTGACAGGTCCTACCTGCTTCTCTGGATAATTTTCAGCCTTCTTCCAGGTTTGAATTTAAGTGTCTTAGGCCCATAGTCTCAAAGAGCTTGGATCCTGCTTTTGTACACTCCAGTGATACAGAGCTTTTTCTTAATGGTTCTCAACTAATATTTTTCATCCTCCTCATTTGACTCACATCTAGTAATATACACTCTTTATCAACGAAACCAACCCACTTCTACCTGGTGATTTAAAAAAACTACCACATTATATAATAAAGGGGAATTGTGTAGTGGTACACATCTTAAAATGGGATTTGTGTTATTACTGTTTTCCTGTGCCGTAGAATTACTTAAGAAACAATGTTGATAGTGCTGGTAACAGGCAGCAGGTGCAAAATATTGACCTGTGACTTTCCATTCAAAGTTATAAGATCATAAAGGGATTAAATTCTTTGTCCTAAGCTTTTGACTATATAAACCCTTAAAATATTTTTTTTTCTGTAAGTTTATAACTCTCAAAACTGATAGGTGGTATTTTGTATAACCATAGTTGCTTCTTTTTAAAATCTCAGAGTGGACTTTATTGTTAGGTAAGAAAGAGTCAAATGAGTTTCTTTAAAAAGATCAAACTTTCAAAAAAATGTAATTGTTTATCTAATAGACTGAGCTTTTCTTTAAGCAGACACTTTTGACATTTTGTCTTTCAGTAGGTATTAAGCACCTTCTCTGGCAGGCACTGTTCTAGGTGATGGGTTATAGAAGTAGAAAACTATGGCCCCCTTTTCAGGGAATTTAGTCTTCCCTAAACCCAGATCCTTTCCTTTTTGATGCTTTTAAACATTTTGACACATTGTACTTAAATGAGAGGTTTGGGGCTGTACAGAGACCTAACATTCTCAGACTTTATAATGTTTCCATGGGTTTTAACTTAAAAGTGCAAATATATCAACCTGGCCTTGACTGCGACCCCACCCGAAGTCATCTTATTTCCCACCTGCCAGTACTTGCTAGTGATGCTGTGAGAGGATTTTGTAACTCAAGTATTTATTCCTAACCTTTGAGTGCGTATATTTAAGGTAAATAACACTGAGTATTTTAAAGATGTCACTCAAATAAGACTCCAGCATTTATATTTATTAGTAATTAACTCTGAGTAAATGAATTATTGGCCATTACTTATTTACCGACAAGTTTCCATTTTAATGGAAATTTTTAAAATCTGAATTTCATCAGGCATCTCCAGTTATTAGAGGGGACTTTTAGACCCATTGGTAAAAACTCAGTTGGAAAACAGCTCACAGATGGAGAATTCAATTGATTTTAATTGTCAAGTATGTGTTAAATATCTATTCTTAGCTCTCAAGATAAATAAGATGTAAGCGTGGCCCTCAAGTCTAGATTATGTAGTTGAATTTGATACAAAGCAAATTGATCAGTCCTATGAGAAATGTAAGTAGAACACTTGGGGGTATATATTAGGGTGAGTTAATTGTAGGAGGCATAAATTGTGCAGAACTTGATGGATACTTATATTTTCAACAGATAAAGAAAAAGTGGAACAAAGTTTGAGGCAGAGGGAGCAATAGGGAGAAAAGCACAGGGAAAGGAGTTGGGTGAGTAGGAAGGAGATGGTTTATAGGGAGACCTGAACTTAGCTTAGTGAACTGTTAAAAATGAGTCATCAAACCAAGGATTGATGATTGTGATGCTTCTTTTACTTGGAATAGGAATCCCAGGAAAGAAGAGATTCTATTTTAGAAACATAATGAGTTTGGAAGTTAGCGTACGTAGTTAGAAATTTAATTATCTTCAATGATAGTTTAAAGACGTGGCCAAAATAACAGGAGAACAAAACATTGCCGCCCAAATTTAAATTTATATTAAAACAATAATATCCTGTAAGAACTTCAGTATGTCCTGAAAATTCAGCTGTATGCCTGTCACAAAATGTCTTTGAGATGTGCTTGTTGATGTAATTTCCCTAAGTGACCCCCAACAGTTACCCAGTGAATCACCTAAGTATGTTTGAAACAGCCTCAGAGGTTCCCTGTATCCAAAATGAGCACAACGTCACTAAAACGGTTGATTATGTAATATTTAATATAAGAATTTTACTGAATATTATTTTGACTATAATAATAGAACAAAAACCTTGTAACCTATCTGTCACCTTAAAATCTAGGACATTGCTAATGATTTTGAAGCTGTCTGTGTACTATGCAGAAGCATTTGGGCAAATGAAATCAGTTGTTCTTTCTAATGGTAGTTGCCACAGTTTTGAACTGTTAACATTTAAAATACTTCCCTGAACTATATTTGCCTCCTAGAAAGTAACAAAACTAGACTCTACACTTAAGTAGGTGTTTCGTTAAGATTAGGAACCACAGAATTAATCTTATTTACACTGGAGGGTTGATTTATATCTGGACTAAGCATCTGCATTCCGACAGATTCTTCCGTGTAAGGCACCAATAAACTCTAATTTCAAGGGACTTAGACTAAAAATATAATTTTATTTTCCATTTCCAGTTCTTACCTTTTTAAAGTGTTTTTGATTGGTTGTTAACACTTTGATTTTGGGAATAGGATCTGTGAGCCATGAGCAACATACCCTGATTAAGTGTACATAACAAGTTAAATTTGGGTGAGCAGGCGTTTACTCATTTGTAGAATCTGTACAGTGGGATGACTCTTCTAGCTCACCCTGTGGAAATTGTCTTCTGTCTCCACACCATTGTTAGCTTCCTCATGAAGTACAAGGGGATTGAGAAATTTGGTGAATAAAATAAACAGATGTGAAAGAATCAATTGGTGTCTCCAGCTGCCACCAATCCCCCAACACTCTCATTTTCTCAACATTTCTGTGAGGGGATAGGCTAAGTATTTTTAAACATTTTCTATCTATAGGAATCTTTGTTGTTGGCTGTTGCAAACTCTAATTAGGGAGGTAAGATGAAAACCCAGGGGCTCCTCATGGATATGGGATCTAGCCCTCTGCCTGGTCTCCCTGTCTTCTCCCCCCTCCTCTTTGGCCCCTCAGATTTGGAGAAAGTAAATCATTTTCCAAAACAAAACATGATTTAAGAAAAAAATGATTTGAGGGAAAAAAAAAAAAGGTTTCACCAGCCACTGAACTAGATAATTGCTAAAGGGCCTTTGGTTCTAATAGTCCAAGATCCGTGATTCTATCTGCCTCACACCTAAATGTCGGCCACATGGGACCAGCCCTTTTGATAGGCTTTGCTACCTTTCTCCACTATCCTTTGAGCCACAAGAGTGCAAGGCCATAGTCCCCTTACTGCTTAATGAACACTACTCTTCAGTGTCAACATTGAAAAGTTTCCAGATTTTGATTGCGTGACCAAGTCTGCCTTTCTTTGAAATTAACAATAATGAACAATGTTTTATATTTGCATTATTTAGTTATGTTACAACATAGAAATAGGCTATAAACTTATTCTGTCCCATAGCTAGTATATCCCTACTGTCATAGAGATGATGCAGTAAAGGCTTAAGCAAAGTGCATTGACAGACCCAGAGGGAACGTACAGGTCACTGTCATGGAATTCAGAAAGTAACTTTATTTATTCCCCTACACTGGCTTTAAGGGCAGTTGTCTTATCCTTGTTGGAGATTTCCAAATTACAGAAATGTTGAATTAGTTGGTATGAACTGTATAAACTGAGCCATGGGCCATGTCAAACCCCAAGGTTTTCTCTGACTACCCACCCAACCTTTATTTTGATAGATTTAGCTGGTCTGGAGTTTTTTGGACTATCAATCAGAATATTTCACATAAAAGGACTCATTCCTTTGCTTAACTGCTTTAAAAAATATTTTTCCTCAAATTGTAAATTAAATGCCTCCCAGTCCATTGCATAAGAAACTTAGAGCTTGGTGAAATACCAAGAGTATCATTTGAAAAGAGGTTAAAAAACACAACTGGGGCTTGTTAAAGAGGAAAAGTGCTACTTTAACTCCAAGTGTCACATTTTCCTATAGTTAGCTCTAGCAGTAAACAAGAGTTAGTGGAGGCTTAGATAGTTTGAGACACTTTACTTTTCTCCCAGTACTTCAGAAGCCAAACATTTAAGATGCATTTTGCTTGTGTAAAAATGTTTATCCATTTACAACACAATGTCGTTTTAACCAAAGCACCCAGGTGACAAATGGTTTAGATATAGCGCAGTTAATAAACTGTCAGGTCCTGTACGCATATACTTGAAAGGACCAACACAGTTACCCAAGGATTGGCATTATAAATCACTGTTGGGACTTCCCTGGTGGCGCAGTGATTAAGAATCCGCCTGCCAATGCAGGGGACACGGGTTCAAGACCTGGTCCGGGAAGATCCCACATGCCGTGGAGCAACTAAGCCCGTATGCCACAACTACTGAGCCTGCGCTCTAGAGCCCTCAAGCCACAGCTACTGAGCCCATGCGCCACAACTACTGAAGCCTGTGTGCCTAGAGCCCATGCTCCACAACAAGAGAAGCCACCGCAATGAGAAGCCCGCGCACGGCAATGAAGAGTAGCCCCCACTCGCCGCAACTAGAGAAAGCCCGTGTGCAGCAACGAAGACCCAGCGCAGCCAAAGATAAATAAATAAATAAATCACTATTAACAAACCTAATTTGCTTAGCAGGCTAATGAATGATCTCTAGTTTTCTTATAGTAATTAGCTTCACTAACAGTCCTGTTAAAGGGGCCCACCTTATACTACACTTAATTTCTTTCTGAAATTTTTGGTATCTGGTTTGCAGGGTACAAACAAAACAAAACAAACAAGACTATCAGTCTCTATTGATCACTGCCTGGTAATTAATCCAGATTGTAGCTATTCTGGAGTGGAAGCATTGCCAAAGGTGATGACTGTCTATTAGGGCTTGTAAACTGTAATGCACTCACAGATTTGCAATGGAGTGGTGAAGCCAGATAATTGCAGTGTTTCTTGTCTAAATGTGCTGCTGTGTGTAGTGGCCTCTGATTTTAAGGAGCCATTAAAAATGCAGCAAGGCATAACAGCTGTGGTTCCTAGTGTACTCCAAATATTTCATATATTCATCACATCTCATAAAATCTTGCTGAGACCAACAAATGACTATATGTACAGCTGGAGTGCTCCAGAAGGAAATTGGGGAGAATCTGAATGATGTAGGTAACATTACAGAGACCAATAAGAACTCACTCAAGCCCACCGTGTGCCACATTTCTCGAATAACTCCCAAAAGTTCTCTATTTCCATTTTAGTTTCTAAAGAAAACATTCACATTTTCCCGTTTGCAAGAGGATCCTGTCAGTAACTTACCTTTGTGGGAAACAGGCCTGACTCTGCCAAGGTAAATTAGGGCTATATCCTGTGCAGAAAGAATCATGGTAAGTTAGCATCTCAGTCCTAAACACAAAGGAGGCAAGAAATTTGGTTCCCTTAGAATTTATTTAAGACACATTTAAAAAATAACTTTGTAACAGAACTAACTCTGTGCTATGAAAACCTGACTTCTCTGAACAAAAGGAGCATTAATACTAGAACATTCTGAGAAGCAAAGGAAACTAGAAAATTCAATGTGTTCTTTTAATCAAATATTAAATAGTTAAGCATCATGCATGACTGAATGGAAGCTTTAAGCTGCATTTGTACAGAGGCATAATATTTTCAAGTTATTTTCGTCTGTTGCTAAATTGCCAGCTTTCAATTTGTTAATTAAAATAGACCTATGGGGCTTCCCTGGTGGCGCAGCGGTTGAGAATCTGCTTGCCAATGTAGGGGACATGGGTTCGAGCCCTGGTCTGGGAAGATCCCACATGCCGCGGAGCAGCTAGGCCCGTGAGCCACAACTGCTGAGCCTGTGCGTCTGGAGCTTGTGCTCCGCAACGAGAGGCCGCGACAGCGAAAGGCCCGCACACTGCGATGAAGAGTGGCCCCCGCTTGCCGCAACTAGAGAAAGCCCTCGCACAGAAACGAAGACCCAACAGCCAAAAATAAATATAAATAAATAAAAATTAAAAAAAAAATAGACCTATGATTTTGACTTTCTGTAGGCTTAGGGTTACAGAACCTCTGGGTAAGAAGGGACTTTAAAAATCACCTTGTGGTATCATACAGTATTTGTCTTTCTTTGACTTACCTCACTTAGCATAATGCCTTCAAGGTATATCCATGTTGTCGTGAATGGCAGAAATTCCTTCTTTCTCATGTCTGAATAATACTCCTATATATATATATATATATATATATATATATATATATATATATAAATGGATAAAGAAGATGTGAGATCTATCTATCTATCTATCTATCTATCTATCTATCTCACATCTTCTTTATCCATTGAGAGATACTCGGGTTGTTTCCATATCTTGGCTGTTGTGAATAATGCTGCAGTGAACGTGGGTGTGCCGTTACCCTTTTGAGACATTGATTTCAATTCCTTTGGATATATACCCAGGAGTAGTTTTGCTAGATCATATGGTAGTTCAATTTTTAATGTTTTGAGGAACTCCCATACTGTTTTTCATAATCGCCATACCAGGTTACATTTCTACTAACAGTGTATAAGGGTTCCCTTTTCTCCATGTCCTTGTCAGTATTTATCTCTTGTCTTTTTGATAAAAGCCATCTGAACAGATGTGAAGTGATATCTCGTTTTGATCTGCATTTCCCTGATGATTTGTAATGTTGGGCATCTTTTCATATTCATTTTTCTTTGGAAAAATCTCTATTCAGGTCCTTTGCCCATTTTTAATTAGCTTAGGTATCACTTAACATGTTGAATCTTAAAAAACTGAACCTGTAAAAACTGAGAGTAGAATGGTGGTTACCAGGGGCTGTGGGCGGGGGAATTGGGAAGATGTTAAGGGTAAATACTTACGACTAGTAGATAAATGAGTTCTATCCTCTGCTTCTTTGTCAAAGATCAGTTGACTATATTTATGTGTGTCTATTTTTGATCTCTCAATTCTATTGCATTAATCTATTTGTCTTTTTTTTTTTTTCCAATATCATGGAGTCTTGATTATTATAAATAAGTAGGTACTTATTTATAATAACTCTTGAGGTTGTGTTTTGTCACTCCTTCAACATTGAATTGGCTATTCTGGGTCTTCTGCCTCTTCATATAGACTTTATTTTTTTTTATTTTATCAATTTATCAATTTATCAATATATTTATTTATTTATTTATTTATTTATTTATGGCTGCATTGGGTCTTTGTTGCTGCGCGTGGTCTTTCTTTAGTTGCGTTGAGCAGCGGCTACTCTTCATTGAGGTGTGCAGGCTTCTCATTGTGGCGGCTTCTCTTGTTGCGGAGCATGGGCTCAAGGAACGCGGGCTTCAGTAGTTGTGGCACGCGGGCTCAGTAGTTGTGGCACACCGGCTCTAGAGCACAGGTTCAGTAGTTGTAGTGCATGGGCTTAGTTGCTCCGCGGCATGTGGGATCTTCCCGGACCAGGGCTCGAACCCGTGTCCCCTGCATTGGCAGGTGGATTCTTAACCACTGCGCCACCAGGGAAGCCCCATATAAACTTTAGAATCAGTTTGTTGATATCCAGAAAATGTCCTGCTTGGATTTTGATTGGAATTGTGTTGAATCTATAGATCAGGTTGGGAAGAAATGACATCTTGAGAATACTGAGTTTTCCTATTCATGAACATGAGATATCTCTGCATTTATTTAGTACTTCTTTGATATCTTTCATCAGAGTTTTATAGTTTTCATGATATAAATCTTGAGCATATTTTGTTAGATTCATAATTAAATATTTCACTTTGGGGGGTGCTTATATAAATGATAATGTGTTTTCAATTTCAAATTCCACTTGTTCATTACTGGTATATAGGAATGTAATTGAATTTTGTAATATTAATCTTGTATCCTGCAACCTTATTCTTTTCACTTATTACTTCTAGGAGGATTTTTTAATATTTCTTTTAGATTTTCTACATAGATGATTATTTCATTTGTGAACAAAGACAGTTGTATTTCTTCCTTCCCAGTCTGTTTACCTTTTATTTCCTTTTGTTGTCTTATTGTATTAGCTAGGACTTCTAATATGATGATGAAAAGGAGTGGTGAGAGGGAACATCTTTGCCTTGTTCCTGATCTTATAGCAAAACTTTGCATTTCTTACCAGTATGTATGATGTTAGCTGTAGGTTTTTTATAGATATTCTTTATCAAGGTATGCTGAGAGCTTATCAGGTATATCAAGGTATTATTCTTTATCCCAGTATGCTGAGAGCTTTTTATCATGAATGGGCTACGCCACCAGGGAAGCCCTTAATTCAGTATCTTTAATCAGGCCTATTCAGATTATTTATTTCTTCTTGAGTTTTGACAGAAGTGTCTTTCAAGGAATTGGTCCACTTCATCTAGGTTATCATTTGTGGCATGGAATTCTTCATTGTATTCATTTATTATTTTCTTAATGTCCATGGGATCTGTAGTGACGTCCCCACTTTCATTCTGATATTAATATATTGTGTCTTCTCTTTTTTTTTTCCTTAGTTAGCCTGGGTAGAGGCTTATTGATATTATTGACCTTTTCAGAGAACAAGCTTTTGGTTTTATTGATCTTCTGTATTGAGTGTTTGTTTTTAATTTCATTGATTTCTACTCTAATTTTTATAATTTTTTTTCTTCTGCTTACTTGGGATTTAATTTGCTCTAATTTATCTAGTTTTCTTATGTGGAAGCATTGATTACTGATTTTAGAATGATCTTTTCTAATATATGCATTCAGTAGTATAAATTTTCTTTAAGGACTGCTTTCACTGTATTTCACAAATTTGGATGTTATTTTTAACTAAGTGAAAATAAACATATATTTTATTTATCTTCAGATTTCTTCTTTGACCTATATGTTATTTATAAATGTAGTATTTCCTGGGAAGATTTTTACTTTTCAAAAGTATCACTTTGAACACCCTCACCCCTGACCAACCTAGAAGCATTTGATTTGTAACAAGCTTCTCAAGAGATTTCGGAGGAGTCATCCCAACACATGCTCATAGACTTTAGTTGTACATATGCATAATGTAATTTGAGAGACCTCAGCAGTTGTAATTACCAGCTGATTTAATTATAAGCACATTTGTTTTAGGAAATTTTTATCTGTATCTTATCTTTTCTTGCTATAATATCACTTGTCCAAGACTCATTTAGATATTTATCTAAATCTTACATTTAATTTTACTTGATCATTTTTCTGCCACATAGTTACTTTGTCATACTTATGTGAAGATCTTCATTAAGTTTTGTGTAGGATGTGTTATATTTGGGGAAAGCAGGAAGAAGACTGCATTGGTTCTTGGTAGAATTACTTTTATCGGTCCAGGTACTCCTCTATTTGAGAAAATTACCCAGTGAGTTTTATTTATAATACATTACATTTTTGTGAACAGAATCTGTATTTCGAACTCTATCAATTTCTACATACATAAGATTTCTTTAGGCAACAGATAGCTTGTTTAATGTTTTTAGTCCTGATTCCAGTCATCAGGCTAATTTTATTACATTTTAACTCCTCTTTCCATCATTCAGCAATAGTCTCGTTCTTGGTTCATTTACTCTTTTGAAGGAATGGAATTATTTATGTATTTTTCCTTTTCTCCTATTTTCTGCTCTCCAACCCCCAGCCACATTTCATCCTATAACATGATAAAATTGCAAAATGTGAGCCTGAATAATAAAGGATTACTTCACTGATTGCTAAACATTTAATATAGTGCTTTTAAACTCATTCCAGGTCATTGTGCTGTCAATTAGTTTGATTACAAGCATTTAAGCTGTCACATATAAAGCCTTCTGTTTCTTAGGGTTTCAGTTTCAAATCATGAAAAATGAGTACTCTGTACTTCTCTCTGGACAGAGATCACTTTTAATATTTTGGAAGAAACCTATGCCTTTTAGAAAGATCACTCACAGTTTCAGAGCCTGGAATAATCTGATATGCAGTTTTGGACCAGTGATTCAATTTTATTAAAAAATTTAAGAGTGTGCATTTGAACATATGTGTAAGTAGGTGACTATCAAAGCCACCTCTTTATTTTCATTTTTGTATATAGTCCACATTTGTAAATCATTAGAACTTTGGAACCTAAACATCATTGGGTGACTGGTATTTTGTCTGAGAGAGTGGAAGAATTTCAGAGAATTAAACAAAAGGTTCTAATGTAGCACCCTCAACACAAGGAAGTAGTTGAAGAGTGTTTGTAGATAGAAAATAAAATCCGAAGATATTAAAGTTTTGTACAGTTGATTCGTTTGTTGAAAGGTGGTTTTCAAAGCAAAGATAAAATCATGACTCATATGTTATAAAATGTACATGTTTCAAAGATTTTATTTAATTAATAATGATGAAATTAGGCAGATATTATAACTCTCCCAATTCAAAGGAGAATCCAAAGAACAGACACAATTATAGATGAGGAATATTGAATGAATATGAAAATGGAAGCAGACATGGCTTTGAGGGAAGTCAGTTGTGCCTCAACATGAAGACAGAATTTGCTTGATTATAGATAATCATTATTTTACATTGCTGTTACATATCTAGAATTTATAGAGTTGGAGGTTAGCTCTCATGAAATGAGAAAAACATAATGCTGAGGAGTTCACCATAAGCAATGCATAGTGTTCCTTTGAAGCATAGATCTTCCCCTATTTGATAAAAAATAGTCTCAAAGGAAGGTTGGTTTCATTAGATTTGGTGTGATTATTTACATAGGTGCAGCAAGAGTACCTATGTAAATAAACATCTTAAAGTTTGCTTTTGTTGGAAGGTTTTATATGACTCTCCTACTGCACAAGTCTCTAGTATTTGCTGTCTTTAGTCTGGGAACTCAAACCCAGGAAACTCCACTACCTGCAGTACCTGTATATTTGGGTGAATTTCTTTCTTCTCATAGTTCCCTAAATATCCCAAAGTGGCCTGCCAGGAAGTCACCTTCTTTCCTAGTTGTAAGACTGGACCCTATAAGCCAGGTACCAGGCTAGTTTTTCTAGGAGGGTCTTTTAAGTAATAGCTCTGTAAGGTCAACCTTGATTCTTTAAAAGTGTCCAACTATATCTGATTAAATAAGCATTACCCTCAAATATGGCATTCCAGACAAGACCTTGGAATTTTTCCAGGTATATCCTGGTAAACAGGAAGACCAATTCTTATTGAACCTTTGCAAATAACTCTTTCCATGAAAAGTAAGAAGACTTAGAGTTTCTGAATTCTGGGAGGTGAATGAGAATAAGATACCATTTAAAAATATTTTAGTTTCTAAAGCAGAATCTACTAAATTGTTATGGATTGTAAGTAAACTAAGACAAAAGAGAAAGCGGTTCCTTATGTAAACAGAAAATAGGACATTAAAACAGTATCAGTGTTATTTCAAACAAACAAAAATCCCACTGATGAACCCTCATCACTTCATTCAGTCCTGTATAATTCATTCTTGCTCCACTGGATCTTGGGTTATTAATCTCATGAATTTGTCTGCTTCTCAACTTTCTCAGCTCAGCTTATTGAGGTCCTCAATAAGTTTTAAGAGTGTTGAAAAGGTGTCTGAAAACCAAAAATCTTCAGAACCACTACTTTAGGGCAAAGGTGTTCTTTTCCTTGAAAAACAGAAGCACATAGAGTTTTAACATACAGAGTTATATTTCTTACAAACTCTTGTTCTTAAATATAATGTCAACTTTTTATATTATAACTTTTAGCTAAAGTAACTAACTTCTATTTCACAGGCAAAAAAAAACTGAAGGGATGGATAATTGTGAACTGCCTGTCACATATCAGCATTTTAGCAAAGATCATGAATAAGCATGACTAATTTTCTACAGCCATACACATCTCTTATACAATCTCGTAAAGCATCAGAAATGAACATATTCATTAACTTGGCTGAAATATACAGCCTCTCTGTAGCTTATAAAAATAAAAACCAAAACCATATACATTTAAAAATAGGATTAGTAATCAATATTTCAGTATTCATTCTTAGATATGGCCTAGGTAACTAATGAATATCCATTAAATAACTCAATTTAATATTAGTTTCAGGTTTTAAGATACTTAAAAATCTTGGAAATTATGTTCAAGCCGACATACTGCAACATAATTACTGTTGAATGAAGTTCATTAGAATAATTATTCAATATAGTCAAATTATTTTTTTTGTAATCTTGAACATAAAGGAGAAATAATGGTAGCTTATTTGAGCAGTAAACCTGTATACAATTAAAAAGGACATTTCAACTAGAATTAAAATATACAATTGTATTACACTTAACACTGATAAATCAGAGAATACATAGCTGTTTTTACTAAACCAAATTTTATTAAACTAATCTTATTTGGCAGGTTTTCACCTAAATTATGTGAACTTAGATTCGTAAAATGTTTTTGAGTTGGTTTATGTAAGAATTATTTTTTAATCTATGACGTTTAAAGTATTAGAAATTTAATTTCTTGCTTTCTGGTAATTTTAGGAATGTTTAGTTTATGTAAGCCCTTATTTATACTCAGTAGCCTACTAGAACAGAACTCTTTTAATTTTAGAGACTTTATAATCTTATTATTAATACTATCTGGTGGAAGGAAAACATTGCACACACATTTTAAGGTAGAGGCCATTCTGAATTACAGATACTTAGGTCTACAGATAAAGAGCTTACTATTCCAATTCTAAAATTTTAGGCATATGTAAAGAGTAAAGGCAGAAACACACAAAAACCTCACTGATGGAAGATGCAAAGAGCTGTTCTCCTTCCTTGTGGACACAAAATTCTTAGTTATTTGAGCTCAAAACAGATAAATAGACAAGAAAGACTAACATACCAGGATTTCTGTTGCTTCTCAAGTGTTTTCAATGATAGACATCCACATGTGATGTTTGGTACATTTCTACAGAATCTTTTCTGTGGTACAGTGTACATTTGTAGTTAGCACTGATTATTTCACAGATGGGCCTGCCTCTGTTTTACTTTCTGTGGATATAGTAGCCGTAAGTAAAACAGTCTCTATCCTCATGACACTTGTAGTCAATCAAATTAATTCATAATATGCCAACTGATGGTAAGATAGCTAAAGAAAAATATTTATAAAGAGATTTGGGCTTTTAGTCACTATAGAGTAACAGGGACTAAATTTAGTATCCCATCAGAAAAAAAAAATGACAAAATACATTAAACAGAAGTTTGCAAGACACTGGACATAAGGCAGTGAAGTACAGTAGTGCCTGAGAGACAGGAAATGAATGTAGTGATTCCTATGATTATCCCAACTTACTGTCTTTGAGAGAATTTCAGGCCTTCATGCAGGGTTGGGAGGTAGCTTACGGGTACCAGGTGGAGCCCAGCAGACTTCTCTGCATTAGGGGAAGATACTGAGAATCTGGGAAGAACAAGGTAGCTAGGACTCAGGACTAGAGAGAAAGCATTCCAGAAATCTCCAGAGGATTGCTTTCCATTATTTAGCCAAGTCCTAGTCAGCTCACGCATGTGAAAAAATTGCCTGAGGCCTGGGAATGAACCATCCAAAAGAATTAGTGAGAATAGTGTTTGACACTCACACATAGCAAGGAACAGTGCCTATTCCCACCAGCAAGATGGGAAAACCTCCAGATTCATGAGGTATTGGGTCATGTACATAGTAGGGTCTTTCCTCATTATTGAGGAATAATTGACTGAGCATTGCTGCAGTCTCCCCTAACACATTTTAAATGAATGATTTAAATGAATGATCTGAAAGGATGAACCTTTTTTCAAGTAACTTAACCGAATTGTACAACTATTATGTAGCATTTAATTCAAAATAATCAGATTTGCAAGGAATCGAGAATATAATTCATAATGAGAAAATCAGTCAATCAAAAGCAACCCTGATCTGATATAGATGTTAGCAACAGAGAACATTTAAAAAGTTACTATAATTGTGTTCCATATATTCAGAAAGTTAAGTAATACAAGAACAAAATCAAACTTCTAGAAATAACTACAAGGTGTGAGATTAAAACATAAGCAATTAACAGATTAGATATTGCAGGAGAAAAGATGGGTGAACTTGAAGTCATAGGGATAGAGACTATGCAAAATGAAACATTAAGAGAATAGAAAATTTAAAAAATGAACAGAGCACCAGTGGGCTGTGTGTCAGCTTCATACAGCCTAATATATATGTTCTTGGAGTCCCCAAGGAGAGAAGAGTGAGGGGACAAAAAATATGAAACAATGTCTGAAATTTTTCAGTATTTGATGAAAACTGTAAGCCTACAGAGCTAAACACAAGAAATATGAAGAAAACATCATGCAAAAAACAAGACACATTATAGGCAGATAAGGAAAACAAGACACATTATAATCAGATTTCTCAAAACCAGTGAGAAAGAGAAAATCTTATAAGTAGCCAGAAAAACAAACACACAAGCAAAAGACCTAAGTGCAGGGTAGCAAAGATAAGGATGACAGTAAATTTCTCGTCCGAAAAAATGCAAGTGAGGAGACAGTGGAGCAACATCTTTAAAGTACTGATGGATAAAAATGCCAACCTAGAATTTTATACCCATTGACTTTATCTTTCAAAGGACACTGATAAGAGGATGAAAAGATAATCCACAGGCTATGAGAAAATTTTTGCAAAGTATATATCTGATAAAAAACATATTCAGAATGTATTTTTTAAAAACTCAATATTAAGTAATAAAAAAACCCAGCAACCAAATTAAAAACTGGGCAAAAGATTTGACTAGATACTTCATGAAAGAAGAGATACAGATGGCAAATAAGCACATGAAAAGATGGTCCATATCTTTAGTCATTACAGAAATCAGTTATCACTATGCATCTAATAAAATGACTGACCACAACAAGTTGGCGAGGATATGAAGGAATTGGAATTTTTCAGTACTGCTGGTGGGAACAATCAATTTGGAGAACAGTTTGGCAGTTTTTTTAAAAAGTTAAACATATCTGCAATATGTTCTAGCCATTCCACTCCTAGATTTTTACCCAAATAAAAAGAAAGTACATGTCCATACAAAGACTTTACATGGGTATTCATAGCAGCTTTATTTGTAATTGTCAAAAATTGGAAATGGTCCAAATGTCCACTGTCAACTGAATGAGTAAACAATTGTGGTGTGTACACACACACACACACACACACACACACACACACACACACACAGAATCCTACTCAGAAATAAAGGGGAACAAGCTATTGATGCATGCAACAACATGCATGAATCTCAAAATAATTATGCTTACTGAAAGAAGCTACATACAAACAAGAGTGAATATTATATGTTTTCATTTATATAAAATGCTAGAAAATGCCAATGAAACTGCAGTAACAGAAAAGAAGTCTATGGTTGCCTGGAGAGGCAGGTGCAGAGAGGGAGGGTTGGGATGGAGGGATTACTAAGAGGCGTGAGTAAAATTTTTCAGGTTAAAGATACATTCTTTATCTTGATTGTGATGACAGTTTCACAGATCTATTCATATGTCAAAATTTATCAAACGGTACATTTTAAATGCATGAAGTTTATTATGTTTCAATTATACTTCAATAAAGCTGTCTTCAAAAGATTAAGACTATTTTCCTGCAGTTTGTAATGCCTGTGGATCTATCTCCATCTTTTCCTATCTTCCTGTGTTTTAAATACACCAACCTATTGTACCCTAATGCCTCTCTCTAGCTCAGACAACTAAACACAAAAATTCATTCTGAAGCAGGTCACGATGCACATTTCCATCAGAGAAATATCTCACAGTCCCTTGTTAAATGTTCAGAGATACATGATTGTGCCTTATGAAGCAAATACATCCCGTTTTTATAGAATTAGGGAAGAGAAAATGCATACAAAAGAGCCCAATCCTTTTCCGGTACCCTTTTATGTCAGAGCTCAAAATTGCTGTCTGATAAAATGTAGGCCACCAGATTGAATTACTTCATTGGACTACTGCTGTCCTCTGTTAATGGTAATTGCACAGATATAGCAGTCCTTCTTGGCAACATCTCAGATATTTACCTCCCACTGTTTTTCAATTCAAACTTTTGATGAAAATATTCCCAGTACTTCTTTAAAGCAGACATCCAACTGTCTTTCTTGACGAAAGCAAGGTCTCTAAATCAGATCCTGACAATTTGTGACACAGCAGTCTATCCAAATCACCTTTTACCTATGTCACTATGTCATTTCCTGGAGAAAAATGTGTCCATCAACCCAGCGTTTCTGTAGGTTTGGAAGGCTGGAAGTTTGGTGTGCCAGCAAAAGTGGAAGAGGAAAAAGGGAAAAGCATTTTCTTCCTTTGACTTGGAAGGAATTCAGTAAGGGCCTTACCTGATCTCATAAGCAAGTAAAGGATTTGTATATTTTGAAGATACAGTTTATAAAGGGAAAAATCAGATGTTTGTTGTTTGTAAGATAATTATGAGTAGAATAATTTATAAAAGTTACCCCTTAAATTATTGGAGGCAGTAAAACAAGGTTAATTTTTATTGTTCTTCTTCTTAACTTTATCTGTTACGTTACTTAAATACAACAATATTTAGCATTTTATTTCCTTCTCAGGGCTCATTTTCTGTTGTACCTCCTGTTTTGAACTGAGTAGACTACACCTCACCAAATAAATGTTGTATACACAGTGCCATTGGCATGTACCATGATTGACTCTGCCTGATGATAGCATGGTGGCTGGAGTGCAGAACATGGTAACGAGGAGGGCAAACATGGCATAAGATCAACCAGATTGTCCTCAGAGTGAGACTCACTGCTTGTATCTCTGGCTGTGGTTGGTTGGGAACTTTTTTTTCTTTTTATTATTGGAAGGGTATTTTTGATAATTGCTTTCTTGCATCAAATTGTAGCATCGTGTGTTTGATGGATGGGTTAGCTTTAGGAGCTGTGGGAGGCCCTCTGAGGACCTGCTTTCCAGTTTTAGTGAGTAAGAAGCTAACAGCATGGCAAGTACACTCCCTGCTGCCAGCCTGGTTTTGTTCTTCTCAGGTGTAAGTCTCCTTATAGAAATGTGCCTAGGAATCATGTTGGCCCAGGATTGGCCTTACTTGGTGGCCCTGGTATGTTGGGTTGTCTCTCATTGAGAGTGGTCTCACTCAAGGCCTGTTCAGCTTTGGGGAGAAAAGTGAGCAAAACCATGGGCTGAACAGTGGAGAAATCAATTTGGAAATAAAGAAGCTCAGATTTGGGTTCATACTTTTAAGAAACAGTGAAAGACTTCTAGGAGGATGGGGCAAGTAGGTAGTAAGAAAAGAGGTTTAAGAGAAAGTCTTTATCTGCACGGGGGGGTCTTGAATCCATCTAGTCGGTACGCTTTTTATGGCCTCAAAATACATTTAGGAGCAGGTAGTCCTTCTTCCCCCCCGCCTCCCCCCCACCGCTTTTTTGTTGTTGTTATTTGTTTTGTTTTAAGATGAGGAATTTTCGTCCTTTAGAAGAGGAAAGCCAGCACTGTTGCAATGAAGCCTCTATTGACTGCCTGCCTTAGGTTCCTAATCCTGTGACTTGGTATTCATCCATATCTGTCCTCATCTTCATTAGGATCAAAGGCCATGCAGGGAGGGGCCACCAGGAAAATAAATAATAAATTCATAGCTTGTTAAAGCTTGGGTCCCCAAATACCCAACTCCTATCCTTTCCCTCTGGCTTGAATTCTCCATACTGAAGCCTGGGATCACACTTTACCAGGGTGATGTGACATTCTTGAACTAAGGAAGGAAAGGACTGGCTACCAGACCTATTTGGAGGTGAGAGAGGAGACAGTGTGGACCCATTTGTAGAAGAGTCATCTGCATCTGGAATAGAACCCCAACCTAGAATATTGCTGTCTGCCAGGGCAGGAAGTGCTATCAGTTTCTGGCTCAGTAGGGACGCCCGAAGCACCCTGCTGGTTTTGTCTGCTGACATGTGGAAAGTGCTGACCTTTTATCTGACCTTGATCGCCTCTGTCCACAATTTCACTTAACCCTTTTTGCAGAAGAAGGAACACAAGTGACAACCTCAACTAACCTGTTCCTTGAGAATATCATTCCCTTTCTGCCACATCACCTTTGACTCTCTCATACTGTCTTCTCTTCTTGGCTCCTGTTCCCTCATACTCTGTTGACACAGAGTTTGTAAAGTCCAAGAGATGTAGCAATGCCAGTAAGAGCTAAATTACTTGCAGCTGGCTGTGCCACCTGTGCCTATCAAATTTCAGCCAAAGCATTTGCTTTCCCAGAATGCTCTGTTATGGGGAATTGGAAAGTGACTCACAGTGGGGGCAGCAGAGGGCTGAGTAGAAGAGAGGCCTTTTTCTCTGGGCTCTCCTGTGAGGACAGAACTGTAAAGTAGAATTTCAGATGGTCTCAAATCCCCTCTTTCTGCCTCTCATGGAATCACTGGCCCCAGAGGCACCCTGAGAGATTTCTGAGTTAAACTTCAGCCTTTTGGTGGGCTAAGAGAACAGACCTCAGCAAGCAGATCTCTTGTGGGCCTCCAGGGCTGACAGCTCCGTACCCTGCTTCTGGTTGTTTAGTTGAGGATTCTTGTGATTTCTTACATCTCCCAAGATCTCTCTCTGATTCCATTTTGTCTCCTTTTTTTTTTTTTTTTTTTTTTTGGTCCTTTATATACTTGCAGAACAATTTCTCAGCTTTGAACCTCTGTCTCATAAAAGGTCCTTCATATAATTTTGGAAAAATGATTAAATTAACATTTTCATTTAATCTAAATGCATTATTCTACAATTCTCTACATTTACCATTACTTAGTATTCTCTCGTCTCTGTTAAACCATTTCTTATTTTCAGTCATTGTTCATTACTTGTATCTTGATCATCCTTTGGTATTTTTCTTTGTATACACTCTCTCTTTTTTCTTATTTTTTTGTTTGTTCTTTCATTTCACCCTCCTCTAGAGCCTGTAATTATCCAAGCACTTTGAAAAGTCTCAGCATAGGGGGATAAAAGATATATATAGTTTCTGCTCTTAAGGGCTAGATTCTTAGACTGGAATGCCCATGGGGAAATTGAAAATTACTCCTGGTAGAACCCACTTCATTTGAGAACAATTACCTTAATGAGTTCCTGGCCTTGTGATGTGAGAGAAGGTTGAAGCAAACGACTATAATGCGAGTGTGATGCCCCTCTCAGAAATATAACAGTGCAAACTAGGACGCTTTCTGGTGTGATGCCTGAACTGGTTTTTGAAGTAGGAGTGGAATGATTAAAGCCAGGTGATTAAAGAAGGGGGGAGGTGCATTCCACGGAGCACCATGTGGAAGAGCCCAAAGGCTCGAGGTTTGATGATTTCATTGACCTGCAGGTATTTTGAAATGTTTAGAAAGTGTAAGAATGAGGCTAGGAAGGGGCCAGGTCACAAATAGTCTTGATGAGTCTTGTTAAAGAGTTTGCATTTTATAATGAGGATGATGGAGAGCCACTGAAAGATATTAAGTAGTAGAGGGATGAAATTAGATGTGTGTATGAAACAGGTCACTCAAGCAGTATTGTGGAAGATGGTTTTTATAAGGGTGAGTTTGGAAGCAAAAAAGATTCCAGGAAAAATGATTGTGATGACAGTGTAATTGGGAGAGAAGGGGGACAGTTCTCGAGATATTTAGGATAGAGAATGGACAGGACTCAGTCAGTGAGTAAATGTGGTTGTGAGAAGCCTCCAAGGATGACTGTTGAGTATCTGCATTCTTCAACTGAGTTAATGCTGGTACCATTCTCCAAGAAAGGCAGTAGAGGGTAGTTATTAGGAGCATGTACTTGAGTCCACTTGGTTACTGAGTTCCATTTTGGATGTGTTGATCTTCACAAGGCTTGTGGGGTGTCCAAGGAAGGACATGCTGTGGGAGTGTGAGTCTGGAGCTCAGAGGAGCAGCATGCTCTATAGACGCGGTTTGGTGTTCCGTGCAGTCCGTGAGTGGAATTTCCCTTTCAGAAAAAAAATGTGGTAATTTGTGATAATTTATGTGTTCAGCTTGTGAGATTCTTGCTTCTGTGTGATTTACCTAGAGGACTATAGAGCTCACTGGATCAAAGGCAATAAATAGACAAATAATGATCTATCCATGATATATTCCCCTCATTATTATTAGTGAGGGTATATTACCTATTTCTTTGGACCAAAGCATAATTTTAGAAAACTCTGGATAAACAGCTTTCATTTTTTAATTTATTGCTCTGCTCTCCTTTGATTGCTTTTGCTGTAGTGTCAACCTGCATCTTATTTTAATCTCCTCTCAGAACACTGATGATTCCACAGCCCTGTTAGAATACATTTTGGGAGATTCCATTTCGTTAAGGCTGTTTCAAGGACATACGGCATGAGATGATGATGATATGGCATCTTTGGAGGATGCCTTGATTTCTGTCCTGCTGAATCTCCCACACGTTTGAAGCAGTTGTTATCTTCTCTGCTAGCTCATGCGACTTGTTAGATCACTGTTTGTGGGTGTCACAAAATGTTGGCAGGACCCCAGTGTGAGACACATTGTGAAATACATGTGGTTAAACTTCTCTGAATTTGTGTGTCAATCAAAACAAAGTGGCTTAAACGAGTAAGTGGATTTCAAAAGAAGCTTGAAGATTCTAGAGCAGAAATGGAACATGGAACTTTGTAGGTCAGTTTTTTAGTATTGAATTCAGGGAATCATACGTAGGAGGGAGTGTACAATATAGTAGAATTCTGATTAGGATCAGTTAGGATTTTAGCTGACAATATTACAAACAGACAGCAGTTTTTTATTATAACATGTATAGTTCCCAAACATAACGCCATGGGATGCTGGGGATGTTTAGATGCTAAAGTTGTGCAGATTTTCAAGGAGGAACCAGATAACTTAAAAACTCTACATACAATTTTTGTTTGTTTGTCTTTTTATCAGAAAGGATAGTGAATGAATTGTCAAACAGTGAAAATTTTAAATCATGTATTCCGATATATTTTGCAATTCTCATTTAACTTCACTAATATTTAATATGCATGTTTATCCAATGAAGACGATAGAATTTTATTGTAGTTGAGACATTACAAGCATTTGTTTGTTTGTTCTCTTCATCAGGGTGATGTCAGCATGGTTTCTCCTTTACTTTTACCTCCTCTGCTGTTTTGCAGTCTTGAATAGGTGTCTGTAGGACATTTCTTGTGGCTTACCCATACCCTTTGCTTTTATCTCATCAAAGGATCATTAGGTGGTCTTTTCTATATGTATTAACCAAAAAGTACATATTTTGGTATGTATTTTTACATTCTTTTTACATGTGACTTTTAGCAACACCCATAATTTTAGTGATATTTGCCCCAATATTATCTTTACTCTCACCTTCCATACAAGAGGATTTATTAATTTAACAGGGTATGTTATGTTAATAAAATGTTTGATGGCAAAATATGTTTGGACTTGTCGAAAGACCGTGAGGTTGATGCTGAAATCACTGAGAAAGGTAGTCCATCATGTAAAGAAAGCTGGCCTGGATTCTGATGACCCTCCTGCTTTAACCAGTGGTGCTAGATCTTTCTCCTACAGAAAGCTCTCTGCTCACCTTAATTTTAAGTGTGTGAACTCTTGACTTGAGGACTTTATCGGAGTTTACCCTCTTCAAGGCTCACTGAAAAATTAATTCCTAACTCATTAAACAATTCCTGGATTACCCAAAATTAGCCTTATAGATTATGTCTTTGATGGCTTGTTAGTTGGCATAGGTGACTAAATTTGACACTCAAAAAATATAGCCTTAGTTTTTTTCTTTTCACACTGTTGTAAGCTTTCTAATTTTTATCCCTCTAATACATTAAGTCATAGTTGACTTTTCTGCTCCGGCTGTCAGTGTCAGGAACTGTGCTTCTGTACATTAACACGCAGACATTTGTGAAAGGTCCTTTATTGATGTCTCAATCTGGTGAATTGAATGAAGAATAATGTACTAGCTACATCAAACTGTTTATTCCTCCTAAGCCAATTGTTATCTTTTGCAGTACTTCCAATGAAATTGTAATTTTTTTTAGCAGATTCTTTTCTGATGGAGCTGTGATTTGCAATAATCTTGTCAAGCCAAGCTCAAAATACTACTAAATGAAGACATTTGTGGAAGGGAATGATTGTAAATTGCATGCAAATTTCAACTCGGCTGGAATTAATCAATATGGAAACAGAACTTGTGAGTTCCTGATATAATGATGCTGAAACTAATCCCATTGAGTTTTATTTCCATGGGAATTAGGTATTTATTTTGATTTAAATCTCTCTTTTTTCTTGAAGACAAAGGTCCAGTTTTTGAGTCTTTTAATAATAACTTTTTGGGGGATAAAGAGATGTTATAAAGGAAACAGGAGTAAAACTAAGCATCTGACTTCTTCTGTGGGGACATCTGGCATTTCCTGTTTAATTTACTGTGCCTATTTAATGAAATTTTCCCCCAGTTTTTCTTGCTCATTTTTTTCCACTGAAAATTCTAAGGCTTATGATATAGTAGGTGACACAGTCTTTAGTATATATTAAGTATGCAACATTGGTCTAAATGACATATTCTCTCATTTATATCAATTTCCTAGGGGGATCCCGTCTCATTGGGGTTGTGTGTGTGTGTGTGTGTGTGTGTGTGTGTGTGTGGTTTTCGTTTGCCATAGAGTCTCACTTTCTGGGGAACAGATCACTCACTATCTTTGACTTTTTAATGCCTATTGGTTTTGCAATATTTCTCTTTTTCTTTGATTTTCAGGATTAGGCTTTTTGCCTTTTATTGTTGTTCTTGGCCCCTAAATCAGTTAGCCTTAGATTTTTTGTTTCTCACCTTTTCTTCAAGCTTTTAGGTGAAGAATTTGCAGATAGAAGGTCTTATCGCTGGTGTGTTGTATATCACCAGTGCATTAGTGTTATATCCGTAAATCCTCAGAGCCCGACAACTTACTTCCCAACCCCTTTAGAGTACTTTAAGAGTTCCTTTATTTATAGCCCAGTTTAAATCCCACTGGGTAACACTCCATAAACCTGCAGTGACATCCAGTGGCCTCATGGTGTAATTTTTTACAAAATTTTCCAAAGGAATTATAGGGGCAGTAATTCCGTCAAGGAAAAATACTGGAGTTATTGAAGGGGGTTCCCTAAGTATATTACCTTCCAAGTAGTTACTGACATACCCCATCATAGGATTCTAGGAGAATGATTATTCGTTTCTTGGTTTTTAAATGGAAGAATGACAACCTGTGATGAGATCAACTTCGCTAATTCCAAATAAGATTAGAGGAAAATATAAAATTGAAGACAGTTTTTTTTTAAAAGAGGACAATTTTTAATAAAAAGAAATTTACAGTGTCAAATTTCATATTCTGGATTTTTTTAAAAATTAATTTATTTATTTATGGCTGTGTTGGGTCTTCGTTTCTGTGCGAGGGCTTTCTCTAGTTGTGGCAAGCGGGGGCCACTCACTATCGCGGCCTCTCTTGTTGCTGAGCACAGGCTCCAGACGCGCAGGCTCAGTAGTTGTGGCTCACGGGCCTAGTGGCCCCGCGGCATGTGGGATCCTCCCAGACCAGGGCTCGAACCCGTGTCCCCTGCATTAGCAGGCAGATTCTCAACCACTGCGCCACCAGGGAAGCCCCATATTCTGGATCTTTTTAAGAGGTTCATGATTTAAAGGAGAACATTTAGTTTGTGGTTCTGATTATGAAGTTGAGAGTTCTGTGTTGTTCCTACTTGGTTCTTGTGCTTTCAGTTTCTCTGAGAGTCATTCACTGTGTTAACCCTTGGATTTTCTCAGACTTTCTAAGATTGCTACTATAAATCAGAGGCAATTGACTCCCAATCTGATTACTGTCCTTGAATTATGTTATTAAAGGAGAGCGTATTATTTTTATAAAAGTGATACACCATTAACCATAACACCATTAACACCATAAATGATTTACATAATAGAAAACGGTGCAAAGAAAATGTAGCACATCAGCTTGAATCTTACCCTTTCCACAGAAACAACCAGTGTTAACATTTGGTGAGCCTCTTTCCAAATAGCTCTCTGTCCATTTATATTAATAGAAAGATGAAGAGATGTCAAGCTAGGAAATAATTTCATAACATTGAACTAAACAACATATGTATTTGCTGTGTTGACTTGGTTTCTAATTACCGCAATGTTACACTAGGTGGGGAGGGGGCCAGGGTAGAGGCTTGCTGTTTTTTTGTTGTTGTTGTTTTTTTAGCAGTGACTCTTCCTTTAGTGTGACAGACAGGGCTGGCTAGTGAAGATAGGGAGAAGATCTATACAGAGGAGTGTTGGACAGCCATCTCATGGCCTGTTCTAGATAATTTACGATGTTCCAGAGCCCAGAGAGTTAAATAGAAGTAAATCTAGCATGTACGAACTAAGCAAATAGTATGTTCCAAACTGGTGCTAAGCACATTTATACTAAAGATGAATGTTAGGTTCAAAGAGAGAGGGAGGTTGTTAAATCTTTCTCACAGTTGATACTGAGGCTGAAATTTGGTATTTAAATTTTACTGTCTTGTGCCCATTCCCCCTAACAAAGCAAAAGCCATATGCGACTAGGGAGGGGCAAGAAACCTGTCTGCCCTTCTGGTTCTACACAAAGATCAACTGCTATGAGGAGGATGGCTGTGCACTGCCTCCCACCCTCTCACTTGAATGACACTGGGCAAAAGCCATCGGCTGCTGGGAGAGATTGTGGTGTCCAGGATTCTGCATTGATGCAAAGCAGAGATCAGCTGCCTATGGTAGAGGAGCAGGAATCTTCCTCATGCCTGAGATATTACACTAGCACAAGAACTTGGTTTCCCCATGGATGGCTTGCAGGGAAGAGTAAAAACCCTGATTGCACTCTGTACCCTTTACTGAGTAGGAAACAGTGGTTGCCTGCCATTAAGGGAGAGGCAGAAATGCTGAGAAAGTCCTACTCCTTAGGTTCAGATGTACAGGGCCAGGCTAAGACTGAGGTTGGAGCAGGTGGACTGAGAAACTCTTCTCCCCCACCACAAGCCTTGAATCAAGAAATGAACAATTGCAGTCTACTGCTGGAGGAGCGGCAAGAGCATGGAGAGAGCCTTTGCCTCACTTACCCACACATATATCCTATAATGACTATATGCAGGACCTATTGTATTTTTGGGGTGGATCACGAATACAGAAAAACTGTTTAGTACTTAAAAAATAAATTTAAAAAATAGTTTCAGATTTACAAAAATTAGTACACAGAATTTCCATATGCATGCCATCTTGTTTGCCCTATTGTAAACATCATACATGAGTGTGATACATTTTTACAACTAATGTACCAATATTACTACATTATTATTAAAGTTCATACTTTATTCAGATTTCCTTACTTTTTTACCTAATGCCCTTTTTCTCTTTTAGCATTCTATCCAGGACACCACATTATATGTTTATAGTCACTATGTCTCCTTAGGCTTCTCTAGGTTGAGACAGTTTCTTGGACTTCTTTCCTTTTTGATGACCTCGAAAATTTTGAGGAGTGCTGGTCAGATATTTTGTACAATGTTTCTTTTTTTTTTTTATAAATTTATTTTATTTTTGGCTGCATTGGGTCTTTGTTGCTTCGCGTGGGCTTTCTCTAGTTGCGGTGAGCAACTACTCTTCGTTGCGGTGCGCGGGCTTCTCATTGTGGTGGCTTCTCTTGTTGCGGAGCACGGGCTCTAGGCATGCGGGCTTCAGTAGTTGTGGCACATGGGCTCAGTAGTTGTGGCTCGCGGGCTCTAGAGCGCAGACTCAGTAGTTGTGGCACACGGGCTTAGTTGCTCCATGGCATGTGGGATCTTCCCAGACCAGGGCTCGAACCCGTGTCCCCCGCATTGGGAGGCGGATTCTTAACCACTGTGCCATCAGGGAAGCCCTGTACAATGTTTCTTGATTGCTGTTTTTTTAAAAATTGTTTTTCTGATTCTTTCTAATGATTAGACTCTCAATTGGCTTCTGCTTTGGAACTTTTGGACTCTCACAAAGAACTAGGTCACAAGAGTCTATCAGAGGAGTAATTTGCATCCTTTGGTGCACTGAAACTAATTATATCAACAACAAAATCCAAACCCAATTCAACTACTTTCTAGATTTACTCAATCCCCCCATGCTAATAGTCTGAAAGAAGTTACCCATTTCCAGGCATAATGTTATTTACTTCAGTTCTTACACCCACAAAGTGTGGAATTCAATTTTTAAAATGTATGAAACAGACACAAACAAGAAAAAGAAATCCTTGTTAAGAGGTTTAATAATAAACAGAACCAAGCCAAGAGATGGTTTAGATATGCAAACTTCAGACAGGGACTTTGAAATAACTATGATTATTATATTAAAAGGTCTAATGGATAAGTGGACAATATATATATAAATCAGTGGGCAATTTCACTATAGCTGTGGAATCTACAAATAAATGTCAAATGGAAATGCTAGAAGTGTGGAACAAAATATCATGTATTAAAATTGTTTTCTTTGGGTTTATTAAGAGACTGGACACAGTAGAGCCAGAATCAGTGACCTTGTAGATAGACTAGAAGAACCCTTCAAGAGTGAAACAGAGCAAAAAGAGTAGAAATTTAAAAAAGGACATCCAAAAATGGAATATGTTACTGTAGAACATATGAAATAACCTAACATAAATGAAGAGAGAAGAAATAAAGCAGAAGAAATGTTTGATGAGAGAATGGTTGAGAATTTTTCAGAATGAGAGATAACAAACCATAGATCCAGTCAGGATAAATATGATGGAAGGCATATCTATATATAGTAGTCAAACTGCTGAAAACCAAATATAAGAGTAAATTCTAAAGGCAGTTAGAGAAAAAAAGAAATATTACTTAATGAGGTACATAGGTAACAATTAGGCAGACATTTAGTCAGAAACTATGAAAGCCAGAAGACAATGGAATGGCATCTTTCAAGAATTGAAATCCAGAATTCCATCTCCAGAAAATGTATCTTTCAAAAAGAAAGGCAAAATTAAGAATTTATCAGATGTACAAACATCAAGAGAATTTTTTCCTAGCAGAACAGTACTACAAGAGATGTTAAAGGAAGGTCTTTAGGCAAGAGCATGCTGCTAGATAGAAAATGTGGTATTACACATGGAATAAAGAGCACGAAAAATGTAAAACTGTGGATAAATATAAAAGTCATTTTCTTCTTACTTTCAATCTATGAAAAGAGATTAGAGCAAGGGTTGACAAAAAGTAGCCTGTGAGCTAAATACTACCTCTGGCTTATATTTGTGCAGCCTAAGAGCTAGGAGTATTTTATATTTTTTAAAGGGTTGTAAAAAAATTAAAGACAAACAAAATGATTGAAGAATATGCAACAGAGACTGAATGGCTTGCAAAGTCTGAATTATTTACTTTCTGATCCTGGTCTAAAGCAAAAATAATAACTATGCATTGTAGGGTTTGTAACATATGTCAAAGTAAAATTTGGGCAACAACAGTACAAAGGAGAGCAGGAAGGAAATGGAAATATAGTGTTATAAGGTTCTTACACTATTCATGAAGTGATATAATAGAATTATAGTAGACTAGGAGAAGTTAAAGTTGTGTATTATGAACTCTAGAACAGCCATTGAGGAAAAAGATAAAAGAAAGAAGTATAATTAACAAACTGATAAAAGAGAGAAAATGGAATCATAAAACATGCTCAACTAAAACAAAAGAAGGCAAAAAAAAAACCCAGACAAAAACAAAAAACAGATTCAACAAAATTTTAAACAGTGTAATGATAGATATATACCCATCTTTAGCAATAATTACATTAAATATAAATGGTCAATTAAAAAACAGAGTTTAAAAATTGGATAGAAAGCAAAACCCAATTATGTATTGTCTACAAGAAATTCATTTTAAATATGAAAGCATAGCTATGTTAAAACTAAAAGGATGGAAAACAATGTTTCATGCAACACCCAAACAAAAGAAAGCTGGAGTGGTTCTATTAATATCAGACAAAGTAGACTTCAGAATGAGCAATGTTATCAGGGATAAAGCATGGTATTACATAATGATAAAGAGGTCAGTTCATCAAGAAAACAAGAATTCATAGAGAAAGCTAGAGGTATATGTACCTAATAACAGAGCCTCAAGAAAAAAAAAAAGTAATAGAACTACAAAGAGAATTAGACAAATCTACCAATTTAGTTGGAGATTTCAACACTCCTTCAGTAATTGGTAGGACAAGTAAACATAATTTAGGAAAGATGTAGAATACCTGAGCAATACTATCAATCATCTTGACTCAATTGACATAGAATACTCCCTTCAACAACGTAATGCAGGTTTTTTTCCAAGTGCACTTGGAATATTTGTTAATATAGACCATATTTTGAGGTATAAAATAAATCTCAGTAAATGTGAAAGCATTTAAATTATGCAAATTCTGTTCACTGATCAACCAGACATAGTCACATGCCTTGTTTGGGGAATGTAATTTCTTTGGATAAAATTAAATATATAAAACTTGAAAAGTGAGGTCCAAGAGGGAGGGAATACGTATAGCTGATTCATTCCGTTGTACAGCAGAAACTAACACAACATTATAAAGCAATTGAACTCCAATAAAAAAAAAAAAAAAGACCTTGAGAAGTCATCAGGCTTAAAAAATACACTTGAAGCCTTCAGATGTATTAGTAAGAACGTAACAGAATTTTGCCATGAATCTACTTTCAGCTTTACACTGCAGTGGTGCTCTTAGGTATTTGTGATCTAACTAGTTGATTTTGAAGTGTGAATTGGTGCTTGAGATGTATGACCCCATCTGTCTGTAAACAGCATTTCCTGCACACTCTCTGAGCAAGGGGCCCTTTTTCATGGTATTTTTAAACACTCCCAGTAGTTTTAACTCCCTGAATAGGAAGCATTTAGGCAAACATGGTATCATCAATAGGCACACCCTTAATATTAACCAGTGAAAACAAAAGGTGGAAAGTTCTGCTCTGCTTTTAAAGAAGCAGAATTTGAGTGTATATTTTGGAAGAACAGTATGTAGTAGAATAGCAGAAAGATAATGAATTCTCAATATGTGTCTAAATCAGGGTCTGGAAAAGTCATAGGAGTATTTAGAAATTTATATTAGTTTAATATGACAGATATGGCTCTTTAATAATGAAGACTAAAAAGACCTTTGTGGGCTGGTGAGTGGGGTCATAATGTTTTTGCCCTAAATATTAGACTATCATTTCTCTCTTATTGTGAGGTTATGCAAAATAAAAGGTGTTCTCTAAGAGAAAAGAATATAATTTTAGTTTGCATGATCACAAGTGACCTTATTATAGCTCCCCTTCTCAGAAGTATGAACAACTCTTAAAATAAAGGGTAAGTAAGAATAGTCTGCTAAGCTGATGTGGATTTTAGTAGAGTAGTATGCTCATCATCTGAAGTAAAAGATTCCCATTTTACAAAGGCATTAGATGTCCTTGGCAGATTTAGGTTAGTAACATGAAATGCATATGGTAAAACTGGGGCCCAGGGCTTAGGGTTTGTTCTGATGATTCATTGCATGCCGCAAACATAGCCAGCCTATTTGTAAATTTTCTTCAGATAAGAGTTGTTTTATTTAGGGAAAAAAGATCATTTCTGGATTGAGTACTTCTAATGAGTTATTTTTGGAGAACTTTTACAAAACTTATGACAAATGACTGTTAATCCTTCTTGAAAACAATTTTACCACTACTGTATTACCACCCAAAGTCCTATTCCTTCCTTTAGCCTTGAGAAGACCTCACAGTCATGAATTTAATGCTTTGATTTTAATTTTTTTTTAATTTTGAGTGCTATATGGCTGTAGAATGCAGAGGTTTCCTTGAAATATGTTTGGTGAAAGTCAGAAGTAATTTGCCATGACTAGAATTCATTTAAATATCTGTGATTTCAATGTATAAAATTATCTTCACAGTAAATGTTAAGGGATATGATTTTGCATTAGATCGTAATACTTGCTAATTATTTTTCTTACTATTATTAGTTAACTGGGATTTAACAAGTCATAGGTAGTGATGCCACATATGTGTGGGTTATTACAAAATTTTATTTGCTGCTTAATTTTTTAACATTGCATCATTCCCTAAATAGCCTCAAGATCCAAATACAACTGCAGTAATATTTGCTGAAAATTAGAAACTATAAAACCCCTTATTTTGCTAGGATTTAGAATAGGAGAAAGAATTTCAAATAATAAAGCCTTCTATTTATAAAAAAACAAAACCTTTCATCTACTGTCTCTCAAATGGCAGTTTGATAACAAAATGTGTTTCAATATTTTACATTATTTCCATTTTTAAAGGTAGTAATAGTAAGTGCACAGGCATCATAGATCACAGACATCTTTGTTAAAAGGTCTATTTATTTGAGACCAGATTTACTAGGAGCAAGTTATCTTTATAACTCTTCTTTATTTAGTTCCCTTACTTGCACATTGAATAGATTGAAAAGATTAGGGAAAAATAAAAGTAAGGGTCCTTAATCCCATTTGGTTGTGTTAAATTCTCCAAATGATGGATGGAAATTTCAGCCTGGTAGGGTCTACCACGAGGTTTGATAGTTATCTACACTTATAGAGAGATATTCTTTAATTACCCTGTACAGCTAAATGCATTTGAAACAGATAACTGATCCTGTCTCAAAATTGATGTTTCTTTTAAAGTGGAAAGTCAGTACACCATTGTTTCCAAATGGTCAGATTGCATGCTACTGTCCCAAGCACACAGGAATTGATAAGTCAGAGGTTCCAAGCATGTAGGCATGTAGGGATAAGCGAAAAGGATCACAATGGAAGTAAATCCTTTCCCCTTTTTCCTGACTGTGTTTTGACCACCTGTCTTTTACCCTTTGCAGTTCTATTCTGAGCTCAGAAGGAATATGAGGAACAGCCCTGAAGATGGGGGCCACTGCTGCTGGATTGTTGCCATTAACCAGCTCTCATGGCTTTTTGGGAGCCTCCTTTTTATTAGTATTTGCAACATGTTCACCAGCAAAATGATTATGTTAGGCAGAAACATCACATCACTTACATTTCATAGCTCAGTGCAATTTTCATAAACTGCGAGGCAACATCCAAAAAAACATGACTCAGAATTAGAGTTTCAGGAGATTATTATATAGACATTATTTCCCTCAGGTCACGGGCTTTAGTCAAATTTGGAGGAGAATGAAATTGCCAACAGTGAAAAGCAGACAGAAAGGTATGAGTTCATGAGCAGAGAAATAACATTTTCATTTGTTCCTTCCCCATGGGAAAGATTCAGCATTCCGGTAAATGGAGACGGTTATAAGAAATGAATTTTTGTCAGCAGGGATGTGATTTTAAGGCTCACTTATCCATTGGCAATCTAGATTTCTAACCCCAGGAATCTAGGAAATTGCTACAGAATGTAGTCTTTATTATAAACAAGTTTTTTTTTTTTTTTTTTGGTAGTGTTTTCCCCCCTTCCTTTTCTTGCTCAGAGATTTTAAGACGGAGTACATTTCTTTCTGCCTTTCGGGGTCAGATGACTGCAGAATTTCTGCATCTGCCATGAGTTTCTCCTCATTGCCATTGCTTTGTGATGGAAACTGTTTCTTCCCCACCAAGCTTCCCCCACTCCCCCTTGCCTTTCCAAACCCCCTCTGTTCAGCATGCACAACGCTGACAGTATTGGAAGCCACGGCGCTTACTAGTGCTGAATTCGTGGCCTCTGCCTCTGTTCCCAGCATTTGCAGGATGTCTTGTGGTGCTGCTGTTTCTCTATTCTCAGTCCTTTTGTGTCTGTGGACCTGAGAGAGTAAGGCAGGAAGAAAAGGCTTTCCAGGTAGCTCTCATTTTACCAGGTATAAAGAGCAAGGATTTGCAAGGTTTCTGTAGGGTAATCCCAGACAACCTTCTTCATAATTAAAGAATGTTCTTTCAGGGGAAATTTTATCTTGCTTCTTCAATTTCATCTGATGCTTCTCAGCCCATCACTCATTCAAATTCTGTTCAGAGGTTCTCCTGCTAGCTGTATAGTACATCCGTGAGAGCAGAACATATTTCATATAACCTAAACCCTTCATTTCTAGAGATGCAGATAGGTTCTGTAACATTAATCTCACCTTTATATTTTTTCAATTTTTAATAACTTGAAAATATGTATATCTAATACCTTCCTCCCGTGTGCATTTTTGCCCATTTTAATATCTCTCTCAACACTATAAACTATTTTCCTGGCTGTATTATTATTAAAAAATGTTATTGCCTGCCAAAGTTTATTATCTTTATTATTATATCTACAATATAATGATTATGTAACGTTGTGAATTATATTTGATTAATAAATGAGAATTGAGTACTCTAACTTATTTAGCTCATTGGATTTGGCCCATGAAATTAATCAAGATCCATAAACTTTTCCCCCAAACCTCCAAAGCTTCTCAAAGGAAGGGAGAGGGGATATTAAGGTTAAGAGGAACATCTAGTTTGCTGCAAGGACATCCCGTTACACGTTTTGATTCCTTGCAACTGCTGTGGTAAAGGATTCACTGAATTAGCCATAGTGCTGGTATATTCTGATATTCTGTGGAGTTTCAATTCCTTCCTATTAAATTTTTTAATATATGGAGTCATTTTATCTTTGAGAGTTAGGGGACCTCTGTTTAGAAAAGTGGGGATAAAGTGTTATATTCCATTCTTTGTAATGGGCAACTCTTGGCATTTGTGGAATTCTTCCTGGAATTATTTGAGGGGGCAGAAACAGGCACCTGGAATGTTTACTTGACAAAAACATGTACTTGTCTCTTATATGTCACTCGTTCTTACTTCCAACAACCTCTGTTCTACTATTTTACATTGTTCACAAGTTGTGTGACTGTCTCATACAGAAGCTAATAACCTGGAAGATACTCAAATTTGAATATAGTTGGAACCATTTTGGATTCCATATACCACTTCAGTAGGAGTAAAGAATCCCATGGAAAATGATGGGTTTTGCAGATGTTCTCATCGCCATAACAGGGCTTCATTAGAGTTACTGGCTGGAATAGGATTTTTTTTTGTTGAAGTATAGTTGATTTACAATATTGAGTTAGTTTCCGGTGTACAGAAAAGTGATTTAGTTTATATATATACATATATATATATGTATATATATTCTTTTTCAGATTCTTTTCCATTATGATTTATTACAGGATACTGAATATAGTTCCCTGTGCTATTCTGTAGGACCTTGTTGTTTATCTGTTTTATATATAGTAGTGTGTATCTGTTAATCCCAAACTCCTAATTTGTCCCTCCCCCCTCTTTTCTCTTTAGTAACAATAATTTTGTTTTCTATATCTGTGAGTCTGTTTCTATTTTGTAAATAATTTCATTTGTATCACTTTTTTAGATTCCACATGTAAGTGATATCACATGATATTTGTCTTTCTCTGTCTGACTTACTTTACTTAGTCTGATAATCTCCAGGTCCATCCATGTTGTTGCAAATGACATTATTTCATTCTTTTTTATGGCTGAGTAATATTCCATTATACATCTTTATCCATTCATCTGCTGATAGACACTTAGGTTACTTTAGGATAGGATTTTTTTGATTAGTTCCCAATGAAGGATGGAATACTGTAAGTGTAGTAATTCGTGGCACAAATAAGAAAGCTGTAGACATGGTTAGTATTATAATTGCATAATAACAGTAGTACTATAAGAAAACATCCAAGCAGTCACCTGAAAATTACTCATTGGCCATAGCTTGAAAGTCTCACTGTCTACCATTTGGAGCCAGGGACAGGATGTCTCAGATCTACATTCTTGATACTTGCTCAAGAGCAACTCACTCTAGAGAAATTGTTCAACTTTCTGGTGTTTGGTTTCAGCTTCTCCTTTTGTGAAATGGCAATAATTTTGCCTGTCCAAACCACTGTTACTGTTTTTTTCTCAGCAATGCTTGTGTGAATGAAATATTATTACAGGATTCAAACTCCCAGAAACAGTTAACCCACTTTGCTTTCACACACCATTTCATAATACTTAGTCCTCTTGATTAAGAGAATAATACAGTAAAACCTCTGTTAACTGGAGTAAAGTGTTGTTAATTTAAGTTTAGATCATTCTTTAAAAACATATTTATTTCAATATACTTGTTCTTGAAAATCTTTCTATAATGTATTCAGTGTGTTTTTGCCTTAGAGAGCATGGTCTAGTAAATATTGCTATAATTGAGTCTCTCTCTGATGATGGATTATCTTCACAGCCCTGGGGCCATGATATTGGTGTCAGTTCCTTATGCACCAAGAAATGGATATAAAATGGGACTCTTAATGGGAAGTTAGGCTGAATTTGCTCTGATCTTGGCCATACCTTGGAAGTTGCATTTTAATAAGCAAATTGCTCACATGAATTGTTTTCTCAGTGTTCTACGTTTTTTTTTCCATTAAAATGAAACAAAAACTACATTAACCACACTTATAAAAATGAAAAATACAATACCAATCAAAACATCATTATTACATCAACATTTTCATAGGAGACATAGATAGCATGCTTAGGAGGTCTGACTTGATTAAATGCTTTGCCTCTAGTTTTTCAAAGTTTCAAAGGAGGTATTCCCTCTGTCAATAAGTTTCTAGATTTTATGTGTAATAATAATCATGATCCCAGCTAGCAGTTATTGAGCTTTGACTGTTTGCCAGGCACTGTTCTAAGTATGTTTCAGGTAATAACTCAGTTATTCCTCACAACCACTCCATCAAGGAGGCACTGTAATTAGCTCCATTTTTTCAATAAGGAAACTGAGGCTTATAAAGATTAAGAAATCTGTCTAAGGTTATATAGCTAGCAACTGGCTGAGCCAGGATATGAACAGTCTGATGTAAGAACCTGTGCTCTTAACCACCATGCCATCATGCCTCAAAGGCATATGTGTGCAGTGGTTGTGGAAGAGGTGATCTAGACTTACTCACTTTTGCTGTGGGCCTTGCATGGTGTTTGATTTAGTATTTTTGTTTATATTATCTCATTTAGTTTAAAACAATTCTACCAGGTCTATTTTTATTATGCACATTTTATAAATGAAGAAATCTAGACTCAGAAAAGGCAAAGCTTTTATCCGAGTTTACGGTTCTTGTGATAATTGATGGAGCTGATTTGAACCTAATAACCCCAGTTCAGGTTCTGGTCAGGGGTATTGTTAAGGAAAGGAACCTTCTCTCCAAGAAAGGTCACTTTTATAATGTTTAAGAGATTTAGGTTTTCGGTATAACACCTTACCCCTAGCAAGGATTTGTGTTTTCTTTCTAAGTTAAATCATTTGTTCTGCATTGGAATTGTCTCATCTCTTTCTATCCATGGAGTTTCTTCAAGTCATTGCTGATACACACTGATTCTTCTTCCTGTTGGTAGTTTGTGATGGGTTGGTTGACCTTTTACAATTAACATCATTGTTTTCATTTGTTGTCCTTAAGAAATTAATTTTCCTTTGAGTTTTAGACTCCTAATATTATGTCCTTTAGCCCTCTGAAGGGTGAGTGTCCCTGTGGTGCCATTAGCCACTTACTTGTACAATGTCTTGAGAACACTTTAAGAGAAATATAAATGGCAGTACCACCTGGATATCAATTAAAAATAAATTTCATTTTGAGTAAATGCTGTCTTTTAGCCTGCCAAGACACAGAAGGTTGGTTGTCTCAGTTTCCTTTGCCATTACTGACATCACTTAGAACTTACTGGTGTAATGAAAAAAGCATTTTAATGGAAAGTTGGTGAACAGTGGGAGAACAGCTATTTTTCACATGGCTGTATATTATAAAGGATATAGAATGGACTTCTAGCAATTCCTACAAAGTCCTAGTGGGTCTCCGTTGTTGTATGGCAAAGTCTATGGGATGTCTTTCGGATTGCCTTGGCAGCAAGTGGGCAGCATCTTGCCAGCCCACTGTGACTCATGGGGAATTCTGTGTCTCGATGTTTTTTATGGCTGTGTTTTAATGGGTTAGGCCTCCCCGCCATCTTGTTTTCCTGGCTTGTCTTCTCTTCTGTTTACCTTGGCTCCACCTTTGGCTCAGCGAGACACCACAGGCTTCACCAGAGTCATTTGGAATGCAAGCCCATCAGACGAAGTCTCCCATCTCCTCGAGGCATTTCATGGCTCAGAGAGAATTGGAACTAAACTCTGGGTAGCTGGTGGTTGGTTGTCCCCAGCCAAGTCTGCACAAGTGGAGAAAATGCCTGTGTTTGTGAGTCTGCATATATTTTACATTCTCACAGTTACATCTTTGAGTCCAGTAAATATATTTCTGTTCCTCCTTGATTTTAGTGGTTAATTATGCAGGCCCTGAAAAATGAGTTTTGGTTACCCATGGGCCAAGAAGCCGGGTTCTTCAGGAACAGCTGCGATTATCCAGAGACGTCACATTGTGTCTTTCTCTCCACGCGTCTTTAACACCTGCACATCATAGCTTTCCTGGGCACCTCCAGCAGAGTCTCCTGTTAGCTTGGCAGACTCGAGAGACGCTCGAACCTATTTCTTACTTCCTGTGTCTGTATGGATTATTTTTATCATGTGATGATTTGGCATTTTCTAAAAATCTCTAGCTTGCCTTTTCAACTCTGGTAAAGAGTTGTCAACTGTACCCACAAACTCAACTTGTGAAGTGGCATTTCCCCAGAAACAGGAATGGGAGGAAGAAACTTAGCAGGGGGCTTCCCTGGTGACGCAGTGGTTGAGAATCTGCCTGCTAATGCAGGGGACGCGGGTTCAATCCCTGGTCTGGGAAGATCCCACATGCCGCGGAGCAACTAGGCCTGTGAGCCACAACTACTGAGCCTGTGCGTCTGGAGCCTGTGCTCCGCAACAAGAGAGGCCACAATAGTGAGAGGCCCGCGCACCGCGATGAAGAGTGGACCCCGCTTGCCGCAACTAGAGAAAGCCCTCGCACAGAAACGAAGACCCAACACAGCCAAAAATAAATAAATAAATAAATTAATTAATTTTTTAAAAAAAGGCGTAAAATAATAGCTACTGTCTGCCTTAAAAAAAAAAAAGAAAGAAAAGAAACTTAGCAGGACAAGTGCTCTTTCTTATGAGAGTTGATCTCTAAGCTTAGTATAATTTTTCTGATTTAGAGGGAATTATAGGACCCTGAGACCAACCCTTCCCAGCTTGCCGCCAGCTTTGGTTTAACTTCATTGCAAATGTTGGGATCGATGCTTTAGTTGTACAACAAAGAGATTATTTCAGTGTGGCATTTTATCTCCTACTCTCAGACTCTTTTAGATCGAACTGGGTGCTCAACATAATCCTTTTGTGTAAGTCCCACAGGCTGCAATTCCATAGCTTGGGTAGTGGTCAGAGGAGCTCTAATGCCAGAACAGATGATGCTGCTAAAAGAAAAGGGGTAGGAGTCATCTCTCTACAAAATGCCTCACAAAGGAGACTTTCTTTGCTCCTCCTGGTACATGTGGTAAGCATAGAAATAGTTTATTATGAAAGTCTTTCAGCCACAAGTCTTTCTAAGGCATAACTGTACCCTCCAGGGAAACCAAAATAAATACCAGCCTAATAAACTTCAGATTTTTAAAAATAAGTTATCCTATTGCATCTCTGCAAGAAGGAAAAATATGAGAGGTTAACGTGTGTTCTTATTCTGCTTTGATATACTTCCCATGATGTCCCTTCCCAACCCAGGCTTGAAGTGGAAGAAAAGACTTCATCATTTGAAGAAGAATGATGGTACAAAATAGTCTTTTGGAAGAGAAGGTGGGAAAGTAAATTTTGATGCCAACTTTGGAATTTTCTTAAAACAAAACAAAACAAAACACATACACATACACTTGGTTTTCTCCTGGAGTTTAATGTTTTATATATATATATATATTTTTTTTTTTTTTTTTTTTTTTTCTGTATTCTCTGTATTCCTGGCAAAGGAAGTCTTCCATCCAAGCTTCCATTTATTTGTTTCTAATATGGTCATGGTCCACCTGGTCCTCTCACAAGCTCTCTCTGCCCTTTCTTTGTCCCAGTCCCTTGGCCCCTCCTCGTCTCCAGTTCTGTCAGTAAGCCCTTGGCTTCTCCTGTCTCCCTGCCCAGTCTGAACCAAGTGTATGAACTGCAACCTACATTCTGCCAGCCCTTCAGCTGTACATGCCTGTCACACTCCAGCTCTAGGGTATGTCAGTGGTCTGACTTCTCGCCTTTCTCCACTGCCCTTTCTCAACCTACAAGACTGATTATTACCTGTCGTCCATATTCTTAAATATGGCTAGCCCTCCAGAATTCCTCTGGCTATGCATTATTATTTTTGCTTTATCTTTATTTTGTTAAATAAAGGTATGAAAAATAATGTAATGTATATCCATGTGCCCATCTCCCAGATTGAAAAGTAAAATATTTCCAGGATAGTTGATGCCTCCATTATAATTCTGATCATATCCTCCTTTCAGAGCCCAGGGGTAATAACCACAATTCTGAATTTGTTGTTTATATTATGAATTTCTTTATACATATCCCACATGTGTAAATCAGCACATACTATATAGTAGGTTTAATTTTGAAAAATTGCATCTTGCTATGTATGTACGTTTGCAACTTTTTTTTTTTAATAGAAATGTGTTTGGCTTTTTTTTTTTAAATTAATTAATTAATTTATTTTTATTTTTGGCTGCGTTGGCTCCCTGTCCCTGTGCGAGGGCTCCCTCCAGTTGCGGCAAGCGGGGGCCACTCTTCATCGCGGTGCGTGGGCCTCTCACTATTGCGGCCTCTCCTGCTGCGGAGCACAGGCTCCAGACGCGCAGGCTCAGCAGTTGTGGCTCACGGGCCCAGTTGCTCCGCGGCATGTGGGATCCTCCCAGACCAGGGCTCGAACCCGTGTCCCCTGCATTAGCAGGCAGACTCTCAACCACTGCGCCACCAGGGAAGCCCCGTTTGCAACTTTTAATGTTTATTTATTTATTTATTTATTTATTGGCTGCCTCGGGTCTTAGTTGTGGCACGCGGGATCTTCCGTTGCGGTGTGCGGGCTCTTCATTGCGGTGCGCGGGCTTCTCTCTAGTTGAGGCGTGCGGGCTCAGTAGTTGTGGTGCGTGGGCTTAGTTGCCCCATGGCATATGGGATCTTAGTTCCCTGACCAGGGATCGAACCAGCATTCCCTGCACTGCAAGACTGATTCTTAGCCACTGGACCATCAGGGAAGTCCCTGCAACTTTTTTTAAACTGGACATTATGTTTGTGGGATTAATTCAGTTGTTCTCTTTTGCTTTTCCACTACTGTATAATATTCTAGTTTGACTGTTATCTTTTTTTTTTTTATCTATTCTATTTGTGAACATTTAGACTGTTTTCAAGTTTTTGCTGTTACAAACACCGCTGCTATGAACATTCTTGTGCAAATCTCCTTGCACACATGTCCATTTGTTACTTTGGCAAGTTGTACTGAGCACCTATTTGTGTTTGGTATGATTGATGTAAGACTGCTGAAACAAGGCCCTTATCTTCAAGCCATATGCTCTAGCGAGGACTCCCAGGGAGATCCTGCTGCAGGAGTCTTTTCACTGGTTTTCTTAGCACTCATCTCACCTCTTGGTCGTCTTTCACAGTTCTGTTAGAGTTAACTTCTTGAACACAGTTTTAATCTTTACTGTTATGCTCAAAAACATTTAATAGCTCCCTCTTACTTAAGTGATGGAGTTAATACTCCTCAGCTTGCTGTTCAAGAACCACCCTAAGCGTAACCTTTTTTGGTCTTTGTACTGTTTACCTCTCACCCATACAGCTCACATTCCAGTGTCATGTCCCTTTCATGCCTCTCAGTGATGTCTCTTTATCCCTAGGTGTCTTTCCTGTTTTGAACTTTATCCAGGATGTTGAAATTCTAGTCAGTTTTCAAGATCCTAATGAAATACATTTTTATCCAGGTATATCTTCTACCCCTTGTGTGATTCTAACTTCATATTACAGCTAGTTAGGTATATATTTGCTTAGCTGATTATGAGCAGGAACCACAAGGTAATTGCCTCGAACATAGTAGGGCCTCATTAATTAAAATAATAATAATAAATTGAATTGAGTGGATCATTTGGTTCTCAGCCTTGCTATTAAAGCACTTTAATGCTGCTAATGAAGGAGAGAGTAGAAAAAGAGCAAATGTTTTAATTCTCTATTGCAGTTTTCAAACATTTCTGGCTGCCAATTAGAGCTTGTAATGTACTAACCAGGTAGCCATCCTTAGCGGGACCCTTATCACGTCAAAGTGGGGCAAGGTGGAGGAGAAAATTAACTTTTGAAAGAGAGATGGACTCTTCATTAAAAAGACCACGTTCTCACCTCAGTGAGATTTAACTAAAGCACACTTGAAGCAGCTCCATCCTGGTCTCTGGGCCAGATCCTTCCAGCCTTTTGGGTGGTAGTACAGGTTGATGACCTGTCACTAATTATGCCCTTCAACTTATTTTCTGCTCCCAGGGTAGAAGGCAGCTTGCAGCTGCTTGTGAGTAAGAGAAGCCTGAGTCCACTGCGTCCACGTTTCCATCTTGAAGGAAGTGGGAGAAATGAGGCCAGTGGTTTGATAAATTATATCAAAAATAGTCCCTTCCTGCTAATGGAGTGTGAAGAAGCTGATGTACTGGAAATGATCTATAATATTTCATATTTCTCTGAGGAGAAAAATGATAAACTTGATGATGTGTGATTTATTCATGTTTCTCCAGATGAAGAAAATAAAATCCTACAGTCAACTGCCTGTTTCTCACTCCCAGCAGCTGGCTTGTAGATTTTACACTGGGATTGGAGGCTTGGCTTGTTTAGAGAAATGCCTAGAGAGACTTTGATCAATCACCAGACCTTTGGCAGTTGGTTGGGAGAGGGTAATTATGACAGCATTGCGGCTATTTTATCATCACTATTTCATGGCTCTATACCACCGGGTGACAAATGCGTTAATTATTACATTTCTTATCCAGGACTTCTCTTGGCTGCCCCCTCCCCTCATGGTTTTAGCTCTGAGTCCTTCCCTGCAGCTCAGCCCTGGACAGGAGTAACTTCTGCAATCAAAGAGCTGTTCTTTGGAAGTCATGCTGAGAGGGACATGGTTATCAGCCCTGCTGTGTGCAGACTCTGACCACAGGGGATCTAGTTAATTCCCTTTCCTCTTCCTTCTGCCCATCACCCTTTGGGTCAAGTGCTGCTCAGAGCCAGAAGCTCTACTTGCTTCTTTAATAACTGAAAATGGCATCCCTGGCCTAGGCCATTTCATTCTAAATAGCCCCCTGGAGGAGGTTGGAAAAAGAGGTTGTCTTAGGCAAAGTGATTTAGCAGATAAAATTGTCTTTTTTTTTTTTTTTTTTCCCACTACCCTTTCCCTAACTGGCTACTACCCATAATAGGACTCCTCTTTACCCCCCACCCCTACCCCACCTGGCCATTTCCTTCCTGGACTCTTAACTTGTCCCCTCATCACAGGTCACCTGCCCTAATTTCCCAAGAATGTAGTCAATACATTTGCTCATTTTACTCTTGTGATTATGTTAGTAGATACTAGCATATCTAGTATCTTAAAGGGTTAAGACTGACCTTTATAAGATAAATGACTTGCATTTTCGTAAGACTTTTGGAGACTCCTTATAGAATGATACGATTCATGGATGTGGTAGAGATTTTGGGAGAAGAGAAGGCCTTCCAGAGAGTCTTAGGAGATGCTTTGTGAAATGACCATTTTCTCCATGTTCGCAGAATCAGCCAAATGGATGTATCTCTGAGATTATGGCTGCCCCTCTGCCCAGATCCTTTTTCTAGTCTCAAACCATACATTCAGTTCTTCCAAATCTGCTATAATTCCATTTACAGGTATATCCCATTTAATTGCACTTCACAGATAATACGTTTCTTACAAATTGAAGGTTTGTGGCAACCCTGCATCAAGCAAGTTTATCAGCGCCATTTTTCCAACACTATTCCCTCACTTTTGTGTCTCTGTGTCACATTTTGGTAGTTCTCACATATTTCAAACTTTTCATTATTATTTTATTTGTTATGGTGAACTGTGATCAGTGATCTTCGATGTTACTATTGAAAAAGCTTATGACTCGCTGAAGGTGCAGATGATGGTCAGCATTTTATAGCAATAAATTTTTATTATTTTTATATAAATTTATTTATTTTATTTTTGGCTGCATTGGGCCTTCGTTGCCGTGCACGGTCTTTTCTCTAGTTGCGGTGAGTGGGGGCTACTCTTCATTGCGGTGCACGGGCTTCTCATTGTGGTGGCTTCTCATTGTGGAGCACGGGCTCTAGGCACGCGGGCTTCAGTAGTTGTGGCACGCGGGCTCAGTAGTTGTGACTCGCGGGCTCTAGAGCACAGGCTCAGTAGTTGTGGTGCACAGGCTTAGTTGCTCCACGGCATGTGGAATCTTCCCGGACCAGGGATCGAACCCATGCCCCCTGCACTGGCAGGCGGATTCTTAACCACTGTGCCACCAGGGAAGTCCAGCAATAAATTATTTTTGATTAAGGTATGTACATTGTTTTTTTAGACATAATGCTATTGCACACTTAATAGACTACAGTATGGTGTAAGCATAACTTCTGTATGCACTGGGAAGCCAAATTCACGTGACTCATTTTATTGCAATATTTGCTTTGTTGTGTTGGTCTTCGACCAAAACCACAATATTTCCAAGGTGTGCCTGTACAGATACCATGCTGGTGATGTTAGGAAAGCAGATTCATTGTGTAAATAGGTTGCAGTTTCTTCTAGTGATTTAGAAATTTTAAAGACATCTTGGAATGTGATTTGTGGATAATAACGGGGTTAGGACATACTACTCTAAAATATGGCTCCTTGGCATATTGAATATTTCAGGCTGAAGGAAGTTGAGAATGGCAGGTGCAGGAAGGACTTTCTGACCTTCCTCTGAAGCAGGTCATAAGACCCTTATGTGAGAGATGCCCTTCCTATTCCCAGAGGAAAGGAGCATCGTTATCTCTAAAGCTGGAGGGACTCTGAGAGGAATCTGAATGTTTCCCTTAGCTCATTCCCTTTGTCCTCTCACATTTTACCATGACTTACCACTCTTAGTCAAACCTTGCATAAAAACACCCAAGCTTAACCACTCCTTCAGGTCTCCATTTCCTTTTGAAGGCTCCCATGTCACGTAAAACTTACATTAAATAGATTTGTGTGCGTTTCTCTTTTTAATCTTTTTTTTGTTACAGGGGCCCCAGCTGAGAACTTAAAAAGGTAAAAGGAAAAGATAATTTTCCTCCCTTACAGTTTCTGACAGTCGCAAGACCGGGGCATTCCCGCTCCACTAGCTCCAGAGACTGCAGTTGAGGTCTGGGACAACTGAGAAAAAGGTAAGAATTCTTACCATGTCAGCTTCCTGGATCTCTGTCCATAGTGCCTGGTAGAGAGAGGAAGGTAAACATTTCTCCTTGTCCCTTCCTTTTAAAATTCAGATTAACAGGAGAAAAACATTTGTAATAAATATGTTTGTATGCTTGTCTCTTGTTAATCTTGTCTTTTGTTACAGAGGCCCCAGCCAAGAACTTAGAAGGGTAAAAGGAAAAGGTATTTTTCCCCCCCTACAGCAGTCTAATTCCCTTTCCGTGGGACTCTGAAGAGAGTTTGTCTTCCCGTCACGTGTTGCTTGTCTGCCTCAAATGAGAATCAGCATGTTGTGGCAGCCTCATCATTTGATAATTCCCATGGAGTAGAATCAGGACACCGGGGTGAATAGAGTGATCAGATGAGGTTCTGTTAGAGGCTTAGTATGAAAACAAATAGGCTTATGAAAACAAATCGGGTCCAAAAAATTGTCTTATAAAACTTTTTTTTTTTTAAAGTGTACGTACACACATAAACCAGTTTTGTTTGTTTCAACAAAAGGTTCACTCTCTTGGAATCTGTATACCTAGTTTCAGGTATTAGTTTTTATTGAGGTAATTTAACTGCTCTGAGCCTTAATGTCCTCATCAGGAAAGAGTCTTGGCACTAATGTAAATAATGCGAGTATAAGTACTGTTTTTGCATCAAGTGCCATTTAACTTATATTGTATTTAACTTACTATTGTAGGAGTAATATTGCACAAGTCTTCAATTTGGTTAATCATTTTCTCTGTTGCTTTCTTTGTGGGAGCCATCTTCTGTGTTTATTTATAGTCAAGCCATTCTTAGGACTTTACATGGCAGGAAAAACCCCACAGAACAGTATTATAGAGCCATTATCTTCTGCTGGCACACCCTGCTGATGTGCACAGCCTGAGAACCAACTTCAGGTTGGCATGAAGTCTTCCCACTCATTAACCATGTAGTATGAGGAGTTTTCCTCTAACTGTTCCCAGCCAAGATAGCTTGAGGGATGAAAGAAATCTTCACATACACACCTATAATGTAGTTATACCATTTTGTAACAGCTGAATGAACTGAAATTTAAAGAAAGAACTTTAATAGAACATAGAAGTCAGTAGATGTATTTGATGGAGAAGTCTCTATTCTAGTTTGGCCAGTGTGGGTGGGTTGTAGGGGGAAATTCAGAAGTCAGATTTCTTTTAAGAAAAAGAGTCAGCATATCATTCTTTTCTGTTGCTTCAGCGTAATGGTTATTTGTCAGTTCTTCAATCTACAGCTTTTCTTTGACTGTTATTTGTTCTTTTGATGGATAGCATATTCAAATAAGTATAGTTGCCATGCCTGACCTTAAGAAGAAGAACAGCTGTTTTTATACCTTTAAAAAGATGAGTAGCCACAGAGTATAGGAAGTAATTCCCAGACTAGCCACAGAGAAAGCAAGTGCCACAGCTGGAAGGATCAGCCTGTACAGAAGTTAGGGAAGGCTTCCTAGGGTTTCCACCTCCTAAGAATGAGAATTTCTTGTCGGGCCCTCCATTTCTTCTGGATCTAAGGTGCCACATCTTATTCCCTCTGGCTCAGTCTTTGTTGATTGTGTGCCTGTCTCACTAGTATGTAATTTAGTTGGTTACATTCTTGCTTGTATTCCCAGGTTTTAGAATAAGACCTGACACCTCATTTATGGTCAGTAGGTATTTTATGAATGAATGAATGAATGAAACAAAGGATCTTACATGTAAGTCTCCTTTTCTTGACTAGACAGGGTTTTCACTACATTTGAAGGTTTGAGGCGTCTTCAGCCCTCTGTGTTTTGGTCCAAAGGCTGTCTGAAACCAAAGAAGAAAAAATTCCCTCTTACTGGTCTAGTGGCTGCAGACAAAAGCGCTCGGGCTTCTTTGTCTTCCCAAAGTTAGAGATGTGTCTCTGAGGAAACCTTACCCTAGTATGGTCCTTTTCTTATAATATTAAATGTCTTTTCTGTGACTGAGCTGGATGCTTATGCAGATTTCTTTGGGTGTTTCCTTTCTTTTAAGCCTAATGTGTATTTATCCCAGAACTGTTTATCCTAATTATAATTCTTACATGAAAGTGAGACAAATGTGTCTGCCACCAAATGTGACTATTAAATGCTTTTGAAATACTTACCTTGCATTATAGTTATTTATGCATATCTGTCTCCTCCATTATATTTTAAACTCCTTGAAGTAATGTTTTATCTACTTTTGTATCCCCATTGCTTAGCAAAGGGTGGCACAAGCAGACCCTTCATGAATTGATACTCACTAACGTTCTGTGGGAATTCATTTCAGCATTCTTGGCATCTTTCTTACCTATCAGGGATAGCAAATAATTTAAACTGTAAAAACCAAAGGTTTTGGTTCAGGCCCAGATGACATTAAACTACTTTTTCTGACAGTAATTAACAATAAAATCAATGCTTCTTTGAGGCTTTTTCTGTTGCATGAGGCCACTTGTCTTACTCTGTGTGATTCAGAAGGAGATGCATCACATTCATCTAAAGATTGAAGAGATTATTTAATTGTGGCTTGCAAAGAGAGAACAGCTAGACTGTGGACGTGCTTTATGCTATTTAGGATTGAAAATAAGTTAGTCAGGAAGTTCTTTTCACCCTACTTTTGATGATCATATTTGGATAAGCTTTTCAGAAGCATTAATAACCTAGACTCAAGCCTTACGTAGTTTGGACCTTCAAGTCCTTCCATATGTGGAATCAAAGAACAAGAGTTGATTGATATATATGATATGAGAAGTTTTACATTATCCTTGGACTATGTCATCACTAGTGCCAGAGTGGTGCTTCACTCCTGCTGGCCAACAGGAATGGTATGAGAGTGAGAGACCTAGACTTAGAGTTTATTGAGGAAAAAATGTTTTAAATATAGACATTTTATATAAAAAACAAATAGATTTTTTTTTGCATAATGAGGATTTCCAAAAGAAATATGATTCACTTTGATGGAGGTAATTACAGGAAGTAGTGGAGTATGGATTGGGGCCTGTCTATCAGAATGAAGTTTTAGCATTCATGGTGGCAAGAGGTAATTTCTCAGTGGTTAGGCCTTAATCAAAGTTGAAGTGTGTTACAAGTATATTATAGCTGTACATAATGGGATTATGTTTTAGGGGAATTTTGGGGTCATGTATAAAAAACCTGAAGAAGCTGTCTTTGTGTTTGAAAGCCAAGAAAAACTTTATACTGGTTGGTTTATAGGAAACTATTTTCTACACTCAGGAGGTATTCCTCTCTGGCTGCTGACTGAGCCTGAAGGTCAAATGGTGGTGTTTATTGGTTTAAATAAGAAACTTAAGTAGAGTTTGATAAGGTCTCTCTTCTGCTGAAGGTAAGGTCTTTTTACTCTTGTCAGATTGTTTTTGTGTATGAATTAGGGTGTTAGATGTTGTTATATTTTAGCTTTTTGTTTATATTTTTTGCTTATTGCCATTCCTGAACCAAGACCTAAGTTGACCAAAGACAGGTGGGGTAATGATAATAATTTCTAATACTTAAGCCACACTTAAAGTGTATAATTTTAATAATTTATTTATAATTTATTTAACCCTCAGAGCAATTCTGTGAGGTAGGTACATTTATTATCTCTGTTTTTCAGATTAGGAAACTGAGGCAGCTTAGGTTAAATAACTTGCCCAAAGTCTTGAAACTAATAAGTGGTAGAATCAGAATTCAAACTCAGATATTCTGGCTCTGTAATCCATGATCTTTACTATTCTGTATACTGCCTTTGCAGATGTGATTTTGACTTGACAATGAGTTTAATGGATTAGTAGAAGACTAGTAGGGAAGCCTTCCAAAGAGTTTTTTAAGTTACATGGACTTGAGAACATTACAAATGGCAGTGAAGAGGTTCCACTCCATTTCGTATGTAACGTTTTAATCTTAACATGATACATATGCGAGAATGGTGTTTTTGTGGTGTTTAGGATAAGTTTATAGTTTAAGAATAGTTACAGTTTTAAGTTTAAGAACAGTGTTGGTGGTGTTTAGGATAAGTTTAAGGAAGTGTTGATTATGTTATGCTTGATACAAGATACATATCTTAGATCATATGGACATATGGACATACAAGAATTATCTATTAAATAATTTATGCTGGCTTCTGATTGAGATGTTTACTTGAATCCTTAAGACTTGTCTTTCAGGTGCATATAGACTAGATGATGCTTAAATGTTCATTTGGCCAAGTCATTCCTCTTTGATTAAGAGGCCATTTTGTGAAAAATTAGACTGCAGTAAAGCAGTCATTCCAGCCTTGATTTTCCATGAGGGAAGCTTTGTCATAGCTACTACTAATTCTCACATAAAAATCATCTGAACTTACTATTCAAGTTAATGGATTCTTAGATTGCATAAATTTCAAAGGTTTGTTCTTTTGATATAAGACATCTAAGAATCAGTGTGAGAATCTTCTGGAAGAGGAAGAGGAAGAATATAGACTGTCAGGCATATTTTCCTGGCCTTGTTTTGGAATCACACCAAAAAAAAAGGGAACTTGTTGGTGCTTGTGCCAGATAACTAGGAGACATCAGTACTGTTGGGCCATCATAACTCCTGCCAGAATTACTTTCCTGTTCATCCAGTAAAGGAAAGGGTCTAAAGCCTTCGGCATATAATAATTCACTTGATAAAAATCCAGGTTTTTGATAAACAAGTCGTATTAAAACCCTCAAAGTTAGTAGACAGGTGATAAATCTTGCTCTTACTTCCTTATCCTATCACATTCATCAGTAATGGTGATAGGGACTTCCCTGGTGACTTAATATCCTTCAGAATGTTTATGTAGTGATATTTAGATCACTTCTGAGCACAGGAGACTACAGAGCAAAATGTTTATGTTCCTAATAAAAATCACAATAAGAAGGAATATTGCTCTTCTAGCTTGGCACCCTTTTTCTGCTATCATTTTCCTTTGCACTTTCTCCTATACCTGAGGCTTTAGCCAAAGATATGATAATAAGTGTTGATTAATATTTAATCAAATTAAAACCTTTGCTAGGTAATGCATAGTAGATTTTGTTTTACCAAAGTGGATGTTTGAATGGAATGAGAAATACTCTACATTAAGGAGTAAAGGGGGTACTCTTGTTTTCTTTTAAATATAATTAGTATTAAAACTCTCTTTTCCCTCCAGTTGGTTCATCTCATCTCCTAGCAGCTGTTTTAAATTCCTTAATTATCTATTGCTTACTCAGCTATCATTTCACAAATTTCTTCACTGCTGCTTTTTTTGCTGAACCAAATTCTGAAAAGGTGGGTGTTCTCTCACAGGCTGGGCTGAGCTGAATTCTAGTTACCCTCTTTCAGTGGCAAGATTAGCTCTCATTACTGTATTATTGTGAGGTGTGCTATTTCCCTAAATCTCACTGGAGTCGATTACTGTAGAAATGGGCATCTGGTGTAGCCTTGGGTTGCCAATTGGGTTACTCTTTTTTTACTGATGTTGTTTGAATTCTGTTTAACCCAACACAGCCTTTTTTTATGCTTATAATGGAATAGGAATTTTCTATAGGATTTATAGTGTGCATACTCTTCTGTGTAATCTCATTGCTTATAATTTTGTTCAGAATCAAGAAAGTGGGCATTTCAGCCATAGCATTTTTATCCCAGTGTGGTTAGCCATTTCATACTTTGTTCAGTGTATCATAGTGTTGTTGAAATATTGTAAAATTTGTCTGTAGGTAATATATATCCCTAAGATTAGATCACCTGTTGTTTTCAGAAGCATCAACACAGCATCTTCCTCGAGCATCAGGTTCAAGTACAATATCTTACTGAAGGCTTATTGAATTGGATTTCAGATGTTGTATTCTCTGGTAGTACAATGGTATGTCACATTATATATTATGCTTCTATAATGTGATCCACTGCTTTCCTAATGATGTGAAAACTGGTAATACAAACCCAAGTTTCTGTTTATACATCAAATTAACTCCCTTTATATCTTATTTCATAGTCATGCATTGCAGAAACATGTACTGTATAGTTTAGAGTGACTTGCTTTGTCATCTTTTTAAATTCTTAAGACAGTTGATACATTTATTTAGATTTTAATGTTGTAAAATGTTCCTGTCTCCCCTGTGAATAAATGTAACAGATAATTTATAACCATTTCAATTGTCCTAATATAATTTTAAATAGACTGTTTTTTCATATAAGAGACAAAGGAAGGGGTCACTGAGTTCAGACACCCAGATTTTGAGACACTTGCTTTAACTAACTGTGGTTTTAGGCAAAATATTTAACTTTACCCAGTCTGTTACTCTTACTATAAAAATGGGACCAGTAATACCTCCCTCAAAGTGATCTTGAGAAGATTAAATGAAATCATGTTGACAGTACCCTATCACAGAGTTTATAATAGGTGCTAAAAAAAAAAATGTTATGTTCCTTCCTTTCTTTCTCTTAGGAAGAGTGTCTCATTTATTGACTATACTTTTGTTATCAAAGGGGAAAAATATCCCTGTCTTATAGAATTTTTTAGGAAATGTATAAATTTAGTGTGGACCTTCTAATTCTGACAAATAGAACATTGATTTTGAGTTCGTTGCCGTAAATTTGCCAAATGAAATGAAAGTTTTATGCTACTCCTTTCAAGTCACTTCTAATATATCTTGAGCAAACAAAGTCTGTATTTAATAGTAGTTTGCTAATTGGAAAACTCTACTAACTCAACACAGATGTAGAAAGTGAGAAGCTGAGATGAGACCATGGCACTAAATAAGAGAGTAGGAATAAAAGCTGCTACTTCATCATCACGCTCGCTAAGATGAACTTGAGACGGTGCGAGGTCTTAGTGCTAATTACCTTTAGCATGTTTAAACTGTCACTTCTCACTTGTCAGTATAAAGACAGGAAAATCTGTATTGGTCTGAACATGTCACACTGCAGGCAACTGAAAGCTGAAGGCATAAAGAAACTCTGAAGGCACTGCCTCCGCTGAGATTGCTGATGTTCCGCATGGAATATGGGCAGATGGAACTCTAATGTAGGGAGCAAAATGCCATGGAGGGAGAATCAGGGTGTTAAAAGAAAGGCTCCTTGCATTTGTTATCATCTTCTTTCTTCTGTGTCAGTGTGAGAGTTCGGGCCCACAGGCAAAAAGCCAGCAAGACTTAAACCCTAGTAAAACCACCGTTAGGTAGATATTAGCGACAGTCTGACAGAACCAAGATGTGCACAGAGAGGAGAGCAAGAAAGCTAAATGAGGAGAATGCAATCAACCCTGTGGGATTTTTTTAGTCTACTGTTGTAATTGTAGATGGCATCTCACTACCTTTGTCTCTCATGTGGACTAAGCCTGACTGCATCTAGGCTTGCCGATATAATGCCAGATCTCTGGTCCTTCAACCCTGATGGCAGCTTACCTTGGCAGAATCGTAAACCTGCAGAAGGCTGAGCCCTTCTTGGTTGCTTTACATGATTTGAAACTATGTGTTTGCACTTTATCAGATGTAATGAGGGGAAAAATTGTTTTTTAAAAGAATTTATTTTATTGAAGTATAGTTGATTTACAATGTTGTATTAATTTCTGCTGTACAGCAAAGTGATTGTTATACATATATATATATACACACACATTTTTTTCATATTCTTTTCCATTATGGTTTATCAGAGGATATTGAATATAGTTCCCTGTGCTATACATTAGGACCTTGTTATTTATCCATTTTATATATAATAGTTTGCGTCTGCTAATCCCAAACTCCTAATCCACCCCTCCCCACCCCTTGGCAACCACAAGTCTGTTCTCTATGTCTGCGAGTCTGTTTCTGTTTTGTAGGTAAGTTCATTTGTGTCATATTTTAGATTCCACATATAAGTGATATCATATGATATTTGTCTTGGGAAAGAACTGCTTTTGAAGAAGAGAATGAGAAATGATGCTAAGTCAATGAAGTACAAATGCAGACAGATATTATCTTGAACACAAATACTCTTAGAAACTCGTAGTGAGCCCTTACTCTGTGTTGGGCATGGTGCTAGTATTTTACATGCACATGCGTTATTGTGTTTAAACCACACCACTGCCTTCTAAATAGTATCCTCATTTTTCAGGTATAAATCTTGAGGTTTAGAGAGGTAAAGTAACTCGCTCAAGATCACATAGTTCATAAGCATCAGAACTGAGACTTAAGGCAAACCATGATTTCAGAGCCTAAATGAAGAGCCTTTTAGGATGGTCATTGATTTTTGCAACAGGACACAAATGCCAAACACTGGGAAGAAGATTCAAAACAATGTTAATCCCTACAGAGGGCACTGTTCAGATTAAACTCATCCAACATAATGTCCTAACGTGGTAAAGCATGCCTGTGCCAACAACTGACTGTTTCAGATAGGTTTGCCTCTGGGGAAGAAAGTGCAGTGATTAATATAACCTCCTGTCAGGGTTATTTAAATCTCAGATCCAACCTAGAATTTACTTTAATAATCTTTTATTATTTTCCTGTGTATTCCTATGATTTCTCCCTTCTCTGTAAAGAATATTGTTCAGCATAAATGAATTCAGTTAGTTCTGGGCTTCCTTATTTCTACATTTAATATTCAAAGCACTTTCTTCTCTTTGGTCCCTGATTTGCCAGAATTTGTCATTGTGCTATAAAAAGATGACAAAGGAGACCATTTGTTGAACCTGGAAAGCGTCAGTGTAAGTTTGTAAGTTGGTGAACGTAAGCAATAGAATGCTTAATGCATGACCAGAAGACCATCTTCATTGGTCTTTTCTGCAATCCACTTTAGATACCTTTTGGACTAACGACCCATGTGCTCCTCCAGGGAACATTGACCACAGCTAGGATGGTCGCATACCTTTTGGTCAAAGGCCACAATGAGGGAGGGGACTTTATTTCCTTGAGATACAGTGATGGTGTTTTTTAGAGGTTATTACTACATGTTTGCTATCTCTTCCATCCCACGCCAGTCAGGGGTTTTAACTTTGAAGATAATAGTAACTGTCTTCAGTAGGAAAATCCAGGTCTGTTTTGACCCAAGAGATAATTTAGGATGACTTAAGGAACCCAAAGCTAAATGTCAAATGTAATTAAATGTTACTGTGGTGTCTTGCCTTGAGAAGTGAGCTGCTGAGTTCTAACAGGGTGTAAGAGCAATTTGGATTAACTATTTTGATTATTTCCCACATTATATAAGAGGCATTATCTCAGGCAGCACAGAAATTATCCCTGGGGGACGGGAGGCGTTGCATTTCAGAAATAGCTATGGGATTTCTTCAGCCTGCCTTTGGGCCTGCGTTTCTCAATACTTTTTCTTGAACTCTTCACCTGGGTGTGACCCTGGAAGATGGCAGGAAGGCCATCTTAAAGTATGTGTAACCTTTTTAAAGAAATTAGTTTTGAAAAAAGTAAGTAGACTCTTTTTCTAGAGATCTTTGCCAAAAATGTGTAAATTATTGAATGGGAAAATTTCAGTAAGACACAGTTATTAACACAGGTGCTAAGGATTAAGGAAAACATAAATTACATCTCTCCATAGGGAGATATAGTGAGGCCTTTGATACAGTGACACCTACCTCTGGAAATCAGACTCATTTTCAAGACATAAACCCAGGTCATAATAGGAGTGACCTTTTGAATATGAATACTAAATCTACTTCTGAATGGTGGAAGAAAATGGGAGAATTTTGAAATCCTTGTCTTTGACTTCTAGCAGCATAACCCAGAGATCTTATAAGTTTCAGGAAAGCTGTGTTTTCCGCTTCCTTCCTTATTTTCTCTCTCAATCTTAAGATACTCTCTGGGCAATCAATTTTAGAGGTCTTTCAAGGAAAGCAAAACTTGGTTTGTCTGCCTGTTAACTACAGCAAAGTGTGTAGATTCCAGCTGTTCAGTGTTACTACTAACAGTCATAAGAAAACACCTATTGTTGTCATTATCTGGAAAAAAGAAGCCCCTGGATTGGATTAAGTGAGGTTACTGCGCCCTTAAGAAATGCAGGTATTAGGCAGTAAGGAAAGTATGGCGGCAGGAATGAATACTCTCTTTCATCAGACTAGCTTCTCCCCCTCCCCCCGCCTTTTTTTTTTCTGTAGGAGGAAGATGTGGAGTTAGCGAAGAGCTCTGATCTGTTTGGGGAAAAAGTATCACAGCCTATTAGTTAGAAGCAATGAAATTGAGACAGCTTCAGGGACTCCATTAAGTGTGTGGTGTTTAGGCAGACCGTGTCCCTAGGTAAAATGTGCTGTTGAGGAGGAGAGTGTACAATGAAATAATTGGGCTTGGGAAATCAGCTGGGCTTCAGCAGCCTCATATCTCCTTGTGGGGAGTGGAGGAGGGAGATACATTTTTTTCCTCCCCCTCCCCAAAATACCTCCTTTCTTTTAACATAAAAGCTATACTGAATAAAATAGCAGGGAATTTCTCGCTGAGTAGATGGATGGCCAATATATTTTAAATAATAAAAACAATGGATATAATTAAATTTCATCTGGCACGGAAAGGAGTCAGAGCATGTCACCTTGGAACCATCTCATGCTCTGTTATTCTCTAGGCATTTAGGTATTTGGTTGCGGCAGCTGAATGAAAATAATTCAGATTTGATCAGTAATGGCAGCATCTGTAGGGACATGTATTAATGCACTGATGTGTCTGGAATTAGGTTCTTAAATAAAACATGATTCCTGTGTATTTGTTTTCATTTTAAAGGAATAAATTGAAATCAGCAGAGCTAGACTGAGTTTTCCCATCAGGACATACTGATTGGCAAACTTTTGTGGACATCAGTTGAGGGTAGGTTCAATAGTTCAGGTACCATTAATGTTCACCTGCTGTTATATCTTTTGAGGTCAGAAAAGGTACAGTGATAGCAAGTCCAAGGCTCAGATAATCATTAAATTGTACTCTTGAGAAAAAGGTTTAAGAAGCTGTCATTTTTACATTGAGCGTATGTAATGATCGTTACAGCTAATATCAAAAATAAATAGAAATGTATAACATTACTAGTGCTAATTAAATACTTTTTTGTGACAGACACTTAACCAGGAACTTTATGTGTATACAAACAGTCTCATAAACATTTGTTATATATGAACAAAGCCCTGCTCTTGGAGTCACAAATGGTTTGTATTTTCACCTCTGCTACTTATTTGCTCTTTACTCTTGAGCAACAAATAAACCTCTTTTAACATGAGTTTCCTCAGAAAAATGGGGGAACTAGGCTAAATAATTGCTGAAATTCTTTCTGCTTCAGACACATACATACACACACATATGCACAAATTAGTTCTTTCTACTTCTAAAATCACTGTATAATGCTAGTTGTTTGAGCATTTGTATATGCATCTACCCATATGTCCACACACATACACACAACATTTTAAAATAAAACCAATGATTTTCCCTCTTTTTAAGTTTTTGGTTTTTTTAACCATGTATCCAATTGAGCAAGATGATAGCACCCAGACCCCCAAGGAAGAATAAGTTGCAGTTTGAATAAATAAAAATGTTTTCTCCTGGTTCATATTTTAAGAATTATAAATGTATATTCTTGGATATCTTTAGGGGGAAACTATGTTCAGTATTTTAAACCAGAGCTTTCACTATTGTATTCCCACATAGTTAACATCAGGTTGGTTCCCCAGATAATCATAGTGGAACTGCAGGGACAGAGATGTGGTCTGTTCTCTCCAGGAGCTCATTTTCTTTAAAAATTTTATGAAAAAATTGATTAAGTAATAGAGTCAGCCCTTACCAGAATAATAATCCCTTTTTGGCATGATTCAACTTTAGCTGAGAAAGTTTCCTCAAAAATTACTTTTTGGTGGTTTATGGCTCAATAAGAGGCCCTATATAACAGGACAGATTTGTAGTTAGTTAAGAAAAGATAAGTTTAAGGTTTTAGCCCCCTTAAGATTCCTGTTGGTTGTTTTTCCCCCACTGTAATACATACTCTTGAAAGGTAGGAACATTCTATTTATCTTTATATCCCCAGGGCCTATCACAAGCACCTGGTAACCAATAAATGTTGAACTGATATATGAGATATCCTTGATCTTAGAGATTAAATATTATCCTCATGGTCTAGGGGAATGAAGCATCCATATATATACCATAATGTTTGTGTTTCCATATTCTGCCATCTATGGGTTTAGTAATTATTTTAGCTATTATAAAATTACAGAAATCAAGACTGTTACTTTAAAATTTAAATTTTAATTTGGTCTATAGCAAATAAAGCAGATTATTTGAGTTTGGTGGCTATGCCCATCACCTTTGTTTGACCACTGAATTCACAGTAGGTAACCTAATATATATGTACATTGTTAGGTTTGTGTGTATTTATCACATCAGTCCCCAGATTTTCTTGGTAATGTGATTGTCTTTGTAATGTACAGTATCTGTTGTTACTGCTCTTCTTTAAGCTCCATGGGTTCAGATAGATGTCTACATTGTGTGCCCTAGAAATCCCTGCTGTAGCACAGGCCTGGCACATAGTAGAGACTCAACAAATATTTGTTGAACATCAAAGGACTGAATCAGAACAATTATGTAAGTAGTAAAACCTAGCATCCCGGTGTTTAGACTGAACATCTACAACCACCATCTAGTGATAAAGCCAGAGCAATCATATTCGGTAAGTTTGTTGAGCGTCGTTTCCGTGCCACATGGGAGAGAAAGAGATGGGTAAGTCACCATTCATTCCTGTCGAGGGCTTATGATTTGGTGAGTGAGACAGGCATATTACAAAAATGAGTATGCCCTTGAACCAAGATCTCTTTGGTTCATGTTTCCCTAGCTCATAAGATTTTTAGTTGGTAGGTCAACTAAAAATAGCTATCTTTAAAGCTTTGTAAATCATAGAAGAGGTGTGACACAGTAACATTTGGTTGGATTGCAGCATATCTGAGGCTGCGTGAACTCAATCAAAAATAACAACTATAGCCACTATTCTAACATTCATTTATCACTTATGTGATAAGCACTGTTCTTATCACTGTGCATACATTATCTCATTTAATCTTCTTAATCATCCCACGAAGTAGGTACCATTATTATCTCCATTTGACAACTTAGGAAACTGAGGGACAGATAGGTTAGGTCATTTACCTAAGGTCACATAGCTAATAAAGTGATTAAGATTTGAACTCGGGCCTTTGACCGGTGCTCTTGATCACTACAGAGAGGTAAAGACATAATAGAGTAAGCTTCGAAAGGATGGAAGTATTACTTCCTACTAGCTATATCAGGGAAGACTTCTTGGAAGAGGTGGGCCTTAAAGAAAGAGTTGTATCTGAACTGTATGTGTGCTAGAGTCATAGAATTTTAAAATATTAGATTTCAAACAATAAACTCTGAAGACCATCTTTTCTAAGCCCCTAATTTGCAGGGGAGAAAACTGAGATCTCTAGGGTTAAATGACTTGCTATAAGACATATGGCTGATTAATTGGCTTTAGAGTTGTTCTCCTAACTCCTCTATCCCTCTTATTTTTCCCCCACTATGCACACTAGCTCATGTTAAGTCTGTTTTTTCATGACCACATTCTAATAAGATTTCCTAAAATATTTTTCAGCTTGGAAATGAAGACTTTCTAATATATCCATGTATTGTGATAAGTTAAGCTTGAAAAGGGTCAGGGCAGTGTGGAAGAGAGAGACATTAGATCGTATATATGTGTGTGTGTGTATATATATGTGTATGTGTGTGTGTATATGTGTGTGTGCATGTTTGTATGTGTGTATATGTGTGTGCATGTGTTTGTATATATGTGTGTGTGCATATATGTGTGTATATGTGCATGTGTGTATATATGTATTTGTATGTGTTTATGTATGTATATGTGTGCATATATGTGTGTGTATGTGTGTATATATGTGAGTGTATAAATGTGTGTATATGTGTGTATGTATACATGTATGTGTGTATGTGTGTATATGTGTGTGCATATGTGTGTGTGTATATGTGTGTGTATGTATACGTGTGTGTATGTGTGTGTATACGTGTGTGCATGTGTGTGCGTATATGTGGGTGTATACATGTGTGCGTCTATGTGTGTGTATGTGTGCATGTGTGTATATGTGTGTGTGTGTATATATGTATGCGCGTGTGTATATATGTGTGCATGTGTGTATATATGTGCATGTGCGCGCGTGTATATGTGTGTATGTGTGTGCATATGTGTGTGTATATATGTGTGCATATGTGTATATATGTATGTGTGTATATGTATGTGTATGTGTGTGTGTGTGTGTGTATGTTTTTTTCTAGTATTTTTTTTATTGTTGCCTTTGTGTCCTTCCATAAGTGTAGACAATTCGAAGTTGAGAGAAAGGATACAAATGAAACACTAATAAGAAAAAAATGGTTTAAAATTCTGTAAGGTCTATGGCAGCTTCCCACAATGATTTCTTAGCCTCCTAAGTAAGTAACCTTGGGATATTTCTAGCTTCCACTAATGCTTATTAGCCAGTGTCCTACCTGTCACCCACCCACAAGTCATCACAAGAATAAAATGAGATAAATATGTGAATGTACATATATGATAGCAGTGCAAGATACTGGCAGCCTTGTTTCTTCACAAGCCTAAACTGTTCCTTACCTCAAAATGTAGTGTTGATGTTGCTTAGTCTGTTTCATTAGCCAAGTGGTTGTGCCAGATTTATGCACTGCTAAACAATCAATTTGGGACTTGGGTAGATACTCATTGAAAAAATATTTATCTTGCCCTGAGTGCTCCCTGTTAATCCTCTTCTTCTTAGATGGTGTTCTGTAGCTGAGGATTGAGGTTTTTCCCCTTATTTATTTTTTTTGTTTCCTTCAGTGATTTAAAATATAAAATGAAACTTTTTCAGTACAGTCTAAATCAGCAGATATTTACATCACTTGGGTGTAGGCTTTTTATAGCCCAGCTAGAAGATTACAGTAATTAGCCTATGCATTTCCTCATTAAAATGTCATTAGTGAAGGCTTTGTTCTTTTAAGATCTTCCAAATAAGGTTTATTGCGTTGCATTCTATCATTAATAGTTTACTAGGAGCCAGATGTCTTATATAGGTGTGTAGAAGCAAGGATTGTTTTGGACTGTCTAAAGGGTAATGGCCAGAGAGCAGGACTTGACATAGATGAATGTCTATGTTTGGACTGGGTGGGGTCCCACTTTACGTGCTACCAGTATAACTGACAGTCCCTCCTCACACTGCCTGCTGACAATGCCGTACTCCTTTAGGTATTTGGACACCTACCAAATCTAGACTTTTTGAGAGAGTAAGATTGTGCTCATCTACACTTGTTTCCCATAGTATCTTAGTAAGTTTGTGGGTGATTCAAAAACTTAATAAAGAATAAGAAAGAAGTTTATTTTCTACTATAATCATATGAGTAGTATATAGGAATAAGAATATAGGCTTTAGGATCAGACCATCATGGGTTCAGATCCTAGCTTCACTATTTACTACTTGTTGTGTTACTTTGACCATTATTATACTTCATCTTTATAAACCACAGTTGTCTTAAGTGTAATATGAAAGTAACAATGGTACATACCATATAGGAATGTTTGAAAATTCAATTAGATTATGCACGTAAAGTATTTAGCTCTACTGCCTGGAATATATGATTTATTAATATATTATTTTTATAATAAAGTATGTGTGTAATTGTATCTGTGTTCCTGCTATTTTCTTGTTATGCATCTTTCATCTGATTTAAGAAATTCTAACATGAAATTCCAAAATAAATAAGTAAATATTTAAGGGATGGTTATTCATATCACGAACTGGCTTAAGACAACTTTCTTTAAAAGGTCATTTATATGGTGCATTGGAAGTAAATTTCTTCACCTATCATTTAAACATTATTTCTACTATGCTCAGTGACCAGCACCTTGAAGGAACAAGTCAGGAAATGCACATTGATTACTCCATTAAATTACTAGATTATTATTAAATAACTAAATGCAGCATTTCTATATTCCGTGGATAGGTGGGTTTGTTTTTGTTACTTTTTAGCATTGCCATATTCCAAAGATTTTTTAGAGATATTTTAAAGTTATTGCATGTCATCCTGTTGTCATGGGCAAATTAATTAAGTCATTCAGTTAAAAAGCATTTCTGCTAAGTTATCTATTCTGAGCCAGGCATTGTCCTTTGTGGTGGGATATAGTGCTAAACAACAAGAAAACACTGTTCTCGGGGGGCTTACATTCTAGGGTAAAGATAGCTAGCAAATACAGAAGGAAGCAAATGATTAATTCAAATTCTTGTGAGGCTATGGAGAAGATAACCTAGGGTAATATGATAGAGTATGGGTGGTGAGGATCTGGGTTAAGGGCAGAATGATGGGGACGCCTTTTGAAGAACAGTGGGAGGGGGTACAGGTGTTCCAAGCAGAAGAATGAGCAAGTACAAAGCCCTGAGACACTAACACGCTTGTGTTTGAGGGACAGAGTGTGGCTGCAATTTAGTGTTCAAGGAGAGAGAGAGAAAAGAGGATGACTCATGCAGAGCCTTTGAAGGCTATGGGTAGAAATCTGGCTTTAATTCTGGTTGCAATGGGAAGTCCTTGGACTATTTTAATCTGCAGAGTGATACTGGTTTTTACTCTAGAGAAACTCTCTGTTGTGCTCACAAGTGTGGAAGCTAGGAGATCACCTTGCATGGGCCAGGAGAGATAGAGTGGTGACTTAAGGCAGGATTGTAACAGTGAAATGTTAAGTGGTCACATTTAGGCTTTCTTTTAGGTACAGATTTGGTGGGACTTTAGGTGGATTGGATATGAGATGCAAAGAATAACTTTCAGGACTTTAGCTTGAGCAACTGGATGACTGATGTCATTTATAGATATAGGGAAAGATTGTATGAGGATGAATTTGAAGGGTGAGAAGCAGGGAATCAATAACTTTGTTTTGACATGTTATAAAAGAAATGCCCATTGACAGCCAAGGGAAGATGTCAACTGGCCAGTTAAAGAGTCTAGGAGATTGGGAAGATATCCAGAGTAGAGATACAAATTTGGGAGTCATCAGCATATAGAAGAGATTTTAAAGCCTCGGGACTTTCTGGGTCCTTTAGGAAGAGAATGTAAATAAAAAGGGGGCTCAGAATATAGTCCCATATACAGAAGCCTGGTAAGGAAGAAGACCCAGTGACGAAGATAGAGAAGAAGTTGGGGATGTAAGACTAGGAATAGGTCACTTAAACAGAGCAGAAAGTGTTTCATAAACAAGAGTGCATGAGATGATCAGCTATGACTGTGCTGTGGAAAGGTCAAATGTGATCAAAGAACTGTTCATTCATTAATTAGAAAGTGTGGCTTTATACTGCTCCTTTAATATAACCCATTAGTAAAACAAAAAATTAACTTGTTACCTAAAATGTCCGTTACAGATGGTCTCTTCAGTCTATTTTAGTTTTGTTTTGTTTTGTTTTGTTTTGTTTTAGTTATTCCCCCAAAGTAGATATTAACTCTTTCTCCAAAAGGGAGGATTTTTTTTTTCTGGTATTTATTGGAAACCCCACCCCTGATTATAAAAGTAAATGGGCTTTTTGTAGGAAAATAGAAAATACAAGAAAATGGGGTACAAGAGGTTTTTTTAAAAAGTAATTCATGGGAACAAAGAATTAAATTGGGGTATAGGAATTAAATTATGTGCATTCTGTCGCTCACCTCAATTTTACAGTAGTTTTCTGGGGACCTTTACCCCAGTGATATTCATGTCGCTTCTGTCAAGAATAAAGTACAATCTGCTATCCTCTCATCTTTCTCACTCCCCACGCCTTATTCTACATGCAGACACAGCGCTATTCTGACTAAAGTTTTAGCAATACCTTCTTTCTAAAATGAAAGCATTTTCCCTTCACGATTAGCATCTGTTTATAGAATAGTTCCTATTTTCGTAATTAGATCCTGCATAGAAATGCAAAGGCTGCTATGTAAAAGGATAATGAATCTTTATTGCACAGTTGAAATCAGATTTGTGCAAAAGGCACTTTGAAAACAGTAATAAGCAGAGACATGTATTAAATCATCCAGATAAGGCACCCTATTTATATTTTCTATTTATAAATGGAAATTATGACTACCCAGTGGATTCCATATGACATTTCCTATTAGGAGCAAAGGTTTTTAGCATTGACCATAAAAATTATCTAAATTCAAAAGTCTCTGTGGATTTATGGCTCTAAAGAATACTTCCGGAAGGGGCCAAGACAGGGTGGAGAGAGTGCTTTGTCTTTTTCCTTTGTCTGTGCGCCCTGGCAGAAGCAAAGGATAGCGAGGAGTAGAAGAAAGAAGCCATTTGAAATAACCATGATAAGATCTAATCAGGAAACCCAGTGTCCATTGAACACATACAGTAACATTTTAAGAATCTTCTGGTTGGGCTCCTTGAGAACCAAGTTCATGTCCTTATAAGCTCAGCCTTATATTTTTGCATTGTACACATCACTTCCTGGAAAACACAGGATTTATTCCCAAGCTAAATCCTTCTTGAGAGGTTTTTTTTCTCTTCCTTACCTCCTTGGCAAGTCTCAGCTGGAGCATTGCTGTATGGAGAGAGCGAGGGGAGGAGACATTGGGAGGAGGGGTAAGAAAGAAAAAAGATCCGGAAGCAGGGAAAGTCAATGTCAAATGAACTGCCAAGGATGGATATTATGGCTGCTGGGGACCTCAGAGAGTATCATGTGTCTTTTGTATCTATTTTACAGTCAGTGCTTCATGTAAGATGGCAGTCTCACCTGGGCTATGCTTAGTATCGATTTACTCTCAGGCATGCCAGACCATTTTAGCATTACTAAAGGGAGAAAATCCTATGTATTTCCCATTATAAACAGACATGTAAAACGTGTATCTTTTTAACCCTTCATTTTCCTTTCTTCCTTTCCTTTTACTATTCTTTTTTTCCCTTCTTGCAACCTTCCCCTTTCTTAAGAAAAATGAAGAGCTCCATATTGAGAACATTATAAAGAGAACAAATAGACTTTTTCAGAGAACAACAGAGTATCAGTAACAACTCAGACCTATGAGATAAAGGCTTCAAACATTGCATATTCCTAGCCTTTCAATGAAAGTGGAAAGACCTTCTTTCCTAAGGCTAGCTTTGTGGTGCCAGGCCCTAAGCACTGCTGAGTGTTGACAAAAGGGAATGAAAGGATGCTAAATTTGAAGACCAAACTTATCGTCATATTTCACCTGCTTGAACTCTTCTGTTGTTTTCTCTAGTTGCTGTGTTGCGCTTCTCCCCCAGTATGGGGAGAGAAGTCGGTTGTCTGGCTGTCTGAACTCCCGGCATCTGCTTAGCAGTTTCAGCAGTTCATAGATGAAACTCATCCCTCTGTCAGAATTTTTTTCCTTTTCCCTCTGCTCAGTTAGTAGGGAGCCTGGGACCGAGCTCCTGAATTGATTTGCATACTTCCGTATTACCTAGCTCAGACAACATATGGCAATGTGGAACACTTGGATTTGTTTCTCTTCACTCAAATTAAATTCCAAAAAAATTGGAAAACTCCAGGGTATGTTTTGTGTTGCAAAAATTCTTAGTTCCTTTTTTGATGGGCAAAAGCAACACAATTTTGGCATAAAAATCTCTGGGTCAGTTATGTACTTTGAAAAGAGAATATTGATTTGCTTCCTCTCTTCTCCCCTCTCAGGGAAAAATGTAGGTTGGATCTTGCAACACTGCATCACACAAAAAGTCCAGTTAGGCACACTGAATAGAAAGTGTCTTCAAGTCATTTTTGTTCTTTGTAACTCAGTGATTTTATATATTTCCTTTCCCTTTTTTCTCTTTCTTAATTTCAGTTGTGTAACTAAATGTCTCAAACTTGGGACTTTTCATAGGATCATCCATTGTAAAAGTAAGCAGATATAATCATACAAAATACAACTGGATTGATGAGAAACTGGTACAAAAAGTTGACTATTTTAAATGCACTTCACCTTTGAACAATACTAATGTATGAAAATCATATTTTCTTCTTTAGGAGAATAATTTGTTGCCTTATTTAGGGATAGATACTTTACACTGGAGTAAATGAGTTTGTAGGGGATATCCCTTAAAATGGGAAACAGTGTTCTTTGGGTACTCACAGCTTCTATTTTAAAGGCTCCTTGGAAGAGGCAACATGGTAAAAGGAAATAGCACGGGCTTTAGAGTCAACATATCTGAGTTTGAATTCTGGCTCTGTGACTTGTCCTTCTAGGATTGCCTTAGCAAATAATGTCACCTCCTCAAAGTGAGGGAGTCATCATAATGGTAATACATATAGACAATATTATTGTAAGAGAAAATTGAAATGGCAGGAGTCAATGTACCTGGTGTAGTTTTGACACTTGGTGGTGAATAAATATTTATGTTATTTCATTCCAGAGAGGCAACTGTTGTACTTCCAGTTAGGTTTGTGGAATGCCCACAGAGGAGGATTGGACCTAATTATACTTCTAGGGTCTTTAAAATAGTGAGCTACATTGTTCAGGTAGTATATTGAATTCTGTTATTTTTTCTCTTTTACTTTATTTAAAAAAATTATTTTTTTCTTCTCTTTTACTTTAAAACTGAAGGCAATTTGTTTCGAACTCTGTGCTCCAAACTAGTGACTTAATTAAGCAAGTTTATTGACTGTCTCAGAGGCCATGGTTAAAAACTGGCAAACATCATGTGACTGGATTAGTACCTCTGAGGAAATAAAAGGAAAAGACAGGTTTCCACCCTTGCACATTTTTTTCCTTCTCTTTTCTCCCAAGCTCATTCTTGCACTGCAACATTTCACTTATAATCTGTTAATTAAATCATTTCACTCCATTTTATATAATTTTTAATTTAGCATTCATTTTCAACTTAGCTTTTGGCTTCATTTAGTGATAATAAACAGTGTTGCATACAACACATGTTCCACAAAACACTCAGTCATACACATACAGATGCCAATAATTTTTTCCAGTATGTCAGGCACATTAAAATTAAAGGCAGCATCTCCCCTCACCCTTTCCATTACTGAATGTGCACCCTGTTTGAATAATACATACTCCCCGACAGCCAGCAGTCAGCTAATGTGTAAAAATTATGTGTAGCATGTCACTAGTACCTTTGTGAAAATTCATGGTTTTCCCAGACACAGTTCTGTAGAAGGTTTCTGGAATGGTCACTCTGATACCTTGGATCTGTCCCTTTGGCTTAATGTATATAAGCAGTAATGGTTTTCTAGAATTCAGCTACATGATAGTTTTTGAGAAAGGTCTAATGTGGTATTCAAATTACTTCCATTTAGATTATCATTTAAATCATAGTCTGAACTCTAAAGATACAAATTATTTTAGCTTTTTAGGTGATATCCAAAAGTTTCCAAGGCTACTAACTCCAAATTTTGTGGATCACCTCTAAATGATAGATAGTGTTGTTGGTATAGCTGTCCAAGTTCTCAGAATCCATTTACTTTCAATTTGCTCCTGCTTATCATTTGAACCCTTTTAGTTAGAAAAGTTTCTGCTTGCACATTTAACAGGAAGTTCTCATGTAGTAACTTCAGTTCTTTGCCATCATCTGTCATTAGCTAAAGGAGGTACCCTTGGTCACAGTCTTCTAGATATTGGCCAGTGAGTCAGCTAAATTTATTAGACATGTGGTGTGTGATAGGTACGATGGGAGGCACTGGTGATCTGATGACAACCAAAACCAATATGATCTCTTCCCCTATGGAGATGACATTCTAGACTGGGAAGACAGTCATTTTACAAATACTAGCTACACAAAGGCAGAGTTATGTGAGAGATTCAGGGGTGTCTGAAAGAGCATAACCGTGATATCCCACCTTGTCTAGGGGTTTGGAAAGCTCCCTCCCAAGGCAATATTACTTAAGCTGAGATGTGAAGCATCGCTGGGATTTAGCTAGGTAAAGAGAAGGGCATGGAGGAACATCGTATAGAAAGTCCCTGTGGCTATGGAGAAGATGACTTGTTTTGAGTCCTGGAGAAGGCAAGGAGCAGAGAACCATGATGTTAGCAGGGCAATAAAACACCAAAAGTGAATGTCAGATTTTATTCTAAAGGCAGTGAGAAGTGCAGAATTTTAGGCAGGGACTGACTCAAACACAATTGTTTGTATTTGGAAAAACATCTCTCTGTGTGATTTGGAAAATGTTTGGCAGAATGGCTGGAGAGACACGTTAGGATTTGCAGAACAGGTGAGAGATGGTGATAACCTGGTGGACAGTGGTGGTGGCAGTGGAGTTAGTGAGAAGTGGATTAATTTCAGAGTTCTTTATGGGTGACATAGGACTTGTGATCGATTGAACTTGAGAAAAAGGGAAGCATCAAGGATGACACCTCGTGGATGGATCTAGAGTCTGTCATACAAAGTGAAGTAAGTCAGAAAGAGAAAAACAAATACCGGATGCTAACGCACATATATGGAATCTTAAAAAACAATACTGATGAACCTAGTGGCAGGGCAGGAATAAAGACGCAGACGTAGAGAACGGACTTGAGGACACGGGGGGAAAGGGTAAGCTGAGACAAAGTGAGAGAGTAGCATTGACATATATACACTACCAAATGTAAAATGGATGGCTAGTGGGAAGCTGCCGCATAGCGCAAGGAGATCAGCTTGGTGCTTTGTGATGACCTAGAGGGGCGGGATAGGGAGGGTGGGAGGGAGGCTCAAGAGGGAGAGGATATGGGGATACATGTATGCATATGGCTGATTCACTTTGTTATACAGCAGAAACTAACACAACATTGTAAAGCAATTATACTCCAATAAAGAGGATGAAGAAAAAAAAAAAAAGGATGACACCTCGGTTTCTGGCTTGAGCAGTTGTACAAATGGTAGTAATTTTTCATATAGAAGGTGATAAAATTGTTTTTGTACCTATCTCATTATTGTTATCTGAGCATCAAGGTCAGAAATCAGAAGCTCATAAAATGTGGTAGTGGCCTTAGAATCTTTTTATACAGAATATATTCTGTTGCAGTTGAACAAAAGAATTTGACTTAAATCATAGACTTTCTTTTTCTGTCTTTTGATTGTATCTGCTGAGAACTAAGCATAACAGCTCCCAAGGTGACCCATAGAGAGTTTGTCAGATTGAAAAATAAGTAATTTCAGAATCAGAATCCTTACATCCTAGCCCAGTTCTTTAGCACTTCTGTCCCTGAATGTTAGAGCTGTGTTTTATCTCTGTGAATTTTTCTACTCTGTAGCATTTTAATGGCTCCATTCCTACCTTATTGCAACTGTTCAGTCCTTCCCATACCTCAAACTGGGTATTCTCCTTCCAGTCCCAAATTTCTAGTATATGCAGATTGCATCTTATGTTTAAGCTGGATAGAATGTTGGGAAGAAATGTGGATCCTGAAGGGTGTAAGACTGGCTTGAAGGCTCAACCCTACTACTTGGTTAGCGTCTGCTTGGTTTGATTTTAAGTAATTCAACCGGAGCTAATGTTTCTGCTGCCCCACCCACAACCCCCTTGTTCTTCCGCTTTAGTGCCAGTGGCCCTGTTTCCACGTGCCAGCCCTGTATTTATTCATCTGTGAGGTTTTCTCAAGTCATTGAATTCTGGGCAGGAAGTACAAGGGAATTAACTCCTACCTGAACAACCCTCTGTCAGTGCCTAATGAGAGTTGCTGTATAAACGCCCCAGCTCCCTTGCCCCTTAAGTGGGATAACTCTGAGGTATGCATACCTCACTGGCTTCTACAGTCTCCCCAGTGGCATTAACTTCTAGCTGCCCGCGGTGGTGGTTGGCTTCATTATACATCCTCTCTTCCCCAACTTCTATCCTCGTCTCACTTCTCCACTCGCCTGCTGCTGTTCACGTTCCCTCCCAAATAAACGTCTTAACACTTGTCTCGGGGTCTGCTTGTCGGGGAACCTGCGCTAAGACAACCACAGTGAGCTTTAGAAGGATAGTGTTTGACTAGATGGTCACTTTCCATTGGGCATCACCTCTGTTACCCTTCCTGGTTGTGTATCACTTGCTGCTTGCACCTTTCAGTTAACATGAATTCTTATTATCTTGTCCAGGTTAGTCTGTTGGTCTGGGACTCTGAACTGTGTTAGAGCCCCAGGTGCTGGGGGAAAGCTCTGAAGTGCAGAGGTAACTGTGTACCTCAAATTCATCCAGGACCTGCGTTTCACACACAGGCTTGTGGGACAAGGTGTGTATCTGAAGAAGGGAACCTAGCGTTGATTTTTTGTAAATATTTCAAATTTCCTCTGTATTCTTTATTGGCACAGTCTACCGTATCCTCTACTAGTCTTGATACTCCCCTTGCTTCTTTTCTTATCCTCCTTGCTCTTTAAGATGCAGTTCACTGTATTTAAAAAATTGTTTTTCATGGTGTTGATACTACTTTTTAGCTATGTGTCTTACATATCTTTGAGCATCTTTTATATTTGATAAGCTTTTGTTTTGGGGGGGGTGTTTCTTTTTCTGGCCACTACCGCTATTTGGACTAATTATTCCAAAGTTTTACTTGTCAATCTCCAACTTTTATTAGCAAGGAAAAATGTTATCTCCGCATTCTAGAATGAAACCACAGAGAAAAGAGGTTGGTCTAGAATATTGGTTTGCTGTCTTCTATCTTTGGTCCTGTCTTGTCAGCATTCACAGATGTTCCCATCATTCCTGTCACTGGTGCTCACATAACATAGGACCTTCCATGAATATGCAGTTACTCTCAAATTGGGTGTCGGGAGAAAAAGAATGTGGCTCAGACCAACTAGGTGGGAGAAATTTGAGATACACATGTAGAGCCCAGTTAGTTGGAAGCAGCTGAAGAGAAAAGAGGGAAAATTAACTGAGAAGTTTGACAGGCAGTTATAGTGTGGTAGTCTTGAGTGGCACCCCATTCTTCATTCCTACCCAGTCTAGTTGTCCTTTCTTAGCTGTCGAGACTAGAAAACTATAAACTTTATTTCCTAGGTCCCCTTGCAGCTAGGATTCTGAGTGTGAATTAACCATACTTGCTCGAGGTTTGGAAGGTAGAAATGAGGTAGAGGCCACTCCTCTTTGGCTTTAGCTGTTTTTGTGTGCAAAGACAGGTTATGGAAAAGTATGATTCTTCTGCACCGGTGTTTCAGGGCTCAATTACTGGTTGTTAAAGGCAATTGTTCTGTGACTTCTCCATCCTGAATTGCAGCTTTGCCAGTGTATTCCTAAACTTAGGCTTCCTGTTTGTGGTAGAGGAAAGGCCATCCTTCAGCCCTACCCAGTGATTTTTGTTAAGTAACTGATTCTCTGTATTAAACCCCTTCCTGCCTAAAATTTCTCAAGTGGTCTGTGTTTTCTGACCTGAACCCTAACATATATAGATGGGTTGAAGCAAACTTTGTGCTTTAAAGGGTTAAACCCAGAGAAAAATGAGAGACTAGAAAGAAACAGCAAGATGGTCTGTAGGCCTGCAGATGCATACATTACTCCATGATCTCGTGTCTACAAGAAAACAAGGCAACTGCTAGTTAAGTTACAGAGCAGCTAATTTGTTGGCTCTTGTGATCCAGTCTCATAGACCATCTCCCAGCTCCTCTCTATATTCATCCACCAAACGTGGCCATGAGGCAGTTCATTGTTGAGAACCACATCATTCCTAACTTAATGCTTTGAAGCAGGTGGCATTTTACTTTTTCTTCCACCTTAGAAATAAGGTGAACTGTGGAAAAGTAGAATAATTTGCCTAACCTTTGGCTAAAGGAGAAAGGAAAGATTTAGAGCCCAGTACTCCTGACTTCCCTGTAATGCAATAAAAAGAAAAAAAAAAATGCCTAATTTGCTGGAGCCACAGTAAGATGGCTGAAGTGTGCACACTAGAGTAAGCTGTGGTCCCTGCCCTCAAGGTCTGTGATTGGCCACCGAGGCGCACGTTTCCACTTCCTGTGTTCCATTCCTTGTGTTAATTTTCCACCAAGCTCCAGCCCCACCTCTGTCAATTATTTGTGTTTCAGCCTTCTAATTACAACATTATATGACCATTCAGACTGGTACTAATTAAATCATTACCTAATTCACACAGTGTGCGATAACGGTAATGCTTCTTGTCAGCTGAAATTGCAACACGACCCATACTTTCTTCATTCTCAGTAGATGGGTGGTGGTGGGCGGGTTGTGCCTCTGCCCCACACTTCTGCTAAAACCCTCTGATAGCCGGCTGACGTCGCCCAGACTCTACTCTTTTCCCAAAACGGGAAAACAGTGTGTACCTGCAATTTATCACTGTCACATAAAATCATCTTGACTTTTTGTGGAAAAAGTCTTGAGAGTCAAGAAAAAAAAATAGTGCTAAGATTTAGAGTACTATTTGCTGCCATATTTTCTTGTCATTTTGTTCTTCATATGATATTATTTTTAACAGAGTAAAACAGTAGCTTGTCTCTTTTTCTCGTATTTAAAACAGATTTGTTTTCCGCTCAGTTAGACTTGTGATCATGAGAACACAAAGTAGTATTTTTCTCCTTCTGGGTGAAAATTTGATGGGCAAATTGTCAGGAATAATTACACCAAATGATGGAATAAAATCCAATGGAAAACCTCTCTCTCCTTGCTAGCGATACATTTTTATTTAAGACACAATGAGCATCAAGCACATTTGTGACAAGGTGAAATTGACAAGTGGCCCTCTGCCATGATTTTATTTTTAATTGCTGGTAAGCTAATTAGCCAGAACAACATGCTGTGTAATCCACAAAACTGTCGCTCAATGCATTCTCCAATAAAAGTGAGATATATGATGTGGAAAAGTTCTCCTTTAAGAGATAACCACACTAAAAAAAAAGTTTTATAAATATGATTGAGTAAAAGCCTTCCTGCCACCATGGGATAGCACTTGTATGTAACATTTGTTTTGGGATTTGAAGGGGAATTAAGAAAGATGAACTGGGTAACTTTTTTTTCTTTTTCAAGACCAGTTGTGCCTCAAAATAGCAACCACTTCCTTAAGTATATTTCTAAGACAAACAATCAATAATTTCTCTAGTGCAGGGGTTGGCAAACATTTTCTGCAAAGGCACCGATAGCAAATATTTTTGGCTTTGTGGGCCATACAGACTTTGTCACAACTACTGAACTCTGATGTTGTAGTGCAACACAGTCACAGGCAACATATGAATGAAAGTGACAGTGTTCCAATAAAACTTTATTATGGACACAAAAATTTGAATTTGCTGTAATTTTCATTTGTCATAAAATATCATTCTTTTGGGTTTTTTTCAACCATTTAGTTCATGGGCTGCACAGAGACTGGCAATGGGTTGGATCTGGCTTATAAGCTGTAGTTTCCAGCCCTTACTCTTGTGCCTGCTGCATGCCAGGCAGAGTCAATAGTTATTCTTTAGTATCTGCTTTGTGCCAGGCAGAGTGCTAGGTACTGAGGGATATTCAGAAATAAAGAGAGCAAAGTCTCTGCCCTGAAGAAGCTTACAGTTGAGCTGGGAAGGACATGCAGACAGGACTGAGACACAGTTATTAGGTGTTACACGGTAAATATCACTCTGTGACAAAAGCCACCATTGCTTTACAAGTTTGGAAGAAGATGGTCACTTCAGCTGAAAGAGATACTCTGATAAGACTGACAAGGTTAGTTAAGGATGTACTGAAATGATGGGATTTCAGCCAAACCTGTAGAAAGCTATCAGGGGCATAATGACTTCCTTTGGTTGGGGGTGGCTGGAGATGATGAAAACCTCAGTCATAAGTCTGTTACTCCTATCATTTTTTCCGCTCATTCATTCCTTCATTTCATCTCATGAAAAATTTAAACAATATAGCAGAGTTTTACAGAACTTTATATTTAATACCAAATACTCACCACCTGAATTTTGCCATTAACATTTTGCTGCACTTGTTTTATCACATTTGTATCCATGTGTTTTATTTTTGGTTTATTCCAAAGTAAATTTCTGATATCAGGATATTTTCTCATAAATACTTAAGCATGCATATCATAATCAGAATTTATATTGGCTGATAGTATTTTTCTTTTGGTGTAAAATTTACATACAAGAAAGAGTACCAGCATTAAATACACATTCTCTCAGATTTTACAAGGCTTATCCCTATGTAATCTAAATCCCTATCATGATATATGTTTCCATTACCCCAGAAATTTCCCTCCCAGTCAATCCTTGCCCCCAGCCCACCCCTAAAGGAACAACTGTTCTGATTTTTTCCAGCATAGATTCTATTCTATTCCAGAATTTCATATAAATGGAATCATACAGAACCTGTCATTTCATGTGGGCCTTTTGTCATCACATATTTTGTCGTTATCTGCTTGGTTGTAGTATTCTTTGAAGCAGAAGGATCTAAATGCAGTTAGTTCCCCAAGAGTAAAATATACTCTGAGGGGAAACTGTCTAATGTTCTATTAACAAAAACAACAGCTTTTTTCAATTTCATATATATTATCTTTAATTATTGTAAAATTAAATGACCTGTGGATTAATTTTTTCACATGAACGTTTCTTAAATGTCTATTATGTCCAACATTTTACATATCTCATATTATTTAATTAGTTTTTGTGATAGCTATGATCTTATTTTGCAAAAGAGGAAATGGAGGCAGGGGATTAAAGTAGCTAAATCATGTTATTTCAAACTTTGTTGCCAATTCAAACATCAGTTGGGGCGTGGGGGTAGCAAAGGTAGGAATGAGTGTTTGAGAGATGAAAGATTGTGGAGCTGCTCTCTTAAGAGTTTTGTGGGATTTTTTTAAGAAGTAGGTAGAATGTATTAGTGGAGACATTCAATAGGAACATGCAAAATTGGTTTTTCTATTGTAAAGGAGGGAGAGCACTAGAGAATTCAAGGACTACATTTAACATTTATGATTAGAATGTGATTTTTCCTGTAGTACAGCATAGACTAAAAGCATGAAACTGCCTTCTTTAGCAGAAGGCAATCACTGGTAGAGTTAAATTTAAGGATCTCAAGAAACTTTATGAGCTTCAAATCATTAAGCCACTTAATTGCACTGCAATGTTGGGAAATTACTCCATGAGTTTTGCAATTCAAGATTGTGCTTTTAAAAGCCCCAAATGTTTAGAGAAAACCAAGTACAATATACATCGAGAGAACTGGCTTTTATTGTTGAGAGTGGGAATATGCTCATTTATCTATCTTCAAACCAGTTTATTTATTTTATTTTATTTTATTTCTTTATTTTCTTTATTTTTTTGGCTGTGTCGGGTCTTCGTTGTGGCGCACTGGCTTCTCTCTAGTTGTGGCGTGTGGGTTTTCTCTCTCTAGTTGTGGTGCGTGGGCTCCAGAGCACATGGTCTTTGTAGTTGTGGTGGGCGGGCTCCAGAGCGTGTGGGCTCTGTAGTTTGCAGCACGTGAGCTCTTTCGTTCAGGCACGTGAACTCAGTAGTTGTGGCGTGCAGGCTTAGTTGCCCCACGGCATGTGGGATCTTAGTTCCCCGACCAGGGATCAAACCCACATCCCCTGCATTGGAAGGTGGATTCTTTACCACTGGGCCACCAGGGAAGTCCCTCAAACCAGTTTATAAAGTGTTTGAATGTTCTTTGCTGTGCTTTATGGTAATATTTATTTTTTTTGGAAATTTTCATTATCATTGGTTTTCATGGTTAATATATCATCCTTATTTAACATTGAACTCCATTGGCATTTGTGACACGTGGAAAAAAGGTATGCAACATTTAATGTCATTCGAGAAGCCGTTTACATTCCTTGTATTTTGGCTTTTACAAAGACTTGGTCTTCACTGTTAACTGGAAGTCTGCATTTCTACTTATTTGTTTTAAGAAGCTTATTTAAGGACTTAAAGCTTCCCCTGATAAACCACTTCTGTATTAAGTCTTGAATTTAAGAGAGAATTTCCCCTTCTTTTATTTTTTTAAATTTTTTATTTTGTCTTTTTCTTTTTTTTTTTTAACATCTTTATTGGAGTATAATTGCCTTACAATGGTGTGTTAGTTTCTGCTTTATAACAAAGTAAATCAGCTATATGTATACATATATCCCATATCTCCTCCCTCTTGCGTCTCCCTCCCACCCTTCCTATCCCACCCCTCTAGGTGGACACAAAGCACTTAGCTGATCTCCCTGTGCTATGCGGCTGCTTCCCAGTAGCTATTGATTTTATGTTTGGTAGTGTATATATGTCCATGCCACTCTCTCACTTTGTCCCAGCTTACCCTTCCCCTTCCCCGTGCCCTCAAGTCCATTCTCTAGTAGGTCTGCATCTTTATTCCCGTTCTGCCCCTAAGTTCTTCATAACCATTTTTTTTTTTTTTTAGATTCCATATATATGTGTTAGCATACGGTATTTCTTTTTCTCTTTCGGACTTACTCCACTCTGTATGACAGACTTGCTTCTTTTTATGGCTGAGTAATATTCCATTGTATATATGTGCCACGTCTTCTTTATCCATTCATCTGTCGATGGACACTTAGGTTGCTTCCATGTCTTGGCTATTGTAAATAGAGCTGCAGTGAACATTGTGGTACATGACTCTTTTTGAATTATGGTTTTCTCAGGGTATATGCCCAGTAGTGGGATTGCTGGGTCGTATGGTAGTTCTATTTTTAGTTTTTTAAGGAACCTCCATACTGTTCTCCATAGTGGCTGTATCAATTTACATTCCCACCAACAGTGCAAGAGGTTTGCCTTTTCTCCACACCCTCTCCAGCATTTATTGTTTGTAGATTTTTTGAGGATGGCCATTCTGACCGGTGTGAGGTGATACCTCATTGTAGTTTTGATTTGCATTTCTCTAATGATTAGTGATGTTGAGCATCCTTTCATGTGTTTGTTGGCCATCTGTATATCTTCTTTGAAGAAATATCTATTTAGGTCTTCTGCCCATTTTTGGATTGGGTTGTTTGTTTTTTTGATATTGAGCTGCATGAGCTGCTTATAAATTTTGGAGATTAATCCTTTGTCAGTTGCTTCATTTGCAAATATTTTCTCCCATTCTGAGGGTTGTCTTTTCGTCTTGTTTATGGTTTCCTTTGCTGTGCAAAAGCTTTGAAGTTTCATTAGGTCTCATTTTTGTTTTTATTTCCATTTCTCTAGGAGGTGGGTCAAAAAGGATTTTGCTGTGATTTATGTCACAGAGTGTTCTGCCTATGTTTTCCTCTAAGAGTTTTATAGTGTCTGGCCTTACATTTAGGTTTTTAATCCATTTTGAGTTTATTTTTGTGTATGGTGTTAGGGAGTGTTCTACCTTCATTTTTTTACATGTAGCTGTCCAGTTTTCCCAGCACAACTTATTGAAGAGGCTGTCTTTTCTCCATTGTATATTCTTGCCTCCTTTATCAAAAATAAGGTGACCATACGTGCATGGGTTTATCGCTGGGCTTTCTATCCTGTTCCATTGATCTATATTGCTGTTTTTGTGCCAGTACCATACTGTCTTGATTACTGTAGCTTTGTAGTATAATCTGAAGTCAGGGAGCCTGATTCCTCCAGCTTTTTTTTTTTTTTTGAAAAGAGCTTTGTTCTCTCCTCTTTATTTATTTATTTTTTAAAAAATTTATTTATTTATTTATTTATTTATTTATTTATTTATTTATGGCTGTATTGGGTCTTCGTTTCTGTGTGAGGGCTTTCTCTAGTTGTGGCAAGTGGGGGCCACTCTTCATCTCAGTGCGCGGGCCTCTCACTATCGCGGCTTCTCTTGTTGCAGAGCACAGGCTCCAGACGTGCAGGCTCAGTAGCTGTGGCTCACGGGCCTAGTTGCTCCGCGGCATGTGGGATCTTCCCAGACCAGGGCTCGAACCCGTGTCACCTGCATTAGCAGGCAGATTCTCAACCACTGCGCCACCAGGGAAGCCCCTCCAGCTCCGTTTTTCTTTCTCAAGATTGCTTTGGCTATTCGGGGTCTTTTGTGTTTCCATACAAATTGTGAAATTTTTTGTTCTAGTTCTGTGAAAAATGCCAGTGTTCCCCTCCTTTTAAAATAAATTTTGCCTAGCACTTAACAAAGTACCAGAGTAACATTGTATTGAATTTTTTAAAAGGAAAAAGCAGTGTTTCCTTTTGTTTTTCTTTTCAGTATCTCACATTTTTAAAATTTATTTTTTTTTTATTGAAATATAGTTGATTTATAATGTTGTGTTAGTTTCAGGTGTACAGCAAAGTGATATATATATTCTTTTTCAGATTCTTTTCCCATATAGGTTATTGCAAAATACTGAGTATAGTTCCCTGTGCTATACAGTAGGTCCTTGTTGTTTATGTATTTTATATATAGTAGTGTGTATATGTTAATCCCAAACTCCTAATGTATCCCTCTCCCCCACCTTTTCCCTTTGATAACCATAAATTTGTTTTCTATGTCTGTGAGTCTGTTTTTTTTGTTTGTTTTGTTTTGTTTTGTTTTTTTTAAATTATTTATTTATTTATTTTTGGCTGCGTTGGGTACTCTCCGCTGCGCGCGGCCTTTCTGTAGCTGCGGCGAGCGGGGGCTACTCCTCGTTGCGGTGCACGGGCCTCTCACTGCAGTGGCCTCCCTCGCTGAGGAGCACGGGCTCCAGGCGTGCGAACCTCAGTAGTTATGGCACGCAGGCTCAGCAGCCGTGGCACGCAGGCCCAGCCGCTCTGCAGCATGTGGGATCCTCCTGGACCAGGGCCCGAACCCGCGCCCCCTGCACTGGCAGGCGGATTCCCAACCACTGCGCCACCAGGGAAGCCCTGTGAGTCTGTTTTTTAAATGAGTTCATTTGTAACATGTTTTTAGATTCGACATATAAGTGATATCATATCATATTTGTCTTCTCTGACTTACTTCACTTAGTATGATAATCTCTAGGTCCATCCATGTTGCTGCAAATGGCATTATTTCATTCTTTTTTATGGCTGGGTACTATTCCACTGTGTGTGTGTGTGTGTGTGTGTGTGTGTGTGTGTGTTTGTGTATATATATACATACCACATCTTCTTTATCCATTCATCTGTTGATGGACATTTAGGTTGCTTCCATGTCTTGGCTATTGTAAATAGTGCTGCAGTGAACATTGGGGTGCATGTATCTTTTCGAATTATGGTTTTCTCTGGATATATGCCCAGGAGTGGGATTGCAGGATCATATGGTAACTCTAGCTTTATTTTTTTAAGGAATCTCCATACTCGCTGTTTCCTTTTGGATTTAATATGTTTAGATGCAAACGAAAGAAATACAATCACTTATTTTTTTAGTATCTTAGTCTGTCAGTCTTGTCTCTCTTCCTCATTTTCCTCAGAACAGTTTTTAAAAATCAATGTAGGAAATCTCCTCCAAAATACTAAACTAACATGATTTCAGGGCTGCAAGTTTCCTGAAAATTTATCTAGAAGTGTTCTGCTCAGTGCTCAAATCTCTTCTTTAGCATTCTACATGAGTGGTTTATCCAGTCCAAAGGAAAACTGAATCCATCCATGTCCTAGGAGCTTTCTCATATAAAAGCTCATAGTCCGTTCTGGTTCTTCAGATGTTGAAGACTGAAATTCTACAGGGCAGCTGGCAGTTGAGACAAGGGCTTACAAGTGCTTGGAGAGATACTGATCCTTTAATATTTATACAAAGGTTTAGATGCAGTTGTGAGTTTACTACTTAGCATTTTTGGGGGTAGCAAAACAAAAACCATACAAAGCATCAAAAACATTGATTACCATATAAGATATCAATTTAAGAAAGATTATCATACTTGAACAATTATTTGATAAAAATTATTGTATTTTAAACTTTTTCTGCTCCTTTTTCTCAAGTTAATGCCAAAATAAAATGGCTGTGTTCATGTAATTTCTTTTTTCAATTTGTTTCAAGACTTGTATAGCTCCCAGTGGTAGATTTTGCAGTTGTATTGTATGATTAAGGTGTCCATCAAAACCTTAGAGTTGGTAAACAGTATTAAAAATCCATCTCCAGCTTCTGTAAACTGTACAGAGTGCTATGAAAACTAGAAGAAATGGAAATATTTTAATTAACTCAAGTAGGACTAATCAAAGCAAAGCAACCAGTTTATTCAATTGAACATGTTAATGTCTATCCATCCATGACATGGCTGAACATTTATGTCATCTATTAAAAGCTATACTGTTGCTTGTACAAGTATAAGCTATTGTTCAACATGGAACTGAATCCCATAGAGGCTTCTTCACCCCTTTTAACAATTATACGTCATAGATTATTTCCTTAACATCCTATCTTCTGCTTCCAGTTCCCTTCAAGTAACTGAACTTCTTTCATGAAGAAACACAGACTTGGATAACTTAGTTCAATTACCCTGCCGTCGTTTCTTTTCTTGAAAGGAATTTTACCATCTTTATTTCTTCGTAATAAGGCTTAGGAAATGCTTACTATGCACTGGGTACTATTCTAAGCATGTTTTATGTATTATGTCATTTAGTCCTTGCAACAATATCATTTTCCCCCATTGTACAGATGAAGAGATGGAACCAACATGTGGCATTATGCTGTTAAGTGGTAGAACTAGGATGTGAACACAGATCTCAATATCCATTGTGTTGAAATGAATTTAAATTGTGCCAAAGGTGATTGACATTAATTAGACACTAGGAAGAAATTTCTAAAATGAATAGATGCTTAAAGGAGCCTCTTAAATGAGTAAAGCTAAAAGGAGTTGGGGTACAGGTTGTTACCTGGGATTTTTATCCCCATTAGGATATTTAAAAACAGTCTGTATAGAAATCTTATTTTTCGTGAATTAATTTTATTCTTATCTTCAGGTAGTAAGTTAAACTAGATGGCTGTCTGTAGACCCCTTTAATACATTTTAATGCAGTCTCCAATGTGTATAAAAAGTGATAACTTAATGCTTCTTTTTAATTGTAATGAGTATAATGATTCTTTTTATTATAAAAATAAGTAGAATATAGGAAAAAATTACTTATATTCCTGCCATTCTAACATAATGACACTTTTTGGCCTATTTCTTTCTAGTCATTTTTTACATGCACCTATTTTTAAACCACACTACTGAAGTATAATGTATAAAATCTACCCATGTTAAATGTATAATTAAATGAGTTTTAATAAGTTTACAGTGTAACTGTCACCACAATTCAATATTAGAACATAACTCCACTCTCTATCTTCATTCTCTAGTTTTTTTTAAGATGGAAGCCTCTGTTATTGGTTTGATCTTTTTTTTTTCCTAGCCTAGGTAACTATAACACTACTTTAGCTGAAGCCCATAAATTTTGATATATTGTGTTTTTATTTTCATTCAGTTCAAAATATTTTAAAATTTTTGTGTGAACCCTTTTCTGACTAATGGGATATTTATAATTATGTTGATTTGTTTCAGAATATCTGTGGATTTCCCAAATTTTCTTTTGCTTTGATTTCTAATTTAATTAGAAAAACACTAAATAGACTTTTTGCGATTTAAATCCTTTTAAATTTATTGATACTTATTTTATGTCCTAGCATATGCTGTGTCCTGGTTAATGTACATAAGTTGTTGAAAAGAATGTGTACTCTGCTCTTTTGGGTAGAGTGTTCTATATCTATCAATTAGGTCAATTTGGTTGATAGTATTTAAAACAAGTATATCCTTATTGATTTTTCTGTCTGCTCTTCTATCCATATTTGGAGTGAAATATTGAAATCCCCAACTATCATTACTGAGTTGTTGTCTGTTTCTCCCTCCAGTTCTGTTCAGTTTTTTTGCTCCATGTATTTTGGGGCTTTGTTGTTGGATGTGTATATGTATATAAATGTTATATCTTCTTGATGGACTGACTCATCATTGTAAAATGACCCCCTTTCTATCTAGTAAAAATTTTGGTTTAAACTCTATTTTGTCTGATGGTGTACTCTCTCCAGGTCTTTTATGTTTATTGCTTGCTTTGTATTTCTTTTTTAATCATTTTTCTTTCAGTTTGTATTTGTATTTGAATCTAAAGTGTGCCTCTCACAGGTACCATGTGCTTGCATTTTTTAAAATCCAGTCTAACAATCTCTTCCTTTTAGTTGAGGTTTTAATCCATTTATATTTAATGTTATCACGGATATTGTTGGATTTATGTATCCATTTTGATATTTTTTCCATTGTTCATTCTTTACTATCTGCTGTATTAAGTAGATGTTTTTTAGTGTATCATTTTAATTTTTTGTTTGTTTTCACTATACAGTTAATTTTCCAAGTTGTTGCCCTAGCATTTAAAATATGTATCATCATGCATATGTGTAACTGAATCACTTTGCTGTACACCTGAAACTAATACAACATTATTGATCAAGTATACTCCAATATAAAACAAAAAGTTTAAAAAAAAAATGCATCATACCTTATGATCTATTTTAGTTTAACACTAACTTAATTTAGTAATATGTACAAACTTTGCTTCAATATAGGCCCATGTCACACTTCTTTGTGCTATTATTATCATATATATTATATCTATAATGCTAGTAAACCCAATACAGTGTTTTAATTATTGCCTTCTGCAATATATTTTTTTAAAGAAGTTAAAACTGAAAGGAAGAAAAAATTCTATATATATAAAAACCTATGTGCTTACTATTTCCATTACTCTTCATTTCTTCCTGTGTGTTTGAGTTATTGCTGGTATCATTTCTTTGGTCCACTCCAGCTCCATCACCTCCCTTCTTCCTTTCTGATATTATTATATATATATATTATGTGTTTATGTTATATGACCTACAATATCATTTTATAATTACTGTTTTATACAGTTCTTTTAAATTAGTTAAGACAAAAACTATACTGACACAGTCTCCTATAATTACCTATATAATTACCTCTACCAGCATTATTTCTTCATGTGAATTTGAGTTACTGTCTGTTGACATTTCCTATTATTCTAATGAGCTTTGGTTCCTTTTTGTAATTTCTATCTCTTTATTGATACTCTCTATTTGGTGAATCATGATGTCATACTTTTTTCAAGTACTTATTTTTTCTTTAAGTCTTTGAGCACATTTATAATAGTTGCTTTGAAGACCTTATCTGCTGAGTCCAGCATCTGGGCCCCCTTTAGTGATAATTTCTATTAACTGCTTTTTTTCTTGTGTATGGGTCAATTTTATTTCTTTCTATGTTTCATAATTTTTCGCTAAAAATTGTATATTTTAGGTAATACATCATAGCAAGTCTGTATTCAGATTCCCCTGCCCTTCACACACATCTAAGGTGGTGGTTGTTCTGGGTTTTTTTTAATTTTTAATTTTAGTTTTTTACCTGGACTAATTCTGTGGAGAATGTTTCCTCTATAATGTATGTCCATTGATGACTCTGCTTTGTTGTCTTCCTGCCCCCCAACCCCTCCCACTTATGTATTTAAGTCTAGCTTTCTAGGAATCACCCATGGGTCAAAATACCTTAGTGTTTAGCCGAACACTGGTCTGAGGTTTGAGCAACTTGAGCCACTAAATCACAAAGGCTTCCAGCTTTTTCTGAAGATTCCATGCATAGTTTGGAGAATGAATCACAGTCCAACCAATTTACAAGTCTGTCTTAAATTTTACTTTCTGTGTTTGTAAGGTCTCATGCTCAACAGGAATAAGTAGCTTGCTAGGGCTTTCTCTAGTCTCTCCTGAGTGTGTACACAGCTTTGTGAATCTGAACAGCCTTCCATACTGTCAGACGTAAGTAGGATGTTATCAAGACCCACTTTCATTCCCTGCATCTCCCTATTAATTTTCCTGACTGGCCTGCTTGTTTGTTGCTTACTTTAATTAGTAATGGGATTTCAGGCTAGCTGCAAATGTTGTCCTTCCATGTTTGTTTGTCATTTTTGTTTTTAACAACCCTAGGCATAGAATTTTCCATGTTGTGCTCCAAATAAAATTGGTCCTGAATAAGCAGAGCCTTGATCTTCACAGCTCGCTCACCTTGACAGTACTTCTGCCCCATGGAGCTGGGGAGAGGCTGGGCATGGGAGTAGCACCAAGCTAAAGTATACAGACTCCCACTGTTCTTATTAAGGTTCAGTAACTTTTCTTGAATGAAATCTCAATTTGTTCTATTCCTTTGGTCAATTTTCAGTGTCCTTAAAAGGTTTTTGACAATTTTGTCCAGTTTTACTGTTTCTTTTTGTATTGCGGGTTTGACAGATTCATCACTCAGCCATTCCAGAAGTTCTGCTCTCTTGGGGTTTTGTTGTTGTTTAAAAACATAGGTACTACAAACTACACTAATTGTTATTGTCTGAATGTTTGTACCCCCTGGATATTAATACATTGGAATTCTAATACCCAATGTGACGGTATTAGGAGGTGAGGCCTTTTGGAGGTGGGTAGGTCATGAGGATGGAACTCTTATGAATAGAATTAATGCTTTTATAAAAGTGATCCCACAGAGCTCCCTGGCCCCTTCTGCCTCGTGAAGAGACAATGAAAAGCTAGGAGTCTGCAACCCGGAAAAGGGCCCTCACTACAAACCAACCGTCGTGGCACCCTGATCTTGGACTTCCAGACTCCAGAACTGTGGACAATGTATTTTTGCCATTTATAAGCCACTTTCTCTAGGATGTTTTCTGATATAGCCCAAATGAGCTAAGACACTAATCTCAAGTATATAGCTCAATAGTTTATTACATATGAAAACACCCTTCTCATCACCACCCAGATTAAGATATAGAACATGTCCAGCACCCCTTAAGATTCCCTTCCTAATCTCTATGCCTGTCCCAGAGTTAACCACTTCTATCATCTTAGATTAATTTTTTCTATCCTTAAACTTCATATGAATGAAATTTTACAATATGTACTTTTCTGTTTCTGGCTTCTTTTGGTACTGAGTCCAAGCTTGTACTGCTTGCCACATGATAGTCCAATAAATCGAGAGACGCGTTGTTGAGGCAAGGAATAGCTACTTTATTTGGAAAGCCAGCAAACCAAGAAGATGGTGGACTCATGCCCTAAAGAACCATCTTGCCTGAGTTAGAATTCAGGTTTCTTTTATATTAAAAGGGGAGGGAGTAAAGTCAAACACTTCCTGGTTCCCATCAACCTCCAGAGGGGATGCGTTAATTTGTTCCTCCCTGCAGTCATTCACAGGTGGGCTTGGTCAGGATGTTTCCTGTGAGCTAACAAAGGTATTTTAGCTTAATGCCCATTACCTGTGAGGCAGGGTTCCCAGAGATGGGCCATTATGTATAACTTATAGGCAACATCCCTTTAGTGATTAACTTGTAATAGAATACAAAAGGTTCTTCCCTATTACAATTCCCCACTGTCAGTGTCCATTCCACAATCTTGTGGGAAAAGAACAAAGACCACTCTGGCTATTTCCTGCTCAACAGAGGTGATGAATGTTCCATAGAATCTTTAGTCAGTCCTTTTTTATCTACAACTACTTGAACCCAATGAAACCTCTTAGTAATTTGTTGTCTAATTCATAATTGAACTTCAGGTTTTGGTTCCAGTGCCCAATCCATATACTAAATTCCTGTGCTTTTTGGACAAAATTAAACAAATTGGTTGCCCCTTCTCCATATACAGTAGAATTACCATCTACTTAAGTTGGATAGGCAGACCTGTTGGAGGCAAACTCATGAATAGTATAGTGCCCAAAATTTTTAATATAATTGGCAACTTCTAGGTCTTTTAGCATTCACAGATTCTTCTGCCTGGGCAGACACCTGGAATGGCCTGCCATACAATATTTTAAAGGGGCTTAATTTAAGCCTGCTTCTGGGAGCCACTGATCCATAGCAGGGCAACTGGCAAGACCTTATCCCAAATTAGTCAGATGACATATTTTAGTGACTTTCTAAAAAAGTATGACTCATTTTTTTGGTTTTTCCTGTTGATTGTGGTCTCCAGGATGAATGTAGTTTTAATGCCTTAATCCGAATCGGGGTAATTTCCCTAAGGAAAGCTTTAACCACGTCAGAGATTTTCTGTCCATAGGATATGCTTTCACCCATCCTGAAAAAGTGTCCACACAAACACTAGCAGGTTATCTGAAGTTTCTTGCAGTTCGAGGCATTTGAGTAAAGTCATTTTTCAGTCCTCGATGGGGCAGCTTCCTCTGTGTTGAGTCCCCACCTGGGGAGGTCTGACAGCAGTCTTTGGGTTAATTTTTAAGACATTGGGGGAAAGAGCTCTGTCTCCTGGGGTTTTCACGAGTGCCATCTGTAGGCTTAAAGTGTGTTCTGGTGGGACTCTGATGTCAAGCTATTCTGGTGAAAACCTTCAGGGTGAGGTCTATCAGAAAGTTAATCAGCTCATTCCCCACTGTCAATTTTACCTGGGGTTCCTATGGGGAATTGGGTGCCTCAAGTCCAGGAGAGCCACTGGGCCTCTTCATTCAGGGTGTTCCTCTCTTTCTTACCATGAGAGGCTCTCATCTTTTATTGTTCTTCTTCTGTTTTATCTTAGAGCAATCTGTTTTCCAATGTCCTCCTCCTTCCAGTAAGCACATTATTCCTTCCCCAGTGGTGGCTTACCTCTCTTCGAGTAACTCACCTTCCAGGAATCCAGTGCCACTGCCAAAAAAGTGGTGTTTCATTTTGTATCTTCTTTCTTCTGTTGTTCCCTGTTGAGTACTTTAAAAGCAACATCTACCAATTGAGAAGGGTTCATTCCAACTGTACCATCTAATTTTTGCAATTTTCTCCTGATATCTGAGGCACTTTGCCCCAAAAAGGTCAAATTTACCATGCTAATATTTTCAGGGGCCTCAGGATCTGCATTAGTATGACATCTGTAGGCCTGATAAATCTTTTCCAATAATTCAGAGAGGACTTTATTTGCTCTGCTGAATTTCTTGAACTGTGTTCAAAACTCTGGACTTCCCTGGTGGTGCAGTGGTTATGAATCCGCCTGCCAGTGCAGGGGACACGGGTTCAAGCCCTGGTCCGGGAAGATCTCACATGCCACAGAGCAACTAAGCCCATGAGCCACAACTACTGAGCCCACGTGCTGCAACTACTGAAGCCCACGTGCCTAGAGCCTGTGCTCTGCAACAAGCCACCGCAGTGAGAAGCCCGCACACTGCAATGAAGAGTAACCCCCACTCACCGCAACTAGAGAAAGCCCACGCACAGCAACAAAGACCCAATGCAGCCAAAAATAAAATAGATAAATTAACAAAACTCTTTTGCTTTGGTTTCCCCTTTCAAAGCCCTGCCAAGACGCACTAATAAGTAGTGCTCTAATAAGGGCCTTCTTTCCTCACTGGGGTCCCAATTTGGTTCAGCTGTGGGTGCTGCCAAGTGGGCAGCAGGTATAGAGGATCCTCCCTCTAAGGAGGGTTGAGATCTTTCCAATTAAAGAAGTCTGAGAAACCCCGCTGGCTGGTTGTTTGCATTTAGGCCCCCCCTACAAGATAATAGAAAGGGAAATTGCCCTGTCCCGGAAGTGGCTCCTGGTTCAAATTGGGTGCCCTGTCAGGTCTTAGATGATGATGCCAGACCAAGTCCCTGTGCCCGAAACTAACACAGGATTTTCTTATTGATCCCCATAAGGAGGGGAAGTCCTGAAACCTAGTGTCAGGAACTGGGGCTGGATAGGAATGGAAGGTGGTAGAAGGGGTGGATATATTGACGTAACGGCCAGAGTGGCTGGGACAGCCAGCTCAGCTAGAGGAGTTAAGGTTTGAAGCAACATGTCCTCACTGTAATTCCCTTCCTTGTCTTATTTTCCCTGATAATGGTACAAATGCTTGCACATAAAGTATTTCATCATTCTTCCCTGGTTCTTCACAAAATAGCTATAGAGTCATTCAAAAGCCACTGTAAAACTATAGATAGCAATTGGTCATCTAACCATTAAAAGGATGCCTTTTTGCTTTGGCATCAACCAACTGGGATTACAATACAATTGAACAGAAACTTGATTACGGCTGTGACAAACAATTTAAGATAATTACCAAAATTATGACTGATATCATTTACCAGGACATACCAGAATTTTAGGAGTTCCATATAATTTCTAGAATATTTATATTAATAAAATTTACCCACATGATACCATCTAAGAAGTTTTATCACCACTCATTTGACAACACTTCCCACACAATTCAACACACCAAATAAGCCCAATTAGTTTAGTATTCCTCTCTCTGAGATGGAGAGAAAACAAATAATTTGATGTGTTCCAGGGACCCTCTGGAAAACCCCAAAGTTAGCCAGAGGTCAAATGAACCTCACTTAGAACTTGATCTTTGGGAAGTTTGTCAAAAATATCAAAAAGTTTTAACCAGTGATAATAAAAGGTCAATGGCAAATACAGATCACTTAAAGAAAATCTGTTACCAAAAGCAGTTCAATATTTAAGAAAATGTTTTCCTCTTAGAGAACCAAATTCAGGTTTTTTACCACTTTACCTTTTTTTTTTAAAGTATTTTTTTAAAATATTTTATTTATTTATTTATTTATTTATTTATTTATTTATGGCTGTATTGGGTCTTCGTTTCTGTGTGAGGAGGAGCCAGGAGTTGAACCCAGCAGTTCCATCATCAGTAGCTATGCTTTTTTTTTTTTTTTTAATTTATTTATTTATTTATTTAGTTTTGGCTGTGTTGGGTCTTCGTTTCTGTGCGAGGGCTCTCTCTAGTTGCGGCGAGCGGGGGACACTCTTCATTGCGGTGCGCGGGCCTCTCACTATCACGGCCTCTCGTTGCGGAGCACAGGCTCCAGACGCACAGGCTCAGTAATTGTGGCTCACGGGCCCAGTCGCTCCGCGGCATGTGGGGTGTTCCCAGACCAGGGCTCGAACCCGTGTCCCCTGCATTGGCAGGCAGATTCTCAACCACTGCGCCACCAGGGAAGCCCACTACTTTACCTTTAAGATTTATTTTCTTAATAATTAAGTTCAATCTTATCTTAGAACTTAGTTTAAAGTTACGAAAATCTGGAGAGATTATTCTAGATAGACATTTCCAAAACATTATTCCCATAGAGTTTACCCAAAACTCTTTATTTACCTCTATTTTATTTACTTAAAAAGCTCTGTCACATTGTTATTTTTCTTGCTGACAAACTTTGTAATAGGAATAAGGTCTTGTTTGATTTCTAGTAAACCTAGGTACAATAAGAGTATTATACTTAATGTTGGTGATTCTAAAGACATCTGTATCAAACCAACAAGCTTAAGCTAACTTTAACACCGTATATTAATTCAATACTGAATATTTCCTAGATCATGTGAACCTGAAACTCATTCTGACCAGTTTCTTTTATATTTGAGTATTTATATAAGCACTTAATTTCCTTAAAGCCAATTAAGTAGAGCTCATTTACAAATTAATTTTGGCAGTGCCACACCTCTATGACACATGTACAAACACACAGACACCTCATAGTCACCATTAAAAATTTTAGCCATGAATCAGGTATCACAGTGTAAAACCCATCAGTTTGCAAAAGAGGTTGAATTCAAATTGGGTTTTCTGGCAGATGGGACAAGTCAAGGTCACCTGTCTAGATGGTTAAACCCTTTTTACTAATATTTATGAAAAAGACACTTCTATTTCTATTTGTAGTTTTTGGTGATTTTAGGAACCAAGTAGAACCTTTCTCTTCTTCCTCGGAATGTTCCACTCTTGGAAAAGAACAGAGGTTTTTTTTTCCCTGTTCCTTTCCTCCATTTGACATCAGTAAAAGTTTTAAATATCACAAAATTGATTCGGGCATTAATGGAGAAACTACCAAACAAAATGAAACAAAAAACCCAAAGAACAAAAAATATTCTAGGGGGCTTCCCTGGTGGCGCAGTGGTTGAGAGTCTGCCTGCTAGTGCGGGGGATACGGGTTCGGGCCCTGGTCTGGGAGGATCCCACATGCCGCGGAGCAGCTGGGCCCGTGAGCCACAACTGCTGAGCCTGCGCGTCTGGATCTGTGCTCCGCAACAGGAGAGGCCGCGATAATGAGGGGCCCGCGCACCGCGATGACAAGTGGCCCCCGCTTGCCGCTACTGGAGAAAGCCCTCGCGCAGAGACGAAGACCCAACACAGCCAAAAATAAATAAATAAATATATTAAAAAAAAAAAAAATTCTAAAGAAACCCTCAAGTTGTGGTCTTGGGGTTTTACATATACCAACGACACAGGAGACCATAAATGACATAATTAACACAGCAAGGGTAGCAGTACATGGTGCACAGGGTCCCAAGATAGCCCTGCCTAAACCCCCTGTGGAGATCCTAACAGGTACTGTGGACACACATTATTACAATAAAATATCATCTTCCTCTCACCCATGGGTTCATAGCTGTAATCAGATCTTTTATCCAAAATGCACCTCAGTGGACTTTCTTTAGGGATAGTTGAAACAGTCCCCATTTTTAAAGATAGAAATTCAAGACAAAACACAAACAGCATACACAAATGCTAGCATCCAAAGAAACAAAAGAACCGGTTCACAAATCGGGTAAGAGTCCAACAACTCTTTCCTCTCTCCAACAGGGTACCCCACTCAAATACAAAACAAATTGGCTTATTCCGGAGAAAAAGCCCCAAATGGAGAGGAAATAAAGTTTCCGGCTGTACACACTGGAGCAACTTACCCTACTGTATGGAGCCCATTGGCTCCCAAATGTTGATTCCTCGTTCCAACTGCCAAGTGCTAGGGCAGCTGATGCCCCTTCAGAGAACTTTGAAGGGCAGATCCTCAGGACAGATGGTCCCGGAAATTGCTAGGGCTTTACCCGAAAATTCCCCAACCGGGGCCAGCTGGCCATGAGCAGCAAGGTTCCTTGGCTGGCTCACCAAAGTTTGTTACCAAGTCCACGCTCATACTGCTCGCTGCACGACAGGCCAATAAATCGAGAGAGAAGTTGCTGGGGCAAGGAATAGCGACTTTATTTGGAAAGTCAGCAAACTGAGAAGATGGTGGACTCATGCCCCCAAAGAACCATCTTGCCTGAGTTAGAATTCAGGCTGCTTTTATACTAAAAGGGAAGGGAGTAAAGTCAAACACTTCCTAGTTCCTGTCAGCCTCCAGAGGGGATGCATTAATTTGTTCCTCTCTGCAGTCATTCACAGGTGGGCATGGTCAGGATGTTTCCTGTGAGCTAACAAAAGGTATTTAGCTTAATGCTCATTACCAGGGAGGCAGGGTTCCCAGAGATGGGCCATTATGTATAATTTAATCTTACAGGGAACATCCCTTTAGTGATTAGCTTGTAATAGAATACAAAAGGTTCTTCCCTATTACACTTTCATTCAATATAATGTCTTCTGAGGTTCATCTATGTTTTTAGGTGTAGCAGGGATTTGTTACTTTTCTAATTGCTGTATAATATTTTATTTATATATATGTCACAATTTTCTTATTGGTAGGCACTTAGGGTTATTTCCACTGGGGCTATTGTTAATAAAGCTGCTATGAACATTCTTCTATATGTGTTTTTATGAACATGTATGTGAACAATTTTAATATGCTTAAGTAATGTAATGAATATGTAATTTTGGCTCTTTTTTTCCCTCTTTTTCAAAGGTTATCATTATATCAAGTGTTTTTTCTTGTTTCTGTCATCATCACAAGTGTCGTTAGTATTTTTATAATATTTTTAGGTGGGTGTACATTAAACTTATTTGCATTTCTTTCATAAAAAATGTTAGTCAAAAGCCTGTATTTAATAATTAATCATGACAACACAAGTGGCGGTTGGTGCTCAATAAATATTTGTTTGCAATTTTTTAAGAAAAATTCTAGTTCTAAGTTTTTTTTTAAAGTATTTAATAGTTCAAGGTTAAACAAAATTTGTTGCTTTTTCTGCCCCTTTTTCATGTTCCATAACATTATGAGATTCAAATATCTGTAGTATTACTTTTTTCATACACAAAATCAGGAATTTGTGGGAGCACTGGTCTCTATAAACATGTATTTGAATTTATTTTTTTACACATTTCATACTGGGTTAGAAATAACTCTTTAGTTTTGGAGATGGAGGAAGCCCCGTACCCTTCCACCTTGAGCTTAAAGAATTGGACCCCTTTTTATAAGACTCTTGGTGTTACTGCTTTTCCACCTCTTTCCTATGTTCCCTCCCACATCAGCAAGCACATATGCACGTATGTTTGTGCAAGTACCTATGACGGTCTCTCTGTGTCCTGAGCACATAATTCACATGGTACTTGGAAGTGTTTTTGCCTGAGGAAATGAGTATTACAGTTGTGAGGTATAGGAATTGTATGCTTTTATCTTAACTGGATGGTGATTTTTCTTCTCAAAAATGGTTGAGGCTTCTGATGGGGTAGTATGAGCTGTGAAGGACACAAGGAGAATAGGAAGGGAAACCAATTGCTTAATGGACCTCGCATAATTGTGACTTTGACTCCAGGTCTGCTGAGTTTAAAGATGGAATTGCAGGCAGATAAATTTGTCGAGTTTGACTTAATCCCTTGGCTTTTATATGATGTATATTTTTTTCATTAACAGCAGTGTACCTTTCATCTCTGCTTTCACACAAAAAGGGGTCTTAATTTTTGGTGGACTTTCTTTTCTGTCTTCTTTGATGCTAAGACTGTTCCCCTAGAGTCCTAATCAAGCTTTAGGCTGTGGAGAGAAGCCCACAAGAGTCACCAAGGCTGATTTTCCCATTGCCAGGAGAGGGACTCTGTATGTGGCAGGTTAAAAAAATCAGGCATGAAATAAGTGGCCTTATAGCCCTGTACCAGCTTTACTACGAGGGGAAATTTGTTTAGCATCTACTGCTTTATCTTATCTGATTGTCAGAATGGGACCTTGTTCAAAAGGTTGATCATGAGAAGGGTAGGCAACACTTGTGATTTTGTAGTTTTCACACAAAAAGAGAAAACCCAGTTCATGGTCTGGAATCACCACAGCTGAATTCCATCATGTGATGCCATTGTTTTATTGGTAGAAATCCTAGCCAGGCATTTAATTCACATTTGTGGATCAGAAGCCATAGATATTTGTGTTTTCAGTACACTGTGTTTTTCTGACACTTTGGTCATTATCATAGGGTTACTAATATATATTAATTAATATGTAGCATATTAATTTTTATATATTATATTTATCAATATTTAGGTCCCGCAATGGGTACTAGATGGGTAGAGCATATGTCAAGACTTTTCAGGTTTGGGGACTATTTATTTTTCAAGAACTGGTATTTCTTGAATGTTGTTCACCTTTCCGTTTACATCCTTCTGAAATCTTTCTCATTTCTCTTTCAGTGTTTTCGTCTTTCCTCTAAGATCTCTGATTTATCTTTCATACTTCCACACTCCTCTACCTAATAATATTATTATTATATAATATATTCATAATATTTTCATTGCGAACATTTATTGCATGCTTACATATGTAAGTATTTTTGTCCTGGGGTATTTTTGTCCACATTTCACAGAGGAGGAAACTGAGCCTATGTCTTGCTCTCTTTCCCTTTCCGAGCATAAAGTCAGCCCTTCTCTTTAGACATAAACTTGTGCTCCCATTCAGCCACTCAGACTCACTTAGAATTACATTTACTTGCTGGGCCCTGTGGGTGTTGGTCCTTTGAATGTTGTTTTGCTAAAGGTCTAAAACGTGAGTCCCCTTCCTGTAAATCTCATGGTGGTTGTATTATTTGTTTGGAAGAAACAAAAGACAGGGGTTGTGAATCTCCTCACTGTTGCACACCAGGACACCTCGTGTCCTCAGGGTGATAGGCAGATACAGATACACCTGGGGTGGGAAAGTGAAAGTGTGGTTTTCTGTCCTTGTGGTTGTAGAAAATATTCACATTAAAGATTCATTTCCTGACATTACTGATTAAAGGGCTTTCCTCAAAATCCACCAGTTGTTAAGGTTTATCGTGCCACTAATTTGGAGCAGAACCGCCTCTGTGTTGAGTGGGTGTGTTGACATATAAAGCTGTTTGAAGCTTATGAAATGCACATTAGTTGTGTCATAAGCAGGAGGGGCTCATAGGCTGTGTCACTGCCATCTTTTCTGTGCTACCTTTTATTGTTACTTAATAACTAGAACACATACTATCACCTATAGTTTAGATGGATACACTGCTTCTCCTACTAGACATGGGAGCAGGATACCTATCTTCCACCTCTGTGTTTCTGTCACCTGGCAGGGTAACCTATCAGGATCCAGTACATGTTTGTTGAATGGGTGAGTTCTGATGTTTAGCTTGGTTCCCAAAACACAGTGGATACTCGATTCACATTCTTCTCACCAGTCTGAGGGCAGCTGACTGTCTGCCTCAACTCTTCATTCTTAGGAGTTGGATTGGAAACAGGTAGCTGAGTACATTGGTTCTTTGGTGATTGGAGATGCTTACTGCTAAGAGTAAATTACAGACTTTTTTGTCATTTTAACAGAACTTAATGGGAGTGCTGTCCCAATAGTGATCTTCCCTGAGTGAGAACAAGCAGAGGTAAGGAGGGAGGGTGGCTGAGCTGACATGGGTGCTAGAAAGAAAAGCAAGAAAGAAAACAGCTGGGACTCTGGAAGCAAGTGAAAGAAAAGAACATGAAATAAGACAAGGGCCAGAATTAAGGGAAAGAAAGAAAAACAAAAAGCTGAACACGTAATGACCACGAAAAAAGGGATGGAATGGATTACTAAAGTTCCCTAAATTATCTTTAATATGTGTCTTGTCTTTTAATTCAAGTGATAGAGGAAAGAGATCTAGCAAATCTTTTTGGGCCTGCTTAGGCATTTCAGTTATCTTTCCTATTTTTTTAAGGAATTACCGTGAGTTTTCTTTCATGGTGTCTCTGCCTTTCATCATCACTAAGGCCATTTGTTCGTTCTCTGCCTCTCTTTCTCTTCAAGGGGCTGGCAAAGCTCAGCTGCTCTTATTTATTTGTTTCTTATATTGGAGTATTTGTTAAGATTTCATTTGAAAAAAGTTTTCACAGGTAAAAATAAAAATTTCAAAAACACTAGCGTAACAGAAAGAGCTCTTGGTAGAACGTCTCTGCGATGGGATGACTAGCCATGAGTTTTTTGCTTCATCTCTGAGGCTCTTTATTTTTCCCATTGGTAAATTGAAGATGAAGTATATAATTTCCAAGAATCCTTCTTGCTCTCTTATTTTAAAGAAAGGATTATCTACAAGAACAACAAAAAAGGGAGACGTAGATAATTCTGCTTCACTCCCTGTTCTGGGTACTCTATGTACTTTATCTTTTTTAATCCTCCTAACAGCCCACTTATTAGATGGGCAAACTGTGGCTCAGAGAGATCATTGCTTCCCTGAGATAACAGAGCAATTGGTGTTTGTGTTCTTTCCATCATACCATGATCTTTCCCAGTGAGCCAAGCCAGAATATAGCAAAGAAAACAAAAATATAAAATGGAAAAATATAATGAGAATCAGATGACTAATACTTCATGGAGGCTTCGACTCAGATGTCATTTCTTTAGAGGGGCCCTCTCTGACCACCCTTTGAAAAACCATACTTTCCGTAATTATTCTCTGTTCTCTGCAACTTGCTCTGTTTTTTCATAGCGCTTATCACTGTTTGACATTACATTTTATATTCTTTGCCAGCAACCCAGACCAGAATGTAAGGTCTATGGAGGCAAGTTCTGGACCCTCTTCACTACTTTATCCCTATTGTTGAGAGTAGTGTGTGGTACAGAGTGATGCTCAATAAATAATTGTTGAATGAATGAACACAGAAGGTTATTAAAATTCCTAGAAAAATTTAAAAGATGGGCTTATTAGTCAGAAACTCAATTTCTATTTTCACTGTTTTCCTTTCGGTATTCAAAAATGCAACACCATTTGTTCACGTCGCTAATGAGATACTATAGTATTTGTCATTGCTATAGCAAAGTAGCTTGTGCAGTTTCACTGATGAGTGTGTGTGGCCTACTTTCCCTTGTGGAAATGGAGTGAGTGAATGTTTTGTTTGGAACTGAAAAGCAGTGTTCAAGCTCCTTAGGAAGTCACGTTAACACTGTCTTCCCAATAAAGTTTTCTCATTAATGCTTTTTCTTCCTGTCTTGTCTTTCTCATTGATGCATATCATCATGCTTATGATTCTGATCTGTAAGTGGGTGTTACAGTTTTAGTAGCTAAAGCGGAAATGAATCTCAAACCACTTCCTTCAGAGTAGTAACTGCATCCTCTACTTCAGCGAGTATTTTGTCTCCTTAATGACAATTGTTTTTCTCTCCTCCCACTTTTAGCTTCTGTTAGGTTTTACAAGTATAAACACATTTTGGCAAGCCTTGGGGGCTCACCTGAGGTATAACAATGTACTTATTAATGCATTTACTGGCAGTAATTACACTTACTCCACTCTGTTATTTTCTTTGTCCAGTACGCACGATGCTCCTTTCCCCCCATGTTATTCTATGTTGGCAGAGAGCATTATGGGCAGCTCTGCATGCAGACCCGTCACCCAAACCAGCATATATGGAAAAGATAGCTTGCGGAACAATGATTTTTTACTTCATGTTGTCTGCACTGCTCTGTTTAATCCTCGGTCACGTCATATACATCCTTCGTAAAGTAAGTTCAGCACAATTATATATTTCTAGTTCCTGTTGTAGAATTTCAGAGAACTCAGTCTGTCCCACCCATTCACTAGTTAGATGAAGAGACTGACTGCGGGGAGGGGCCTTGGATTAGGCCTACAGGCCTCCTTAGACAGGGACTGTCTTATTCACTGTTGTCCTCTATGTCTAACATAGTGTCTGCACATAATAGGTGTTCAATAAAAATTTGCTTGTTTTTTCAAGGTCACAAAACTAGTGCTTGCAGAGCTAGATCTTGAACCTGTGTCTCCTAGTTATTTGTTCATTGTCACTGCCACAATTATCTCATTGTAGTTTAAATTAGGGAGCCAGCTTCCAGTCTTTTAAAACACAATTACCTTTCAATTCATCTCTGGTAAACAAACAGCAGCTGTCCCTCATTGGCATGGCTGCAGTTCCACCACTGAGATATCCTAGAAACTGACACTATTAACTGTTCTGCTAAAAGGAGGACTCTTCTACTCACATGATATCCTGGCTGTGTCCAAAGTGTAATATTTAATTGCATTTTCTTAATCTTTACCACTGTATTGCTAAGCTTTCTAATACCTTCAAAATACCAAATCTCAGGCTTATCCTAATTAAAGAATCTCAATTTAATCCATATTGCATGACAATTCAATTTGTTGATTGCTTTTTCTCCCCCTCTTTGTGAAATTCCCGTCAAATGTATTAATTCAACATGATGAATCCTGTATTCAACCCACTGGAGTGAATAATTAAAATTAGCTGATAAAACTTTCAGCAGAATTACTTTGTGAAATTGCTGAACAGATGTGTCATTTTAATGAAAATCCACAGACAAGCTCCTTCTCCCCCTCGGCAGGATAAAAATATTATCCCCTCGGCACATACTTAATTTGGTGGTAAATACACTCGGAGCGATTGCTGGAAGGGAAGAAAAAGCAACTTGTCACACTTAGTAACTTGATTTTTCCCCAGCATGCAGTAACAGCTATCTACAGTAATTCATAGTGCTCTATTGTTGCTGCAAGTCCCAAAGAGAACTTATTAAAATGCAATAATCTCCTATTTAAACAGAAACAATAACCATTAAATTTCCTGTGGATCCAAAATTGAGCACAAGCCCCATCTGGTAAGAGTGATTAGAGGCCTGATGAGGGAATTTAATTTGCAACATTCAAAGACTAAATCTGAGCAGATCTTGTCACCTGGGACTTGAGTGCTGCTTGCTGTCTTCTTGAAAATCTCAACCTAAACCGAAAATGGAATGCAGGAGTGAAAATGTTACCCAAGGGCCACCCCCAACAGGGCTGTGTTTCATTCGATGTCTCCAGCAGACCCAGTGAGCAGAGGGGAATTTAGTGCTGTCCACCTTGGCAAGGCCTTTCGAAAGAGCTGACACCAGTGCTGCCGTTTCCTAGGGTGCCAGGTACTTCCTTAATGTGGCCGCCCCCTTGGGTCTTGGACTGCCTGCTCCTCCCATCTTATTTCCCTTCCTCTCTCAGCCTATCAAGTCCTCTGCTAACTTGAAGGTGTTCTCACCAGCCTCCCTTCCCCTTCCAGAGAGCCAGGATTCTTGCCAGGTTCCTTTTAGTACCTCAGAATCTGTTTTACATGTTATGTTTTCCGTCTTCTCCTTGTTTTTATGTTTCTTTTTGTTTTTAACGATGGGAGGGCGAAGATTTGTTGCGTGTCACTAGTAAACACAAGTCGTCATCTTGCTCCTCTTCCCAGCTCTTCTCTTACAGTCCTCCTTTCTTATACCGCTTTCTAAGCTGCAGACATCATCAGAGAAATATGGGTTTCTCTCTGTCTCTGTGTGTCTGTGCAGGAGCACACACACGGCATGTATGTTCATGTGGTTATAGACCTGACCAGACAGTAACATGCCACAGCTGTTAGTATATCAATTAGTAAAACCCCTAATTAAGTATTTGCTTTCATGAATAGAGCTCCTGTTGGCAGTGAGGTAACTTGGCAAGAAAGAGGCAGTTACCCATATGATAGAGATTCCTGATGTTTCTTTGTCCAGATACAATTTGGTGACCTCTATCTGAGTTTCCAGACTCTCGGTCGTCATCTCCCTTCAGTTTTCCACAAGCCCTCAGCCTCCCTCCCTCCATCTCCAGCACCTTCTCCAGCTCCCATGCCTGGGCAGGTAAACTAATCCGCCTGGTCTCCCTAAGTGCTCTCTTTGCCAGGCTCTAGTACCTACTCTGGTTCATAATTTGTTTTTTGAGAAGATGATTTTTCAATTCTCTTCAATAGTTTAGATTACTAAGATGAATAATTAAAAAAAAAAAAAACCTTTTATCTCTTTCTCCTTCCCTGTGTACAAAGTTTATGTAGAACCAGCTCCCGGGACCTAAGTTTTGGGGGTGGGTGGAAGGATGTATTTCATGAACTGTACCACTCTGGGATTCTGGAAAAATTAATTGTGTTTATTGAGGACCTACTGTCTGTAAGTCAATGTACCCAAGAATGGGAGAGATACTGAGAAGTTTGGGATTCTGCCTCTGTTGTCTGTACGTACATATAGTTGGGAAAGTACGGCATAAACACGTGAATGTTAAGTGGTGCCATGGTGTAAACAGTGGAAAGAAAGAGATCATGGGGCTGGATGGGATTCATGAATCATTGAATAGTATAATCAGAGCTGTGAGTGTGGAATAAGAGATGACACAGGACTGGTAGAGTTCATAGAGGGTGCCTGAGCTGGCTGCAGTGACTTTGCTTTCCTAGCAGCCAGAATCTCCTGACTGCAGTAGCCAAGGAGTACAGGTGCTTGGCCAAGAAAGAGATTTAATGCAACACAGCTGGGTTCACAAGGGTGCATCTTCCAGATCCCTGGGTACAATTGATGCAACCTGGTAACTAGTAGCATTGACTTTGATGTCAGCCACATCTGGTTGTGAATACTCCCTGAACTACCCTTCAACTCTTTGGGAAAGTTTCTTAACTCTTAAAGTCTGGGTTTCCTTGATTATAAAATAGTGTTTGATAATTCTTATGTCATGTGGTTTTCATGAGGGTATTGTAACGTGCTTGGCTTTTGGAAGGTGCTACATAAATGATGGTAGTCACTTATAATCTTGGAGGCAGAAGGAGTGAATTAAATACAGAACAAGGTATTTGTTCTGTATTTTTGTTCTGTATCTTGCTGTGCTTCCTCCTCCCTCTCATCCAGTATTACTTACATCATTCTAGAAACCATCCTTCTTGATGTTAGTCTCCACCCTCTGTCTCTCCATCTCTAGTCCATACTTGGTTATCTGCTGAGGACTTACTTTCATTTCTGGTATTGAATATACGACCCTCTGGTTTTCTATAGCATGCACAACATGGTAGCTTAATTTGATAAAATAATTATTGGTATGAAAGCTCTGGAAAGACATCAAAACATTTACAGTGGCTACCTTTAATTCATGGGATTGTGAGTGATTAGTTTTCTTCTTTTTGCTTAAGTCTATGTACTGTTTATGACAAAAAAACAAACGTTTCAATGAAGTGGTTTCCCATTTAAATGATGTTTTCCCTCAGGACTGTGAAATGAGAAGTCAGAGCTTAAGAGAAAGAAACTTGAGGACTGTATCTACTTTGGGTTTTGAAGAGCAGTGGTGAGGTGTTCTGAATCCAAGGTTAAGTCCTTGCTGTCTGGAAATATCTAATGATGACCCCCCAACCCCATGGCACTGGAGAATTTATAGTGTCAGTGGCTCTGTATACATAGGATGCCTGGATAATTAGGGGAAGCCTTCCCCGCCAGGCTTTTTGGCCTCCTCTAAATCTTGATTACCATGCAGATTTATGGTGCTGAATTCTGAATTGAGACATAGATCCCTATCCCAGATGATATCTTTATCAGCCTTGGTCCCCTCTGGTACACATTTGCCCTATCCGTTTTGATTTGTACGTAAGATTCTAGACCACAGTGATAGAATAAGGGTGTATAATGGGAAAAATAATACATATCATTTTGATTTTTAGGACATTCAGTGCTTTAACACTACATACTTGCCTTTGTTTTAAAGCTAATTCTATGCCCTAAGAGGTTCAGTATAAAAGATCTTATTTTTAGCCATACACTGTGGCTATATATAAATGTTCTGTAAAATATATCCCTAGATAAAAGTGCTTATTACTTTTTTGAAGTTTTTTAAAAACCTTTCTTTTGGTAAATAAAAGTCTTTTAGGCTTTGATGTGACTATTACACCCTTGGATTGGGTTCTTTCTCCATTCCTTTATCCCAAGCCCCTGTGGGACCCCTATAAGAAAAATGGGAGGGGGGAGAAGCATGGATTCCTTAATAAGTCCCAAAGGTAATCAAACGAAAGAAATGCAATATGAACAAACTCACAAAATATTCTTGTGCTTCTTTGGGGAATACTTAATGCACATAAGGTCAGGCCTTTGTAATGTTAATTTCAGAGTTATAGGAAAAAAGCCATCATTTTAAAGACTAATGTTGCTCTCTCTGAAAAAACCTTTGATTTACAAAGAAAGGCTGTTCTCACACAGCTGCATTAAACCAGTACCCAGTGGCCTGGAGATGGCAGACCTGCTTGGTGGAGGAATGCTCCTTTCAGGATGCTTTCAGCATTTAGCTGAAGCTGAAGGAGCCTGCCTGCGGTATCCTGTTTTTCTTCGGTCAAAACAACTTGTTCAGTTTGGGCATGGTACAACCCTTATTCTTTAGATGTGTTGGTCTGGAGTGACAGTGTAGCTCAGCAAGTGCGGGTGCCCTTCCCCTCTCCCAAGGCTGGCATTAAGCAGAGGAGTCACGGCAGACGCAGTGTAGGTGTAGGTACTGCAGGTGTCTTTCGGTTACAGTGACCTGACACAGCCCCCCTGATTTCCACCACAGGTGGTGCCAGTGCCTTCTCACCAACCTGTAAACCTCCATGCTTCATAGAGCAGATTGTGTAGCTGGAAAGAATGTGAAACTTACAACCCCTTCTCCCAAACAGGGTCCAAGGCAAGTGGTCATCCAGTCAATACTAGAACGTTGCCAGGGGCTACCGATCTATCATCTTCAGAGGTCACTGATTCCATCTTTGGTTCCCTCTCTCCTCTACTTCCATTCCTACCTCCTTCCATCCATACTTCCCCTTCTGTCTCCTTCTGTCTTTTCTGTTGGTCCTTATTCTACTTTTTGGGGTTATACAAATCAGGCAACATTTTCACATTAAATATAATTAAGCAGCAAAATAAAATTAAATATGAATACCTTTTGCAAAGTGCCTGACATACCAGGACTTGCTCAGTTAACATCTTCTTGCATTCCTTCCTTCTACCTGATAACTCCTTCAGTATTTGAGACAGTTGTCATGTCCCTTCTGAGTTAATCTCATTCATCCTGGTTTCTTATCCACTCATCGTCTTAGTCTCTTTCCCCTCAAACTGTGTCCCACTGTGTGTGTGTGTTTGTGAAAGCATGATTCTCAAAACTGGCTATAGTTTTCTTTGTAGGGTCTGCTTTGCCAACTTCTTATTATTAAGGAATGAGGAAGAAGGAAAGAGCAAGAGGGGAGGAATGCCAGGCTTTTTTAGAGGAGGCAATATATGGAAATTACTCTTGTTTCTTCTCTAAAGTAGTAAAGGTCACAGCAGTAGTTGCAAACCCCGTAGGCTGCCTACCGCCCTCCACACATACAGCATTACTATTCTTGCCGATTTTACCCTTAGGCATCCTTTATTTCTTGCACAGATGGTCTCACTCAGGCCTAACAAAATGTTTTAAGCTTTGCATAAATTAAAACAAGAGGTCTCTGAGTACTAAAGTGCAACTTTTTTTAAACTTGAAAACAACTATGCTGGCATCTTCTACAAAATTACAGCCTCAAGCCAGGCTTCCATAATTAGTTTTCCTTAAAAAAAGGAGAGGGATGAGAATGTGTTAGTGTATATACGTATATGTACCAAACACACAATTGGTTCTAATCAACGGTTAGATGGCTTTTATGCTGTTCTGTGTTCCCCTGAAGGTTGACCAGGCACTAGTCATGATTCAGCTTGAAAAAAATCGATTTGGAAATATTATTTTGGGGGCTTCTGAGTTTCTTCATTATTTCAGTCCATGATAACTGTGGAGACATCTAGGCTTGCAGGAACTCCACCCTAGACCTCTTTACACCATGTCACTGGGTCTTATCCAAGCTAAACTTGACTGTGGTTGAAAGAAAGTGGTGAGTCAGCTCAGAAAGAAAAATACACTGTTCCTCCCAATTCTGTTATAACCTGTCCCAAAGCAATGACACACGCACATTCCATTCTTGAGATAACTGGGAAAATTAGTATTATCTTCTAGAGACGTTGCCTCCCTTTGATTCGTAGTTCATCAACAGAAGGGTGATGCCACAGATCTTTTCTACTCAGCATGTGTACTCTTAACAGAGTTGACTCATTTAATGAACTGTGACGTGTAATGAAGCTTATTATAAATTCATGAGCTTTGGTTGGCTTTTGAGTCATTAGACTGAACCTACCCTTACATTTTACCTGGATAATAATAGTAAGAGTACCTACCATGTATTGAGCTCCTACTATGTGTCAGGTACTATGTGAATTATTTTATATACATTATTTATCATTATCCTATGGGCCCATTATAGAAAAATCAGAAAATACTGAAGAGTAGATAGAAGAAAATTTACCTAGTGTTCCTTCGTTCTCCAGAGTTAACCTTTCCCATTTTACCTCCTGATCTCTCTGTATTTCCTTGCACAGTAGTGCTCATACTTTGCAAGGATCATACTTGTAAATATTACTTTAGATGTTATATCCTCCTTTTTTCACTTCACCTAATAGCACAGGCCTAGTTTCATATTATTAAGAAGTCTTTGTTAAGATCAAATTTTTTCAAAAGTTAAGCTACAGAGGCCCTTATAGAATTGAGTAATGCCATCCAGGACGTATAAACTACCTTTAAAAATGAATCCAACCCTTAAATAAAATCCAGGAGCCAATCCATGTTCATGTTGTAACAGAATGTTTTTCTCTGTTACAGCACCTCACAGGAGTCTATTCCTGAAGGATTTAGTGGTCAAAATGCTCAGTTCTTTGGGGTCTTGAGTTTCTCATTTCTCTAAAAGAACCACTTTTAACAATTCTGTGAATAACTAAGGGGCAGCAGAAACTGATGTCATGTGAATGTTGTCATCACTTGATACAGTTGATAGGCATTATGGCTTTTTCATTCTAATATGATTCTGCATAGATGCTACCTATATTCACGGCCACTTAGATCATATAAAAAGTAGTAAATTTTCAACATAAGGGGGTGGCATTTTGATACTTCTCTTTGTCCCTAAACTATTTAGAAACTCTAAACTTAGCTGTTAAAAATAAGCACACAACAACCTAGGATCACAGTTTTTGAAAACTCTTGACACAGTAACTTTATCCACGTATGTAAATCCTAGTTCTTGAAGAATATGTTAACGAGGTACTGCTAATAATGTCATACTCTTTAGCCTATGATTAAAGAGTCAAAATGGAAACTGGCAATATTACTAACGCCACCATTCCAGTTGTTTGACAGTGAACAGTGATTTGCTATTTAAATACTTAAAATGAATCACTTCCAGTAAATATTTCCTTAAAGTTTATCTTTGTGTCACTAAACAATGATTCTTGTTTTTCTTGTTTTGAATTTTATATAAATGGAATCAATTCTGCAGTTCTGTTTTTCTGCTCGTTAGTTCCTGAGAGTCAACAATGTTGTTGTATGTAGCTGTAATACATTCATTTTCATTGCCGTATACTGTTCCATTGTGTCACTATACCAGTTTACAAATTCTCTGTTGACTGACAAATAACAATATAGGTTGTTTCCAGTTTTGACCTGTAACAAATAGCGCTATATGACTATTCTTTTACATGTCTCCTGGCACATATTCTTGATTTTTACCTAGGATTAGAGTTGCTGGAATTTTAGGGAATGTACATAATCAACATTACTGGATAATACCAAGTTGATTTCAAAACTAATTGTAACAATTTCCACTCTCACTAGCAGTGTAAATGTGTTGCAGTTGTTTCTTACCAATACTCTTAACTGTCAGACTTTTAAATTTTTTCCAGTGGGATAGGTATTGAAGTGTGTGTGTGTGTGTGTGTGTGTGTGTTTAACAACATCAGTGTGGGGTTTTTTTTTTGAATATTTTTTTAGATTTATTTATTTATTTATTTATCTATCTATCTTTTTTTTTTTTTTTTTTTTTTTTTGGCTGCATTGGGTCTTTGTTGCTGCGCACGGGCTTTCTGTAGTTGCGGTGAACAGGGGCTACTCTTCGTTGCAGTGCACGGGCTTCTCATTGTGGTGGCTTCTCTTGTTGTGGAGCACAGGCTCTAGGCGGGCAGGCTTCAGTAGTTGTGGCTCGCGGGCTCTAGAGCACGGGCTCAGTAGTTGTGGTGCACGGGCTTAGTTGCTCCGCGGCACGTGGGATCTTCCTGGACCAGGGATCAAACCTGTGTCCCCTGCATTGGCAGGTGGATTCTTAACCACTGCGCCACCAGGGAAGCCCCATCATTGTCATTTTAATTTTAACTTTTTTGCCTATTCTGATTTCCTCTTCTGAGCATGCTTTTTTGGATCTTTTTTTCCATGCTTTTATTTTGATGTTGGACTTTCTCTTATTCAATTATAAGAGTGTTTTATATATTTTGGTCACGAATACTTTGTGAATAATATGTGTTGCAAATCATTTCCCAGATTGTAACTTTTTTACCCATTCTGTTCATGGTATCTTCTGATGACTAGAAATTCTTAATTTTAAATTAGTTGAATTTACCACTTTTTCTGTATAGTTTGTATGTTTTATATCTTGTTTTAAGAATTCTTCTCTACTCTAATGTCCTAAAAGCATTCTATACTGTTGTGTAAAGTGTTCTAGTTTTATCTTTCACGTTTAATTAATCCATGAAGAATTAATTTTTGTGTATAGTGTGAGATAAGGGTTCAATTTTATTTCTCTCCATATGGTGAAGCATCTACACTACCACAATGTATTAGTTTGTTCATTTCTCAGTGATCTGAGGGACCAACTCTGTTGTAAATAAAGTCTCCAAATTTACATAGGTTTGTTTCTGAGCTTTCTTTTCCATTAGTCACTTTATTCAAATACTAACACTATACTGTTGTAATTACTATAACTTTTAAACAGTGTTTATTATCTTTTAAGTCAAACTCCCTCCGCACACCTCATGCACATACATTTTCAGGGATGTCTTGGTGATTCTTGGCTCACTGCTCTGCCATGTAAATTTTAGAATTAGCTTATCAAGTCCCAAATCCTGAAAAAATGTTGTATTTTCATTGGAATTGCATTACTTATTGAGGAATTTAGAAGGAATTGACATCTTTATGATATTGCCTCTTCTAATCCTTGAATGTAATATTTCTGTTCGTTTATTTAAAACTTCTTTTTTTGGAGTTCCATGAAGTTTTTAATTTTCTCTACATGTTTCTTTATAATATACTTGCACATTTCTGTTAGATTTATTCATAGGTACTTGATTTTTTATGCTATTGCAAATAATATTTTCCAATGTTACATTTATAAAAATTCCACTTCTGGGTGTATACCCAAAAGAATTGAAAGGAGGGACTTGAATAGATATTTGTATACCAATGTTCATAGCAGCACTATTCACAATAGCCAAAAGGTGGAAATAACCCAGATGTCTATTGACTAATGAATGGATAAACAAAATATGGTATATCTGTATAATGGAATATTATTCAGCCTTAAAAAAGCAGGAAATTCTGACATATTCTGTAACATGGATGAATCCTGAGGATGTTATACTAAGTGAAACAAGCCGGTCACTAATGAATGTTGGTTATTAGGGGTCGGGGGAGGAGGGAATGGGGAATTATTGTTTAATGAACATGAAGTTTCAGTTTGGGGAGATGAAAGTTCTAGAGATGGATGATTGTGACGGTTCCACAACACTATCAACATACTTAATGCCACTGAACTGTATATTTAATGGTTAAAATGATAAATTTCTTGTTACATATGTTTTACCGCAAAAAAAATTACATGTAAAATTTATTGCTGGTATATAAAAATGCATTGGATTTTTATGTATTGATTGTGAATCTAATAGCCTTGCCAAACTCTTACTAATTCTAATAAGTTTTTTGCAGCTTCATCTGGATTTTCTATGTACATAGTCATGTTTATATATATATATATATATATATATATATATATATATAAAATGACAGTTTTGTTTCTTTTCTAATCTTTTACTTGTTTTTCTTCTTAGTTTATCTATTTACCTAGGACATTAAGTAAAATGTCAAATAGAAATAGTGATAGCCGGATTCCTCTCCTTAATCTTAAAAGAAGCACTATGAACATTTCCCATGATGTAGGGTGTACATTTTTTGCTTTGTTTTGTTTTCAGACAGCCTTTATCAGATTATGGAAGTTCCCTTCTATTTCTAGTTTGTTAAAATTTAATTTTTGTCATGAATGCTCTTGAATTTTATTATACGCTTTCTGCATTATTGAAATGATATGATTTTCCCCTAATCTGTTACTGTGATAAAATACAACAATTGGTTTTCTAATGTTAAATCAATCTGTAATTTCCTCAGTTAAACCCAAATTGATAATGATGTATTGTATTTTTCACACAATGCTGGATTTAGTTTTCTGACATTTCATTTAGGACTTTTTCATCTATGTTCATGAGTAAAATTTTTTTTTTTCTCAAATTGTCTTTGTGAGGGTTGTTATCAAGGCTATATTCACCTAATAAAATGAGTTGCAGAGTGGAATTATTTCTGCCTTTGGTGTTCAATAGAATTTGCTGTTTAAACCAAAAGTTGTCAGACTTTTTCTGTACAGTGCTAGATAGTAAATAATTTAGACTCTGTGAACCACATGGTCTCTGTTGCAGGTCCTCAATTCTCTCATTGTATTGTGACAGCAGCCAAAGGCAATGCATAATGAGTGAGTGTGGCTGTGTTTCAATAAAACTTTATTTACAAAAATGACAGCAGGCCAGATTTGCCGGTGGGCAACTCCTGGTTTAAACCATCTGAGACTGGAATTTCTTTATAAAGTATTTTTTTTTTAATTTATCCATTTCTTTGTTAGAATTTCATTCAAATATTTTATTCCTTCTTGCATCAGTTTTATTGTTTTATATTTCCAGTAATGTTTCCATTTCATTGAGGCTTTCAAATTTATTAAATAATTTAAATACCCTCTGTTACTGTTTTAACATCTACTGTTTCTAATTAATTCTCCTCCTTCATATCCTCTTAATTGTGCTATTTACAATTTTTTGGTTATTTGTTTTTTCTTGATTTTTCTTGCTAAGAATTTAGCAAGAGCTTTTTTAGCCTCTTCATAGAACCAACTTTAGCCTTGTGTCTTTTCTTCTTTGTTTATACACTCTGTTGTATCTTCTTTAATTTTAGTTTTTGCTCATGGCTTTATTATTTTTTCCAACCTCTTTAGGTTTAATTGTTTGGTTTTTTAAATTTTTGAGATGAATGCATAGGTCATTAATTTTTAGCCTTTTATCCTTTTTTAAATATATATAAGTTAAAGATGTAGATTTTTCTCTGAGTATTGCTTTAGCTTCATTTCACAAATTTTTATATGTATGTCGTATTTTTGGTATTCTTTGATTAAAACTATTTTTTATTTTTCTGTATGATTCCTTCTTTTATCTACATTTAAAGTATATTTCTTGATTTTAGATATATATTTTTAGATTTTTTTTCTTTCTGTTGCTAGGAACATGGTCAATATGATGCTAATCCTTTGTAATTTGTTGAGACTTACTGTATGGTTCAGTGTGGTGTTAGTTTTCTTAAGTAGTCTATGAGAATTTGAAAAAATATACAGATATACCCTGAAATTATTGAATTTAGTATTATTTATATGTACAGTAAATCAAGCATGTTAATTTTGTTGTTGAAATTATATATATTTGTACTTATTATTCTGATTGATATATCAAGTACTGAGAGAGGGGTGTTAAAATCTTTCAGCATGACTGTGCACTGTAGTTCTCTCAAATTTTGCCATATATGTGTATTTCTTTTCTTGAGGTTATGTAAGATTGCATATATTTTTAGAATTGTTAGGTCCTGCTGAGGAAATGAGTAATTTATTATTGTGGTAACTTTTTTTAAAAATAAATTTATTTATTTGTTTATTTTTGGCTGCATTGGGTCTTCGTTGCTGCACGTGGGCTTTCTCTAGTTGTGGCGAGTGGGGGCTACTCTTTGTTGTGGTGTGCAGGCTTCTCATTGCAGTGGCTTCTCTTGTTGCAGACCACAGGCTCTAGGCATGTGGGCTTCAGTAGTTGTGGCACGCAGGCTCTAGAGCACAGGCTCAGTAGTTGTGGCACACGGGCTTAGTTGTTCCGCGGCATGTGAGATCTTCCCAGACCAGGGCTCGAACCCATGACCCCTGCATTGGCAGGTGGATTCTTAACCACTGCGCCACTAGGGAAGTCCGTGATGACTTTTTTAATCTATAGAATTTTTTTTTACTTTAAAGTCTTTTAAGCCTGATTTTATTAGAGCTACAGCAGCATACTTTTAGTTGCTATTTCCCTGATTTTTTTTTTTTTTAAAAGACCTTTTTACTCATGACTCTTTTGTCTCCTTATGTTTTAGGAGCACTCTCTTAAAGCACTGCATAGATGGATTTTTTAAAAACAATATTTATTTATTCATTTATTTGGCTACATCGGGTCTTAGTTGCAGCATGTGGGGTCTTTGTTGTGGCATGTGGGATCTTTCGTTGTGGTGTGCGGGTCTTTGTTGTGGCGCGTGGGCTTAGTTACCCTGTGGCATGTGGGATCTTAGTTCCCCAACCAGGGATTGAACCCACGTTCCCTGAATTGGAAGGGAGATTCTTAATCACTGGACCACCAGGGAAGTCCCCCAAAGATTGATTTTTTTTTAAGCCAATCTGATCTGATAATCTTTGTCTTTTAACTGCAGCTTTTAGCCCATTTACATTCATTGCAATTACTGATAAATTTGAACTTATTTTATGCTTTTGTTTTCTACCTTTTCTATATTTCTTTTTCCTTTCATTCCTTGCTTTGTTCTGAATTGATTATTTTTTCTCACTTAATTTTCCTCTCAGTTTTTTTAGAAATTATGTACACTATTTCAATCCTTTTGATGGTTACTCTGTCAATTTTATAGGAACTTACCAAAGTCTTAAGTTATTTAGGAGGAGAAGAAATACATTGATTAATACAAGGAACTTTGAACACAATCGCATCATTCGCATTCCTGTTCCTTATGTTATATCTTAATTCTGTTGTTTAACCCCAGCAGTTATTATAATCATCATCTTCATTACTATTTATCATTTATTATTTTAAAAAATTATGATATAACTTTTGTTTGTTTAGATTTGACCATGCGTTTCCCCATTTTATGCCTTTCATGTTTTCTTGTATATCATACTCTCCATCTTGGATTATTTTCATTCTACGTAATCCTATATATTCTTTAGAGATTTCTTTACCTGGAAAGATATTTTTTACTGTATTAAATTTTAGGTTGACTGTTTTCTTTTAGACACTGAAGACATCATTCTATTGTCTTGAAGATTCTGTACTGTTGTGGTTGAAATATCAGCTGCTGTTTAATTATTTGCTCCATTGAATGTAATGTGTTCCTTCTCTGCCTGCTTTTAAGTCTTTATATTGTTTTCTGTCTTCTGAAGCTTAACTGTGTTGCATCTAAGTTTAAATTTCTTTTTGCATGTCTTACTCAGATTTACCAGTTGTCATTTTATCCCATGTGCATTATTATTTGCTTTTCCTTTCTCATATACACTTTTTTCCTGAACCATTCGAGTACAGATTGCATACAACATTTTGCCTTAAATAATTCAGTTTATATTTCTTAAGAATAGGACTGTTCCCTTACATAATCTCAGTATAATTATGAATTTCAGTAAATAAAGCATTGGTACAATACTTTTGTCTAATTACTGTCTGTATTCCAATTTTGCTAGTTGACCTAACATTATTCTTTATTGCATTTTTTTCCCCTCAATACAAGATACAGTCTAGTGTCAGGTATTACATTTAGTTGTCTCTCTTTAGCCTTCTTTAATCTGGAACATTTCTATGGTCTTGTCTTGTCTTTTAACATTGGCATTTTTAAAGAATACAGTCCTCATCTCCTTCCCCACCCCTTTTTCTGATATGGAATGTTTCTCCTTTGGGGCTTGTCTGATGTTCATTGTTATATTGAGGTTATGCGTTCTTGGCTAGGATGCTACATAAGTGATGCTTCTTCCTCAGAGTATCACATGCCGAGACCTATAATATCCATCTGTTCCTCATTGATGATACTAATTTTGATTATCCAGTCAAGGTGTTATCTGTTTTTTCCACTGTATAATTACTGTTTTTTCACCACTGGTACTAGTGAGCAGTTTCTAACAGACACTTTCAGATCAATCAAGCAGCTTATTCATCATCAAAATTTCTCCCACTGTTTAGCATTTATTGATGATTCTTGCCTGATCCAGTCTTTACCAGAATGGTTATAAAATGATGATTTTTAAAAATTCTACCACTCCCTCCAAATCTTCCAGTCTTTGGTATTCTAATATAAGTAAGAGCTGTTTTCCTTTTTTTTTTTTTTTTTTTAGTTATCTATTTTATACATATTAGTGTATATATGTCAATCCCAATCTCCCAATTCATCCCACCACCACCACCACCCCCGCCACTTTCCCCCCTTGGTGTCCGTACGTTTGTTCTCTACATCTGTGTCTCCATTTCTGCCTTGCAAACCGGTTCATCTGTACCATTTTTCTAGATTCCACATATATGCATTAATATATGATATTTGTTCTTCTCTTTCTGACTTACTTCACTCTATATGACAGTCTCTAGGTCCATTCATGTCTCTACAAGTGACTCAATTTTGTTCCTTTTTATGGCTGAGTAGTATTCCATTGTATATATGTACCACATCTTTTTTATCCATTTGTCTGTCGATGGGCATTTAAGTTGCTTCCATGACCTGGCTATTGTAAATAGTGCTGCAGTGGACATTGGGGTGCATGTGTCTTTTTGAATTATTGTTTTCTCCAGGTATATGCCCAGTAGTGGGATTGCTGGGTCATATGGTAATTCTGTTTTTCGTTTTTTAAGGAACCTCTATACTGTTCTCCATAGTGGCTGTATCAATTTACATTCCCACCAAAAGTGCAAGAGGGTTCCCTTTTCTCCACACCCTCTCCAGCATTTATTGTTTGTAGATTTTCTGATGATGCCCATTCTGACTGTTGTGAGATGATACATCATTGTAGTTTTGATTTGCATTTCTCTAATAATTAGTGATGTTGAGCAGCTTTTCATGTGCCCCTTGGCCATCTGTATGTCTTCTTTGGAGAGATGTCTATTTAGGTTTTCTGTCCATTTTTGGATTGGGTTGTTTGTTTTTTTTAATATTGAGCTGCATGAGCTGTTTATATATTTTGGAGATTAATCCTTTGTCCATTGATTCGTTTGCAAATATTTTCTCCCATTCTGAGGGTTGTCTTTTTGTCTTGTTTATAGTCTCCTTTGCTGTGCAAAAGCTTTTAAGTTTCATTAGATCCCATTTGTTTATTTTTGGTTTTATTTCCATTACTCTAGGAGGTGGGTCAAAAAAGATCTTGCTGTGATTGATGTCAAAGAGTGTTCTTCCTATGTTTTCCTCTAAGAGTTTTATAGTGTCCAGTCTTACATTTAGGTCTCTAATCCATTTTGAGTTTATTTTTGTGTATGGTGTTAGGGAGTGTTCTAATTTCATTCTTTTACATGTAGCTGTCCAGTTTTCCCAGCACCACTATTGAAGAGACTGTCTTTTCTCCATTGTATATCCTTGCCTCCTTTGTCATAGATTAGTTGACCATAGGTGTGTGGGTTTATCTCTGGGCTTTCTGTTCTGTTCCGTTGATCTATATTTCTGTTTTTGTGCCAGTACCATATTGTCTTGATTACTGTAGCTTTGTAGTATAGTCTGAAGTCAGGAAGTCTGATTCCTCCAGCTCTGTTTTTTTCCCTCAAGATTGCTTTGGCTTGTTTTTTCCCCTTTTAAAATTTATTTAGTCAATATAAATTTATGAATTCCCATTTTTCTCAGCAGTCTTGAGTTCATTACTATACTTAATTGTTTTAGTACAGTTGTCCTAAATTTGACCAGTGGTAGATATATCTAAACCGACCCCTGTGTCCTTGTGTTCATATTATTGTTTTGAGCACTTTCCTACTTTCTGGCATTATAAGCAATCATTTTATATCTACCCTGCCTTCATTCTGGGAACCATAAAAAAAATTCTCTTTTCTTCTTTTTCAAAACTGTTAACTCTTTTTAAGATTCTTCTTCTCCCGGAAGATTTAAACATACTTATTTTAAATTCCCTGTCTGAAATTCCAATATCTAAAGTATGAACATTGATTAATGTATCTGTTCATTGTATCTGCTAGCTTTCACTCACAGCGTTTGTTTCCTTACTTGTTTGGTGATTGATTGTGAGTTGCTTATTTTTCCTGGAACTTTATTTGTAAGAATTCTTTGACACCTGGCATAAAGGTGGCTTTAACAGGCATTTGATTCTTTCATTTCTCTGTCAGAACTACCAATGTGGGACCTTTTTATAATCTTGGATTGAAGTTTTTCAGACCACTACATGTAAATTAAGGCTTTAAATCTATATGAGGGTTAGCTTGTGATTATGAATTATCAGAAGAGTATTTTTTCTCCTCAGTAATATTTGAGATGGGAAATTTTCATTGAATTTTTACTCAGGGGGCATAATAGCTCATTTCTAGTTCACCTGGCACTGAATGTGTGGGTCTTTCATGTCCAGTTCTGTTGGGAAGTCTCCTGTTAGATTTCTTGTTGTAGGTGGGCCCTGTGCTTTGCTCTTGATCCTTAGATTTATGAGGACTTGAAACCAAGGCTAAATTTCAGCCCAGCTTGGTAAATATTCTTAAGGCAGGAACTACAATTTTTTTTTCCTCTCTTTGCTTTATTTTTGGCCTGAATATTGCTTATTATCTGACCGTGGATATAGATTAGAAGGGTATTTTAAAATTCATTTTATTTAGTTTTGTCATCGTGATCAGTTCAAGATTAAGTTTGGTACGTAATCTCCCATTTCACGAGGCTGGAAATAGCTGTGTTCCTGCTAAAACGTTGGTGCTCTGCAACCTGAACCAAAATATTTATCTATAAAAGTCAAGTAATTGTGTTCTTTTCCTAAAAAAAAGACAGTGTAAACATTAATGGAATTTAAATTATTTCTTCCATTTCTTTGCGCATATGCTTTTAAACATACATTAGATTGTTCTTCCTTCTTAAGAGGGATTAATATTTCATTATTCTATAAAGCTCTACAAATAGCTTCTTGTTTTGCAGAGAGCATCATGAATTCCAGGTGCTTTGTAACCTGATCGAGTTTAGGAACTGCCCGTACGACCAAATTTAATCATTGGCTGTTCTTCCTAAGCACCCAGTGCTTTCCTGCTTCTGTGACTTGTTCTCACTGCTCCCTATACCTTCCATTTCTACATGTTCCACTGTCACCATTCCTTTGGCAAGTGCTTCAAAAGCTACTGCCTCTGTAAAGCTTTCCTTTATTCTTCTCTTTTGACTTTATGAACTACTTTACTAGTTTGTAAGCTCCTTAAGAACGAGTTCCACAAACATGTTAACTTTGTTATCTCTTCTGCAGTAAAGTATTCTCACAGATAAGAGTAAATGGTTCTTCTCTATCTGTTGAATGAAATGGGCAGATAGCAACATAATAGGATAATTGTACTTTTGCCTCCTGGACTATCTCAGCCTATATGTGCTTTAAATCCTAAAACTGGTTTGTGGTGTTTCCGTTGAAAGGGTCTTGACCCTCTCCTCTTAGCATAACAATCCTCCTCATAACTCAGAAAGAAGCCTGGCTGAGCCGGGCTCAGTGGAACCTGATCTTCTCCACCTGCCTTCAGGAATCCCTCGATTAAATACAGTGGGTATTCTGAACCAGAAACCACTTTGTAGGCTTTTAAAAAGAAATGGTTAGAGACTAACCATAAAACAGAATTTAAATGACAAAACAAATAATCTTTCCTTTTCTATTTCTCCTCTTCCTGTGATGTTCCTTTTGACATTCACATTCCAAACCAAAGCCCTGCAAATAAATGAGGTAAATGCCTCTCCTCCTTTGGCAGGCAAGGCTTTCCCTCAGATGTATTTTATAACTTTGGCTGATGTGGGAAGAACTTTTCTTTCCAGAGGTGGTTTCATGGTAATATCCTTCAAAAGCTCACATTGTACAGTTTAACTTCTTCTTCTTTATTGGTTTATTAGCTTTGCTTTGGGAGGTTTTATTCCTCATTTCAGCTGGCTTATGGAAAGAGACAGAACTTTTATGCAGCTAATTTGATTATTGTTTTCGTGCATACTGAATCATGCTTATCAAAAGCACCATTTACCTTGTGTTGTCAAAACTAAAAAGGTGAACGTAAACCATTTTCCAAGGGTTTTTAAGACTCTTAATTGTATATACTGAAAGAGAGTAACGCTCAGTTTTATTAATTATTAGGTTATGGTTTCATGTGGAAAGAACCAGCCTGCAACTTTCCCCCAGGTTCAACAGCATTTTTGCTGAAAACTTGAAAAGACTTAAGTGTATTGGAACTAGGGACTGAAACTTTATCTTTCCCTGAATACCAGGGTTGCTTTGTTAATGGTGTTTCCATTTGTGGCATAATGAATGTGTAGGACGCTAATGATGTGGTCTCTAGGTGTTCCCCTACTACTCAGAGCGCTGATAATGAGCTGCGAGTGATTGGTATGAGGCCCGGAAAATGAATTCTGATTACCTTTGTGGGGCCATTCCACTCTGCTCCCTTCCTCCTTGATGTTTCTGTAAAGAACATTTGGATTTTGAAGAGAGTATTGTGTATTTGACTTTTAATTAGATTTGCAGTATGTTGGGTTAATAAACTAGGGCTCCCTCTTCTTCAGCTTTTCTGAAGGGATGTGTGTGGATGTGACACGGTGGGCTGCGGGGAGAAGTGAGGCTCATACAGGCAGCAACGATGGTGCTCTTCCCCTCGTGCCTTGGTGGTGAAGGCAGGTTTATAGTGGTTGAGGGCCGATTTCATCCCATGGTCCATCATCCACAAATGGCTCCCAGTCGTCCTAGGACCTGCCAAACTTGTGTCTGCTCTGTACAGGAGGCAGCCTCAGAATGAAATATGAGAGTTGTCCATCTTTGTGTCTTTTGGTACTCAGAAAACAGATCGTCTTGGTTGACCACACCCTTTTACTAGGATTTACAGGGACTACTTGGCTTTTACTTGCTCCCTTTCCACCTCCTACTGTTTTGTTCCCACTTGGGTCTGTTTTTCTCCTTTTCTGTGTGTTGAGCCATTGCCTTCTCTATCACAGCTTTCAGATCCATCAGGCGTAGAGAGAGGGAGTCCTTGAGCATCTGTAATCTACCCCGGCTTTTAATCTGGAGGAGAGCTAAGGAAGGGGAATCACCTCGCAGTCAACCCACAACATGGTCTCTGAGCTTTTACTTTGTTTAGAAAGTCACATCTCATAGACACATCTCATAGTCCCTAGTATGACAGATAGTCCTCTCCCCTCCTTGTAAGAAAAGTGGATATCTGGCCTCTGCTTTGGTCTCCATTGTTTTCCAGTGACCTTTCAACTTAGGTCTTCTTTTTAGACCTGGCCCTGCTAGCCCCCAGCCCTGTAATTTGGGCCCTGCTCTTTTAAGCGCAGGTCTTCCAGATGAGATGTATGCTACAGTTCTGAGAAATCGTGTTGCTCTGTGCTTCCTGTCGTAGTTCTCCACCTTCTTTGATGCCCACTCATCTCTCCCCCTTCATTCTGACTCACTTTAGCGATCATAATTTAAAAAAAAAAATCATAGGCCTTACATAATAGGCCAGGCTTTTCTCCCTGCTACTGATATAACCGTGTGGCTGGACCATCCTTCTTCACACCTATCCTACTATATTGTGAGTACACTACTCCTCATCTGTGAATCCAAAGATCTGGCACCATTTTCCTGCATCCTCGTCAGAGTGAGAGCGTAGGAATTGAGGTGGGCAGAAAACAGGAGAGAGGGCAGAGGTTTCCCACTCACCCCCACAGGGATTCTTTCTTGGCAGAGGTAGGCTCCAGTCTAACTGCTGGCCAGCGTGGGCTTAGACAATGTGGCACAGTTGTGGCTCTGCATCTTGTGTGTGACTGCCGCCCCGTTTTTGTTTAGCAAGCTGCTATGCCAATTTACTATGCGTGTTGTTACATATTCTCCTCTAATTTGACTGCCATTTTGCTTCAGTGAGATGGTGATTGTTTATGGCAGGGCTGTAATGTGTTGTCAGCACAGGTTACTCGCTACTTGTTGGCAGTGGCCTAACATTGCCTGAGACATAGTGTCACTGTGAAATGGTTTGGCAATGTTGAGACTGTAGTTATGTTGAGCAGTAACAACTGTAGAGGTCGAGAAAGGGCATCTAAGAGGAACTGTGTTCGTAAGGCAAAGTCGGAGAGGGAATACTAAGTAGGACAGCAGCAAATGTCATCAAAGAGCTTCATTTTCACACAATTTTCATAATTCGGTTTGTTTGCTGTGAACAGTGTTGATTCAGCTGCTGCTAGGGAGTAGAAACACATTTCTGAGTTAGAAATGAATTTTGTTGTGCATGACCCTGGCTATCTTTTTCTTCTTTGAGCACTTTTAGAAAGTTCTCAAGCCTGCTGAGGAATACAACTGGCTCCCTGTTGCACGTGTGAGGCAAGGAATTCATTGGGGCACCTTCACAGGGTTTCATTTTTGGAACGTTTATCTAATGAGTGTCTTACTACCCTGATGGACCAGGCTGCAGCCCACATTATGTTGTGTGAAAATGGTATTTGTGTTCTTGGTTCTTAAGAGAGTCTCAGGACCTGCCAAGCATGATAACACAAACATGTGATGACAGTAGATAAGGTAAACTTTAAAAGTGACTAGAAATCCCTGTAGGGTCTAGGACAGAGTGACCCTAACAGGCTTGATGACCCTTTTAGGACTTTTGAGTACATTTCATGTTGGTTGCTGGTTCTTTTCCCAGGAATCTGGGAAGCGAGCCCTCTGCTTTGGGAGGCACACCCACAAGGAGACCCCACTCCGTATCTCCACATAGGGATGGTGCACAACACCATCCACCGTAGGCTCCTCTGCAGTTCGGGACGGCTTGGTTGTCTCATTTACTACACGTTGCCATGCAGGAACTCACTCTGCCCTGATTCCTTTCCTCTGTAATCTTACAAGCAGTGTGGGGAAATATTATAACTCTTAGTAATGACATTTTCCAAGTATGGGCTTCTCTGGATGCACAAAAATGGCAAAATCTACGTTCTCTTTGTGATGGAAGAAGCCAGAACAATTTTGATATTAATATGCCTCCTGCAGTTGCCAAAGAGTCTTCCTTCTGGTACTACATACCTTTCTTCCTGAAAGGTATAACCTCCAGGCCCTCCCTACCCCCCTTCTTCTATTTCATGCACAAGTCCCAAGCCTGGACCACAGCAGGCTTTTTTTCCCATTTCTTTTTATTGAGATATAATTGACATATAACACTATGTTAGTTTCAGGTGTACAACGTAATTGTGAAATGGTCACCACAATGAGAGTGGTTAACATCCGTCACCATACATAGTTATAGAACGTTTTTTCTTGTGATGTTTTTTTTTCCCCCCTTTAAAAAAGTTCTTAAGCTTGATCTCTGATGTATGCTGGCTCATCAGAAAAGCAGAATGTAACTGAATTGGTGATCAGTGAGTGACATCGAGCATTGCTCATGATGGTGTCAAGGACCTGGCCTGCCCATTGAGGAGGGATTCTATTCATTTTGCCAGATTTTTTGCCTGTTGATGCTCATGTCAGGTCCATGGTACATATGCCAGAGTCTTTGACAGAATAATGCATCAGATCTGTTGCCAGTCAGCCTAGCAGATGCCTTCTTGTTGTTGACCACTTCCTATCAGGATGAGCTAAGAAGAATGTCTACTAAGAGTTAGCTTTTAGAGGACTTTTCTGCAAGTGCTAAGTGTTGACATTACTTCAGTTTGAATCAGATCATTTGGAGTTATTCTTTCATCTGTATCTTGGCCTCATGATAGGGGGGAAAAGATATGCCAACTAGTTTGAGTGAAGTTCAAATAAATATTTTTTAAGTGTGGATATGTGGGGAAGGAAAGGGTCCCAGGATCATAATTAAAACCCTGGTTAAAACTGTAAATCGAGAGATCTGTTCTAATTTGGCATTTTCTTATAAAGTTTAAATTTTTTTAAAATTAAATTTCTTATATATTTACCCTACAACCCAGCAATTCCACTCTTAAGTATTTACCCAAGAGGAATGAAAATGTATGCCTACACAAAAACTTGTACACTAGGGTTCATAGTAGCTTTTTTCATAGTAGCCAAAAACTGGTAATAAGCAGTGTCCATTAATAGATGACAGTTATGGCATGTCCAGGTAATGGTTATTACTAATCTCTAAAAAGAAACAAACTACTGATGTGCACAACACCACGGATGAAGTTCACAAACAGTGTGCTGAGAGAAAGAAGTCAGACACAAAAATGTATGTTCTGTACGATTCCACCTTTGTGATATTATGGAACAAACATGATAACAGAAAGTATACCAATGCTTACCTGGGACTGGGGGTAGGGGCATTGGCTACAAAGCAGCGTGAAGGAACACGGGTGATGGAAGTGTTGACTCTTGATTGCAGTGGTGGTTACGTGTGTGTGTGTGTGTGTGTGTGTGTATTTATGTATTATACCTTAAGTATGATAAAGTTGATTTTAAAAATACATTTGTTCTAATCCCTCTTCTGCTATATCAATAGGGACCAGTGAAAATATTAGATATTCTTTCTTTTTTCTCCCATACGTAAATTCTTTTTTTATATATATATAAATTTATTTATTTATTTTATTTATTTAGTTTTGGCTGCATTGGGTCTTCGTTGCTGCGCGTGGGCTTCCTCTGGTTGCAGAGAGCGGGGGCTACTCTTCTTTGCGGTGCACGGGCTTCTCATTGTGGTGGCTTCTCTTGTTGCGGAGCACGGGCTCTAGGCTCTCAGGCCTCAGTAGTTGCAGTACGCGGTCTCTAGAGCACAGGCTCAGTAGTTGTGGCTCACGGGCTTAGTTGCTCCGTGGCACGTGGGATCTTCCCAAACCAGGGCTCGAACCCGTGTCCCCTGCATTGGCAGGTGGATTCTTAACCACTGCTCCACCAGGGAAGTCCTCCCATATGTAAATTCTAATCAAAGCATTTCTGTCACAGTTGGAACTGTTGATGTAAATATCAGTTCCTCCAATGGACTAAGCTGGATCCAAATTAATGGACCCAGTAAAATTTTGGATCCAGCTTATTCCTTACTGTTTTATCATTACTGATGCTTGAAGGGCTTGAATAGGTGACTTTTGGATTCAGAGAATACATTATGAGTCGTTTAGCAGGAAATCAGAATCCTGGCCTCGGGAGCAACACTTTGTGCATGAGTGGCTTTGACAGCCATTTTGTTCTCTAAATAATGTTTGCTAGGATTCATTTCTTCATATCGTCTGTCTGGCTGATAGTTTTTTTCTATTAACATTTTGGTTTTGAAGTCTTTTTCTAGTAAAAGACACAATTTGATTCTCAGGCTTTTAATTTTATATTAGTGAGAGTAAGAAGGCATAAAGCACATAGGATGTAGTACATTTAATTAAAAATATTTCATTAAGTAAAATATTTTGAAAAATTGTTTTTTTAAATAATCCACACCCTTTGAAAAGCAAGTGTTAGAATTCTATGGTTAGTGTCTGTAATAATCAGTTTCTTATTTGTTGGTTTAATTATTTTTTACATGTTTCATTTAAAGATCTGAAGTTTTAGTTGATATTGTGAACTTGGGTTTCTTCTTTTTTCCTCATATCAACCTTGTTTTATATGTCAAAGAAAAGGTAAGGTTTAAAATTTGTTTGAAGTATGGCTATATTCTCAAAAAGGTATGGTATATAAAAACTAATTTTATGGTGTGTATGTTTTATAAATGAAGCAAGAAAATTTATAACTGTCTAATCTGAAATTTCTTGGTAAGATATAAGTTGCAAAAAAATATTTCTGGTAAGTGATCTATGGAATTAAAAAATATTTTTATGCTACAATGCATGTTAAGATGATTCCAGACAGGCCCCTCCTTTACAACTGGCCACAGTAGAGTTACAGTGTTAGCCCCTGCATTTATAATAAGGACAATTCTGGGTCATTGAATGTCAGATATGGTGTCCCTGGGCCCTACTGTTATATTTATATCTGTGGACATGGAGTATAATGATAGACAATTTGTTAAATTTATCAAGTTTGGAATCTTCCATAGAAACTAACTTGACAAATATACATAAATTGCATTAAATACCATTAGTTCAATTTTACCCTGTGTATTTGCATACATGTTACCTCTTAGAAATATATTTAATAAAATTACAGCATAAGGATTTTATTATGACATACTCAACCGTACACTCTTTAGCAGTGGCAACCACCTAAAATGGTTGTCCATCAGTTAGAGTTTAACAACTGAATATTTTGGGCCAGATAGCAAGCTGGAGTTCTCGTTTAATCGCTGTCTTATATTGGGCTATCCATTATGATATCCTTGGGTCAGTGCAGTACATCTTATGTTAAGTTTTTTCTGTAATGAATATTTATATTACGTAAATGGGAAAATTGGTGGGTTCCCTTGGTAGAAACATGATATTGGTATTTTTAAAGTAAACTTAAATAAGGTCAGAATTTTTATCCTCTAGAGAAAATTTCACATCTGATTAAATAGTTTACATAAACTTAATCTTTTTCTGCTAGATGCATTATAATCTCAGATATTATTCATGTAGCTATTCCTCTGTGAACCATAAAATGTTCGTTTCTTCAAAATGAATATGAAGCTCAAAGCATTAGTGGTCTTAAGAGCATAAAAACTTTATTGCTTTGTGCTTAACATTTTTCAAGTAACTTTGGAAAGCCGAAACAAATTTTGCATTTAGATTAATGGAAGATATTTTCCATTTGAAGGAACTGGCAAGGGAGCAACAATAACAAAAATCCCCCAAGGTTAAAAATGTAGTGCTTTTGATTCTTACCAGAATGTGTTAGCAGAACAATCATTTCTCAGCATGGAAAGGTATCATAATTGGTCTATACGGTGGCAATACTGAAAACGAGTATGCTTCAGAGAAAGCTAATATGACTCTACTTAATAATTTCCTTCAAGAGCCTGAATTTGAATGTATATTCCACCCAGCTTGAGGCAAACAATTTGTTCCTATAAGTTCTAGTGGAAGTTACCAGGGGGTCATGCAATTTATTTTTGTCTTGAAGTTTTCAAAACTGTGTAGAACTGAAGACACATTCACTTGCATTGTTCCACTAGTAATTTGATCCAATTGGCAAGTCTGCTTTCTCTTCTCCCCAATTCTATTATGTTGGAAGAGGAGAAACATTCATAAAATATTGTGACAAATAAATTCTTCCTGGAGATGTTTCCTCTTTGTGTTTGAACCTCTGGTTCACTCGTGAATGTTTGCATTCTTGCTGCTGGCCAAAATAGACTTGTTTTTTGTTGTTGTTGTTCTTATGGGTCTTTTCTTAAATGCACTATTATTTGTCCTTTTCACTAAAATTACCTAGTTTTCCAAATTGTTTCGTTATACTAAAGTTTTTTGCTGTGGGACTAATTTGAAGCCCCACCACAGATGAGAAGGGTTTATACATGAGTATGTGAGCAATGTATAGGAAAATGTTCTTTTCCTTGAGGAATTGACAGTTTTAGGAGGAATGTGTCTATATGTTAGAGGATGAGGTTACAGAGATGAGCAGGTGTCAGAGGAACAACATGGTCTCTGCATTGCAAATACCAGTAACGGGGTTAAGGAAAAACCAGAAAATATTTCTAGGGAGGGTAAGGGATGGTTAGACACTTCTGTTTCTGTTGTTTGATCCCATACTTTTAAGAATTGACAATACTTTGAAGGTTATGTTGTCTTAAACTCAAACAGAAGGTGGACTCTGAAATCATACCAAACCTTAAATTTGGGGACATTCCCCTTTGGTTTAATCCATGTTCCCCAGACTTATCTATTCCTTAGGATTAATGGGTTGTTTTTTTTTTAAAATAGTATTTATTGCCTTTGTCCGAAAATAGTTATGGCTTCCAGTCCTTATATCTAAACACTCAAGGATTAAAAATAATTTTTAATAATCAGCTTTACTGCTAATTCTTATAGCTGAAACAATGAATAAGAAGAGTGGGGAAATTAGGGTGCACGGCAGGTTTACAGATAGCCACGTTGGCAAAGCATGGTTGTGAGGCTGTTCATATTGTAAATCTAGTACCTGCATGAGAACAGCTGTGTTTGGCTAGTTTCTTGTGAATTAAGTACACACTTTGTCTTTTCTTTTAATGTAATAAACTAGTGTGTTTTCCTAAGTGACTGTTTGCTTAAGAAAAGTGAGTAGGATAGTAAGGAATTTAGGACTAGAATAGAAAACTAATCACTTAAGAGAAAAAAAATGTGATGTCTTTTCTTCAATCCCTTCTTCTCCTGAACTTTTTAGATCAGTTCTCCTAATGAGAAGCCAAGTGGCATGCCATTCTTTTCTTGTTCATTTTTCTCATTAGCTCTTTGCCGTCTCTTTGGTTTCTTTTTAGTTGCTTTTCTGTATGACTACTAATGAGGAGAATGTGTAAGATGCAGGGTGAGCAAAAGGAATGAAGGTTCATGGTCCATGAGCAGAATATTAACCCCTGAATGTTAAGGATATTGAATATTGACTGTGACTGAAAGTATTATATTGGTCTTATTTAAGCCTGACCACTGACAACCACTTGAGACATATAGTTTTTCTTAACTTAAATGTGGTTTATTTCAGAAAAACTACCGTCAAATGCCATTCAAATCTATTATGACAACTTTAACTTGTTAAGTAAGCAGAATAAATCAATTTCTTTCTCAGGTCCATGTCAAATAAGGCTCAGGTCCACGTAAAATATGCAGTTTGCAACTACAGCATCAGTGGTGTCCTTTGGGTTGTGCAGTATACAACCTGCAAAATTGTATGAGGCAACCCAGTAATTCCATTCCTAGGTGTATACCCAAGAGAATTGAAAATATATATTTCTATAACACTTGTTCAGAATGTTCATGCAACATTCTTCAGAATAACCAAAAAGTGGAAACAACCCCAATGTCCATCAGCTGATAAATGGACAAACAAAATGTGGTATATCCATGTAATGGAATATTATTCAGCCATAAAAAGAAAAGTACCGAACCTTGAAAACATTATGCTGAGTAAAAGAAGCCAGACACAGAAGGGCATATATTGTATGATTCCATTTATATAAAATGTCCAGAATGGATAAATCCATAGAGTCTGAAAGAAATTCATGGTTGCCAGTAGCTGGGGGAGAAGACAATGGAGAGTGGCTGCTTGATGTATGAGTTTCCTTTTGGGGGTTATGAAAATGTTCTGGAATTAGATAGTGGTGATAGTTGCACAACCTTAGAATATACTAAAAAACCCAGTGAAATGTACAGTTTAAAATGGTTACAATGATGAATTTTATGCTATGTGAATTTTATCTCAGAAACTGGTACTAGAAGAAATAAAATAAATGTATCCAATGGGGACTGACTGTAAATGAGTATGTGGGAACTTTTTGGGGTGACAGAAATATTGTAAAACTAGATTGAGGTGATGGTTGCACAACGGTATAAATTTATTAAAACTCATCAAACTGTATGTTTAAAATGTGGGTGAATTTTATGGAATGCATTTATACCTCAGTAAAGTTGGTTAAAAAAAAAAAATTGTATGAGGCAGTAGTGAAATCAGAGCCATTGTCTGAATTTTAGAAGTATCAGAGAAGAGCTCTGCAAATGTGAATTTATCATAAATAACTTTTGGTGGTATTGTGTTTCCTTTGGTTTCCCAGGACCCTGAGGTGCAAAAACCAATCATCATTTCCATGCTGAATTACTTGCTTTGGGACATAGCCATTTTGCAGATGGCCTGCTTGTCTGAAATAGGGCATGTTTTGTCATACCAACTCTGATTTCTATTGTTGGTGACACGTTAATAACTGAACTACTTTCTTCGGTGCAGAAAAGCCGCTTCAGTGATAATATTTGCAAATCAAATTGTATCTTCTTTTTGTGCTAGGTTGTCCTCAAAATCTCTGATTGGCTTGTTACAGACATCCCTATCTCAGCTTCTCTGTCCTCTTTTAGTTTAAATATCTGTATGCTGTAGCAGATTGCGTTATGAAATCCTCTCGCACTTATTGCTGTTTAGTGAATGGAAATGGCATTTCCTCGTTACCAAAGATAAACTCTAAATATTGTGATTTTACCCCCCCTGAATTATACAGTAATATATTCAAAAACCTTTTCTCCATAGCCTTATTTCTCTGAGCTGTTTTTTCCTGAACACTGACACCAGATGCAGTCTGCATGGACATTGGTCCCAGGGACATCTTGTCTTCTCCCTCTGACGGGGAGATTACAGGAAGAAATGCTGACTTCTGTTGTAGATTCACAATGTGCTGACACGATAATAGGACATGAATGGGCTTTGGAATGCCTTTTTCCTTGAGCTGGGTTGAGAGAGGAACAGAGGCAGACAACTCCATGGCCTGAATTTCGTTAGCTGGGTGACAATGAGAGAGATAAGTAGATGTGACAGTTATGAATGATCCTCTGTCATGCACTTACGCGTTCAGACTCAGATAAACTGACACTGCTGTCAGACACCAGCTATGGGGAGCTGAGACCTCTGATGAACCTTCTAATATGGTAAATGGGAGTCTTAATTCTTCATTAACTGGAAAAAGGAGATTTGGCCATGTAATTTTCTCCTTGCTGCCTGTTTTAAAGATTCCAATAACCCAGCATTTACAGTTGACTAGGCAGGGATTGCTTTTTCCCCCCCTACACTTGCAACATGCAGACTGTGAAATCTGAGGAAATGCCGCTTAAACCCAGACTTATTGCCTTGGTTATCTTTAATGACTTTGAAATGTATTGGCCTCATTATGGAACAGTGCAGTTATCAATTCCTCTAATTAGGTGATGTGCTCCCATAAGAAATTTAACATTAAAGCACAAAACTGAACTAGTTAGAGGCATCCAATGCAGGCAACCTCAGTTTAAGTGGTAAATTTAAGATACTGTTTCTTTATCAACTCTTTTACACCCTACTTCTGACTTCTTGAACACTAGAGTGTGGGGCATGTTTTCTTTTTCCTTAAGGATTACATCCTATATCACACCTCCAATACCTTTTATGACGTTTGAGTGCTTCTTGATAGTAAACTGTGATCTCACCTTGCACTAAATTGACCAGGAGCCTAGGGAAGGGAGGAAGTGAATAGATTATATTTAAATGCTCTAAGTATCAACACATCTCCATTTCTCAGTATTTATCTCGTGGTTTGTTACTCTTTCTTATAGAGTTAAAATAGCGTGTTATTCTTTCCTGTCTAATTACAAAAAATTTCCTTTCTGTAAGTAGCTTAGCACAGACTTTTTTTTAAAGATTGGGGCCATTTTTGTTTATTATATAGTGATGCTATTTCAATCAGACATGTTTCAGTTGCACTTCTAGAAGAGGGAGATGAGGTTTCTGGGTTTAGGCTGCAGTGAAGGGATGTTAGGTATCTTAACTCTTCTTTACCTCAATCATCCATCTGAACAACAAAAATAATTGTAGCCTCCCCTTTGGGGAAACTATATAGTTTAATTAGTGTTTTCTAATAACTTGTAAATCCTTAGAGAAAAATTAACAAAGTAAGTGTAAGAAATTACCTTTGAGGTTTGTTTATTATTATTGCTATTATTATTGTCCTCGTTATTACTACATGGGGCTAGTTATTCTTTTAAGTTGGCTACTTGAAGATGTGTTTCAGATCTCATGGAGTGAAATTTACCTTTAATGTGACAGTGCTCAAATCAGAGAGTTATACTAAACATAAAAAATATAGAACAGTAATTTCTTTAAAATACCTGGCACTGTTAATGGTAGGACTGTTAACTTTGTCCCCTGCAAGAAGATTCAATCCCAATTAGGAAATGTCAGAATGCAAACCTTAATCATCTCCTCTCAGATGGACATTGAGGAAACCTTCCTGTGCATGTACCTATGAGCGTAAGTCTGTTGAATCTGTTCAATGATAATATTACATCTTTCTGAACCAGTTTTTATCCTTAACCTAGATTTGCTTTGAACCTCTGCAGTGTCTTGACTACTACCTATAACAGTAGTGATAGCCAGGCCCTTCCTGGTGTGTGGGTTTTTACGAGCCCTCTTCTCATGGCAGGCAAGGCCTTGTTGGGGCTCCACTCCTCACCCAGGCTCAAACTCAAAGAACAGTCCTGCCCGTTGCTGTGGCACCTTCCTGCAGGTCTGGCCCTTTCCTAGTGCTCTTGTTCTCTTTGTCATGCGGGTTCCCGGTGTTTTAGTATATGCCTTGATCACTCCCTATTATCTTGTTCAGGACCTCCCTTCCAGGAAGTGGGGCCCTGATCTTGCCACAAGTGGGTGGCAGGAGGACCCACTGGCTCCTAATAGAATTCTTTGAGAATCTGGAGTTTAACTGCCTAGATTGAAATTTGCATTCTGTCACCTGCTGTCTGAATGACCTTAAGCAAGTTATTTAACTTCTCTGTGCCTCAGTTCCCTGTCTATAAAATGGAGATGATAATAATGCCTATCTCATCAAGGTTCTTAGAGAAGATTAACTGAGTTAATACATGTGAAACACTTAGACCAGTACAAGTCACATAAGTAAGCATTAATAAATGTCATTTGTTACTGCTTTTGCTTCTGCTGCTATCATTTTACCATTTCTCCTCTCATAATCCATAACAATAAACCAAGCCCTTTTACTCTTGATGGATCTATTATTCTTAGCATTTGAGCCCTACTACTTGCTATTTCCTTCCTTCTACTCCTGTACTCACATTACTATGTGTGAAATTGTAAATGAAAACAGAATTGATCACCATGATATAAAAGAGCCCTGGAATATACCAGCATATCCTTTCTGTCCTTCTCCCCTTGATCCTAACCATCCTTGTCTAGTCTTGAGAAAAATCTTTTGTAAGGTAAGCCATTCATTTTGAATTTAATAAATATATTCATTGGGTTGAATATAACAAGTCATATTCTTTGGAATAGAAAGATGAATTGGGCAGGTCCCTGCTCTCAAGTAACAATAATAGCAGCAATGACAATAACAATAATAATGTTTTCGACTTCACAGAGGGTGTGGTGTTGGAGTTGGATTTTGAAAGATGAGTAAAGGTTTACCAGATAAAAAGAATTAAGAGCGTTCAAGGCAGAGACAGCAGCACGTGGATGAGGTGGTGTGGCAGTGAACGCCAGTCCTGACCGTACAGGTTGAGCATTTAGGAGCGTGAGGTTCAGGTTTCAGGAGGAGGGAATGAGATTAGAGAGGCATGCAGTGGCCTGGCACGAAAACCCTTTATACCATGCTGAGGAGTTTGGACTTAATCCTGTGGGCAGTTGGGGGCCTTCGAAAGATTTGCAGCAGACCAGGGATCTGATCTGATTTGCCAGCTCATTCTAATGGCTCTGTGGAAGGACGTCTTGGAGAGGGGTTCAAAACTGGAGCCGAGAGACATGTCAAGTAGTGTTTCAAGTGCTAACTATCCCCTCCTGCTTCTCCTGTTGCTAAATAGAGTGGAGCAGAATGATATGTGCTTCTGAGAGACGGGTGTTTGAGCCGACTTCCCAGCAGTCTCTTGAGTACGTGGAGAGGGTGCGTGGAGGGAAGACACGTGATCCTTACGCTGCCCTCTTCCCACCTTAATCTTTTAAAAGAGACAGGAACAAAGCTCCTATCACATTGGAGTTGACTGAAGACAGAAGTCCTTGAGCATCCTTCTTCTAAGTACTGGCAAGGCTGGTGCTTGCAAAGGAGAGGAGATTAGAATAACACCCTCACTGCTCAGTGAGAGGGCAGGCAGACCCTCACACTGGATGGTTCCATTCCGAGCCTCTCCTGACAAGTGCCACAAGCATCCGATGTCCTTGGCTTCTCTTTTGTGTTGCTTACCCTGTAGCAGTTAAGCATTCAGGGCATTCTGTGTCTTTCTTTCCCCTCAGTTGCTTCAAGAAGATGAGAATTTGCTAAAAAAAAAAAAAAAGTGTCAAGAAAGCTCTATAAAATGGCATTAAAAAAAGAAATCCCCAACTTACTTCTTCAGAATGCTTCCCTCCAGTTGCCATTGCCCCTTTTTGCCCCTCCCAAAGCCTTGCAAATTATTATTTCCGTATATTGTTGGAATTAATTGTAGAAAATCAATAGAATTGCGTGTCCTTATCAACAGTGATACCTTTCTGCCTCTCCCGTTTCATCCTCTCTTCATCCCCAGCAAATTGTTATTTCTGAGGGTATTATTACTGTAATTACTTTAAGGAAATTGACAAAAATACCACGACAATTTCATGCCTCAGAATTATTACACAGGTTTAGGGGGAAAAAAAGATTTCTATATGTCATTGCCGTGTTTGTTATTCCTAAATGATTCTTCCAGAAATACTAATCAAAAACGTCTCCCTCCAGAACAGCACTGTGGCTTTAATATCAGCTGCTGTTTCTTTGAATGGGGCTGCTCAATCTTTCATCAAAGAAACACATCACCCATATCCCTGTCTTTAAAAACAGCAATTATGTGTAAATGCCTCCTGATTTATTTGAGCCAGGGCCACTGGCCAGTATGAGTCACCACAATTTACTGCCAACCGTCACTTTTACATGATAGGTCTGTAACAAATATCTACCGCATATTGTTAAATTAATCTTCCATTTAAAATTAATGGAGTTAGACTCCCCAGGTTCAATGTAATTTCGTGTTCACAGGCAGGGAGGGATGTGTGCTGCATACAGAATGAGACAAGGCCCAACGCCCTAATCTTTCATCACCTTGAACCTGGAGACTAGGACACGTCTCAGCACCAACTAATGAGATTGAGCCCGCGTCTCTCCTGAGGATGCTGGCTCAAAGAGGCTTTTCTGCTCAGAAATAGCAGGCTCCATCTTATTTTAATAATTCCTCAGATATGACAAGTCTGATGTTATGTATGAAAGAGCCAGGCTTGAAAAAGAGATAAAATGAATTTTATATCATTACTTCAAACCCGAAGCCAAGGGAAGTGTGTTGCAGTTAAATTAAAAAAAAAAAAGCAGGAAGCATTTTAGCCGTGAAATATAGTGACTGTAAACCAGGAGTCATCCTTTCATTTATTTTAATGCACAATCACCTTAGGTTTCTGTAATTCTTGAACATTTTCATGCATTAATCAAAATAATGTGGATGAAAGCAGGAGCCTTGTTCAATAAACATCTAGATGAAAATATCAGCGGGAACATGTAATTCCTGATGGGATAGGTCACATGAAGCCTCTCAAGTCCCATCACTTCTTTTCCGTGGCATCTTTTAAAAAGGCATTTTTCTTCTGTGTACCGCTTACCTACTGTTTAATCTTTTAAAGTTTAATAATGATAAAGCCAAATTACACAGCGGTATTGGGTTCTCTGGTTTTCATTTCTTGATCCTTTTTACAAACTTGGTGACTTTTTTTGTGTCCACAGAGAGGAAAGCCTAACAGAACGGTTTTCAGCTTTCAGGCATTGGCTCCAGAAGTTCTGGCAAATGGTTGCTGTTGTTCTTCAATTCTTAGAAATTAAACTCCAGGAACAATGGGACACTTTTCATAGGTAAAGATAAATGTCTAAAAAGACAGTAAGTTGTAAAGGACAGGAAAGGCACAGATGAGGTAGACATCCTGTTTTGTTTTGTTTTGTTTTTTCATTCTATGAGTTGAACTCTAACTTCAGTTACTTCTGATTATCTCAGAAAGTAATTCTAAGTATTTGCACTTTGTGTCTGATTTATAATGCAATATATGTGAGTCTAGAACTCTTCGCTTTCTGATTTGTTTTAATTTGGTCCCAAAGTAAAACTTCCAGAGAAGTAGGGTTAGTATTTTTCTACCTGTAGATGATGTTGATGATGATGATAACTATTATTATTATTATACTTAAGATTACATTCTATAACTTACAATTCTATTACCTCATAAACTATATATTTCAGTGAACATAGGGTTAAAGAAAAAAATGAAAACTCAAGTATAAGAATAAAGTATATTCACTAGTGGCTTAGTGACACATGGCAGTTTTTAAAATTACATCATTTTGGTAGGCTATTTGTAAGGGAAGATTTTTAAAATGTTATTCCGTGTCTCCACTCGAATAAGATTTAGAAAATCTTAGTGGGATTTTAGAACTAGGTAAATGGGGAAAAATGATGAAATTACCTTAAAAATTGGGAAATAAAGAAATGAATAATAGTAGGGACCTCTGTCTCCACGAAACTGAATTGCTTTGCTTCTTAATAGCCTCTCTTTTGATGTCTTTATTTGTTGCATTTTCTACAGCAGGGTGCTTGGTGAGTCCCAACTAACAGATCACTTTTTCAGTCTTCCACTCAAGACATCCCTGCCTTAAGTTCTGTATATTATATTCTTCTGCCCTCTTTTCTATATCCTCACCTTCTTTCTTTTCCTCCTTCCTCCTCTCCCTTAAAAAGTCTTCTTATTCTGTGCTTTAGAAGCTTCATCTTTTTGAGTTTTCCCTTTTTGTCATAGAAGGAGAGGGCACGTTGATATACCCAGGCTTTAGGTCAATGATAGGTTTATAGCTCTAAGCTTTATAATCAGAATGGTGGAGATACAGGGGACCTCTGATCTAATTCATCCCCCATTTCATAGGTTTGCCATAGAGGCCTGACAAGGTTAAGTCTCCCAAAGACTAAAAAATACATTTTTTGGAAAGCAGTATGGTGCTTCCTCAAAAAAATGAAATATAGAATTACCATATGATCCAGCAAGTTTACTTCTGGATGTAAACTCAAAAGAATTGAAAGCAGAGATTCAAACAGACACTTGTGCACCAGTGTTCTTAGCAGCATTATGCACAATAGTCAAAAGGCGGAAGCAACCCATCTGTCCATCATCAGATGAGCAGACAAACAAAACGTGGTATATCCATTTAGTGAAATATTATTCAACCTTAAAAAGCAGGAAAATTCTGACACATGCTACCACATGGATGAACCTTGAAGACATTATGCTAAATGAAATAGTAGAGACATAAAAGGACAAATATTGTGTGATTCCACTTATATGAGGTACCAAGAGTAGTCAAATTCATGGAGACAAAATTGCCAGGGTCTGGGGGTAGGGGAAAAGAGTGAGTTATTGTTTAATGGGTATAGTTTCATCTTGGGAGGATGAAAAAGTTCTACAGATGGGTAGAGGTGATGGTTACACAGTAATGTGCATGTACTTAATGCCACTGACTGTGCACTTAAAACTGATTAAAATGGTAAATTTTGTTATGTATATTTTACCACAGTAAAAATACACACACACATAGACATACATATCGTTTTTATTATCTGAGAAAATTTAGAGCAGTTAGTCTGTCTGTCCTCTACCTCCATCTCTGTAGCTAACATTTAGACCTTCCCTCAAGTCAGTTTCAGACTCGCCTCTCTGATGGTTTGAAGTGTTATATTCTTCCTTTTCTCATTTCATTTTTTGTTTTTCTAACATTCAAGTACCTGCTCTATGATAGTCACTGGAGATATAAATAGCTCAGAGCCTAAGAGGGATTTTGCAGGAAATATTTTAAAGAATATGCATATTAAGCTTTCAAAAGAATTCCCAGAAAATGTTAATTGTAAAAGAAACAAAGAGCATTTCAAATTTGCAAAATGAATTTTGTGACCATATCCTCCAGTTTCATAAATACTTCCTACCTAGAGCGACTTGTAGAATGTGGGTTTCTCAGTCAGGCCCTCATGGTTCTGTAGGTTGACTAAGAAAATGCCACAAATGATTATGATAAAAGATAGAATAATGTAAGTGTCCTAAGAGAAGATTAATAATAGGCTTGATTTCAAAGAAAAGAGAGTTTATCAGACCACGTAAGGAACTTTGGCAGTTGGCCTTTAAAAGATAGATAAGATTGCGTCAGGCAAAGATACTGGGGAAAGGACTGAAATGGATAGCAAGGAGGACAATAGGGTTTTCTTGGAATCAGCAGTTATCAGTTGGCAGTGTGAAATACACTTGGATTTGTAAGAGGTATGTTGGGGCCAGTCGTTTAGAGCTTTGAGGGCCATATTGAGTTTGTATACATTTTTTTTTTTTCTTGGCCGTGCTGCGTAGCATGCGGAATCTTAGTTCCCCAACCAGGGATCGAACCCGTGTCCCCTGCAGTGGAAACACGGAGTCCTAACCACTGGACTGCCAGGGAATTCCCTTGCATACATTTTACATAGAGTTTGAGGGGCTCCTAGGATGGATCTGTCCCATGGACAACTGAATACTAGACTTAGGAGAGCAAAGCTAGAGTTGTAACCTTGAAGATTACCTCCATGGCAGTAGAATTGAAGCTTTTGGGTGAGTTAGATGGTGAAGGTAGAGTAGGATAAAACCTGTTGAGCATTTCTTCTTTAGTGGGAGAAAGGTGATGAGAAACCGTGCACCTCAGATTGGGACTTGAACCTACATGCAGGGACTCAAACCCAGCCTAAACCCAGGTTGGGACTTGAACCCACGTGGCCAGAACTCAAGCCTAGCCAAAACCCAGATTGGGACTTGAACCCATGCGGCTGGGACTCGAACCCGGCCAAAACCAACAGTTTTTTAACTGACAGCACACACCTGGTTTCAGGACTTAATGAAGCTCAGGTTCTTGATGTCTCATCGCAGAAAGAATTCAGTGAGAGACAAAGTGATAGGTAAGAAGTGGATTTATTTAGAGAGAAACACACTCCAGAGACAGAGTGTGGGCCATCTCAGAAGGCGAGAAAGGCACCAGGGTATGGGGTTGTCACTTTTTATAGCAGTGGGTAATTTCATAGGCTATTGAGTGTCAGGAGTATTCCAGCTATTTTGGGGAAGGAGTGGAGATTTCCAGGAATTGGGCCACCGCCCAGTTTTTGATCTTTGATGGTGGGCCTCAGAGATCGTCTGCCTCGGAACTGTCATGATGCTGGTGGGTGTGTCATTTAGCTTGCTGATGTGTTACAGTGAGCCTATACTGAGGCTCAGGGTCTAGTGGAAGTCGACTCATCCGCCATCTTGAACCTATTTGGTTCTAATCAGTTTATGTTGTGTCCTTGGGCTATGTCATTCTTTTAAAGTTTGTGCCCTGCCCCCTTCCCTCCTGTATCAAAGGTGTGAGTTTTCAGAGAGGGGAGAAAAGAAGAGAAAGTCAGAATGGTAGGTAAAGGAGGGACTTTCCCAAAGAAACCTGATGAGGGAGTGGTCAGAGGGGTAAATGCTATAAAAGGGGCTTTAAGGAGGATCAGATATGAGGGGAAACCCTTGCATTTGATCTTGACTCTTAGTAACCGGTAGAACTGCATTCAGAGATGTGGCATTTGTAAGGGTCCCTTGCAACTCTCCTGTTCAATGCCCTTTGTGATACCATGGTCACTTAATTGATTAAGGCATGAAAGAGTGCTTTATTGAAGATAGTATTATAGGGGGAGCTTTTATTTTGAGAGAGAGAGAGGGAGAAACAGATCCGTCTATAATGTTTCCTCTTAAAAGAGGTGGGTATGGGAGGAAAAAAAGGTCTTTGCAAAGAAGACACATGCAGGACAGATTCTAGACTTCTCTTTTTTTGTTGTAGGTCGGAGCCCAGACTGTGTAAATGATGGCGCAAAATATAAGTAGCAGTGTAAAGGGTCTTAGTAGAAACTTTCTTAATATCTATTAAAGAGATCAAGGACCAGTATCAAGTTAAATATATGTTATTCATTTTCGTGAAAAGATTCAGATTTCATTTGCCTTTTATCTTTTCACTTGATCAAACACTAATATATTAGAAATACTCTGTGGGCATTTGGAAAAGTTGCAGGTGATTGTTGGCATGAGCCACGCTTCTTTTCTGAACTTACTCTTGGGCAGGAGGTAGACCTGTGCACAGTACAGACATTTGTGGGCAGTTTTTTTTTTTTTTCTGTTATCTTCAAGCAAGAATCCAAGATTGTTATATTTGACATTAAACCAAGTGGATCTTACCAAGCACAACACTATAACCTCTCAGTCCAAATGTTTGTCCATCATACTAATATTATGTATCTTGTGGCAGATATTTTTTTAATCAGGATTCATTTTAAAAAGCATTGACATTTATATACCAGCTGATACCTATTCATGTTCATGATTTAATTTGAAGGTAAGATTCTCATGAAAGGAAACCTCAGGAATTTCCTAGGAAATACCAAAAATCCATCCCAGAGGTGTTGTTGTTGTTATTGTTTTAGGAGTTTATGGGCTACTCTGATTCCTTATCAATTAGACAAAAGAGGAATGTGACCTGCCAGCAGTCACCTTTTCTACTTTCCTACCTCATACTGATAAGTAATCAGGTTCATCTTTGGAAGGAAGATTCTTAAGTGCTCTGGTCTCCAGCAGTTCAGGTGAAATTTGTTACAACTCGGCTTTATTTCATTGGAATTTGCTTTATTTCTGTCTTGTTAATTATATTTACAATAAAGCCTTTTAGATATTGGGATTTTGCACACCTTTGAGTAGGCCTCTTCCTTCTGTCCCCCTGCCTCTCTAATAAGCCCGGAAGATCAAATCGAGACCATGAGATTCTGAAATGGGAAAGTTTCTGCCTTTTGCAGCTTATTTGATAGGAATAAAAATGACTGATGGCTCTCTCTCCTGGACCCTTTTGTTCGATTCAACTATGATTATGGAGCCTATTAGCTGCAGTTACAACCTATTTAAGAGCAGTGCTTACCAGTAATGGGGGCCAAATGATTTTGGAAAGTTCAGATGTACTGGACTCCCTGCAGAAATGAATTCAGCACTGAACATATTGATGCAGAACCTGAAGGAGGCTGCTCCGGTGGGACTAAGAGAATTGTGAGCTCTGCAAGAAATGAGTGGGTAGTAGAATTAAAGATCAGATAGGTGTTCGGCTCAAGGGCAGTCTCAACTCTGAAGTTCATCACAGCAATTTAATCAGGCTCAAATGAGTGTTGCCCAGAAAAAAATCAGCCTTGTGTGTGACAGGAAATAGAGTGTATTTAAGAGTCTTTTGTTTCTGGTAATTCTGTGTGCCAAGGCTTCCCAGGTATATACCAAGATGAGGGAACTGCTACATTTGATAGGTGATGGCACTTCGGTTTACCTTGGCTCAGAAAATGAAATCTGGAAAAGATTTACACAAGGTCATGGTATGGTCCAGAAGGAGCATGCCACTTGAAAAGTTCCAGCTTTTAAAATTTTCACAGATTAAACAGGCCAGGGACCACCTTTGGCTGGAGCCATCTGTTGCCCCTTCCTGGTATGAAATTATTTTTACATAAAATGTTTGTGTACCTTCAGGGAGAGCTGTATAGCACAACGGAAAAGAACTTGAGCTTTGGAGGGAGGCACACTTGGGTTTGAATCCCAGTTCTTCCACTTGCTGTGTGACCTTGAGCAAGTTACATCAACTGTCAGACCCAGAGTTCCTTTACCTATGAAATGAGAACGATAACTCCCACTTCACAAGATTATGGTGAGAAGTAAATTAAATGAAGCAATATATATTAATTGCTTATCACAGTATCTGCACATAATACGTGCTCGATAAGTGGTAGTTACTTGACGCTTTAAGACTCTCATCATCTTGTTCCTCCCTCATTTCCCTCTCATATACTCTCTTCGTGAGCCAGAGCGATCACTGTTTTAGGAATCATTGAAGTATAAACCTTTTAGAGGATCTGCGGATTCAGAAATGTGGAAAGAGAGCAGACTACAAACATCTGGAGGCTTGGGCAGCTGATTGTCAAGAGACCAAAGAAAAACGCACCCTCCCCCCACCACACACACCAACACCGTGGCGGTAGTTAAATTGACACATAATTAGCCGAGAAACATTTTGAGAGCCATGTTATGGTTTTATACATATGACAAGAAGAATCCGCTTTTCTTCTGTGTTACTCACCAGCTCTTAAGTTTGTTTACTAGGTAATGTATAAGTATTTTTCTCTGAATAATAAAATTTGAAAAGAATATAGTAAATATACTAGGAGTTTTCTTCTCCACTTCAGGGATCTGTCAGAGTGTGTCTCTGTGTCTCTATATTCTTATCTGTATCCTTATCCTTATATCTATATGTTTATCTGTGTGTGTGTGTGTGTGTGTGTGTGTGTGTGTGTAGAGAGGGAGAGAGAATGAATGAGTGAATGAATGAATGAGAATGAGAACTGAGAGCCAAATTATCAGCTTTATTGATGCCTGGGTAAACACCCAATCATTCCTAAAATGCAAGGCACTCGGGTAAAAGCAAGATTGGAGAGGGCTGCCAAGATCCTCTTAAAGTGGAGCCTCCTAACCTTTTGCCCATAATTGATACCGTGGGACCCACAGGGACGTGCCTGGGCCTGCGGTCCACTAGCCAGCTGCATGGGTCAGGGGCACAGACCAGCCTAATCTGTGCTGCACCTGCAGTCCAGAGAGATACATACCTAGAGAAGGGACTGCTTGCCATAGAGGGATCACACCCACTCTACAGTTGGCCCAGTCATGGTCCCCCTCTGACCATCCTTGGGGAAGAGTAAAAGAGAGTGTAAGTGCTGGAGAAAGTTTTCTTCTCCGGGGTTAAGGTGAGAGGGTGAAAAGAGGTCCATAGAAAAGACATTCCATAGAATAGACAGTGGCCAACAGTTTGAAAACCTGCCGGATATAAGTAAGATAATAATTGTGAATTCCTGGCTTCAAACATTTGTTGACATACAGAGAAGAAAAATATTGTGATCTATTTTGGATATTAAAATCTACTGTGCATTTTCTATCACAGTTACCTAATGTGGTTATTTTGCTTTAACAAATTACTATTTGTTTAGTACTTTGAAGATTCAGAGTAACATATCAGAACATGTACATATCATATTAATAAACAAATCATATGAGTCAGGTGTTTAAAGGCTATTGTTATGTTCTGCCATTGGTACAGAGGAACCATTAAAGGGTAAAGACTGTGTTACTTAAGGTTTGGGTTTCATTGAGGAAGCCAGTGCTACTGTCTATGTACTGCTCTCTCATCAGCCCCCCTCCCCTGCAAAAAATACCCAACAACAACAAATAGCACAAAAAAAGGTAGGTACATCGAAGAGCCTAACAAATTGTTGGTATTTCAGATATGTAGGTAGAAAATTAAATTAAGCTTAAATGGTAATTTTGAGTTCGTGGAACAGTGCTCATTGATGACTCGTGTGTGTGTGTGTGTGTGTGTGTGAGAGAGAGAGAGAGAGATCGATCGATTGATTGATTGATTGATTGATATAGGGTGCCCATGGCACCTTGTGGGGCTTGCCTTGTTTCAGAAAGTGGGCTTCAGTACCAAAAGAGGATTGTAGAATCATAGAATTTTAGACCTGAGGGGGGAAAAAAACTTAGAAATCACCCAGTTTCACAAAAGGTGTTTAATTTCCTCATAGACTTTGGACTGTGACTTTGTGTTTATGAATCTACGAAGAGAGAGCATCAGTAAATATTATTCTGAGGGTGCAAGAGCAAGGCTGCCACACTTGCCATGTTTAGCTGGTTGAAGTAATGAACCCTTATGAGGAAGGATTTTGTGGAGAAGGAAAGAAGGCAGAGAAGGATAAAATATGGAGAATTACTTCCTCTTCACGGAATGACTCCATTTTGATGTATATCAGCTTTCGGTATTCCCATAGATATTTTACTGGAATTGCTACTTCTTTAAACATTTATGCTATTAAAAAATCAGACCAATTGTTGACATCAACATAACATAGCAGCTACTGTATAGACAGAATATGAATTTTTTATGCTATTGATGAGAAGTTTATGTCATTTATGTACTGTAGTGAGGGTAGAAGAGGGATTTTGAATCCGGAAAAAGCTATTCTTGATACCATTCAGAATATTAGCTGTGCTTTGAATCAAAATATTAAGGTGGCTGTATTGTCAGTGTGTGTTTCTGTGCAAAATGGCTTATCTATGGGTGGGATGGGAGAAATTACTCCACCTGGAGAAAGTAGTAATGGTTTTCTTTTGTTTATGTTTCGTTTTGTGAAAAGAAGGATTGATAGCACTTAATATTTGATTTATCTGCCCTTTCCTTCACCATCAAAGGAATTAACTGTTGTGGTGATAAAACCATATTTCATGTAATTGAAGGTGCCATCAGGGGCAAGATGCAACATTATTTTATGTACAACTAAGAACATGCACTAACAATTAAACTGACATGCCATCGATTTTAAGATGCATTTCAATTTCAGAGATATTGAAATGTGTAAATAGGGTATCTTAGAATCAATGAAATGGCATATGCAATTCTCTTGTGGTATATTTGTCTATGTATACAAAATACACTTGCATTTGGTTATATTCTGTAGTATTTTGAATCATTTTTACTGAGTTAGGTTTTATTTATCCTTTAAATTTGCTGTTAACATTTGTTCGATACAATTAATTTAATATGGCATGAATTTGGAAACTTTACTTAAAAGAATCATTTGGACATTCATTTCTCAGGCTTTCAAAACGGAAAGAAAAGGGTCAGGTGCAAGGAGGCAGATTGACATTAAAGTAAGAGCATTTCTTTTCAGAAAAAAATTTTTTGAAAGAACAACAACGTAAAAAAGGAAGGTAGAAGTGAGTGATCTTAAATAGGAGCCAGCAGACTGCTATCGTAATTTTCTAAGGGAAAAGATCTTTGCCAGTTTATCAAAATCCAGTTGTTTATGTGATTGCATATTTATAGTGCTCGGATGGTGTCTCTCAAGAGTGAATACTCCTGAAACCAGATGACTATAGTTAATAATAATGTATACTGGAAGTTTACTAAGAGTATATTTCAGGTGTGTTCACTACACCCATAGACACACACAGACACAGACAAAAACACACACACAAAATGATAACTATGTGAGAAGGATGTGTTAATGAGCTTGACTGTAGCAGCAATTATTTCACTATGTATATGTCTATCAAAGTATGTTGTATACCTGAAATATATACAATTTTATTAAAAAGTAAAATCAATAAAATTTACTATATACTCATTACAAGACAAAAACAACTCACAATACATATAACAATAAGGCATGTCATATATTAAGTGCTCAGTAAATCATGGACATTTTTCCACATAAGTACATTTCTCCATAATAATTTTTGGATACTGCTTACTATACCATTGTATGATAAAACATAATTTTTAACCATTTCCTTATTTTTGAACATTGAATTATTTGCAGTTTTTCAGTTTAACAACATGGTTGTCATGAATATCCTTGTACTTTCTTTTTGTCACATTTATCCATTGATCATTTTAGGATCAATTCCTAGGAGCTCAAATGCTGGAGCAAAGGCTGTACATGTTATAATAGCATTACATATGTTGCAAAGGGACCATTTCCTCACATGTTCACCAATACAGGATATCAACAGTCCTCCCCTCCTCCATCTTTGCCAGCTTGATTGATTGAAAAAAATCCCTTTTTGCTTTTATTTGCATTTTAAAAATTATAGTTGAGGTTGATGAACACCTTTTCACATGTTTTAGCCTGTTCAGAGTGGTTCTTGGTAAGAGAAAGAATGAAAGGTCAGGAAAAGAGCAAAAGGTCTTAAGGGACTTTACAGTTTCTCAAAATGCTCCCGGTTTTTGAAGAAACTTTCCCAAGTTCCTTAAAGTCAATGAAACTGATAAACAGTAATGGTGATGTGCCGATTAGATATGGCTCACTCACCATCCAGAGCTAGAAATGAAAACTCACTGCATCAGAAAGCCCAGGGGAATTCAACAGGCTCAGGCTTGTTTGGGAAACCTGGAGAACTACAAAGAAAAACTGTAGACTCCTATCTGCTTTCTGTGATGCAAGGATTTGAAGGAGAGGGCAAAAGAGGGCTCCTTTCCTCTGAGTGTGATACATTTCTCTAATGTTGTTTCCCTTTGGTTGAATTGAAATGTTGTCTTCTTCATTGCTTGCCTTTATGGGTACAAATAAGCAGATACTGTGATTTGGCGGGAGTTAACAATAAAATTGCATAGTATGAGCCATGCTGTTTTTTTTAAGTGGGCAAGCAGGGTGATTTCTCTATAAAGCTCTCTGCTGTTAGAAGCTCTTACATTTCAGTCAACATGAGAATTATATTTGGAATAAATTAAATTCCCATCCAGATTGACTATACCATGTAATCGTCAGGAACCATAATGACTGTGTAGTTACACAGTATTTCTCCCACTTAGTAATTGCAAAACACGCTGGCTCTGAGAACCCCTCAGGAACTGTCCTTCCTGGCCCAGCGTCCGTGCCACCTCCTCTGTTGGTCAGTATTTTATTGTACAGCGGAAACCCCTTTGTTTTTGGAGTCAGACCAGATGTAAAGTGTACTCTTAAGTCTGCCATTTACCAAAGTATTCTCATCTGTGGAAGTCAGGAGCAACATAATTGTTGAGACAATTTATTTAATGAGGTAAACCATGCAAAAACACTTAAGCAGAAAGCATCAGTCTTGGCACATTTTTGTGTTGCCTTCCTCATTTATCTTTGAAATCTTCAACCGCCTCCATGTAGTGATATCTTCTTTGAAATTCCTTAAGAGTCTTGATCTGGATCACACATTGACATTTATTTGATATCTAATATTGATAGTTATCTCTTGACATGTGTGTACTTCTTGTATCCAAACTGTCTTCCATTAGCACAGATATTCATCCATCAAATATTTAATTAGCCCCTTTTGTGTGTTAGTCCCAGAATAAGATGCTGGAGTAAGTTGGTGAACAACAGATGTGGTTACTATCCTCATAGCGCTTACATCCCAGCGGGGGAGATCTATATGAAACAACCTTGAATTAGTAAATGAAAATTGTGGTGATTACTGTGAATGATGCTATAAGGAACTGTTTGGACCAGCTCAGGGATGACATTTGAGCTGATGTCTGTGGATGAGTAGGAGTTAACCAGGAAAAGGCAAGGATGATCATCAGTCTTAGGGCAGAAGAAACAGCATGTTCGAAGACTCTGAAACAGCAAAGAACCTGTTTTAGGCACGCAATAGTGAGCAGGAAGTCCCGGGAGACTGGAGGATAGGAAGCTGGCCTTCTCAGAGGGCATTGCGGAGTGAAGGGAGTTAAGGCTGGAACTAGGTGTAGAATTCTGGTCTTTGGCCCAGGAGCAATAGGAAGATATTAGAGAGTTGAAGGCTTACCTGTGGAAGACTTATCAGTAAAATAGATAAATGGATAAATTTGAAGTGGATCTAGCTAGCTTAATTTAGAGTTTTGAGTGTAGAGATCTGCCCTTGCAGAGTCTTTAGGAAAAACAACAATGACAGCACTGCCAAATATTTTCAAGTATTTCTTCAACTCAAATACTATGATGATGGGTATAGTATGAGGAATTTTATTTTCCAAACAACTTAAATTTAAAGATATATTTCTGAGGAAAAATAAAAGGGAATATTAGCAAAGTTTTTAGGACTTTTAAAATACTGTGTTTAAAGAGAAAATGATACTTGTATTTAAAATGTATTAAAATGCTTTAAGTGTGCTACTGAATATAGATGAAGAGTAGCAGGTCCAAAAGTAATATTCTTTAGGAGAGTAGAGAAGATGATTTCCAAAATCTTTTTGTTAGTCCTATAATTCTGTGAGCCTGGATTCAAATCGGGTCATCTTCTGAGTGATTGAATAAAGGCTAGAACCCTGGTCTCCTAACTCCACGTCCACAAACATAATGCTTATGTACTTAGTTCATTTATTTTTGCCACAGGATACCTGTGTACTTAGGCAGAATCCAACTTTTCTTAGAGTTTTAGTGGAGGATACCATAGGTCCAGCCTCAGCATCTTAGAAGAAGGTAAAAGCCAAAGTTGGACGCAGGAGCTGCCTAATTATTGATTTCTCTGAACAGAGTTTTGGACATGAGGAGATCTCTTCTAAGGCGGTATAGTAGAAACTCCCAGCATCACTTTATTCCTTGATAAGAATCAGGATCTTTACGTTAATCTTCAGATTCAAAATACCAGATAATTAAGTACTCCTTTTACCAGGTGGAAACTTCTCTTGATTTACTGTTAACCTTGTCTGCCTTAATTTTTTTTTTTTTTTTTTCCCTTGGTCACAGCTCTGCATATTGTTGCCTTTCTGTTTTTGCTCCTCATGAGACCTGCTGGCTCTCTGTACCTCTTCAGCTGTGGTGGGTTCCACGGCTAGGTTCAAAACTTAGGGAAATGTTGGGCACAGGAAGGAGTACTGTGATGGGTCCTGCTGCCCTTCCACCTCATTTGCCTATGGTACCGCATTAGAGTTACAGAGAAGAGTGACCTGTGGCCCTTGGCCACAGAGGCTCATAATAGGATAAATTATTTATTTGCAATGTCCTTCCATATCTTTACATGCTTTAGGAATGTTAGAAATACAGTGTTTCCTGTGAAAGTGCCAACTAGGAAAAATCCAGCTAAGTTGGGTATGATTGAATTGATTAGCAAATTACTGGGACTACTGAAATTAAATAAGAATGTAGTTCTTCCCACCAGTTTTAGTGTTTTGGTGACCATATTTTTCTTTTTATCTACCCAGATATTAAAATTAAAACTCTTAAAGTAAAATTAACTTCTCACCCGCAAAGAGGTAGTGAGAAGGACAGTAACATCTATGTTTAATGTTATTTTCTAATGTGCATTTGTTGTGTATATTTTTGCATAAAATCACTGCTAGTTTTTGTCCGGACAGGTGTATCAAGTGAGACTCTGATATTGAGGATGGAGAAGGATAGGGAACCCCCCAAGAAATGACTTTAATATTTCATCTCAAAAAACAAACAAAAAAACCCCACTTTTTTTGGTCTGATCAAAAATTTTTATGTAATGAGGATTTAAAAACTCTACCTACAGAAATCATAGTGATAATGGCCATATTTCAGCTCTTAGATATTCCCAATGGTGTTTTGATCTTAGATATTCCCAAAGGTGTTGATTTGGTTCTGGCTACAGCTGAAGGAGGGGAGTTCCTGCTTGTCAGCTGAAGAGTAAAATAAGCCTCTAAAAATGAGATACAGGGGAAAAAAATTAAACTCAAAGCTTCTTCAAAGTGGCAGAAGGGCACAGTTTTTGCCATCTTTATTATAAGATCCTTAGCAAAGGTGTCCTCTTTGTTAACAATTTAATACTTGAAATCCTCAGATTAGATTTCAGACTGCATTCATGCAGTCTGAGCTTTTTTTTTCTTCTTCCTGACTTTTATCTAGTGCTGTGGGCTGCCTGTATTTCTGAGCCTTCAGACTTATTTTCTCTGGATTACTGACCTCTAATTGGAGATTTATTAGGTGCTCTTAGGTAAGCGGAGAGGAAGGCCAAAGGAGAAGGAAAATGGTGAAGCAGGAAGAAACTGAAAGAAGACAGCAGAGGGAGGAACAGGGGAGGATGGAGATCAAGAGTGATAAATGAAGACAAATGAAGAGCAGTGAGATAGGGAGGCCTGAAGGGGAGTCACATACTGAAACCGAGCTAGTGAGAATACATGTAAAACAAGGTCTGGTGGAAGAGCTCCAGCAAAAGTGGTGTAAATCAATGATGAGTAAATTAATAGGGCAGTTGTGCAAATGGGACTCACTCACTTAAACTAAGCGTAATACATCTTGGATGACTTAGAGGTAATGCAACCCGTAGGGTATACCTTTTAATCTACTTGGGACCCAGTAGACAATGTTGTCACTTCAAGGGTAAAAAGGCAGAGGATCAGAATATTGGGTGTGTCTCTTTATTTTAAAAGTGTTAATAAGACATTCTTTTTCTTTTCTTTAATGATTTTTTTAAAATTTTTATTTATTTTTGGCTGCGTTGGGTCTTCATTGCTGTGCACGGGCTTTCTCTAGTTGGCAGCGAGCGAGGGCTACTCTTCATTGCGGCGCGCGGGACTTCTCATTGCGGTGGCTTCTCTTGTTGCGGAGCACGGGCTCTAGGTGCACAGGCTCTAAGGTGCTCGGGCTCAGTAGTTGTGGCTTGCAGGCTCTAGAACACAGGCTCAGTAGTTGTGGTGCAGGGGCTTAGTTGCTCGGCGGCATGTGGGATATTCCCGGACCAGGGATTGAACCCGTGTCCCCTGCGTTGGCATGCAGATTCTTAACCACTGCACCACCAGGGAAGTCCCAATAAGACAGATTCTGAGCAATGTGAAAATTAACCAGACTCAGAAGCTTAGTTTGTAATATATGGATTCAAAAGGAGCTTCATGTATTCCAGACTTCTTTCTACAAACCCAAAATATTTCTTTAAGAAGTGTTTTAAAGTCCTCATTTGAATAGGTTAACATGTGCAGTTGCCTTAAATTGAAGTGAAAGTAAAATGAGTCACTGCATGTATATCAAAGGAAGAGCTGAGTGTTAAGTGGGTGTGATCACATAAGAATGCAGTGCTGTAGTTGAAAGTATTCTGAGACCAGAGAAGAAAATTCGGATCCATGTGCCACCTCTTCTTTCATTCATGCATGCATTCAGTCACTCACTCAATAGTTGTTTCATGACCACCTGCTTTATAGGAGGTACTGAGGAATGTCATTGTAGGGGCTGCTGCTTCTACCTGAAACAGAAGCATTGGAATTTCATCCTTTGAGCCCACTTGTCCATATTATTGTTATTGAGGAAGAAAAAGAGTTAACACTGGGAATGGAAAGAAGTCTTAGAACTTTTAGGATTCTAAGACTACTGTTCTTTTTTTATTCAGAAAATGGTAGCTTGGAAAGGTCAAGTGTCTTGGCCAAAGTCCAGAGCTAGTTGGAGTGTTGAGGGCTATGGGATTGTGGACTTCCCTTCTACGTTACTATTAGAATTTCTTCCCAGTTTTTATCTTCATGAAGGGGATTAGAGATACAGTTTTTAACCTATAGGGGTTAGGAGTGGGACTAATGGCAATTAGATGGCAGTAAGTATGTAAACCCTTCTATTATTGGAAAAGCAAATGAATAAATACCCTCTATTCTCCAATAAATCCTGGGCCTGAATGTAGGAAAATACTTAATTTAATAAAAGAGGATGGATTTTTGTATGTGATATCATACTATGCTCATAAATTTCTGTCACTGATGAGGAAAATGACATTATTCCAAGTCTTGCACCATCTAACAAAGGAGCTAAACAAAGCCAAAATTCCAGGGAGTCGTGGAAACCAGTAATTTGTGAAAAACCTTACATGTGAGGAGTTATCATGTAGAACATCCAAACAAGTTGATAACAAGAGGTTTCTCAAAACATGTTTTAGTGGTGAACAGATGCTAATTTTAAAATTCTCTGTTATAAATGATCATAAGTTTATGTTTTCCTGTGTGAAGGAGAAAATAATTTCCGAAGTCATCAAAAACAAATGACCAATGATGTTAAAATCTTTTGTACAGATAGTGTAATATGAGAGGGCACTCAACATGCTTTGGAATCAGCTTGGATTTTCATGTTTCCATTCCAGAGATCAAGGAAGACAACATGCCTTTAGGAATATGTCTTAAATCTGGAAGTGATACGTAGAAGGTTGTCAGCAACCTTATTATTTGTGTCAATAATAAGCAGAATTTGGGACTTCCCTGGTGGTCCAGTGGCTGAGACTCCACACTCCCAATGCAGGGGGCCCGGGTTCGATCCCTGGTCAGGGAACTAGATACCACATGCCGCAACTAAAAGATCCCGCGTGCCGCAACTGAAGATCCTGCATGAGGCAACGAAGATCCCGCCTGCCACAACTAAGACCCAGTGCAGCCAAATAAATAAAATAAATAAATAAATATTTTTTAAAATAATAAGCAGAATTTCTTTTCTGTTCTCAAATTGCTTTTCCTTTCTACGTTCAGTTTGGTTTGGCCACTCACATTTGACTTCTGATACTTTGTGTGATATAGATTCTACTGACCACTGTTAAACTCAAATGAGAAATTAAATACTTCCCTCCTCATTTATAATATGATTTAGTTTAACCTTCCTTTTTCCCTCTTTTCTCTACTCCTCACATCCCAAGTCAGGTATCAGATCCTTTGACAGTTGTTAACCTGCCCTTTTGGGATTGTTTGGCGTTAAGCTATGACGGTAGCATTTCTTCTAATAAATTAGGTTCTTAAAAGAATGCTGCCTGCCAAGAAGCAAAGTCACTACATAGTGTGTATATTTTCAATGCGTTGCTATAAAAATCTCCTTAACCAAACATAATAGGCAGTTAAAATAAATTTGAAATAACTGTGTCACCTCTAGGTTTTAAAATTATTAAGCTGAAGACAGGTGGTCTAATTTTGCTCTATTTCCATTTTCCTTATTCACGTGCCATGATACTTGCTCTATGAAATCACATATATGCCTTATATCTGTAGCTCATGTATTTATATGCCTAAATATACATTTTTCTAGTGGAATATGATTCAAAATTGAGTTTTCTTTTACAGTTGGAAATTAGTTTTACAACAATCTAACTTCCGTCATCTTTGTCAATCAGCACTCTAATTTGCCATAAAGAGCAAAAATGTACTTGGCATGACCCTTTGTCATACCTATGTTTGAACTGAACATGTTATGTGAACAAATTGGAGAATTGTGTGAAGAAGTAAATATATTTCTATTTACTATTATTTTTACCTCATAGCTTTCAAAAAGGCATTTGAAGTGATTGGAAAGTTTAATAAAATAGAAATGAAGATTAAGTACTAGATGGGAGAAGTGAGAAAACAACTTTGCAAATTATGTATGTTCATGTAATTGCTGAAATTGTTTATAAAATTGACCGAGGTTCCTGGCAGCCAAGACAATGAAACAGTGTGATAATTCCTCTTTTCAGAAAAGAAAACTAGCTCCTTATTTTGATGTTGGGAGTAGGATGAGGGGAAGCAATGTATTTTTGCCTAGTTCTAAACTCTTAGAAAAATGTATCACACGGGTTTTAGGGGAGTGATTGAAGGATATACTTGACAATGTCCTCAGTTACAGATTCCTGAAAAATTCAGACATGGAATTCATTATTTTAGTTCTGACCTTAGATGAAAGTTCAAGGCATTACGTTGAAACTTAAGTAAGTAAAGGCATTCCTCAGGTGAATATGGTTCATTCTAATCAGTAACTTTCTAAGGGTGTTCATATTCCATCCCACTGATCAAGAATAGATTAGTAAGCTTGAAAAATAAGATGAACTGATAAGAGAGATTTTTTAATAAATATTAAGGAGCCTAGTGAACTTTCTGGTCTAGATGGAAACCACTCTATTCTCCCAGGTCAAGAAGTATAAACAAAACTGTTATTTACACTTTGAAGGTGTAGCTTCAGGGTGTTGCCATTGTTTGTGGTGTCAGGTTTTTCAACCTCATCAGGATTTAACACTGATTATTTATTTGTTTGTTTGTTTTTACTGATTTAAATTATCTGTACTTTTTAAAATTTTCTCCTGACTCATAGAATTGATTTTGTGGACCTACTGATAGTCTTTGGTTACCCCCAAAGTTAATCTTTACTACTTTAACAAATATTTATTGACTGTTCCCCTTATGCCAGGCATTGTGCTAGATTTGGGGAGTATAGCAGTCAGGTTGTCCTTGCCTTCGTGGAGTTGCTAGTCAAGTACAGGTTCCCCTGCTATCTGAAAGTAGAGCGTTCCTGTGAAACCTTTCCTAAGCCCAAATGGCACAAAGAAGTAAGTACCTTAGGACACATCTTCCTAACAGATGCACAGAATAAGTTGAGATAAAGCACACATGCTCAGAGACACAGTTGAAAGCTATGGAGGCTGGATGCCGAAATGCTGAGTGTGGTTCCCTGGGAAGGAGTTTGGCGGGGCCACTCTTGTTGCTCCAGTGCGCACTCCCTCTATAACGGGTCACTGCGCAACAAACCCTGAAGGCTATTGTTGCTTTTCACCTTTTCTCGTAAAAGTGAAAAATCCTCTTCGGGTGTCTTTCTGTTAGCAAAAACAGGTAGTGACGTGGGTCTTTTGTAAAAGTGAAGTGACATAAAGCAAACTTTCGAAAAGTGGAGGATACCTGTACTTTGGCTCTTAAATCTCTTGTTCATGTCATGGAACATAATAACGGTCATTTTACCTGCACAGACTTTCCTTACCATAAGTCTTCATCACCTGCTCTGTTTTCCCACCAAAACGCGTATGTGAAAGTATGGTCATACTCAACATCACTCACCAGCGGGACTTCAGATCTTAGAGTTTCTTAATGATTCTGTAAAAGCATGAGTATGTTTCAGGGGTCAGAAATGATTAAAGTGTTTCAGGAAGCACACCATCAGCCCCAATATCCTAGACATGTCACCCACTCAGCAAGCAAGATATTTTTCTTTCCTTTACAGTTATACATTTCATAAAGTGGAATAGAGTGCTAGTGTGAACTTCCAAATGAAGAATGAAATATGTGATTGGGATGTAGATTATAGTGAGCTTTGTGAAAGAGTACTAGCAAATGAGACATTAATTCTTCCAATTACTTCCATTTTTCTTTAGTTCTGGTTGTGAGGTGGTTACCTTCTAGTTAGAGACAGAATTTTAAAATGCTCTGTGAGTAGATGGTCTTTTAAATTGGTCTCTTTATGTTCTGATGCAACTAAATCAAAATGGTGCCCCTCTGAGTGAGGAGAACCCTTATTAACTCATGCAGCTTTCCATTAATAGTATAAATACACCACTGTTGTAAAGCACTTTATGGGTCACAAAGCACTGTCACAGACATGTTATCTTCGTTTTGCAAACGCCATTGTATGTGTTATTCTCTCTCTACTCTGCTTAGCAAGCACCTTCTTATCCTTCAAGAATTCACACCAACTCTGCAAAGGCCTCTTGAGAGCCCTCTGAGCGGGTAGATGGTCTCTTCCCTATTCTTGCCCAATCTTTTGTGCTTACGTCTTTACAGCCCTGATCTCATCCATGTAGTCATTACTTGTTCACATCGGTATCTCCCCCTGTAGACTGTGAGCCTCTCAAGGGGAAGGAAACTGTGTGCTCTTCATTTCATTTCCCAGTGCTTCTGTAAGTGAATATGCGGGCTGCTCTGTAAACAGTGGTGGAATGAATATTGTGTGATGTAGCGGTTAGGAGAGCTTAGCCACTGCCCTTAGGCAGTGTTTAGTAAGTAGTAGCTCAGAGTAAAACTTAGATCTCCTAACTCCCATTTTTATCACTTTATTTGGTTTTTCAGTTAGTTGGGAAAAGCTTGTTCATCTGAAGATAAGCCATCCACCATCTTATTCATATTATCCTACAGAGATGTTCCGTGGTAAATATGAAAGATAAAGGACAGTCCTTTGTTAGTCAGAATGAAGACATTTCAGTTCCATCACCGTTGAAATTACCAATTGGCTTAAGAGGGGTTTGGACAAATACGTGAATGTCAGAGCCATTTCTTTCGCCCTGAATATCTTTTCTCCCCAGTTCCACTTGGCACGTTACCTGTCATCCTTGGAAAGTGTGCACTCTTGCCCCATCTCAGGGTCACCATTCCTTCCACATCCTTCTTGCTATCAGAGGATCTGGTTAGTGCCCTTTTCCCCCTGCTGCCCTCAGTATACTGTCCTGTTGAAAATCAGGTACATTAAGTATAATGTGCTTTAAAAACACTATTGCCTGTGTAACATTCTACCTCTCTTGGAGTATTTGAATTTGAGTGACCAGTGGATTGAAGCTCTGTATAGTGGAGTGTTAGATGGTGGATGAAGACTGTAAAAGAAGATATTTGAGGGCTGGAAGGCATTCCTGGCCCCCCTAAAACTACCCTGCTGGGGACCATTCCAGCCTGTGATTAACAAACCTTAGTTATTTGCTAGGTAGTCTCCCATGCCACAGCAGGATATATATATATGAGGCACAATGCAGTGTTTATGTGAGAATAATGTAGATTATTTGAATCTGCAGAACCTACCTGAAAATGGGTTTTATAGTTTTGTGTGGTTGCCTTTTCTGTGTGTTTGCATAGAAAGTGTTACGTAGCTGGAAGATGATGGCAATTATAATTTATTATGCTGTAATTGTTACCTAAATGTTTTTGAATAAGCAAAAATCACATCTGTTTAGGAGTAAGTTGCACAGCAAGAGAATTCCCTTTGAAATGAATGCCGTGTTCTCATATTCTGTAACTGTACACATAAAACAGCATATTTATTTCCCCACTGAGTCCATTACATTCCCAAGTCAAACTGCATCCTCTCTTCCCTTCCCATATTAAACCCTTTGATTTAATGGAGGTTTTAACTACTGGTTCTTTAGGGAATTTTCAGTAGGCTTTGCACAGATTAGGTTATTGGAAAGTATAGTTATTTGCTTGTAAAGTGGCAGTTCTGTGTCAAAATTGATTTTCTCTGGAGCTGCAACAGTAAAAAGGATAAGCTTCTGCTTTGCATCCAAAATGCCCTGATGTTCCTACCATGATAGTTTTCCCCTTGCTTCTTGCTCAGCACCATTTGGTTACAGGCTGGTTTGGACAGGTGCGTATGAACACATGGAGCCCAGAGGGCTTTGATATCCAGTGGTGATAACAGACAAGGCCTCTTTTCCATTCTGGTTGCCACTGGTCTGTGGCAGCCAGTGTTCTGGGCATGGTGAGCGTAGTGTTTCTTCCCTTCTCCATTAAATAGGAATCGCATAAGCCTGGAATGGTTTTGTTTGTTCCACAGAAATGTAGCAGTTGAAATAATTACCTTGCCATGCCCAGGCTAACAGGATTTATCTTCCATTATAGATCTTGAAGACCATACGCAAGAGTAGTTTGCTCCTCTAAATTTACTAAGCTACTCACTTAGAAATGATGTCACTGTGTAAAAGAGAACAGTCATAGCTGTGGCATAACCTAGAAAACCTTTGATAGCTAGAAAGATGAAGGGCAAAACGTATTCTCAATTTTTCTGCTCCCTGCTCATAAAGTAGAATTGGAGTATAAAAGAATAGCAGGCAACCTTATTTTATTTTTTGTGTCCTCGTTGCAAGTTAGGGGTCCTTTAAGATGGGCTTTAATCACTGAGCTTATGTGCTTTCATAGAGCATATATTCATCTATCTGGTAGCCTCCAAGACATATCTTACTCTGGTCAGAGTCAGCCTAGTGACCAAGATGTGTCAGTCTGTTCTTCCTCAGACCTGGTGGAGGCCACATCTTTGAGTATCACTTGGGGGATATTGTCCTGTGTGTTTTGTTCTAGAATGCTGACTCCTACTCCTCACTTTTTATAAAAAGATCTTAGTTCTGTCTCAGGTCAGATGCCGTTGATAGATTTTGCTTTTTTTTGTTGTGTCTTGGGCTTGGAGCTCCAATTTGCAACCTGAATACCTTTGCAAGCTTCATATTTCATGCAGTTAAGTCTTCATCTCCTGGCTTTGATCATCAAAACATTACTGGATTGTCTTTGTTTCCAACTCAGCTGTTCCCACTTCAGAGTCTGGCTTTCACTACCTGCTCATAGGCAGTAACCCCAGTTCATCTTCGTGAAATCTGAGGTTTCCTTAAGGTGCTAGTCTCAGATGTTGATGGATCTGTGAAGGTACAGGACTTTAGGCTTGGGAGGATCAAGAAGAAAACAAACCAGGCTTCCCTATTTATGATTTAAGTTTCATTTTGTGGCCTGATAGCTCATAATACAGATTTTTTTTTAATTTTTATTGGAGTATAGTTGATTTATAGTGTTGTGTTAGTTTCTGCTGTACAGCAAAGTGAATCAGTTATACATATACATATATCCACTCTTTTTTTAGATTCTTTTCCCATATAGGTCCATAATGTAGATTATGGAATCAAGAAGCATTGAATCAAGAAGCCTAGAATTTTAGTTTATCTTTGTTAAATCTCTTTCATTATAGTTCATTCACACCATTCCTCTTTTCATCTTTATATCCATCAATGCACATGATAGTTAACATACACTCTTGATAACTTCTAGTGTTTTAAACACTGGGGATAGGAAAAAAGAGTAAGATATGCACCTGTCCTTTGCAAATGACAAAACTAAAGCCCCAAGACCAGAAGCTGTTTGCTGAGTGAGCCATGCAGGTAAGCTGTGGCAGAGTGAAGACCAGAACCCATTTCTAGAAGAATCTTCCCCACATTATTTAAGATCAGCTCTCTTTAGGCCTTTAGGACTCGGGTCTTCAAGCTTCTCAAAGTAGTAGATTTCGACTCATCAAACATTTGTGTTTTGGGAGTATCACGTGGATGAAGAATTGGAGAAAGCTGATGGAAACAAAATAGCTTTTATTATAGTAGAAGTGAAAAGTATCTATTTAAAAAATTTTGAAAGACACACAATGTATAATGAAGAAAATTAATGTGACAATCTACTTCTCTTTTTATATTTTCTTTGAGTAGATATAATGGAGAATAGCATTGTCAGCATATTTTATACATAGTTTTGTGCCCTGCCTTCTTTGCTTAATGTTACGTAATCAGCATTTTCCCACATTATGAGATATTTTTCCAACACGTAATAATTAATAACTGTATGTTATTTCAAAGTACAAACTTTAACTATTTTTGTGCATGTATTTACCTTTTTATTCTACGTTTAGATTTTTCTACTAATTTTGTACCCTTATCACCATACAAATCATGCTGAGATGAACCTCCTTGTAATAAATAATTATATATATCTGTCATTATTTCCTTAGGATAAATTCCTGTGAGTGCTATGGCTGCATCAATGGAAATGAACATATTAAGGCTATTGACGTATATTGCCGAGTCTACCTTTAACCCTTCCTTGTATCACTCAGAGTCCAAAGCATGGAATCCTTGCCCGAATCACCAGAGTATCTAGTATCTTAAGCTTAGGAAAGAGTACTCTTTGGCTAAATATTAGCCACAAAACTGCTTTCCAGCAGAGAAGTCCCCTGCACAGCTAAGCTTCCTAGTGAGGGAGGTTTCAAAGAAAAGATAACATTTGAGCTAAGTCCTGAAGACATTGGAGCTCAAAAAGTTGTGAAAAGGAAGTTGAATTTTCCTAGCAGAACAAACAGGGTGTTCAGAGGGAAGACTTTATTAAAACTATACAGAATTTTAGAACTCATCTATTCCAGTGGTTATCAAATATTTTGAGCCTAAGAAATATTTTTTCAATCCTGATCTTGTCTAGCATATCAATACTTCAAACTGATTGATGTGCAGAGTCTCCAGTTAAATCAGAGGGGGATGAGGGAGCTCAGAATTGGGGGTAGAATCTCCTTTTCTCGGCTTCCCTTGAACTTCCTGTGCAGGTCCTGAGATACACCTATAAAATCCAAGGCTTCTCTAAAAAACAAATTTAAAACCAATCATTCTGGTTTGAAGTTGAGGACACTGAGATACAGAGACAGAATGTGACTTCCTCCAGAGTCAGAACTGGTTCCAAAATAGCAGTCCAGTGCTTTTTCCCTACCCTGAAGGAACTATTCCAGTGCTTTTACCAATACATACTCCTGTGCAGGTTGAAAGAGATTATTTTTACTTTGTTAGGTTATGTATTGTTGCAAGGTCCCAAGAGATTAATGTATGTATTAACCTCTGTAAGATGTTTCCTCAATCCATATTAACCATGTCTGACTGAGACTCAAAGGATCTATTAAATTATATCCAGGTTCCTATTAAATCACAACACTGGCAGGAATACCTGGGCTCACCTTCTCCTTAACCCAAATTAACACCTGCTCTTAGCGGTCTCAAATCTAAGGCAAGTTCCTAAGGTGAACAACTGACTGAGAAGACAAGAGAGAAGAAATTAAAATAAATGATAGAGTGACCTTCTCACACCACTCATGGTTTCTCAATTAACCAAAAGCCAGCCAGCTCCACATTGCTGTTCTTTCAGTAATAGGTTTCACCCTCCCCTTTAATGCCAGCCCACACGAGTGCACACACACGGACACACACTTTGCTAATCAGATTGGCAGCAAATAGAATTAAACCATTAAGGCAATTAAGCAATTCTTAGATAACATTTGATCAGTTCAATGAAAATGCAAGTTCATGCTTCTTTTAGAGAGATACGTTGATGAAAAGTCATTTCGCGTTCCATAATCTTCATTAGTTTTTTTTTCCAAACAAAGATTGCCATGTTTTAGGCTTAGAGCTGCACAGATGGAATGGAATTTTTTCACTTTCTTGTTCTGCTCTGTTCATCCTTTTGTAACACACCAGGTTTTTCTGCCTCCACACTTCTTTGGCACATTTAGGTAAACTTACCTGCAGCCTCTTCTTTGTGCCTCAAGGCAAACTTTGTTAATTTTCTCTGACATATGATGACTCATGTCAGACACATCCTCAGACTGCATCCTTTCAGCGTTCTTAAATGGTCGTGGTTGGATAGTCATTTGCTGTAGCTCCTTCCTCTCTGGTCCCCGCGTTGAAGGTCTCTACTCTCTCACAAGCTTGTGGGGAAGACAGTGCTGCTCCCCAGAATAGGTGCTTGAAAGTGAGTGTGTGGCCTTCGCATTTTCACTGCTGGGTTTGTGTGGGGCATCACTGAGTGTGTGCAGTCTGCACTCCCCTGCTGGATTCCACACCCTCAGCGAGAAGATGAAGAGCCAGTTGCAGCCCATGTGTCCTTCACCCCACCGCAGCGCCATTTCTGCTCTAGCTCTGGGTTTCCAAACCTCCTGGGTGGTCATCAGCTAAGGAGTTTTAAACATATTTATACTTATATTTTAAACATATTTATATTTATATTTAAAACAGTGTCTCCAGAGTTTGGCTTAATTAAGGATTTTTTGGTTTTGTTTGTTTTTCAGTCTTTCTATTTGATTATAGGGATCAGCCAGTCTTTATAAGACTTAAGCCTAGGTGCCATATTGTTGTTTTTTTCCTCCTTAAATTAGAGACCGTAACACACAGTCTGACATATAATCTGTCAAGGATACAGAAATCACGGGCATCCGAAAGATGTTATGATTTCCTTGTTTATAAAAAAAAAATAAGAATCTTATATGTCAGGTTGTTTTATATGCACACACATACACACAGGTGTAGCATGCTGTATCATGCATGTATGTAGATGTCTATATGTTTTTGTGTGTTTAAATGTTATTAGAGGCAGGTCAAACAGAGGCAGCTGTCGAATAACGTTGTAGCGTAGAACATTATACTTAGTGCATCTCCTCCTTTTCCATATTAAATAAAGTATTACAGCAAACTCTCATCCGGCAGGACACCTGTCCTTGGTGTGCCTGCCTACAGACTTTTGTGAGTGTTAATATAAATAGTAAGGAAAAAATGTGAATGCTTCTCAGAGTCTCCCATGCTTTTTCAGCACAAAGCAGCCTTAAATTTTACTAATTTATTCACCACTACATGGGAGTAGAAGAACACATCTTTTCGAGCATTTTTGGATGCTGATGAGCTACTATTAAAGCCATCAGCCAGAGTGCCACCAGTGTCTTAGGGAAGAGTGGTGTTTTGGGAAGCAGTTGAGCTCAACATTCCAGGAAATATTTCTCACCTATTTGTTACTGTACATGCAGGCTTACATTTTCTCAATTTAGAAAGACTTCTAAAGCGTGGACTTTTGGGAAGTAGACACATAATGTTCTCAGCAATACTGTAAAACCTCATTAATTTGCTAAACAAATAAGTGAGATTATAAAGGATATTGCAAAGATTGTAGGGGGAGGTTTAATCATCTTATGTTTAACTGGCTCTAAGAGCACCAGCTTTATAAGTTCTTAAGATTCTGATGGTTGGTCTTCCTTTATTAAATCTGTCCTCTAAGATCTTTTAGCTGTTAGTTAGAATTACATTTTGGACTTTAGGATAATTCTGTATTCCTTAAAAAAAAAATTATTTGTATGAGCATTTAGACTTTAATTCAAACTGAAGTTTCCCATAAGTTGGTCTAAATTACATTTTATTTATGTGCATAGTTGTATTCATACTAATATATTGGAGAATGAAGAAGGGGAGGAAAGTCAGCCAGTGTGTTGTATTACTGTTGACAATAATTTCCCGATGAATGTTTGCTTAAATGAGGGAATCATACACGTTAAAGGCTGTTATTGGTCATGAGTACATAAAAAAGTTTACTTTTAATTTTATAAGTTGGTATAAAGTTTCAGACTCAGTACCTCTTTCGTTTAATTTTTACACTTCTTAGACGCATGAAGTATTTCAGTATGTGTTGATCTTTCTTATTGGGTTTTCATGGCTCAGGAGTTCTTTGTTTTAAAATAAAATAGAAAAAGAATCTCTTAAAATAGTCATCTTCTTGAACCCATAAAGTTGAGCCTTTGAGAACATGGAGGCATTTGTGAGGTTCTAAGAGAAGATGTTGTGTTTTCCCTCCTTCTGTATCCATCCTACCTCCCTCGCCACCGTGCTGTAATCTTATAATTAATAACTTTTAAATCAGTCAGTGTAGGTAATTTTAAGGCTTAAATTTTTAAAAATCTCATAATGGATGAAGATATTTAGATACAAACATACATTTTTAAAAGCCCGCCATACCAATTCCCAAAAGGAGAGGTTGACAGACACTTCTAATATTTATTTATGGAGCTCCAGTGTTTGTACAATGCCCTGGAAACCAAAGGCATCGATTAAGTTTATAGACCCCACAATAAGTTACAGTTATGCTAAACTGGGTTGAATTCTGTAACTTGTTTTAGTGTTTTAGTCATTGAAAAACACCCTTACCTTCAAATGCATATAATCACAACTGCCTGTATTCTTTTTTTTTTCCAAAAATTTTTTTTTAGCATTTTTTGTTTTGATGTAGACTATTTTTAAAGTCTTTATTGAATTTGTTACAATATTGCTTCTGTTTTATGTTTTGGTTTCTTGGGCTGGAGGCATGTGGGATCTTAGCTCCCCAACCAGGGATCGAACCCACACCTCCTGCATTGGAAGGCAAAGTCTTAACCACTGGACTGCCAGGGAAGTCCCGCAGCTGTCTGTATTCTTGAGTTAATTTAATGCATCCTTTTCCTGTCCTCTCTGTCTTCTAAAACTACTCCTGATTTCCTCCTGTCCTCTTGCTGATATCCTTCCCACCATCCATCCACCACTATGTAGTGTGCTGTCAGTAATAAAGCTACCAGATTGTGTTAGTGTGTTTGTTACTTTAAAGACTAAACCAGGGGTCTTGGTTAAGAACACAGTTAGGTGGTATTGGTCAGTCTGCCTTGGCTCATCCTTTTTCTGTCCTCAGCCTGACTTTCAATCCTCAGGAGGCTCTAGGAGAGAGTGAGGGGCGGGTGCGTGAGTGAAGGAGTGGGTGTGTGTGTCTGCCCACACCTGCATGGTGATTCTTTTCTGAAGATGTTTCCTTTAGCCATCATTTCCATCCTGTCCTAGTACATCCTTTCTCTTTACAAATCAGCAGTTAGCCCAGGCCTTGATGAACAGTTTTCTTTGAGCTCCCCTGTGGCTGTGACTTTATCAATGAGGCTGCTCTCACCTAGGGGTGGACTCTTTGGAGGCAAAATACTTCTTCCCAGAGTCTCACTCGGGTTCAAGGAAACCTGTATAACACTCCACATGGGAAAGGACCCTGCAACACCTACATACATAGTCACACTGCCATGTGCTCAGCTGTGCAGTAGCAGGCAGGCTGAAAGCCGTCCACAGGCCACCCCTCCCGCTCCACTTTGAATTGGTAGAGGGTGACAGAGTTACTGCTTTCCCCTCCATCTTACCAGGCCAGTGTCTCTCCTGTCCTCATGAGGTTTCTGACCTTTCTGTTGATGCCTTTTGCAGCCTCTGCCCTCCTCCCACTACCAGGGGCCCCAGGGATCTGTAATGGGCTCGCATTAATTGCCTGTTCAAGGACAGATGTAGTTCCTGGAAGGCAGATTGGAGATCCCCAAGTGAGTACCACTGGGTAGAAGGGAACTGAGGCTGATCTAGCAACTGGGAGATGTTGCACTGGCACACTCAGACGCACACAAACACTCACACACCGTCCTGCTGCGTCTCCCAGAGCATCACATAATCACTGTTCCAGCTTTAGGGCTTTTCATTTGGCCACACTCTGCTCTTGTTTGATTTGCTAGTACAATAACTCAGAGAAAAGACAGAGACTCTATCCATTCTAATCCCCTTGTGGGTTACAGTAGTTCTAGATAGAAGACACCCCAGAGAAGGCGTATAATTCAGAGATTTATAAAGGTCACCTTATGGGCCCCCATGTCCTCTCTAAGAAATGAGCCTTTCAGTGTGCATTGCACATGTGTCCTTATTGCCAGAAGGGCTTTATTGGTGTCCTGCACCCTTCTTTTTTCTTCACCCCTCTCAAAGCAAGAAACACAAAACCATCTTTTTCGTCCTTATGTCTTCTTTTAGACGTACATGCTGCCATTTCCTTTTTCTCTGGAGACTGTGGTGTGACAGAGGAAGGGGAAGCATCAAAGGCTTCTTTCTGCTCTAACCACATTCTTTGACTGGGCCCTGCTTTACATCTCTCGTTGCTCTAGAGGAGATGACTCAGCCAGCGCGCTCCCCGGCCCAGCATGCCACCCTTTTTAGATCTCAGGGCACGGCATTTTGATTCCTCCCTGCAGTTCCATGCTCATCACCAACACTGCAGACATCTGCTGCCACTTTCCTGCCTAAAGCAAGGGAATCCCAGCAAGTCGTACTGTGAGCAGCAGCAGGGGGTCTTCCTCTCACTTAGCATTATCCCAGCTTGTCTCCTTTCTTAGGCTATTATCATAAAACCCTGGAACTTTATAGCAGGATGGAAGTTTAACGTGTCTGTCATGCAGAGACCCCAATTAGCAAGTGAGGAAACTGAGGCTGGGAGCCATGGGTGATAGTGTTACCTGACTGCTGGTTCAGATTTAGCCAGCTTTGAACTATACCTCAGCATTTTACTCGATGTAGATATGTCTTTTAATGTGATTCAAAGTGCCACACAGCAGGCAGAGTTGCCCTGAATCAGAATTGATGATTTTTTTCATTTTTTCACTGCCAGGGCAGTGTTGGCAACCTGTAGAAATTTCCCATGAACTTTTACTTGGGGTGTGATGCCTTGTCTGAAGTTGGAAAAGTCTGAAGGTGATGCTCAGTTCTGGGTTGAGTGTCTTTTGAACATCCCCTCCAGACTTCTTGCAGAGAAACACAGAGGAGGAAAAGCTGCTGTTGTGAGAGCAAGGCTGGTCCCTTTAAAAAAGCTAATACCCAAAAGCTCTCTTTTTTTTTTTTTTTTTTAATTTTTTTAAAAAAATTTTTGGCTGTGTTGGGTCTTCGTTGCTGTGCGCGGACTTTCTCTCTAGTTGCTGCTGGCGGGACTACTCTTCATTGCAGTGCGCAGCCTTCTCATTGTGGTGGCTTCTCTTGTTGCAGAGCACAGGCTCTAGGCGCATGGGCTTCAGTAGTTGTGGCGCACGGGCTCAGTAGTTGTGGCTCGTGGGCTCTAGAGCGCAGGCTAAGTAGTTGTAGCACACGGGCTTAGCTGTTCCGCGGGATGTGGGATCTTCCCGGACCAGGGCTCCAACCCATGTCCCCTGCGTTGGCAGGTGGATTCTTAACCACTGCGCCACCAGGGAAGCCCAAGGCTCTCTTTTAATAGAATTTTTTGGTTTGCTGATTATAGCAGCAGTATAGTTGCATTCTAGAGATTTCAGAAAACGCAGAAAATTTCAAAGAAAACAATTGTGCTTATAATAAAATTGAGAGGTGATCACTCAGTGTTTTGGGGTATAAGCACTTTAGTCTTCCTTCTCTCTTCGTCTCACATAAACTTTCTTCAAGGTCATTAAATATTTTTCCATAGCCTGATTTTTAATGACTGCCCAGTATCCTATTATATTGATAATGCCATTATTTGTCTAACCTGTTTTTAGATATTTGGGTTTTTCCAATTCATCATTATTATGAAAAACGTTGTATCTCAGTGATTATGTTTTTGAATAAATATCTCCTTGCAAAATTATTCAGTAAAAGACAATGAAGCTTTTCAAAATGTGCTCTAGGTCATCACATTTCACTTCAGTGTCCCAGTTTATGTTGCCACCAGTGACAAATGAAGGTGCCCACTGAAAGCACTCTGTGCTTTCCCTTTTTTTAAAAAGATATTTCAACATATAAAAATCAGTCCTTGTGTTTGATTTATAATAACGTACGTCCACATCTTTGCATTCATAAAAATATTGAATTTGGATTCTCTCCAATTTCCCTTTTAGTAGAAAGGCACAAGTTCAGTAAGAAATTCTACTTGGAGTTGTATTGAGTAGAGAAACATACTTTGATTTCTTCAATTTGTGGCAAGTAACCCATAAACGTTAATTAAAATATTGGTTAAAATTTTGAATAATGCAGAGATTTAATTAGGCAATAGAGTTTAAAAATACAGCAAGCCACCTATGCTGATCTCCTTGGAGATGACTATCTGCAGGAAAGACAGACTTTAAACAACATTGTGTTAAACATAGAGCAAGTTTCTAATTTCCCACCTTTTCGTGCTGCTAAAGCCTTAGAAAATATGTATAAGTCCACTGAGTATATATTGTCAGACTTGAGGACATTTCTAATAAAAGATTCACATGGTAAGTGTAAAACCAGAAAGCAAAAGACCACTAACCATGTAATGAAGGATTCAGGAAAGAGAAAATAATTATATCAGACAACCTAGGCCAAAAGAAGCAAATGAGCACAAAACTTAGGCTGAGTTTCTTGCAGCCTGTACAAAACACGGGAATTCATCTTTATTTTTCCCTTTACAGCTCGTATTGTATTATGTATTGAAAGGAAATAGTAAAGTTTATCAGAACAAAGAAATGTTTCTTTGTCACCAACCACTGAGAAGAACATGTAGAGACTTAAAACAACAGACAGTGGACAGTGTGATTCACAAGACTTGCAGTACAGCTTATGACAGATGAAGGAAGGAAGGGAGGAAGGAGGGAGGAAGGGAGGGAGGGAGGGAGGGAAGGAGGGAAGGAAGGGAAGGAGAGAGATGGATGATCCTTTGTCACCATTTTGTTTGTCAATGTAAACTCAAGGCACACAGTTAAATTGTGGATCTTTGCAGGCATTTCTGAGAGTAGCTGGACACACCAGGTCTATAAGTCTATGGAGGTTTGATTAGATATGAGACAGAACTCGGAAAAATCTACTGCATGATCCTGAGACTGGTGGTTCTCAAACTTACTTCCATCAAAACAGTTTTCCTATGAGTGGGACTAAGCCATTTCACTGTCTATAATCAAATGATTGCTGCCATTTTTCCACTGAAAGATTGAAAAAAAAAAACAAGTAAATGGGTAAAATTATTTTAGGTATATGTTTTTCTAATACATATTTGTAGTAAGCCTTGCCTTCTTGTGTAATCAAGTAACAAATACCAAAAGGAACAACTGTTAACTCTGGATAATACTTTCGCAACAGCTTGTTTTGAGGAGGACACTATCTTTCATTTTTTAAAAATATGTAAGATAATTATGTATTTTATGAGTAAAATTGTTCCTATTTCATATAACAAACATATCAGGATTTAATGGCTATTCCACAACCATTAGCACAGAGTAGCACATGATTTCCAGGTGCTCTGCCACATGAATCAATTTGAAAGCCTTGGTGAGCATCACTGCTAAAGTACTGGAAGTACAGGTATCCCTGACGGTGATTAGAAAGCTCTCCATTGCCTCCTGACTTTATAAGTGGGGTTAGCAAATCTGACACTTTATTATAGAAAAGAAAGATCTCAGATGCATTCTTGTCCTCACGAAGGACCTACTGCAGTGCTTGCAGGCAGTTGTTAAAAATTATAGCTTGTGTGCCCACTAGACTCTTTCTTATGTGCCTGACATGCTCTGAGCTTTACATCCAATATTTGTAAACCTCACCACAGCCTTGAAAGGTAGAGGGCGTTATCCTTCATATTTTATGGGTGGAGAAACTGGGCATGGAGAGGTTAATTGAATTTGGCCAAGACCACAGAGTTAAGAGTGACAGCAGAACAGCTTAAGTCTGTTCGCCTGCGCTCCTTCCTCTGTGGGCACTGCCTTGCAGTAATCAAGATTTCCAAAAGCAATTTTGGGTCTGCGCAAGTACTTGAACGGTAACCTCATTGAAGTACCATAAAATATAGGATATAACCTTAGCCTTGAAATATTTTTAGGGAAAGAATTAAAAACTTTAAAAAACAAACAAACAAACAAAAAACTGTTCACCTTTGAGCATAACCACATCCCAAAGAGTCACTGAGCTACTCACAGCAAGTCCCCCGGACAAGTAAACAAAGAAACCTAAATAAGTAGTTTAGTCTTCTCTGTCTGCATGCTGCTAAAAATAATGTGTTGCTTTGACATAGAATTTTTGAGAGTTTTAAATGAGATAAACCTAAAGCCTTTAGTTTAGCAACATAAATGCTTTATGTTTTGGTGTCCATAACCCAAGGGCTGAAAGTCATATCTATCAAGGAGGGATGATTGCCCCAGCAGACGTGATGTTTTTACTTGCATAATATCCTACTTTGAATCTTTGAGGAACTGTTTCACTAGTTATGTTGATTTGTGTCCATAGTATAGAGTAGTTATTTAAAAAATCGTTTTTTGAAAAGGATCTAAAATGTATTTATTTGCGTAAAACTCAATGAATATTTATCGATTGAAACTTAGATCAAATTTCTCTCATGCTGATTTTGCCAAGCTTTAGTTAACTTGAAGACTGTCAAATACGAATTGCGTCAGAGTAGACCCCTGGCTGTCAGCTATGGAGCAGCAATCAGGCTCTGTCCATTCTGAAGTGAGAGGAAGGAGATGAGGGAATTGTTCTGTGAACCCCATGAGCCCCACGAGTTTTTAAAAGTTTCCCAGGGCAAACCCCGTCTTAGTTCACTGGCATTAGCATTTCTGGGCGTGTACTAGGAGTGTAGAGAGAATGTACCCAGCCTCAGGGGTATCAGTGGTAAAGTTTAGAATACTTTAAGAGCAAACTTATCACTTCGACTCCTATGTTGTCCATTTCTCAGATGGAGATAAGCTGTGAAAGGCTTATTTTTAAATAATAAAACTAGTTGTTAAACTGTGTGACTAAAATTCTCCTTAGAATTAACCCATGGATTGTCCTGAAGTACTGAGCTGTGATTATAAATAAATTTTACCAAATATTGTCACTACACCTCTTCTATAGTGAAGAGAAGAACTTAGTGTAAAATTAGTTAAAATATGCAAGCCATTTAGAACAGTGCTTAACATATATTAAGTCCTCCATAAATATTATCTGTTGTTTAGAACGGTAGTTCTCAACTAGTGTGTCAAGGCACAAGTATACCCCTTCTCAGACATGCCCTGAAGTATCTGACTTGATATTTTTAAAGATTTTTTTTTTTTGTATAGCTAAACATATATATGAAGCACACACTGATGTTTCAGTTGGCTAAAATAAGAAGTGAGAGACAGTATAATGTCAAGTCTTTGCTTGCCAAGTGGGGACATTGCCTCTTGGGTCTGTAGGAGGAGGGCCCTGAACACTCCTGATCAAAAAAGCTTATGTTCAGAAAGACATATCAGGTGGGCAGTGTGTTAATTACTACTGCTTCTTATACACACTCTGAAGACACATGGCTATATTACTGTAACTTCTTGAGAACTTTTGGAGCACAGGGCTCTAAAAGTACTTCAGAACTATCAGTTAAGAACTAGTGGGATAGGGCTTCCCTGGTGGCGCAGTGGTTAAGAATCCTCCTGCCAATGCAGGGGACACGGGTTCGAGCCCTGGCCCGGGAAGATCCCACATGCCGCAGAGCAACTCGGCCTGTGCGCCACAACTACTGAGCCTGTGCTCTAGAGCCCACGAGCCATAACTACTGAGCCCGCGTGCCACAACTACTGGATCCCGCGTGCCTAGTGTCCGTGCTCCACAACAAGAGAAGCCACCGCAACAACAAAGAGTAGCCCCTGCTCGCTGCAACTAGAGAAAGCCCGCACAGCAACGAAGACCCAACGCAGCCAAAAATAAATAAATTAAAAAAAAAAAAAAAAAAAGAACTAGTGGGATAAGTTCCTGTCTATAGTTATAAAAGTGATTTATTTCATGTCTTATAACCGTACTATATTAATATACATGTAGCCTCAAAAAAAACCTTTGTCAGACTTTTAGACCAGAGTCTAAATATGTTGGTGACATTTCCTAGGACCAGGTTTTGATGGCATGGAAATCAGAGAGTCTGAGAATGCCAAACTTCTCTAATACAGTTAAGTCATGAAAGCATAGGAAAATAAGAAGAATAGGGCATTCAGGACAAGATTCTATACCTTCCCTTTTGGCCCAAATCCTATAAATTTACTCACATAGAAACCTGCTTTTTATTTGCATTTGCTGTGGCTTGTGTCTCTAATGTCATCCTTTTTGAACCAACACACACCACGTATCTGATTATTGTTTAGGTGTTCTACTTAGCGCTGAAGGCTCAGATCAGTTAAAGCGATGTCAGATACTGTAATGAACACAGTAGGAAATCATTCTTCTATTGTATGGTAATTGGTTGGAACCCATGAATTACATCTAAAATGTTACTACTGTTTTTACATAGTCTTAAGTTCATAATTAGAGTAAAACTTATTAAAGTAGGTGCATCAATAGGAAAAGAAACCATTATCCTTTCAACTGAGTCTTATTTCATAAACAGCGTATTAGCTCTTTAGTGACTAAGAAACATGGCTCATCTTTGCAGTATGTTGCCTCTATTCCTTTTTGCCCACAGATCTGAGAGGGGAGAGGTAAACTGATAGAGGAATTAAAGTTCTGAAGCAAATTAAGTTCACATTTTTATTTAAGGATTCTAGGAACTCCAAGACTGAATCCAAAGTGTTACTTAGTTTTTAACCAGAATCATAGCTCTCTTTCTATTGTAGAGTAAGGGAAAGGTTAATGTTATCTGCCCTTGACGATTTACTAACTGACTAAATAGCCAATTGAAATGTGGGGAAGAAGGATGAAACAAACTGCATCTTTATTTATAGGGTCAGATCTTTGCATTTGGATGCTGTGGGGAAGAGACAAATTGTTACAGGAATTGGAAGCTTACTTCAAGGGGGTGTGTAGAAGGAGATGGAGGACAGAAGGAGTGAATTCTACACGCCCTCAGTGAGTAGGCCCAGCCCAGGCAGAAGACTGCAGAGGGCCTGGGTGGACCACAAGACCTTTGCTCCCCTCTGACTTCTCCCTTAGCCCTCAGTCTGTTCAGAAGACAAACTGCAGGAACATAGAGGGAAATACACCACCAAACACAGCTTCCTTTTGATGTATTGTCTCCTAGCATAACCTACAAAAGATAATTCTGTTTTTCCTTTAGAATTCTTTTTATGCCAAGATGATTTTATTATAATACAAGTTTTTTAATGTATAAGTAAAAAATAAAAGTGCATTTTAAAACAAAATGACAAACTTTTCTTAGTTTGGCTCTCCTGATTTTTATTTAAGATGAAGGATCACTAAGCCTAGATTTTGCCTTACCAGTTTAAAAAAAATTAAATTCAAAAAGCAGTTCCTATAGCTCTCCCCCTCCAAACGCATGTTGCAAGCTGCATGGTTTGTTTATATACATTTTGCTTCAACTCAACCAGCTTTTCTAAAACTTAGGTTGATGGTTTAGCGGGTGATGATGGGACACAAGCCTGTTGACCCGCTTGTCCTCATCCCACAAATGGGACAGCAAAGGTACCTGTCTCGTAGGCGTGAGGTTGTAGTGAGATGATGCAAGGCCATAGCAAGTGCTCAGATGTTGCTTTCATCACTGGCATAGCTTCATCATCATTATTAACTTATTTCTCAATTCTTTGTCCCCTTTCTACATTCTCACGTCTAGAGATTTCCTGCTTCTTACTGCCAAAGAATATTTTTGAAGCTTCCTCTTTTGGGGGTACTTTTGGTGTAGCTGACACCGGTGTGGTACAAATGCTTTGAAAATGGGTCCTGAATTCCTTTCCTAGGGCCTTTAGGGAAACTCTTGAGAGAATCAGGATAAGAAAGTTCCTGTAGTTCATCAGATCTTACCCTTTGTCTCTGTGTGATTTATGGTAATCTTATACGGGGGATACGCGACTACTTTAGAAGTACCCACTGCAGCTCTCCTGAATTCGGAGGATTGGGTGTCGTGGAAGGCAGGGATGGCTGTAGAGGAGGATGGGGTATAAACAAATGAAGTATCACAGGTCAAGTGGATGTTTGGGTGGCCGTGTCAGCACCGCTGTTGACAGGAGGCCCTGAACTGGGAACTGAAAGACTAGGTTCTAGACCCAAATGACTGATACCTTCCGAGCCTCTTTTCCTTATCAAATAAGGATTTTGGATTAGATTGTCTCATAGGGCCCTTTGTGCCTTAGTATTTTGTAATTTTTTGCAACTGTCTCATCCACACTGGTGTCCACATTTTCTGGTTGTATAAGTTTAAAAAGCCACCAGGTCAGATGCCAATGTAAATCTTCATCAGGGTCAGTGAGAGACTATTTAAGAATTTCTAAGTCTCAGTAAAAGAGTGTTATTTTTCCTGCCTTCTCTGTGCCCAGGCTCCATAGAAGTAAAAAGTAAAGATATGAAGTCCATCTTCTGTGTTTTGTCAGTTTAAGTAAAAAGAACTTTTCCTTCCATTTTAATAATAGAATTTTTGTGTATTTAATATAGGCAGCGATTTGGCCTCCAGCTGAGTTTAGATTTGAAAAGATGAGAATATTAAAGCTTGTCAAACAGCCCACAAACCAATTAAGTATTTCTAAGCTGACAGGATGTGGGTAGAGTTCTTTTTCTTTTCTCTACCAGTACCCCTCACAAGTAAAAAAAAAAAAAAAAAATCAGATAAACTAGATACTCTCTTTGAAAAGGTGGTCCTGATAATAGGTAACAAGAAAGGTGGCTCCACAATGAGATGAGTATGTAGGCCAGAAATTCAGACAAAAGTATTTCAAGGGTCTTAGAACAGTGCTGTCCAACAGAACATTCTGTCATGATGGAAATGTGCTGCTCTATCCAGTATGGCAGCCGCAAGTCACACGTGGCTGATGGTGGCTAATGTGACTAGGATCTGAACTTTAGATTTTATTTCATTGTAATTATTTTTAATTTTAATAGCCACCTGTGGCTAATGGCTTGGACAGTACAGGACAAGAAAAAGAATAGATTTTGACACATTTTCATGTATCAAAAAAAGAGACAGCCAAAGAGCATGAGATCGCTGGAGTTGTGGAGGGCTGATTTGGGACTAAGAAAATCTGAAGAGCTCTCCTGTGGAATACAATCAGATTTCTACTTTGTTGTTCCAAAGGAAAAAAAGAAGACCACTTGGGAGTGATTGCAGGGCAACGCACTTAGGCTCAGCGTAAAATACTTCCTTACAGTTAGTCATATGAAATTATAATCAGATGTCTTAAAATGTAAGGACGTCCCCCAGTTCTGAGAGTACTCAAGGTCAGGCTTGGTGACAGTATGGCAGGGACCTGCAGTTTCCTCGTCAATAAAATTTAGATGATAATACTTGTTCCACCCTCCCCCAAGATTGTCACTCAGCGCACTGAGAATTAGATGAAATACCGTTTTTATAAGTGCTCTGAAACTACCAAGACATTTTATTAAGCATGACTGATATTAGGTTAAAGACAGTGATTAAAGGACTTTAGGAACTTGGAGTCACCTTAAGGCTGCTTGTTCTGAAACAAGCAAAAAGATTCTCTTTAGGATCCTGAACCAAAGCCCCATAGTTTTGACAGTAAATATGCCCCCCATGAATATGATAAGTGGCATCGGTCATTCAGTCATTGATCTTAAATTTTTCAGTGATTATTTCATCTGGAGAGGATGCTGAAGTTGGCACTGTTGCCTTTCCAAATACCCAGAAAATTCCTGATAATAAGCAAGTGGATGAACTCACAGTAGTTCGACCATAGTATATGCCCTCATTGCTGAGACACCTGGTTCGGGCTTGTAGCATCAATCAGCCTTTGCAGCCTGGTGGTTCCTCCTGTTGGATGTAACAGATTCATGGAAAAGGAGCCTTGTAAGTAATGTCACAGCAGTGGCCTGAAATTGCAAAGAATTTCTACCAGCCTCATGAACCAGGGCATGGCATGGAATGCATTGGCCCTGCTTATCCTCTCGTGGAGATGTGGGAACGGCAGGACTTTGGCTGTGGAGCTCAGCCGCCCATCGATGGGGCTAAGGCTCCCATAAAGAACTCCCACGGAATTCATTAGCCGCATTTCAGCACTGGAGCTGGAACCTCTCACATCGTAGGAGTGACGGTTCAGAAAAATAACGATGCCCCTTAGGTTATTATTGATAGACCCTGCTTTCTTTTTAAGCAGGAAGACATTTCCTTGTCCTGTCTCTTGTTAAAATGATAAGTGCACAGCACTCTCATTAGGATGTAGCCCCTCAGCTCCCAAGGACGTGCGGAGTTTTCCTTTCCTTCCTTTTCTGCTGCCTCTCAGGTCGTCTCATTGCTACATTTTGAGTAGACAATTATGTACTAATAAAAGCTACAAATAAGGGACACTGGACAACCCCCGTCTTATATACTGGCATTTGGTCCTCTTCCATATCCTTCCCTGGAGAGTAATGATACCCACCTGGACACAAAGCTGGTGGAATTAAAATTCAGCCCTGATTCACAGATGGCTGCCTTCGTCCATGGCACGTGTGCGCATCTAGATGTTCTTGCACGTGCTTTCCTGGCAGCCAAGATGGATGCGTGCATAGGTTAAATTGCTGGAGAAAATCAACTTTCTTCACCAGTTGCATCTGATACAAATTTCTAAGTCCGGCTGGGCCCTGGTGCTGAGTATTCCCTCATTTTCACCGTTTCCACAGTGGTTGCTTCAGACTTTTTCCTTTCATCTTGAATCCTCCATTCCAGACTTGCCTATCATACCTCATTATCTATAGATAGCCTTTCCAAGAATATCAAGGATGTCCAAAAAGATCATCCTTGACTTCCACCTCCTCCATTTAACATTTTTTGTCAGACTCGTTATTCATGTTTACATCACTCCCTCTGCTGTCAGGCAAAACGTGTTCTTCTTTTTCCCAAGGTCAAAACCGTGTTCTTCAGCCAACCCTTACTGTCTCCTACATGGCTTTGTCACATCAATCATTTCTTTCCCTTTGTCTTAATACCCACTAACTCCTTCACCGCTTCCTTCCCTCTCAGCATGTGAACTTGAGCAAGTCTTCTCCATCTTAAAAAAAAAAAAAAACTAGTTCCATTTTGAGTCTCTCCTTCCCTTCAAAGTCAAGACATTTTATACTTGCTGTCATCCTTTCTTCTTAACCTCTGAAAATTATATCCTATTGTGCTAATAATGTCATTTCTTAATACCCACCAATGACTCGCTAATCGCAAAGTCCAGCAGAGGATGGTGGCCTTCTGCCTGGCTGATTGCACGTTCCCCCTCGGAGCTGCCATCCCATGGCTGTCCTGATCCTGCCCAGTCCTCTTTCTCATCCTCTTCACTGTTTTTATCAGGTTCTCCCCTCTTTCTCCTCAAATATATAAGAATCCCAGTGTTAATAGAGAATGCACTTAATAGCAGCAAATCCTGGCTCCACCGCTTATTTAGCTGTGGAAACCTGAGTAAGTTACTTAATGTTTCCGAGGATGTTTCCTCATAGTTCTTCAGAAAAAGGATAAAGGATAAAAGTAGCAAAGTGAGGCTAAAAGTAGCAAACGCATGCCAAGTACTTAGCGCAGCTCCTAGCTCACTGCTTCTTACTTTGCCTTTTTTTGCTCCCACTGCCCATGCCCTCACTTTCCATCTTTATCCTTTCTGCTCTTGGCCTCCCCTCTGGAGCCCCCAAAGCCACATCATCAACCACCTGCTGGATGCCTTCCTCAAATAGAAATCATCATTTCTTTCACCCAAAGTAAGTTTCTCATTCCCCGTCTCAGCTCGACAGTCTCTCAGGTTTGAAGCACAGATGTCCATTTCATCTCCAATGTCTCTCTCACCCTCACATCCAGCCAGTCAACAAGCCATGCCAGTTCTAGCCTCCTGGATTTTTGGCTCTGGAACTTTCTTTTGATTCTAAAAGCCACAGTCGGGACTTCCCTGATGGCTCAGTGGTTAGGAACCTGCCTGCCAATGCAGGGGACACGGGTTCGATCCCTGGTCCGGGAAGATCCCACGTGCCGCGGAGCAACTAAAAACTACTGAGCCTGTGCTCTAGAGCCCGCGAGCCACAACTACTGAGCCCGCATGCCACAACTACTGAAGCCCATGCGCCTAGAGCCCGTGCTCCGCAACAAGAGAAGCCACCGCAATGAGAAGCCCGCACACCACAATGAAGAGTAGCCCCTGCTCACCACAACTAGAGAAAGACTGCGTGCAGCAACAAAGACCCAACACAGCCAAAAAATAAGTAAAATTAATTTTAAAAAATTTTAAAAATTAAAAAAATAAAAGCCACAATCATGGTTAAGTCTCCTTTTACCTCCAGCTTAGATTATTGTTCTGGCCTCTGAAGAAGTCCCCCCTCTCTATTCCACTGTAAACATTCTTCCTAAAATGGTATACATGTGATCCCGTCATTACCAGCTCAGATCGTTCTCTGTGGTACTTTCTGTTACTGTTAACTTTGGACTGAACGTTAGCCAGTCTGTGGTTCAGGAGTAGAGCAGGAGAAATGGTCGATGCTCTGCACAGAGTCAACTCATTAAAAGCTGAATAAATGTACTGTAAAATAAAGAAAATCAGTAGTGTAACGAGATGTAATGCCGGAAGAACTGCTTTGGTGATAAATGGTTGATTAAGTAACGCCTAGCTCTCAATGGCTATATCCTCAGAATTAGTTATGGAATGAAATAGGTCACTTGATCGTTCTTCACTTGAAGCCTATCAGAAGAGGGCGATGGACGGATGATTACGAGGGGGTCCCAGCTGGAAGTCAACAGGCTGCCTTCTGCTCCCACCCAGCCAGTGCGAGCCCACCCTCTGCACCCCTCTCCTTTCAACCCGCGCTGAAGGGGCCAGGGCTCCATCCTTGCTACGCGTTTTTTGATCCTGAGACCACCGTGGAGCTCCAAAGGAGTTCCCTGCCAAACCTAGCACAAGAATGAAACTGGGTCTTCAGAAAAACCGTGTGATACCTTGTACTGCAGGTCTTTTGTGGACACAGAAAGCATACTTGCTGGTGTCCCTGGGTTTGTCCCCCCTCCCACCACCATGCCTCACACCCTGTCTCCCACCCCTGACCCTCAACACTCTGGGCAAGAAAACAGTGATGTTTCTTCATCTGGCAGCATGTTCTGTGTGAGAAGAGGCCAGCGGAAGGGGGTTTGATGTGTGAGTGACAGGTCCCCCAGGTAACGCTGCTGGGGAGTGCTTGATCTGACTGGTTTGAAGCTGAGAACTCACCAGGTCACACTGGAAACATTTGCTGCTGGGCATGGCTTTCATCCGTGTTTATCTTCTTTTTTTAAAAAAACCCTTCCTGAGGTTTGGGGGGGGGTTGTTGTTGGGTTATTTTGGGGGCTTTGTTTTTTGTTTTTTGGGGGTTTTTTGGGTACAAATGGGTATTTTTTCCGAGAGAGAGAGAGGGAATGTGTGTGTGTGTGTGTGTGTGTGTGTGTGTCTATTGGCAAGAGCATTTGTATATTCCTTTTATTGTTTCTTGTCACTGCAGGGAAAGGTTGTAACCTTTTGATGTGGATTGTGAATCTTAATGAATTCATCACTTGCCATGGCAAAGAGATGCTTGTTCAAAGAGTGGGGAAACATTTTCTTTTTCTAACAATATTAACAGGAACATTGTATAGAAAATAATAACTAATCTTTTGAGCACCTACTGCGTGTTACCTACCATTTTAAACACTTCATGTATTAACTTATTTAATCCTCAGTAGAATCCATTATTGTTGGTTTTCCCATTGACATTTGAGGAAACAAAAGCAGAGGGAAGTTAAGTCCTTTGCCTGAGGCTGTACTTTCAGTAAATGAGAGGCCCAGGGCTCAGACTCAGGTTGGGGTTCTAGTGGCAGCAGTGTTCATCCGACTGCTTTCCAGCCTCGAAAACGATTGGTGCGCATAAGCATGGAGCGCTGAGGACTTACTAGATGTTCCCTCAGGCTGGTACCCAGGACGTGGCCTCTGCCTTCAAGGTCATTACTGTCTAGTGGTTAGAGGAGAGGGCTGAGTCTGTCTTGTTTACTGATGTATCTCCATTGCTGGGCGCAGTGTCAGGCACGTACGTGGGAGGCAGTCAATAAAATTTTGTTGAATTGAGTCAATATAGGCTCCAAAAGGTTAATTTAGCTTGTGAATTATCGAGATTGAATCGTGATCTGTTAACATTATAGGGTGGTCATGACCTGCCACCTTTAGAAACACCAGTGGGAAAAAAAGTTTGGCAGTGTTTGGATCACTGTTCTTTCCTGCTGTGGTATTTTTTTCTTTTTATAGATTTATTTTATTTATTTTTGGCTGCGTTGGGTCTTCGTTGCTGCTTGCGGGCTTTCTCTAGTTGCGGTGAGCGGGGGCTACTCTTTGTTGCAGTGTGTGGACTTCTCATTGTGGTGGCTTCTTTTGTTGCGGAGCACGGGCTCTAGGCGCGCGGGCTCAGTAGTTGTGGCTTGTGGACTCTAGAGCGCAGGCTCAGTAGTTGTGGCTCACAGGCTTAGTTGCTCCGCTGCACGTGGGATCTTCCCAGACCAGGGCTCGAACCCGTGTCCCCTGTGTTGGGAGGCAGATTCCTAACCACTGCGCCCCCAGGGAAGCCCCCCTGCTGTGGTATTTATAAAGCTCTCTCAAGGGTTACGTGGGGGCTCCCTAGCTCCTGTATGATTTATAAATCTCTTATGCATGTCACATAAAGCTTTTCATGCTGGAGAACCATCAGATGCACTCATTGACATAATGTAATGTTGTGAGAAGAGGAAGATGATTAATTCAAAGGTGGGACATAGGACAGAGGTGGGCGGGACCTGGAGGACAGTGAGGGTGATGCAGCAAAGACGTGAGCTAGAGTGGAGGCACGAGAGGTGGAGGAGGAGGCAGGCGCAGGGCAGGCTGTACAGGGACAGCGAGCCGGAACTCCGACTGGACAGGAGCATCGAGGCAAAGCATGAAACATTGCTCAGAAAAGCTTGAGTACAGGGGTCCATCAATGACCTTAAACCTAAAGACTTAAGAACTCTGAAACTATGGGCCTGTGGCTTATAAGCTGTCATTTCAGGTTGAATGAGTTTCGATTAGGAAAGGGTTTTCAGGCCACCCGCGCCGCCCCCCTGTTGTTAATTCTCCAACTGTTTGGACCATGAGTTCTGGGGCGTTCTGAGACAGCATGAGTCAAGGGAGAGGGATTCTAGTGGCTGGAGGGCTACTTGCTGTAGGGGAGGTGAAGGAGGGTTCCGTGAGTGTCAGCAGGTAGGGTAGCTTTGCCAGAAAGTGTTTAGAAAAGTGAGACATAGCCCCCCCCCCCCACTTCTCATTAAGACACTTTACTGCCATCATCCACTCAGCAAAACTGCAGCATTAGGTGCCTAGTGTTTGATTTGAACTTTGTGTCTGTTCTGCATGAAAATGCGCTGTGCCTGTTGATGTCACTTTGGCGCTGCTGGGACAGAAAGTGGGTGTTTTATATGCTATCTCTTTTCAAGGAAGATGGAATGGCCTTGTAAAAGTGGTTTCCAAGGAATAACCTAGCATTTTAAAGATTTATAGAACAAGTGTCCACTTATAGGTTCACTTAAGTTTTATAAAACATTTTCGCTTCTGCCTTGCCATGTCAGCAAAAGGGTCTGGAATTTAAATAAATAAAACCTGGTGGGACATAATAAAGTACAAAAAAATATGGTGCATCAAGTTACTACTGAAAAGAATATTGAGGCCTAAGTGATCTTCTCACTGATGCCTCCTGAACAGAAGACAGCTTTAATCTTGAGGCTCTAGGATATTTAAATAAGGTGAGGGATTTGTGAGCTGGGGATGCTATGAGGTGTATCCACCAAAGATAAAGATCCCATTTCAGATGTGCACTTTTGTTTTAATGAAAGAAGACAGATGAGGGTGCAGAACAGAAATGTTTCTTCCCATAGGAGTTTCTCAACCCAGCTAACTTGGTGAGATTTTTAAAAATAAATACTTTTGAGTACATCATGAAATAGGATGTATTGTGGTGAGACAGAGAACAGTAATGGAAGCAGGAAAACCTGTAGACATTAAAAAGTGTTTGCTAAGGCCCTCCTGTGTTTACTGTTGCGGGGGTTTTAGTAAAAACAAAATATGGTCTCTACCAAGTTCAGAAGGTGTATTTTCTCTGTCTTTATTCATTCTTCTTGGTTTCCGCGGGGCCCAGAACACCTAACACCTTCAGAGCACATACCCCATGAATGAGTGGCTTTGGAAAGAAGCTCTAGGAAACACTACACAAACACTTTTAATCAGTTACATTGTAATGCCTTCATCCTGTTTTTCCATCTGGCCCAAGTAACTGATCCTTTGAAAATTGCCCTGAGGGCACTTTTATTTTACTGAAGAAATTAGACAAAAGAATAAGTAAATGAATGAATGAATAGAAGAAAATTATCCCTCATGCAATTGGTAGACCAAATTATCCTAAACCTGCTCATTAAGACTTGTTTGGCTATGCTTTTTATACTACTGTCCCTAAGTGCTTTAATCATTTATTAATTATTAAACCTCCCTATTGCTTTAGGTGAAATGCAAACTTGACACCAGTTTGGAATGCAGTAAGTTTCTTTTTTATTTTCCTCAACATCTATATGCAATCAGTTAGAAACTTTGCCCTGTTGGTACTTTGTTTTACTGAGCCTCAGTCTAAAGCGTAAATTAAGCCCAGGAGGTCACTGCAGCATCATCTTCCGGAAACTCCTAGTATCAGAAAAGGGCATCCTTCATTCAGCTCCAATATCATCTTTGTGCCCTTACATTTGTGTGGAGAAGGGAAGCATGTCTTTCATAAAACCTGGCTGTAACTACGCAAGCCACCTTCACGTTTGTGATAGAAATATTCTATGAGAGTGGGGCTTCCCTGGTGGTGCAGTGGTTGGGAGTCTGCCTGCCAATGCGGGGGACACGGGTTCGAGCCCTGGTCTGGGAGGATCCCACATGCCGCGGAGCGGCTGGGCCCGTGAGCCACAACTGCTGAGCCTGCGCGTCTGGAGCCTGTGCTCCGCAACGAGAGAGGCCGCGATGGTGAGAGGCCCGCGCACCGCGATGAGGAGTGGCCCCCGCTTGCCGCGGCTGGAGAAGGCCCTCGCACAGAAACGAAGACCCAACACAGCCATAAATGAATAAAATAAATAAATAAAAATAGTGTTAAAAAAAAAAAAAATCTGTAAAAAAAAAGAAATATTCTATGAGAGTAAAGTTCACTATATCGAACTTATACAAAAGCCAAACTTTCCAACATGTATTAAATTTGTCTTTATTTTGCATCATGGCATTTATGGGTGGGGGGTCCACTGGGGGCAGCTTATTTGATCTGAGATCCAGAGATTTTTTTCATTTGGCAAACATTTGTTGAACTCCTGCTGTGTGCTGTACACCACCGGGGGATAAAACTAGGGCAGTCGCTGTCCTCAAGGAGTGAGTTGTCTAGCATGTGAGTCCAATGTAAAACAGCTAGCAGAATTGGGAAGTGATAGGCTGGGTGGAGGTAGCGGGCCTTAGAAGAAAAGGGGGAGAAGAAATGGCGAAGGTGGACGAAGGCTGGCAGCAGGGAGGCTCCAAGTTCCCCTGGGAATGCTGGTGTTCAAGGAGGAGAGGCCATTTTGAAATCTCATCTCAGCAGCTGAGTGGATGGTTCCAGTGGGATGGGTGGAGGAAGAGGGCTCAGTGCAGTTGGGCCAGGGTCTGGCCTCCTTCCAGGGATGGGATGACAGGGGCTCCCCGACATCAACAGTGATACCAGCTGAGTGAAGACAGTCAGGGAGACACCTTACAATAGCTGCTTAATTTGGATCCTTGCCAGTATATTTTAACGAAGTGATGGCATTTACCCAATGAATGACTAGATACCAGTCTAAGTGCTTTCCCTGTATTATCATGCTTCATCTTCACAACTTTGTGAGATAATCAGTGTTATTCCCATTCAATAGATGGAAAAACTAAGGAATAAAGGGGTTATCCACCTAGAAAAAGGCAGGGAAGGTGCAGCAGCAATTCAAGTCCAAGGTTGTTTAACTGCAACACCTTTGCTCTTAACTGGGAGGCAGTCGTACCTCCTTTAATATAGAAAGCCCTTCCAAACATCCCAACACCAAGATTCCACATACTTTCCTATTAGAGTAGCTTTGTGTTAGGTCTCTTTTCCCCTCATTTTCTTTCTCCATAAGTTTGGCAGAATCTTGTTGGCTTCACTTAACCATCATTATAAATGTAGCAGCGCTGTTTTAAATACTTATGAATAGAGAGTTAGGAAGCAAATGCACTCTGATTTTTTTTAAAGTCTATTTCATTATTTTAAAAAATTCTGGTTATAAGCTACCAAATTGATTTAGTAGTTTGGAGCAACTTCGGGTGTTCTCTCAGATACCAAATAAACAGTATTTCTAACCACAGTGACTAAATCAGGCACTTCCATGTTTGAAAAATTTATAGGGTAGAAAAAAATATATGTGGCCAAATAAATATCCAGGCAGTTGGGACATGTCTAAAGTGAAACACTGGTTTCCTGAAACATATTCAGTAAACGTACAACCATGTCACAGAAAGAGATTATGCTCAAGAGAATTTATTATGATGTGTTTGCTCCCCCAGAATATTGCCCTGTAGTTTATGAAGCATCTCAATAATGAAGTCATTTGTTTCAGATACTCTTTATGAAAATGAAATGTTCCCTTGAACCCTGGAAAACGTATTTGGTCAATCTAATTAGGAAAAAAAATGAATTTTGTATTTAGCATTTTAATCCTGAAATTAGAAGGGACATTCAACAACTGAAGTAAATTCAAGGGATACCTAAAATAAAGACTGAATTGATTGTCTTCTTTTAACATTTTGACTTAACAAGAAGATTTATCAGATCAGCAAAACTTCTTGTATAAACTCTACTTGAGTTTGGGACTTTTTTTTAAGGAAAAAAATTCCTTGTAGGGATTATTTTTAATGTGTATTGTAGTGTATTCGTGTATGTGAGACTTACCAAATCCAGATGAAATGAATTGAAGGGAACGTATTTTTCTTTTTCTTTTTTTGGCTGCGTTAGGTCTTCTTTGCTGCGTGTGGGCTTTCTCTAATTGCAGCAAGCGGTGGCTACTCTTAGTTGCGGTATGCAGGCTTCTCATTGCGGTGGCTTCTCTTGTTGCGGAGCACAAGCTCTAGGTGCGCGGGCTTCAGTAGTTGTGGCATGCGGGCTCAGTAGTTGTGGCTCGCGGGCTCTAGAGCACAGGCTGAGTAGTTGTGGCGCACGGGCTTAGTTGCTCCGCAGCATGTGGTATCTTCCCGGACCAGGGCTCGAACCCGTATCCCCTGCATTGGCAGGCGGATTCTCAACCACTGCGCCACCAGGGAAGTCCTGGAGGGAACGTATTTTGAATTTGCCATCTATTATATTTTTCGGTTCAGTGTGTGAGGTAGAAGAACAAGGCTGATCTTTACTGTGCAAATGGGCCTTCATGGTGTGGTGTAACACCTCTGCAAAGCTGTGGAATTTTATCCTCTGCATTCTGTAGCTCCTAGATGCTAAAGTCTCAGCTGTATTCATGTGGAACCAAAAGAAGGCAGCCAGTTACACGTTAGTCTTACACCCAGGCAGAGATGGTCACAGAAAGATAGCTTTGGTGATCCTAATCAAATGCCTACCAGAAGTCAGATGATTTGTTGTGGTTTTCATTTTGTGGCCTTCTCTACTGGTGTCTATTTAAAATAAGTGAGAAGCAAGCAAGTGAAAGAGTGCCACACATGTTTGTAAAGAGGGCCAAACCAAAGAAATAGGGCCATTTTCCTGAGAGAGACCGTCTAGCACAGGGGCTCAGGGGCATAGCTCCGCAGTCGGGCTGGCTGGGTTTGAATCCCACCACCACCACTTATTTGTTGGAAGACATTGGCTAAGTTGCTTACCCTCTCAGTGCCTCTGTTTCTTCATCCCTGGAAAGGGTAGAGAATAGAGTCTATAAGACCAGTAAAAGGACTAATGGAGGAATATAGATATAAAACAAAACACTTCGAGCAGTGTTGTCCCCACGCTGAGTGTACAGTAAATGTTAGTGCACATCATTAATATTTCTAAAATTCCAAACTTGAACTTTGCAGGCACTTCTGTTAAGCACAGAGTGTATCACAAGGCAGTTGGCCACCCTGTAGATACAAATTCTTAGACAAGGGTGAGTGATTATCAAATGAGTCCATGCAGACAGATTGTCCTGTCCCCAAACAAGACATAGACCGTGGACATCAGCCTGGCCCTCACATCCAGGCAGTCTGGGGCACTGTGCTCAAAGGATACAGCAAGCTCAGGCAGACATTTGTACCAGGAACAACCTCGTAGGGGCACCTCCCGACAGTCGGCATCATGGGAGATAGTACAGGGCCAGGTAATACTGAAGCCTTGTTCCACTTTTGTCCAGAGCTCAAAAGATGGCACAAAGCCCTAGTTTTCTTCATCCTTTTGGTCCAGGTACTTTACATGTATTGCTTTCCTTTGATTTGATTCCAAACTCAGGTTCAAATGGGCGCCTCCCAGCAACATCACCCTCTCCCCTTCCTGGCTTACACCAGTTAGAGCCCATTCTAGAACTGGAGTTGGAGTTAATCCCACAGACATTGAAAGCAGAAGCAAGGATATTTCCCAAAGAAAAATTGGAGTACTGTTTTACCAAGAAAATTGAAAGGATGAGGTGACAAAAACAACAGATGTCTGTACATGGGGGTGGGGTGGGGTGTAAGCAGTGGGGGCTGAGATAGCTTGGTTCTCCAGTTAGCATTGGCCCAGAAACCAGGTTTGCAGGGGAGGCCAGTCCACAACCCAACTCAGAGGCTGAGACAGGCAAAATAAGAGGAAAAGAAACAGACATTGGAAAAAAATAATATTCACTGGGTGTCTATTCCATACCAGGGTCTTTACATTTGTGGTCTAATTTAAGCCTCATCTCACCATGAAGTAGAATTGGGAGTTTAAAGGGGTTGGAAATGAGGATAAAGATAAATCTGGAGTCACCCAGAGCTTTGGGTGACCCCAGGGCAGACTGACAAAGCAGGCCTCTTAGAGGGGAGCATGGGTGCTAAATGGTGGGGAGCATGCAGGCAGGTTAAAAAGGGGGCTGCTTGGGGTTCTAACAATGAAATAATTCTGTTTGACCTAGATGTGAAGTGATTAATTACTTTCATTGTTTGCAAAGCAGTAAAGCCAGCCAACCATGCCACAATCTTGATCTTGCAACCCACATATCTTATTTTTCAACAAGGAAAATCCTTTTAAAGAGATAAATGTGAATTCTGTGTGCCATGTATATATTTGTGCCACATTTAATTTCATTAGCTATAATATCACATGGCTGTGCTTATTTAACTGCTTAGACCAGATGGTAATGCCTTCTGAAGAAAAATGGTTCCACGATGTAATTGAACATGTCCTGTTGACAGAGTTACAACCACCCATTTTCCCAGTTAAATATAGGTAATTCAATAAAATGAACACAGAGTCTATTTCTCTGCCACCACTTCTAGTTCAAAACAAAAGGGAGAAAATGTGCTGTAAAGTGGGGAAATTGCACAGTTATAGTGTATAGCATGGGGGGGATAGGAATAAAGGCAGGCCTTTCCCTCCCACACTGGACGACAGAGGAGCTATTTGATACCTTGATTTGGCTGGTGACCAAGGGGAGAGGCCTTGGCTTTCTCAGCTATGACCAGTCTGAAAGTGGTGATGAAAGTGGACGTGAACATTATGAAAACTAGCCGGTACATTTTGCAGCATGATGTAAAGTGTTGGCTTCTGAGTGTAATCAAGCGCAGAGGAAACATTTGTGTTGACTCTGGGCAGATGAGGATGTTGGGTTTTATGATTGTTTTCAATCAATACAAAAATAGGCTGGCCAAATTAATGTATGAGGACAAACATCTGATGAAGCTGTCACTGAAAATATTTTTGTATTTATTGGAAAAAAAACAGATTAACTGTAGGCTCCTCCAGGCCTCCCTGATCCTGCTTATGTAACTATGAAATGTAAAGTTTCAGTAAAAGAAAGAAGAAAGTCATACTCTGGCATTGGAACTTTTCAGCAAGGTCACTGGAGATGATGATAATGATGATTATCACTATGGCTGATAATAAGTGAGACCTTATCAGGAGGAAGTTGGAAAATGGATATAAATGATGCAGTTGCTATGTGTACCTTTTTCTTAGCTATCTTTCTATTTTGTCAGAAAACTTGCAGTTGTTCTCGCCTCTCTCCTTGCTTGTGGAGAAGTTGAGAATTTGAGAGTCAGAAGGACCTTAGAATCCACTCAAGGTCAGCCTCTCATTTTACCCATTGAAGAAAGTAAGGCCCAAAGAGGAAAATACACACAGCTCAAGAGAGACTAGGGCCGGGGCTCCGTTGTCTCTTCCCCTGTAACTGATTTAGCCCCTATTCCAGTGCTGAGGGGCTGATGGGGAGAGGGAAGGGTGGGACGTGAACACGTGAGGGTTCCCTACCCTCACTGCTGGTCACCCAAAGCAGCTTCACTTCTATCTGTTTCATATATTGGGGTCCCCTGTAAGAATTTATTTAAAATATTCTTCTCACGTAAAGAAGTACAAAGTTCAAAACCCACTATTCTCAACCATAGGAATTCTTAACAGTAGTGGTGGTCGTATATTATGCCTGCCCATCTGCACTCCTGCCCAGTGGGTCTTAAGATATGGGCTCCCATATATCTACTGTTCCTAATTCATGTGACAAAAAGTAAAGCTGAACCAAATCTTCTTGTGGAGAGTATGTTCAGAAGGTAGAATAAGGAAATTATTTTAGGATAGTTAAATGTTTAGACAGTGTAGAACTTTGTCACCCTACCCGCATCCCAATTAGATTTGGGAAAATTAAACTTAGGAATCAGAGTCCTGGATGTTAGTCCCAGCTCTGCAGGGAGTTGCTGTTTGACATTGCACATTGCCTGTAGCCCAGTTCGGAGAACCGTCAGTCCTACCTGTTAAGGAAGTAGGAGAAGATGGCAAGCCTTATCCAGATGCTACAGAGTGAATCCCAGCAGGAAGAGGAAGGCATCCCACCCCTGAGCCCATTAGCACCAGCCATCTGCCTGCATGTACCTTCACCCCAGGCCTCCTCTCTAAAGCATCTCCACTGGTGACTCAGAAATCTAACTGTTCACTTTACACGTTTTGCGTTTGTTTCATTTAGTCACCAAGTCTTGAGCTACTTTCTCTGCTTTTTGCCCTGTGGGTGGGGGCCAGCCTCAAGTTCAGCCCAGCAGGCTGAGCCTGGAGAGGCAATCACAGCCCCCAGATGAACTCCTTTGTCCCTGAAAGGGGCCTTTCTAGGAGGCTCCCCAGGGGCTGCTGATCTGTTCCCCCAAGGCTTCATGATTGCCTCTCCACCTGTCCCCAGAGGGATCTGATTGCAGCTCTGCTCTCCCCTGGGCCTTTTCTATGCTTTTTACCCACTTCCAGCCTGTCTCCTGAAGGCCTGATTGGCCTCTCCACTTCTCCCAGGGCACCAAAATTGTTCTGCAGCTCCTCTTCAGCTGCCTCAGCCATCTGACCTCTGCCACACTGGTCTTTGGGTTTTCCTTACTCCATGAGTGTCCATTTGAACACAGGTACATGCACACACATGCATACAGCCCATTGTAAAAACTCCTCTGGATCTTTCTCTCAGCACTGCTTAATATAATTCCCACCTTCTCCTAAACCTAACTTCCCAGTTAACCCCTGACTCAGACTAGCCAACCAGGGCCGAGTTGGCCACGCCCTTTTCTTTAGTTTACTTGGAGCAGGTAGAAGAGGCTAGAGGCCCAGGTATTGTGTGCTTCACACATCATCTCTCTAATTTACTTTAACACAGGGCCCATAGCCACTTCTAAGAGATCAGATCAGCTTTACTCTGAGTGGTTTCTTTTAGCCATGTTGGAATTTTTTCCTCCCTTGGCATAAAGTAATGAGTGTGCTTCCTTGGGTGGCAGCAGTGAAGAGAAATTGAGTCTTCACGTCACATCAGCACGGTTGTGGAGGCCATGAAACAATCTTATCATCAAAGTGCTCGGTAACAGCTATAAAAACGTAATCACAGGTGGCAGAGGGCATGAAATGCATGGCTCCATGCCTAGTTCTTAGATAATAGGGGCATTCATGGGTTTCCAAATGGAGCCCTTGGTGTTTCCAGTCCTGTGTCTTCCCAACTTCTCAAAGGACTACTTTGCTCCATTTGTCTAAAGATCACTGCCTTTAGGAATAGCCTCAGGGGCTGCTCTACCTGTCAGCCTTCTGCATGAGCCTTGTGGAGCTGGTTATGGTGGAAGGGGAACTGGAGAACATTCTTCAGCCGTGGCGCTGTATAGATTTGCTCTTCCAAAGAAAATTGCCTTGGGAATAGCACTTGTAACATGGCCAGGGCTGGGGATTGAGGGGACAGCAGAAGGTAACTTGTGACATTTTCCCAGAATTTTTTGTAATATCTGATTCTTCATTTGAGATTTCTCTTTTTGAATAAGATACACAGGTAGTTCATGTAATTCAGGATTTGGATGCTCTGGGCATCATACTGTGTCTTTCAAAATTCAATAAAGGTGCAGTTAGTGTAAGTCATCTTTCTGTAGGAATCTCTTCTGTTCCCATCTGCTCTTAGACTCCCTGTTTTGTAGTATTTTGTCACCTGACCTGCATTTGTTGTGTAAAATATGCCATTTAATTTTCGTTTTATTCCTAGCTATCAGCATAGGATGACTATGGTGACATCTTTTCAGCCTAAAGCAGAGACACTGGTATTTGGTTGGCCTCTACAGCCTTGGTGGAGGCGTGTGTGGTTCCTTTTAGGTCTTTCTAAATATTGAGAAGAGCTCCCTGACCCCCACAATCAGCTCCATGGACCCCTGCTCCCAGCCACTGAATTCAGCAGTGCTTTGTGTTTGTCTTAATACTATCATGATGGAGAGAAGCTACATTTAGGATTTTTATTTGAAGGGTTGGACAGCAAGACCTTCTACTGCATTGGATTTTTAAATAGGCTTAATGCTTTCTACTCCAGAGAACTGGATGCCTTTTAAGTAAGAAAACTAAAATATAATAGGTTGGCTTTAAGATCACAGTGCAAGTTTGTCAGAATCATTTGAATAACTTTTTTGTGTGTATCTATTGGGTATAAGCCAGTGGGCTAGAAGCCCAGGGGTGACAGAAAGGGGTGAAAGTTGCAGACCCTGCCCTCAAGGGGTTTCTGTGTAAGAGAGCAAATAAAGTATAAATAAAATTAACCACATTCAGCAGTAATGAATGAGTTTAGACCACTAATTTGTGAAGATTTCAGAAAATGGGAGATAAATTGATTTATTTAAAAAGATAGTTTATAGAGATGGAGTTCACATAACAAAATTAACCATTTGAAATGAACAATGCAGTGGCATTTAGTACGTCCACAATGTTGTGCAACCACCACCTCTACCTAGTTCCAAAATATTTCCATCACTACAAAGTAAAACCCTTTATCTACTGAGCAGTATACTGATTCCTCTCTCCCCCTAGCTCCTGGCAGCCTCTGATCTGTGTTCTGTCTCTAAAAGTTTATCTATTCTGGATATCTCATATAAATGGAATCATACAGTGTGTGACCTATTTGTCTGGCTTTTTTGCTTAGCATAATATTTTGGAGGTTCATCCATATTGTAGCATGTGTCAGTACTTAATTCCTTTTATGTCTGAATAATGTTCCAATGTATGTATATACCATAATTTTTTAACCATTGATGGACATTTGGGCCATTTCTACCTTTTGGCTATTTTGAATAGTGCTGCTATGAACATGTGTGTACATGTGCTTGTATGAGTATCTGATTTCAGTTCTTTTGGTTATGTACCTAGGAGTCAAATTTCAGGGTCATATGGTAAGTCTATGTTTAACTTTTTGAAGAATCACCAAATCCATAGGCTGAACCATTTTGAGTTCCCACCAGCAGTATATGAGGGTTCCAGTTTCTCCAAGTCCTCTCCAACACTTGCTTTTTTTTTCTTTCTTTTTTTTTTTGTTTGTTTGTTTGCTTTTGTTCTGTTTTTTTACAGCCACCGTAGTGGGTGTAAAGTCATACCACATCATGGTCTTTATTTGCATTTCCTTATTGATTAATGGTATTGAACATGTTTTCATGTGCCTGCATATCTTCTTTGAAGAAATGCCTATTCATGTCCTTTGCTCACTTTGAATTGGGTTGTCTGTCTTTTTGTTGTTGAATTGTAAGAATTTTTTATATATTTTTGTTATTAGACCCATATCAGATATATAATTTGCACATTTTCCACATTCTTTAGGTTATATTTTCATCTTCTTGGTAATGCTCTCTGTTGCAGTTTTTAATTTTGATGAAGTCTAATTTATCTGGTTTTTGCTTTTATTGCTCATTTTTTATATTATATCTAGGAATGCTTTGCCAAATCCAGGGTCATAGGGATTTATCCCTATGTTTTCTTCTAAGAGTTTTATGGTTTTAGCTCTTATATTTAGGCTGATGATCCATTTTGAGCTAATTTTTGTACATGATGTGGCTATCCAGTTGTCCCAGTACCATTTGTTGAAGGGATTCTTCTTCCCTGTTGAATAATCTGGGCACCTTTGTCTAAATCAGTTGGCCATAGATGTTTATTTCTGGACTCTCAATTCTATTCCATTGTTCTATATGTCCTTATGCTAGTATTACACTGTTTTGATTACTGTAGTTTTGTAATAAGTTTTGAAATGGGGAAATGTGAGTCTTGCTAACCTTTTTCTTCTTTTTCATGATTGTTTTGGCTATTTATAACCCCTTACAATTCCATATACATTTGAGGAATTGGCTTTTCCATTTCTGCCAAAAGACCATTGGACTTTTGATAGGAATTGCATTGAATCTGTTGGTCACTTTGGGTAGTACTGAGATTTTAACAATATTAAGTTTTCCAGTTCATGAACATGGTGTGTCTTTCTATTTATGTAGGTCTTCAGTTTTGTAGTTCTTGGTGTACAAGTCTTTTACCTCTTTGGTTAAGTTATTCCCTAGGTACTTTATCCTTTTGGATGCTACTGTAAATGAGTAGTTAATTTCCTTTTTGGATGGTACATTGCTGGTATATAGAAACACAACTGATTTTTTGTGTGTTGGTCTTACACCTTGCAACTTGGCTGAATTCATTGTATTAGCTTTGAGATTTTCTGTATATGGAATCACTTCATCTGTGAACAGAGATGCCTTTTATTTCTTTTTCTCGTCTAATTGCTCAGGTTAAAACTTCCAGCACAGTGTTCAATAACAGTGGTGAATGCAGGCATCTTTGTTTTTTTCATGATCTTAGAAGGGAATGGTTTCAGTGTTTTACCACTGAGTATGATGTTAGCTATGGGTTTTTCATAAATGCTCTTATCATGTTAAGGAACTTCCCTTCTATTCATAGTTTTCTGAGTGTTTTTATCAGGAGAGGGTGTTGGATTTTGTCAAATGCTTTGCCTACATCATTTGAGATGCTTGTGTGGTGGGTAGAATCTTACAGAAAGAGGAGGAGTGGATTGATAGAGACAAAGAGAAGTGTGGAGTCTGGAGAAGTAAGTAGCTAAAGTACAGTGCTAGGAACTCGACTAGTTTCTGCAGAGATTACTGCACAATCTAAAATCACTGGAAGAGAATACAGCAGAGCAGAGGACCAGATAATAAGCCTGGAAAGGGCAGATTCTGAGTATACTGGTAAGGACCTTGAATGCCAGAATGCCTTGAGCTAGTGGACCTTTGTAAAGTTTCTGAACCCAGTTGAACTAGGAATTGTGATAGCTCATTATTCTCTACTTTTGTGTCTCCACTTCTACTTTTCTGCTGACTTTTTCATCCATCTAACTATCCTTCCTTCTTAATTTTGGTAGTGAAGTGTTATATATACTTTATGAACAAAGGAAATATTGGATTTCTTCAATACCATGTAATGAATCCTATGATTTTTTTAAATTCAGGATAAAAACAAAATTAAGACGTGAGCCAACTCATTTTGGTGGTTCATTTCTAGTTATGTACAGAGACAGACCTGGTAACAAGCCAACAGCTTTTGTCGGGGCTGTAAATTAGACTGGAGAGAAGAATGAACTGCACATTCCTAGCTCCTGGGCCAAGGTTCCTGAAATTTCTGCCAGCCCTCTTGCCGACAACAGCATGGTTCCTCAGCTGTCCTTCTAGTCAGGGAGACAGATGGAACCTCAGGGGCTTCCTGTTCAGGCGTCTCAGAATTCAGAGTTGTTATGATGTGTGGGCTTTGAAAATGCCACACTCCAGGGAAGCTGAGTTTCTGCATCTCAGACTTTCTCATATTGAGCATGTGTTCTTTTCCATCTTCATGGCATTAATTTTTGTTATGTGTGCCTCCAGGCTTTTTCCTGGAATCTCAACAGAGGATGGGTCCTGGCTGTGCTGGAAGCTAGACTCATTAAGTGTACTCAAGGTTTGCCTTCCTGCACGCTCTCCTGCCCCGTTCTCAGGTCAGCCTTGTTCCCCTCAACCATTTCATGGGATTCTCCTCCCTCCAAGTAGTGGGCTCTGACCTAAGGACCAGCCTATGTCAATGGCCAACGCATATCAGGAATGTGACTATCTAGCTCTTTAACCAGGTGCCTCTGTCCCTTCTAGAGACCTTCCAACATACTGTTAACGTAAGTGCAGGGACAGAAGAGCCCAGGAGCACCTGATACAAATGTTAACAGCTTTTTCATTAGGACACTTCATCACAGAATTCCAACTGTTGGTGTCAGGAGGTGACAGTGAAGCATCTCTTGGATAAGAAGGATGTGGAGAGCAGCAGAGATCAGAAATGGAAAGATGAATATGATTCAGTCATCAGAAAGCTATTTGACATCTAAGTTTTAGCCAGCAGGGGGTATGGCTGCATGGAAAATGCATACATACATCTGTTGTCGCAAGGCCATAATTTCCTTATCACCATCATCAAGCAGTATTAATGAAGAAGCCACTTGTGCATAACGCGGTGCTGTCCCTGTATGCAGCTGTGCAATAATGCTTCCCAGTTAAGTTGACTATGGATATGTAAAGTGATTAACTAAGACTTGACAGTTAACGCAATTCTTTAATTGCAGCAAGCATCTGAAATAAATATGTGAGTCTAATATTTGAAAAAGCCTAGAACTAAAAAGTCTAAATTTTGGAAGCAAAGCATGCTCTTTCACATTGCACAAAGGGATCTTTCTCTCTTAAAAGATTCACAGGCTTTTATGCTGAAACATCTAATACAGATTTTATTTTTCTTTTTAAAAAAAGTCAGTTTGTTAAGAATTAGGAAAGCCATACAGGTTAATTATTTAAAAAATTGAACAATATAAAAAAAGTATCCAAACTAAAAAGCAAAAGCCACCAACCCACCCCAACCCCACTGAACATGCATCCACTCCCCCAGAGTGACCACTATTAACATTTCTCTATCACCTTCCTATCCCTTTTTTAAGTACAGATGTATGTGTCTGTGTGTTCAATGATTGCTTTAAATTCATATTAATAAATGCATATGTTTTCTATGATTGGCTTTGCCTGCATGGAAGGATTATTGTTTAGACCTGCTCCCTTAGTTTCTAGAAGAGAAAAGCCGACAGCCTTGCCCTTGATTCTGCTTATTGCAGCAGGAGTAAGCTTACTGTTCACCACCTTTGGCTTTACTTTTTAGATGACTTATTTTTATCGGTTTTAATGCCACCACCAATTGGCCATTATGTCTTCACATTCAGAGTTTGTTTCTTTTTTGGGGGTGAAGATAATTTCTGCCACTGAATGCCCATTTTGCTAAGAGTGCCTTTAGCAGAGGTAGAGCGCCAGGACTACCTCTTTGGTTTTTACAGGGACATTTGCCTCTGAGGCTGTAACTCTTAATTGAATTAGCTTCATGATAACTTTTTTTCAATTGACAGGTGTATGTGTGACCATCAAGACTCTATATGCTCAGTGAAACATAAACATATTCTCTTCCATGACTTTTCCCTTAGAAGCTTACTTATCTTCCTCAGCGTCCTCTGTCTCAGCCTTATTTTGTTTTGAAGTTCGCAGTTTGTTCTTGGACGTTGTAAACCCCGTTCATTGACTGTGGTGTTGGCTACTGATTCAGAAATCCAGTCCCTGAAGACTTAAAACTCAGCAGACATGCACAAGGTGGGCCCCTGCTTTTGCTGAAGTCTCTCTTCGTCTCCAGGAACTGAATTTTTCATGCAGTAATTAAAATTTGTAGGTCAAGCCTCCCACGGCACCGTTTGCTGCTAATATGGGAAAGCAGTGATCAGATTCACTTACGCTGCTCTTCCCTGAGCTGAGACTTAAAGGATGAAGGGTGACATTTTCCCCTATTTTGTAAATTAATGCCATTGATCTGCCTAACAAGAACAAAGTTAGGCTTCAAAATACCAAATGATAAAGAGATTAAGACTTTAAATGGCTTTCCAAAAGGCAACCTCTATTGTAAGGCTCCAAGCTGACTATTGAACTTTCAATTAGAATTTCTAATAGGCTATTGACTTAAATGGATAAAATGTTACAAGTGATAGCTTTCAAGATGACAAAGATTGCTTCTTACATTCTAGAATATTAGTTTATGTAGCGTGTAGCGTTCTGGAAGGTGCATAAGCAGGATGAATAGTAAACTGTTGGCCTCCCTTTGTAGAGTGTCAGCTGCATCTGTGATATAGCTTTCTCAAAGATGAATAAATGCATTTTTTAAAGTAAATGCAGTTTTGCAATACTTTGGCTTTTTGTATTTTCTAACCATGGGCTCCACAAAACCTTTCATGGCATGCAAGTCCCTTAGTCTTTGACACTGTGGTGGTGTCCGTTTTTTATGAAAAGCCGTCAATGTGGTATGTGTTTCTCTGTGTGCACACACAGGCGTTCATGCGTGCTTGCGTGTATGTTCACAGTTGGGACTCCCGCCGATGTGTTGTCTGTCGTTGCTCTCTGCCTCAGTTTACTGTTCTTAGAAGCTGTGATTCTTCTCCCGAATGGGCTTCCGGGGAAGTGTGACTTGGTCTGAGCCTTGTTATGAAACACTAGCTCTAACACATTTTTTAAATAGTAATTTTTCAAAGACCAGCTACCTCTTCTAGGATAAAGGGTTAATATTATGCTTATGTTACAGTGCATTAAAAACTCTAATTAAAACAGCATTACATTCCCATCTGCCAATCTCCAGTAATCTTCTTTAATTGCAGTAATTAAACTGTATTTACATGTTCAGAATACTTGTAATTTAGCAAATTGCACTCTCTGCTCTACATTTAATCAAACAACCAGTTCCAGTATATTTAGTGTGGAAAGAAGTAATTTCAATGTTTTGATTACTATAGCAGATTTGACAGAGTAAGTGCCCCTCTAGTAGAGGGCTTGAAAGGGAAGGCAAACATGAAATATAGTCATGGTTTTGATTGTCATGTGAATGCCTAATTACATGTTGGAGGATTAACTATTAAAGGGCATCATGGTTGCACTTGATGTTTAGATGCAGCCAACATTACAGATAGCAAAGACTGTCTTATAGGGAAATTTGACAAAAGAAGCTAAGTTTTCTCTCTAAAGATTGGGAGATCATTGCAAATTTTAGTGAAAATGTTGCCTCAATTGTATAATTGCCATTGTGTCTCCTGCCTGTGATATTAAAGCCTACTGTGCAAGGTGATTATTTTAGTCTCCCCAACTAGAGTCCAGAAGAAATTCAGTGAGAGGCAAAACACAGGGAAATGTTCATAGCGATGGCAGTTCAGGAGTGAGTCCCTCCACAGTTCTGTCTTTTGTGTTGTGTCTGGGTTAGCTCCAGAGAAGACACGAGGTTTCCTGGCAAGGCCCCATCAGTAGAAGTCAGACCCTTTTCCTTCCTACCTTTTGTACCAGACCTTTCCACCTAACCCATCTCCATGGCCCCTTCTCTGCTTTTCGGTTTCCTCATTTTAAAAACAGAAGTAATAATGTTGTGAATATTGATTGGAATCAAAGAAACAATCTCTTCATCACTTTAAAAGTATTTCTGTTATTGTTACTATCTAGTTGTACCAGTACAATAGTTTTGGTTTCTTTATCTGTATACATTTGACTGGGATATTGGGTATTGCCATCACATCTCTGCTTTCCAAAATAACATGTCAATTTATTCAACATAGAACCTGAAATAATATTCTCTCTTCCAGTAACTTCTTTCTAATTGGATGATGTTAACAGTATTTTCTAGAATTTGTATCTCTCCTCACTTCTGGGCCATCTATTGTATTAATAAGGATTATGCATTAGTGAAAATGAAAAGACAGTCTAGCACTCCTATTGAATACCAATGCTAAACCTTGGCTCTTGATCATGTGAAAAGAGCAAGCTACTGAATTGTTAGAAATGACACGTGGGGGTGAGAACCTGAGGTTTCCTGCATGGTTCAGTTAGTAACTTGCTAGATCATATTAAGCAAAGGGTTTCACTTCTTTAGGTCTTACACTGTTAGAGATGGGGCAGAGAGTAGGGCTTAGATTTTTTTTTTTTTTTTCTTTTTTGGCTCATGAAGAAGTCACTTACGTGAAAAACCTTGACCAAAAGAATACCGGACTATAGACTGTCAGAGAAGAACATTTGGTTCAAATCCAGACCCATTTCTGTGTTACATTAGTGAAAATTTAACTCCTGACCAATAACTTGATATCAGTTTTCTTCCTGCTGCCTATTTACAGAGATTCTGATTACTTTATGATGATTACTTTTAAAAGTGTATTGGACAAAATTAAGCCTTATGGTGAAATTCATAGCAAAATACTGCACTAAGGAGGTCTGCAGGTGCTAGAGATCATTTAAAAGGAAAAGAGAAGTGATTTGAAGTTGAGGACAGGGCCAGCCTGGATTGAAATTCCAGGTCTGTCACATAGCTATTTAATCCCAAGAAAAGTACCTGATCTTCTTGAGCCTCTGATGTCTCATTTATAAAATGGGGATAAATATACACATGGGGACCTCACTTCTAGTTTTTCTCTCCTATCACCTATAATGTGTGTTCACATATGGGTAGACACACACACACCCCCAATAATAACTTAAGAGCCTTTGGAATGATGTATGCTTTAAAGACAAATAACAGTGCAGAAAAGTATTTTTAAGAATGCAGATAACTGTCAGGAGAAATACGCGTAAACGGTGAGGTATACCTAGAAACGGGAATCCCTAGATTTTTTCCAAACCTTATTATAACCATTTGTTTTAGTCCCTTGTTCTAACAAGTACCACTTTCTGAAATTGTTAACAAAAGACACAACTGAAGGATCTAAATCTTGCCACTTCTTTCACACTCTCTGCTTAGAGGTGTTAATGAGCAGCAGAATAACCCCCAAAAGTCCATTAATCCAAACTTCATCAAGTCATGTTATGGGTAATTAAGAAATAGACTGTAGGAAACACACCTACATGGCAGCTAGCGTCTCTGCTTTCCAGAGGTTGCTACGGACGCAGAGTTCAGTTCTCATTCTTGACCCTCACTGGAAATTTAGGAGTTAAGATCAGCTTCAGTGTACTCAAACATGTGAATCTTTGTCTTTTTGAAGACTTTCTACCCTGGGGTAGGAAATGGGCACCCTGGATACAGAGAGAATCTCTAGCATTTAATTCCAAAGCCAGAAGTTCTGACATTTACATTTCTGCTAATTTCACACATCATCTTGCAGCATATAGGATCTGGGTTCCTGCCAAGAGGACTGCAGACTCTTTTTGAAAAAGTGCTTTTTGCGGGGTGTAGGAAGGGTGTTGAGCTGCAGAGACATTTCATTAATCGTGTTCTTTAAATGTCGAAGTGGACATAATATATAAATACATGAAACTCAGAGCCCTCCTCTGAACTTCACTTTTCTAAGAAAGCTTTACTACAGCCTTCATCCTAATAATATGGCTGATTTCCTATTATCCAGTGTTTACCTATACTGTATAATGTTTACTGTATAATGAATTTATCATATAATAAGAGACCCTGATTTATTAGCTCTTCATTATTCTCATTCCATCAGCTTCCTGATAAATGCTGCAACCCTTGGCAGGGACGTGAGTCTCAATCAGGTGATATCATTGCTTTTTAATGAACTCTTCTTCTCAGAGTAACAACATTACATGTGAAATTCCTTATTCTGCATTATTAACGGGCCCCGGAATAAAAGGCACAAAGGCCCTGAGAAGGTTGCACTGAGAAATGGGGAAGAATTCATTACCAGTTCAATATACTGCTGGTTAGCAGTCTTTGATCTATCGTATTTACCCTTCTGAAACAGTAAGGCAGCATGGGCGGAGCAGCAGTGAACTCCATGGAGCATGTGCAGGCATTTAGTAAACGTGGCCGCAGTTGTTTCATGCCTAGCCTGACTGCTGGCATTTCACCCAGTGACAACTTTCTCAGAGGCGGCACGAAAAAAAAAGTGATATTTTACAACCTGAGAAGTTAAGCGCTGAGATAGTTAGGGCCCAGCTCTCATTAGCTGAATGGTAGATTTTTCTAATTAGTCCTTTCTAGTGCAATTAGCACGTAAGAGTCTAATCACCTCCTGTGAAATCAATCTAATGCTTGGAAAAGAATGCCCTTGGCTTCTCTTTCAGATTGGATTTTAGGATTTTCGGTTCACCTCCTTACAGAATGGAACCTGTTAGTGTTTATTTAAGGTGTGAGCACAGATCTGCAAAAGGGGCAAGACATGGACAACTTGTTGACTCCCAGTGGAAGTATAGCTGGCAGTTGGCAGTTATCAGTGTATCTCTCTTCAACTAAAGAATCTGTTTTCCTTGCTTTCTTTCGTTTACAAATTGTTGACTTGGGCCTGGAACGGCCCCAGTTCATCATGGCGGCACCTCCTGAGGGCACGAAACATACTGCACGTTAGACTCAAAATGCACTTGGAGGCCTGGGCTACCTGGCTGGATTTCTCAGCCTCTGCAGTGCGGATTCCCCGTCACTTTCGCCTAATCGGTGCCTTCAGTGCTCTGTCTCTCCTCTCTCTTTCTGCCTTGGTGCCACATTAGATTTTGAAGTGTTCTCAACTTTCTAGTGCCCGTCCATCACTTCACATTTCTTAAGGGAGCCAACTCTGGGTGTCTCAGTTGATAATGTTCGTGTTTAACTGGAAAGGAAACTGTAATGACAGCATATGGTCCCGTAGCATAGGAACTGTTGTCCCTTTTGGGGGAAGCCACTTGCTTGCAAGTAGGTGAATGAGAAAATGCTTAGTATGTGCATATTCATCATGAACTAGGGGAAGGTATGGGCATCCTTGCTCACCAGGCTGTAGAGGCTTGAGAGTATGCAAGCTTCCATTGTCCATGCCATGAATGCTCAGTAGAACTTCCTGGGATGATGAAAGTGTTCTGCACCATCCAGTACAGGAGGCACTGGCTACATGCGGCGATCGTGCACTTGAAATGGGAGGCTGAGGGAGTACATTTTTTTTTTTAATAAATAAATAAATTTGTTTGTTTGTTTGTTTGTTTTTGGCTCTGTCGGGTCTTTGTTGCTGCGTGTGGGCTTTGTGTAGTTGTGGCAAGCGGGGGCTACTCTTCGTTGCGGTGCACAGGCTTTTCACTGTGGTGGCTTCTCTTGTTGCGGAGCACGGGCTCTAGGCACGTGGGCTTCAGTAGTTGTGGCTTGCAGGCTCAGTAGTTGTGGCTTGTGGACTCTAGAGCACAGGCTCAGTAGTTGTGGCATACGGGCTTAGTTGCTCCACGGCATGTCGGATCTTCCCGGACCAGGGCTCGAACCCATGTCCCCTGCATTGGCAGGCGGATTCTTAACCACTGCACCACCAGGGAAGTCCTAAATTTTTTATTTTACTTAATTCTAATTTGTTTAAGTAGCCCCATGTGGCTCGTTGGTCCCATACTGGACAGGGCAGGTCTAGACCTCTTCTACCTGCTGTCCACCGCCCTCCGCAGCATACACATAGCTGCACCTGTACCAACAGGAAACATGCTGCCCTCTGCTCCCCCTTCCTCTCCGTTTTCCTCATCCTGGTCTTCAAACCAGTCAGATTTTTCTCAGTGCTACTAGGAGTTCAAGACAAGGCATTCTCTTGGCTTGTGTTAACTGGAGATCATTTTGTATTCCACTAAGCCAGTGTTTTGTCCTAACGTTGGAAAAGACCTTGTAGTTTCTAAAATAGCCAAAATACTGGTTTGTTTCTAAGAGGAGAGGTGGGAGGAATCAGTCAACTGAAGCTCATTTGTGGAGCCTTCCAAATCTCAAAGACAGGACAGTATCGAACATCTCTCCAAAGAACTAGATTAAGTAGATGCAAATGGCTTTTGCAAACTCCCTGTGATGTTTTAATTGTAGTTAATTAAAGTAAACAAAAATGGAATATTTAATCATCTTTATCAATGATGTCTAACAAATGTGCTAACTTTGCTCCTGGTAGCCAGCTACGCTGTCATGGAACTGACTCTTTAATTCACACTGAAGGAAAGTCAACAACCTGGACACATAGACCTGCCTGTGCTATGACCAGTCTGGCTCCTTCTCCCGTGGTTGGAAGTCTCATTTTGTTGCTTTGGCCCCTGGAAATGACCCTGTTTAAAGGAGGGAAGACAGAACACTAAGGTTGTATATTAAACAGAACGCACATTCGTTTATTCAACAAAAATTTATTGAAGGCCAGCTCTGTGTTAGGAATTGCGGTGATCTCCAGGGATGTGTCCATGGAAAGACACTCTGTACCCCCAGCAGACTGTGACCTCCAGCAACCGACAGGCAGACAGATGATACTCTGTGACAGGTGTTGTAATAGAAGTAAATACAAGGTGTGCAGTGGAATGTGCAGGAGGGAAACCAAGTGGCGACTTTTGGGGAGGCTGCTGAGGTGGAAACATGTGAGGGAAATTTTATATATTTTTTATGTGTAAATGTAAATGAATATAAGGAGACTCTTAGGGAATTATAGGATTTTTCCGGGGATAAAGAGCAGGTAGGGCTTCCATGAAGGGGACTGTGGTGTAGCACAGCTCAGATGTGTGAAGCAACAGTGTGTGTTTAGGGGCCTGCTGAGAGAAACGGAATGCCAGTATTTGGTGTGAGATTGTGAGAGTCTGGGAGATGAGGATGGAAAGGTAGCCCCCGCCCAGATCCTGCAAGCGGGTATATGGTGTGGGTGTGGTAGAGCATTAGGGTTTGATACTAAATTTTAGAAACGTAACGGGGCCAGGACTAGGATGAGGCAGGAGAGGCGCGCAGGGTACGAAATATACGGAAGCACTCACCCTGAGGGTTATGCAAGTTCAAGGCTGGTCCTTACACCACCCTGAGATGATGGCCTCCTGAAATTTTGTGTTATAGGCACCTCACTTGCCTTGCCCTAATCCAGGCCCCTAAACGTGACTCTAGTTTTTATGCAGAGGAAAGGGTTGAAAGGGAAGTGGATGGGAGTGTGAACCAAGGCAGTATGGTGGACATGGCAGAGTAGAAATTAGTGAGACATCTTTACAAGGTAAAGGCAAAAAGACCTAGTGACAGAGAAAACGTGAGGCATGTGAGAGAGGAACCAGATTGTCCTGCCACTGATTCTGGGGATTGTCCTATTGCCTGACACTGTGTTTTCCCTAATTTCTCAGTTCCTGCCCTGTTCTGTAGTCACACCAAATTCAAGTCCAGCCCCTGCCTACCTACTGAGTCTGACGCCCTTGACTGTGTTTTGAGAGAAGTCCATGAGAGCTGGATTTTTCTTTAAAAGTGTCTGTCTTTAGTTAGATCTGCTGTACTGGATGGTGTTAACACATGTAGAGAATTGCAGTCTTTCTGGCTCTCTAAATTCAGTGACCTTATTTTAAAAGATGATCAACATGGCTTAGAACCTTCTGAGGATTAGGAGACATTTTAGCAAGTTTATCAAGAATAAGCAAAGATGACATTTGGCAAGCAGTATTTCCCCTCAAAAAAACCATTTGTTTTGGAACGAAACTTTTTCCATTTGACAAGTTTAGAATTACCAATACTGCTTGAAACTCCCTCCTTCCTCCAAACTCTGGGATGTTTTCAGGAGGGACTCTTTCCTTCAAAGGCATCCAAGAATATAGTTAATTGGGAAGACATGCAGGAAAAGACGTCTCGGCTCCGCAGGCTGCCCGTTGTACTCTTCCAGCATATGCTATTACTTGTCTCAGATAAGTAGACAGGTGGCTGTTTGCAAAGCAGGGTCTGACGTGCCTTTGACTCAGAGGAGTTTGGAAACAAAGCCCTCTGTACAGCGAGCGTCTCACTGTCCCATGAAGTCTTCTGGTCTTGCCTGTTCCCTCTCACCTGTGTCTGAAGGAACTTGTGGAGAACACATGGTGTTCTACAGAGGGTTGCTGTAGTGTAACTTAACACTCGCCCAGCATTTATTGGGATTAGAGTCACAACATCTCAGGGTTGGATGCGTATTTGAAGGTCATCTAGTCCAACTTCCATCTGGAAAATCTCCCATTCAGCTGTGGCTGAATAGTAGCCATAACCGCCTGTGACCAAGTGTTCACTGCCTCTTCGGTCAGTGCTCGCCAGACCTCCTGACACTCATGAGTTATCTCCCTTTCCTCATTGTTCTCTTTAGTGGTAACTTCTCTGATAGTGTGTCATGCTTTCCAGCCTGTGTGTATGTCCTCTTAAAATCATCTTATCCCGAGAACCTCCCTGTTTAGCTCCCGCTTGATCCAGCTCTCCCTGCCCCCCACACGCCTTCTCCAGTTGCAGCGTCACAATTTCAAAGCTCCTCAATCCCCTGAGCCGTTATCCTTCCAAAACCTTTTACTATGAATGGTAGACTCTATTTTTTCCTAAGAATTATGGTACTAAGACTACATTTTTTTTCTAAGAAAATATTTCCTATTATTTTTCCTAAGAGTTTCCTAAGAATTATAAACAACCAAGGTGGTAGGGGTAAGTGGCTTGGTGACTCTGTACAGGCAGACAGAAGACCACCCACCTCCTTCTCACCCATGTGAGCAACATAAAGCTGCTGCCTGCTGCGTAGCCAGGAGTCCACACCGTCCCAGTGCATGTCTCCTTCCTGGGCTGCTGTCTGGCCCCGTGCATGGCTCATGTCAGGGGAGCCTGCCTCCCCTCCCAGCCACACGGAGTGCTGGTGACTCCTCACACTGTTCTGCCCTGTGCCTGGGTTCCCACTGCTGCCCCTCCCTCTCCCCTGCGGTCACATCACACTCATCGAGGCGCTGCTGCCCCGTGACAGCTTAGCTCCCTGATCCCGCCCTGCCTCCCTGCTCAGTCCCAGGTTTGAGACGTGCCATCACTAAGGCCTCCCAGGATGCCCGAGCACGCCTCTGTCACAGTCCCTCCACTGCTTCAGAATTACCCACATGTGAGCTGGTCTCTTCCATTAGACGGTAATTTCCTTGAGGGCCGGTACCGTGCCTCACTCATCCTGTGACCTCGGCGCCAAGCCACATAATAGGTGCTATTTAATCAATGCAGGCATGTGTGAATGAGTATTCCACAGTGTTTCAGGATATTTTCTTTTCTCTACTGTCTTTCCTCCTCTCTCCTCAATGTGAATGAGAATGGATGAAATCACGCCAACAGGAATGCAGGAAGCAGAAGAGAATCCCAGCCACCCAACAACCCTTCCCCATCTTGGGTGCAGAGACCTGTGCTCAGGACCCCTGCTCATCTTTGCCCGCTGTGTGCAGCTGCCTTGCCTAAGATCCACCCACAGTGGGGACTGGCCCCTGTCAGAGCAGTACGGGTGGGATGTTGCCTGCAGGACTTTGCACAGGTCCTCGGCTCCCCAGCCTCTGCATCAGGCAGGGCTCCAGGCCACAACTCCTTCCTTCTACCCTTGTGGTACCTCCTTTATTTTATTTTGTATTTTTTCTTTTATTGAAGTATAGTTGATTTACAATGTGTTAATTTCTGCTATACAGCAAAGTGATTCAGTTATACATATATATACATTCTTTTTTTAAAAAATTTTTTTCCATGATGGTTTATCATAGGATATTGAATATAGTTCTCTGTGCTATACAGTAGGACCTTGTTTATCCATTCTGTTTATAAAAGCTTCCATCTGCTACCCCCAACCTCCCAGTCCAGCCCTCCCTCAGCCCCCTCCCCCTTGGCAACCACCAGTCTGTTCTCTATTTTCGTGATTCTCTTTCTGTTTCACAGATAGGTTCTTTTGCGTCATAGTTTAGATTCCACATACAAGTGATATCACATGGTATTTGTCTTTCTCTGACTTACTTCACTTAGTATGATCATCTCTAGGTCCATCCATGTTTTTGCAAATGGCATTATTTCATTCTTTTTGATGGCTGAGTAGTATTTCATTGTATATATGTACCACATCTTCTTTATCTGTTCATCTGTCAATCGACATTTAGGTTGTTTCCATGTCTTGGCTATTGTGAATAGTGCTGCTGTGAACACAGGGGCGCATGTTATCTTTTTGAATTAGTTTTGTCTGGATATAAGCCCTGTGGTGCCTTCTTTAGTCTGTGGCTCTGAGAGAGATCCCCACCCCAGCCCCATGGAGTGTGCCATTCACGCCACTCTCGTCTCTGTTGGCTCATGTTATCTTTTCCTGCTCCTTCGGGTGGAAGTCCTAGAGGCTGATCAACAAATTAGTTGTAAGCTTCCTAAGTAGTCCAGTTATAAACCAGCTAGTCAAGGGGAAGGAATGTGAAAGCCCTAGAAAGAGTTTAGAGCTGGGCTCACACTCCCTTCCCTTGTAGCCTGTGCTGCAAAGTCAGACTGAAGGTGCTTGTGCCCCACCCTGTTCAGTCACCACCACAGGGTGTCAATGGGATTCACCCTGTGTTTTAATATCAGGGAACTGAGGCCCCCGAAGTTGAAGGGAACTTTCTAAGACCACTCTCAGCTGATAATAGGCAAAACAGGATCATACATTCAGATCTGTCCAGTTGCTTCCCTGTTTACATGAAACTAAAAAGGTTATCTGATATGTGGCTCCTTAAGTACCTTTTAATCTCCTTGAGGTAAACTCTGCGAATGATGTTGCTTCTGCGGACCCATCTGCACCACCACCACCACCAGTCTCTCATAATTCACCATTCATCAGGCAATTGCTACCTAAGAATTCCAGCTAAGTGACTGCGAACTAACGGGATTTCACCCTGTGACTTGGCAAACCCTTTTCTAGGATCTGAGTGTGTGCCCCACACCGTGGTGGAGAGCCAAAGAAGTTGGGAGGCGTACAGAGAACAAGAGTGGTTCCTGATTAAGAACTTCTTTTATAGCAAAAATGGCTGAGTTACTGACGGTCGAGAAATCTAGCATTTGTAATCTCAAACCCCATGTGAGGGAGATACTACTACCATCCTCCTCCATTTTACAAATGAACCAACGGAGACCTCAGGAGGCTAAATAACTTGGCAGAGCAGGCCCCAGGCCTGACCCCAGGCTCTAACCCAGAGCCCTCTACTCCCAGACAGTATTCTGGCTGCATGTCCGGGGTGGTGACGTGGAGGATCTAGAGCAGCCTGTGGGTTTAGTGAGCGTGCTGCTTGGTGCGCAGCAGGACAGGCCATAATCAGCACTTGAATAATAGAATTTTCATGAGCGATTAAAGTAAAAGCCAGGATTTAGAGACTGAGAGTTGATTGTTAAAGGATAAATGATATTTGGAAGGTCTTACTGGATTTGATTAAAGTGAAATTCAAAAAGCATCACAAAGATGATTATTTACCAGTGGTACTTTAAGGACTTTTTCTGCGGCTTAAGTCATTGGCACTCCAGTGCCCAAAATCTCTGTGCTCAAAACCAGAATGTAATTGATCCTTAGAAAAGCAGAGGTTAGTGCCTCCTTTGGCAAGCCACTTTTGAGCTTTGTTACACTAAAACATAATCACCCTTTGCAGACTGAGATCTTGTTTTATGGTTTTTTCCTCCTCCCGTGGTGCCTAGTATCTTGCCTTATACATAATAGGTACTTTGAGATGGATGGACTGACAGAAATTATTTCATATTGCCTTAGGGGCTATGAATTTAAGGAAGAGTTGATTTCTGAATGAAGTATGTTAGCAAAGATTGCTTAAGCACAAAAGTCTTATTTCTCTTCTTAATCTCCTGAACGTTGCTGCCTAGGTCCCAGTCCAAGTGTTATAACTGTGTCTCTATAAAGCTGATATTTTCTGGAAGGGAAACCAAATGTGAAATAATAGCAAGCACTGGGGCAGAGGCTACATCTCTTCTCTTGGCCTCTACAAAAGGTTAGACAACAGCGGGGACTGGATCAGGGTTTGTGGTTGGAAGTAGGCATTTGGGGCAAACTTGTGATTTCAGCTCAGAGCCTCTGCTAGATGCTACAGCAGCAAGACGAAAGGAGATGTGAAAGTATACGTGGTCCTTGCCCAAATGCCGGAATTGATGGGCCAAACAGATGAAAGTTGGGGGGAGTTAACTAGTAAACAGGTTTCCTCGTCATTTAAGAGACCAATTAGTTTTGATAGCTAACGTTTATTGAGTACTTACTACATACGAGATGGGATTCTAAGCACTTTACCAATATTTAATCCTCATAATAATCTGTGACATATATACAACTGTTATGCCCATCTTACAGATAAGAACACGGTGGTACAAGGAGTTTAAGGGACTCACCCAAAACATCACGATTCGCAAGTCATGAAGCCAGACGATCTGATGGTCATGCTCTTGACCCCTGCCCTGTGGTGCCAGTTCTTCTGGGTGGTTTGTCTTGGTTCTCAGGTTTCTTTGGCTGGCTCTGACAATGTCAGCCCAAGACCTACATTGACCACATAGCCTGACCAGCTTCTATCAGTCCAATGACTTTTTTTTTAATCTGAATCTTCGGCTACCTGCGCTCCATTTCTCTTTTCCTAGACTGTAAACCCCCTTAGGGTAAAGAATCGATCCCATTCATTTGTGTTCATTCAGTTTTTGTTCAAAGGAAGACTCTGGGTTTTTATTCTAGATTCCTCTAAGAGCTAAATCATTCCTTTGGCCACTGGGATCTTTATTGGTGTTTCTTGGCCTGAGGATTCAGTCGGCAGCAACAGAGGAGGTAGCAGAGTTCTCAACAGCGTTCCTCAAACAGATGTTGAGTGTCTACCATATTTCAGGCCTGAGCATACAGAAGTGAAGAGGACAGACATCATCTGTGCCTTTTCAGAGCTTACAGTTCAGCAAAGAAACATAAGACATAAGCACAGTGTGATAGGTGCTGTTGAAAAGAAAAAAACAAAGGCCAAGAAGCTGAGATGGAGAATAATGGAGATGGAGGGTAGGGGTAGAGCCTACTTCAGATAGAGTAGCATTTCCTCCTTGAAAGTTACATTCTAAGCTGAGACTTAAAGGAGAGACAGACTTAGGTGAGAATGAGAAGACTGGACGGGAAGCACTTTCTTTCTTTTTTTTTTTTTTTTTTGCCATGCAGGGCGGCATGTGGGATCTTAGTTGCCCAATGAGGGATCGAACCCATGCCCCCTGCACTGGGAGCGTGGAGTCTTAACCACTGGACGTCCAGGGAAGTCCCACAGCAAGCACTTTCTAGGCAAAGAAAACAGCACATGCAAAGGCTCTGAGGTTGGAAAGGCTTTGTTTAACCTGTTTAATAGTGGAATTCAAAGAAAATCATCATGCTTAGACAGTTACCTTTTATACATTCTGGCCAAACTTTTGTCTCCCAATTTGCAGCCTATTGTCTTTTGTTAGTGATTCCAAATCCACTTCCCAAAGCAACAACCAGTATTCAGAGATTTTTTGACTGCTTGCTCTGGAAACAGAGTTAATCAGAGGCAGAGGCAGTTCCACGTAGCTAACAGGGTGTGGAGTGTAAGTTAACTTAGTCCATTTTATTTCCTTTTGAGTCATAAGCCTTGCCTGCATGGGGCTCAGCAATAGAAATATGTCAAATTCCTTATATTTGTTATATCTCTTTTTTGACTGACTCGAAGCATGAAAAAAATTGAAATTAATAAAAGGGGAATGACTTTAGGTGATCAGGAGTTATTTTTTCTAAAATTTTCTAAATATTGTAGTTATGTCTCTTACCCCCAGAGGTGGTAGTTTCACCATGTTGCACTCAAGAGAAGATTGCTTACAAATCCCAGGAGGAAGGTACATTCCCAGCCTCCTGCAGGCTACATTAGGTGAATGGAACAGACGTCAGAGTAGTCCACACGTGCACAGCAGCTTACTTGATCAGATCTTTCGCCTCCGCAGTATTCTCGTTGAGATCCCTTGAAAGCTCCCATTTCCCCACCATTCATGAAGGATCTGTAAATTACTTAAGAGAAGGAAACACAGCCTTTTATCCCATCGGATTTTTCCCCTCAGTCACATGAGTCTTTTCTCTGAGCACACACACGTGGCCCAGACTCACTGTCAGGGGAGATGTAATGCCAGCATCTGGTGTTAATATCTATTGTTGACATTTTGGGAATGAGAACATGAGCTATTAGGGAAGATGTTTGCTTGTACCTAATTAATGTCCCGTTGTATCCCCTCTTGTTGTCAGCTCTGCCTCACCACCCTGCCTTGGCATTTTCTTTTACTGGCTAACTTTAAAAGTTAATTATTTCTCTGTTGAATGTTAAATGCCACAGTTTTCTAATGCTGTTCCTCGGTATGAATTATTAGTTATCAAAAATTACAATGGTCTGTGCAATTATCGACTCTTTACCTAAAGCCTGTGTTCTTACTAACCATTCTTCTCAAGTGTGGTAGCATTTGCTCATGTCTGGCAACATGGATCTCTCCAGCAGGTGTTGAGTTTTGACTCACCACATTCCTACCCCTGTCTAGGCTTCCTAGTGTATAGCAGAGACCAAGTCCTGGTAAATCATCTAATTGAAGCAATTGCATATGGGGCCAAGTCTTCCTAACTGATTTTGCTTTAACCCAAATCACTGTTAGAACTCATTTGGCAGCTCCATCAAATACAGGTAGAAGTGAGGAACCTCAGATAGCTTTTATAAAGCATACGTCTCAGTGGGAAATGGCAACTTTCTTTACTTGAGTTTGTAAAAAATAACAGTAAAAATTGTAGCTGGTAGTTACTGAGTGCCTTACTCGGTGCCAGGCTTTGTTACTAGCTTTCCCCATGGATTATTTCACTTAATTTTCTCAACAACCCTATGAAGTAAAGTATGATTATTATTCCCAACTTAAAGCTGAGCAATTTGAAACACTAAAAACTTAAGTAACTTATGCATCATCACCTGGTGGGGCAAGCGTCTGTGCCTTTACTTCCTGCAACACAGAGCTGTGTTGTCCAGGATGGTGGCCTTGAGTCACACGCGGTTACTGAGCACTTAAATGGGGCAAGTCCGAACTTATGTGCTGTAAGTGTACAATATACGCCGAGTTCCCAAGACAGTGCAAAATAATAGTGTGAAATAGCCATTAATAATGTGTTCATATCCATTACTTGTCAAAATGATAGCATTTTGAATATATTGGGTTAAATAAAATATGAAAGTCAATCTCACCCGTTTCTTTTCAATTCTTTAATGTCTCTACTAGGAAATTGTAAATTTCCTATGTGGCTTGCATTACACTTCTGTTGGGAAGGGCTGCTATAGAGACACACACAGGGCTCCAGAGTTTCTAGATTCTTTACTTGCCTTAGGAGTTTCTGATTCTAAATTATTGAGGGAATATGCACAACTTGCTGACCCTTCCCCTCCCTCCTTTCTGGTCTTTTCACTTGCAAAACTCCAGCACAAAGTATAAATTCTTACGTCTGAGTCTCCACCAAGAACCCATCTGTTGGCGCTTATCAAGTATGGAAAGATAAAACGCTGACATGTTATGCATTAACGAGATCAAAAGGAGGGCTAATGACAGAAATGTGGCTGCTGTTAAAATGTCCTGAGAGGATAATCTGGGCGGACCTTTTGTTCTCCTCAAGGCGACCCCCTTCAATGTCTTCCAGAGGCCGGCTCCCCCTTCTCCTTCCGAGGCCCCCCGTGCCCTCCCTTCCAGCCCCTGCCCACCGCTTTCCCATCCCACCCTCCTCTCTCCGGGTGTCTGTGCAGCAGAGGCAGCCGCTCTGCTAGGCAGGTCTGACACGAGGCAGGTCTTTTTTTCCTGCCTCTGAGAGCAGAGTGTAGAATGGTATTGCCCTCCACCAGGGATCTTTGAGAAGCTTTATGGCTGTAGCAGGCGTGGGGGAACCAATCCAGCACTAGCAGCTGATATATGACACTAATATAGGGTTCACTTTTATTCTCAACCTAAAAAAAAGATAGATTGTTCCAAGTTTAGACAGGCTGTAAAAAAATCGTGTGCTTCTGGAACCATGCTGCCTTCCCCCCGGGACCACTCTAATTGCTTTACATCTGTACAAAGGTTCCTTGTAATCGGGCTTTCTGCCTTCATTTGTCTTCTTTTCAGCCTCTTAGTAAAGACCTTAATTGGTCTTAGTGGGGCTTTTTTCAGTTAGTGCAACTGTACCTTTAGGGCTGAACAAGTACCAGACACGACCTGCGGGGAGAAGTGGGGAGATGGGAAAGACATCAATACTCCTTTACCTCTAACGGTTTAATTAATGTGCTCAGAACACGGAGCGGTTTGAAGAAATTTCTGCTCCTCTGGGACCGTGCTACAGACATAACTGGGGTTAGGTGGAATTTTCTAGATTTCTTTCCTGCTTCAGTCTCTGTGAACACTCAGCCTCATAACTGTCTCACAGTAAACTGTATCAGGTTTCAGTCTGTCCTCTTTGGAGGATCAAGTTGCTTTACATCAATAGACTGAAGTACTAGGGGATGCTTGGGTAAGGAAGTAGCCTCTAATTTCTGTTTCTTAGCTACTAATTATTTAATAATACATTTTATTGCCTATTAAATTGTGGCATAACTTGCTTGTCAGCAAAACTAGATGGAACCCAATCATTTGAGGAGAAGGATAATTGGCACTTGTACAGATGGCTTTTACTGCAAGTTGGGTTTGTTATTGCAGATCGAGTTCCTTGCCAGGTTTCTTGGTTCTGTTTGTGGGCGGGTCAGTGTTGTGAGGGGGTTACTGTATTACAGCCCAGGCGGTTAAATGTGGTAGTACTGCAAAGGCAGTGTGTACTCAGTTATAGACCATAAAGGCTTCTGCTGTGTAGGTACTTTTTTCCCTTCTCCTTCCCCCCCTCCTCCACCCCTGGTTTTAAAGGACCCTAGTGAGTTCTGTACCGCACTGAAAATTACCTTATGTGCTGGAAAATGCATCAGTGGAGACTTTGTTTAAACAAAGGGTGTTTTTATGGTGGATAGAAGAGGCCAAAACTTCTGGATTTCCATCTAGTAAAAATTTGTGTAGGAAAATTGGACCAGTCCCAGTTCCTTAGTAGAATTTCATAAAGGTTTTCCTGTTGCTTCAAAATGACCCTTTAAGGAATGTTGTATAGATTCCATAAAATTGCCCACAGTGTTTCCTAGAGCACATTAAGAAAATGAGGGGGACACATTGTGTGTGGGATAGTTTGGTAGCAGGATTCGTTCATTGGATAGCGGAGAGGGAGAACCCAAGCATTTTAGCTCTAGGTGGGAAGTGTTAGCCAAGATCCATAGCAGGAGGTGGATTTGGCAAGCACTTTGGTAAGGAACGTTTTTGGTGGCATTGAAGTAGGTAGGCAGGGGGAGAAGAGTTTACACGCCCAAGCTCTGTGATCAAGAGCCCAGTTTTCCCATCCCCAGGGTGCATTCCTTCTTTGCCTTCACATGGCACTCAGGTCTTACTTCCTGGGCTTATCCAGCCCAAATTCACTGACGGTCACCACCCTTATTTGAAAGTCTCTCTTGTGTTCTGACCCAAGAGGTTTGTTTAAAACCCAGAGTGATGTCCACCTTTGTATGTTTTCCAGATCCCGTCTTTCCATTCCTTACTACTTTGTAATTATTCTTTTGCCTAATAGTAGAACTCCTGGGGTCTAATTGTACCAGAACATGTCTCCTGTCTGTCTGCTATCTCCCTTGGCAATTGTTCTCCTCTTCCTCTAGAAGACCTACACACTCTTGACCCTTCTCTCCAAGGTTCCAAGACCTCAGTGAAGACCTGTGAGTTTCACCAGTAAACACATAGATTTTTTAGCTATGGAAGAAAATATCTATCTTGGCTTGATATTTTAGAAAATTAGTATGAAGTAACCTTGACGTAGATAACTGTTTCTTAGGGGTGGAGCTTGGGAATTACTGTAATTTAACACCTATAATAAAAGTGTTAAAAGAGGGAAGAAAGCCAATTCTGAGGTTTTATGTGTTATATGAAGGGTATGTGTTATACATTATCATTAAATTTTCTTGAGCAAAAGCTACTGGCAAGTTGAAGCCAATTTAAAAGGTGTGTATCGGAACTGAAACATGCAGCCGTAAACTGATTTGGGAGCTGATTTGGGAGGTGCAAATCCTACAGAACAATGATAGCATGGAAGTTGGCAATGACCTAGAAAGTCCATAACCCTGGTGGTCATAGCCCACAGCCCACTCTGGATGGGGTGTGTGTGTGTGTGTGCATGTGTGTTGAGAAGTAGGCTTTAGACACATCTGTTGATTTCTTTCTCTCCTATAGTTGACTCTTCTGGGGTTTATTTGTAAATAAACTCAGCTAATAGGATTCTCTGATCAGCTCTTACTTATCCTGGTAACTTTTCTCTTGTTGATCTAGATGGGAAGACCACAATGAAGGGGCAGGATGTTTTAATTGTATACCATTCTCTATTAAATTAAGCACCATTAAATATACTTCTGTCTCTGAGTCTCCTTTTACCAGACCCACCCCTGAGATTGCAGGGCAGATGCCCCTTTGCAGCTGCCCCTTGGCCACTCTCAGGCCTGCAGGTGTGCATACCAATAGCATGGCCTGGCCTCGGGAGGACAGTCCCCAGGGGAGAAGCCTGCCCATGCAGGCCCTGAAAGGGCCTGGGGGCCATCTGAGCAGGGGAGTCCTGTGTATCTGGTATGGAGAATATGGTCCAAAAGGGAAGATGTGTGAGCTGGGTGGTTGCCTCCTCATGACCCCATGGACTGTTGCCCCACAGAAAGGTGCATAGCTTGAAGAGAGCCTGAGAAGGAGCCTCTTATGCATGGATCTCAGGGCAAGGGCTCAGTTGCCTGGATATGAACAGTATTGCTTCTGCCTTTCAATTTTAATCTTGATAACCTCACTCTACGTACCCTGCAAAAACAAAGTAAAATAAAAGAAATAAAACGGATCCAAGTCTTTTCCACAAAAGCTAAATGAGATGAGTTATTGTCAACCCATCAGTGTCTATGGACACACGATGTGAATGCTTAGTCTTTAGATTCAATACTGGGAAGTCAGCTGGAATCTTGTGCAGAAAGATGTTATGTGACATGTTTATATAAGAAATGTTTTTCTCCATTAGCATTTAAAGTATCACATACTGCCATCCAGATACAAGGAATGCCATATTGTACTATGCGAGGACCATGTAAGGGAAAAGTGTGGCTAAGGAACCAGATTAGGAATGATTTTCAATTTTAGGAGAAGCAAAGCTTTATACTGACATGGTTCAAACAAAGTAAGGCAGTTTGAAGGTTGCTAGCATTTTTAAAAACATCTTTATTCAACCTCTTTTTTAAAAAAAAAAATAGGATAATTGCATTGTTATTGATAGTATTTCTAATATGCCGAGGGTATTGAAACTCATTCTCCCTCCAAACTTAAATATGGTGCCTGGCCTTCTAAAATGACCCAAATTCCAGTAAGAAGTCAATGTAGCATGTTTTCTCTATTGTGCTACAGTTACCTAGATTTTTAAGAGTGGGAATTCTGACTTTGGTGTGAAAGTGATAGTCCTTAAAGTATTTGAAAGTCTTTGTAGGTATATTGTTAGTTGGGAGTTTGTTTGGGGGGAGGCGGGGTGCTCATGATTTTAATGACCTTGATTTTGAGCTTTAAAAAGAAGTTTAATTGGTCTGTTATCTTCATCTGACAGACAGTGGTTAATATTATTTATTGGGTAAATGAGATATATTACCCTCCAAAAGAAAAGCCTTTGGGGGAAGTATGCTAATATTGGCCTTGAAAGGGGAAAAAGGGAAATTAAGCAAGTATCTTGAAATGGGTCCTTGTCAATCTACTTTTCTCATTATCTCAAGAGATGGCAGTATTAGGAGAATAGGTTTTTAGGCTCACTTTTCTCATCTAGAAAATGACAATCATACCTGTATCAGGTGGTTAGGATGCAAGAAATGCACATCTGTAAACCATGAGGCCCACGGTGGCCTCAGTGGTAGCTGTTTTCCCCACTCACCTTACTCAAAGAAAATTGGATGTAGGGAATAATTTTGCATAATTTTGTATCTTAGGAATGGCTTTTCTACTTTCCTTTTCTTTCATTTCTTTTACTTTCATTTCCATTAACTTCACTTCCCTGGCTCGCTCTCCAGTGAGACAAAAGAGGGAAATGAGCCAGGACAAGTGAGTTGCCACTTGGAATGTTTCTTCTCCCTAAAGGCTGTGTTTGTGAAGGGCTCATTGTCACCATTCTACCCAGAGAACTCTGAGCTTCTCTTTTCTGGAGTATCAGACTGGCTTTCAGGATATGCAGTATGTTTGCTCTCCAAAATAATCCTCACCACCCACCCCTCCCCGCCCCAAAGCATCATCTCTTTATAAAACTGGCCTTGGCCTTACCTGCATTTCCAGTGCCATCCTGTTTGTTACTTCTTATCCCCACTTGGGGAAAAAGTGGGTATGTAGCAAATTTGTTTAAAATTGTCATCAACCAGCCCCTCATACAAATAAAGATCCTTGAAAATCAAGCTGGATATAATGATATGGCAAACTATTTAGCTTGCGTTTTTGGACCCAATGTTCATTTTTCATTATGCCTCAGCCTGCTCTCCCTTTGAGCCTTGTTCTGATCTATGGGACTGTGCTTATATTCATGGCTGTTTTCCAGAGCATTGCTGGGCTGCTTGAGTTTTAAAGCTCCTGTCTAAATAATGACTAGGTTTCTGAGATGTCATCACCCACCCCCCCCCCAAAGAATCTGGCATACTTTGAATTCTCTAGCAGCACCTGCAAAATGCTAAATCATACAGTCCAAGGAGGTCAGTCATCCACCAGGAAGCAAGGAGAGTACTAATAGAAAGGGGGAAAGATGCCCAAGTGAGCCAACTCAGCATAATACACATGCTCCCTGGTTGAACTCATTGCCCATAGAGTTAGGTGGTTGGGTTCTGCCTCAGACCTTTCAACCCTGGAAGCTACTAAATAGAATAAAACGTGCTAATATTAGAGAACTTTAAGAAGACTGTGTGTGTGTGTGTGTGTGTGTGTGTACACATGTATATGTGTGTGTATATACATATGTACGTATATGCCTATTTTTACATATATACACAGATATGTATTGTATATATAAGTATGCGTGTGTTGATATATGCATACACAAGTAAAATACATGTTCATGCATACACTCATACATACACACACTTAAAGAATTCTAATTTAGGGTAGATTTAACCTTTTGACAATTCAAAGGGAAAAGTTAAAGTCTATGAAGTGATTATTATGGAAACCCAACTGAGCCTTTCCTGGAAATGCTGGAACCACAAAAATTTTTTAGCATTTGAAAAGATGACAAATGCTGATTTATGCAGACCTCAGGATTCCATTCCTAGGGCACTGTCATTTATTACTTCCATCAGCAGGAATGGTTTCTTTTAACAGCAGATTGGGTGTGTACACTGATGACAATTAAGGATGGTGAAATAATTCCAATAAAACAAGAACCAGACCAGCATGGGGAGTAAAACTAGTCTGTCCCCAAATATCCTCTCTCCTTACTTGCCTTCCTCCTGTTTCCTTCTTTTCTCTACCTGGTTTCTCTCTTCACTCCCTTTCCAACCTTCCTTCTTTGCCAGGGAAGGCTGAGCAGGTTTGAAAAGCACAATTCATGGAATTTCTGGCTCAGATAAGACATTCAAATCCAGAAACTAGGATCTAGTTTTAAAATGTTTCTTCCCAGGGAAGGTAAAACATTCCTTGCTGTCTTAAGAAATAAGTATGCTCTCTGATATTCCAAGCCAAAAAAATTCATTTTAAGCTGGAGTATTTATCTTTACATGTGACAGGATAATAGTTCTTTCTTTGTTTTTCTTTTTTCAATCAGAAAGAAGGTTTTGTTTTGTTTTTTAAAGGAAGACAAGTTATCAACATTGCATATTCCAAAACAGGCACTTCCTATGTCCTGGAAAGGTAGGTAGACTGTGCCTTAACAGGTATTCCAAATTCTTTATACAGTTCCTGATTTTATTAGTTTAACATTTACTCAACACATACTTAAAGAACTTTTTCCCAGAACTGTGCAGCTAACACATGGACATTCATAAGCCACAGCGGTGTCCGTGAAGGTATCCACTCTTAGGTGGGAGAGAGGCAGGTCCTCAGCTCTAAGTGGCAGGCATACTACAAGAAAGATAAATCATCTCCATAACTCTGAGATGACATTAGCCCCATTTAGAACTAAAGAAACAGAGACTTTGGGATACATGTCTTCTCAATCTTCTCCTGTGTATGTGTATAATTTTTTGTTATTAATACACAAATGGTAACCTAATAGGGTGTAATGTTTATCCCCCTGATATTTTTATGAACAATGTATCTTTTCATTTTGTTAACTACTGTTCTACATCTATTTTTGATCCATTCCATGGGTACACAGTAATGCAGATAACTAATCTCTAATTACTACATGTTTAAATTCTGTCCAGTTTTTCATCTTGGTGTTCATTAAATGTTTTGGAATTCCTTAGAACATAATCTTGGAAATGGAATGGAAATTTTTGAAGGTTTTGGTAGTCTTATTTTTTAACTGCTCTAAAATACATATTACATTTATAGAAAGAATTCTTTATTTAAATGGAGATATTTATGCAGATGAAATATCCAAGTGTTATGGTTTTCTATTTATTATTTTCCTGTAACTCATCAGATATTTGTACAACTAATTATGCTTTTCAAACATTTTCATCCCTGTGTTCCACATATATTGCTACCCATGTACTCTGAATTCTGTACTTAAACAAACAAAACAGCTCAAATGACACTTTTTCCTAAAAACTTTCTAAGACTCTCCCAGCCTCTTTGAGCTCTTCTTTCTTTGGCCTCTAATAGTCCTCTTGTAGCCTATTCATCTCACTTGTCAATTAACTGTCTTATAGGTTATCTTTTTATGATTAGGATTTTATTTCTTTCAGTAGATTATAAACTAAGAACCAGAGACCATGCCTTGGACTTTTTGTATACATGGCTAGAAGAGCATCTTACACATCATAGGAATGGAATATATTTTAATAGTTATTATTTATCATATATACATGTTTTCTTTTTGTGTCAGTAGGGCCCATGAAAGGGTACAGCCAAGTTCATGGTATTCGTATGCCTTTGAATATCATGTTGACCATTGCCTTCCTCATTTTGATGCGGAAAGAGGGAAGATTGGCTCACTGAGAAAGCACTGCATTTGTCTACATGAGAAAAAAAAATGAACTTAGAGTTTAAACTGTCTAGCACCTAGTAGGCATTCAGTAAATAGAAGGCTTTTTTTTTTTTAAAGACTCAAAAGTGACGTTTGCCTCTTACTGTTTGATGCCAGGTAGGTATCATACCTTCTGCTTCTCTCCGTTTCCTCGTCTGTGAGAGGTGGATTGGATTCATTCTTACTGGACTCTTTGATAACATTTAATAACTCTCTTTGGTTCTAGGCATTCATATATTGGAGGCAGAAGCAGAACTGCTCATATAAATGCTGGCTAATGTTCAACCTTGTTTTAAGTAAATAAGATATTCTTGGATTGGTTTGGATAATTCTTGATGACAAATTGCTAAAAAAGAATTTCATTTAGCTTGATTTGAGCTCATATCCAACTAGCAATGGTGCTTCTGTAGATAGAGTGTTACTTCTTTTCTCTGTAGTTCAGTTTAAACATCCTGTGTAAGTGTAGAAAGATTCTAGGAAAGCTTATTATAAAAAGGATCAATAGAAATTTTAAAAATTAAGTGACTAATATTATTTCTTTTCTAAGACACTATCCACAAAGGAAGGACATTTGGTGAAAGGATAACTGGATCAGTTTTTCCCCCCAATGTGTTCCTTTTCTGCCCTAAATCTCCCACTTTATTCTGCAGAAGAGATGGTCAGTTCCATCACCCAGTGAGATACAAATATTCTCACTTCCCATTAGATTTGGGGTTCAGAATTGCATTTGTTTTGATGCCTTTAAGTATTTTGTGGTTTGATGAGGAATCAATACACTTGGTCAACTATCACTTTATTAGTAAAAGAAATAAAATGCCATTCAAACTGAGAACAGATTGAAAAAACAGTCCATCCATTTGCATGTGACATGTATAATGTAGATCACAGGTTCAAAGAAAATTATATTTCAGTGCCATGAGCACTAGAGACTTACAAAGTACCTGCAATTGACAGGGAACTTAAATGGTATTTTTAAATACTGGAAGTTTGTAGACTCCTTCCATTCGTGTCTGACATCAGCAAGCTCTTAGTAATGCAGTGTGTACTTATTTATTGATCAGACCATTTAAGTAGTAAGACATGAGAAAGTGGACACTATTATCTGGTAATTGACCATATTGGAGAGTTAAGTGTTCTGACAAGGAACTAAGTGTGTCTAACCTTCAGATAAGATCAATTTTAAGATAATGCCTACTCTGGTAATGAACCAAAGCTGCTTAGAAACTTTGTACTCTAGATGCTTCTAAAGCAATGCTATTTTGATGACAACTATCATAGTTTTAATGACCAGCTTTGTTTCTGAGAGTTGTTGGTCTCCCAGGGCAACCGGGAGAAGGGTTATAACTTTCATACTGTACTTAGAATAAAAGCGCAAATTGAAGGGGACAGTGTTTAGCAGCATTGCCCAGGAAGTTATTCATTCATTTAGGAAACATCTTCTGAGTGCCTTCCATGTGCCAGTCATCATGTTGCAGTCTAGGGCTCCAGAGTCTTGTAAGTTATCTCACTCGGAGGAACTTACGCTCTAGTAAAATGGTTTTCCAGCTTTGTTTTATATGTTCAAATCTCTATGTTTAAATCTCTGAACCAAAGCTTATGTGAGCCCCTCATTCATAAAAAAGCAAAAGAATTGTACCTCAAAACCTGCCATTTTTGCCTCTGAGTCCTTTCCCTGTGGGCTCATTGAACAGAGCTTAAAACCGACTTCTCTTAGAGACAGACCCATAAGCAAATATCACAACACATTCTAAGTGATGTAACAGAAATATGAACAAAATTGACAAGAGAACATAAAGAAGGATATAGCTAAAGCTGTCTATGAGATTAGGAAGGTCTTCCTAAAGAAAGTGCCTTCAAGCAACAAGACAGTCTTTTTGGATGAGTAGAAGCTCACCCAGGGAGAGAGGGGAATTGAAGGTAGTGATGGCTATGGTGTTAGGGAACTAGGTAGCCCTAGTTCTGTAGGGCTGCATAGAGGTATTTGTAAAGGAATAAAGGAATATTGAGAGATAAAACAGGAAAGCAGATTAGGCTCTAAATCCTGTAGACTGCAGAGAGGTTTTTAAGCAGAAGAGTAACATAATCAGATTTGTTTTTCATTGAGTTGATGTGGACAACCTCAGGGGAATCACAGGGGCTCTTTTAGATCAGAGGTGAGGAAGCTTCACCTAGGGCAATACTAGTGATATTTGAGAAGAGGGAACATTCCAGAGAGATTTAAGGGTGGTAAATGACAGATCTGAGTGATTGGCTAAATGTGTAGAACTGGGGGTGAAAAGGAGGAGGGAGTATACCGAACCCTGAAGACTGTGTAGATGATGATGTGTAATACAGGGGAGAATGAGAATAGGGAGGAATCCGTTCGGTTTGGAGATGTTGACTTTGAGGGACCTGTGGGACATCTGGGTGGAGGACTTAGGCTGATAGCTGAAGATAAGGGTTGGGATTATGAAATCACTCATTGAAAACATAGGCTTGGGTATGCTTACAGCTGACAGCTACAAGAGGAATATGTAGCAAGGGAAATAGAGGTATTCTTTAATATTGAGAAAAGAGTGGTTTTGTAAATGAGTTTTCAGGAAGTGGAAGTAATAATATCTGATACCATAGGACAGAAAGATGTGACTCTTCTGAAGACCACTGGCTTTGCCAGCTGACCTTTCGGAAGAACTGTTTCAGTGGAATGATGAGAGTGATTCTGGATTAGGATAGTTCAAAAAGAAAATGAAACATAAGGTAAGAAAATGAAGACAATGAATGTGCACACGATGGAAAATGAAGAGGAGGCCATGGCGTAAAGGAGAAGCAGAGTGGAAGGGTGGATGTGTGTATGAGCATGAGTTGAATATGTTTGTAGACTGAGGACATCTATATGGTTAGGATGATTAGGACTTTGGAATCAGACTAAGGGTCAAATCTCAGGCCTGCCATTGACTAGATAATGACTTTGGGCAAGTTCTATGGGCCTCAGTTTCCTCATGTATAAAATGAGGTTAATACTCTTTTTCTTATATAAATTTATTTATTTTATTTATTTATTTTTGGCTGTGTTGGGTCTTCGTTGCTGCACGCGGGCTTTCTCTAGCTGTGGCGAGCCGAGGCTACTCTTCGTTGCGGTGCGCGGACTTCTCACTGTGGTGGCTTCTCTTGTTGCGGAGCATGGGCTTTAGGCGCACGGGCTTCAGTAGTTGCAGCACGCAGGCTCAGTAGTTGTGGTGCACGGGCTTAGTTGCCCTGCGGCATGTGGGATCTTCCCAGACCAGGGCTCGAACCCATGTCCCCTGCATTGGCAGGCGGATTCTCAACCACTGCGCCACCAGGGAAGCCCATGAAGTTAATACTCTTGTGTTTGTTTTTTTCTGTAAGGAGGAGAGAGTAAAGACACAAGAGAGGGAGGGGATGAACTATTTACCTCAGAGAAAAGAGGCAGGTGGGAGTGCAATCTGGAAGAAAATTAGAGTTAGCTTCAAAGTGAGGATTTACATGTCTTCCTGGGTAATAGAAAGGAAAGATAGTGATAAAATGGGGTATTGGGCAGGGTACTTTAGGTTATGCTACAGAAACAAATAGCCCTCAGATCTAAGTGTGTTCATGTAACAAAGGTTCCTTACTCAGGCCACACATCCAAGATGAATCAGGATGGGGGCTCTGTTCGTCCTGATTCATGGATCCAGGCTGACGGAGGCTTCATCTCAGCATTTGCACCTCAACATTTGCTTCTACAGTTACCACAGAGCAAGTCCCATGGCTACACCCAACCTCAAAGGGCCACAGAAGTGCCTAGGACTAGGGGAGAATGAAAAATATTTGATGGACAGTGCTGATGACCAGAACAATGGGTAAAACCCATAGGTATCAGTAAGTATGGCGGTGATAGGAATGGCATAGATTTTCTTAATGATAGAGGCAGCAAACTGTGATCCACCAGGAGTAGAGTTTTGACAAGAGTGGTAAATGTTTGGAACAGCCGTTTGTTAAAATAATTATACAAGAACATAGCAGCAAAGGAAAAGGAAGTTGTTCTGGTTAAATATTTATCATTAGGGCTCCATGCAGAATGAAATGGTAATGCAGCTGCGATTCAGTTTCTTAGTTCAGCTGTAGCTTAAAATTAGAAGCTGCCCATCAATAATTTTCCCAAGGGAGTGATTTATCCTGTAACAGCACATAGCCTAGAGAAAAGGAAATGCAAACAGGCAGCGTTTCTTGGAATGGAAAGGGAAACCACTGCAGAGAGAGAACATGCAAGAGAAGTTGATTGTGCACCAATCCTTGGAAATAAAAATGAGTTCCCTTTTATCAGTCAGTCTGTAAGTACATTAGCTGCTGGCCTAGCACTTTGGCACCGTGTGGAATCAAGAGAAGTTTATGACTTTATTCTTGCTGACAAAGAGTATAGAGTTTGGTCAGAGGGACAAAGCTCATGATATGAGTTTGGGGTTTGTTTAATTTATATCATTTATTACCCTAATTAGTATAATTTTGGGGAAGAGTTTCGTGGAATATAATGCATTAAATCTAGATCTGGAAGAGTAGGTTTAACTTGGAGAGTGTAGAAGAGAGGGAGGATTCAAGAGTGATGGTTCGATTAAAGATCTGATGGTAGAGTGAAAATGGTTTGTACGGGGGAAAGGAAGGAGAATGGCTAGAAAGAAGAGGAGAGGATTAGATGAAGGAGTTATGAGACATCAGGCTGAACTGATAGATTAGAGCCTCATTACTAGGAGCTGGTGCAATGTGGGAGGAAAGGAGGAATTGTTTAGTTACTGAACATGAAATGAGTGAGTTCAGTTAAAAGACTTCATAATAATCCCTGTGTAGTCTTTTAAGCTGCTCCACATAAAACCTTAATGACTTTTCTGTTACCTTCAGAATAAAGCCCTGGTCTTTAGTCTCATTTGTACATGCCCATTTAGAAGGGACAACTGCATATCCAAAGGATATTATGATGAGGAAGACTAGGATGTGTTGAGGACCAGGAGCCAGACCCAAGAAGTACATTAGAATCAAAAGATCTTATCAACAGGCTAGATAGACTCAGGCTAGCCCCTCACAGGGGCTGTGACCATGCCAGACAGGCCCCCAGCCCTAGTAGGAGACTGAAGGGTCTGTGAGCTGCCAAGTCAGACATCAAAGCAGAAGTCTTCTTTTCTTTCGTTTCCTTTTTTTTTTTTTAACAGCTTTATTGAGATAGAATTCACACAGTACACAATTCACCCACTTAAAGTATACACGTCAAGGGTTTTTAGTATATTCACAGAGTTTTGCATTCATCGCCACCATGAATTTTAGAACATTTTTATTACTTAAAAAAGAAACCCAGGGGCTATCCTTGGCGGCCCGGTGGTTAAGACTCTGCGTTTCCGCTGCAGGGGGCACAGGTTCAATCCCTGGTCAGGGAACTAAGATCTCACGTGCCGCACGGCATGGCCAAAATATTAAAAAAAAAAAGAAGAAGAAGAAGAGGAAAAGAAACCCTGCACTCCTTAGTCATCGTCTCCTTCCTTACACGCCCCCCGCCCCCCCCACCAGACATCTAGCCCTAGGCAGCTGCTACTCTGCTTTCTGTCTGTAGATTTGCTTGTTCTGGACATTTCAAATAAATGGAAACATACAATATGTGGCCATTTGTGGCTGAATTTTTTCACATGGTTTTCACTTGTTTTTAATGTTCATTCATGTTATAGCACGTACCAATACTTCATTTCTTTATATTGCATAATAATATTCCATTGAATGGATGTACTACATTTTGTTTATCCATTCACCACTTGATGGACATTTGGATTGTTTCCATTTTTGACTGTTATGAATAATGCTGCTGTGAACACTCATGTACAAGTTCTTGTCTGGACATATGTTTTCATTTCTCTTAGGCATATACCTAGTAGTGGAATTGCTGAGTCATATGGTTTAACCATTTGAGTAACTGCCAGACTGTTTCTTAAAGTGTCTGTATCATTTCATATTTTAGAACATTTATTGATACATTACAAAATAATGTAAAATTTACATTTACAATATCTCCACATCCTTGGCAACATTTGTTGTTATTATCTTTTTGATTATAACCATCCTAGTGGGTGTGAAGTGGTATCTCGTTGTGGTTTTAATCTGCATTTCTCTGATCAGAAGCCCTATTTTCAAAACTAAGGCATTAACTACAAGGCATGTTATAGGGACTTCAGGAGAAGCCTGAGAAAGAAATATCACGAGACTGATATGAATAGAAGGACGGTTTCAGGCAGTTAAGGACTAAGTGCGAGTTGAAGGCAGCCTGTTGTAGTTTGTCCAGTCTGTGGTGTTGCTACGTTCCATCATAATGAATAACCAGAGGTTACTGTTCGCCGTCAGATTAGCTGTTCTCAATCCTTGTAGCACCAGACTAGAGCCGTTTGAAAAAATTTTTAAATATATCTGTCCCATGCCAGTTGAATCAGAATATCTGGAGAAATAGCCCAGGTTATCTGTAAATATTTTTTAAAAGTCTCCCCACATGAATCTGATACACTGTGGGAAAGCCACTGTTGTAAATAATTCAGCAGGATTAAATAGTGGAATGAGTTTATTGATTATATGTACTGTTCAGATAGCCATCTGCCTTTATTTTGACTTGTAAGCTTTTCTGAGACAACTGCTAACTGAATTTGAACAAAAAATTTGAGATATAACTGCAGTGTGTAGTCCTCTCTGACTAATAGCAGAGAGAAAACCTAGTGTGGAATTCATAAAATCAACCGATTAGTTTTGCCCAGTTAAAACTCTAATTTCAAAGTTTGGTCAAAGAGTTGAACTCCTTCACTTCCTTTCCATGTATAATGACGACTCATGAGGCTTTTGTTTATTTCCAGTTATACCCGTCTCTTTGAGTTCAGTGATCCGTCTCTTTAAGCATGCAGTGATCATGTACAATAATTATGTACCTTTTCAAGGTAATGAATAATTTCAATGATAAAATAATCTATTATAATGATATGTTGTCGTGGGTCACTGATTGATATCTTAGTGGTACACACACACATTTCTTGTGGTTGTGTTGATTTGAACGTGTGCCATTCCTGTGTGAACTTTGACCTTTCTAATTGACCCGATGTATCCAGATGACAGAGAGGAGATCAATCAAGGTGATATTCCATTACCATAAGGTCAGCTATTTTTCTAGGATTAAGGTATTATTTTATTCTCTTCAGGGATTGGAGACCATTTGTGTCTTTCTATTTAAATTGTAGATCTAGTCACAAAACGGAAAAGGACGAGAACTAAAGTGGAATATTATCCCATTAGATTGGTGCCAAATTTCCAGTGCTGAAAGTATGCATTTTCCTTGTCCAGGACCTTCTTTAGAGGAATCAGATGTCCCTGTCTTAAATTTGAGTTGTACAGTTTCAGAAAGTGAAAACTCATATTCTGTAAAGAAGAGGTAGGCAATGCAGAAATGTTGATAATCTGACTCATGTTCTAATGCCCCCCTTGTCAGGTGCTGCTGTGGTTTCACTGCAGTTTGAGCTTTCTTATATAATGTTTAAAGAGAGGGGAAATGGAAAAGAAGGGCAGGATGAAGGATGTGGAGGAAGTTGTGCTGGAATATTTTTTCAGGGGGGACCTATATTTTTGTCATAATAGAACTGCTCAAATCTGTGCAGTAGTCCAGGCCTTCTCTTCCTCTCAAAAACAAAGCAGGTACTCCTTGGCTTTAGTCTCTTAGTTGTTTCTAGATTAAGTGAAAGAATGGCATATAGAGCCATTGGTGTGAAGTGTAGCATAGAAAAAATGGAAATGGAAACGATGGAGAGAATGTGTTTTAGAGCATCATCTCCTTTTGGCTAGCTCTCAGACTTCCGGACCTTTTCTCATTGTTTTTTCCTTCTTCTTTCTTTTCCTTCCTTTTTTTTTTTAAACCTATTTTATTTATAAACTGCAGCCTGTAAAGAAAATGAGGGGTATGTTACACATCCTTAAAAACAAAGAGGAAAACAAACCAACCCTTGTTAATAACTTCCACTTTGAGTGCTCGGGCTGGTTGCAAGGCCCAGGGGACTAGTAATCTGGCGAATGTGCAAGGATATGGAACCGTTTGTCCTGGGAGAACCCTTACATTAAAGGAAGAGGATGAAGTCATGGGGGGAGGGGGAGGCTCTGCTGATGAAAGTAGCTGTCAAATTAGCAGGTCTGGAAGTTGGAGTGCATATTGTTATGAGCTGCTCAAGTTCACACCAGAGCTACCAGCTCCATCCGTCTTTCTCAGTTTACATTTTAATTGGCTTGTAGTTAAGTTTTTTAAACACTGTGAGATTGCTGACATACACTGTAATATCATGTGAATAATTTATGGAGGTTGCTCAGGACAAGCTTTTTCTTTGATTTGAGAATCCAAGGGGAAGGGGGAGGAGAAGGATGAGGGGCCTGTGGGAGGGGCCCAGGACAGAGGAGCAGACACAATTGCATGTTGCACGCTGGATGTTAAATGTTTCTGCCGGTGTTGTCAGTAGCATTTGGGAATTCGGGAAGGTTTGTACAATACAATCTTATTAATAACAGTTCTGTCAAGAGAGCACCCAATTAAGTTGAATTGGGTTTATGACTCCCTCTTGGTTTCTTAAAAGTGTGGATACAAAACCTGTTCCATGTGAGTAGTGGATAACAAGGGTGGGGTTTTTGTTTTTGTTTTTTTTTGGTTGGTTTTAATGATTCCTCCTCCTACTGAGAATTTTCTTGTTTATAAGTGCAGGAGTAGGCATTTTTCCCAAACTATCTTTTTCTTTTCAGCGCTTATGGTAATCTAGAGAAGATAGAACTGGTGTCAGTGGGCAGTCGTTCTAGTTAAGAACTTGACTGCTTCTGGGAGTGGTTTGCCAGACAGCTCTGAGTCTAGAATATCATCTAATTAAGACCTGCGGGAGAACCCTCTTCTGAAATATACTTCTAAAATATACTTTTTTTCTTATTATAAAATGAGTAGATTATATAAAATGTGGAGAGTATAGAGAATAAAAATCACCTATAACTCCTCCCCACATTGATAACAATTGGGATGATTTTTGTTTATATCCTTCTAGTCTTTTTTCTATTCATAACGAGGTTGAAATCATATATACTGTTTAGACTTTTTTCTTTTTCACTAAACATTACACCATGAGTATTTTCTGATACATGTCATCTACAGTTCCGTTTCTAATGACTACATAACGTGTATGTGTATGTATTCTCTCTGAACTTACAGTGCTTTGTCTAACCTGTCCAGCTAGTGAAATGAAGCATTGTATGCAGTTTTTATCCATTTTAGGCAGGGAAGCAGTTAATATACTTTTGGTTAAATTTTGGTGTACGTTCTTGATTATTTCCTTAGGGAAGTTTTTAGAAATAGAATTTCTACAATGAAGCAGAGAGAGTCTGAGGGAAAGATCAGCAATGCCTCAAGAACAATTTTGTCCTGAAAAGTGGGATAAAACACAGATTTTTCTCATTAATGAAATTAATAATTTCTTTCTATTTAAAAAATTGATAATGACATTCAATCTGAGGTTCTTTGAAATTATTGAGATTTTTTTTTTTCCTTGTGTGTTTCTTAACCACAAAACCTATCTGTTAGGATTCATGTAGGCTATTTTTTCTTTACCAATTGGCATATAACTACCTAAGACTTCATGTAATCAGTTGAGATGCTACAGATGTATTGCCTGTCAACTCCAATAAAAAAGAGGGCAGTTAATTAAAGGGATGTCTTGCTGTTAAACAAACTTGCAGTCAATTGCTTGTAAGTAACATTTAGTTTGATGTGTAGTCAAAGGGCAAGAAAATCAGTGTTCAGAAAGGACTAGCTTTTTAAAATTGTAAAAGGGGAGGGACTTTATTTGGGGTTGAGATGAGTGGCTTATCAATTGATATGATGTTTTCCTTTTTAAAAATACATTCATATATTAAAAAGAAGGTGACAGACATGAGGCATTAAGGTCATTAAGGTCCTGTCAGTTTGGAATCTTTTCAACTTAAGATAACTAAGTCCCTATCCTCATGCAGCCCTAGAAGACACTATTTTCCCCCATGATCAGGCCTGGCTTCAAGGTCATCGTGTGTGTGTGTGTGTGTGTGTGTGTGTGTGTGTGTGTGTGTGCGCGCGCACGTGCGTGAATGCGCGGACTGTAAGTAGATGAAGCAAGAAGTCGTAAACAAATTGCTGTGCTCTGCAGATGGGCAACTGCCATTGGTAGACGCAGTAGAAAGGCTCCACCAGCACAGCAGCCCTCCAGAGCAGCTGCTTCAACTCAGGCCGGTTCTCTGCTCCTTCCTAGGAGTGCACGAACGCTCTCTGCACCTGTGCTCAGCTCTTCCTTGATAATGTAGGTGGGGACGCACATTCTCTGAACAGTGATCTTGTAGTGAGCACGTGCAGTTCTTTCAGAGGGAGGCTCTGTCCAAAAGACCCCATCCCAATTAAAATTTAAGTGTTGAAATATTTGTGAAACAAAGAATGTGTAGAGAGTGGAGACCTTTTCCATCTCAAAGGCACACAGATGTTAGAGACTAGAGCTGTTGGAAGCGTGACTGGCTTTATGTTGAAGATCTGTTGGAGGTCCCTGAACTTTGGAGCCTTATTCCAGAGCCAAGAAACTTCAGATTCTGCCAGTGACCACATTAAAATGTTTGTGTCTAGGGTAACCAATCTCATTTACTAGCTTTCATTCTTTACACTGGCTATTATTTCATAAACAAGAATTTATTTTTTTAGAGCCAATTGTGTGCCCAAGAATTTATTTTTTTAGAGCCAATTTAGGCAGTATGGAATGCAAGAGAAGGCATAAGTTATGGTCATACCCCTCATGGGCCTTCCAATAAGGCAAAGTAAATACGTAATCCACTTACAGTCAGTCAATGGTAGTATTTTTATTTGTAATGAGCCCACATTTCAGTTGAAGAAAGTATTATTCTAGGAAGAAAAACATCGGCTGAATTAATGGCAGATTCTGAATGGGCACTGGGCTATATTCAGAATGCAAGTATTTTCAGTTGGGTGAGGTTGTTGAGGTTTGCTTTCTTTCCTGAGTGCTTATGAATTAGCAAATTCTAAACCAGCTGTTTTTAAATTACATAAAATTGGGGCCTACCTTGAGTGTCTGTTTCTCTCTGCCTAGTTTCAACTCGTAACCTATTTTAAAGCTTAGTCCTAAACACCCCAAAACCAATGGAATGATAGCAGGCACCACCTTAAATCATAATATTTTCTCAAGAACATGTTCAAGCTTGAAATAATGACCAGGTTAGAGAAAGAGGAGGTAAGAAGAGAGAAGTAGACAAGTTTGTGTTTCTTATTTAAAAAAAAAACTTGCTTGAATAAATAAGTTGCTTAGATTTCTGCTGCTTTTCTCCTAGATGGCCGAAGGGGGAGAGCTCTTTTGCTCATGAAAGGGGTGAATTAAAAGGATACCTCTGCATCAAATGAAGATATTTGTAGGATGACAATTGGTGATAGGGTTGGAGTTTCAAAATGTTCTCATGTGACCATTTCACAGTTCTCTCTACCCTCCTTCCTTTGGTATTGAATACATTGCTTAATTCCTATCAAGAACATGGGTTGGCAGACTTTTTCTGTAAAGGGCCAGGGAGCAAACATTAGCCCTTGTGACCACATAGGTCTCTGTCATATAGTAGTCATCTTTGTTTTCTTCTTTTTTCTTTTAATAACACTTTTAAAATGCAAAAACTAATCTCAGTTTACAGGCTGTACAAAATCTGATTGCAGGTGAGATTTGGCCTGCAGGCTGTCGTTTGCCACCTCATGCCCTAAAGAAATATGGGGTGAAATCCTGGATGAGCATGCGAGTTGGATATGCCAGCATGATTTCTCTCTTTCCACTGCTTGCTTTGTCCTCTCCTGGTCACTGGCTGTCTCAGGAGCCGGTCCCTGGAGCCTTGCTCTCCTGTGTGATGTAAGGGTGTGAAATGGTGTTTCCACTGGAAGGCCTGCAGGGGTAAATGCTGTCTCTAATTAACCTGTTCATTTAGTGCTATTATCCTTTATCTGGAAGGCAGTTCTGCTAGGGGAGGATAAGGAAAGTGCTTAATTAGAGTAACTGTTTCACATTGTCAGTGTTTGCATGATGAAGTATAAAAAGCCTGGGAGATGAAGCTGTCAGTCACTAAGTGTCTTTGGGAACCTCTTGGTTTTTAGCATTTAATAACCGTGCTCTGTTATTGAGTGTTGTTGAGTGAAACCTCAGGTCACAGACTTTGTGATACAAAGACTCTGACCCAAGACATCTGGTATATGTAAGTTATGGCTAATGTCCACCAACTGGATAATGTCATTGGCAAATTGTAGCTTCATGGATGCTTGTTTATTTATTTGCTTGTTGCTTTAGAGTATTTTAAATTGTCATTTGTCTTTTTAGTTTGTTTTCTGTCTCCCTAATTGGATATTAAGTGCTTCTAGTACAGGGAAAGTGCCTCATATTCTTTGAAGCTTAAAGTCTGTTGGAGTATCATTGCAGTGTTCATAGGATTTTCTAATTGTGGTAAGATATACATAACAAAGTTTATCATTTTAATATACATAACGTAAAATTTACTGTCTTAACCATTTTCAAGTATACATTTCAGTGGCACTAAGTACATTCATATTGTTGTACAACCATCACCAATATCCATCTCCATAACTCTTTTCATCTTGTCAATCTCTGTACCCATTAAACAATAACTCCCCATCCCCCCTTCCCACCCACCCCTGGCAACCACCATTTTACTTTCTGCCTCTATGAATTTGACTACTCTAAGTATCTCATATGAGTATTTGTCTTTTTCTGAATGGCCTATCTCACTTAGCCTAATGTCCTTAAGGTTCATCCATGTTGTAGCATGTGTCAGAATTTCCTTCCTTTTTAAGGCTGAATACTATCCCATTGTATGTATATATACCACATTTTTTTTATCCATTCATCCATCAGTGGACACTTGGGTTGCTTCCACCTTTTGGCAATTGTGAATAATGCTGCTATGAACATGTTCGAGTCCCTGCTTTTAGTTCTTTTCTGTAGATACCCAGAAATGGTCATCACAATACTTTTCAGTCTGCCAAATTGACAATTTTCTTTTAAGCTCTGTGGTACTTTAAGTATTTTTACCATACTTTTCTATGTCATCTATCCTAATAAGATCAATATTATAATAAAAAAATTAGTTATTAGCTATGATGAACAAAAAAGTTCAGTGAGCACAAACATTTATTCATCCTATGTATCAGGGCACTGGGCTTACCTTTTTATGTGAATTAATTTACTTAAGGCCCACAGTATGTTATCTGCATGTTACAGAGGAAGAAACAAAGGCTTAGCAAGGTTAGGAAATTTGTCTGAGGTCACACAGCTATATGTGACAGACAGGGTTCTACTTCAGAGCCAGTACTTCTAGATACCAGGAAGCCATTCAGAAGAGTGGATTACATCTGTATACTTCATTATATTCTCAGCATGGTTAGTGGAAGGCTTATTATTTTCCAAAGCCTGATGTCACTTTTGAATTGCAAGATCAAATTATATAAAATAACATGAAAAATTCTTTGAAAGCTCTAAAGCGCTATATAAATGTAAAGTATTAAGATTAAGCCTAGCAATGGACAAATGTTAAAAGCTGTAAATATATGGACCCCAAACCATCTAGATTGTAAACTGTAGTCTAAGCATTATGCAAACTTAAACCAGGGCCTACCTTGTGAACATTGCTTCATATGCCATTTTATTCATGCTGGTTTTAATTCTTGTTAGGACTGGCACTACCTTTTCAACTGCTGTTATGAACTTCATGTCCTTTTTGACTTAAGTTGGTGGGAATAAGCCAGGTTCTCACATCATGTTCTTTATCACTTCTAGTAGCCTCTGAATAGGACCTGTGCCTTCAGCCGTCTTTGAAATGTCACAGCTCTCAGGCTAGGTCTAGATGCTAAATAGTTTAAGAACTATCATGGAAGAGCCACTAGGCTTAACTGTGCCATTTCAGAGGACAGAATTAGGCCATTTGTGTGTGTAGGTTCTAGAGGGGCAGATTTCAGTTCAGAATAAAATGCATAGTGGTACAGTGGTAGACTGGATCCCTTGAAAAGGAGTAAACTCCCTGTCAGTGGAGCTATTCAAACACAGGCTAGAAAATCCCTTCTCAACAATGAGGCAAAGAGGATTCCTACACTAGGACACTCATTTCATTACTCTTCAGTCTTGGGGTATCATTACATTTACTTCAAGTGTCCTAAGAACTTCATTTTAGCTGTTATCTTATTCGGTATTGTTTTCCTCAACACAAGGCAGGTGCTAAGAGGGTTTGCCTGGTTTAGTTGCTGTATGTGGAGCAAATAACTGCTGTGCTGGAGTGGCTTACAAATAAAAAATACTTAGACTAGATCCAGATCACGGTCGAGGAGATTAACAGGGTCATATTTTTAGATTCAGATTCTCCAGGGTCTGGACCGACCACGTCCAAAACAGGATCAACAGTGAGCAAAGTGTCTGAAGTAGTTCAATGAGTTTATATTGATTATTTGATTTATTGACTTCCATGCACAGTCTTCTTGGAACGCTTCAGCATCCAGAGCTAGAAAACTTACAGCCTTTCAGTGTAACATTTGGCTTGTGCAAGGACATGGGATTGGCACAAATGACATTCTCTCCTCTTTTCTGGTTAACGTGGCTCCGGGATCACCAAAGTCAATGCAAATGGTAGAATATTTGCTCATATAGAGACCAAAAGTACTTAAAATTCAGTGCAGGTGGAATTGCTTGTTTAAGTGTCAGGAGGACAGACTTGGTAATTTCAGTTGCATGAGTTGCTTCTTATTTTGTTTTGGTGGAATTTGAGTGTTAGAGACTTTGCCTGGAAGTCAGCCTCCGGCATTGACGTCTGACACGAACCGCAAAGGCAGCCCCCCCTTTCCGCTGGCAGAGCCAGGCCCACGTCCGTGGCTGTGATCTCAGGGGAGGGCTTTAGTCCACGGCTTGGGTTTATGACTGGGAAGGCTGCCTCTTATAAGGTGGGAAAAACAGAGCCAAAGTGACCCCATAGAATTTGAGCTTGGGGGAACTGTCAGATCCAGAGGACCCATCAAGGTCCGGAATGTGGCCCAGCTTGAACTGGCACCCATGGGCTTCACCAGAGCCAGGCGTCAGAAATGGGTAAATATCAAATTGTATCTGATGAAAAACAGGAGGAAGCAGAGCTCCCCTTACCTCCTTGAAGGAGCCAAAGTCAGCTGAATGGTGTTTGGGTCCAGATGATTCAAAAGCCACAGTCTCATGACCCAACCAAAGAAATATTCAAAACTAGCCTGAAAAAATAATAGCATGTTTTTAAAAATATGCTATCAAACACATTTATCTTTGACTCAAAATGAATTAAGTATTTTTCTCTTAAAATGTCCAAATATTCATTAATATAGAAGACTATAGGTTGAATACCTCTTCTGGAGAAATATTCAGATTTAGGATTTCTCTTTTAAGTCAAAAACTTGGCAGTGATGCTACATAAGTAATGTTTGATCTGGTCCAGAGCTCTTAGTTGAATTTATTGTCTATTATATGGGGGAAATACTGAAATAGTTGCAAGAAATAATACTAAAAAAAATCAGACTTATATATCTGAAAATGACTGATTACATAACTATTGTGTCAATGAGATATTGATAAGATAGAGAAGGGGAATAAGGATGGCTCAAGTGGATTCCCAAAAAGGTAAAAATGAAGAAATCAAAATCACATCAACATAGAAATGTCCTAAAGTTTGATAAGAACGCAGGTAAAAGTGCATACATTTGTGAAAACACAACAAACTGTACACTTAAGATTGCTACATTTCACTGTGTGTAAATTATACTTCAGTACACAAAAGGAGGAAATCTAATCAACTTATCTGTTAGCAACAATTTATGAGGAAGTTACAATATAAAGCAATTTAGGGAGAGACATTTCCGTCCTTCAGGAAACTTGCAAATCATTGGTTAAACCTAGACACAAATTTAAGAAAATTTTAATAATAAAAATTAAATAAACTAACAATGATTGAGTCATAGAATTCTGGACCTGGATGGAGCCTTCAAGATCATCATCCCTCCTATTTTAAATATATATAAAAAAACTGAGACTCAGAAAATTTTAGAAAATTATCAAAGAAATTTAGAGACAGAATTTCACCAGATGGCAGGACTACAAGCTTAAAGCTTCTCTCCTTTCTTTTTTGTCATGTTGACTTCCTCCTCCTCCCACCTGCTAACTATCCCTAAGGCTCTGTTTTCAGCTCCCGCTGGCTTTCCCTTTATGTTGCACTCTCATTGATTCATTAATTTCAATGTTAATATTCTGCATTCAATCAGTAAATACTTTTGAGTTCCTACCGTATGCCCAGCACTGTTTTATGGGAGGGCAGTACAGCACTGAACCAAACAGACTAAGCGTCTTCCCTCACAGAACTTACGTTCTACCAGTGTCGGTGCACGTGGAGCCCAGGTAGTAATTTCTGGGACAAGAGTTCTCACCCGGTCCAGACTCATTGCCCTAAAGCTTCTTGCACATCATGGCAGCACTGCAAGCTGAACTTGGCAATAATCTCATCTTCTCTCCGGATCACCTGCTTCTCCTGCCTTGCCTATGCCTGAAGAACGTGTTTGGTTCTTCTTACTGAACCTCTCAGTCAACCGATTTTAATTCCCTAAACTCTAACAAATTGATATTTTCTTATATCTGTTCAGCATCTCCTTGTTACTTTGCTTCTTCCTTGGAAAGTTTCAGTACCTTTCTAACTTATCTCCTCTTGTCCCCAACTCTGATCTATCCTATATATTACTGCCTAATTTTTCTAAAACATATTTCCTCTATCACCCCCTTGACACACACAAACACACACACACACACACACACATTTTCCTTGGATCCTGTTCGCCTTCCAAATTAAATGGAAACAGTCTTGGTCAGTAAGGACAGTTAAAAGCATGGCTCCAACCTCCTTCTCAAATCTTCTTACATCCCCACTACAGGTGCCTGCATTTACTCTGGCCACAGTGGTTCTTGGCTGCTCCTTTAGCCGGTCCCTTGTTCTCTGTCACTCTGTGGTTGCTCACTGTGTCTCCCACCCGGACCCACTACGCAGCCTCCACCCTCCACATCCTCGTCATCAGCTTCTGCATACATCTCACCCACCGCCTTATCTAAGAGACTTTCTCAGTCTGATCACCATGATTCTTCCCTCCTTTGAGTGCATTTATCTCTCACTGCATTGCGTTATGGTTATTCTGACTTTCTGTTAAAATAATTTGACGGATTTTCATAAAATGACACATCCTTCTTGAAAAAATTTAAATGTACAGAAGAATAATGAAAGTAAAAACCACCTGAAATCTCTTCACCCAGAGATGTCTGTTCTTGAGCATCCCTCCACACCTCTGTGTGGCTATACAAACTTGGTGAAGTCTATACATTTTCCCATAAATGAAATCAAATTCTACCTGGTTTCTGTTTTCCCTGTTGATATATTCTGGTGCCCTTTTATTTTTACTCAATATAAAAAGGAAACTAATTTTCAGTGGCCACAAGATATTTTATTGTTTGGCTTTACCGTAATCTAACAACCACGGCTTGTTTTTTGGTTTTGGTTTTGGTTTTTTTTTAAGCTTGCCTTCCTCTGTTTATTAGGAGGTGCAGGGAGGGGGTTGTTACGTGTTCTGGCCCACGTGCTTAACACAGCCGTTGTAAAGTGCAAGTGAGCAGTCCGTCACGGACCTTGACCAGAACTGTTTGTGACACACCACTCCATGTGGTTCGGGACCTGAAAAAATGTTTGAAGATCTTGGAAAGAGGTTAGAGAGGATTGACCTAAAATCCCGAGTAAAATTGTAACCTTTTTTTTTTTTTTTATTACTGCTTTGAACAGCATTGTGCCTCCATCGCCTGCAAGAAAGCCATTCATTGTTCCTAGTTACATAATCTGCAGAGAGCTTATTCGCTTAGAAAGCAACGCGTTCATCATGGTCCCTCTCTTACGGGGAGCTAAAAGCAGAATCTGTTCTGCGTCTCTGAGGCATTCTTCACAGCACAGACCTCATGCTATCGCTAATTAGCCAGAGCATTCCCAGCCAAAAACCCCAGGCTTCACAAAAGTCTGTTTTTTTCCGTGGAAAGGTGAAGCCTGCCTCTCTGTCGAGGGGCACCTCCGTAAGACAAGCAGCAGCAGTGTGGTGGCGAGCTCTCAGGTCAGCCAACGCGGTGAAGCCCCTGGAGGACCGGCTGTTTGCCGCCTCCCTGCCCCTGCGAGGTGGGCTCGCCACCAGGCTGTGCCTTTGTACTCTAACTGAATACCTAACCGCCACGAGGCAAGCCACTCTGGCATTATGCTGAGCGTTATTCCTGGCTTCAGACACCAGTCTACCCAACATCCCTTAGCCAACTTCCAGCCACTTGTGTTAAATGATGTATGCGATTAGCAGCCTCTGCGAGTTCATTAGGAAAATAAAAGGAAAAAAAAAAAAGAAAGAAAGAAAAACCCTGAGATTGTTTGTCTGTCACTGTGAAGTGAAGCTTGACGGGAACATCCTCCACTGTCCCTCCCCACCGCCCCTCCCGCCGTGTGTCTGTGGCCTTCGGTGCGCACGCGCTGGCGGCCACCGGTGTTCCTTGGCTCTGCCGTTTGCTCGGTGGGGGGACGTCTTCTTAGCCGAGCCGTGCATCGCTCTGCCTGAGGGATTGAGAACATATTGCGTGGCAGGTGGGCCTGCTCAGATGCACTGACTGTTGTTTCAGCACTGACAGGGAACATACATCATGCGGGCCCATTATGCCAGCATAAATCCATGGTAACCTGTTCAAAGGGCTGCAACCAGCAAACAAAGTGTTTGGGTCTTAATAGGTGATATTTTTAAAACATATAATTGGGATCTGAGAAGTAATTCTGGGTGACAGGCCACTCCTTCTGCCATCTTAGCAGAAGCTGGGCCTACAGCAAAATGCCACTCCTGTCATACCGCACAAAGATGACTGCCATTCCAGCTCGGCTCCAGGCAGCTGTGCACAGCGCCAACCATGCCAGGAGATCGTCTGTGCAGGGAAAAGAGCCTTCAGTTTCGAGGTCTTTCCTTTCTGCCTTGGTGCTCAGTACTACTTGCAAAAACTGCTCCTGGCAATGTCAGTGGAAAACGTCAGAGCTCCTCTCCTTAGCCTACTAATATGAGCTTAAAGGGAGCTAGAGTTTGCTGCGGTGTTGGGTGGAGGACAGATAAGCCTCGGAGCAGGGGTCCCTGATCTTTCTCATGAAGACAAGCTGCTTTTTATTTCCCCGCTGGATGCCAGCAGGAGAATGAGATATTAACGAAGTCCCTGGGCAGCGCGTGAAGGGACTCGATGTCACAGCCTGGCTGCTGCCCCAGGGGGAAGGTGGACAAGTGTCTGCCGGCGCCTTGGGGACCCAGCGGGTAAAAGTTGGCACAGCGCTGGTTTCCGGCCACACTTCCGGAGTTCTGGAAACTAGGCAGACAGAAGCGCCCTTTACGCAGGTTGTCTTCTTCCGGAGTCCTGGTGCGTGCTCCTCGTGACGCACAGCCTGTGCTCCTACCTTCCCACGGCACAGGCTGGTCACAAGACTCACCTCCCTACACTTAGTCATCAGTTACTTTCTATGTCTTCCCTAACCTGCATTCTCCTTGAGGATTCGTGCTTGGCTGGGTGCTGGATTCGTGGCGGGTGCCCAAAGAATGAACAAAGGAGGATGGTCATTTGTAAAGAGAAAAGCCGTTGTTGGGTCATTGTGGAGTTGTTGGCTTTTCTTTTACCTTCTTGATTTCCAAGCAGTCATAACTCTGGTATTTCAGTATGACTTGCCAATCATATAAAAACTGGGCAGCAATATTGTATTATTTAATTTTCATCCTGCCAAACAACTAAAACAGTATCAGCACTACAGCATCTGCATTCTCTTTTGCTTCAACGGAGCTTATTTCCCTAAAGCAAACTAGAAAACGTCCTCGTGAGATCAAGGACCTTCTAAACTCTAAGGACCAAGGGGAAGACTGTTAGGAATGTAAGCAGTAGCAGTCAGTATTTAGAAACGTGTTTCTGATAGCCTGGCACGGAATGGTAATTGTGAGAGACGTGGGCCTCATCACGCCCTAGCAATGGCCCAGCCATCACTCTGCCAGTTTCACTCTTTGCTTTTGCTTCTACTCAGCAGTGTGGTCAGCCACAGCACAGCTGTGTGCCAACACAGAAAGTTTCCTAAAAACAGACTTAGGTGCTATGTCCCCAGACATTCTAGGTTATGAAGCCTGTAGTGAAGCCTGGGAATTTGTACCTTTGAAATGTTCCCCAGGTGGTTTACCTGCAACCAGTCTGTGGGCTTTGGTTTGGGAAGGACACAACACTGCAAACCTCAGCATTTCCCTCAGTCTTACTGCTGCCTTGGGCAAATACTGATAACGTTCTTCCTAGGTCATCTTTCTAAAAAAAAGCATGATGTCTTAGACAGATGCTCTGAGGAGACTCAAAAACTCCTTGCAAAACATAAAACCAGGAGGGTTTAAGTATGCAATGGAAACATCATTTGGAAAGTACATTTCCAAACCCATCATCAGTTCTACCTCTGAAATATTCTTTTTTTAAATGACTTAATTTTTAAAATTTTAATTAATTGATTTTCATTGATGTATAATTGACTTGCAATGTCATGTTAATTTCAGGTGTACAACATAGTGATTCAATTTTTTTTTTATTGAACTGTAGTTGACTTAAAATATTATATTAGTTTTAGGTGTACAGCATAGTGATTAAATATTTTTATACATTATGAAATGATCACCACAATGAGTCTAGTTACCATCTGTCACCATACAAAGTTATTACAATATTATTGACTATATTCCCAGTGCTGTCACAGGAATGTAACGTACAGCATGACTTGATTTTTTTTAATAAAAAAGCATTGTTGTAATGTGATTCACATAAAGTTGACCCCCTTAACATATACAATTCAGTGATTTTTAGTATATTTACAACCATTTAGTATATTGTGCAACCATCACCACTATCTAATTCCAGATTATTTTCATCACCCCAGGAAGAAACACCATACCCACTCCTTTCTGCCTCTAGCCCATGGCAACCACTAATCTGCTTTCTATCTCTGTGGATTTGCCTACTCTGGGTATTTAACCTTTGAAATATTAAAAGCTGACTGGACACGAGTCCAGTTATTTTCTTAGGTATCTCCAAAGAAAAATTTTCTAACACTCCAGTGATGGCTTCTGAGTCTGACATTTTTTATGGTCAGAAAGGTATCACTCATATCTAACTTCTACTTCCTTCTGTAGTATTAGCTCCTATAGTATTAACTCATATTCCCTTGTTTATCTTCTCTGCCTCTCTTTGATCATTTCAGCAGCCCTCAAATTCTTTATAGATTCAAACACCAAGTCACCTCCACTTAGGTGCAGGATGAATGATGTCAGTATTCCTATGCCTCTACTCAGATTTACCCGATATTTCCTCCTGTTTCCTCTTCTCAGTTATCTAAATAAAGAAGTATCCACCCTTTTCTCTAAGGTGAATGCCATTGTTTCTGCCCTGTTTCAATTCCTCCCACCTCCTTCAGAACCTGGCTTCTGAATATCTTCATTTTCGTTCTTCAACCTACAGAAATACTCAAAAGTTCACACTTTTTTTAAAAACATTGCTTCGATCCTGCTGCCCCCTCAAGCTACCATTCTATTTCTCTCACTCCCTTCACTGTCAAGCCTTTTGAAAGCACAGCTTGCTCTCACTGTTGGTGCTTATTTTCCACCCACTCCGTCCTCACTTTTTGCACTTGTGATTCTACCTTCATTACTTTACTGAAATTTCTTTCTTCATGGTTCATAGTGTCATCTTATTTGCCAAGTCCAATAACCTTTTCTGATTCCTATCCTCATGACCTTTAGGTGCCATACAACCATGTTGACTATCTCTCCATCTTGAAACATTCTTTTTCCTTTGGCTTCTTGTAATATTCCACATTCTCCTTCTAACTTTGGCTCCAATGCTCAACGCCTTCCTAAATACGGATGCCCCCTCTTATATCTGTTTCTTTACTTTTTCCGTTTCCAATCTCATAACACCATCTGGATCTTAACTATGTGGATAACTTCCAAACCTAGCTTCACCACCTGGATGTCCTGCCAGCTTCTTAGACTCATTGCTCAAAACAGAACTCATACCCTGCAAGGCTTTCTGGCTTCCCTAATTCTAGCCATGGTGTGACCCAGGGTTGAAAACTTGACTTCTTTCTTTCAGCTCCTTGGTTGCCATGGATGACAGCCATCGTGTGTATAATAGCCCATTTGTTCCATCTAGGCTTTATTTCTTCATCTCTTGTCCTACCAGTCAGGGTCATTGTCCAGCTCCAGGTCTTCATTGCCTCTTATCAAGACTATCACATCACCAAGCCCCTTTTATCTCTGCCACACTCTGTCGTACACATTGCTGCCAGATACCAGTCCTCCTTCAGCACAGATCTGATTATATCATTTCCTTAGGCAACCGTCTTTCAAATTCCTTTAATCCTACTGAATACATTCTGTACTCCTTAACCTAACTTGTGAGGTCTTCTACAACTTGAACCTTGTCTTCCATTCCAAGTGTATTTTGTACTCTTCTACTTCCTGCTCTCTGTGTTCTAGCCTAAGCAAAACACTGATCATTCTTTCTTTTACCTTCACAAGTTCTCATTTCTATGCTCTTGCTTCTTCTGTATCTTTTATCTGAAATGATGTTCTTTATTTCTGACATTTCTGTTGAAATCCTCTCATCCTTCAAATCCCTTCTCTTCCATGAAATCTTCTTGTAATAGGATTTCTCTCCCCTTTGGAGTTCCAGAATTCCGTGTGTGTGTGTGTGTGTGTGTGCGTGTGCACATGCATGTAGGGGGTGGGAAAGGACTTTTTAGCACTTTGTCTTGTATTTCAATTATTTATGTGCTTGTCTTATCCAGCCCCCCAAAGATAGGAGCCTTGCATTTTCATTGTTGTAACTCCTATAACAGCTGATAGAATATCTTAAATGTAGTATATTATGAATAAATATTTCTTCAGTGAATGAATTTATATATATATATATTTTTTAAATTTATTTATTTGTTGCGGGGTTTTTTTGACTGCACTGGGTCTTCGTTGTTGTGCGCGGGCTTTCTCTAGTTGCGGTGAGTGGGGCTACTGTTTGTTGTGGTGCGTGGGCTTCTCACTGCGGTGGCTTCTCTTGTTGCGGAGCACGGGCTCTAGGCGTATGGGCTCAGTAGTTGTGGCTCGCGGGCTCCAGAGCGCAGCTCAGTAGTTGTGGCGCACAAGCTTAGTTGCTCCGTGGCATGTGGAATCTTCCTGAACCAGGGCTCTAACCCATGTCCCCTGCATTGGCAGGCAGATTCTTAACCACTGGGCCACCAGGGAAGTCCAGTGAATGAATTTTTTAACCTCTGTAAAAGATAGGAGATATTAAAAAAGCTAAACTTATGGATGACAGGCTTTATATCGGTGTCAAGAGAGTTCTCAGTAGTTTCTGAACTATTATTTTCAATCAATCCAAGTGCAAGACTTAGCTGAAGGAAGCTTGAGAGAATTGTAGCAAACCTACCATCTTCTTCATTGCCATGTCTTACATTTCCATAATATTTTATACCGTTTGAAAGTACCTTCACGTCTTATCTGACCCTCTGTATATCTATGTACGTTGAGGAAGGGATAGCTATTTTAATATCTATCAGTTCATAAATGAAGGAAATGTGGTCTGGGGAGTTTTAATGGCTTAACCAATGTTTGGTTATTATATAGTGGCATTGCATAGACAAAGGGACACGTAGACTGTCTGTAAATATTTGAAGAACTATCATGTAAAAGAAGATTAAATCTTATTTTTTATTCTTTATTTCCTCAGAGGACAGAAAAAGTACAAAAATCATTTAACAGATCCATTCCAAGGTGGGGTTGACTGCCTCTGTTGTTCAGGAGTAGCTCAGGACAGCAACCTGGCCAACCAGGTGTAGGACATTTCGTTGCAAAGAGCCACTCAAAAGGTGCAGGTTAGCCAAGGTCTCTTCTTATTCTGCAATTCTGTGATTCCTTTTTAGGTTAACATTGTGCTCCTATACTCCATAATCTAAGTTTTGACTTCTGACTTTCTTTAGAATTTGACCTTAAGCAAATGTAGCTAAGGTGTGGGATGATCCAGATCCTAAATCTTTCACAAAACAGGGACCCCCACTTTACCCTAGCCCCTCTTTAAAACTGTCAGTGGACCGCCTGCAGGTGGGAACATAAAAGAACACATTTTCACCCAGTCCTTCCATGCCTAGAGTTGCCAGCCCAGGAAGAAATGAAGTTTGCAGAAAATCTCACAAATGCCAGCATCACATGTAGCTGGCCCAGTCTGGCGGCTCCATACACCTGTCTGGTGTCACGGACATGGCGGGCAAGCTCAGCATTCTCTCCAAATGGCATATTCTGTTGGAAGGAGGTAGGTGACTCTAATGAGCTCCAAACTTTTCCTTGAAATGGGGAGTTGCCTAAAAAGGCAATTGCTGCAAAACAAGCAAATGGAAATCATGATATTTCACTGAACTCAGAACCAAATCTGCCTTTTTTTTTTCTTTATAGAAACATTTTGTGTGCCATGTGCCTTGGGAGCCAAAAAGAAATCATACTTTGGCTCCCTGTTCCATTTCACTAAGCTCAGATACTGTAAATACCCTCCTCTCCTCTCATAACATTAAATTTTTCATGAATTCATCATAAAGGAGCCACTTTGTAGGTTTGGCTGGTACCAGTGAAAGACTTCATTTTCTATTTCACAGTAACTTTTTCAGTGCAAAAAAATTATGGGTGCAATGTTGAAAGACTAGAATTATTCATCAAGTCTTCACTGCCTGCAAATTAAGAGAATTTTTCTGAAACCTATCTGGGAGAATGCAGACACAGACATGCATATTTTAGATGGTGCTACATCTCAGCTATAGCCACCTAATCTTTCTCAGGGGAATTAGGGGTAAGAGAGGTCATGTGCTTTCTCACTGCTGTATGGATTCATTCAAGAGTCCACACCAGCTCACAAATCTTCCCCTACCTTTCAGTGTTCCTATAACTCACCAATGCACTAAAGGATAGAATCTTTAATTGTATTATACATTCATGCAAATACAGTAGCTTTGTAGCTGGATGCAAAAGGCGTGCTTCCAGAGGCAGCGTAGTAAAATGCAGTGGTGCATCAGAATCCCCTGGAAGCCTTGTTAAAACCTATGCAAGACCCCACTTCAGGAGCTTCTGATTGAGTAGATCTGGGGTGGGGCCCAAGAATTTGCCTTTTGACAAGTTTCCAGGGGATGCTGATGCTGCTGTCTTAGGGCTACACGTTGAGAAACACTGATGTACTGAATGTCAAGTTCAGAAGTCAGCAAACCTTGGTTCTAGTACTGAGTCCACTCTCAACCAACCATGGGTCTGTGGACAAGTCCCTGGGTCTCAGTTTCCTCATCCATAAAAGAAGAGTAATGATTCCTGCTCTAGGTGACCTAGGGTTACTTTGAGAATAAAATCTGAGAATCCACAGGAAAATGCTTAGCACTTTTGCAAGGACTTGAAGCATACAATTACTGTAGTGAGAAGAGTTAAAGGAAAGCAACTTGGAGAAGTTTTAAGATGCAGACGTTCTGTCAAACACAGGCACACAGGTAGCACTACTACCGTGCTAATAAGAAGGGCCAGCAAAGAAAAGGTGGAAAGATTTTAGGGAATTCCTCTCCTCTGAGACCTGAAAAAGTCAGATACCCTGCTTTCTTCACAATACAGCCAGGCTGTGTTTTGTGTTAGAGCAGTGTTTCTCAAACTTGCCTGTGATTCAGAATTCCCTGGGACACTTACAAATATACAGAAGCCAGGCCCTGTCCTACTTCAAGGAGCCTGGACCTTCAGGTGATTCTTCATACACTCCAGAGTTTGAGAACCACTGTATCTGGGCTGATAACGCTCAAACCATTTCATGACAGCTTATAAAGGAACTCTAGACAATGGTTCTCAACCTGTCTGCACATTGGCATCAACCCGAGGAGCCTTTAAATCCCACACGCATGGGCCACTGTCCAGTCAAGTTGAATCAGAATTTCTGGGGGTGGGATCTGAACATCAATACCACCTTAAAAGCTCCTCAGTAATTCAGATCTGCAGCCAAGGCTGAGAACCACTGACTCAGAAAGAGTCCTCTGTCATTACATTAGCAAACATACTGTTTGTGTTTGTTTGCTTGTCTCTTTCCCACACCATACGGTGAGAATATTGAGGGCAGCTCTGGTGCCCAGAAACCAGCCCAGTGCCTTCCACTGCTTTAGATGCTCCAAGTGTGTTGGTTAGAATTTTGAACGAATGAACCACTCTGTTTATATACAAATGAAGCGCCAAGAGAACTCATACCAAAAAGCCCCCACATTTAAATATTTTACGCAAACACGGCCCTTTGTGGAGTTCAGGCCCTCACAGTGAGAGGGTATTTATTGAATAATTTGCAGAATCACCATCACAGGGTATCAGTTGAACAATTTCTAGAACTGGAGTCAACCCCAGCTATAATTTATTCTTCCAGGTGAGATCAGGTGTCAGGGAACTTTTGCCTTGCAGAGCTCTGAGAACGCTAAGGAAGGAAGCAAATGAACACCTACTGTGTGCCAGACATTTTCATGTGCTCTCACTTCACAACAAACTTGCATTCTCCCTGGTTTTTTCCGAGGGGAGAAAGAAATGGCAGCAGATTGCCCACGGTGAGAAGCATGAGGGAGCTTGTTTGATCCCAGAGCCCGAATTCCTTTCCCATATTTATTTATTTATTTATTTTCAAATTTTTACTTATTTATTTATTTATTTATTTTTGGCTATGTTGGGTCTTCGTTGCTGTGTGCAGGCTTCCTCTAGTTGTGGCGAGCGGGGGCTACTCTTTGTTTGGTGCATGGGCTTCTCACTGTGGTGGCTTCTCTTGTTGCAGAGCATGGGCTCTAGGTGCATGGGCTTCAGTAGTTGTTGCTCACAGGCTCAGTAGTTGTGGCTCATGGGCTCTAGAGCGCAGGCTCAGTAGTTGTGGCACACGGGCTTAGTTGCTTTGCGGCATGTGGGATCTTCCCGGACCAGGGCTCGAACCCGTGTCCCCTGCATTGCAGACGGATTCTTAACCACTGCGCCACCAGGGAAGCCCCCCCATATTTATTTTGCTGCCACTCAGATTTTCTCCAGCCACCCTTGCCCCCTCCCTGCCTTGTCTGCCCCGTGGCCTCCTCGCTGGATACCTTGTCCCTCCCAACCATGCAGGGCTCCACCCAGAGCTTCCTGACTTCTCTAACGAAGCTTCCTCTGGGAAACTCTTACTGACCCATGACTTGATTAATTGCCCGATTACCTTCACAACAGGTCAGGTACCCTCTTCCCTCCTGGTATCCTGTGCCAGCTGGTATAGAGCTTATCCCTAGAGCTTTGTAAGTGTCCATTTACTTGGTCTGTGAAGACAGGAGGCTCGTTGAGGGCACCGTTTCTTGCTCATCTCTGTGTTCCCCTTAGCCTCGTGTACTTCCCAGTCCTTTGGAGGCACCCAGTACGTTTTTTTAAAGAACGAATGACAGCAGAAACTCATCTGTGAGCAAAGATCTCCAGAAACACTTCAGCATGTGTGCATGTGTTGTGCTTCAGAATATTTTAGAAACATTTTCCAGATTTAATTGAGGCTTCTGGGAAGCCTTGCTGTGTTCGTCCTTGCAAAAAATAGAAGGTTGTTACCAGGAAGTCTCAGTGTACCATATTTATCTGGTGAGTTTTGAAAATACCGAGTAATGGGACTAATGACTCAACATAGTAGTTTCCAAACTGTGAGGTAATCTTTGGACTTTGCAAGATTATTATATTAAGTGTACTCTTTAGTCTGTCGGTAAAAAATAAAAAGCCTGTATTTTCACATTAGAATTCAAAGAACATCTGCTGCGTATTGTAAATAACATATTTTGAAAACCAACTGATGCATACTCAGCCTGCCTCCGCCTGCTAACTATAGCTGGTCCTTAAGATGGGATTCAGTTCGCCATTGGTACGGCTCTTGCCATGACACCCCACCGTCTTCCATGAATCTTCAGAAGCCGTTTGCCCCCTAGACACACTCAGCAATGTGAGGTTTTCATTTTTCTGTTTTCTAGTGGGGTCAGAAAGGGACTGGATTCCCGGATGATTTAGAGCCGTGGAGACTTTTTTCAAGGAGTGAAGCTTAAAGAGGTTTTCTGCCGGGGCCCTTCCGTACCCCTAAGGATATGAAAGCTCAGAGAGCCACCACTTGCCTGACGCAAGTGACCACTCGCACTCCTGACAGGAGGGTGTATTGCTTTGCCAGTCTGCCTGCTGGGAGGTGGCGCAAGCAGCAGTGCTCAGGGGCTCCTCCGTCTGGGCCAGGCCTTTGCACTGGTAGCACCGTCAAGTCCTCCAGCCCGAGTCTCACCTCCTCGTGGGACTGAAAGACTCAGTCAGCTTTCTCTCTTGTTCCTTCTCAGTGTGTCTTGTTAGCACTCTTTGCTAGCAAGTAAGCACCATATATGTCTTCTTGGGGAACTTGTTTTCAGGAGATTCCCAGCACATGTGTGCTGGCTTGAAAGAGTGCAGGAGGGTGTTTGGTTAGCCAGCAGTCCTCACCAGAGTGTAACTTTTGGGGGTTGCCCATCTGCCCCCAAACAAACGGGCTGGTTTGTTCTGAAGCATGCACACAGTATTTCCCTGGAACTTCCTGGGGTCACAGAAAATAGCCTGGCTCCCAAGTGGGTTTGGGGAGCCAAAGAGAGAGCCTGGGCCCACTCTCTCCAGTGGCTCCTCATTATCTCGGGCAGGTTCTGTCCCACAAACGCCTCTTCGCTGATCTTGTTCTCCTCTCCTGGAGAGGACAGCACAGACTGATTGTAAAAGGGGGACTCCGTGTGTTCTTCTTCTGCTTCCTTGCTCTTAACCAGTCACTGGCGCCAAAGCGTGCCACCAGTATGTTCTGCTTTTGAAATAATTTGGCTTCTGTAATGTGGAGTCCAGCATCCCTCTTCTAACCTTTAATACCTGTCTCCTTGGAAAGCCGGCTTGTTGAGCATCCAGTCTGTCTTTTTTCTTCTTCACTTTCCCCATTTTTCCATGTGCTCAGGCTGTCTTTTATCAAAAACCAGACAGAGGGTGAGCCATCGACACCTCATGGCAAGCAGCAGCTTGAAGCATTTTCTTCATTCACCTTGACATCTTTTCGGCAAAGAAAAAGCAAGGGTTAGGAACCCGTTCTATTCATTTGGGCTTCCACAAGAGCTCCCTCTTCAAAAGCAGCTTGACAAATAGCCTTGTTGGTTGTTATTGCTTGATACCTATCTCCCTGGAGGTTTTACCAGTTGTTATGAAAGGCTGGCTATTTTCCATTCCTTTGAGAATTCACCTTACCTAGGCCTCTTCATTGCTTTTATTCCCCCCTACAGAATCAGAGTAATATTAATAATTATCAGACCTTATTTTGAGTTTCCTATGTGCCAGCGGCTTTGCATGGTTTCATGTCATTCTTACAACCTTTTGAGGTAGTGCCCATTTTATAGATGGGGAGACTGATGCATTAGAGGTTATGTCCCTTGCTGGAGCTAAGACATGAACCCAAGCATTTGGACTTGAATGCCCAGGCTATACACAAATAAGCTGAACTGTCTGGGTCTGATATGATATCAGTCACTCATTTGAATTTTGCTGACCATAGTCCTGTGTTTATCCTTGGAAGGACTAGATCTCAGCAAAAATGAGGTGAATGAAGGATAATCTATGTTCTGAGGTTCTAAGGGATAAGACAATCTCCCACCAATCTCTGTGGCCTATTAGATCAGTGATTCTCAGTGGCCTGTTAGATCAGTGATTCTCAGTAGTGTAGAGGATGTTAACCAGTGTGGTGGGGAAAGTGTGGTAAAGACCACAGGAGAGAGAGTGGGGACCTAGTTCGGATACAGCCCAGGGTGACAGAGGAGTTGTGGTAATCACTGGATAATCACAGTTCTAAGGCCACGCAGTGTTCACCTAGCTATAATAGCTACCACTGGTTGAACATTCAGGTTACATGTCAGACTGGACACTTTATGTTTTCATTTAATCATCATTCATAATCCTATAAGATGGGTATTATCTCACATTATAAAGGAGAAGTGTAGGTTCAGGGAGGTTACCTTGGTCCAAATTTGCTCAGATCTTAAATGAAAAAAACTGAGATTTGATCCCAAAGCTGTCTGTCTTCAAAGTCTGTGCTCCGTTCCTCCTTCCTTGCCAGCCTCTACCCATTTTGAGATTTAATCAGAGTCATTATCACCATGAGTAGGTCTTCCTACTGATAAAGGAAAGAAATAGACGGATCTTATGTTTGTGGACCAGAAAGTCTGTCTGAGCTGAGTATGCAAATGTTTGTACCCCTGGTCCCATAGATGAGCACATCAGGTTCAAGTGGTCACAGCAGTCAGCTGCCATGTTTTTAATGTAGGTGGAATTGTAGTTGACAACTTTGCTTCACTGAGGATTGTTTCTAGAATTATAAGTGGTTGCCAGACTTTGTAGATGAACACAGATTACAGGATCAGGGAGCCATCAGAAGTCAGGGGAGCTGGGAGTGTGTACCCAGCTCTGCTCTTTAATTGGCTGTATGGACCTGGGAACCTCACTTAACTCTCTTCACCCTCAGCTTTTTAATCTGTACATCGTATTAGATAATTCCAAGGTTTGTTTTAGCTCTAAATGATGATTGCTCTCCACTCTCAGGCCATTTACGTTACACACAGAGGAAGAGCCCTGTTAACCAATGATGTATGTAGTTAGTTAATTGAGAAAGTCATTTAAAGGAGGAAGTCATAAAAAGGGAAGCATGTTATCAACATTTAATTTTTTAAAAACAGCTTTATTGTAGTGTAATTGACGTACAATAAACTACACATACTTACAGTATACAATTTGATAGGTTTTGACATATGTACCATCCATGATGTCCCCACTACAATTGAGATAGTGACCATATCTGTCACCCCAAAGTTTCCTCCTGCCTCTTCGTGCCCCCCTCACCACCACCACCACCAAAGCAGCCACTGATCTGCTTTCTGTCACTACAGATTACTTTACATGTTTATAGTATTATATAGTGTGTATTCTTTTTTTGTCTTTCATTCTGCATAATTATTTTGAGATTTATCTATGTTGTTGTGTGTATCAACCCATGAACAAAGTATTTTTCCATTTTTTTAGGTTGTCTTTAATTTTATTTAGGGATATTTTATATTTTTCAATGCACAGGTCTTTCAGGTTTTTTGTCAGAATTATCCCTAAATATTTCATTTTTTTGGAAACTTGTAAAAGACACAATTTTTAAAATTTCAATTCAATTCAGTTTCTGATTGTTGCTGTTATAATTGGTTAGTACAATTAATTTTTGTATAATGATTTTCAATTATGTATATTATATTTGATATTGTAATTATATATTCTGCAATTATGCTAAATTCACTTACTAGTTCTAGTAACTATTTTATAGATTCCATTTGGTTTTTGAACACAGACGGTAATTATGTCTGCAAACAAGGACAATTTACCTCTTTCTTTCCAATCTGGATTTTTCTACTTATTTTTCTTGGTGATTGCACTGTTAGTGGTGAGAGTGGACATTCCTGTCTCATTTCTGATCTTAAGGTGAAAGCATTCAGTCTGTCACCATACGTATGTTTTAGCTTTAGGTTTTTCATACGGTTTTTAGTTTGTTAATATGGTGACTCACACTGATTGATTTTCAGCGTCATGCCATTCCGTGTACATGGCCAGAGTCTTTCACTCGTTCATGGGTTTGCTGAGTAGCGTTCTGTACCATCTTTCTTGCATAATTCACATCCCCAGTGCATCCTCTACAGTCTCAATTTCAGTTTAAGTGGAGGGAGATCTTAGACATTTATAAAGTGTGGAATCCTTCTAGATTTAAGAGTGTTTTCTTTTGTCAATTTTTTTTACAGCTGCCTTGCCCATACCTAAATGAAGAACAGTTTGTCCTTAAGTCTTCTGCCTTTAGTGAGTGTTTCTAGAACATTCTTCTTGGGTTTTAAAGATATAACAATTCCTTTTCCATATTTCTATTTCATCAGTGTAGATAATAGTTAAATATTAACAGTATAATCAGAATACCCAGCAAAACTGGTGTAAAAGAGTTGGAACTGATTACAGCAGCGTGTTGGTGAGGATACAGCTCAGCTGATGAGCGCAGAAGTGTGTGGGCAAACTAGAGACTAGCCAATCGGATGCAAAGATGTGGTGTGTGTGGTATCACTCAGTAACCTGCATGGAGAGCATAACAGAAAGGATTGCTTACTCCAGGGAATAAGGGAAACGGAAGTTGATTGAGAGTTTCTAGAACTCTTGCATTGTGTAAACAGTACTCCTAACCTTCAGCATCCAGTGGGCAAAATGAGCTTTTGATCACAAGGCCTACTATGTAAGGAACACAAATAAGTCAACTCTGATTTATCTTCACAGGTTGAAAAGTAACCATGACCTAGGGTAGCTCCTTACATCAGATTTAACTACAATGATAGCAAATATCATGTAGTTGAAAGAACCCTGGATTTAGGGTCAGATGAGTCTGATTATCAGCAACTCTCTCTGTGTTGTTGAGCGACCTTGGGTAAATTAATGTTTCAGAAGGTCATCTTGAAAAATAAATGAGCATTTATTTTGAGTCAGGGTAGGTATCCCTTCTTTGTGGCTTAGATCTCCATTCCAAGATGTACAGTGGTGCATTGTACCCAACCATGCGATCTTTCTGTCTGAAAGTCCCCCACCTCCAGCCCTTCACAGTGTTTGTTGGAAGTGAAGAAGGCAGAACATCCAAGGCAAGGGAAACAGCTTGAGCAGGTTAGGAGGCAAGGAAGTAAAAAGCTTGCATGGGAAGATGCGAGCAGTCAGGATTCGGCATGGGGGGGTGGTGGTTCATGTTGAGGTAGAGTGGAGGCGAGGTTGAAAGGCAGACCGGGGCATGAACATGCCAAGCCTTAAAGACTGAAGGAGATTGGTAGGCAGTGGAGAGCCTTTGAAACTTATTTTTTGAAGGGAGCACCATGGTGAGAGCTGTGCCAGAGATTCTCCAGCCTTGACTGCATCACGGTCACCTGGGAGCTTGTTAAAAATACATATACCTCGGGCCCCGCCCAGACCTGCTCAATCCTAATCTATAGGTTGGGGTCAAGGCATCTATATTTTTAACAAGCTCCCCAGGCGATTCTAATGCAGGCCAGAATTTAGAAACCACTGCTTTAGAAGGTTAATCTGGCAGCAGCGGGCAAGACGGATTGGAGCCGAGAGAGCCTGGAGGTTGGAGATGTGCTAGCAAGCGATCGCAGCAACAGTCCCGGCAGGAGGTAATGAGGTTGGGGGTGTGGGATGGGCAGGAAGAATCAGATAGGGGAGGTGTTTTTGAGAGGCAGTCGGCAAGGACTGGGTAGCCAATCTGAGGAGGAACGTGAGAGAGAAATGGGACTTAACAAGTAATGCCAAGGTTGAGAGAAACGTTCTCCGCGGTGCGAGGGGAGCGGTAACAGAATCCCTGGGGACCTGATTCAGCTTACACACACCTGCTCCCCCTCCACCCTCCCCTTCCACGCCCCTCTCCTCTCCCACAGCCCCTGAGGCATAGGTGGGGAGGGGGCACGTCCGTAACTCGCACGGCGGCACAGGTGTCCGGTGGGGGCGGGAAGCTCCTCGTGATCCCTCTGAGTCTCTGTGACCATGAGAGGAGGGGCGGTGAGGCCAGGAGGGAGGGGCAGGGGCTGAGCTCCACGTGGAAGGACAGGGCTAGAACTGACAGCACAGTGGGGTGTAGCCCTAGGAGCTGGGGCGCAGGAGCTCTGCTCGGGATGCAGATGTGACGGGCCACCCCGTGGAGGCCCCAGGAGAGACAGGCGAGACTGCAGAGAGAAGAGAGGAAAGGGATCCAGAGAGAAAGCTTCCGTTTAGTGGTCACGTGCAGGTGAAGGTCGAAGAAGAGCTGGTGGGAGGGGTGCGAGGACACTGCCCTCTCTCCTTGCATCCGGGAGAGGCAGAGCTCTGGGTTCTCCAGTCGTCCCACCAGGCGTGGTCGCGTGCACGGAGCAGTTCTGTTCCCCAGGGCTGGTGGCACGTTCACGTAAAAGGATCAGTACTCCATAGAAACACACAATGAAAAATTTCCTTTCCACACACCAGTGTCTGAGCTGGTGTACCAGACAAAGAGACTGACAGGTTTTTTACTATGATACCATTGCCCCCAGGTTTCTGATCAACTCATAACCCTTCTATACACATTTTTGGCCCAGCACAGCCAAATATGAGGTATTATAAATCATTATAGTGCTTTGGGGTCCTTGCTCCCCCCCAAAGTTCCAGACATTCTGCCTGTATTTTGTGGTCTCACGCTGTGAAAATAGGATGTTGTGTTTTGGAGGCACCTCTAGGGTGCCTGGCAATTGGCACATCTTAACTAAAAGAAAATATATTGACTGAACGACAATAGAGAGGAAGAACGTTTGTATCAACCCAGGAAGTAGAGAATTACAGAGAAGATGCTATTTATGGGGCTGTGAAGCTGTGGTTCTTGACATGGCCGTCATAAAGACTGGCCGCTCCTGACACTGGCGGGCCTCAGCTGTGATCGTGGCTGCCCGGGGACATAGGGTCAGGTGTCTCAGGGCGCTCTGTGAGGCCGATGCTGCACCACATTTTACTGTGAAAAGGGCCGACACGTGTAAGACTTTATAGTTTATCTTTGAATAGCCTTGGTACTTATCTCACTTTCTGAGTAAGGTAAGGAAACTGAGGCGTCAAGTAATGAAGAAATGATTCCCTGGTCACACACTTCATGGGTTATTGGGAAGGAGATTTAACCTAGTGTTTTGGTATGTAGAGTGCAGCATACTTTTCCAGAGGGGCTTTTTTATGGGACCCCTTTTAGGTGAAGGCTTTGAAATTAGAGAAAGCCTTGCATATGTAGAAGGAGCAATGTGTGAAGAGTCACTGGGCTTGGGCATAACTTTCATCCCACTTCCTAACTGTATGACCTTGGGCAATTTATTTGACCTTCAGTTTCTGTGCTTCAATTTCAGTTGTTAAAGGAAGGTAATCATATTTATCTCCTGAGAGTAGTTTTGGGAATTAAATATGATGGGACCATTACAGTGCCCGGTGCATAGTTGAGCCCCCATAATTGATAACTATTATAATAATTACCGGGTTTTTCCACTATCATCAGTTAGAGAACTCATGCCCTTCCCTGGATGCACCTGAAGAGAGAGTACCTTTTTCATTGTTGGCATTCCTAGTTTGAATTTTAAATATTTTTTCCCGTAGAAGTGTTATAGCTGGACGGAGCTTGGGTATAGGTGAAATAATACTGTTAATGAATTCTGTCCTTTAAGGCATTTATATGCTGACTAGGACTTTTTGGGTGGGCCTGGGCGCCAGCATTTCCCAGGAAAGGTGCCCTAACCCCTTGTTTACAAATGAACTTTCATTGAGCCGCCTGCTCAGAAGTTGCAGCATTGCTAAAACACTGCCTTGGGCAGGGTATGTGATCACAAAATGCATAAGAGACAGCAGGATGTGAGGATTTCCACAGCACCAGGAAGAGCACTCTGCAATTTCTTGCCAGCACCATCCCAGGCAAAGATGCAGCCAACCAGCCAAGTCAATACTTGGAATTATGTCAGGAGGCTTGGCCAGGGTCCCCCCACCCATCCCACACCTTGGGTCCCACTGCTGCTCTCAGGGGTGGTAGCTAATGTGAATGCCATCCCCTGGCACTTCACGTTGAAACAAACTGGAAAACAGCAGGGTCTTTCTGTCATCAGCTCATCGGCTGCCTGCCTGGCATCTGTCTGACTGCCTACCATGGCCAAAGATCTGCCTTCCAGTGAGCATCCTCAAATGTAAATATACCCCAACACCCCGACTCTGGGGTTTCAAGGCTCCCAGCCATTTTCCTCCTCTCACTCTCTCAACAAAAGAAATTGCTCAAGAAGGGGTGAAGGATCAGGCCTCTCTCTGGCTCCCTATGGGGTCTTATTTCCCGAAGAAACTGAGCAGAGCCACAAAAGAATAAGTAAGGAAGGCTTGGCAGCATGTTCTGATACAAAATTCATTACAGCTTTGTGTATGTGCTAGACGGTTTGGGTCCTCTTAAACTTGTGTAGATACTGCAGTCCTTTCTGTTCAACCTTTGTGTTTAGAGAGAGGTTTTGGAAGGAGATCAAAGATGTCACATTACCAGCCTGATTCTTAAAGAATTGGTTGGGGGAAAAGCTTGAAAATATTCACACCCAGGTTCAAAAACAAGAAGCAGGAATGAGTCCAGAAAGCTTGGTGACATGGATAGCAGTTGTAATATTTTTTAAGAGAGCGAGAATTTGAATATCTTCTGAATAACCTCTCTCTCCTTAATCTCCACGTGCATTTTCTCTCTCTTTCTGAGGTCTTCCATATCCCCGCCTGTATTTTTTCTTGTTTTATAACACCTGCTAGGCCTCAAGTGTATAATCCATCATTTGTCACTCCACCCTCACCCTTCTGTGGGCAGAGGGTATCGTAGGGGTGGTTGGATTCCGTCAGGATCAGAGCCTAAGTATAAGTCCTGGCTTCTGCACTCAATTGCTGTGTGACCCTCAGACAGACCACTTATGCTCTGAGTCTTAGTTTTCTAATATGTAAATTACAGACAATGAAACTTAAAGAATCGTCAGGAAGAGCAAATGCATTTCAGACATATTTTACAAGTTTATCACGTGCCGGGGACATCAGTCACATCCTCACCCAGCACAGCCAACCCATAGCACGAGCTTATAACAATTCACTTCTTTCTTCTCCAGCAATGGTCATTTTATAAGGAGTTTTCTTCAAGTGTGGTTTGTGGGCACATGTACTGCATTTTTAATGTACTTAGAGCAGTGTTTATCAACCTTTTTCCTTATAACCCTCTCCCCTCCAAAAAACCTTTTTAGACATTTTTAAAAATGACACCTCCACTGGGACTTCCCTGGCGGTCCAGTGGTTAAGACTCTGCACTTCCACTGCAGGGGGCACAGGTTCAATCCCTGGTTGGGGGAACTAAGATCCTGCCTGCTGTGCAGCGCAGCCAAAAAAAAAGACACCCCCCCGCCCCCCCCGCCACCATGGAAGTAAATACTAAGGAATGATATTTGTAGGCTAGGATTGAACTTCAAAGGGCCAGAGTTTTTGTCATACATGATTTTTTTCACTCCCGAGAACTTTTTTTTTGCCCCCTTTGGGGGCTCTAGTGCCCCTGTTGGGGTATGTAAAAAGATTTTTAAAATGCATGGGGGACTTTGTCTTCTTTCCTCTGTATCTTCCCTTCCCTCCTCACAGTAAACCATCAATAGAGCTTGTTGGTTTGTCATCCAGTTTGCTACATCTCCTGACCTCTCCCTTACGTGGCCTTTATTCCTGCCCATCTCTCTCTGGCCTCCAGGTGATGAAGGTGCTCACATTCTCCTAGGAAATACTCAGTTCGTTCTCTTTGTTTTGAAGGATCCTTAGTCTCTTCCACTCAAGGGGGAATTTTCAGGGATAATTAGTATCAGTGAACTGAGAAGCGTATCAGGTTGCCTTTTCAAATCAGGGTTTACTTTCAGCTTTTAAAGCATTTTTTTAAAAAATGTATGGTTCACGCACAGCGAGCAGGGATTATTTGAACACTTGGAGTGACTTGGCTGTGCTACCCACTACCTTTTAATCTCAAGTGCCTCATTACAGGGGTCTGGCCATATGCAGAGAAAATAGGAGGCCCTGTTAGCCTTTGGTGTGTTTTTTAACAGTTGTATGTTGCCTACTTGTCATTGTTATATACTTTAGGGTAATGTGCTTCATCATCTTTTCCATCTAAGACGATATAGGGGGAAAAGACAGTGCCACCATAACCCAAACCCAGTGAACTGAGTTTCATGAACATTGTCTCTAACTGCTGCTTCTACCCAAATTCAGTAGGAATTGGAGGGCAGCAGCATAGTTTAAAACTGGAGCAGTAGTTCCTGCTGCAATTTAAAATCCATAGATTGGCCTTGGAACCAATAGAAACCCTCTCCCTTTATGCCAACAGCTTCCTGAAGAAGTCAAGAAATGAGTGTAGGTCAGGGAAAATGCAAATATCAGCTCCATCCTACCCACAGCAAGAAATTAGAAACCTCTTTGGTTAACACAAATGGATTATGATTTTTTTTTTTTTCTGCAAGAGAAAAAGGGAGAGAGGAAAGATGGTTGAGGTGGCATTGTATACCGTAAAACTATATTTTTGTGCTAAGACAGGCAATTGATGTTGCTCTATAAAATATAGTAAACACCTCCTCCCTGCCCTTCTGAATGTCACTCAGAATTCAGAATCATGAAATTTTATAGTATTACTGGTTAGAAGGGCTTCCCACTGGGAGCAGATGCCATCTCTGTCTTCATAGACTCAGAGAAAGTCCTGACATGTTTCATGGCGTTCATACGTGGAAGTCTGTGAAATGGAAAGGAAAACAGCTTTTTCTGTCAACCTGTCACTGATATAAGCTTTTACATTCCATCAGAATGACTAAACTTTAAAGCTGTTTTTCTTCAGTGCTGAGTATCTCTCAGAACTCCCAAGTGTTATCAGATTGATAGAGTCCCAGCATATGATAGAAGACCAAAGCATTTTGTGGCATGATATTAAAAATTCATTCAGATACTCAATAAAGCGTGGTTGACAAAAGTGTGAAATGGAATAAGGTAGAGTGCATTTCTTCATGGTTTATTGCCCTTGATTTCTCTACACAAAATAAATAGACAGAATGGACTAAAATCTCTTCTTTATGAAGGTGGGATCCTGGCAGCTGAAGGCCTGCTCATAAAAATCCTCTCTGTGCCACATACCTTGGCAGTGTTCAAAGTTAGAGGCAATGGAAATTTATTGCTGTTGTGTGTATTCATATTTCAGACTGAGTGAATATGTAGAGGCTGCTTTTATGAGGTTGCTGAGACTCTGTTAAGAACAGAGAAAGAAAACACTTGGTTTTCTTTCCTGGAGCTTTTTTTTGTGGGGGGGAGGGGGCAGGTGGAAGGACTTGATGATTTTAGTGGTGTTAGTGGTGGTGGCAGTGGCTTTGGTGGCAGTGGCGGTTCTTCCCCTGAAGGTATTTAGGAGAAAACACTCTTTTCATCTTTTCCCTTCCCCCTTCTCCGCCTGCCATCTTGTTTTAAAAGCAATATAAAAAAGCAAAGCCTTTAAAGCCGCTGCAGGCTTAGTCCATGTTTTCATCTGCGTCCCTCCCTTTCCAGGCCTCCCTCTGCCTCCCTGACCCACTACCCCCTTCCTTTCTTCTGTCCCTCCCTCCTCGCAGAGGACACAGTTAGTGAGAGGCTTCCCCCTGCCTCCCTGCAGCGGTGGGACAGGATGCCTCATTGGCTTCAGATATTAACTTCTGTGCTGAAAACCCGGTTGGAGCTGGTGTGACAAATGGATTTTACCTGCTGCTGGAAAACACAGGCCTGTCCCACCCCCTGCACACGGCACACACAAGCCCTTTTCTGCATCTTGCCGAGCCCAACCCAGGGAGCAGGGAACAGAGAGCTGCCCCGCGGCACCATCTGTTCCCGGCAGCATCTATGTTGGGCCCCGGTGGTTACATCTGTTGAGAAGAACAGTGTACTTGATGAGTTGTTGGAAAGAAGTGTTTGGTCTCCCCCATCATCTCCGTTAGTCATTACTGGGCTGCTGGGCTCACGTGGGTATATCTGTGTGTACCGCCTCTCAGGCCTCATCTGTATCAATTGGAAATCAGTCACTGGGAGTTAGTTGCAGTCAGCAGGGACCCAGGGCATTTTCCAGTGACATCAATTCTTCTGTTGCAGAAATTCAGGAAACAATTAAAATTCTGATGCATTCCAGGGAGGATTTCAAATAAATCAGCCGATAGCTGATACCTTGTAACTCTTGGTAGCAAAGCAAAATTAACAACCCAGCCACATCTGTGTACTGTATGCTAAAATAAATAAATTAGCCATGCATCACCTCCAATAGAGGAAGCAGCTGGCTTGTTCTCAACCTTTCCATAAGTACCCAAAAGCTACTGATTTGTTAAGTTGTCATTCTCCTTATGGACATCAAGGACTCTCTGCATATGCCAAAAATTGAGCTGGCCAAATATCAGTAAGTTACGGAAAATCCAGGCACTGATTAAACTCAGTTATAGCTCCTAACTTATAGCTCCTAACAGCTTGCAGAGCAAAGCTGACATTGTGAGCCAAGCTCAGTGAGGAGGTCATATAAGATACAAGTAGATTTGGCAGCCAATTTAGATAGAATTTTGTCTGAACTTGAGGATTGTAGAGTATTAATCAGAAAGTCAGTATTTCTTCCTCTCCCCGTAAGCTAAATGCAATGTGGAAGAACTTGTATTAATCATCCCTGTTAATCACAGTGCCACCCACCTAGGCTTTTCCAGGCTCCTTTTTGCAGCTATCTTTGCAGTGATTCTGTATCCTCCTACTTGCTGGCTTCTTTTTACCAATGGCATAACAAGGGACAATGGACCCTTGAAAAATGAAGATCTCAGAATCACCCCAAAATAAAAGCTATGCACTCTACTGAAATTCTAAATCCATATCGTGTATGTGCCTGCATGCCGATATGTTTATATATGTGATTGTTTATCAGCATTCAGTGTTATTTTTTTTCCTACAAAGATGCATGAAATTTTAAAATATAAAGAATATAGTGGCTGGAAAACAAAACAGCACATAAAATTTGCCCGCCTTTCAAATTCACAGCATTGGGAAAGAAGGGGCAGGTATGGTGTTCATCAGAGTGGCAGCTAAGAAAATGATTCATGGGATGGTCTCAAGATGAAGATGAGAGTAAAACCATTAGGCAAAACCACAGTGAGGGCATTTAAGATGGGTGGAGAGTGAATGCCATCCCTAGACTCTCCCTGTAAGAGGACAAACTATGGGAAAGGTCACAATAAGGAATGGAGGAAGATAGGGAGGCCTAATCAAGGCAGAGCAAACAGGAAAGTACCCACTTTGCTGTTGTCATCCATCTAGTGTTTACAGCACCTGGTGCATTCTGGGCTCAGGGTACAGTCGCTGATAATCATCACAGTTTTGCCGAGAGAGTACAGCTGTAAATGACTCGCCCCCACCTCCCCAGTCAGCAGGAAGCTGTTTGCGTTTAGTAATGAGTGGGAATATTCAGGTACTATTACACCCAGGGATCAGCGGGAGAAGCTAGTTAGGAGCCAGTGTCTGCTGGGGTAGGAAGCTCTTGCACACACCTTGCTGGGAGCTTCCTTTGCCCGCCGTGCTGGTTACATCAGGCATGCTTGGAGCTCTGCAGCCTTCCTATTTAGACACGTGCCCTCAAAAATTTCACAGCAAGCGCAAGAATTAGCAACCCCTGCAACCTAAGGAGAATTATCTGCTGTCCCTAGATGATTCTCAAAAATATGCTGATAGCAATGCGAGGCATTATAAATCCTTCCAGGCTGGCTCTGACCATGTTGTAGAAGTAATTTCAGCTGGCAAGTCACATGAAAGAACAGATTTGAAAACAGTGGTGTGCACAGCCCTGAAGGTTTCAACTTGGCTAATGTTCTAACTACCTTATGGCACTAGTTTGGATTATAGCAAAGGTACCAAAGAAAATGTCTGAAGTTTGGATTTACCGTGTGTGTGTGTGTGTGTGTGTGCACATATGTGTGCACGCAGTCGTGCATCTACATGTATACTCTCACCTCTGAAAAACAGAAAGTATCTTAAGTATAACCATATATCACTCTATTTGTACACCCTTGTTATAAGTCTAGAGGAAGACTGATCACTCAGTACACATAAGGATGTTGGTACACACATGTACAAGTCAGGGGTATCATGTGTACTTGATATGTGTACATGTCTATTATCACTTGGTGTACATGTATTTATGTATGTACAGTAACTCATAGTAGGAAAATGACTTACACCTGGTCAGTACATATATGGGCCCAGACAAGAATGTAGATTATCAGTTTGGAGGAAGATTTGTCACTTTGTGGACATTTGCACATGCAAAAATTCCCAAGATTTATCATACGGTGTATGTGCTTGTGGGCGTGTATGTACCTGTAAACGTGTGTTCCTACAAAGTCTTCTAGAGGCATGTAGGGTGCTGCTGCTTTGGGGAAGTGGCCATTGCTTGCATAGGGAGCCATGTTGTCTTGGTTAGAATTTAATGAGAGAGTAAGCCTATTTTAGGACAAACACAACTGTTAAATCAGAACAGCCTTAGCCTTTGATTCTGAGCTAATACTTATATTAAAACTTATATGAAAAGTTATATTAAAACTTCTAAAATAATATGTGTTATTCTTCATATATTCTACTGATGAAAATGCTGCCTGGTGTGTCCTAGTGTGTGGGGACAGGGGGTTAGGACCGTTGGTAGACCTTCCATTCAATACACCTTTCATAAATTATCCCTTTAACCATAAAGGACATTCAGGAGCTGATCCAACTGGGAAATCAGACTCCAATGCAAGGAACTCGAGGACCTTTTCCTGACTCATGCACGCTATTAGTGCTCAGGGTGGGAAAAGCTTGAATTGAATGCCTTTTAAGTTGGACCCATTTCAGGAAGTTAGAAGCAGTTTGAAGCGATTATTTTCCCCTTGGCTGGGATGTGGGTGAATGTTTTACCTCTTGCCCTTTATTTTTACAATTATGTCGTAGGGAACCATATAATTGGTTTTTGTGTATATTTTAATTATTTTTACCCATCATCTGGTGTATCATTTGAGATTACTTTTGGCTGAAAGTAACAGTGTCGTGGTTGATTTGTCTCTTATAAAAAGAGGCCTGGAGTTAGGCCGCAACTCAAAGATGCCACAGGAACCTATGTGCCTCCATGGAGCATGAAGTCTTTGCGTTTGTTGCCTCACAGTCATAAGATGACTGCTACAACTTCAGACCTCACATCCTGAATCTGGGAAGGACAAAAGGCTTTCTCTTACGAGACCTCGCCTTTTTATTCAGGAAGGAACACCCTCTCCAGCGACTTCCAACTATATCATCACTGCCCAGAGTTATATCAAATGGTCCCCCTACATGCAAAGGAACTAAGGAAATAATTATTTTTATTAAACGTATTGCTGCCCTGAACAAAATGAGGTTCTGCAAAAGATTATTGATGGACAGTGTATACCCATGGCCTCTCAAAATGTGCAGTATCAGGCCAGCCTTCATCATTTCTAGTGTAGCATAGATATGCACAACTCACCATCAGACCTCAAGAAAATCCTAACAGAGCAAGTCTCAAGAAAGATAACTAAAATGATCCTCAGAAGGGATTACTACCAAATATGGATTTTTAGTCTGGAAACAAGCACCTGGAAAATGGCCAAAAGACAGTGTCCATGCAAACAGTAAAAGAGCACAGCCTGGGTAAACATATTGCTTACCAAGTCCTGTAATAACTAGAATTGTGAAAACCTGCCTGGACATATTGAAAAACATGTCATACTAGTAAGAGAATTTTCAGTATAACATGTAGTCAACCTGTAAAACTCGTAATACCAAAAGTAATGTAGCCAGTAAATATAACTGTAGATTCAGAAGTATTTTCATACTGTCAGTGGTTGACACCAGTGCTCAGTCAATTAAATAATTATTGGGAACCTATCATGTGCTCGTAGTCCCTAGGGGAGTGTAGAGCATATGAACAGATAGCTGCATACAACATGACAAGCACTAAACTGGGGCATGAATAAGATGGTATTAGGGAACACAGAGGACAGCCAGCCAGCACTGCCAAGGGCTACTGATAAACAAGGTTATTCTCTTTCCTTTGATGTTCATATCCAAGAAGACAGTTTGGGCCTTCTACACACCGTCCCCCTGATAGCCATACCAGCATGTCTGGAACAGACAAGGGTGGAAGTTCGTATGTGCTTACGTTCTTATTTTTAGCTTCCAGGTAATTCCAGTTAGGGACAGCAAAGAGTACCTGATTTAATAACATAAGAACAAGTTAACTCTAGGTTTCATATCCTTTCGTTAATAAGTACATCCTTTTCATGGGTCTTTGTGTGCAAGGAATCAAAGACGATTTATGCATCTATAGAACAACACTATTCTGAATAATGAAACCGTTTAACCTGACACAGGCTTTGGTAGACATGACTTTTAAAGATGGGACCATTCTAAAGTGAGCTTCTTATTTTCATACAGTTTTTTCATGCTGTTTTGATAGTGGGAGTTTGAAATCATTCTGGCAGCTCACCAAATGTTTCCTTTGCATCTTGATTACTGTGTGGGCACAGATTTTCTGTATAATTATTAAAAGTAATTTATGTCCAAGCCACACCCCTGCCCTCTCTAACACTGTTGCTAGTCCTGGGGAGTTAGGAGGAGAGCTCAAGAGAAGCTTGAGGCTTCTGCAGGCTCCTCCACCTTCACTGGTTGACATGTCCAAGGAGTCCCGTTCCTAGCAGAGGTTCCAACATGAGTGAAGATCAAATCTTTGCTCATCCCCAAACAGCCTTGCATATTTAGGTGATTGTGAATGTTCCAGATGTCTGAAACTGACTATATGACCAATATAGAGTATAAATTATTCTGGGCAGGTAGCACCTGTGTCTTACTCATTTCTCCATCCTAAAACGGAGGAGGTATTTGGTAAATGACTGTTCAAGCAGAGATAAACAAGGTCTAGATTAGAGCCAGAGGTCACTCTGGGGCAAGCCAGCCTGTATAGAGATCTTGGTAAAAAAGTCTTGGGGAGCTTAGTGAAATAAGTCAGACAGAGAAAGACAAATACTCTATGATATCACTTAGATGTGGAATCTAAAAAAAAATTTTTTTAACTAGTGAATATAACAAAAAAGAAGCAGACTCACAGATATAGACAGTGAATTAGTGGTTACCAGTGGGGAGAGGGAAGGAGAGAGGGGCAAGGTAGGGGTAGAGGATTAAGAGGTACAAACTACTACATATAAAATAAATAAGCTACAAGGATATATCGTACAGTACAGGGAATATAGCCAATATTTTACAATAACTATAAATGAAGTATAACCTTTAAAAATTGTGAATCACTATGTTGTACACTTGAAACATATAATTTTGTAAATCACCTATACCTCAGTAAAAAAAAAAAGTCTTGGGGAGCCAACAACTATATGAAAACAAGTAAAGGGAGTCAGAAAAGACATCTAAAGTATATCAATGTTTCCTACTTTGCATTTTTACAAAGGACCTGGGTTTATTGGGTTTACTGCAGGAAACGTGATATACTTTGGAGGGTAATCATGAGAGAGGATGCAAGAGCAAGTGTTGTGTTGGGTACAGAACTGCAGTGTTTTCTTCTCCATGCCTCTTCCTCATGTCTCTTTAAAGTCACCTATGTCCAATTTCTTTTTTTTAATTCATTAAATTTTCCTCAACTTTATAAAGGAATAATTGACAAGTATAATTGTATATATTTAAAGTATACAACTTGATGATTTGATAAACATATACATTGTGTAATGATTACCAAGATCAAGATTATTTACACATCCCTCACCTCACATAGTTAACTCTGTGTGTGTGTGTGTGTGTGTGTGTGTGTGGTAAGAATGCTTAAGATCTACCATCAGCAACTTTCAAGCATACAATACCATATTATTAACTATAGTCGCCATGCTGTGCATTAGAATCTCAGAATTTATTCTTTTTAACAACTGAAAGTCTGTACCCTTTGACCTACATCTCCTCATTTCTGCCTTCCCCCAATCCTGACAACCACCATTCTGTTCTCTGTTTCTAGGAAACTGGCTTTTTTTCTTACATATTTATATTGATATCTATTGAATATATTGACATATTTATGTTGACATTATTTATATGATATTACATATAAGTGATATATAATATTTGTCTTTCTCTGTCTGGCTTGTTTTCCTTAGCATAATGTCCTCCAGGTTCATCCATGTTGTTGCAAATAGCAGAATTTCCTTCTTTTTATGACTAAATAATATTGCATTGCATATATATCACATTTTCTTTATCCATTCGTTCATCCAAGGACATTTAGGTTGTTTTCATGTCTTGGCGATTGTGACTAGTGCTGCAGTGAACATGGGAGTGCAGATATCTCTTCGAGATACTGATTTTATTTCCTTCAGGTATATACTCAGGAGTGGTATGGCTGGATCATATGTTAGTAAATAGAACTTTTCTGGTAATTTTTTGAGGAACCTCCATACCGTTTTCCATAATGGCTGTATCAGTTCACAGCCATTGAACCTTTTCTTTACATCCTCACCAACATTTGTTATCTCTTGTCTTTTTGATAATAGCCATCCTTACAGCTGTGAGGTGATATCCCATTTTGATTTTGATTTGCATTTCCCTGATGATTAGTAATGTTGAACACCTTTTCATGTATCTGTTGGCCATTTGTATGTCTTCTTTTGAAGTATGCCCATTTAGGTCCTTTTCCCATTTTTCAATTAGATTATTTGCTTTTTTTGCTGTTGAGTTGTATGAGTTGTTTATATATTTTGGATATTAACCCCTCATCAGGTATATGGTTTGCAAATATTTTCTCCCATTCTGTAGGTTGTGTTTTTAAATTTATTGTTTCTTTTATACAAAAGTGTTTTAAACTAAGTGTTTTAGTTTGATGTAGTCTCACTTGTTAATTTTAGCTTTTGTTGCTTGTGCTTTTGGCCTTATCCAAGAAATCATTGCCAAGACCAATGTCAAGCTTTTTCTCTATGTTTTCGCCTAAGAGTTTTATAGTTTCAGTTCTTATATTTAAGTCTTTAATACATTTCAAGTAAATGTTTATGAGTAGTGTAAGATAGAGGTCCATTTTCATTCTTTTGCATGTGGATATCCAGTTTTCCCAACACCATATATTGAAGTGTGTTCTTGGTGTCCTTGTCAAAATTAGTTGGCCACATATGAATGGGTTTATTATGGGCTTTCTATTCTGATCCACTGGTAACTGTTTTCTACTGTTCTGATTACTATAGTTTTATAATATAGTTTGAAATCAGGAAGTGTGATGCCTCCAGCTTTGTTCTTCTTTCTTAAGATTGCTTTGACTATTTGGTATCTTTTGTAGTTCCATACAAATTTTGGGATTCTTTTTTTCTATTTCAGTGAAAAATGCTATTGGAATTTTGATAGGGACTGCATTGAGTCTGTAGATCAGTTTGGGTAGTGTGGACCATTTCACAGTATTAATTCTTCCAATTCAAGACATGGAATATCTTTCCATTTATTTGTGTCGTCTTCAATTTCTTTTATCAGTGTCTTATAGTTTTCAGTGTATGGAACTCTCACCTCCTTGGTTAAGTTTATCCTTGAGTATTTTTTGTTTTTGATGTTATTGTAAATGAGATTGCTTTCTTATTTTCTCTTTCACATAGTTTGTTGTTAGTGTATAGAAATGCAACTGATTTTTTATTGTTAATTTTTTGTCTTGCAACTTTACTGAATTCATTTATTAGTTCTAACAGTGTTATGGTGGAGTCTTTAGGGTTTTCTATACATAAGATTGTGTCATCTGCAAACAGAGATAATTTTACTTCTTCCTTTTCAATTTATATGCCTTTCATTTCTTTTACTTGCCTGATTGCTCTGGCCAGGACTTCCAATACTATGAGGAATAGGAGTGGTAAGAGTGGGCATCCTCTTCTTGTTCGTGATCTTAGAGGAAAGTCTTTTAACTTTTCACCATTGAGTATGATGTTACCTGTGGCTTTGTTGTATATGGGCTTTATTATGTTGAGGTACATTCCTTCTCTAATTTATTGAGAGCTTTTATCATGAAAGGGTGTTGAATTTTGTTAAATGCTTTTTCTACGTCTATTGAGATCATATGACTTTTATCTTTCATTCTATTACCATGTCATATGTATTGATTTGCTTATATTAAACCATCTTTGCATCCCAGGGATAAATCCCACTTGAGCAAGGTGTATGATTCTTTTAATATGCTGTTGAATTTGGTTTGCTAGTATTTTGTTGGGGATTTTTGCATCTGTGTTCAACAAAGATATTAGTCTGTAATTTTCTTTTCTTTTCTTGTAGTGTCCTTGCCAGGCTTTGGTGTCAGGGTAATGCTTGCCTCATAAAACGAATTTGAGGTGTTCTCTCCTCTTCAGTTTTTTGGAAGAGTTTGAGAAGGATTGGTATTAATTTCAATTAATTCATTCATTTTAATTAATTTCGATGTTTGGTAGAATTCACCAATAAAGCCATATGGTTCCTGGGCTTTTATTTGTTAGGAGAGTTTTGATTACTGATTCAACTTCCTTGCTTTTTATTGGCCTGTTCAGATTTTCTATTACTTCATGATTCAGTCTCGGGAAGCTGTATGTTTCTAGGAATTTATCCATTTCTTCTCCGTTATCTAATTTGTTGGCATATACTTGTTTGTGGTCTACAATTTCTTTTTAAACATTTTTGTTCTTACACAATGCTTTTCAAGTGAAAAGAACACGGAGTCTTCTGTCATATTCTCCCAGATTTGAATTTGAAGGAGCTGAGTAACCTTTCTAAAATTTTTCCATGTTTGTTAACAAGAGTAATATTATTTAACCTGTAGGGTTAAAATAAAGATGAAATGAGGTAGCGTAGAGCAGTTAGCCCAGAAGGCACCCACAGGCTCTTGGCACATGTTACCTTCCCTTTGCCCAATGCTCCCTAAGTTCAGTGGCCCATTGTATAGAGCAGCAGGTCCAGAGGCTGTGAATTATTTGTGATGTTTTTCCAAGGACTGAATGGGGAGAGACATTTTAATCAAAGCACCAGCAAAGCTCATGTAGAGATGAACATATAATTAGTGACCTCTTCCTATGAGGGATAGTCCACAGTGGGCCTGACAGAATTGGAATTTGCACATGAGCAGTCGGGGCATGTATATCCAGTCAGTTCTGTGTCCCTGAAAAGTGGGAAGCAAGAGGCATTTGTAGCTTGGTCACAAACTGGTTGTCACACACATTACGCCTGCATTCGTCAGACAGGCCTTCAGAATGAAATGTCAGGAGGGAGGTTTAGCGGTAGGGGAGACAATTATGAGAATCTCAGAGGTGAGAAATAGAGAATTCTGCTCACTGCCCAGGAAAGAGAGAATATGGCACAGAAGGAGGGCAGGGAAATGTGTTTCCTGACACGTGCTGAAAAGGCCTGTCATTTACTGAGTTCCCTCTTGCTCTCTCAGGCTAAGACTGAGTGAGAGGATGCTTTCAGGAGAAAAGAAGTATAGCTTAGCCCCAGTGGATACTCAGGAAAAACCCCAAGCTCATGGCACTACTAGAGTTAGTCTGTAGTTTAGTTCACCAGCTTTCTGGCCTGATTTCTTTAGAGGCTGTAACGGATGCTTGGTAGTTGGTACTTGGTAGTCTCCCAATGCAGCGGGTCCAAAGTGGTGGGCTTCTTCACTTTGGGAGCAAAGAGCTCACCATTTGGGACTGTGTTGTCATTGTCATTGTTCTGTTATGGCTGCAAATTACCACGGAGTAAACGGGTTTTCTCCAGGGAACTCGCTTATGCCCGTAGAGAAGCGTATGGACTCCCTAGAGAGAGGTCGGCTTCGCCTGACGCTCCAGTCCTCAGAGGGCACCAGCTCAGCCCCCCGTTAGCTTTTTTCTGGCCTTCTTACGTCTGTTTGTCCCATATCCTGATGATGCCTTTCTTACAAAGATGAAGCTAGGCAAGCAGCCTAGACTCTGGTCCTGGTTCTGCCACCACTAGCTGTGGAGGCTTGCCAGGTCAAGCTCCCTTTCTGAATTTTCCGTCATTTCCACTGTAAAATACAGTCAGGCTGCCTGCCCTGCTCGCCTGCAGCTTAGTCTTGAGCATAGGATGATGTAACACATGTGCAAGTATATTGCATAGTTCAAAGCAGTATTCAAATGTGTGATATTAGCAGACCTGTTGAGATTTGCCTTTTCCCATGAACGTGCAAAGTAGACCATCTCAAGTCATTGAAATAGGAAAAGCTACATACAGTATTTTAAATTAGTTTTGCTTCCGCTGACAAAAAAATGTTTTGGTTCAACCGTTTATGGTCTGGTCATCTACTATGTTTGTCCACCTAGATGCTCCCCAAGGAGGCCTCCACTTGGTGGATTGTCTTAAGGTCACAGCAACTTCAAAGTCCCAGCCACCTTCTTCCTTTCTTCTGTTTAGGGTGGAGAAATGTCTGTATTATGCCTGTGTCAAAGTTACAGAGAAAGTGAGTCAACCCAGTAGCTTTGTGTGGGTAGATCAGACCACTCTGAAGGCTCTTGAAACTTTTGCATGCACGCACACACGCAGGCATGCACACACAGACACACGTACATAAACCAATGCATACACATAAAGCAGTCCACAGATGAGTGGTGCTGTCCTCATCCAACCCTGCCTGCTGAGTTCTTCCCTGCTATTTGCAGGCTCCTCTAAAGCCTGACATTGAAATCCCCTTTCCCTCGCACTCTACGTGTGTGTTAGAGAAGCCTTTTTTTTTGTTCAAGAGTAGTTCTACAGTTTCACTGAATCTGCACACCTTTTGCCCCGAGATGGTTTCTTCATATGTAATTGCAGGATTTTAGTTTGTGCTGCCATGGAGGTGCCATCTTTGTTTGTTTGTTTGTTTACTCATATTTTCTTTCAGACAGTAATATATAATTTATGGTACAGGAACAAATTTTTAGAAAGGAATGTGTGAACTTAAAAAATTTGTCATTTTCCAGCCTGATTGCATATGATTTCACCTAATACCCAACACCTTCAGTAGCGTAACTACTACAACCCATCACACTTTGGAAGGAAATTTGTTTCATATTTTATATTGTTTGGTGTCTCTTTTGTTGTAACAAACTAGCCTCCAGGAAACAGGAAGTCCCCAATTGTGAGCATTTCTAATATGAGTGACTACACACTCAGGCCCTTTTGCTGAACAAGAACAGGTAACTTGCTCTAGGTGGGCTCTTTTGAAAGAGTCTTGCCCAAGCTAGCTGCCGTCCCCTTTCTGTTGGCTCATGGCAGCTGGCAGCAGAAGCAGACATGCTTGCTGGAAAAGCGGCTGTCCTTGGATTTCCTTGCTTCTTGGAACAGAGACCTTAATTCACTAGCTCCCTAACTACAGGGAGAAACAGTGCTCTTCATCCCCATGAATCCCGTTCAGCATCCCTCAGAGGCCCACAGGAGAGGTTCTCTGTCCTACAACCTTGTCCCAGCTGCTAAGACAGCCCCGCCAATGCAGCGCCTGCTCCGGTCATGGTCTGCTCTCAAGGGACGGTGCCTCCTGTCAGCAGGCCCCTTCTTGAGTCCCTGGTGCTGGGAAGATGTGCCTGCAGCCTCCTGCGCCCTTGCCCCCCACCTCTGACACACACACTTTGAGCCCGGGAGGTGCAGCAGCCCACTGAAACTCTACTTAAAAGTACCAAGTTGCTGGAATGCCCAGGGAAGTGAGAATGAGCGGGCCTCACACAGGGAAGATTTGAAACAAGCCTTGTGGCTTTTTTAATAGCGTGCCAAAGCGGTCTCAGTGGTGGGCCAGCAGGGCCCCCAGTCTATCTTCTGTGAAAGGAGAAGGCCCAGCAGGCCCTGCCTAATGCAGACAGCCCCTCCACTCTGCTGGAGGAGACAGACTCCGAGATGGCAATCAAGGCTGGATTTGCCAACACATTTCCAATGATTAAAATGTAATTAGCACAACTGAGTGCCTCCTCCCCAGCTAATTTTAATACATGCTGTGACAGGCAGGCAGCCGGCTGTGCCTTTAGCCCAGCAGCAGATGGAGGCAGAGGCAGCGGGAGAGGAAAACCATTTTGCAATGTGACTATTCGCATCACAAAACCATCAGGGCGCTCAGCTCTTAGAAGGCCCTTGATGGCAGCACATCAAATTGGCGCTGTCATAGCTGACCGTGGCAATGGCAGTCATCCTTCATACTGTCCCAGAAGCACAGCGAGGCAATTTCTAGGCGTAACCCTTTAAGATCTAGAAGGAGAGAGAGAGAGACGTGGAGAGCACACTTATCGTCTTGCAGTGACAGGCGTGAGCTTTGCAATGTGCGCTGTGAAACCCACGCTCTTGGCAGCTTGCAAACCGTTACTTACATGTTCCTTTTCCAAGACACAGTGGAGTATGGTTCAGAAGCTTTGGAAATAGCTGTTTCTCCAAAAGGGAGACAGGCGTGAGCTGCCTTCTGTGTACTTTCTCCGAGCTGGGAAGGATAAGCTTTGCAGCCTGGGGTGGTGGGCAGGTTGGAGGTTTCCTCTTCTATTCCTTTGATCCCATGGAAACCTTTGAGCCGGGGGCCTCTCCTCATGACCATCTGTTTCTCTCGTATCTTGAAGGGCACATTAGGCAAGCTGCAATGCCTGGAGGACCCTGAGGCCATGCTTTTCCTCTCTCACCTACTAGCTCAAACACCTGGCCTTCGCCACCACTGTTTAGCCTGCTTTTCTCCCTCCAAGACACCACCTGTAAAGGAAACGGTCTCCTTGGAGGCTGAAGATCATCTGGTCTTCCTGGGTGTGGATTGTACAGGAGAGGTGCGGGGGGTACTTGCGTTGATTGGGATCTGTCACCCAAACGTGGTGGCACAACAACCTTCACAGCGGCACAGTCACCTCCCACCCCAGGACAAAAGCAGCCAGCCTAAATAATAGAGAGGTGATTTGATGATGGTGAAGATGACGATGACTACCATTTATTGGACATTTACCGTGGCCTAGCACTGTGTTAAATGCCTAAAATACATTAATTTTTCTCCTTTAATACTCACATAAATCTAAGAGCTACACGTTATTTTTCCCATTTTATGGATGAGGAGACAAAGCCACAGCAAGGTTGAATAATTTACCCAATTACTTCTGTTAATGTCAGAATCTAAATCCAAACACACATGATGAGCTGGACAGTAAAAGTCCTCACCTAGACATGCTGGACCACAAAAGTGCAGGAAAACCCTCTGAACAGAGAAATCCTTTGCTCTGAAAAACAATGACATTATTCTTTGCCATCTAATGACCCCTGGAGACCAGCACCCATCAGGCTCTCAGGGACTCCATCACATGGGTGACATTTTGTATGTCTCTATGTGTGTATTTTTTTCTCCTTTAACTAAAAAATAACATCACTAAAGAGATTTTTTTTAATTACCAAGGTTTAAAAATGAAAATAATCCAAACTCTTTATCACTCAGACATAGACACTGTTAACACTTGGTGCATCTTTTTGCAGTCTTTTTTTCTTTCTGCGTGTGTTGAGCAATTTCGAAGTAATATTGTGCATATAATGAAATGCATTTTGCTTCTTTTTTTTAAATAAATTTATTTATTTTATTTTATTATTTATTTTTGGCCACATTGGGTCTTCGTTGCTGCTCACGGGCTTTCTCTAGCTGCGGCGAGCGGGGGCTACTCTTCATTGTGGTGCAAAGGCTTCTCAATGCGGTGGCTTTCTTGTTGCGGAGCACGGGCTCTAGGCTCTCGGGCTTCAGTAGTGTGGCACATGGGCTCAGTAGTTGTGGCTTACGGGCTCTAGAGAGCAGGCTCAGTAGTTGTGGCACACGGGCTTAGTTGCTCCGTGGCATGTGGGATCTTCCCAGACCAGGGCTCGAACCTGTGTCCCCTGCATTGGCAGGTGGATTCTTAACCACTGCGCCACCAGGGAAGCCCGCATTTTGCTTCTTTAATTGCAGTAGTAACAATAAAAGTAGTACTTTTCGTGGATTATGTTCTTACCTCTGCCTTAAGAGACAGATACTATTACCCTATTTTATTGATTAAAAGACAAAATTGAACCTGAGAGAGGGTATGTAATTCCCAAGATCACTTCTAGGATTTTTCTTTTAACTTTTCTATGACCATGATCATTTTTTCCTTTTTAATAAAATTCCTTAGCAACATTATTTTTATGGGTGAACACTACACAGGTGCATCAATCTGTTCCTCAATTTGGGGACATTTAGGTTCATGAAGTCTGTGTACTGGATTCATCCAGAGATTTAGAAAAACCCAGGTTCAAATGCTTGGGGCCTCTTTTCACAACTCTATGACTCTTGGCGAGTTACTTAATGTCTGCAGTCCTAACTCTCTCACTGTAAACTGGAATACTAAAACCCACACAGTGGGGGTGGGGAGAGGTTCAGGAGGTGGTGTAAGGTTAACAAAGGGAATATATGTAAGTGTGTCATAGCATATTTCCTGTCCCTTCCTCCGTGCTGACAATAGCCATGTAAATAACATATTATCGGGTTGTTTCCTAACTGCACGATGAAATTTGCAAACAAATGCATATATACGTTTTTGTTCCATTTCGGATAGATAGAAAGAGAAAAGTTGGGCTAAATAATATGAAAAACATTAAGGCTCTTTATGCACACTGCAGAATTATTTTGCAGATAGAAAACTGACATTCCTCCCCAAGTGGATGAGTGTCTGCATTACTACAACCTTGCCAACACTGTGTATCAGCATTTACATTTTTCTTCTAGTTTGGTAGATGAAAAAGAAATATATCTCTTTTTACTCTGCATTTCTTTGATTACCAGTGAAGTTGAACATTTTTTCCCCATATGTTTATTAGCCATTTATAGTTCCTCTCCCATGAATTGACCTCTCTGCTTTTGAAAGGAAGGATGAGTCTCCAAGGGCTAGCTAGAGAAAAGATGCTCCAGTGATCATTACCACAGAGCCCTGGGGCCAGGAGTTGCAGGAAAGAGAATTAAGAGCCTCCTGGGACTGCCAGGCGACTATCAAGTAGGCTTCTTCCTAAACCAGAGCACAGCTTTCTACACAGCCAGCCTGCAATCAGTATTTGTTCTCCACCATTTCATTTGTTCTGTTAAGAAATATTTTGGATTTTTGAGAGGGGCTCTTCACATTCCACTCAAGCCAGTGCTTATAATTCTTTCCGGGGAGATGACCAGCATGCCTGTTCGGTTCGGATTTTTGCTCTGAGAGTCCCATCAGTTCACAGTGCATTGCTGTAGATCTTGCCTGAGTCTTTTACGATCCCTGCCATCCAGCCAGGGGCTGTGACTGCTCTGTAACCTTCCTAGATTTAAACCCATTGCTTGCGTTCTCCTCGTAGGTTACAGAGCAGCAGAGCCCATCCATACTGATGTCTTAATATCATTCTCTCCTCCTTGGATTTAGAGGGTAAAATAAACCCTCTGCCATAGAAGTGCTTATTGATTACTGAAGTACATAATAAAGCCTAAGAATAAACTAAGACCAAGTAATCGGGCCTGTTCCTGGGAGATGACAGTAAAACCCTGGCCAAGGCAGTCTCTGAGGGCTGCCTTCCACGTTGGAGCTAGGAGGCCCCCCTTTTAATTAGGCGTCCAAATGGTAAGCAGTGAATGATAGAAACCAGACAAAAAGAGTACATACTTAAAGCAATTATACTCCAATAAAGATGTTTAAAAAAAAAAAAAAAGAATACATACTGTATGATTCCATTTATATAAAACTCTAGAAAATACACAAACTAATCTATAGTGACAGAAAGCAGATCAATGGTTGCAAGGAGAGGCATAGGTGGTCCAGGGAGGGAGAGGATGGAGGGATTAACAAAGGAGCACAAGGAAACTTTTGAGCGCAGTGGATGTGTTCACTCTCCTAATTGTGGTGATGGTTTCACAGGTGTATACATGTGTGTATCAAATAGTGCATTTTAAATATGGACAGTTTATTCATGTCAATTATATCTCAATAATGCCACTAAAAAAATAGTAAGCAGTACAAAGAGACAATCCTTGGCTCACCTTGTGTTGGAAATTTTCTTTTCCATAAGAAGCTATATTTTAAGGAACATTTAGGAGGACTTGTAAAACTAAATTTTACCTTCACATTTGAATAAACGGGGGTTTCAGAAGACTGAAGGGTACCAATCAAACATAAAATAAAAAGGCATTCCAAAGGCAAGATAACCCTCTTTCTTCATCCCTTTTCCTTTCTTACAAACGAACCTTAAAGGTGACTTTCTATATAATTATTTGCTAAAAAAAAGAAGCTGAGCCCTTTAGAAAATAGTATTAGTTCCCTTCTCCCCCCACTCCTTCTGCCATTATATTTCCCCCACCCAGAGGAGAGGTCCTACAATGAAGAAATAAAGACTACTCCAAAATGTTGGCAGTGTAAAAGGGGACAGGCATTTTCAACACAAAGAGATGTTTGTTTTCCTTGCATTTTAACTCTTAATTTTTGACACAGTGGGGAACTCCAGCATGGCTGCCATTTAAAATGTAACAATGCCTTGGTGTTCTGATTGCTTCTGTCACAGGGGTGTTGTGACTGAAGGCCAGGAGACAAAGCAAATGAGGCCAAAGACAGTGCCTGCTGCTGAGGTGCTGGTCCATTTCTCTGCATCTGAATGTTTCTTTTCTCTGGCCCAAGGAGGAGTCACTCAGGGAGACTGGAGCTGGAATTTGTACAACCTCTTTTCAGTCCCCTTGATTTTAATCAGAAATACACAATTATTCTTTTCCTCCAAATAGAGAAACTCAATCCCCATTTTAAATTCAATTATTGTAATTGCAGCATTCAGAAAAATAGCACATTCATTTTCTAATAAGAGATTGTGGATACCAAATTACTGCATGTAGTATGTCAAAACAGGAAACTTGAGACTGGCAGGCCAGTGGGTGTTTTTATCTTGGCAATTTGTATTTTCTTGCAGACAATTTATAGTAACCCTACCCTTCCTTGTTTATGACATAGAAGACAGGGTTTTCAAGCCACCCTAAAATAAAGACTGTTGTTAGGTACAATTCAATTTAAAATCCCAGTTATGAAAATAATGAATTCTAAGAGGGGTAAAAGTGAAGTACCTAATAAAGAGAAGAAGAGAAGGAATCGGGGTTTGGGTCCTATGGGATGGCAGTCCAACACGTCTTCAGATCTCCTTGAACTACGTTCTAATGTTTGTAAATCAGTTTGCCCCAAACCATATTTCTGTTCCTTTCACCACCTTGCATTTTAAAAATAAAACAAAATCTGATTGGTGGGAAGTCGATCGTGTGGCCATTATGTTGCAGCAGCATGAGAGCACCCTGTCCCCTTTTCCTGTTTAATTCCAGCTGCTTTCGTTGGCTTGAAGTGAGTCAGATGTAAGAAGAAATACTTTAGGATTTTGAGTTACCTGATTTTCTTAAAAGAATAACCTTAAAATCGGATTTTTACAAGTGTACAGTGTTATTTTTTTAGGATTAACTTTTACCTCAAAATTATGTTCATGTTTTTCTCATAGACACACTCAGACACCCACCATCTTCAAACACCTTAACATCCATTCCATCAACTACTGTTTATTTATTGCTCTCCTTCATTAGACACTTCTTGTGACACTTTCCCTGAGATGTTTGGCTCCTGTAGTTTATGAATTCATTCTTTCACACACATTTATTGAGCACCTACTAGGTGCCAGGTTTAGGAAAAGCAAGATGCAGGCAAACTCTGAGACATGTTTGGGGAAACTGACATAGTGTTGGAGGTACTGGAAACCAGCAGCTAAAATAATGGCCAGAGAAGTCCATACATATGGAAGAGAGAACAGACATGTCCACGTGTCCCAGAGGTGTAGACCTCCTCTGCTGAACTGCTGAGTGCCTACTAAGTGACAAGCACTTTAGTTATGTTCTCTCAACTAATCCCCATTTTTGTAGTTACCAGAGTTAATGCTTTCGGAAGTTTGATCTCTTCCCAGGGTTACTCTGTTGTCTAATTTTGTTAGCTCCATCCTTAAATAGGCCTTGCATATAAATAAATCTGTGCAAAGGACTATCCAAGTAGCTCCTAATTCTGATTGGTCAGGATCTCTGGACAAACTCCAAAATGGCTGGCTTCCTAGTTGCACCAATAGTGACTCTTGATGTTTTTGATATTTATTGTGTGTATCTGTCCATTTATTTACTTTTCCAGTTTGAATTTCAGTGAACATCTTAATAATGTCAAAGCCTATAAGACATAGTTTGCACTATGCATAACCTACAAGTTTAGATTCAAAATCTTAGACCTATGCATTTTACTTTAGTCCCTATACACAGAGTTACTGACTACTATTTGACTGAAGAATAAGTCCAAACTACATTAACCTCCAAAACTGTGCATCAAGAACCGAAAGGAATGCTTAGAAAATTGAATTCTAAAGGGTCTTTCCTTGTTGGTATTTTATCCATGAAATAAAACCATTCATTACCAGGAAGATTCCAGTTGTTCTCTTCTTTGAGAGGGAATGATAGTTTCTGCTTTTGTTTGTTTGGGTTATTGTTTCCATTTTTGTGTAGCATAGTATCAAGTCTTCAAACACCTCCCAAGCAGAAATCCTTACAGAATATGATTTCCCCTCTGGCAATAAAATGATGGAAAAATCCAACCCAACATTTAAATGACTATTAAGTTACCTCATTTCTGTGTGTGATATAACATATCTTTCAGGAAGGAGTTGGAAAAAACTATTAGAATTTCTCTCTGGCTGCTTTTACATGCTTGAACTTATTTAATTCTCAAAAAAATCTTGTGGAGTATGCAGCATCCACTTTTACAGGTTAAAAAAAAGGTAGGCTCCAAGATGTTAAGTACCTTTCCCAAGACTGCATGGCCGCTAAATTGAGGAGTCAGAATCTGAACCGAGGTCAGCGTCAGATTTAATAAGCACGTGCTATGTGCGGGTTCTGTGCTAGGTCCTGCCCTTAAGGGAGAGCCGTCTCGGGGAGAGTGGAAACGTGGCTGATGGGCTGCATTCACTGTTGCTTACGTCATCGAAACCTCTTTAGTTTCAGCTTGCCTCTACTTACCCTCTGCCAAGCCATCAGTCAGGAAGATACTTGCTAGGAACATGAACTTTGGAGGACAGAACTGGGTTCCAGTACTACCTCTGCCCTTGGAAGCCTTCACTTCTCATCTTGAAAATGGAGGGGTCGTCATACTTCCCTTCTAGGGCTGTTGTTGGGACATCCTTTTTTAATGACTGATAGCTGTTGGTTGGCATGTTTAGGGGAAAATGCTTTGAGATAGTTCCTAGTGAGAATCCCTCCCCAGAAAGAGCTGTGCTGCAGAGATAGGGTGTGAAATGTACTTCAGGATCCAGGCTTTTCCGAAATCGGCAGCTCAGAGCTGCTCTGCTGTTGTGCTTCCTCCTCTTTTTCCCTTTTTTTAAATTTTTTTGCCAGAGGTGGACATTGTCCCTTTGACAGGGAATTGAATCGTGTAGGCACCACTTAGCATGGAAAGTAGGAGCTACATTCAGTGCCTCACAACCTTAGGGGCTTGAAGGAAGAATGGTTTGCAGCAGCTTCATTGCCTGGGGAAAAAAAACTCGGAGTTATAAGCACTTTAAGAAAGATGCTTTTACTTTGCATGTTGGAGAAAATAGAACAATTACCTACTGAAGGCGCAGTGGATGAAAAAACACCTCTGTTCTTACCACCCTGATCATCTAATCTGTTCAGATTTATTCTGCCTTCCTGAAGGTGATTCAAGCCAGGCTGTCCTTGCAGAGTGGCTGCACCAGTCCTCCCCCTGGCTGGGGCACATGGTGATCGCCTGAGGCTCCCGGAAGACAGACGTTTCCTACTGCTGAGAGGAGCTTCCTCTGAGGGCTGGAGCTCCACAGGAAGTATCTGATATGTGGGATGCGTTGAAGAAGGGAGGAAGGGAGTCCATAAATCATCAAATCGTCGTTGAGCATCTTTTAGGATCCTTAAAACTGCACTAAGCCCTGTGATGATTCCTAGGACACCAGACTACTCTCTGAGGAACTCACCATCTGCCAGGGAGCAAGACATATATGTGAAATCAGTGGAGAATTATATTCTGTCTAAACTAGAGCCAGTTAGATTTCCAGCACCTGACACACATACTCTTTTTTTTAAAAATAAATTTATTCATTTATTCATTCATTTATTTTTGGCTGCATTGGGTCTTCGCTGCTGCGCACAGGCTTTCTCTAGTTGCGGCGAGTGGGGCTACCCTTCGTTTTGGTGCGTGGGGCTTCTCATTGCGGTGGCTTCTCTTGCTGTGGAGCACAGGCTCTAGGCGCGTGGGCTTCAGTAGTTGTGGCAGGCGGGCTCAGTAGTTGTGGCTCGCAAGGTCTAAAGCTCAGTCTCAGTAGTTGTGGCGCATGGGCTTAGTTGCTCTACGGCATGTGGGATCTTCCCGGACCAGGACTCAAATCCCTGTACCCTGCATTGGCAAGCAGATTCTTAACCACTACGCCACCAGGGAAGTCCCAACACACATACTCTTAAAAAAATTTTTTTTTAATTAAAACCTCACTCTTTGTTGAATAATGAATGAACGAATGATCTCTAACACCTCTTGAGTTCTTCCTGTGTGTCAGGCACTGTTCTAATCCCTTTTATGTGTACTACCTATATATTTATTATATGTATTATTACTATATGTTTATTAATGCAGTGAATGCTCTCAACAACCTCATGAGGTTGATGCTATCAATAGCCCCATTTGATAGCTAATGAAACTGAGGCACAGAAAGGCAGGTTGTTTGTCCGACGTCCTACAGACAAATCACAGGTGGTAGAGGCAGGATTTGAACCCAGGCCAACTGGCTCCACAGTCACAGATGAAGGAGAGTAAGATGGTCTTTTCAAGAGCTTGTTGGCATTTTGGTTCAGACGAAGAGCAACCAGGCTTTGTTATTTGCTCATCTGGCTCTGGCTTCCCTAAGACTTTAAGCACCCTCCCCCTTTCTAGAACTCAGACCAGTGCTGGCCAACCCTGTGTGGTCCCACCCCACCGCTCCCCTGGCCCCGCCAGGCCTCTCGTTTTGTCGTTTCTCTTACCGAGCACATTTCTAAATGAGGAAGGTTGCTCTGCTTTAAGGACATACAAATGGCTTGCCCTCACCTGTCAAGCATGATCCTTGTATTTTACCAGGCCCATTATGAACGCAATCTTTCTGTCGAAAATTTGCATACCTCCTTTCTTGAAAAGTAATGACAGCAATTTCTTTCCCTCCGCTCACTTTCTGAGTGTCTCATTTAACGGCACCTGTGAAACCGACAGGCGCAGAGATGAGAAGTGAAAGAGAGCAGTTGATTAAATCATCATCAAGTCGGGCCTCAGAAAGTCAATTCTGCTTGCCGTCTGCAATGATATCCTTTTATCTTAAAGTAATGAGCTATGGCACTTTTGCATCGGGTAATGCGATAAGTTCTATTAGCATGTTCCATTTGCCTCACAAGCAAGGGCAAGTCATTTTAGCTAGCTCATATCACTGCAATCAAAGCAATTGGCTTCCCCGGCAGAGAAGAAAGGGAAAAGGCTCAGGATGATTTCTATGGATCACAACACAGCGGAAAAAATAGACTCTTGTATTATTTTAACCCATAACATACTTTTCCTTTTTCCTCATCAGCAAATTTGGGTTTTATTAGCTCACACAGGACTCTGAAGAGAACCAAGCTTTAGTTGAAGCAAAACTAGGGGGCTCAGGCCCCACCCAAAGGAACAAGCAGCTATGATCTAGAAAGGGAAAATTGCAGCATTACAGGGGGTCACAAGTAGAATCCTGCCAAAGCAGATAACAGAGAAGGTCTCCCTGGTAATAACACTGTGGTCTCATAATAAACTCTTCCTTCACACCATCTTCAAAGTCATTTGTAATAGGTCCCCAGGCAGGTACGGATTAATGCTATTGATGACTTAGAATCAGTAAATCAATGACAGAGAGGCAAAGGATCTGTTGCTTAAGCTTAAAAGAGATGGTTTACAAATCACTGGGCCCTAGACTGTCTGCTTTACCTTTGGATAAGAAACTCATTTTTCTCATTTTGGCAATCACTGAAGCTTGTGAGATCTGGGTTTTAAGTACATTTCATCTTCGGGGTTTATGTATGTTTATACCTGGCAAAATGTGACTTCCTTTCTTCTAAGGAAAAAAAAAAGTGCTGAACACTTCAGAAGTTTGCGAAATATCCATTTCTTCCCCTAGTTCCAAAAACCCCGCAGTATTTTAATGAGCTAAGTGGAAATTTACAGCATATAAATTGTTTTTTTCTATACCTGGATTTCCAGGTGACAAAAAAGAAAAAAATATTGAAAATTAATTTGTGAGCTGGAGCACTTCAGGTTGGACGACTTGATTTCTGGCAGTGTATTTGCACTTCTAATCAGTGGTCAGAATGAACCCGGCGCACAGTAGTCACTTTAAAATTATTTACTGAAAGAAAATGTGTGATCATTTGAGAGACCCCGGAGGGAAAATAAGTTTTCTCTTAGCCCCCTCAGATCACATTGGTTGTTTGAACTCTGGCCAGTTCAAGCTGAGAACTTGAAAAGATGCCAGATTCTGAGAAGTCCCCATATAGGAATGATAAGGTTACCAGCACAGAATTCCAGAAGCTTCTGAAAGTTTGTTCTCCATTTTACCTCCCGAACAGCTGAAGATTGACCTTAATAATATATAGACCTTATATTATTTTCAAATGTGCTTATTTTGTAACTGTCAGAAGTTTTATTAGTATCTTTTAAACTATTGTTGGGCACACACATCTTTTGATTAGGCTTTCTTTTCTTTTTTTTTTTTTTTTTAAAGATTTTTTTGATGTGGACCATTTTTAAAGTCTTTATTGAATTTGTTACAATACTGCTTCTGTTTTATGTTTTGTATTTTTGGCCATGAGGCATGTGGGATCTTAGCTCCCCGACCAGGGATCGAACCCGCACCCCCTGCATTGGAAGGCGAAGTCTTAACCACTGGACCGCTAGGAAAGTCCCCTACTTTCATTTTTTTTTTGAGCTATTTTATTTGATCAGACGTAGTTATTGTGGAAGTACAGGGGAAGAGGAACCAATGACATCATTTTACAGTGAGAAACCCCAAACCATTTTCAGAGTTAAAATATTCTTTTTATTTCTAGGGCCCCAGTAGCTTTAAATTTCACTTACAGTCCAAAGCCAGTATGAGAACAACGTAAACAACGTGAGGGACTTCTCTGGTGGCGCAGTGGTTAAGAATCCGCCTGCCAATGCAGGGGACACGGGTTCAAGTCCTGGTCTGGGAAGATCCCACATGCCGCGGAGCAACTAAGCCTGTGCGCCACAACTACTGAGCCTGCGCTCTAGAGCCCGCGAGTCACAACTACTGAAGCCCGCTCGCCTAGAGCCCGTGCTCCACGACGAGAGAAGCCGACACACCGCAACGAAGAGTAGCCCCCGCTCACTGCAACTAGAGAAAGCCCTTGTGCAGCAATGAAGACCCAATGCAGCCAAAAATAAATTAATTAATTAAAAAAAAACAATGTGAAAGGAGGGCTATGTGGAGTGATAAAAGACAGACAGCATCAGAGTTGCCATATGTGGTACAAAATACTGCCCGGTTTTTGCATGTACAAGGAACTGGGCAGATGGGAAGATGGTGGTGTACATGTTTTTAGTCACCATGCTGCTACCTCACTTCTTTAAATAAGAAAGTAAGTGTCGTGTTTTCTGCAGGTGGCTTCTTCTGAAATTGCTTTTAGGTGAGGGATGTCTTTACCATCTTAGGTAAACCGCCTGCCCCAAAGGGGGAATCAATTCGTTTTGTCACTGGCAAAGTGAAATTGTACTTGATGTTAGGTGCTATAGTTTACAAGTTGGGGTTCTCCCTCATTTTCCTCTCATTTCCTTTAGGCAGAAAGAAGAATAAAATAACTTTGTTCAGCCATGGTGTTCAGCCCTGACATCTTTGGTGGCAATGATAAATGGATCTGAGATACGAAATAACTGTTCCAGCAAGGGCCATTGAGCAGAATAGAGAGCAGTGCCCTCCTCAATGTCATGTGTGTGATGTATTCAATGATTGCCACTTTCTGCTTAAGAATGCATTCCATCACCAGGTCCCTGGAATTCCATCTCGTTCCCTCATTCTGAGTGAGGCAGAGCGGTGTCGCAGACCTTGGCTTATTTCTATATGTATCAGAGTCTTAAAACACAGATGTTGAGATTCCCAAATGGAAATGAGAAATGTTTGCTTTTGAAGAAGTACAATAAAATCATAATTATGTCTTGTCTGGGCCTTTTAATGGAAGATACTTTCTTCTGGGCCCCAACTCCATTGGTTCTGCAAATAATTTTAAGTCTGCCCAGTGTGTTCAAACATACACCCCATTGTATTAAGCAGTTAGTCAGTGTTTCCTGTGCCTTCTTTCATTGGAATTACTTGTCTTTTAAATCATAGTTTGCTTATGCTGCATGAAATCAGGAATTCTAAAGATGAGTGAGAGGGATCTATCAATATGATTGAGCCGGCTGTATCTCAAGGCCTGGAGAAAGGTGAACAAGGCACTGCCCTTTACCTACACAGAGCGCACGCTGTAGCAGGGAAGACTGTTGTGGCCAACAGTGAAAATACAGTTTTGTAAGGGATGGAGACAGAAGCAGTTAATTCGAAGAAGAGTACTGGAATTCTAAGAATTCTTTTTTTTTTTTTGGCTGCATTGGGTCTTCGTTGCTACGTGCGGGCTTTCTCTAGTTGGGGCGAGCAGGGGCTACTCTTCGTTGCAATGCGTGGGCCTCTCATTGCAGTGGCCTCTCTCGTTGAGGAGCACGGGCTCTAGGCACGCGGGCTTCAGTAGTTGTGGCTCACGGGCTTCAGTAGCTGTGGCTCACGCGCTCTAGAGCATAGGCTCAGTAGTGGTGGCACACGGGCTTAGTTGCTCCTCGGCATGTGGGATCTTCCTGCACCAGGGTTCGAACCCGTGTCCCCTGCATTGACAGGTGGATTCCCAACCACCGTGCCACCAGGGAAGCCCTCTAAGAATTCTTAAATTCCAGGAAGAGTATTGGAAGTTCAGAGGAAACTCTGTTTTTAAAGGTAAATTACAAGTTTTTAGGTAGAAACTTGGAAGAATAGAATTCCAGGCAGAGGACATTGTTAAGTGCAAAGATGGAAGGGCCAGAGGGTGTGACCGAGTGTGCTGGGGTATGACTGGAGCAAGGGATGTGTTAGGGTAATACCACTCAAAGAGTGGATGCAGACCAAGGCCAGTCTGTGAGCTGTTTGTAACTAATCCGCTGTGAGGTTAGTATAGCACTTGAGAGTAAGCATTTGGGAACTTTTATAGCAATTCAGTAGAATAATTTTATATCTCTTAAATCTAACAGTAACATATTTTTACGTGTCTTTGCTTTCCTTTTTCATTTTTCTAGCAATTTATTTTTTATTATATCTTACAAAGTATTGGTCTAAAACGTATTGGAAATTAGAACAAAAACAAATGGTCCTTCTCCAAAGAAAGCCCGAGTAGCCCTGGGTTGGAGGAACAGTGGGGAGTGGGAGAGTTGGAAACAGCGTGAAGAGTTTTCATTGCCCTCTCGGCCATGGGAAGTGTCATGATCAAATTGGAATTTAGGAAATCCACTCCGGTCAGTAAGCACTTGGATTAGAAATGAAAGAGACTGTAGGCCCTGGAAAGCAGTCATTAGCCTCTTGTAATGATAAAATAAAAGCCTGAACTAAAGCAGCGGCCATGGCCGTGAAGATGGAGAGGATTTAGAAAGTAGAATCAGTAATGTGGGGTGAGAGAGAAAGATAGATCTGCTCAAGAACGGAATCAAGGAGGCTGACAAGACTCTTCACTCGGGCAGTTGAGTGATTGCATGGTGATGTCATTACCAGGAACAGCATGGGAGGGGGCAGGTGTGGGGTGAGTAGAAGATGGTGCATCTGGATTTAGATGGATACTTGAGCCTGAGGTGTTTATAGGGCTTCAGGAAGGAGGTATAGCAAACAAAAACATATGTTAGTAATGGTTAACATTAATTGTCTACACTTACTCTGTACTATGCCGAAGTTGTTTACATGTATTAACTCATTTTATTCTCATCTCCTTAGGAGGGAAATGCCGTTATTACCCACACTTTACAGATAAGTAAACTGAGACTCAGAGAGTTTAAATAACTTTCTCAAAGTCACATAGCTGGCAAATGGTAGGCATAGAGATTTTTTTTAGTCTCAACATATACATGGTAGCTGGAACCAAGGGAATCTTTAAGGACTCCCCTGGAAATCATAGAGAAACGATAGACCTGCAAATGCAACTCTAGGGAAACAATGACATTAAAGAATATGCAGAAAAGGAAGGGCTGTGAACAGATACTAGGAAAGAGCAATATTGGTGAATGTGTACAAGGGAAAAATTCCAGCATGTTCAATGGAAACATTCCAAATTTCCAGCACTAGGGAATTTTTTTACTAGATTATTTACAATCCATTACAGTGGATTACAGTGCAGCCTTTTAAAAAATGTGATGTTACTGGCAAATATTACTCATTAAACTAAAATATTTGACATATTAGGTAAAAACAAAGCAGGTTACCAAATAGTAGGACTTTATTTTCATTTCTTAAAATTTGTGAGTGAAGGATGTAGAGAATGGAGGAAAGACAGGAATGAATTATACAAATGTGTTAACAGTGTTTATTTGTAGATGGTAGGCTGATGGGTGATTTTTTAAAAATGTATTTAATACGTGTGTATTAATTTTCAAAAGGAGAAAATATTGGGGAGGGGGTTGGTTGGTTATTTGCTCAGTTTAAGAGGTGGGACTTGTCTGGGAAAGGAAGAAGGTGCCTCCAAAGTTTGGTTCTAATTTGGGAAACTAGAGGGAAGAGGAGGTGAAGAGGAAGTTGAGTGTGATGGGTTGGGATGACCGGAGGTACTCAGGTTAGGAGCTGGTCTCTTTCTAATTCTGCATTCGAGGCATGTGGCTTGGATTTCATGCCTCCTCTTTCCCTCTCTTGTCTTTGGTGGGTTGGGGGTCATGTCTTTGTCTGAAGGCTGAGTGACCGAGAATTCTTCCCTGTCCGGCTTTTAAAATGGAGGAAAATATTTTCAGCTGTTCACAAAGGGCTTTGAAATCTAGTCCTGGAGAGTACTCTGTCATCTCAAGCTGGTCGTTAGTGTGCAACCTGTTTGCTAATAAACCAATACAGGACCCCGATGTCAAAATGCTTAAAATGGTCAAATCAGCTGGGACCCCGTTTCTGCATTTGACATGCCTTTTCCATTTCCCGGCCTCATGCAGAACATAAACCTGACTCAGGAGGGGGCTCTATGTGAACTCTCATAAATTGGAGTGGGTATCTAGGGAGTGGGGAGCAGACACTTCTTCTTTTAACCTTTCAAGACCAAGAATCATTTGGCCAGAAATCCACAACGTATTGAACTTAGGGTGTGAAAGCCGTACAGTGTATTAAATGTGAATTTGAGACCATGAATTTTACCCACACCGACTCTGTAAAACAGCCTCCCTTTTTCATAAAGCAGGCCCATAAACCTCTGCCAGCGAAGCAGAAAGACTCCTTAGGACTGTGGCTCGCTTTCCGTCTGGGGTTGTCAACAAACCCCCTTTATGAGTGGAATAGACCTCTTGTATGTGTCGAGCTTCTGGCTTTTGCAGAGCGTGTTAGGAGCCAGGCTAGGCAAACGTTCGGCGCTGTTTGCTGAGTGCCTTTATTGCCTTTGCATAATTTATGAGCTGGAGGGGTTGACCATCATTCGTCTCTGCCAGGGGCTGGCACTCGAGGCTCCAGAGAGCGGAGCTGTAAATTGGATGGTGCGCTCCTGCTGAGCTCACGGCAAAGTCCTCGGGTCAGTATGGGAATTTAATACCAGAAATGGAACTGTTTTCTCAGCGCACCATGTGGGCCCCAGTGCAGCACAGACTGTTTTGGCAGACTCTGTGACTGGCCTTGTCGAGGGGCTGTCACTCACCCGGCATGTTGTGTGGGGAGCCTGAGCATTTTTAATCGGCTTGGCATCCGTGCTGCTTCCATAATGGATACCAGTAGGTCTCAGTTCTTCACCATATGCTTAACTCTGGAGACAAGGTGCTTCTGGGTATATCAGTAATTACTTGATGCAGAATTAAGTGGACCTTGAAATTAGAACTGGACTGTTGGAAAGCAAGAAGCTTGACACTTTGATAGAAATAACCATTCCCAGGGACATACTGCTGTTAGGGTGGGGGGAGGGGCATGGACAGTGGTGATTCTTTGCCCCTGCTGTCCTCCCCACTCCTTCTATCCCCTGCACACCAGTCCTTGGGGGTGTGGGCAAATCCTCTGCCTCGGCCTTCAGCTGCCATTGAGTACCTCACAAGAACATCTGGGGAAATGAGCCTGCCTGGCAAGATCCTCTTTTCTCTTGCACACCCCTCCTGAATCATGCTTTGTCACTCTTGAAAATGTGCCGGAACTTAGGAACCTCAAGTTAATTAAAGGCAATGGAGAAACTACACAATCAGGAGAACTGCTGCTCCTCATCCGTCTGCTGTTGGAGGCCTTCAAGGTCTTCATCTCACCCATTTTCTTTCTCCGCTGGCTTGACTTATTGTAACAGAGCAATCACTCATCAGGCAGAAGAAAGTAAGTTAAGACAATCTGCGGTTGGGAACCTGGTTGAAAACAATGCAGTGGTTAAAGCACTGTCACCAAACCTCTGATAAACCCGTGGTATTGAGGAGCCAGTGGGAAGAGCAGAAAATGTTACAGCCCTCCAGGCCATGAGGTTGCTGTGTGAGTTCCTGAATGCTTATTGGTACAGACAGCTTAGGCTGGAAAGAAGTAGTCCCCAAACTGAATCTTAATATAGCAAGATGTCCATTTGGATGGGGGTTTTGTTACTTTCCACTGAAAACACCCTAATGGTGGTTTAAACAATAAGGTAACTTACTGTTATCTGAACGAAAAAGTCCGGAGGCAGGCTGCTCTGAGGTTGGTTCACATGTCTCAGTTGTGCCAGGATTTTTCTTCCCTTGTTTTTATACTTCAGCTTTTGGCCTCATTTTTGCAAGCTGGCTGCCACAGATCTGGACATCACATCCTCATGCAGTGATGTTCAGAGGAAAGAGGCAGTGCTTCCTGCTTTTCTCCTTTTTTTTGAGGAGAAAGGGGTTTTCCAGAACCTTCAGCAGACATTTCCTCAAGTCCCAAAAATGGGTCTTACAGCCACCCTTAGCTGCAAGGAAAGTTGGGAAAGAGAGAATATCTGGCTTTTTCAATCTCGAAATGTCAGGAGAAGGTACAGACTAGGGAGAAGGGGGTTGTGAATGGCTGTGGGTGTGTAGCCAGCAGTGGCTGCCATATAAGCAAATTTATTTCCTGTTTCTGTTCATAGCTACATCAACTCCCTTGTCCAGGTGGCCACACTAAAAAACCTTGGCATCGTCGTAAACTCGTCCCTCTTACTTGCTTCCCACATCCATGTATTATCAAGCCCTGTTGGTTCTCCGCTCAGAATTGCTCTGCCATCTGTTCTGCCCTTTCTCAAGCCATGCACCATGCTGGTCTAGACACTGTAAGGGTTGCCAACCCGGCCTCCCCGTGCCCTGGGCCCTTCCCCACGGCACACCATCTCTCCTCCACCCCAAGGAAGATTCATCCTCATGGAGTAGATATATCTCTGATCATGTCACACTGGGTACCTCGACTGTGAAACTGAAAGCTGCTCAGGGACCAGTCCTGTGTCCTGACTGAATGTCTGAGCAGCTTGCGGCGCTAATCAAGGGCTGCTGCGTGAACGAATGGATGTATTTACATGCTGAGTATTTACTCTGACAGAACACACCTGCTTTTTAAAAATCAAATACTGGAAACAGTCGGTGTGAAAAGTGGTTTGGGGGCTATCTGCCTGGGGCCTTGAATGCCACTTGAAGGAGTTTAAACTTCACCCTCAAGAGGAAGTGTCCTGTGATGGTGAAGGGGACAAGCTGTAGACTCACATTTGCTTTGAGTTCAGGTTTAGTTTTATGATTGCTGCATACTCTCGTAACTTCCGCAAGTTATGTAATCTCTCTGTGCTTTAGTTGTCTCACTTGTGAAGTGGGGATGGTAAGACTCACTTTATAGGATCTGTGGAAGACTACATAAAATAATTGAGGTAAAATGCTTAGCATGGTATATAGCACATAGTAAGCACTCAAAAATATTAGTTATTTTTACAGAACTTGCTTCTCTGTTAAAATCATTTAGGTCTCAGTCTATTAAACTCTATTAACTAATATTAAGTCTGTTAATTCCATGAGAGCAGAATCTTTGATTCCATTTTCATTATAGCCTGTCATAAGGCTTAAGCTTCCAACACATATTATTGGAAAAATTAGTCATCTTAATGACAATCTCACCCAACATCATTATTTTCTTTGAAAAATAAGGAAATAAGCTTAGCTGGGTGGACATACTTGGCCCAAAGATACAAAACTGGGAAGAGTAGAGAGAGGACCTAAAAAAGAAAAAAAAATCAAATATTAGATAACAAAACACTCTTGGTTTTTAATAAAATTTGTGTTCTTTTTTTTCCCTTTACTTCTAATGAGGAACCCAAAGCTTTGAGTTAACTATCATTCTCTGGTCTTCTGAAACCGAGGTCAACAGTTGGAATTTGGAATCTGTTAGATACGGTGTGAGTCTCCTGCCCTAAAACTTTTTTTTTTCTTTTTTGCCCATATCATTGATTTGTTACCCTGACCTCTTGTTCTTGGCATGTTTTTAATAGAGAATATTCCCTCTTTTCTCTGGGCGATCACAAGCGGTGAGGCTCGCTGAACGTGTTCTGTTCCTTTCAAAGCCCAGATGAGAGAATGCAACGCCCAAAGGTTTACCTCTTTTCCTCTAGAAAAGCACCAGGAGAGAGAGAGAGAGCTCCATTCACATTAGCTGAAGGTAGAACATCTCCATTAAGAAATTGATTTTGCTCTGAATCCCATTGAATAATCTTGAGTTACCTTAATCTCTGGCCCGGTTGGCTCCTCTGTGGGCGTCCCCTCCGCCGTGCAGCAGGGGTGCTCGCTGGTGTGACCAACTGACCACAGAACGAGCCACGGAGCACCGGCATCAGATGAATTCAACAGAACAGCTTCCCGGCATTTTGCTTCCGTTTCTGTTTACAGCGCTTGAGCTGAAGAAACTTTCCAGCTCAGACAACGTTTCCTATTTCCTTTACTTGTCTTGCTTTTTTTTTTCTGTAGCAATAGCAAAAACGTACTCAATTTTTGCACTAATGCTTCTTCTCTTGTCTTCCTTTTCAGTGTGACAGCGATAGTGACCAGGAAGAGAAGGTAAGCCCCCCTTCATCCCCCTACTGTGGGCATAGTACACAAGCACCATGAACACCGAGTCTCCCTCACACAGCCTCAGGGCAGGGGTTGCCAGCTGCATGTTGACAGCACCTCTCTTCTGCAGAGACAGGCTTTATTCACACAGTGACATTGCCTATGATAAGAAATAACATTGAATTTGTGAGCCCCACTTTTTAAAAATAAGCCCTTTAATGTTGCGTATATGTGACACTAGGTTTTCACTTTATAGAAACTTTTAAAAGAGGAAATTGTTTATTTTAATAGCCACCTGATTTTTCTTGTTTTATCCTTGATTGGAACATTAAACCTGCTACTATGTATGCATTTATAGTGTCGTTCCTGCATTTCTTTTACTGACCCCTATGCTTCTTCCTGCTTTTCTGTACATACTGGTCTTCTTGATAGAAATGTTAATTGTTTACTTCTAGGAGTGTCTTCATGGGGGGAGAGGTGGGCCGGGGCTGTCAGGTGGGAACCACTCTCTTCTCGTCCAGGTGGATGGTCAGGGGGAGGGCACTTCTTCCAGCAGGTACATGCTCTGTTTCAAGGCTGATGGCCACCAGCCTCTTTGTATCCAGTTCAACACGGATCAAGAAAAGGAGCTCGATTTGGGGGCTTCCGGAAGATAGCATCACAACCTGGTAAAGTGAACGTTCTGCTGCCTGAGGCAAAGGGATTGTTTGTCTGTTTGGTCTTTCTTTCTAGCTTTTGTCCCAACCCCCCAACCAAATTTCTTTCCAATTTTACTCCCACTCTATGTATTTTGAAAAGAGTTACCTGAATACCGTGGATTCTATATTGCTTGGCACCAAGAGGAAGGTACCAGTCCTCCCGTCCCCAGTTTCTGGATCTGTCCTGCACAGCTGGCTTTCCTGAGCCCCGTTCTCTGACTCTCACCTCCTACGTGCTGGTGGATTTTACTCAGAATCCTGTGGTTAGTATTTGGTAGGATCTTTCCATCAAGCCTAGAATTTGCCCTCCTTCTCTGCTGCCAGCCTCCAAGAGAGATCTAAAGGCTCTTGTTCTGTGCTGTCGTTAATTTGAATTCAGCATATGTAGCCCGTTATAAAATGCGAGACATCATCATTTGAGCAGGTCAAGCATATTCAGATGAAGACAAATGGTGCTTATTTGATTTCCTTAAAATCAGGAAATGAAAAAAGTGCTCTCTGGAGAAATCATGTTCTGCCTGACTTGGACGATAGACCAATGCATGTCCCCCAGATAAGAGCAGGCTCTCGCCTTGAGGTTTTTATCTCTGAAGGACGGCTAGGACTGTCAGCTTGCTGACATGTGCATTATCCATGTCATTTTAAACAAAGTGACCTACGGAAGGGTGCGCTGCGCTGTGACATGGTAATGGGCTGTTGGATGACAGTGAAAGTACACACTGGAAAGGGGGCTGTGGATTATTCTTTTGTTTAACTGACAAGTAGGAGCTTCCTTTCGCCAGCCCCCAGGAGTCCTAGCTCCTTGGAAGTCGGTCCCCCAGTGCCTCAGGCAGCCAGTGTGTCGTGGGTGCCAGAGGCACGTAGGGGCTCAGCATTCAAGCGAGCTTGCTGGCCCCCTGAGCCGTCCAGGCCACATCCCACAGGGCAGTAGTCATCTCGTTCCATCAGGTGTCGCAGGCATCCAGGGAGGGACTGGTACTTCTGGCCACTGCTGGAGATCTTTTACAGGTGATCGTTGATCTCACTTTCCAAGTGGGTGGCACTTCTCCAAGGGGACGAGGCTTCCTCGAGGTTTCACAGCCAAGCAGACCTTCTTTCCTTAAAAGGCAGTGTGACTTCAGGAAGTGTCACGGTCTCCAGCAGTGGCAGAAGGTGGCAAGGACGTTCAGTTTTGCGTTCCACCTAGGTGTCTTGATCAGCAGTGTCAACCTTGACTGTGCTTCCAAATGCCCCGGGAGCTGTACAAGTCCAGTTGCCTGGGACTCTCTTCAGGCGTCTAGCACCCCTTGTCTAGATGATCACTAACTCTGGTAATGTCGAGAACTATCAACGCCGCCTGTGGTTTTCAGAGGTGTCTGGGGGCCCAGGTGTTTCCTGCATCCTGAGAGCACCGCAGCTAGTTGTTTGCTGGGATCTGAGTCCCCGAGTCTTTGCCGCCCAGGTTTTCGCCTCTGAGTGCGGGAAGCAGCGAAGTGTCAGCCCAGAGGAATGGGCAGTGGGAAGGTAGCCAGCACCCACGGCTCCGAGTTTGGGGTGATTTCAGGACAATGAAGGACAATAAGATGTCCATAGGCAAGTCCGCGGGAGGGGTGATGACGGGGCACAGAGGGCTGTTGGGCATGGTCCTCTGACATGCGTGCATTTCCTGCCTCGGCCACCCCAGTCGCTTTTCCTGTGGACTGTGGTGGCCCTGCAGATCCTCTTCTTCTTACTCGGGAGCTGCTTCGCAACGGTACTCACATCATCTGTCCCTGCCCTGCCACCCGGCTCTCCTCCAGAGGGCTCCCGGCAGGAACAATCAAGACTCTGTAATTGCAGTCGTGCCTGCTTGGCCCTGTTACAGTTAAGACTGTCAGGCTTCCCCTTTTGGACTGAGATTGTCTGGTGTTTATCATCGACTTTAACGCTACCCTCCCAGACTTCTCCTCCGAGCCGGAGCCTGGGCCCCTGTCAGCCTCCCCTGTGCCAGAGCCTCTTGCCTAGGCCCCCCTCGGAGCCCCAGACTAACCTGGGCTGCTTTCATGTGCTGCTTGGAGGATTCACATTCAAATCTGAATTGCTAGTGGTGGAAAAGATGCCACTCCATGTCCTGGGATGCCTTCAGCAGCCCCGCCAGGGATGCTGTCGGAGGCAAAAGTGAGACTTGCAGGGGCCCGCTGGGATTTCTCTCAGGAAGACCTGTCATTCTCTTACTCCTTAGGGATCTGCAGAACTGGCGGTCTAAAGTTCGAGTACTGTATTTCACACAGCTGACTGAATTAGGATAAGCTCTGCTTTCCTCTGGTACGAAGCTGTAACTTATAAAATGATACCCTTACTAATTAACGTGGAAGGGACTGCGAAAGGGGCTAGAAAAGCAGAGCTTTCCATAAATGCAGGAGACATTCTCATACATGGAAGAGGCTTGATGAGACACTGGGCAAAGCGTCCCTTACCCTCCCCTCCCAGCCGTGTGAATACATCTCACGTTAATGTCAGCGGACCTGGAGGACTTTTGTGAAGAGTAGAAATTGGGTGGAAGATTAGAGAAGGCTGGAAACACTGCGTCTTAGATGTGGGATTGTTCGTCTTTGCAGTTAGTGCAAAGAAAAGAGGCAGCACTTGACACCTTAATCACCCAAATTAAGCAATTATTCCAGTCCCCCACTGGAAATGAATTGATATCATGAGAACAAAGAGGCAACACGCCTATTTCCACATATTTGGCCTATATTTTCTCTTGTTTCCTCTCTTTCTCTACCACTGGCAGCAGCCCATTGTGCTAAGAAACACCCCGTTTGGTTATGAAATCAATGTGGAGATGAAAAATAATTCTCTTTCCATTTACCCGCTCCCTGTGTATTTTGTGGGCCACGTGACAGAGCTGGTTGGAAGGCGTAGTGGCCAGTGGTCAAGCACTTGGGCCTCCGAGTCTGATGGCCTGGGCTTGTTTCTGTCTGTCCCTTACTGTTCTGGAGCCATGGACAAGCCTTGGTTCTCTCATCTGCCAAATGGGGGTAAAAACAGCTCCACCTAGAGTTTTGTAATAATGAAATTGGCTCAGTGCCTGGTCCGTAGTAAGTGCTCTATAAATATTAACTTTCACTAGTTTTCCTTGGAGCGGAGTGAGGGAGAATCGCTTGGGGAAGGAGGAAAGCTATCCTTCTCTTCCGAAAGCTCAGGATCTGCCAGAAAACCTGCCAGAGGATAAGAGGTGTGATTTTTTTTCCACTGGAACCCAAGGCTCAGCCTTCATCCCCTAGGGCACTTCTTCCTGACACAAGCGGAACGGAAGTGTTGTGAAATTTGGAAGGGTCCCCAAACAATGATTTTTAAATTCCTTACCCCGAACACCAGGCTCTCCTTTGGGCACAACCTGGAGTCAAGAGCAAGCATGCCGCCCTGGAGGGACCAGATGGTGATGAAGTGGGTTGTGCAGCCCTCGTCCCACAAGCCAAACACTGTCAGTTCCCAGATACCCAGCACAGGAGAGAGGGTCTGATGCAGTCTATCTGGGGTGGGGGCCACAGCATCTGTATTTTTTTAAAAGCTTCCTGATAATTTTTATACAACTGGTTTTGAGCACTTTTACAGATGTCAGAGAGAAGCATTTACTTTCCTCTGTTTAATGCTTCTAACATTTTGACAGCTCAAGAGAAAGTCCTGAAAGCTATAGAGGTGTTGTGTGTGTCCGCGCACCCCACGTGCTTATGTTTGTAGATGTGTGGTGTATACTGCATGCAGTACACACACACACACACAACCTCTTCATAGATAGGAGCCGTTCTCCTGTTCCTCGTGAAGATTTTAACACGACTCCTGATTGCAGTTTCCTGTCTCTGGGCTTTTCATGATTGGAATGACCACCTGGAGAAGGCTGCTTGGTCCCCGTGACTTGCTCACCAGTACCCAGGACAGCCTGCTGGGACACTGGCTAACTGCAGATGCAGAACCGCAGAGTTCCCACGTCAGCTCCCTCTCCCTTAACATGCAAACACTTTCTGGTGCATTCTAATTTTTTAATTCAAGCTAACTTTGTTGTGTTTGATCATTTTGTATTCACTTGTGTGCGAAGGGGGCAGTTTCTAAGAAAAGCAGCAAGAAAACCAACAGAGGCTTGTGTTCCTAATTCAACACAAACCACATGCCTAACTTGGCTCCTGAAGGACTGAGAAACTGCTGAGTTGTCAAACTAAAGACAGGGCTTGCGGCTTGTGCTTATAGTGGAAGAGTCCCATCCCTCGATTGGCCACGTTTCACACTTGGTAAAAATTATGCACCCTCAGCAACATTCCACAAGCTCGGAAGGCCTTCATTGTTGCTTGTAGAACCCGCGTCCTTGGTTTTGAAACAGGACATGTTCTGATCAGGAGACAGCTTAGAGATGCTGTCCTACACTGCAGATAGAGAAAGGAATTTTCTCCTCCCTTCCAGTTTCATAGCAGCAAAGCATACAACCATTGCCCAGGAGAAGAGTAGGGACCCAAGTTCTGGTCTTTATATCCCTAATGTTCAGTAATGTTCATTGTTTTGCAAAATTTGCATTTCCTTTTTTGGATACTCATCTCCCAATGGAGGGGATAAGTGAAACAACTTCAGAAAACTGGTACTCACACCTGAGTGCACCTCATATCAATCCCAGGATTTATCTTCTGGGCTCCCAACAAATTTCTTTTATAGTTTTACTTTCTCATAAGACACTTCTAAGCCATTTATAAATTTCCCACCTTATTTGGGAAATTTCTGCAATTCTTGGCTGAGTTTCAAGGGCTGTTTTGGATGTCTGAATCCCACGATGCCCATCCACTCGATCTCCAAGATCAGGTCTGGGTCAAAATGACACTTTATTGTTCTTCCAACATCACCATGTTTCCAGTTGGCTTAATTCCATCCTATCCATCAAAAATTCCCATTGATACCATCCTTGGATTTAATTTCTACTGCATATTATTTTAAACCCTCTCATTAAGTTCTTCTCTTTGTCATATCAGCATTTTCATGCCAAACCAAAAATTGCTTCACTCACATTAAATGTGTATGTAGAATATCTGTCCATTACAACCATGCCATACACCTGAAAAAGACAGAGGTTTCATATATGTATATACATATATTTATTTATATAAATATATAAATATGCAGATTCTTTATTAAATATAAATCAATAAAATGAATACTTGAGTTATTGGAAATTGGTCAGACATCTTCGGCTGAACTCTTGTTTCTTAGAATGAATAGTGAGAGGAAGAGGTTCTGGACGTTCCCTTGTTCTCATGGGTGGGTAACGGAGAAGGACACTCAGAAGACCTGGTTTATCACTTCTCACTAACCAAGTGTGTGGCCTTGGACAAATTACCTAATGTTGCTGAGCCTTAGTTTTGTCATCTATAAAATGGGGCTGGAGTCAATGATGTAGCTTTGAATATCCTCGTTTTCTATGTAGCTATTTACCTAGGCCCCAACAACACAGCAGACCCAGAGGGAAATGTACATGAGTATATTTTCTCTTTGCCAAGGTAGAAGGAAGATTATATAAAAAATTTCTCCATTCTTTCACCTCTCTCAAATTCTTAACAGTGAATAAACATAGTGTGGACGGGTCCAGGCACATCTGTGTTGACTCTTTCAAGTAACTAAAGGAAACTTACTATGGGCCTAATGTCTAAACAAAGGTCATTATCTGTTTGTTGATTCTTTCATTTAGTCATTCACATCAACTCACTTATTTTTTTTTTTCAAGTACCTACTGATGAACCAACATGGACTTGACAGAGTTGCTTGACTCTGTTGGGTCTGTCACCATGCACTTGCCAATAGGCAGCACAGCAGTTAGTTTAATCTTATTCCTCAATTACCCAAATTATTTAGGAGAGCATGGGAACTAGTGAAGAACTAGTTGACATAGTATGTTTCAAGAACTCACTTGATTGGTGAGTTAATAATGAGTATTATTTGACCTATAAAAGGAATTCTTCTGGAAACGTCCAGTATTGAATACATGATTCTACATTCCCGGAGAAAAGATCAGCTGCTTTCCCTTAGAATGAGCCATTGGCTTGGATTTTATGGCTTAGCTGAAGGGAATGTTGCAAAGCCAAGGAGGAATTAGGTGGAGGTGGTGGCTTTCAGCCTCATGAAATGGACCATGAATCCTGAGCCACCTGAGAGGGAGGTCCTAAGCAGAGGCATTAGTACTGGTGATGCCTTTAACTGGCGGCTTGTCAGTAAGTATGGCCTGGGCTGCTCTTTGGTTGTCAGAAGAGTCTATCTTACTCTACATTTGGGTTGGAGAATGTTTGTCCTCAACAAAGATGTCTGAATTTCTTTTTGGTCATGCACATGTGTATTTGTGTGTGGGTGTGAGTGTCTTAGTTAATCCCCCCTTGGCAACTTCCAGATGGTGATATATAATTATGGGTAATTACTCCTTGTAACTTTGCCATACCTAGGTATGATAAAGATAATAAAATCTCTGTATTAGAATGCATTAGTAATTAGCCAAACTTTATACTTTCGTAAGTCCCAAAATTCAATACATGAATATTATTTCTTCTTCTTCTTTTTTTTTTTTTTTTTTCCAAAGTTACAACTGGGAAGATCAAATTGGCCTACTTCTAGAGCTTTTCCCTATTGGTTCTCATGAGGATCATGTTGAGAAGTACTGGCTGTATACCTACTAACCAGAGTAGCTTTCTCCATTGCTGTTCCACTCCCAGGTGTGGTTCATAGTCTGCCAATTATATGCATGTTTACTGAGACAGTGAAATGGAGCATTTGAAGTAAGGACTGACCAGGAACCCCTGGCATGGGTGGTTGTGGTACCCAGGGCACTCAGTTTGGGCTTCATCTTTCCTCGTTGGGACCCTTAATGATTTTTCAACTCCCTAATTTCTTGGTAAAAAAATGTAGATGCTACTCATTTATTAGGGGCAGGCAACAAATGCGATTAGGATCAATAATAATAACTAAATAATAAGATGAAACACTACTTTACATTGTAGAGAACATTGTGTTATTCAAAACACTTTTACATGTGCTATTTTATATGACCTGCTTGTTTATTGTGGGAATCTATGTGTATCCCTAGATACTTCACTGTTCATCATCTGCAATGTGCCAAAGTCAATGATAGGTCCTTTCAAGGACTTTATCTTCTTAAGCACATGTCATTTTACAAATAAAGGAAATGAAACTTAAGAGCTGATAGGTAATGGAGCTGAGATGTACACTGTCTTAAGATTCCAGGCTCTGGGCTCTTTTTCCCTATATACGAGGATGAGTTGGGATATGCCCAGAGGTCCCATTTGAGAATCTTCGCTACCTTCCTCTCTGTGCCGCACCCTTCTTGTGCTACAGGAAACCTGGATTGTATCTACCTATGCACCCACAAACCCACCAGCTTCTAAAAATCCAAACGTGACACTTGCTCGATAAACATTGGATAAATACAAGTTGGGTCCACTGACAACTCAGATGTACAAGCTCTTCTGAAATGTGAGTTGTTTTTTTTTTTAACCTGGGAAGCAGTTGTCCAAGGTAGGGAGGCAAGAGCTACAAGGTATATGTTTTTACTCATACAGCTGAGTGGCAGTGTCAGCCTGTGGGCCACCATGAGTAATGACAGGGAGGCTGTGCCAGCCCTCAGACCAAGCCTGGGCCACGTTTGGTCAAGACACTCAGTCTTCTTTTAGTGTCTATCTACGTGTAAACACTTAATACCTTCTTAAATCATTGGCTCCTAGCAAGTACCCCACACCTCGCATATGTCTGACACTTCAGTGGGTGCCCTGTAAATATTAGTTCTATACCTGGCGGTTGCTTTGTTGATTATCTGAGTCACAGAAAGGAAAAGGGTCTTGTCCCAGTCACCCAGGCAGGTGGGGAATTACTGGACCTTCTGGTCCAGAGCCTCTTGCATCTCGTATGATCTCTCCAGACTGTTTTCTTCCTGTGACCAGCACAGAGGAGAAGGGTCATGGTATTACCGCAGCTCCTGAACTGCACCCACAAAGCAGTTTCACTCTGTATTGTTTGCTGCCTCAAGAACCCTCCTGCGCACCCCTAGACACTGACTCCCATCCCTGCAGAGGGTCTCTGGATCCATCAAGATCACAGGGCCTTTCCTTGTCTGATGGCAAATGCTGTTTGGGGTGTTCCTGCAGCCCAAATGGTGGTAAATACCCGAAGCAGCCATGTCTGTGTTAAAGATTATGTATTTGCCACTAAGGGGAGAATATAGTGTTTATCGGCTAGAGTGCGTGCCGGCTGAGCTGATTACAGCACAGCACTCTGTCAGCCAGTGATTTGTCCTGTCCTTTATCATCTGTGTCACTCAGCAGTGTGCTGGCAAAGGGAACGGATCACCCCCTTCCCTTTTTTTGTACCCATTTCGTGTAGAAAATTTGTATTTACTTTGGGAGTGTAATTTGTTCCTCATGGATAATGTGACCCTGAGCGGAGCTGGATCATGGGTTAGTTGAAGTGATATTTTCCGCTAATGGTAGTCGTACATCATTGCTGTCAGCTCGGGTTAGGAGGCAAGCACATTACAGCTCCATTTTACCTCTGCAGGCATCTGGGATTATTTGCCATAACCGAGTATGACATGACCACGCTACAGAGTGCATTAAAATTTTACTGCCTTCTCAGGCAAGTTCCCTGGCTCCAGTGTGTGCTTCAGGCGGGCAGTCTGACGGGGAGCCCGAGGGCCCTGGCTTCCTGCACAGACGTGCTGCGGGGAGGCTGTCTGAGCAGGGGCTGCTCTCCTCATGCCCTGAGAGGGGAGCCAGGGAAAGAATTGCGGGGAGCCAGGCTGCAGGTGTGTGTCTCTGGACATCCCCAGCTGGCAGGTGACTGGCTGCCTTGTGCGTACAGGCAGGGGCTGAGCACAGTACCCACTGCAGCCTGCTCCCTCTCCTTGATGCCTAACCCCCAGGCGCAGGTTGGCAGCAGCTCCTTCTCCGAGGAGAGCCCAGGGTAATATGCGCCAGGCCCTGCCAAGCCTTGGGCTGATCGTTACTGTCCTTGTCTGCCTGTGATCAGACGAGAGGAAGGAAGCATGGGTCCTCGTACAACGGAATCCACGTCCATCCACGCAGCCTGATATTCTCATAAACCCAGTTAGAAATGTTGACCGGGATGTTGTACACATTATTTCATACAGTCTTCACACCAACCCACCAAAACATAGGCACGATCACCCCTTTTTACTTAGAAGGAAAGGGAGGATCAAAGAGGTAAATTACCTAATATCCTAATGGTGGCAGAGGTGGGATTCTTACCTTTCATCCAGATCTCAATGACTTCAAATTTTAGAAGGTTTCTAGTGTTGCATGCTATATAGAGATAATAATAACTATTATTTAAATAGTGTATATGTGTGCTTTACGTCTATTGACTTGTGTAATCCACACTACAGCCCTAATAGGTAGGTGCTGATGTTATCCCCAGTTTACAGATGAGGAAACTGAGTCACAAGGAGCTTATGTAACGAGCCCAAAGTCTTGCATCAGTTGGTGGCAGAGCCAGGTTTTAAAGCCAGGTTGTCTGGCTTCCAAGGCAACACTCCTCACCACCAAGCTCTCCCTCATGCCACATTCCAATAAGCCTGAGGACTGACAGGAAAAGACCAGGGAGAACAGTAATATGTTGGAATAAAAGGAAATGTTCAAACAGCATTTTATCCCTTTCAGTTGTAATTCCAACATCCAACAAAATATTGCTCAAAAAAGATGCTCTGTGATGAGCTTTAATTAAGTAATAAGTCCCATTTGCAGTTAGTACATTACTTGCATGCAAATGGTGCTTCTAAGGTGCTTGAAAGGCATAGATTTTGTTAGGTTAAGGGTAAGCAAAATGCCTGGCAAAATGCCTCATTCTTTCATATTGCTTAGCATCCTTTTTCTTATTCTTATTGGAAAGGCTTAATAAACTTACGTTGAATCGTGTCCTTAAAAGGACAGTTTAGGCTTGTCTCCCAGTAATGAGTGGGATGCAGATCAGGGCCCACTCTGTCAGCCAGAGTAAAATCATCACAAATTCCATATCGGTGGGTCCTGAGTGCCGGACACTAGAACGTTCACACGAGCCTGCAAGTGTGGACATTATCTTTTGTTCCACTGTAGAATGACCTCTCTCCATGTCTCCAGCCCCATCATCCCTCTCTCTTCGGAGCTTGAGATGTTCCCCCTCCCAGACAGAATGGACAAGCTGCTCTTCCCCTTGGCTGTATATGTGGTGGGGTCATAAATTCATGAACTTATTCAATAAACCACACATAAAATGAGTTATACCTTGTACCCTCAGGGCAATTTTTTAAATGCTGCAGCAGAAGAGCCATAGATACGCATGGCTTTTCTCATTGAGAAATTTGAAATTAAGTTATCGCCCTAAGAATTGTGCTCCCTGACCCCACTCCCCTTCCTGGGCTCCCAAGCACACACAGTGATCTTCCCTGTTAGATGGCAGTAGGTCCAGGGGACTGACCTGATTTTCTCCTCTGGCCTAGATCCAATCACTCAAGTAGTAAAGGAGAAGAACAAAAATATTGATCCAGTCATTGAAAAGTGATTATCCCTCTCAGATGGTCTGTTTAGAACGCAGCAATAATTCTGAATAATGTATTCCCCAGAGACAGCACGGCAGCATATGTGGACTACTTACTTTGTTTATGTAGAGTTACACCTGTACCCTCATCGCTTCCCGAGCCTCTAATGGTGTGCAGTTAGGCCCTCTTTAAGAAGAGTAAACATTGAAAAAAAAAATGCAGGTTACTCAACAAATCAATTACAGAGCATTTATTCATTGTATAAAGGATTCATCAACCTTCTGTAGCTAAATAAAATACGGGATTTCCACATTTTAGAGACTTTCCACAGAACTCCTACAAGAGCCTTCACGAAGCCGTTGGCTCATTTTAAAGCTCTTAAGATTGAACGACTTTGGCTGTGTTTATGTTAACAGTGTTTTGTTTTGTATTTAAGATTCTTTTTTGTTTCGAATAACAGACATTAAATTCAAACTAAAAAATAGGGAAATGTATAGACTTTTAGGAATACAAGTAAGTGCTGAAATAACCAAGCCATCAGAAGGGCAGAGCTATGCAGCTGGGCTTCCGTAGCATAGGACAGGGGATTAAGTGCCCTCCCTGTCTTGGCTCTTCTTTCTGCGTAACCATTTTATTCTTGACTGTTCGCGAGACTTGGTTTCTCCTACTGGTAGAAATCATGAACCATCCTCCTGAGCATGACACCTTTCGGCTTCAGCCGGTGGAAGAGAGACTGTCTCCTCTCCTACTGCAGTTACTAAAATCCAAGGATAGGATTCTGATCGGGTCGGGCTGGGTTGCATTCTGGGGACGGGGTCTCTGGGAAAGACTGTGGATTGGCCTATAGCTGAAAGTCAGGTGCTTGTGCCTGGATCAAGCAGCTGTGGGTAGAAAGACAGGGGCCATGTTGTCCAAAAGTGCTGCCCTGGAGGTAACTCTGTATGGAGTGGGAAGAGGGCCCAGAAAGGCGGGAGAGAACAATGTGTCTGTAAAGCACACCCTGACCTTCCCGCCAGGTGGGTCAGGCACTCACAGGCACTTCTTGCCAGCCGCCAAAGCTGCCTTGATCATCATCCGAAGTTAGCACTTAATACTGATCACAGGCTCTGAAATATGAATACATGTTTTCAATTATATACAATAGTTGCCTAGATTTTCATAGAATTGTCTTAAGTGCCATGCACGGATTGGGTCGATCTTGCTTAAATTAAGCTATTAAAAGTTATAGAAGAGCACAGGATTTTGTAGAGTAGGGATTCATGTGTACATGTATTCAGAATAGCCCAGAATTCATTAATACTTTTGATATAGTAGATGATGAGTTATCGCCCAAGTGTAAGACAGCCCGTGAGAGATGCAGCGGTCTTTGACGTCACTGAGACGCCAGTTAGTAAACTACTTATCCAGGCTACAAAATGTAACTTACTTGTCCAAAGGAATTATGGTCATCCCAGAGTACTTAATTTGTGTCCAGTGTGGGACATCTTAAACTATAACAGGCGACCTTGCTGAAATGATTTTCCAAAGATTGGAAGTTAATAAGCTCAGTCATAGCACCTTTCACTCATAGTTCATTCAACAAATTTAGCCCTCACTATGTGCCGAGCCAAGCACTGTCCTGGGAACTAGGAATGGAGAGATGACAAAGATATAACAAGCCTTCAGAGATAGAAGGTCTAATTGAAGAGAAAGCTGTGAGGTACCTTGATGAATTATTAACCTGCCCCCCCAGCCCAGTGTATGCTGAGGAATAGCATGACGTCTGAACCATGCTGTCTAGGAGAGGAGGCATTTGACTTAGATCTTGCTGAAACACATGGATGTGGATGATTGCTAGGTGGCAAGGATGGTGCAGACACTAGGCAAATGGGGATATTATTTGCAAAAAGCGAAGAGGTGTGAAAGTCTTGGCATATGGAGAGAAGCTTATAATGGAGCAAGGTTCATGGGAGTGGGGGGACTATATGTGACTATAAACATAGGTTGATATAAAAAGCTCCGTATAAACAGACCTTGTATGGCAAGATAAGAGTTTAGACTTGATCCAGATGGGAGCCCACTGGGTACTTTATGTAGGTAAATGACACATCAGATTTGACTTTTTGGGTTTTTTTTGGTTTTTTTAATAAATTTATTTATTTAATTTATTTTTGGCTGCGTTGGGTCTTCGTTGCTGCGTGCAGGCTTTCTCTAGTTGCGGCGAGCGGGGGCTACTCTTTGTTGTGGTGCACGGGCTTCTCATTGTGGTGGCTTCTCTTGTTGCAGAGCACGGGCTCTAGGTGCGCGGGCTCAGTAGTTGTGGCGCATGGGCTTAGTTGCTCCGCGGCATGTGGGATCTTCCCGGACCGGGGCTCGAACCCGTGTCCCCTGCATTGGCAGGTGGATTCTTAACCACTGTGCCACCAGGGAAGTCCCAGATTTGACTTTCTGGAAGAGAATTCTGGTAGTGGTGGGAAGATGAGGTGGAAGGGAGGGAAACTTTGGCCAGATGACCAAAGAGAATGTTGTCATCATAGGCTGGGTGAGAGGTGACAGGGATATCTCAACTAAAGTAATGAGAAAGGGAGGAGTTAGATTTTGGAGGCATTTCTTTTTTTTATTTATTTATTTTAATTTTTATTGGAGTATAGTTGATTTACAATGTTGTGTTAGTTTCAGGTGTATAGCAAAGTGAATCAGTTATACATATACATATATCCACTCTTTTTCAGATTCTTTGCCCATATAGGCCATGGCAGAGTATTCAGTAGAGCTCCCTGTGCTATACAATAGGCCCTTATTAGTTATCTATTTTATATATAGTAGAGTGTATATATCAATCCCAATCCCCCAGTTTATCCCTACCCCCCCCTTATACCCTGGTAACCATAGGTTTGTTTTCTACATCTGTAATTCTATTTCTGTTTTGTAGATAAGTTCATCTGTACCCTTTTTTTAGAGGAGGCGTTTCTAAAGTGGAATTGTCATGATTTTGTGACCACTGGGATGTGGGGGTCATGTTTCAAGCAGGCTGACTGGGTGGGTATTGATGGATATCATCAGTCGGAGACTGAGGTGGGGGATACAGAGAGCGTGAGTTCGGGGAGTGGCTTGCAGGACCCTCTGCTGCATGGGTTCAAGAGACTGTGCACGTTTACGGTGCAGGAGTGAGCAGAACAATAGGTCAGTGTCTGGGAGCCCAAGAACCATCTGATTTTCGGAGACGGTCAGAGCTGTGGGATTGAGTGGGAGCCCAGCCAGAGCACTGGGAGGTTGTCTGCATGTAATTTAGGGATAAATAGATGTGATGATGATAACCATTCAGAACAAAATAACTATATTAATCATAGCACCTGATGTTTGTGTAGGTTTTTTTAATGATACACTGAATGACTTTTTTTTTAGCCATGGGAAAATATACATACATAACATAAAATTTATCATCTTAACCATTTTTAAGCATGCGTTTCAGTAATGTTTAGTACATTCACATTGTTGTGTGACCTGTCTAGTTTTTTGTACCAAATGTGTTAAAGCACCATACAGTAGCTCATTCAAACCTTGTCACAAACACCCTAGGGGAAAGAATGTTTAATCTTAATTTTACAAACAAGGAACTTGAACAGGGGATGAACTGAGGCAAAATCTAATGTTTTAGTGATAATACATCCACGCCTTCTCTCATCAGTGTGGGAGCGACACAACATCATCGTTAGTGACATAGCATCTGCCTTCCATTGGACCCAGCAGTAACTCACTTGTATCCTCAGATTCCATAGCTTTCTTTAAGAAAACCAGAGCAGACTCATTCTGGGAGCTCAGCTTCCATGCTCTGGTCTGTAGGTGAGAGAGGGCTGATTCACCTTCCTTGGACACGCAGGATTAGCCAGTCTTGAAGACCAGTGCTTTGCAGCAATCCCACCTGGGGCCGCTCGTCAGGGCCTGGCTGGCCTGGCCTGTCAGAACTGGAAGGGCCCTTAAAGACTAGAGCCCCAGCCCCCTGGCTGCCACACACAGAGGCAGAGGAACAAAGCAGTGGTGCTGGTGGCACAGGAAGCCATCTGCTTCGGGCTGCTTCAGACAGGAAGCAAGGTAGGGGGCTGCTTCCATTGGCTTAAGATAAGGAAAGGAAAACAGATACAGCTAGCAGAACCATTTTACCCCTTTCCTCCTTCACACTGATCTCAGAACCCAAAAGGAGATTGTGCAGAGAGAGGAGAGCTGGGTGTCCCACCATTCTCCTGTCCTCTTTACTTGAAAGTGAAATAATCAGCCTCTAAAAACTCAGCTGGACTTGATGCCTGCTGGGAGCCAGCTCCTCGGACTTCTCCTCTAAGTGTCCCAAAGTGGTTCTGCAAAGGCAGAGCTGACTCTGGGAGCAGTACAGGGTGAGGGCTCCCGAGTTCAGGACCCCTGGGCTCTAACACACGGAGCCACCTTGACCTTCAAGACCAGCTTCAAACAGCCACAACATAAGTGACTGCTTGTGTGGTAGGTACGCAGACCCCCAGAGGGCCCACCTGAGATAGCAGTTGCCACCTAAATTCTAACATTAAGGTAATCCTTTAAGAAAGTGCGTGGTGTTTGAGGGGTTTTTGGTTTGGAGCATTTTTTTTTAACTTTTTTATTTTGAAATGATTTTAGACTTATGAAAATAGTGTAGGAAGTTCCCATATACCCTTCACCCAGCTTCTCCTAATGCTATGTCTTTTAAAACCATAGTACAATTATTTAAATCAGGAAATTAACCTTCATATGCTACTGTTAGCTAAATCTACAGACCTTATTCAAAGTTCACCTGTTTCCACAATTGTGTCCTTTTTCTGGTCCTGGGGTTCATCCCGGATCCTACACTGCATTTAGTTGTCATTTGTCTCCTTAGCCTCCTTCCATCTGGGAAAGTTCCTCATTGTTTCTTTGTCCTTCATAACCTTGACATTTTTCAAGAGTCCAGGCAGCTTATTTTGTGGCCTATCAATCCTTCGATTTGGGTCTATCTGATGTTTTCTCTTGATTAGATTGAGGTTATGTCATCTTGGCAGGAAAACCATGGAAGTGATGGATCACTCGGTTAAAGTGACATCTACCAGGTTCCTCACTGTAAAGTTACTATTTTTTCCCTTTCAAGTTAACTAGGATCTTATGGGTAGATATTTTGAGACTATGCAAATTATCTGTTTCTCACCATACTTTCACCCACAATTTCAGTGTTCATCAGTGCTTCTTGGCCTCAGTAAATAGACTGTGGTCTTTGCCTAATGGTAAGACATGTGCTTTTAAACTGGCCAAGGTATTCTGTATCTGGTTGAGCTCTTCACGGTAGCTAGCCTTTTGTAGAAAGAGCATGAACTGTGCAGTCTGCAGACCCAGGCCATAGCTCCAAGAGGTTGTGGTCCTGAGGGGCCCTGTGGAAGTCAGACAGCATGAGGTCTACAAAGCAGATGGGCAGAGGACATGCCTAGAAAGGTAAGGTGGCGAGATCACCATTCCACTCCCATCGAGATAGTCTATGTGTCTTGACCTTGGGAAATTTACTTAATGCCTCTGAGCTGCTGATGTTTTTGTTTTTTAATCTGGATACAAAACACCTAAAATGACATGGCCTGTAATAAGTCCTCAGTGAATTTCAGATTCCAGTCTCTTCCACCCAGTTACCCCCACCACTGCTTCCCCCAAGCCCCATCCCCACCAAAAACCAAAACCAAAAAAACAAGGCCCTGGCGCACATTAGCATTGAATCCCTTACAATCAAGAAGTCAGTCAACTCCCCAGGAGCAGATCTCTTAAGAAATAGGACCCCAAATGGGTATGTCTTGAAGAAGCAGAAGATCAGAAAGAGATGAATCATGGCCGTGCCATCGGTCAGTGAAATTTGGAAAGGGGGGCCCTGCAGAGAGAGATTCAGCAGGAAATCACCAAGCTTTGGAGGAGCAGGAGATACGCCCCAAAAAAGCATGTGATGGGCCCCAAGCGAAGACTGATGGCAAAGGCAGCCTTTATAATCTATAAGTAGATTTCACCAAGGTTCCCGCTCTACTTAAGCTCCATTTTTCCTTTTGAGGAGACTTTTAAGTAAATTTCCGCTGAACTTGCCCCTATTGTATAGAGTAGGATTTTTTAAAAGTCTCTTCCCCAACGTCTGGGCCCTTCTCTCCCTCCCTACCTCCTCCTATCTTGGACTCCCAACCCCAAGAGATGTTCTTTACACCGTTGCTAACACAGAACCTCACGTGTGATGTGTACCAAGGAGCTGCCACTTTCTCTGGTCCCAGCAGGTGTTCAGAGTGTACCATGTACTTTAGGGCTGAGGGCACTGAGGAGCCTGCCTGCCAGGGTGGCTGCTCCAGTGAACGTGGGCATTGGGTGCGCTGCACCTACTCACTGCCAGTGAAACAGTGATGGGGATTTTAATGGTAGGTGTGCTCCCTAAAAGGTGGCAGCACCAAGGTCGGGGAGGCTGGAGTCAGGGAGATTTGCCGGCGTCTGTGGGTCCCCAAAAGTCTCTCTCATGGTGAGAAACGGGAGCAGTCCCTGTGTGAATCCTCCGAGTGTGACGGAGAGATGGATTGAGGATGTGTTTGGTTGTAGTAACAGAAAACCTATCAGTGGCTTTGGCAGTGTATTAGTTTCCTGTGGCTGCTGTAACAAATTACCACAAACTTGGTGGCTTAAAACAGCAGAAACGTCTTCTCTCTCAGTTCTGGAGGCTAGAAGTTCAGCGTCATTTCCACGGGGCCAAATCAAGGCTTCGTTAGGGCTGCACCCCATCCAGAGGCTCTAGAGGACAATCCGCCCTTTGCCTCTTCCATCTTCTGGTGGCTGTTGGCCTTCCTCTGCCTGTGGCCACATCGCTCCAGCCTCCGCCTCTGTCTTCACATAGCTTTCTCCTCTCCTGTGTTCTGATCTCCCTCTGCCTCTCTCTTATGAAGGCACTTGGTGTGGCATTTAGGGCCCACCCCGATAATCTGAGATAATCTCCACATCTCAGGATCTTTGCTTCTGAGTCACATAAGCAAAGACCGTTTTTTCTTACAAGGTAACATTCACAGGTCCTTGCAGAACACATACAAGGCAGGCAAGAAGGAGGCGGGTGGTCAAGGGCCTTTTATGTCTCTGTGGCTAGAACAGTCCATTCCAGGGACAAAGGGAGAAGCAGTATCTGGCAAAGAGGGCCTGGATTTCCCTGATTCATCATGACTGTCCCTGGGCATTGGCATTGTGCTGCCTTAAGAGTTCTGTTAGCAAGAGAGAAACGGTGGGAATAGCTTCTGGGTAAGCAAAGAACAGTGACAGTCGCAGAGGATGTGGGTCTCCAGACCTTCTGATGTGGTCAGATTGCAAAGTCTGAATGAGTATCCCCTCTTGTTTTGTGGCGGTGACACTATTTTAACTTCTCTGTTTAAACCTTCCCTGCTCAGTCAACCAATAAACCACCATAGTTGTTGAGTTCCTAACTCTCTACCCATCTCTGGGATCCACTGATGAGGAAAGTGAGTTTAAATTTTGGACTCAGAAGGCCTAGAATTCATAACCAACTGCTGGCGTGACTTAAAAACCATTGACCCTCTCTAGAACCTCAGTGGAAGCGTTCCCTCCCAAGGCTGTGGTGAAGAGGTGAAATGCAATTTACAGGAGTTACTGACATGATCGTTGTTTTTACCGTTGTCGGTATTAAGTGGAGCCCACTGCCGCCTCCCAGCTGTGACCAGGTTTAGGGAGTTGGATCCCCTGTTGATTCCACACTCCCTTCGCAGCCACGCCCACCACACGTGCTCAGACACGTTCTGTTCACTAGCTGTTGTCCTTTTTGTTTGTTTGTTTTTTGGCCGCGCCACTCAGCATGCGAGATCCCAGTTCCCGGACCAGGGATGGAACCCATGCCCTCTGCAGTGGAAGCGCAGGGTCTCAACCACTGGACTGCCAGGGAAGTCTGTGTTGTCATATGTTTATCTTCATTTTCAAATTTTGACTAGGAACGCGCCTTTGGTGCTGGTGTTGGCAGTACTCTCACTACGTCCCTGGGTGTAATTCCAGTAACAAATGGAGACTGTCAGGGGAGTTCTGGGCCCTAGGAAGTTCTTATCACGTTCTAGACCGTGGGGAGAGGGGAAGCGCCTAAGTTTGCACTTTGTTTCCGCTCATGCTTGTGGTTAGGCCTGGGCCGCCCTGTCCCCGGGGGCCTTGGTCCTGGACATGCGGATGGTGATGGCGGGGACCAAAGGGGAGGAGCACAGGTGCCAGCCCCGCTCTTCCGTCTGATCACCTTCAAGCCCAGGGTGGCGGCCTGCGGAGCAGAAGAAGAGATGTAACACCTGGGCAGGTGGCTAGAAAGGAACGTGAGCGTGGAAGGAGGGTCCCCACCTGGCCACACACCACAGTCACCCCTGGTGCTGTGCACGGAGAGACGCTTCAGCATTTGTGGGGACTCTGATGCCAGCGTTTCCAGGTAGGAAGTTTCCCGGCGGAGCGCAGGAAATTTCTGTATTTCCAAAAGCACCCGCAAGGCTTCTGCTGCACCATTCGCCCAGCAGAGACACAAGTTTCTAGGAAAGAACCACGAGCTTGGGGTCAGGCAAACCTGGTTTTGGTGACAGCTTTGTCACTTACCTCATGCCCTCTCAACCCCGGTAGCCTTAGGTTTAAAGCTGGCCTGAAACCTACCTCCCTGGGTTGTTGTGAGGATGCATAAGACACGCGAGCAGGTCGCAGGCGCTTTGGCAAAGCCTCGGTGTCCTTCCTCACCCAGCACGGAAAGCCCGCAGTCAGCCTGGCTCACTTGCCTCAGCTTTGGTGCCTCCACCAGCCACTTATCACCAAGTCCATCCTCGTGGAAGATTTACACAGCCTGTGGCCAAATTGTTATTCTAATTAACAACCACTCCTAAAAGCTTTTACTCTTATTTTGGTTAAAGAGAACTCTTACTTAGAGTGTGCTTCTTATCCTTGGCAAATCGTTGTAAATTCTTGTGCTCACTGTGATAACTTCTATCCAGATGAACATGTTTGCTCTTAATGCAAGTATCATGTGTAATTTGGGAGAAATTCTGTTGTCATTGAGCATTAATTAATGCCCACTTACTGTAAAGTGTTCAGAGACACCAGCGTCAGCCAGATTTGCAAACCACAGAGGGAGGATGGGAGAACTTGGAAGGGGCAGGAGCTGCTAGCCGGGCGGGGTTGTGACTGAAGGGGTGGCCTGGGCAGAACCCTCGGCGGAAAGGGCAGGACCACCGCTCCTTCCAGAGGCAGGCCTCCGCCCCCAGGCCCGGAACACTCACAGCCGGAGGCGCGCACACAGCAGGGCCGCCCCCCTTCTCTCCCGCCACCTTCCTGACCTCTCCTCCCAGTTGCAGCTGCCCTGGATGTCAGTTCTGACCCTGGTTTCACCTGGCTGCACATGGGCAGCTGGGGGACCACGGAGCATGAAGTGTGATTTGCTTAGAGCCCTGCAGCCTCGCTCTCCTGCCCTGTCCCTCTGCAGCCCGCCCTGGGGACGGAGGCTGCCCGGGAGGCCTGGCAGGTGCAGCTCTAGAAGCTGTCTCAGTCCCTCGGGGAAGCTGTTAAGTCACGTCTGTTCATTAACATCCTCAGTTTTCTTCAGATGCCTCCTCCAGAAAGGAGTGTGTGTGTTCGTGTGTGTGTGTGTGTGTGTGTGTGTGTGAGTGTGAGAGGTGAGCAGAGCTGTTTGGGGTGAGGAGACAGCCATATTCCCCCTTTACAGCCAGCAGCACAGCGCACTGCAAACTGCAACAGCTGTAGGCCTGTAACTTGCACCTCAGTTTCCTCATCTAGAAAAGGGGTCGTTTTACCCACCTGACAGGATCGTCTTAGTAAGTGGGAGTGCGTGCTGCGTCCACATGTGGTGCTTAATAGTCACCGCCTTAAGTCGGGAAGTCATGCCGGTAGGCATTTCTCTTTCCTTTGTGTCCACACCTCGGCCACGTGCTCCCTCCCTGCAGCGGGGCTGGGGGGCCTTTCTGCCCGAGGGGGGGCAGCTCTGAGCGCAGGACCAGGGCCAGTCACACAACCACGCGGAAGCAGCTCTGACTTCTCTGGTCCACATCCTGGCACAGTTAACACTCAGTGAGCTGACCGTCGCTTCTTTTCCCGGTGAGGAGGTGTCTGGGCATCTAGTGTCTCCTCCATCAGATGCACTGGAGTGTGCGTGGGATCCGTCGTGGCGGGTGACACGCTGGGCTGTCTCACGGGGGTGTGTCGCTTACAGAGATGCACATGCGTGATTTTTTTTATATAAATTTATTTATTTATGTTTTTATTTATGGCTGTGTTGGGTCTTCGTTGTTGCGTGCAGGCTTTCCTCTAGTTGCGGCGAGCGGGGGCTACTCTTCGTGGCGGTGCGCGGGCTTCTCATTGCGGTGACTTCTCTTGTTGCGGAGCACCGGCTCTAGGCATGCGGGCTCAGTAGTTGTGGCTCACAGGCTCAGTAGTTGTGGCTTGTGGGCTCTAGAGCGCAGGCTCAGTAGTTGTGGCGCACGGGCTTAGTTGCTCTGCGGCATGTGGGATCTTCCCGGACCAGGGGTTGAACCCGTGTCCCCTGCATTGGCAGGCGGATTGTTAACCACTGCACCACCAGGGAAGTCCCAGATGCATGATTTTAATAGATTCCGGTTAGATATGCGTAACTCAGGTTTTACTGAACGCCGTTTACTCTTTCTCTGATGATTCAAAGGCCCTTCAGAATCGTCAGCATCACTATGGGGAAGAGCCCTTCTTGTTCCGTCCCAGGTGTAAGAGGCAGTAGAGAATAGAGAGCTCTGCTGGAGCACCCACTGGACTCACCTTGTCCGCCTCTCGGTTTCCAAGGGCCCTCAGGCCACACCCCTCACATTTCCAGGACACTGAGAGGAGCCTAGAAAAGGCTGAACACAAAGCCTGCCAGCATCTGAACTGCCCCTTCGAGGGCTGCTGCTTCATAAACACGGGCCCTTGGAGCCCTGGGCTCACCTTGCCCTGCCTCTCCCTGAGGCTGCCGCTCCTCTGGGGACCCGGGGCCCGGGGCGCCCACAGCAACACTTCAATTCACAGTGAAATGATTCCCTCTGCCTCATGTAATTTAACCTGCCCACATTGCTAAACTTCTATATTACACATTTCTGTCAGGTTGTCAGAGGAATGATAAGCCTCCTTGAAACGGCAACCTCTGTTCCATGCTAAGAACGTCTCTCCAGGGCCCCCCCCGCAGCCCCCAGTCCTTCTGTACATTTTTGAGATTTTTAGCATGGCCTCTCAAGTATAAAGAATACCCTACTCCATGACTCCAGCCTCTTGTTAGCTGATAGATGAAATCTTTTCTTAAGCCGACTCCCTTGTCTATTATGTTTTCGAAATTCAAAGTTTCTCTTAGATTCTTGGATGGCTGCCAAGTGGCCAGCCTTTGTGAGTAGGTGAATTGCTCTTCTCTTCTGCTCCTTAAACAGGAAGTAGTTGTTTTTAGGGTGAAGGAAGGGGAGGTATATTCTGTCTCCTTCCTTGGGCTTTGTTGACATTTCCAAGCAATTGGTGGGAATTTATTTCTTTGCCCCTTTTCAGGAATTTCTCCTCGGGGACCGTACCGTAGGAATAAACCCAAAGGCGAGCAAGCCATCCTTGCTTGGTGGGTGCTGTGTTTTCCTGCTAGACTGTGTCACCCAGAATTGGTTGTGCAGCTTCTTGACAACAGTGCTCCTGTATCTGACTCGAGCACGGACCGCTGGCAGGAAGGAGCTCGGAATTGTTCCTCTCTGCACAGCTAACAAGAGGACATTTCGGAATCTCGGGACAGCTGCCGTGATGGACGTAGGGGGAGACCCAGGCAGATGTGGCTGCCTGTCCCTCTGCAGCTGCTCCCCACATAGGCTCATCAGAAACAGCATGATGTGGGCAGCTGGCAGTCCGCACATCAGGCAGCTCGGGGCTCTCTCCATCAGCTGGGTTGCTTGGGCTCCCCTGAGGAGGGGGAGTTAAGACTGGCTTCCATTTAAATCTAAAAGGGCGGAAGGACAAATGCCGTACTCCTACCCTTGTTTGTAATCAAAACTCACATTTTAAGTCATTAGTCATGTGGCTTTTTTTTTTCCCCTTTCCCTCATTAGATTCTGAGGGAACAGCTTTGTCCCTGCGTGGCCGTTAGTGATGGGAGAATGATGTCCACTGATCCTTCAGGCACAGTGTAGTTCCTCGTGGTCGGTCGGACAACTCTAGGGCAGGCATCCGGGAGAAATGGAAGATGTTGGGGTCTCAAAACAGGGAACTTCCACTCTGGGTGTGAACTGCGTGTGTTTCTCTGCAGAGTTCCCGGCCTGTGAGAGGACATTCGTGTACTTCACGCCCATGTCACCAGGACAGTAGCTAAGCTGTATGAGTCCAGATTCAAAACAAGCCCCGGCTCTTTTAAAACTCCAGGTGGGCTGTGTCCACAGAAGGCATTTTTACCAGTGTTCTCAGTTACTTTTTGGGCACCATCCCGCCATGTAACCTGAACCTAAACTCAGACAAGGCACTGTTTGTTTTGCACAGTACAGAGTCTGATCACCTGGACTTCATTACCTGCAAAACTGAAGTCATAAACGCAGTGCCCCAGGCTCCTGTGCAGCTCAGTGGCGATGGGCCAGGTGTCGGAATGTGGACCTGGGAGCTTCCTCTGGGTCCATGGGGGAGGGGCCACACTGCAGGTTCAGTAAGATTCTGTGTCAGCCACAGACAGCAGAGCAAGGCTGAGTGGCAGAGGGTCTCCTGGTCCTCACAGGACCACTGGCCCCGCCCTCAGCATGCCCTCACTGTTTCATGACCGTGAGTCCAGTTTTTATGACAGGAAGATAAAAGCTCTAAAGGAAGGGGTGCGGGGAGAGGCTAACACTTAGCAAGCGCCTCCCCTCCCCGCCGTGGACGGACACCCTGCAGGTGTTAGTCTGTTCGATGCTTACCACAGTCATGTGAGATGCGCACGAGGGAATCGCCCCCTGACCCGTGGGGCTCAAAACCAGGATTAGAGGCAGGGCTGCCCAGCTCTGAAGCCCTCCCACTTTCCCATGTTGCTAGATCTTCTCTCAGATTCCCCAGAAGTCTCTGTGCAGTGCTGCAGGAGACCCAGGGAGGGACTGGAGAAGTGAGGAGGGCTTCCCAGCCGCAGAACCATATCCTGAGGGGTGCTAGCCGGAGCGGGGGGGCCCGCCTTGGCTTCTGAAGCACAGTCAGAGCCACCTACCCGCTGGGAGCCCAGGTATAATGTGCTTCATTTCCTTGCCTGTAAAGTGGGCTCAGAGTGGCCACACCACAGGTGTGAAGACTTGGGAGAACTCTGGCTCTGTGCCTAGTTGGTGCCTGGTCAGTCCTGCATTTCTCCTCTCTGCAAAGGTGCAGACTCATAGAATGATCCAGCGTGCCCAGGAGAAACGGGGAAATTGGTGCACCCGGCGGCTAGTGAGCCCTGTGCTCCTGAAGGGAAGTGGGTGAGTGGCGATGGATAAGTCTAGCAAGGTATTTGGTGTCAGGTAAAAAAAGACTTTGAAAACCCAGTGGTTTCGTTCAGAGGTTTGGTTTGGTTTGGTTTGGTTTGGTTTGATTTGGTGGAGAAACGGGATGATGAGATTCTCTTTGGGGGAAGATGACGACAGTAGTTGAGGGTCAGAAGAGTCACCCTGAATGGTTTGTGTAGCTTGAAGGCAGAAAGAGGGAAGTCTTGTTCTCAAGTGGCACAGGGGGCTGTTGTATAACTCCTCAGTTTCTGGAACAACGCCTCTAATAATAACAATAGGAACACTTTGAATTGCTGCAGAAATTTGCTTCTAGAATGTTTGTAATTACTCTCCCTTTTAATCTTTAAACCACCCCTTTGAGATGGGGAGGACACAGGGATTCTTCTCAATTACATACCACTGTGAGCTATTCGAGGTTGATTATGGGCTCAGCGGTGGAATCTGAGTGTCTGCATCCCCACCCCAGTCTCCCACCGTTTCCTCTCACCTGCACATCCTGTTTGAGGCTGTTCTTTTCTCTCCAAGGCCCTGTGGTGGTAATGATAACATTGATAATACTAATAATGATCATAGGAACAGCTATCGTTTACAGAGCATTTACTTACTATGTGCCAGGAATTTGCTGCTAGTTTTGCTTTGTTTTGTGTAATTATTATCTCCTCTTTACAACTAAGAAAATTGAAACATAACGTGATCACTGATGCAAGGACACATAGCAAGGATGTGGTCAGATGGGGCCACACCCCTCCTGGGTCTCAGTGGCCCCTTTGCCAGGTGAGGAGTTATCTGTAATTTCACTCAGTCCTCCCTGGAGTCCGGGGACAGGTGGAGGTGGGCATGGGTTGTCAAGACATCAGGGGCCTGACCCTGCTTCAACCACAGTAGCTTGATTTTTTTCTTTAGAGGTCACAGTCATTGCTCTTTTTTAAATTAAATTTAATTTAATTTAATTTAATTTAGTTTATTGAAGTACAGTTGATTTACAATGTTGTGTTAGTTTCTGGTGTATAGCAAAGTGATTCCATTATACATATATATTCTTTTTCATATTCTTTTCCATTATGGTTTATTACAAGATATTGAATATAGTTCCCTGTGCTATACAGTAGGACCTTGTTGTTTATCTGTTTTATATATAGTAGTTTGTGTCTGCTAATGCCAAACTCCTAATTTATCCCTCCCCCTTTTCCCCTTTGGTAACCATAAATTTGTCTTCTACATCTATGAGTCTGTTTCTGTTTTGTAAGTTCATTTGTGTCTTTTTTTTTTTTTTTTTTTTTTTATTTATTTAATTTTTGGCTGTGTTGGGTCTCCGTTTCTGTGCGAGGGCTTTCTCTAGTTGAGGCAAGCGGGGGCCACTCTTCATCGCGGTGCGCGGGCCTCTCACTATCGCGGCCTCTCTTGTTGTGGAGCACAGGCTCCAGACGCGCAGGCTCAGTAGTTGTGGCGCACGGGCTTAGTTGCCCCACAGCATGTGGGATCTTCCCAGACCAGGGCTTGAACCCGTGTCCCCTGCATTGGCAGGCAGACTCTCAACCACTGCACCACCAGGGAAGCCCTGTGTCATATTTTAGATTCCACATATAAGTGATGTCACGTGGTATTTGTCTTTCTCTGTCTGACTTACTTCACTTAGTCTGATCATTTCTAGGTCCATCAATGTTGCTGCAAATGGCATTATTTTATTCTTTTTTATGGGTGAGTAGTATTCCATTGTGTATATATACCACATCTTCTTTATCCATTCATCTGTTGATGGACATTTAGGTTGCTTCCATGTCTTGGCTATTGTAAATAGTGCTGCTGTGAACATTGAGGTGCACGTATCTTTTCAAGTTAGAGTTTTCTTTGCATATATGCCGGGGAATGGGATTGCTAGATCATATGACAACATAGTAGCTTGATTTTTATCTGTTTCATAGATTGGCCTTTCTCAAAAGAGTTTATTTAGAAAAGTGTTCTTCAAATAGGTTTTAAAAGGTAATTTTTTAAAGCAATTAAAAAGAAGTTGGAATGATAGATAAATAATAGGCTGGCTAGATGGAATAGATACATGATAAAGCAAGTATAATGAAATGTTAACGGTAGAATATTGGTTTAGGGTATATGGGTGTTCACTGTAAAATTCTGTATACTTTTCCATATTTGAAATTTTTCATAATGTTGGGGGAGAAACTGAGTAGATAATTTCTAAAGGTCCTTCCATATTTTTTAAAAATGCAGTTCCCTGTGCTTCCCTCTATGTACCATTGTCGTGTCAGTGTACAACTATGAGAATGTGGTAGACCAAGTCATTGTTGGATTGTGCCATTAAAAAAAAATCTGCTGAGGAAAACAGAATCAATCATCAGTCACTTTCTTCTCCACCTACCTACTCCCAAATTTGGAATTGACAGGTTTGGTTGGTTTCAGACACGCCCACAGGAAAGCTGTTAAGTCTGTAGTTCTCCAGATGAAAGATGGGTTTAGGTATAAACATCTCCTATTTCAGGGCAGTGAGTCGTTTTGGATCTGTCCCTAGCAGAGGTTTCTTGAAGCTCTTCAGCCCCCAAAAAGACACACTGTTCCTATTCACTCACTTTGGCAGAGCTTTAGGAAGAAAGAGGAGAGAAACACTCACCCAGTAAGATCTAGAAGCCTTGAGAAAACCCCAGCAGAGGGCAGAATCTTTATCCTTGGGGGCGTGGTCCTAGCTCTTTGTTACAGTTCAGTCTTCCCACTGAAGTCTCCCTTCAGCATGCAAGGGAGTTTCATGCCCCCTTGCTAGGACCATAGAGCACATGTTGCAATGCACAATGAATGGACTTTGTCCAGCTGGTTATTAGAATAACCTTGTCAGCACTTTGCAGGGAGTTTATCAAGGAGTTTTGCCGAACTATGATAAAGCAGCACATGGCGCAGCCTCTGATGGCTGATAAGCTCGGGAGTGCCCGTTAATTGACAAGAACTGCACTTGTCAATCTTTTGAGGCCGTGGAAGTGGATTTCTTGTCTTTTCCTCCCTCCCGCAAGCCTTCCTCCACCGCTCTTTGGTAGATTCAGCATGGCCTTGCATCCGCATCAAGCACACCTCCCACCTTTGTTCTCGTGTGTTCACTGAGTAATTAATCTCATTGTGCTAGTATGGAGATAGTCTATTAAACACTCAGGCAGGACAACATGGAGAGGGAAGAAGGAGGATGAAGACTGGCAGAGGGAGGGAGGGGGGAGGGAGGGAGTAGTGTGCTGGTTTAATTGGTTCTTTAACCTAATGATAGTTTGTCAATTAAGGAGATACTTAGAGAAAGTGAAATTAATCCATATGGGTCAAAAGCAGCTATTAATTTTTAATCAAAACAAAATGTTCAGCAAATTGTAGCTCTGCTCAGTACAAATGCAAGCATGCCACCAGCCTCTTCCTGAAGGATTTGGGAGCAGTCACAAGAAAGGGCAGGTCGGGGCGCTGTTAATTTAGAAAAGATGTGCCTCCTCATACAGCCCCTCCCACCCCCAAGTGAGCTCCTCACAGCCTCCTCCATCTTGCTTCTGCAGCATCTGTTGGCAATGCCTGACACACAGTAGGTACTCAAGGATGTTGCTTTTCTGGAACTCTTTGAATCCCTATTATGTGTATCACTTTGAGGTATTTCAAGTAGGTTCTAGGCATAACATCTATCCTTTTAAGAACTTCCAGTCTGGTTGAGGAAATATTTGTGAATCTGTTGCAGAATCACAGATCAACTCTGCTAATCTCTACACTGATACAGTGCAGTAGGCGTCATGTTTTTAATCCCCATTTGAGAGGAAGGTCACTGAGGCACAGGAAGTTTAGATAACTTGCCCAGAGTCTCACAGCAAGTACGGTTAGTCTGCTAGAGGCTTGCGTTACCCAATATTGTAAGTGCCCCAGTGGTCCCAAGAGAGCTGGTGAGAGGCAGTGATGAAGGCTCCTGGATGGTGGGTAAAGGCTGAGCTGATTTTGGAAGGTGCTAGGGAAAGATGCTCCCAGCAGGAGGAATGGTAAACAGCACAGTTTTGGGGGAAAGGAGTGAGCTTCTGGGTAACTGGAATATGAGGTTGGCCAGATTAGGCAGGTCTAGGTTAATATATTTTCAGGATCTTGAATGCCAAGGTGAGGAATTTTTGTTAGGTCACCCTGAAGTTTCTTATTGCCTACAGGTTGTTTCCCAGTATAGGGGAAGCTCCCTTTCTCCCATTTCAGCACTTGGGCATCAAGCTCTCTTCATTATCACTCTTACCTCCTCTGCCTCCCTCCATCTGGCATCTTTCTTTTCATTTATGGCATTCTTAGCTTCTTTTGCTTCCCATTTAAAAAAAGACAGCAGGAAAAGAAAAAAAAAAATCAGGAAAGTACACCACCCAGCCTATTTCTACCAACTTTTAGAGATTGAATGAGGCTGTCTTCAGCTACTTCCTTGTCCCCAGCCCCAGTTTGGTCCTTGGACTTTGAGAGGAAAATACAGCAGGAGGACTTACCCCCAGGGAATGTTCTTCTGCCTCTGCCTGCTGACAAGAAAGCAGGCCGTAGGACTGTTTGGCTCCCTGACATTTGTAGTGACGTGATTTAGGGGCATCGGGAAGGACTGTATCCCAAGGGTACCTCTTCAGGCTGCTGACAACTGCCTGAAACCTGTCACTAGGGGCAAAACCTCTCATTTCTCACAGAGAGATCAGGCTGCAGATGCAGAGAGCCTGGGACGAGCAACAGGGTGTACTAAATTTCTTCACGTTGGCTGGAAGAAGCTGGGGACAAGTCAGGAGAGGTAGAATTCTTTGGATATTTTCTTCTTTGCTTCCTCAGTGCTTTATCACCTGGCCTCTCTGAGTCACTGGGCTGATGATAACTGGTGGTAATTTGCTGGGAAACAGCAGTGGACTGTGCCGTGACATCACAGGAGATAATGGGGCAGTAGAGGGCCCATGTGAAGAGGACGTCCAGCCCTCACATTCTGGAGCGGTCTCGTAGGTGTTGCTGTAAACCAGGGAAGTGATAGGATCACCACCAAGACTGTGCGCAGAAGTGCAAAGCTTAGAGGGGGCCTGAGCAGGGGTGCTGGCCAACCTAGGGGAGGCGAGCCACGGCTGTCTGCACATCTGGGTACCAGGGGGTGGGAGGAGGAGTTCCAGGAAGGCTGCTTGCTGGAGGAGACAGACTGATCAGGGCAGCACAGTGAAGACTCAAGTCCTGGAGGTAGGAGGAAGGAGGCAGATGGTACAGGCAGTGAGCTCATCCCGTCTTCTGGACCTGGAAGAGAATGGAGAAAACAGAAGTAGCTGACTCTGTGTGGTTCATGGTAAAAAACGGAATTTGGGTTTCTTGACCAGCACTAGCAATAGACTCTTAACCAGCAATGGAACACATCTTGTCTGGGAAAGTGAGGTTCCTCAGAGGGATACTCACCTGAACAACACGTGCCTTGTGCTGAGCAAGAGGAAGAACTCCTGGATTAACCACGGCACCAGGTGTCTGGGAGAAATTGTTATGTCACAGGGAGGAGGAGATTTTTGGTGCCTCGTGATTAATATTAGACGATAATGTTAATTATGTAGTACTTATAATCTTGCCTATCCATCTGTAAAGGCTCAGAACATTGTAGTAGTGAAATTCAGTATCTTCTATGTGAAAGGCAGTTTAGCTAGTCACATCTGTCTTTTGTACGTTCACTTATTCTTTCTTTTGACAGATGCTGATCAAAACCTACTGTGTGCTAGATCATAAAGTGGGCTCCAGGGACACAGCCACAAACAGAATGGACATGGTCCCTCGCTTAAAATTTAGTGTGAAATACAGCCTTTAAAATCACTAGTCTTCTTTATTGGTTAAGATTTTCTTTGTGGACAAATACATGATTAATTTTGTAGCTATTCCATGCACATATGAATAAAATCAATAATTTCTTTTCACAGTTAAGGAATATCTAAATATCTATTAAATAAGATGTATTGATTTTAAAAATTGGTGGGAGACAACGACATTAAGTAACGGCTGAATGTGTGTGTGCGTGTGTGTGTGTGCGCGCACACGCACAGTCACAACCTTGAAAAGACCAGTTGGGAGTCACGGTAGCCTTTGAGGCCGGGATGGACATGATCCGATTCGTCCTTCAACAAGCTGACTCTGGCTGCTGTGTAGACAGTGGACCGTGGCAGGCAGAGCGGATGCGGAAGTCACGAGACTCCCTAATGTCCAAGTGAGAGACGATGGTGATGCAGGTGGGCAGCTGTGGAGGTTGAGAGAAGAAAAGGGACCCTATTCATTTGGGAGATCAAATAAGCAGGACTTGATTATTTGATGGAAGATAATGGGAAACAGCTGTCTATTTCCGAGGTTGGTTGTGGGAACTAAATGAGATATTATTAGCTTCATTTTACAGATAAGGAAGTAGAGACTCCAAAGTGATTGAGACAAAAGTCTGCCTCTGAGCTCCCCATTGCATCGTCCGTGAAAGTGGGGTACACAGAGGTGGGCTTACGAGGAAGCTGTGGAGTTTAAACCTCAAGCCACTTCACTTGCCAGGACCTCTTCCAAAACCTAACACCTAATCTTACATTCATAACTTTTTGTTGTTTTTCTTAAAAAGCACCCCCTATAGGTGTTTAAACTTCAGCCTCCACAAAACCTCTATCTTCCTCTAGCTGAGTAAATATGACTCGGTTGAGTAGGGCTGAGACTTGATGGGATGAGACCTAGGATGGGAATCTGACATGATACTTGGGGAAACTGTTGATTTTAGGTGGGGATCATTTGGGAGAGAAAAAGATGCCATATCGAAGGTGTACATTTAACATTTCTTTCATACTTTATTTATTGAATACTCCCTTTTGTCAGGCACTGTATTTGATTTTTTTAAATAATTTTTTTGCTATTATCTGATGTAAACCTTGTATGACCCCCTGAGATGGGTGCTTTCATTATCCCCATTTGATATGTGAGGAACCTGAACCCCAGGGAGATTAAATAAACGACCAAGTTATCATTACTAAGTAGGTGAGCTGGGCTGGCTTCTATAAGGCCTGACTTAGAAGCTTGAGGCTGTCCTTAACCCCCACTGCTGGCAGGACTATTGTCCAAAGCCAGACCCTCAGGTAGACTCTAAACTTACATTATTAGCATTTCATCTCCTAGAGGTTAGAGGAAGCAAGGTCTAATTCTGCCCTGCTCCCCCTGAAAAAATAGTTGTTTGGTGAAATATCAGCAGGAGAAAGTAAGCTTTCCATCTTCAGATTAAAAGATTGAGACCATGTCTGACATATGCTGTAGACGAAGACAAGATTCTGAGGCTTAAGGGGTTTCAAATGTTCTCTGAGGGAGAAGGGAAGCCCTGGAAGGTTTTCACCATACAAATAGTATAATCTGATTTGGATTTGTGTTTTAAAGAATCACCATAGGGTAGTAATGGCTGATTCTTCAAGTACAGCATGAGACACATATGGCTTAGAGATAGTAGATGGGAAAAGTGACCTAGGGATTTTAGTGAAGACTTAACCATAATCTTGGCAAGAATGTCATTTGCTTGAGGAAAAGCTAACAGTATTCAATGTTGTATTGTATTTATAATGGCCAATGAGGAATGGTTTTTACCCCATGCCCCCCTCACCCTCCTGCATCTCTGAAGTCTGTTATGATAAGGACCTAGTTAGTGGTCTGCCGAGCTTCCCTATGACCTCAGCGTCTTACTGAAGTGGTCATTACCAGCCCCACCTAGCAGTCTCTAGACTGTAAACCACCCAGCAGAGAAAGAGGAACATCAGAGGGCCAGCTGCCATATTTGGCCATCCAGACTCTGCTATTGAAACACAAACCCAGGAGACAGGGCAGAAGGAAGTGGGAACATTCAGTGTAAAGAAAGCCTCATGGTTAAGATGATCACTGGATTGAAGGTCTGCTTGATGGAGGGGATTAAACTTGACCATGGTGGCTATTACTGCAACAGTTTTCTATTCCATATATAAAATATATTTCTTATGGTCAACACTGTCTCAGCATATCCTGGGCAACACAGGATTGGAGGTATGTAAACTGAGACTGGACAAGCTTTAGGTATAATTATGTAGAGATTTAAGTCAATAAGCAGACACAGTGCAGTGTCTGAAAATAGGAGAGAGGGTAGGAGTGGAGAGAATCATGAGGATAAAGAGGGCAGAGGAAGGGAAGCCCATGGGTTGTGGATGTGGTCTTTATCTCTAACCCCAAAGGGAACAGCCACATTGGCTTGGTTCTCTCCCTGTTCCCCATTTCTCTTGCCCTCCAGCCAAACCAGCAACAAACGGCATTGTATAGGTAGTGTGTGTCAGAAATAAAAGCCGTGGGGATCTGACCCCTGGCAGTGTGTTTTCACCCTGTGAATTTCCTGGATATCTTTACAGGGAATCATTCCTGGGGAAGGGCAGGCTGGAAATAATATAAGGAGATCAAGAAGGATGTCAAGCAAGTGACACCTTTAAACAGGCGAAGCGAAGCGGGCTCTTCCCCCTTGGGACAGTTAGAGTTATGCAGAGCTGTAATTAACCCAGCAGCCCACTGGATATGTCTATTTCACCTCGCAAAGGCTGTTGAAAGAAGGATTCTTGAAGAAAGAGGTTCCAATTCAAATGGTATTTGAGTCAGTCCCTCGTTGGATATACTGTTTCTGGAGTTTATGGCTATAATCAACAAAACATGACCATTCTTTCATGCAGGTTTTTCTTATGACTTTCCTAGTACTGACCTTTAAACAGAAAGAAAAAAGACATCCAGAATTGGCTGGGGGTAGGATAGGGAGAAAAAGAGAGAGAGATATGGCTGGAATCAAATTAAGGACTTTGGTTTCCTTCTCAGGATCTTGAAAATGTTAAAGGAGCAGGTGGGTCATTCTTTCATACATTGAGACTCTGATATATGTAAGAAAATTGTCAGTTTTGTATTCAAATATCCCCAAAGTACTGAATTGGCCTCCCTAACTTCAATTCATTTTTTTTAACAAATATTTTTTGCATGCCTCCTCTGTCAGGCACTATTACGAACACTACAGATGTGACTAGAGCTAATAGTGGGGAGAGATAGACAAAAACACATAAATATGTAGACTAATTAGTATATTAGACGATGTGTTGTGTTATGATAGAAGAAAAATAGCAGGGTGGGAAACAGAGTAGGAAGGGATGTCATGTTACATACGGACAAGGAGGGCCTCACTGAGAAGGTGACGTTTAAGCAAAGATCTGAAGGAAATGAGACATGGATGTACGGGCGGGGGTTGGTTGCGAGGATTGGCGGCATCCCAGGCAAATTGTGCAAGAAATGCAAGGCCTCAGGTAGGAGCGTCCATGGTGTGTTTGAGGAATAGCAAGAAGGCCAGTGGGGTTACAGTGGAGTGAGGAAGGACAGGACCAGTGGGGGATGAGGGCAAAGTGGGTTGTTTGGGGTTTTTTGGTTTTTGCTTCTTTTTTTTTTTTGGTTTGGGGGAGTAACTATACAATCTCAAAACTTGAAGGCTCATTAGGGGGGCTGTCTCCTGCCATGAGTCTCACCAGTCACTGTGAATGGTTGAATGTGGAGAAGCGGAAAGTTTGCGTGTGTGACTCACTGGTGGATGTTTTCTCGGTACGTGTTCTAAAACATTCTTTAAAATAACCCCTAAAAACGTGTTTGTTAGCTACAATGAGGAGAGCTTTGTTTAAAGGGGTTAGGGAAACTCACCATCCACAATCAAGATTTCAACACACCAGTCTGCATTTTTAGGGTAATATCTCTGTAAGTAGAAACAGGCATATCTGGAGAAAGACATTAGTTTCTGAGGTCTGGCCAGCTCCTGTTCTTACCCCTCTGTCATCTCTGATTGGATTAGACGTCACAGAAAATGCCTCAGATCCTTGTTTCATGTTAAGTTTAACCCCTCCAGTTGAATACCATCCTTGTGGAGCTCAGCGGAGAGAAATTAAATTTCTCTCACCAGAGCCATGGCACTGACTGAGGTATCAAGGGTCTACATCAGTAAACTTGGTCAGTTACAAGATGTATGTCCTTCCCGAGGCTCTGTAGCTGTTAAGTTGGCTCTTTCCAATCACGGTCTGATCTTTCATTTTAATGTAATGCAGTTAGACAACCTAGTTATTCAGGCATAGACTTCTCTGGTTTTCATTATCCCTGAATAACATTTGATGCTGAAATGGGGAAGACGGGAAGGAGGGGGGAGGGGAGCCCAGCATTTTTCACAGCTTGTGTGAAATGCTTAATATTTGAAAGTCTTTAAAATATACTGTACACAGACATTCCACTTTTATAAGACTAACATAACATGTTCGAAAGTTTTATGAATTTCAGCATGTAACGAGAGTCCACGTTGGCCTGTTTTAAATAAGCCATAATGGCCTGGCAGCAAACCTGCATAGTTAGCAAATGCCTCCTCTGTTTATGAGCAGCCATTCCTCAGCAGGTCACTACAAAATACTAGCCTTATCAGTTTCCGTGGCCTCTGTAAGCCAGTCTGTGTGCTGATTTCGGCGTGATTCTGGTTTTACAAGCCCGAAACCAAGGGCATCACAATAAGGTGATACTGTGCTTGTGCTTTGATTTTTTTTTTTTTTAATGTATGTCTGTATTATTTTAAATTTTTATTTATTTATTTATTTATTTTTGGCTGTGTTGGGTCCTCGCCTCTGTGCGAGGGCTTTCTCTAGTTGCGGCGAGCGGGGGCCACTCTTCATCGCGGTGCGCGGGCCTCTCACTATCGCGGCCTCTCTTGTTGCGGAGCACAGGCTCCAGTCGCGCAGGCTCAGTAGTTGTGGCTCACGGGCCCAGTTGCTGCGCGGCATGTGGGATCCTCCCAGACCAGGGCTCGCACCCGTGTCCCCTGCATTGGCAGGCAGATTCTCAACCACTGCGCCACCAGGGAAGCCCTTTGTGCTTTGATTTTAACGAAATGGCATGACTCTGAGTTGCTTGAGAATATGCTCAGGCCTCTTATATCCCATTGGGAGGCTGGGTCTCCAAGTGCCTTTCACAGCACAGGGCCGCGCAGAGCAGGGTCACCCTTCCTCCTTGGAGCCTAGTGTTCTCAGAGCCCAGAAGATGTATTTTTTACTTCCTCAGGGTGACAGCCCCTCAAGTGATGCTTTTTTAGGTGAGGATCTCCTTTCCATAAAAGTCAAAACACAAAATGTGCCGGGGCAAACCCAGTTCTGGCCCGTCAGCCGTCCTGTGTCTCATGTATCAGGCACAGTCGTGTTTCTCAAAGGCGAGGGCCCTGTGTCACGAGCCCCCGCGCTTCAGGGGAGTTTGCTCGCTCCCCTGATAAAACCACACCGCTTCTCCCACAGGGCAGAGGAGAAAGATGTTCTGCGTGTTAAAAGGCGGCTCAGCCTTCGAGTGCGAGCTCTTCTGCCCTTGGATTCACCTTGGCCCCGGCGACCCCTCAGGAATCAGCAGCCACGTCGCAGACTGGTTTCGGGGGACACTCCAAACCCCTTTGCGCTCCGGCATCAAAAGCTCCTCTAATTACAAATAGTGCCATAGAGAACAGGCTGGAGCATTGAAATAAGACTGATCTAAAGGCTGCGGGCCAAAGACTTCGCACAGAGGGTAACATAGTTAGGAAATCTGACTCACGAGATAAAGTTCACTCCCTTTCATTGCGGGGCCCCCGCCGGCGTTCTGGCCTCGCCGCAGTCGTCACGTGTAAGCCCAGCCTCCCCGGGGCCCCCGGTCCAGTCCTCATGCTTCCACAAGCAGACTCCAGAGTCCCCCAGAGAACAGCAGAAGCTTTCTTCCTCTTTGTCTTAGAACACTGCCCCCCAAAACTTCCCTTTAACGTTTAGAGCCCCCTACACATCCATTGAAAGCTTGGCTTTGGTAAGTCTCTACTCTTCATTTTGAGATAAGGAATGTATAAGTATAACCACCCATGGCGTCCTGTGAAACTCCCTTATATTTACCTCATTTATTCATCGTGTTTAGGGGAGGCACTGTGCAGGGTGGGCAGTCAAGTTTAAGTCCTTGTTCACGATCATGATTTTTTTGCCTTTAGTTATATTCCCTCTCAGTCAGTGACATCCCCAGAGATGTCAGAACTCATGCAGGAAAACCCATTTAATTAGGACCCGCTGCGGGGAACCAGGAAACAGATCCTAAAGTACTTTATGGCGGAAGCTGTTGATCAGGAAACGGGATATTGTCCTTTCCCGCGGTCTAGGTCTGGCTCGAACTCCTTCGGGGAGATCTGGGGGCCTGTCTCCATCTCCACTGAAATGGAGCCTGTAACCTTCTTCCAGTCAGGTTACCCCAGAGGGCAGTGACATCTAGATCTGCTTTTTTATTTGTTTGTCGTTCTCTTTTTGAAGACGTAAGCGGCAGGCCTTTAGCCCCTGGAATCTCTGCCCAGAGGCCGGGCATGTTGGACATTTGCCAGTCTGATGTACGCGGGGCCTCCCGTCCACACTCTGTCTGCTGCCCCTTGGCCAGATAGCGAGTTACTAGGTTTTTCTTCGAGGCAGACAAACCTTACCTATCCTTAATGTGCACACTCTTCAGTTGGGGAAGAGGGGAACTGATTTAATACGTGTTCTCGAGTGGGATTGAATCCAGTCTTTTCGATCCTTCATCCTGGGCTCAGGTCCTGTGAAGCGCCGGCACCCCTCCCCCCGCCCCGAGCCAGAATGATCTCTCCCCGCCTCCATTAAACCATAGCATTTTCTCTACACCTTTTTTTTCCCTCCATAACGTTGACTGCTCTTATTTCTAGTTAGTGCTTTTCACCCTAGTGTTCCAAGCTCCATTTAAGGACCTAAATGGCTGGGACCACATCTTCTACTTGTTCCCCTCACAGCACTTACTCATTTATAACTTTGTTAATTCTCCCCACGGTGCCTCACACACAGTGCTGTTCAATTACAGCATTTTTACTAAGTCCATTTGAAAAGCAAGAGGCTACCAGTGGGTAAAGCGCTGTGCTGAATCCTTCGAGGGGCCCAGGAAGTGTGAATGAGACTCTCAACCCTCAAGGAATGTATAGTCTCAGGGGGGATAAAGAAGATATGACAAAACTACGTGAAAAGTCAACTAATAATACGGTTCCATACAGGATCTGTGTTCAAAAAGGGTAAGTGCCAATGATGGTGATGATCGTGAGAGCTTGCACGTGTTTTGCCCATCCCCATAACACCTCTGGAAGGTAGATGGCACTAGGCACTCTTAGTCTAGTTCCTTTGTCTAGGGAGTGAGGGTAAGTGACTTCTCCGAGGAGGGGGAGTGAGGAGGGCTGGAATTCAGGCAGCCTTGTGTGCCCCAGTGCGAGAGCCACACTGTGTCTCAGAGACTCTGCCTCTCCTCTCTCTCTTACTGCCCGTGTGCCCTGCTTGATGCCAACCCTATAGATGTATTAAGGAAGTTAAACGTATTGCTCACTGCCATTAAACAAGATCACAGACAGAGAGTCTGTTGAGCAGTGATGACACTTTGCTGTTTGAACCAGAAAGGAATTGTCCAAAGACAATTAGTCCCTTGACACATGAGTAAATTAGAGTTATCACACACTGGTTGTTTGTTAAAATGGCATAAAAGTACACGCCAGTTTTTCTAAGGCATGTGCTGAGTGGACTGTTCCCAGAGATTTTAAAGTGGAGAAGAGATTGCCATCTGGTTTAGGTATTCATCTTCATGAGGTCAGAAGGCCAGAGTAAATGCCCTCCTGAGGCGCTCAGACTACGGTGTGTCCACCTGCATTGTCATTAACTATGTCTGCAGTACCAGACCTAGGTTCAGATTCCGGGTCTGCCACTTAGAAGCTCGGTCGCCTGCTTAGTTAACTTCTCAGAGCCTATTTTCTCATTGGTAGAACAAGCATGATAGTGCCTATCTCAGAAAGTTACTGAAATGATTAATTATGGTGAGTGTAAACACCAGTGCCTGATAATACTCAGTAACTATGGTCGTTGTGAGTATATTATTTTATTTTATTTTTCCCCCTTAAACGTTGCCTCTATCATCTCCATCACCCCCATTATGTAGAAAATAACTTCCAAACCTCCAAAGGAAGCCTTCTGCCGAAATTTAAATCAAAGATAGAACTCAACGCTTTGAAAAGGAGTATTTGCTAAAGAACAAGCAGGCATTTATAATTTCTGATATTTAATACCTAATTACCCATCTTCCCAAAAGTCTCCAGTTGTGGAGAATATGACAACAGATCAGGAAGTGTGGCATGTGAGTATATTATTACATCCCTTCCTGAGCCATAGAACTTGAACTTACGTTCAGAGCCGGAGACCCCAGAACTCTTCCCCAAAAGGGAGCAATTTAAGAGAGTTGAAATAGCCTCTCCTTGCAGGGAGGATGCCAAGTCTTTTCTGGGTTTCCTGTAAGTCCTAGAGGATAGGCTATTTGGATAAAATCTAGCTGCTTTGACCTGTGGAAAGGAATTGCCATGCACACTCTTTATTTTGACCTCCTAGCCCCCCTGGGCAGTTCCAGACTGGCTCCAGGCCTTATGAGAAGAGTGCTGTCCTCTCTTGTAGAAAACATTCCTTTTAAACGAATCAGTTTTTGACCACCTCTTCCTTTCCCAGGCATATTTTTCAGTTTCCAACAGTGGGATCAGTGAGGGGTGGTGACATAGCCATCATGTAGATGAGTTCCAAGATATCGTCTTCTCGTTTAAAGAAAGACAGGCATACCAGATTTGCCTACCTGTTCCCAGGGAGGGAGAAGAAACGGCGGGCAGGTGGTGTGGAGAGAAAACCACACCCAGAAGTCACTTTTCCAGCCTCCCTCAATTACTCGGGAGGAAACTCACCTTGAGTGTCTTCTTCAAGGTTAAGCTCCCTGAGAGTGGATGGAACCTGGCCAGAGGCTGTGAACTTTGCACAGAGGGCATCCTCAGAGTCGCCCCCTGCTCAGTGGGTCACTGCCCTCCCATCACTCTGCCAGCACGTACCTGATTTGGTTGACATTTCCATAATTAATTTATAACATCAATAACCCCGAGATGAGCCTATTTATAGGTTTGTGCAAGCTGGGTAAGAATATAGATTAAATCTTGGGTCATTAACATACTTTAAGTACTTGGGAGAGTTTTGTGATTGTCAAATAATATGATTAAAAGGCCTCCACGCTTGGTATGTACTGGCAATCCACAAGTTTACTTCCCTTCCCAAGCTCAGAAACAACAAAAGAGCAAAAAAAAAAAGAAAAAAAAAAAAAAAAAAGGTGTACACCCCTCCCAACCACCAGAGATCTTGGGTTGTCATCGGGAACAACTTTATCATTCTACCTGCCCCTGAACTTGACCCGGGTAGGCAGTGATGGCCCGAATGAGTGCCTGACAGCTGCTGCCCCACAGCTTGAGGATCCCTGAGACTTGGTCCTGACCCTCAATAAAATAGCATGCGTGTCCCCAGCAGTCCTGCCGGGAGAATTGCTGTGACCGTCCACAACAGAGATGAGAGTGTGAGAAGGGCAGCCTTTATTTGAAAGGATGTTATTATGACTCGGACTGCTCTGTGGACCCAATCTTATTTCCTTTCTTCCTTTTTATGTTCTGTTGTTCTGGTCGTTACTTTTTTGAAAAATAACATGCATTGCTTTTCTATTATAAAAGTAAGACATTTTCAGTATCAAAAATAAAGATCAGTACGGAGAAGAAAATAAAGATCACTCATAATTCCACCACCCAGAAATAACCACTGCTAAATTTCTGTGTATCCTTCTAATGTAGTCTTCATTCTGACATCCCACTAGCAGCGCTGCTCTCTAGACAGGGAAGCCTCCCATTCAAATGCTTTCTTTGGCAGATGTGTTTCCTTTCGAGGATAGCATTGTATGCTCTGGGGGTCAGAGTTTTCCACCAGTAATGAATGACTAGTGCCTCCCCGTCCCACCTTCAGGAGCCTTCTCAGAAAACCACCACCCAGAGATGCGTCCCCCCCCATCTCCTTTCCTTTTAAATTTACTCAATCCACCCAACCCTTCATAGCCTTTTTTTCCCCCGTATATGCATCTGCAGTGACACCACCATGTCATCCACCCCTTCCTTCCTCTTTAAGACCATAATTTCCTTTAAATCTCTCATGAGTCTTTCATGTCATTCTCCAGCGCATTGTTGGTGGTCCCTACTTGTTTTTTACTTTTGCTCTAGTTTTTTTAAAATCTCAAACTGGCTGCAAAACTCTTCAAATCAAACTAAAGTCAGTATGGATAAGATCATCATTAATGATGACACATGTACACAAATAATTACAAATTTTAGTAGTTTTATTTTTTTAATGAATTTATAAACACTGAGCTCCTTGAAAGTAGAGATTAGATATTATTTCGCCAGACCCTTAACACAGTACTTGGCATATTATAAATACTTGATTAATATTATTGAATTAAGGTGAAAATGAAGAGGAAATTTAATTACCCAGTCTACTTTTTTATCTCAGTAGTTTAAGTGCAGACAAAAAGGAGGTCACATAAAAATGATGAAAAAACAGTATCTTAGAACAATTTTTAATGGTATATCAGTGCATTTTTTTGTGCTAAGGTATCACTATTAACCCAAGTGAGGACCCTTTATAATGATTTTTTAAAACCTTGATGATGCCCTTTTCACTTCTTTCCTAAATGAACATTAATATAAAGCCATAAAAATCCCCTTGGAGGGCTTTATGAATTACTGCAGTATAAGATGGGGAAAAGGCCATTTGCAGCCATTTGTTTTATGGAGCTTGATTCTGAAACCTAGCCGCCACCCTGACCCTTCAGGGGCATACTCTGAGGCATGGAGCTTTTCTCCAGGACCGTGAGCACTGGACCTTCTTCCCAAACAGCCCCAAACATGTCCTACACGTGCCATTTCCCCCAAATCAGCAATGTCAACCACAGCCCCGCCCTCCGTGAGCAGCCCAGACACATGTGGGGAAGGGGAGCAGACGTTAATAGTGATGCATTGAATAGCTCTTCTTCTGTAATGTAGATTGATTTTGAGTTCATCTGCATAAATCTCTTTTGCTATATGACTCTTTGGTCATTTAGTACTTGAAAAGAATGATGCCAAAGACTAGACACCTGGCCTAGGTAGGGCATTGGTTTTCAAATTCCTTTTACCTGCTGAGGTGTTCTCTTTCTATTAGACCTGGGATGGTCATGGAAGCCTAATCCATTATAAACAGAGATGGGGGTTTGAGTGCCTGGAGCTTCCCCCCAGCGCTGTGCTAACCCGAAGTCAGCATCTCGGAGATCACTTTGAAAAACCCCCAGGCCTACAGAAACCAAGACAGAAGAGGCTGAAAGGGAGGCACAGGAAAGAAAGATGTCATGAAAATGATAAAAATAATCGTAGCTTACTTTTTTAGAGGCCTCGTGTGTGCCAGGTACCACAGTCAGTACCGATTTGCCTCAAAAAAAAAAAAAAAGGGCAAATTGTGACGTCTAAGGCAGAGTATGGCGTTGGCTTCCTGAAAACACTTGAAAAGGATATTGGATTGTTTGCAGGCAGGCAACAGGCCAGATAATCTTGAAAGATCTCTCTCTCACTACAGTTGACTTTAGCCTCCATTGCTCTGTTGGAATAGACCTCTCTCAAGTGAGATCAAGAAAAAAATAAGTAGAACAGAAATGTTCACTCTGTGTGTGTGTGTGTGTGTGTGTGTGTGTGTGTGAGATCCAGGTCGTCAGGCACACTGAGTTGCACGTAAGTTAACACATACACCACAGTAGGTGTACCATTTTACGGGTAATTCAGAACTTTGAGGTAGAAATAGCTCAGAGAAAATGATAAAACAACAAGGTATGTGCCTTTGTCAAGAGAGCTGGCTGTACCCGTGAATGCACGTTTTGACAGATCATAAATTCACAGAACAGAGCAAGTCCTATGCCTCATCTAGTTCCAGCCCCCTCTTGTCACTTTGGACAAAAGATTGTCCGGACCAGCTCAGCAGGGCGGCCCACTTAGTCTTCTCTCCATCTTCATTTCCTGAGCATCTTTGGATGATGCGGTTGATCAGAACCCCGAGACCAGATGCTCCTTCTGCCTGAGGAGCACCCGGTCAGCTAGTCCGTGAGTCAGTCAGCCCACAGCCCCTGTCCGTTCTGGGTCCCCAGTCGGGCTGTCTGTGTGGAAGGAAAGAGGAGGAGGGAGTGGAAGCTCCGGGAACTTAGTGGAGTTGGGGGATTAGTGGGTGGGCTGCCAGGAAACGATGGGAGTGTGGGAGCTCAGAGAGCATCATTTCCAGGCTGATCAGAGAAAGGCTCAAGGAGGAGGAGAGATTTAAGCAGCCTCAAAGGTTGGTGGGATTTGGGTAGCTCAGTGAGCAGCACGTGCATTGCTCTTGTTGGCACCACACACATATGACGGCCCTGAGGCGTGTCTAGGGGAGTTGCGAGGTCACACTGAGGAACCCCGTGAAGGGTGCACCCAGTGTGGACCACAACGAGCGCTGAATGCCCGGCAACAACATTTGGAGCCTTTTAAATATTTTTGAGCAGGGAAGGGACACAAGGAAAGCAGTGAATCTGGTTCAACTATTAACTATTGTTAATACAAATACAAAACTGAGGGCTCAGGGCTTATGTGCCCGCCGAATTGTGGATTTGCTTGGAAAGCACAGTGTGAGGAAAACCCCAAAGGCACAAGGTTCTTTCTTTTGGAGCCCTGACCGAGGGAGGCACAAGTGAGCGGTCAGTTCTCTCATTGGACCAGCGTTTTCTAATGTGCATAAAGCCGTGTGATGGGTTCGTGGTCATAGCAGGCTTAACAACAAGAGCGAACTGCCCATCGGGAATTTCTCTTGCAGCATCCTGACTTCCTGCAGAGCTGGTGCTGAGGTGGAGGGAGTAGGTCCTGCCGGGTCATCCCCCAAGCCACCTCACATTCAGCACAGTCCCTTTGGGTCCAGTTCACACATCTCACTGGGGCCCATTTAACCGAGCTGGGCCTGTTGCAGACCTTCAGATATTTAATTTGTAAACACTTAATAAAGCACTGTCAGTAGGTCGACTTGTCTTCTCCGTCGGCCACATCAGAATCAATACATCCCTTGGGTGTTCTGCCGTGATTGTCTGGGCTGGGGAATCTAATAGGATTAAGTGTTTGGGGTCCTATCTGACGCCACAGTCCACAGTCCTAGTTAGATGAGGTTAAAGACTGGCTTGCCATTGTGGAGGCACGACTGCTTAGGGGTCTGAAAAATCATTAAAGCTTGTCCTCTTAAACGTTGATTGTTCCCTGGTGATTTATTGACAAAACACAAAAAAGTGCTCTATACTGCACTCTAATTATATGTATGAGGCCATAAGATCTCATGGGAAATTAAATAAAATTTACAGCTTGATGGTTTTATGCTCCTGGGAGACATACCTTCTTAATAAGATCTTATAGCTGGGAATATTTATGAGGTTAAAGTCCGTAGGCTTGAGCAAAGACCTAACCTTTCCGTGGGAGGGGGAGGGGGGTGCGTTTTGATTTCTTTTAAGATAAATGATTGTAATGAAATTTCAGGGGTTGAGGAGGAAATGTTCAGTGAGACACATCAAGCGTTCCTCCCCGAGACCTCTGGAGGACAAAGCCGAAAGGGCACAGGGACTTACTGCCACCGTTTATCTCACACAAGGCTCCTGGTGGTCCTCCCCACCACCTAAGCTCTCTGTGGCTTCCTCATCTGATCAGCCCCCATCACAGTCTGAAAGGGAGGGAAGATCCTAGTTAAGGGCGGTTATCTAAGAGGTCAAGGAAGGGGAAAGAACTTGAGGCAGAAAAAAGGGGAGAACCAGAGAGAGAGAGAATATGAATGGGAATCACACTGATGCACTTGAAACCCTAAAAAGCAGTTTCACATCTTCAGACAGCCCCAAAGGAGTTACTGGACATTGGGACATTTGCTATTTTACCAGATCCCTTTCTCTTTGTGTCAAGGCGTGGCTGGGGCCCAGACCCTGATCCCGTAAGCATTATAATGTGCTGCTTGGACAAAAGGTCAGAATGTAGTAGTGGTGAGGGTGTGGAGGGAGCTTCTGCAGGTGGCTTAAAGATGGGACTTTCTTGACTCTGAAGAGGGTGTTTACAGAGGTGCACATTATAAACTGTCCCCGCAATTTTTGTTACTCTCATCCCGAACTCTACCCTGGACCCAGTTTCCTCATCTGTAAAATGAAGAGTAAGGCTAGATGATTTTAAGGTCCCTTCCAGCTCTAAAATATTATTTTATGGTTCTAGAATTTGTGTAGGAGAAAGGCATTTCTCTCCATCCCTTGCATTAGTCTTCTGAGTGAAAGTGAGATGTCTCATCCATTCAGATAGAGCAGCTCAAGCCCCAGGTCTCAGATAAAAAGAGAAGAAAAAAAACTTATTAAAGATAGCTAAGTTCCCCTGATAAGCAGCAAGTGAGAAATCCCTGATTTAATTTAAATATGATATTTCTGTCTTCATTAATTTAAAGCATGTATATGATAATGTAGCCTTTTTTATTTAGTGGTCTATCCTGGAGGGAAAGAAAGGCTTGATTGTGAAGCAGAGGGGTAAAGGTTTGGATATTCTTTAATAAAGATGACTATCCCTAAAAATGCTTGAATTATATGGAAGTAAGATTTGTTGCAAGTTACAAATCAAAGCCTGAAATGTCACTTATCTCCTAATGATACTTCTACACAGATTATTAATTTCATTTTAGAAGCCCAATGAATGTTATATTTTACGACATTGATTAAACATCTTGCTGGCATCTACCCATCCATCCTTTTCGTTTTCAAAAATCCGTATCGGAATTTAACAAAAACAGCTCATAAATTTGTATTTTACAGCCTAGCAAAGTCGACTGGTTCCCCCACTCTGCTTACAACCAGACCCATCTTGAATCCTGGGCTTGGGCCATTTCTATTCTTAGAAGTTGGGCTTTTCTAAACTGACCTTGTGTTTTGTTACCAGAGTAGGATCGGGGGATTTATTTGGAAGAGCATTTGTGGCTTCTGGAGCTGCAGAGCCACGAGGGGGGCTGTGGCGTGGCCGGGTGAGCCCTTGACTGGGAATCAGGGACTCCGCTTTCATTCTGGCTCTTAGACAAGCCAGTTACCTCCCTCTTCTGTGTCCTGGGGATAATTACAGCCTCCCCCAGTTGGCTCACAGTGTCATTGCGGGGATGAATGAGATAATAGACGTGAAAGCTCTTCCAGCCCTTCAGAGGGAAGCAGTGTGGTCGTGGATTTAAGAGCCAATAGAGAATAGGATGGGATGATCGGTTTTGGATCAACCTCAGGCATTTTAGGAAAGGTTTAGGATGACCCTTTTGAAAGCAGGGAGAAAAGGCTTTCGGAAATAGGTCCACTGTGTTATTACTTATGGTACTTTTATCAGTAGAAGTACCTCTGGTTCCTCCAGACTCACACCTGTGTTTCCTCAAAACCACTGTGGCCTCATTCCCCACCTGGATTGGCTCCAATTAGAAGACCCCGTTTGTTCCTGTGGTATTTCCCTCACAGTGACGTTTATAGTTGCTGTCATTTTTCTCTGGAGAGGATGCTGGCACCTGGATCCCCATGTCAGGGCACAGCTGCGGCTGTTCCTTCCTCCAGGAAGGAGACATAAAGAGACATATTCTGAGGAATCTGAATCAACTCCACATGAAAGATTAAGGGCCAGTCCCCAGAGGCTGCCACGTACGGAAGAAATAACCTGTTAAGGCTGGGGGGACTTGGGGGTGGGGAACTCGAGGATAGACAGTTCTGCAAGAATGGATAACATTAGGGGAAATCACTATTAAAGCAGAAGCGGGCCTCTGTCCAAGGAACCTTACCACAAATGTGCAGGAGGCTTGGGTGGTGGGAGCAGGGGCTGTGAGGTTCGTGCCCCTAGGGACGAGAGGGGCCGCACTAGAAGGAACAGGTGCTGCCAGGTCTCCCTGAGAGGGCGGCCCATCCCGGCAACAGGGCGCAGAGGTGCAGGGTGTAGGCGGGGCGTAACACTACCTGGCTTCACTTCTCGGCGCTCCCAGTGCCCTCAGGGAGGTTACCAGACTTTGCTGATCTTTGAATTCGTCGTCAACACCAGCCCTGTCCCGCAGGGACCTTGTGAAGGTTGAGTGAACTACTAAAGTAATGTGTGTGACCTGCTTAGCGCAAGAGCCGGGCCCAAGTTAGTGCTTAATAAATGTTCCCTATTGGCAAGTGTCTGGGTAGTAGCGCCTCAATCAGGGGTTTTTGTTGTCGGTGGTGGTAGTGGTGGGTTTGGGTTTTTTGATTTTATGTCTTATTGTTTTTGAATTTTCTCTAAAAAAAAAATTGTAGAATGGCATCTCTTAAAAATCTGCAGCAGACAGTACTTGGTCTGCTCTGCAGGGCCTTTCATTGTGGGCATGGTGACAAACTGGTTTTAAGTGACAGAGCATCGTTAAGTGAGGCTGGCTGTGCTGTTGGTGACAGCCCCGCCCTGTTTGGGGGATGGAGAGTGGGTGTGGACGTCACTGGGAGAGGACGGTAGCTGACGAGTGAAGACCTCCGGCATGCTGTGACACGTTCTCCAGTGACTTATTTTCCCTCTTTTTCTGACTCATTTCTCTCCCATCCCCCTCCTTTCCTCCTCTTCCCTCTTCCCACCACCCTCAACACCCCCTCCCAGCCAGCCCTCCCTAGCGTGCTCCGGCACTGGGGATGTTGCATAAAGGGAAAATATGGCATGTTTACAGAGAGACTTTTCAAAAAGTGTTAATTTAATATGCTAAAGTGTTCCCTTCAGCATTTTACCTTTCTTGTTGTTTTCACAAAACAGCCAAGACTAAATAATGAGCCCAGGGCTGTGCCCTTTGGTAGCGTGATAGCTCATTACCCACTAGCGGCCTCCATCTGCCCTCATGGCTGCATGGGGAGCCATTACGATTATGATGGAAATCTCAGAAGCCATTACCAAGATGCAACAGAGGGCCTACTGCAGACAGCCTAATGGACTAATTTGTAATTGGGAGAGGGAAATGAGTTAGCGAGCTGGGGCCGGTTTTGATGAGAGTGGAAGTACGCATGCTAAATGTGATAAATGAATAGGAATGTGTGTTTGCGCGGTGGGCTCTACAAGGCTTTCCATCTCTCCCGGGGATTGGAGGCGTGCTGACAAGCCGTGAGGAGCGAGGAAGAAAGGGCTCGGGGGAGGCAGGCGAGATTCAAGGAGAGTAGCTAAGGATAAATCGGTGAGGAAAACTAATGGCAGTAAAATCCAAGGAAATGACTGCATCTGCCATGGAAGTAGTAATTAGGAAGCATTTGGTGTGCGTGTCTTTAACCATTAAAATAGGGACGAGGAGGAGCCCTGGCGCTTGTTGTGGGAAACGGGGGGTGGGGGCTGTGATGCTCCGAGAGGGAAGCCCTTGCAGGGGGCTCTGATGGGAGAGCGTCCTCAGACCTGGTGGTCCACACAGATCCTGCCAGCTCCACGCAGAGCTCATTCCTGAATCACCGCGAGAGCCCTCTCTCCCAAGAGCCACTGGAGATCCTGCAATGGCAAGGCCCCGCAGGCCCAGAGGCAGCCGTTGTGCAAGGCAAGGAGCCCAGGCTGGGGGTGCCACACCACCAGTGCATCTAGGCCAGAAGGCTTCCTGTCCTGGGGGGCTGGAGAGTCACCTCGTAAGCCCCCATGCCCAGCTCTCCAAGCTGAGGAATGCTGGGTGCAAGCATAGGCACACACGGGGCTGATGTCCAAAACCTGGCATTTCCTTCTGTTTGTCAGTCAGCTCCCAAGATTCCAGCAGCCGGGTGGAGAGAGTGCCCCAGGCATTCCCAAGGGCAGCCCGGGCCTTTGTTGCCTCTCAGGCTGATGTGGCCTGTTGACCGGGAATCCCCAGTCTGTCTGAGACCATGTCCTTCTTGGAACTATCCTTGTTTTACTTGTTTTCTCTGCCATGTAGCTCCTCAGCTCTATTCTAACCTCCAGACTCTGGTGTCCTTTCCCATAAGTCAGACCTTCGTGTCCCTAGAGCAGCAGCCTTAGTGTGTCCCTTTCTTCCAGCGACCTGCTGTCCTCAGCCTTTCTCTGGGTCTCACTTTTCCTCTTGGGGCAGCCTGATTTAAGCCTTCAGGGTTGTCCTAGCTCTCAGGGCTCTTCCTGCTCCCAAACATTGTCATCGCTTTGCCCAGGAAGACCTTTCAGCCTTTCTAAACAGCCTGAGGGAAAACATGTAATCCTTCAGGGAAGAAGGAAGCCGTGGAACCAATTAATTGAGCCCCAGCCCGGGGCTGGCAGAGCACCTTACCGAGGTAAGAGGCCAAGCGGGTTGTCTCCTGCCCTCAGTCCCACCTCTGTCCCAGGGGCACCCTCTCCCCATAACATTCCCAAGTACGTAGGAAAACTTTCCATTTTCTTCACCAACCAACAGAAGATAAGATTTCTAATTAGCTCCCTAATGGGATGATGACAGTCCTGTTCAGCAAAATTTAATTGACAACCTATGTGGTTGATCACATGATTGATCCCACCTAACTTTGAAAATGAACCTGAGGAAACCAGCCAAAAAACACAGATACCCTGAGACCACAAACAGCTCAATCTGGGAGAAAGCAATCAATCAATAAACGAGGCTGAGAAACACTATGAGATATTATAAGCTAAAGGAAGTTATTGAAAAAACACGAAGTGTGGTTCCGATTTTCCTAGATGTCATGGAAAGGGGACGGCTGAATGGATGCCTTTGACTACTAGGAGAAGCATGTCATTGCATCAGGAGAAACTGACTCTTTCCCAGCCAGTGTCTGCTGTTAAATATACCATCAGTTACGCTGTCAACGTCCCTTCAACCAAGGGCCTCATCAGACACTCCCACCGATATTAGAAGATAGAGATTTTCCATGAAGAGCTATTGCTTAGATGTCCTTTAGTAAAAGCCTCCCCCCGGCCCCGACCCGTGTTAGCCCTGGACTGAGCCCTGGAGAGACTATAAAATTCAAGGGCCTGCTGTGCCCATACTCTCATTCTAGTGAGGCAGACCTGAACTTGGATAACTAGTTCAGTTACATAGACAGTAACAGAGGGTTTGGAAAACACACAAGAAGTCATCAACCGGTTTGACAAATATTTATTGAGTACATGATGTAGAGCAGACACTGACCTAATCACTGGAGATAGAGCAATACATAAGTGGCATGGTCCCTGTCCTCATGAAGCTTACGGTCTAATTCTGACCCAAGGGGAAGGAAGAAGATCCAGGGTGGGAGACAAGGGGAGGTGATATTTGAGGTGGGCTGTGAAGCTAGAAGTTCATTGGAAATCAACAGGAATGAGATATCCAGGAAAATCCCAAATATTTGGAAATTAAACAGATTTCTAAATATGGGTCAAAGAGGAAATTACAAGGGAAATTTGAAAACACTTTAAACTGAATGGTAGTAAGAATACTACGTATCAAAGTCTGTGGGTTGCAACTAAAGTAGTGCTCAGAGAGGAATTGATGGTTTTAAATGCTTATATTAGAGTAGAAGAAAAGTCCAAAATCAATGACCTAGGTTCCACGGTGAGAAGGTAGGAAAAGGACACAGATAAACCCAAAATGAGAAGGAAGGAAATAATAAAGAAAACAGCAGAAATGATAGAAATGGGAAACAGACAGTTGAGAGAAAACCTTAGCTAGACTGAACAAGGGGGGAAACACACCAATACCAGTATATCAAGAATGAAAAAGATGTCATCAGTACAGGTCTTACAGACATTTAAAGAGTAATCAGGATGGGAGTTCAACAAGCAGAAATGGAGAGCATGAAGTCCAAATAACAAGAGTTGCTAGTTATATGTGGGTTTTGAGGGGCGTGGGAAGAGGGACTTGGCATAGATGACAGTGAGGCTAGAAATTTCGCTTGGAATCAGGTACTAACCAGAATTGTCGCTTTCTGCAATGACCCAGGGCCCATGTTCACGGTCCCACTCACTGCTCCTTACAGCACAGTTCCTGATGCACAGGTTCGGATGTGCTCTTTGACCATTAGATTCTTAAACCGAGGACAAGTCACCACATGGGCCATAATACCCTGCTTTCAGGGCACCTGAACTTCCTCAAAACATTTTTGCACATGGGACATTTTTGGCCAGTAAGTAACTCTAAGAGATCTGAGTCTGCCGCCCCCAGAATATGAGGAGACTTTGTTTCTCCCCTCCCAAACTATTAGCTCCTTGTCAGTTGGGCTCACAGATTTCAAAAATGATCTGGTGCCATCCTAAGACCATGCTATCATCCTTGCCATGATTTATATGCTTCTGAAAATGGGACTCTTTTTTTAAGATGAGTCTGAATGTTCATAGCAGAAGATGCTTGTCAAAGCCTAGCTGCTCACTTACAGCTTCCGAGTCAACAGGAGCCCACCCAACACCTAAGAGACTGGGGTGGTGGCATCGTCAGGCTTTCACCTACCTGCGCCACGAGTCTGTGGACAAGGCCCTAAGCTGCTCAGCCTTTCACCTGCAGGAGTCCTGGCTTGTCTCTGCTGCTTTGTGGTGGAACTGGTCCTTTCTTGCTCTCTCTTTCTCCTCTGCCCCAGTATCCACCTGAGAGGCAATGTTTCATCGTAGCAAAGACCATAGACTCTGGAGGCAGGCTCTGTAGTCCTGAGCAAGTTACCTTCCCTCTACGCCCCTCAATTTACCATCTGTACTGTGAGCAAATTGAGAGTGGCTCACTCATAGGGTCGTGGTGAGGAGTTAAATGACTTCACATACTTAAGAAGGGCCTAGGAGTGCGGGTGGGAAGGGTCAGAGCGGGTGAGTGTGCCCTGTATGCTAAGTTGAGGGGCAGGGCTCTGGGCACCTGTGTCTTTATTTACCTGAGTATCCTTGTGCCCAAGAGAGCAAGGCATTCAATAGCAAATTTAAACACACACACACACACACACACACACCCGTGACAGGTTGACACCTGGTAAGTGCGGGAAGTGTTAGGAAATCTCAGGCTTGGCTGTGGGGCTCTTGGGCCTTTCCTAGCTCTTGGATTCCTCGGGTTAATTACCCTGGCAGTCCTCTGTTGGTGGGAAGCTCCACGCTGTCCCTCCCACTGTTGACCCCAAGTACCCTGGGTTGGACAGCAGCAGTTTGGTCAGGAGTCCCTGCCCTGCTGGGGCTGGCGTACACTGACCCTCAGTTAAGACTGAGGCTCTTGTGGGGTCCTCCAGCCTTCTGAGACAGTAGATTTCACGAACTGGAAGCTTTCCCCTTCCCGAAAATAGCCAGGTGCTTGTTGCTTGTGCTATGACATCGGTGCAGGCAAGAGAGGAATATCTTGAAAGGGCAGAAAAATTGGGACAAGAATGGGGAAGAAGAGGGAGGAGAAGAAGCCCTCATGTGGGGCTTTGATTTCCTCAGGTGAGAGTGAGTCAGGCACTTGTGTTCGACCTGACATTTTCAGAACATTCTCATGTGCATTATCTTACCACTTCCTTACTACAAGTTTGGGAGCAAGGGATGGCCTAAGTCGGTATTTGCACTGGAAATGAAAAAGCTAGAGCCCAGGAAGGCCAAAGGGCGTGCTCAAGGTCACATGGCTACTTCCGGACACGTTGGGGACCGGAGCCCAGAGGTGCTGCCTCCCGGGACTCCCCTCAGGGGAGGGTGGAAAGTCGCCGTGAACCACCATCTGAGCAAACTGCACGACCCACTCTTGGCAAAAGGACGGGCCTGGCTCGTAGCAAGACCAGCGCCGAGCGCTCTGGGACCCTGCTGACACCGCATTTGAAACTCTGCCAGGGAAGAGGAACGTCCTGGAAGTTTAGCCCTCTGTTGGCTGTTTCTGAGAGAGCGTTGTTCTCCGATGCTGGATTTAATGAATAAATTATAATAACTTCTGCATTTTTATCCGTGTCGTGCGTGTTTATCTGCCCTCCCCATGTAATTTCCCTCTCCCCTTCTACATACTGTATTTCTTTTCAAGCCACTGAATTTTTTTTTTTTAAAGCGCTCCTTCTCAGTAATTGCTGATAAAGATGCATACCTCCTTGTTCTGCGTTTGTAAGTGTATATGCTCAGAGCCAGGAACTCAGGGAGGAATGTGTGGAAGAGGGTGTTTACACTTCCAAGGGGAGGTGACTCTTAGGAGCTGAGAAATGGAAAGGGAAAATGGTACATGACTCCTGGTGGTATGTGAACTCCTTAGGGGATAGGAGGTGTCTTGCCTGTCTGTCTCCGGCACTGGAATAGGAGCTTACCTGCAGTAGCACGGAAGTGCATCTGTGGAATCCATGTATCCATGAGCAGGCTGGGTGGCTGAGGGGCTGGATGACCAAATGAATGGATGGAGAGATTGATGCTAAAGCATCAAAGTCAAGTCTCATTTGGCTGGTTGTGTGAGGGAGTCTTTACAATTACTCCTCCTCTGGATTTCATTACAATATTTTGTCTCAGATTTATTCTGCCCAATTCTCAGGATTTCCTTATGCTCTTAGTGGGAAAAGTTGATTCTGTTATTTTTATGAAACATATACTCTTTTCCCCCAAGTGCTCAATCAGTGTAACCATGATTGAGAGATCAGAGTAAACTCCAGGAGGAAAGTTAACAAAGCATAAGAATAGCCTGAATGTGACTTCTAATATGCAGTCCTTAGGTTTTCTACTCTTTCTACTGATTTATTAAATAACCTTTCTTGGAAGGTCTACTAATTCCTTTGAAAAAAGATACTTATTTTACATTGTGTTATAATATACTAAGCACTGTTATTACTAGGATGTTTTGAGAGACAGAGAACAGTCTTTAGAACTGAGATACAGTTCTAGGAAATTAAATAAAATCCACTGACCAGAAAGAAATGTAACATGATAGGGCAGGAGAAGAAATAGTCTCTGCCCAAAAAATCAACCATGAAAATAGTAAGGATTTATGTGCAGCAAATCCTGAAGTTACAATTTAAAATAAATAAATGGAAAGGATGGTATGATTTGAAATCAGCTTCCACTTTGAACTAGGCATTCAAGACTCAGAATAAAAATGGTCCTCTTCATTGCAGAACTGATCTTTGTAGCCAATGCCCCATCTCCACCAAGAGCACTTTATTTGAGAATCAAGGGAAGTCATTGCTAAGAAAGCTTGTCTTCTTAAACCATGAGTGACTTTCAAAGAAACAAATATCAAATTGGGAAATCCCTGCTAATCTTTCCCTTCAGAGTCTAGGTTTGGGTGTGTGTGTGTGTGCGTGTGTGTGTGTGTGTGTGTATACTTTTTTTTTTCTCAAAATTAATAGTAGTCAGACTCTGATAGAGTATTCCTTCTTTTTATCACTCTTGAAAAGCATAGTGCGCCTCAGGTTGATTCAGCCAGTAAACGGTCAACTTCCTAAAGAGATTGTTTGGGATTCGTGACGAAGAAAACGCCAGGATCTGGGTGCTGTAGAGATCAGAGCCGTGATCAGAACCGGAAGGGGAGTTAGGACTGTCCCCGACTTTCTTCCTCTTCTGATGAGCTCCCCGCATCCCCACTGCCCTCTCCCACCCTTGACCCGTCAGTCCCACCAGCTGCTGTTTTTCCTTTCTCTGTAGCCTCCCACTCCAGGCCACTGCAGAGAACAGGCTGAAGGCTCTTGTATTCCCTGAAGTGATTCATTGCTTAGTAGGAACTTCACTAAACTTCCCAATTGGAGTTTTCTTGGTTTTGAAAATCAAACAGAGTTCAGAAAGTAAACATCCCAGGTAGACATCCCAGCCCAAAGCAGAGGAAAAATGTCTCATGTTAAATGTTTTGGCACAGAACAGAATTTATGAGCATTTTCAATGTTTTGATATTTTTCCCCCAGTCACTGTTATTCCTTACCCCACCCCCAGAGTTAGGTGTGGAGAGAGTATGTTGGCTGGTTTCCATGGTGACACCGAAGAAAAGTCATTTTTTAAAGTAGGTTTCTACTGTGTTATTTCACATGCATGAAACATCAACATCTACGCTGTGTGGCTGTTACCCCCAAACGCGAAGACATATAAATGGCTGGAGGATTTTATATAAATAGACAAGTGGGGGTGATGTTTTCCTTGGTCTCGCGCCGACCCTAGTAACAAAAGTCTCTCAGTTACCCAGGGCACCTGGCCCGGAGCAAGGGAACAGTTCTGCTCAGTGTTAAACAACTTTCTCTCCTATGAATAACCATTGGAAAAAAAGCAAAAACCACAGCTCGCATTTAAAGTCCACCCCCTCCAACTAAAAAGTAGTGCTCAGATGAGAAGTTCCCAAATAACCAGAATTTTCAAACCTTAATCTGTGTTTTCAGTCTAACTTACTTGATCAACCACTGCAAAATACCCCCTTATCTGTCCAAGGAGTCATCTAGAACCTTCCTGCCCCAGGAAACACGCAGTTGCCGCCAGCGTCTCGGAGAGATGAGGTTAGGAAAGCCGAACTTTTAGTAGCAGAAGTTTGGTAAAGCTCTCGCCTCTCCTCTGCCACCCCAACTCGCCTGCAGAGTTTTGAAGTGGAAGAGCATAGATAAACTGTCTCATTGTTTCCCTTACATGTCACCATGATGTACTTGTTACATTCTGTAACTGAGAATATACTTGGTTTGCGGAAGAGTAAAATGGACAGCACTGCCTTATCTTTGGAGAATAGTATCATCTTGCATGTGGAGAGTGCCTTTAACTTTTCCAAGTTCTCTCTTGCATGTGAACTTTCTAATAATAGTGGAAGATAGTTTTTTCTTGGTATACTCTCCTTGTTTTAAAGCTACGGGGACAGAAGTCTAGTTTGCCCAGCATGTGAGGAACAAAGCCGAGTCGAGAATTCAGAACCCATGATTTCCCCCCAAAGCTTATGTTACTAATCCTGCACTTGGCGTCTTCCAGACAGCCAGTCTGTTCAGATACAAGGTGAGCGAGTACAAGATCACAGATTTCTGGGACTGGGTCTCAGACACACACAGACCGTCAGGAGGAGTTCATTCTTTACTTATCAAATAGTTATTGAGCACCTGCTACACGCTAGATGCTGCTTTAGACAGCAGTGGCCACAACAGCCAAGAATCCCTACGTTCCAGTGTGGGGAGGGGCAGATGACGAACAAGTGAGTAAAATGCATACCGTGTCAGAGGATAAGCGCTAGAGAGAAAATAAAGCAGGAAGGTGGGGGAGTGCTTGCAGTCTTAAATAGGGCGGCCAGAGAAGGTCTTTCCAAGGGAGACATTTGAACAAAGAGCTGAAGGTGCTAAAGGAGTGAGATTTGAGGATCTGGGGGGGAGAGAAATCCAGGCAAAGAGAAAGGGTGGAGAGTGTGGGAAGCTGCACATATCGCTTTCCTTAAGTCTGCAGATGGCGGGCCTGTACTTGCTGCATGTGCTTGTATTCATGAGTGTATTGTCTGTTTGAAAACTTTTCTCAAATTCTGAGCTTGGTACATGGCTTTAATTTCTGCGGTAATGACTTCCTGCGCCTGGGGAGCTCTTTAATAGGTGCATTCGGAAAGTTGTAATCATTAGGCCTGGGTTGGTGTCGTATTACCTACGTGGAAAAAGCAGAATTGCTTTGGCACTGATTGGATCTTGGGGTGGTGACTCTCTTTTCTTGGTTTTTAATGCAGATCATTGAAAACATGTCAGGGCCCTGATCTCAAGTGTTTCTCTTAAATAGGGAGAATCATGTATTTACATGCAGGGGGTACAGGAAGGGACTTGGGGTGGAGGGGGTGGGCAGAAGGGCTCTTATATTTTAAATGCCAGTCAGCTGCAACCACTAGTTATCTGGAGCCTGTTCAGACTCATTTGGAGAACAGTTGAATTTTTAAAGTGCCTTTTGATTCTCTCTTTCATTTATTTTAACTGATCTGCTGGGATTAGGAGCTTGGTAGGGGAACACCAGAATGCTTGCCAAAATGTGTGAATAATTAGAGCTCTGATGATGTGTGCCAGATAGAAGGGGAGTATTCACACTTCTGATTAGATTCAGCTAAATGCAGTTGTAAATCACTGCCGCCCCAGTCACGGAGCCCCGTCAGGAGTTAGCAGGGGAGGGGGCTGGGGGGCAGTGAGGGGACGAGGGGCTGCCCCAAGGCACGGGGTGCGGAAGAGGAGGGCGAGCAGGATGGCTCCAGCGGCAGCAGCCAGAGCGACGATAATTCTGGCATCTCTCTTCCAGTTCGGTTCTATCATCTTGAGTCTTGCTGGGCACCAAGCTGGCTGCCATCTTGACAAACGTGGATAAGATGGGTCGCTGTTCTCTGGACACTCAGTCTCAGGGGAGGCGAATGAACAACTGTTGAGCTGTGTGATCAGTGTGTCAGAAGGACGGACACCAGACCGAGAGACCCCGGGGGAAGAATGGGGCCTGCAGAAGGGAAAGGAGCAGAGAGAGTTGTATTTCCTTCTCAGACAAAAGGTGAAGCTTCAGAGAGCTCAGCAAGGTGAGTGAGTGGTTAGAGGAACTCCAAGCTAAGGGAACAGCATGTGCAAAGGCATAGATGTAAAGGGGCCTCTCTTAGTCTTGGCGTGACGTCCATTGTGGCTGGAGGCGGGGAACAGGACAGGGCAGGAGAATGGGAGATGAGACTTGCAAAGTAGATTGGGCTAGACTATGAAGGGGCTTTAGTGCTCATTTAGAAAGCTCCTTTTCAAACTGCAGATCACTCCAGACGTCCTGATTCAGCCCTGACAAAGGGCCGGTGTCCCACCCCAGTGAGAGAACCCGCTTTAGTCACAGTCAGTGATGGGAATGTGTTGGTCTTCTTTACATACATTAGGGCAGGAGAAAGAAACGCAGGGAATCACCACTCTCACCAGTGGGGAGCCTTTGGAGGTTAGTAAGGGGAAGAACGAAACAGAAGGTGGTTAACTTAAGAAGGTACCCGGCAGAAGCTGTGGTGTAGGATTATCAGTTTGTGGGGTGAGCCTGGATTGGATGTAGATGGGAGGTTATGGTCAAGGTCTGAACAAAGATGATGGCAGAAGGAATCCACTTCAAGAGAGATTTCAGAGTGGAATCAAATAGGGCCTGTTGGGGGGGACTCCATCTGTGTGCTGGGTTCCTTGGTGAGCTGAATGGGGCCCTTTCAGAACCCTTGCGGTGGTCCTAGTGGTACACTAATCTTTCCTGATTAGTATGGAGCACTATAGCCAAAGACACAGCGTCCTGCAAAAAGCAGACACTGAGTATATGTTTTAAAGACTGGCCCGAGGTCTGGAATCCTGGCAGTTTCCTAATCACATCCACACTTTTTCTCCCTCTGCTACACCACTGTTAGGCTCTCCACTCCCCCGTGTTGCTAAAGGGTAGTGGTGGTCTTTAAAAAAATCCTACTCGCCTCTCACTCCGTAAGCACATCACAGCCCATGAGATGCTGTCTCTGGTCCCTCTCTCCATCCTGTTCTTTGAAGAGTGGCTCACTTTCTCTGTCTTGATAATGTAACAAGATGCTCTGAAATGAACTAGCAGCTTGAGGTGGGCGTAAAAGCCCAGGAAAAGGAATGCAGGGGAAATGCGACAGAATGGCATGAAACCCAAAGCAAATGGTAGAAATGAGCAACACATGGCGAATGTGGAACAGAGAGAAAAGCATAAAAATCACAACCACATCTGACATCTCTTGAAATGGCGAGAAACAGAGGAAACAACACATGTGGTTCTCTTCAAGTCAGAAAGATTCCTCTTCACCATTCCATGGTGGTGTGAAGGAGACTCTTTTGGAAGACTTGAACCCTTTTCAAGTTGTTCTACCAGGGCTTTTATTTCTTCCGCTTTGGCCAGTAAGTTCAGACACTCGGGGAAATGCTTAGCCTTTTGCACCTTTTCCAGACACAGAATAATAGACTAAATCGATGCTTTCCAAAGTCCGTGTCAAAGAAAATAATTTGAGGTGTGAGGAGAGAAAATCTAGAACTACTTTTTCTACTTATTTTTATCTTACTCTTTTAGATTTATTTATTATGTATATGTTTTAGAAATAGTAGAGTGGTGTATGATTACAGTGTATAAATAAGTGAAAATATATTGGCAGAGTTAAGCGATTGGTTTTTCTGTTTGTTGCCCCTTTTGGGGGGCACGTGATCAATGTGCAAACCATCAGAGTAGTTACCAGGGTTACTAGTTGGGCTTGGGGACAAGAAGAATGCTCTAGAATTATGTGTTTCCTTATGGAAACAGGCGAGTTACCTGGATGGTCTGTTTCCTTCGAGCCTACAGGATAGCCTGTCAGGTCCTCTTAGAGCCTCAAATACTCCAAATCTGTAGTCAGAACCCAGAGAAAAGGAAGTTCCCCAAGAATCCTTTGGACAAGAGATGGCCACATTTATTTAGCCTGTAATCAGTTGCAGAGCTGCACTTACAGGTGGCAAAACACGGTCAGAAGTCACCCTCAGGGACCCTCGCCCTCATAGGCCTGACTCCTTCACTGCCCTTCTCCCAATGTTGCTGTCACTGTTGGGGGTGCAGGGTGTTTGTGCCGGGTTGTCTCACCCCCCAGCACCCTCCTCCAGGCCACGGTGTGCAAGGGTGCTGCGGTGTTGTGAGCCTTGCCCGTGACAGCGCTCCCCACACCAAGAGAGCCATAAACATGACACGTAATCGCTACAGCCAAACTAGAGCCAGGAACACTGTGCTACGCTTGGGTGCTCTTTACCTTTCTTGCAGCCATCAGCTTTTCTTTTCTCTTTTTCCAGACTTAAACTCCAACCCAGCTCAGCCTCAGAAATCCCATTAGTGTTGGAGAAGCAGATGGCACAGGGGCTCCCTTCACTTGGGTTGTGAGCCGTGTCTCCACAGCTCAGGGACTCACCCTCCCACCCCACCACCCAGGCTCTCTCTCTGGGGAGTATCCTCCCCATTCCTTCCTCATCTGCTAGACCTCTGCCCCTAGGCAGCCTGTTCCTAAACAATGCATCTCTTGTAGGGATGTGTTCTGGTGAGAACAGAAAGACTCTCCTCACCTCGTTGCAGACAGCTGTGCAGCAGGACCCTCACCTCCAGCTGCAAATGCTTCTCGTCAGCAGCTTATGAACAGCCCCGGGCTCCCTTTTTCCCGGCTTCCTCTCCAACCATGTTTATCACACAGCTCCATCTTAACGGTGATCTTTCTAGATGTTAGACAAAGATAGAGGTCTTTTGTAAGAACACACCATCAGCAACAAATGGAAGATATTATCCGTTCAGGTTGTCAGTTGCCCCGTTTCTGTCTTATTGAAATAGGAGATGGACCACATCTGTTTGAAATCAGTGGAGTGAAATAATAGCTGGTGAGTAGAGTCCTGAAGGCAGTGGGCCATGATGGGATCCAGGGTCTCCTTCTATTGGAAGGGCTTTGCCCACAGCTCCCAGTGGTGCTTGTAGAACTCAGGCTCTCAAGAATGTTTTGTGTCTCCTGCAGAAAAGTAGTGATGGAAGCGGTTCATGTGAAGAGGTCACTACTCTCAAAGAGCTTGGTTTAGAGGAGTCAGATGATGTGTGGTAGGAAGGGCCCATCACCCCTCGTGCTGCGTGCTCAACCTCTTACCAGTTGTGAGCTTTTGGGAGGTTGCCTTTCAGGCAAAGCACTGAGAGCAAATATCTCAGGGATGGCATGGTCTTGTTCTTTTTTTTTTTTTTCCTTGCTTTTTAAAAAAAATTTTTATTGGAGTATAGTTGATTTACAATGTTAGTTTCTGCTGTACAGCAAAGTGAATCAGTTATACATATACATATATCCACTCTTTTCTAGATTCTTTTCCCATATAGGTCATTACAGAGTATTGAGTAGAGTTCCCTGTGCTATACGGCAGGCCCTTATTAGCTATCTATTTTACATATAGTAGTGTGTATACATCAGTCCCAATTTATCCCTCCCCCCCACCCCGCTTTCCCCCCTGGTGACCATAAGTTTGTTTTCTACATCTGTAACTCTATTTCTGTTCTGTAAATAAGTTCATTTGTAGCATTTTTTTAGATTCCACATTCAAGCGATGTCATATGATATTTGTCTTTCTCTGTCTGACTGAACTTCACTCAGTATGACAATCTCTAGGTCCATCCATGTTGCTGCAAATGGCATTATTTTGTTCTTTTTTATGGCTGAGTAATATTCCATTGTATATATGTACGACATCTTCTTTATCTACTCTCTGTCGATGGACATTTAGGTTGCTTCCATGTCTTGGCTATTGTAAATAGTGCTGCAATGAACATTGGGGTGCATGTATCGTTTTGAATTATGGTTTTCTCTGGATGTATGCCCAGGAGTGGGATTGCAGGATCATATGGTAGCTCTATTTTTAGTTTTTTGAGGAACCTCCCTACTATTCTCCACAGTGGCTGTACCAGTTTACATTCCCACTAACAGTGCAGGAGGGTTCCCTTTTCTCCACACCCTCTCTAGCATTTATTGTTTGTAGATTCTCTGATGATGGCCATTCTGACCAGTATGAAGTGATACCTCATTGTAGTTTCGATTTGCATTTCTCTAATAATTAGTGATGTTGAACACCTTTTCATGTGCTTTTTGGCTATTGGCATGGTCTTGTTCTGAAGTGGATGTGTTTTGTGAGTGAAGAATTCAGGAAACAGCCAAGGAAGATGTGATCTTTTCTCCAGATCCTCTGTACTCTCCATCCTTTGTCAGCGAGGGAGTTACTGGCATGGGTGGGGCCATCCCCACACGTCAAAAGACACTTAGCAACACTGCTCTGCCCGTTAAATGCCAGGAGCTCTCGCCATCACCTTGACACCTGAAACACGGCTCCCACATTTCCAAATGGTCCCTGAGGAGAGGTGAGGGAAGAGGGAGAGCCCAGGGGACAGAGGGGCAGCCTTCTTTCTGTAGACTGGGTGCGGCCAACCCATTATTTCACTCAGAATCCTGACTAAATTGTTCAACACATTTTTTTTTAATTTATTTATTTATTTATTTATTTTTGGCTGCATTGGGTCTTTGTTGCTGCATGTGGCTTTCTCTAGTTGTGGCGAGCGGGGGCTACTCTTCGTTGTGGTGCGCTGGCTTCTCACTGCGGTGGCTTCTCTTGTTGCGGAGCACAGGCTCTAGGTGCGCGGGCTTCAGTAGTTGTGGCACGCAGGCTCAGTAGTTGTGGCTCGCAGGCTCTAGAGCGCAGGCTCAGTAGTTGTGGCTCACGGGCTTCGTTGCTCCGCGGCATGTGGGAACTTCCCAGACTAGGGATTGAACCCGTGTCCCCTGCGTTGGCAGGCGGATTCTTAACCACTGCGCCACCAGGGAAGTCCCTGTTCAACACATTTTGGAAAGAGAAGAAACGTTGGTCCCCAAAGGAGGTGCCTGACCCTGGTCCAGTACGTTGTCACGTGTTAACCCAACTACACTGGCCATTTATGCATCTGTTTGTGTCACCGAATAGTAACAGTGCAGTGAGACTTAACACGTTTTAGGTCTAGAACTAGATTTACAAGTCAGTAAACTGTAGTGCGAGTCTGTGTGTTTATGATGATCCATGTGTGGGACACAGATAGTTTGAAAATTGGCCCAAATGCAGAGAACATTTTCACTACCAACAACACTACCAACAAAGAATTACTTTTTAAGAACACATTTCTTTTTTCTTTTTTTTTTAATTTTACACTGACCATCCCCCCTCTGCTAAACAATCGAGATTGCTTGTTTGTTGAACTTAGCTAGCAATGACTTTATAATGAGAACAAAACCTATTTTGAAATTTTCAGTCTGAGATTTTCATTAATTTGAGGTCATGAATTTTTTTTGAATTTTATTTTTTTTTTTTTACAGCAGGTTCTTATTAGTTATCCATTTTATACATCTTAGTGTATACATGTTAATCCCAATCTCCCAGTTCATCCCACCACCACCACCACCCACCCCCCCTGCCACTTTCCCCCCTTGGTGTCCATACGTTTGTTCTCTACATCTGTGTCTCTATTTCTGCCCTGCAAACCTGTTCATCTGTACCATTTTTCTAGATTCCACATATATGCGTTAATATACGATATTTGTTTTTCTCTTTCTGACGAGAAGTCATGAATTTTAAGCTCTGTTATAAAAATCTTTTAATGCTTTCCTCTGTATTTAGACATTTTCTCATCTGCCCCTTTGCATGTTGCTGTACGGAGGTTGAGTACATAGATTTGTCGTAAATTAAATATTAAAGCTTTATAGACTGTTTTTATTTCCTTCGGTTTGTTCTCCCTCTTCCAGCTCCTAATAGCCTCATGCACAGGCTTTAAAGGGAGGCAAGTTTAGAGAATTTTAATGCAGAGAGTTTACGGGAATGTGGCGAGGGGAGCCGCACTGACTCCGTATCACACCTTTGCCACACAATCGCAGGCTTCTGTTGAAACTATTCTGGAAGATATCTATTCTCCCCAGAAGCTGTCCTGCATTGTCAGTGAAAAGGTATTAGGTGCAGGTGTCAAACATGACTAATGAGGCATGAGGAGTCGACAGCAAAATAACAGAGATTAGAGGTACAGAGGACTTGTGACTGAAGTGTGAATAGCAGTGTAGATGTGTGACTGACACAAAAAAGAGGGAGACAGGCTCGGAGGAGCAGTACCTATCACGCTTGTGCGAAGGATGGGCAATTTCAATTATTGGATTGATATCTCCTCATACGCTGTAGCGGGTGAGAAAAAAAAATCTCAGTTGTTTTTTCTCTTTAAATGATGAGCTTCCTGCAAGTGTTCAGGCTTGGCAACAAAATTCCCAAAACCTAAGACAAGCCAGAGTCATCTTTTGCTGTTTTTCAGATTCACACAACTTATTTTATTGTCAGAAAGGACGGGACGTATTTTGCTCATTAACTTTCCTTGTCATCAGAACATCATGGTAATAGTGCTGTGTCCACGGGTGTACACTTCCCTCCAAACTAATCAAGTTGTATACATTAATTGCGCATAGCTTTATGTGTGAAAGAGAGACAGTGCAGCGTTCTCCTACGCAGGGGCCCACGAGGGCTCTGATTGGTGTATTGTGCCTTCCTGAAGCCTGTATTCTAAATGGAGGAGACCAAGAAAACAAATCAAAGAACAGCACCATTAGGTGTGTCAAAGGCTACACCTGAGTAGAGCGACACTGCAGCAGTTGGGAGATTCCAAGGGAGCTAGCAGGGCCCGAGGCTCAAGCTCCAGTGAATCACGTGACTTCAGGGCGTTGTTTTCTCTAGTGGCTCTGCAGAGCCTGACTCTGGGCCTTCACCCCGTCGGTGCTCACTGAATGACAATCATTGTATTTTTATTTGTTCATTAGCCTCAGGGGAGACTACCAAAGAGATGAATTTTAAGAACTGCCTTGTTGGATAAGAAGCAGGCGTCTAGGCAAGAAGGAAGAGAGAAGCAGAAGCAAAATGAAACCAGGTGGGGGATGCTTTCCTCCCCTGGTCCTTTTTGCCAGTTCTCCCAGAGCAGAGAAGGAGATGAAGTTAACGTGAAGAATGTTGATCCTCTTAAAAGCGGCTCCAAACGATAGACCCAGGACAGGTTTCTAAACAGCTGTGATTCAGATTAGAGGCAGGGACTTGATGTATTGCCCCCATTAGAAAGTGTCCTAATGGAAAGGGCCTGCACTTCTCTGGGTCCCATCTGAATTAAACAATTGGAGTATTTTAAATCAAGGGTCATAAGTGTCAACAAGATGAAGAGCTTTGCCTCTTGATTAAAAGAGGCCTATAAGTTACTTAGGAAGTCCTTGCTGGCGCGAGCTGCACGTGGTGGCTCTTCTGAAGCACTGTTTGTGTATTTTGGGTTTTTTTTTTAACTTTAGTGAAGTATAGTTGATTTACAATGTTGTGTTTAATTTCTGCTGTATGAAGCATCATTACACCCAGGGTAAGTCCAGCTGTTGTCCCGAGGAGAGAGCAGGAAACTGAGACTAAAAATGCAGCTGGAGAATTTAAATCACACACTCTTGGGGAGAATTGAACCCACGGACCATGGGGTTCGGGAGCAGTAGTGCCTCTCAGATTTCTCTGCCAAATTATCCCCATGGCAGGGATCACATAATCCCGAGCAGGCTGGGATGGGAACCCAAGTGGTCCACTTCCATTTCATAACACATTTGTGTTTGCCTCAGTGTCAGTAATGTCTCAGTTACCTGTCAGGTTAATTACCAACCCCTCCTTCCCAGTCTTAAAGTCACGCTCCAGGACCAGACACTGTCCTTGAAGTTGGTGTCCCTCCAGGCATACCGCTTTGCACCCAGTTTGAGAAGCACTGGCACAGCAGAAGCCCCCAGAGCCCCACGTGCAGTCTTGCGTCCAGCAGAGTCCCTCGAGTGTCCTTTTCACCCCTTGGCCTGAAGATAATGCTGAAGTCACAGTCCTAGCGGAAGGCTGCAGACTTTCCAAGAATAAAAGGAGAACAGGAGGGGGTGCGCAGGGGGAGAGCAGAGCCTCAGCAGCGGTAGTGAGGGCGACAGCGTCTGGAGCAAGAGGCAACAGATGTCTCTAGGTAGATGCCCTTATGGCAACTCTTCTGGAGAGAGAGGAAAATCCCAGTAATAATAACAGGGTTACAACAAATGAAAATTGGAAAATAAACAGATGGAACATGCCTCATAGTTTAGCTTTTATCATCAATAATTCTGAATCTGCAAGTGAATATGGCTAACTGTAGTCGAAACCATCTGCCTTTCACTTTAAGATCCTGTGTGGAATCCTATTCTCCACCCAGGGGAGAGTGGGGGGAGGCGGGAGAGGGAGGAAGACGGGGAGAGAATCATTATTCTCAGCTGTCCTGTCAAAACAAACATGTGATCGCACCTCGTGGAAAGGTCAAGTGCAGATGGACACCATCCATCTCTAGAGACTGAAGTCAGCAGACGTCACCCACTGTGCTCTTTCCGGGCTTGGGAGGACCCCTTCTGGCTGCCCTTCTGATTTCAAGTGTAAGCGCCTTAAAGGCAGGCTCCCTGTTTCTCCTCACAGTCTGGGATGGGCATCCGGTGTTTAATCTATACGGGGAGGATTAACTCAACTCAATTCATCGTGCTCCCAGCCCCTGCTGCGTTCCCCTCTGTCTTTCAAGTATTTTGGAGGCTTAGCTGTGGTCCCAAACTGTGCTGTGGGTATGGAATGCCACGAGAGGATGGGAAAGAGATCTTCCTGCCACAGGGAGTTAGAATCTGGTGAAACTGGAATCTCCAAGACAGGAGGCTGCTGATTCTGGGTGATTACCAACCCAAATCAAACCTTGTCTTAATCACCCACTTTTTGAAAATTAGCTTTTTATTCAGAAGGCAGTTATCATCACAGCCTTAAGGAAATACATTTAAATGGCAGGTCACCCACAAACTCAACTTTAGCCTGTTGTACCTCACGTGCCCCCTTTCCCTAGACTAACCTGAGAAACATAGGATGAAGCTTTTATCACTTAGTAAATTGTTTCATCAAGAATACTGTATGTGAGGTGCAGATGAGTGTGGAATTTTTTTGTTTTTTTTAACATGACAGCAGCTGGCTTTTTTATTGAGCTTTCCTGAACATTAAAAAAATAGATAACTAAAACATAAAAACCAACCAAAAATATCTAAGGGGGGTTTCTGAGAAGTATGTGTGTGTATGCACATGGGCATGTGTGTCCACAAATACCAAGGTATTCCAAAAACTTTTAATTTTTTAAGTGTTGACTACTGTTTGTTCATACCCCAGTGGTGTTAACAAGCAGTGGATTGTTAGTGACAATCACCCTGTCTCCAGCACTTCCAGCAGAGGCTTGATTTAATCGAAGAGCTGTCATTTGTTATTCCGTTGTGCAGTTCCAGGGGGGTAGCTAACTGATCAAGCTCTGGCTCCTGGGAGCAGGGGGCTTTTTTGTTGTTGTTGTTATGTCTAAATCCTCAATACAAATTGCAGTATTTCTGGGCTCCCAGCGGGACCCATTAGAGCCTGTGGGGCATTAACGATCATTAATAGTGCTGTCAGAGAGAAAGGGGATGGGGGAGGGAAGGCAAGAAAGGGAGGAAGACGGGAGGGGGAGGAGGGGGGTGCAGAAGAGTAGCCAGGGAGTTGTGTAGCTTTTTCAGAAATGGAAAATTAATACATCTGCTTTGTTCATAGTACCCAATGTTTGATGTGTGTTAGCAGGCATCTTTAATTAGGTAGGTTAGTACCAGCCAAGTATTTACTTCCCTGTGTTGAAATCCTTCATGTGGCTCAAATCCCACTTCCCCTTCCTCATCCTTTTCCCTACCTCCCCAGTGTCTTCCTCTCCCCAAGTCAGTCTTAAATCTCCAACTCCAAAAATGAAACAGAAGGGGACTGAGGAGTGGGGAGAGTGATTCCCTTCAAAACAGCACACACACACACACACACACACACACACACACACACACACACACACACACATTAAAGCTGTAATTTACTACCTTGCCTGTGATATCCCATTAACTGTGATTCCTTTTAAAGTGTTTAAATGTATAGTAATCAGGTAGAAATGTTTTAATCACTTACTAACAAGCTTACTTACCAGGGCTGTGAAGAGAGGCTTAGGTATTAGGATAACATGCTAATGTTTGCATTTTAGGTCTGCTACTCTTGTGAGCCAGAGGACCCTGACCTGGGGTCCTGTTCAGAACTAAAGCCTTTTTCAAGAATCTTCCTTCTCTCAGAACCCCATGTCTATACCAGGCTGACTCACCTTTGCTTCCTTAAGGTTGTATGTTTTCCTCCTGTCTCTTCATTTTCCCTTTGAATCTCAGATTCTTGAATTCTAATCTTCTATCACATTCCCAAACCACAGCGAGGAATTTTTCTGAACTAATAATAAGTATGCATTACGTGTCCCTTCCTTTCTTCACCCCAGCACTGCATGCCCATGAAGTACCAAGCACTGTGCTTGACACAGGGACTGCAGTGGAGAGAAGGAAAACCAGGGCATTCTTTCTGCCCTCACGGAGCTTCTGCTGTGGCGGGAGACAAATCCCACAGAGTCGTGTAGAATCCCAACAGTGGGGCACAGCAGAGGCCCAGGGGCTATGAGAAATTGTAAGGCATTCTGACCCAGGGAAGGTTGGGGGAAATTTCCTACGGAAGCTCCAGGTGAGTGGGATAAAGGAAAAGCAAGTTCGCAATTACTTTGTTCTAGATACCATACTATCTGAGGTGTTTTTCCATGAACGAATTCAGCTGATCCTTACACCAAGCCGAGAGCATAAGGAGGGTTCTCCAATTTACAGATGAGGCCACTAAGGTTTAGAGGAAGATGAGCTGCCTGTCGTATCCAGTGTAAGCCCACAGCACAGCTCCTGGCTAAGTGACCCCGGGTGCTGAGAGCTTGGCCCTTGGAAGGTAACTATTCCATTTTCTCTTTTTCACCTCTTTTGGCGTCTTTGAGCCCAGATAAGCCAGGCTGACTGGCTGAGCCATTTAGCTCTCACGGAGGCCTCGGAGCGGTGTGTGTGCTGCACACGTGGCAGGGACAAATGCCTGGCTTGCTGGGGCTTCCCAAGTTAGGCAAGACAGATACAAGAGAAGTGAGGAGGACCCTCAGTCCATGGTCTCCAGTGTGGAAGAAATACCACATTTCTTTGCCTCCTTAAATTTTCTGCTTGCGACAGCACTCCTGAAGGGAACTTGAACTTGAGTAACTCCTGGTGCTACATTTATCCTCAGGGTTGTGTCCGGGGCCAGTGTCCTACCACTTGCCAAAGGATTTTTTTTTTTTTAAGAGACTTAATTTATTTATTTTTGGCTGTGTTGGGTCTTCGTTTCTGCGCGAGGGCTTTCTCTAGTTGCGGAGAGCGGGGGTCACTCTTCATCGCGGTGCGCGGGCCTCTCACTATCGCGGCCTCTCCTGTTGCAGAGCACAGGCTCCAGACACGCAGGCTCAGTAGTTGTGGCTCACGGGCCCAGTTGCTCCGCGGCATGTGGGATCCTCCCAGACCAGGGCTCGAACCTGTGTCCCCTGCATTGGCAGGCAGATTCTCAACCACTGCGCCACTAGGGAAGCCCCCTGCCAAAGGATTTTGAAGTCTGGAAGTCCTCTGTGCTCTGCGACCCCCAGCTCACTATCAGGACACTGTTCATCCCAATCCGCACGAACACGCCGGGAGCCGGGGATGGCTGTCCTTCCTAGGGTCTTGCTTCCTCCTGTGGGCTGCCCCCACAAAAGGGCCCGAGTCCCTGGTGCTCTGAAAACAGCCGTCTCCATCCTGGGCAAATCTTTTTCTAGTCTTAGTGAAGCCCCTCCCCATATCTCAGACACTAGCCTTCTGGCCTCAAACTTGATCTTCCTTGTTCAAATAGATTTTGGTGGCCTTTAAACTCAGCGCCAGAATTATTAGCAATGGAAGAAACCTAGCTTCCTTTTCCTCTAGAAACACTTTCCTCTAGAAAGTGTGGGGAAACACTTTCATTCCTTGTTTCCAGTAACACAGTGGTTCTCAAAGTGTGGTCCAGGTATTCAGGGGGCAGGAATCCTTAAGATCCTTTCAGGAATTCCACAAGTCCCAAACTACTTTCATTGTAATATGGCATTATTTGCCTTTTTCACCTACCTTCATTCTCTCACATGTAGAGACATTCTCTTTCATGTACAGTAGAGTTTTCCAGACATGTGATTGAAACAAATTGAACGCAAAAGCAGATATGAGAATCCAGGTGTCTTCTACTAAAACAGACATAAGATTTGCAAAAATGTAAAATAATGCTACTCTTCTCACTAATTTTTTAATTCTGGAAAATATAGTTATTTTTAATAAAAGTATAATTATTTTTATTAAAATATGTTTTTGTTAAAGTGTGATAGGTTTATTTTTTAATGAATTAATAGACATTTTACAATCTTTTCAGTTTTAATTTTTAATAAGATAACTATCAGTAGATATAACACACATAAACAGTAGCTTTTTAGAAGCCCTCAAAAAAGAGTGTAAAGGGGTCCTGAGGCCAAAACATAGAAAGGGAAGAAAAACCAAAACAGTCAAATTTCCGTATAAAACCAGCCTTGCCACATTGACAATTTCCAATTTGGATTGTGTCATCCCATGAGAGGACGAGTTATTTGGACACTTTTGCCTTTCTTTTTCCTTTTTTCTTCTTCAAATCTGAAGAGTCCATCAGAAAATAGCCCCCTAAACCCAGGTAATCACACACCCCAGTTTCCCTGGCACAGTCCCAGCTCGTGTATGTCTTTTGTGCCAGCATAATAAGAGCTCCCCCTTTGGCTCTCAAAGGTGTCCCAGTTTGGCTGATAAATTATAGGTCAGCCTACCGGAACCCCCCTCAACTTCATGAGCTTATACATGACAAAGTAACATACCAATCTTTCTGTAATTCAGAGACTTAAGAAGGAGCTCCATTTGGATCGATTGGCAGGATGTGGCGGGCGGGGTGTGTTTCTGTGTGACCTTCCTCTTCCAGCTCTGAGTGTGGGGCTCCATATGGTTTTCTCAGCTGGCCGCTGGGCAGTCAGGTCTTCACCTTTAAGGTAGCGGTGAAACAGTGGGCCATGTGCTCAGAGAGCTCATCAGCAACTAGCAGTTCAGATGACCCCCATATTCATTTGATATTGGCGACACAGAGGCGTTTGCAGGGCTTTTTCTGGACGTTGCTAAGCCTGCTGAGTCTAAGATTTCAAATGCTGTTTTGAGCTACTTGATTCAGAGGTAAAGCCAGACCACTTGGAGAGAAGTGTGAAATTCTTTGGAGTTCTTCAACTCACTTGTGACTCTATAAAAATTATCCAGGGCTCAGAAGCAAGGAAGCAGGTGACGACGATGCTTCAAATGGCCCTCCTGCCTCCACGGCCCCTTGCAGATCAGGGGCTGAGGCAGCGCATGAAGCCTTCTTTCCTTCCCCCTCCTCAGTGGGAAAATGTCCGTTGCTTCTCATAATGTTAGCTTCCAAGATTTGGGGTGTACTTGAAATGCCCCCCCCCAACAGAAGGCCGAGATCCTTGTTAAACAGGAAACATCTCTCTCTCAGGTTCTGGGCCCAGGAGCACGGAAATTGGAATTCTTTTTAATTGACCATATGGTTAGTTCTGTGGCTTTGTGAAGCTATAAATCAGTGGAGGTGTAACCCAGCAGAAATGTCACCAGAGGAAATAA